>NC_037329.1:132807024-134007024 GCF_002263795.3 Bos taurus
CCCAGGTGCCACAGCGAAGACCTGGCACAAATAAAGCTTTTTTTTTTTTTTAAAAGAAGGCCTAAGATATGGGATAAACTGTTCAGTAAAAATGGCATTACTACTACTAAGTCACTTCAGTCGGGTCTGACTCTGCGCGATCCAATGGACGGCAGCCCACCAGGCTCCCCCACCCCTGGGATTCTCCAGGCAAGAACACTGGAGTGGGTTGCCATTTCTTTCTCCAATGCATGAAAGTGAAGTAGCTCAGTCGTGTCCGACTCTTTGCGACCCCATGGACTGCAGCCTACCAGGCTCCTCCGTCCATGGGATTTTCCAGGCAAGAGTACTGGAATGGGGTGCCATTGCCTTCTCTAAAAATGGCATTAGAGACCAACATTTTGGCAATGACTGCTGACTCGGGCAGCACATACTTGTCTCAGCTGGATTCTAGAGCTGTGAGCCTAGTAACAGAATCAGTCTTCTATGTGAGCACCCAATGAGCTCTTTCAGCAGGACAGCTCACCTTGCAGAGACACACACCCGACTCTCACCTGCTTCCCTAGGCTCTATTGGCTCAGCAAGCTGTGTGCTGGAGCTCCTGTCCAGAGCAGATCATCACAGGTGAGCGTGAGTCCGCCAACTTCCTGTACTACCACCACACTCATGGGAACCTGTAGTCCCAATTCTAAAGCCACCAAGGGCCACTCACTTGGTGTCCACAGGACTTTATGACCTAAGCCCATTTCAGAAAAGCTAAAGTCATCCGTCCATGGCTTCCGATCACTTTCTCCCTCTGCTTGCTACTAATGCATCGAGTGGGACATAAACAAGGACACTTTCGCTTTCTGCCAATAAAAGGGCAAGTGGGAGCCAGCGACGGGCAGTATATTCCATAGAATGTATAATAAAAAGCAAAACCTATTCTAAAACTTTACCCTAACAGTTTGGCTATGTGTATCAGGATTCTTTGAAATTTATCCAAGGAAATAATACCACAGACAGAAAGGATTTATGTAAAAGTGCTCATTCCACTGCCACGAAGGGTGGTGAATAACTGCAAACAACTACAGGTTTCTGAGAGTGGGTGTAGTTAAATTACCCACAGAATGGAGCTTCATTCCCACTCAAGTAAGGAACACAACAAGGAGCTTCACCACCACCGTGGTTATTTAACAACGTCTTGGAGAACAGCAATGCAATTAGCCCCCCAGTAAAGAAAAATTAGAAGTATAAAACTGAAAAGGAAGAAAAGGTATCACTATTTGCAGATAATTCTACACCTTTAAAAGAGACAGAAAACAAAACAAAAAAAAACTACTTCAAACAAAAAGAATTCTGGAAAGTCATATAAGAATCTAGTGTCCAGAGTATATAAAGAGCTTTTTAGAACTCAACAACCAAATCACAAAAAGTGCAATTAAAACACGTGCAAAGGACTTGAACAGACATCTCTTCAAAGATAAACAAATGGCAAACGAGCACATGAAAAGATGCTGAATATCGTTAATCACACGGAATGAAAATCAAAACCACAAGATGCCACTTCACATCTTGTAGGCTGGCCGCAGTTTTAACAAGAAAGAAGGAAACATAACAAGTGCTGTGAGGATGGAGAGAAAGTGAAGCCCTGCGTACTCCGCTGGTGGGGACGTGAAACAGAGCAGCTATGCACTGCGGAGAACAGCACGGTAGTTTCCCAGAAAGCTAAAGGCAGAGTCAGCACAGGGCCCAGCGCGTCACTCCCACAGCCAGCTGACAGACCTGGACCGCACAGGTGCGCTCACACAGACGCTCCCAGGGGCCAAGGCCTTAGTGCTGCGCAATTCAGCACTGGCCAAACCTAAGTGCAGAACTGCAGACACAGAAGCTCAGATCTGCAAGTGAACTGTACGTTACACTCAGATTTTCAGCTGTGCATCACTGGTACCCCTGACCCCTTGTTCAAAGGTCACTGTACTCCCAAAACGCTGAAAACAGGTACGCAAACAAACACTACACCCAAATAACCACAGCAGCGCTATTCACAGCAGCCAAAGAACAGAAACCACTCAAATGCCCATCAACAGATGAAAGGGTAAACAAAGCGTGGTGTATCAATAAAACGGGAGTACTGCTCAACCCTGAAAGGAACTAAGTAATGGGATATGCAGTGACGTGGGTGAACCTAGAAACATCACGCTGAGGAAAGCCAGACCTGAAAAGCCACACAGAGTGTGATTCCATTTATAAAAAATGTCCAGAAAAAGTAAAACCAGAGACAGAAAGTAGACTGGTGGCGGCTGGGGCTGAAAAGCAATGGGCAGTAACTGTTTAATGGGCACCAGGCTTTCTTGTGGGGTGTTGAAAATTATTTGGAACTGGATAGAGGAAGTGTTTATTCAGCTTTGTGGGTGTATTCAGTGCCAATGAACTGTACACATGAAAATGGTGAATTTTACGTTATGTGAACTTTACCTCAATTAAAAAGAAAGAAAACTCTGTAGGCTAGCTGAGTATATCCATAACTAATATTTTGTTATCAAATTTCATATCTACAAATGTAAAGGGAAAAAAGACCCTTTCCTTACAAAAGGGACGGAAAACACAAAACATGTAAGAGTAAGATCAGCAAAAAATGGGATAGATCTATATGAAAAAACGCTCCTGCAGATAACCGAAAACAGTCGATTAAACAAATAAAAAGATCACCAGGTTCCCGGCTAGGAAGATCCAACATCATACAGATGTCAGTGTCTGCTTGTTTGTTAATTTAATGAGATTACAATGAAAGGAAATACTACCAGGACTTTTTAGCTAGACAAACTTATTCTAACAGTCATATATATAAAACAAAAAAGCAAAAATATACAGGCAACCATAAAAAAAGAAAATAATGATGGGTGAAAAATTCTACTAGATTTTAAAATATACTTTCTTAATTAAAACAATGAACACATGAACATCTGAACAGAAAAAAACAGTGGAATAGACTCAATGTCTAGAAATAGACCCAACTACATATGGGAACTTAGTACATGGAAGCAGCAGCAAGCTACATCAATGGAGAAAAAGACGTGTAATTATAAAAATAAGCAGTTTGGGCTCAAGAAAGTAACAACAAGGAAAAATACAGTTGAATCCATACACTCACATCTGTACAATGTAAGTACCAAATAGAGACGTGACCTAATTTTCTTTTAAAAAATGAACATACAGAAGTACTAAAATAAAGTATGTGAAAATTCTTTTTAAACTCAGAATGGGAAAGAGCTTCCTAATTATGACCCAAAAACCCAGAAGACATTTACCTGATGTCTTGAAAATGAGATAAATTTAACCACATAAAAATCTAAAATTCCTTCATAGCAAAGACAATATGAGAAATAATAAAAAGATAACAGACTGAAAAAAATTTTGCAACTCATATCTCAAATAGAGGCTAATTTCCCTAGTACATAAAGGATTTCCCAAAAATCATTAAGAAGACTGAACAGAAAAAAAATAAAGAACATGCATACAGTTCACACACAGGAAAGTACAAACTGGTTTTAAACACAAGAAAAGATGTATAAGCTCATTAATAAGAAAAATAGAAATTAAAATTCTGTTAGGATTTTTCCCTGAGTGACACAGATTTAAAAACTGGTAACACACTGTGTCGGCAAAGGTACAGAAGAGACACGCTGCAAGTGGGAGGGCGGGCTGGTGAGACTGCGGCAGGGAACAGCCTGGCAAAGCCACCAAGCCATAGACGCACACATCCTCCACGCGGAAAGAGCCTTCTAGGGATTTACTCCACAGATACACCCGCGCGTGTGTGAAAAGACATGCATGTAAGGCACTGTGTGTTGTTTGTAAAAACCAAGTTTGAAAGCCATCTAAAGTCCGTCGAAGGGCCTACTGAAGCACATCATAATGCATCCACACACTAAGTAACCACGGAGCCGTTTAAAAAGATGTAGGAAGTTCCTTATGTCCTGCTATGAATTAAACTCCGAGATATGTTCCATTTGAAACGCGCAGCGCAGAACGCTACGCAGAGGATGCCGCGACTGTGGATGAGGAGCGCGCACTCTAGCAAAGCTACACCACATGCACACACGCACGTGATGCCTGATATGCACACACCTGTGGGCAGTTTTACGGTGTGCTAACAACAGTGGCCGCACCCACTGTCACCAGAGAGGCAAACGGGGACAGAGTGACCCGCACCGTGTGTCTTTAAATTACAAAGAAAGTGTCTGATCACGTGAGGAAAGACATACGAAATAATGGGAAAAGCTATACAAATACGAAAACAGTTACAAAAATGCTGATTCATGTTGTTTTATTCTCTTTACTTTTTCTATAGTTCCCAAATTTTAGATACGAAGCATGAATCAATTTTAAAACATGGAAGTAATTTTAAATGTTTATATAAATTATATTCATGCAACCACAGCCATCACTGTGAGGGAAAGCAGCAGAATGACAATTTTATCCACTGCCCTCACCCAAATGAACAAAGTTTAAAAAAAAAAAACAAGCCCACAGATTCTTAGAGGCAGCTTTCTATGAAAACGTGCCTGGCTTCTGGCTCCAGGGCACGGAGCCCCCGACCGGATCCCCACAGGGCTGAGAGCAGAGGACGCCGGCCCCGCTCACCTCCGTCTGCAGGCGTGCGGGCGCCTCTGAGTTGTCGTTGAGCCTGCGCACGCTGTCATAGTGCTCGCCGTGCCGGTACGCGATGTGCAGCTCCCGCCCGTTGCTCCTGTCTGTGCCGCGGATCTGCAGGCAGAGGGAGAGGAGATGCCAGCGAGGGTCTGCGGTGTCCACGTCGGAAGAGAAAGGCCACCTGGCCCCCAGGACGCCCCGTCCACAGGCTCTCTACAACACCGACTGGGAGCACCACTGTGATGCGTCCTAAGCAAGTTCTGAATCATCTTTCTCCCACTCATGTGTGTATGACTCCATGTACTTAATATGCAACTAAGTAGAAATAAAGCCATTTGAAAAGGCATGTTCAAAAACAAATTTACCACAAAGTTAAGTAAGTGGGCAAATTTACCACAAAGTTAAGTAAGTCTAAGTTTCAGGAGCATCAGGACCCCTCAGCCCCTCAAATGCTCAGGATGCAGATTTGTGAGCCTTGCATCTCAGAAAACTGGGGGCCCTCTTTGATGAAAAAAATATATAAAATTGCTATCACCCTTCCCAAGACCTTGAAAGGGGGCCATAAAATTGAAAGACCTCATACTTAGGCTTCACAGAAAATCTACCCTGTCTTTAAAATAAAAACAGCATTTTTCATCAAACACATACTGAGAAACACACAAATGTCCCATCTATGTCAATTTCAAAACACAACCACGTACAGCTGAGCAGCACTCCTGCACTGCACACCCCAGAGGTGCTGCTCTCACAGTGTTCTGTGTGACTGCACCCCTGGAGCACAACCCGGCCAGAACAGCGCTCCCAGGAGTCATGCGAAACACACGCCCTGAGATGCAGCCTAGGCATTTCCCCCAAACCACCATCTCCACAGAGGCTCCAGAGTAATCCTCAACCTGTCCTTTAGAAGGCTGAGACTGTCTGTTAAATCCCCCAAATATCAGCACCTCCTTATCTTTGCACAAAGTCACAGGCAGCTAAGACATTATTATTAAATAGTATCCCATCACTTCATGGGAAATAGATGGGGAAACAGTAGAAACAGTGTCAGACTTTATTTTTCTGGGCTCCAAAATCACTACAGATGGTGACTGCAGCCATGAAATTAAAAGACGCTTACTCCTTGGAAGGAAAGTTATGACCAACCTAGATAGTATATTCAAAAGCAGAGACATTACTTTGCCAACAAAGGTTAGTCTAGTCAAGGCTATGGTTTTTCCTGTGGTCATGTATGGATGTGAGAGTTGGACTGTGAAGAAGGCTGAGCGCCGAAGAATTGATGCTTTTGAACTGTGGTGTTGGAGAAGACTCTTGAGAGTCCCTTGGACTGCAAGATCCAACCAGTCCATTCTGAAGGAGATCAGTCCTGGGATTTCTTTGGAAGGAATGATGCTGAAGCTGAAACTCCAGTACTTTGGCCACCTCATGCGAAGAGTTGACTCATTGGAAAAGACTCTGATGCTGGGAGGGCTTGGGGGCAGGAGGAGAAGGGGACGACAGAGGATGAGATGGCTGGATGGCATCACTGACTCGATGGACATGAGTCTGGGTGAACTCCGGGAGTTGGTGATGGACAGAGAGGCCTGGCATGCTGGGATTCATGGGGTCGCAAAGAGTCGGACATGACTGAGCGACTGATCTGATCTGTGGTCTAAAAACATAGCAAAACCATGAAACAAACAGGAACCACACAGGTCTAGCAGTCAGAATCACAGCAGTTTTCTCCAGGTAGAGTATCTAGGTCTCAAAGGGCATAGAGTCTGGTTTTGACACATAGAAAATACAGAGAGCACCGCTCATCTCCCAGGAAGACTACTGGGAAGGAAATAAGCCAATCAGAATCTGTGAGTGATGTCATCCCTACAGCACTTACATATTTAAATAATAATAACACACTATGTATGTATTATCCAGAGGAAAAAATAACTTGAGCACCAGTCACCGAAGTGTTAACTGTGCTGCTCGAGGTGAGGGAGCTCACAGAGGACGTTCACTTTCTATACGTGTCTATACTTACATGTGTCTATACTGTTTACAGAAGCATATATTCTATCTGCAGCCAAAAAAAAAAAAAAAATAGTAGGCTGAGTATAAACCTCCTCATTATTAATATAAAAGCTAATTCAGTTTTAACTCTCAAATTTTATAAGATGCTTCACTGGGGTAGGGGGTGATGGGGGAAACCTAGTGGATAATTACGGTATACAGAAAATGTATTTATTTTGAAAACACACACTTTGACTGTTAAGCAATTCATAAAAGGGAACACTACAGAAATACATGGATTTAAGAGAAAAAAAAAAAAGTCTAACTGAAAAATATCTTCCACAACTACCTAGAAAATTAAGAAACTTTAAAAAAGCTATTGATGGAGCAATAGGCAAGCTGTAGTTACTAAGTTGGCACAGAGTATACTCCTTCAAGAATAGGATTGTTATGCTGTATATTCAAATGCTTTTGATGACTTCTGCTAAGCAGTACAGAACTGGGACAATGAAGGAGGTAACCAGTCTTCCTGACTCAAAGACATCCGGAGGAAGAGCGCGCCTCAGTAACACGACGGCTCTCCTGGGAGGACGCGCGACGACACTGCCCCAGAGCAAACAGCACACGCGGATACCGTTTCCTCTGGCTCGCCGTGTCCCTGTAAAGTAAGAGTCCTCACCCGTCTAGGCAGTAGCTACTTGATCCTGTTGTAGTGCGATTGTTAGGAGGACATTATGCCAGACACAAAAAGTGATATATTTCCATTTATATGACACTCTGAAAAGGCAAAACCGTGCTGTGCTGTGCTTAGTTGCTCAGTCGTGTCCAGCTCTGCAACACCATGGACTATAGCCCGCCAGGTTCCCTCTCCTGGAGATTCTCCAGACGAGAATACTGGAGTGGGCTGCCATGCCCTCCTCCAGCAGATCTTCCCAACCCAGGGATCGAACCCAGGACTCCCACATTGCAGGTGGATTCTTTATTGTCCAAGCCACTGGGGAAGCCCAAGAATACTGGAGTGGGTTGCCTATCCCTTCTCCAGGGGATCTTCCAGACCCAGGAATCAAACCAGGGTCTCCTGAATTACAGGCAGATTCTTTACCAGCTGAGCTACCAGGGAAAACTAAAGGCAAAACTACAAGAGGCAAATGAGATTAGTGGTTCCAAGAATCTGGGGAAGAGGAGAAGTGACTACAAAGAAGCATGAGGTAACTTTTTGGGGCAGTGGGAATATTCTATACGCAGGTAGCAGACATCCTGGAGTACGGGGTCCAGTGGGCCTTAGGAAGCATCACTGCGAACAAAGCTAGTGGAGGTGATGGAATTCCAGTTGAGCTATTTCAAATCCTGAAAGATGATGCTGTGAGAGTGCTTCCCTCAATATGCCAGCCAATTTGGAAAACTCAGCAGTGGCCACAGGACTGGGAAAGGTCAGTTTTCATTCCAATCCCAAAGAAAGGCAATGCCAAAGAATGCTCAAACTACCACACAATTGCACTCATCTCACACGCTAGTAAAGTAATGCTCAAAATTCTCCAAGCATGGCTGCAGCAATATATGAACTGTGAACTTCCAGATGTTTAAGCTGGTTCTAGAAAAGGCAGAGGAACCAGAGATCAAATTGCCAACATCCGCTGGATCATCCAAAAAGCAAGAGAGTTGCAGAAAAACATCTATCTCCGCTTTATTGACTATGCCAAAGCCTTTGACTGTGTGGATCACAACAAACTGTGGAAAATTCTGAAAGAGATGGGAATACCAGATCACCTGACCTGTCTCTTGAGAAACCTGGACGCAGGTCAGGAAGCAAGAGTTAGAACTGGACATGGAACAACAAACCGGTTCCAAATAGGAAAAGGAGTACGTCAAGGCTGTATATTGTCACCCTGCTTATTTAACTTCTATGCAGAGTACATCATGAGAAACGCTGGACTGGAAGAAGCACAAGCTGGAATCAAGATTGCCAGGAGAAATATAAATCACCTCAGATATGCAGATGACACCACCCTTATGGGAGAAAGTGAAGAGGAACTAAAAAGCCTCTTGATGAAAGTGAAAGAGGAGAGTGACAAAGTTGGCTTAAAGCTCAACATTCAGAAAACCAAGATCATGGCATCTGGTCCCATCACTGCATAGCAAATAGATCGGGAAACAGTGGCTGACTTTACTTTTTGGGGCTTCAAAATCACCGCAGATGGTGATTGCAGCCATGAAATTAAAAGACGCTTTCTGCTTGGAAGGAAAGTTATGACCAACCTAGACAGAACATTAAAAAGCAGAGCTGTTACTTTGTCAACAAAGGTCTGTCTAGTCAAGGCTATGGTTTTTCCAGGAGTCATGTATGGATGTGAGAGTTGGACTATAAAGAAAGCTGAGCACTGAAGAATTGATGCTTTTGAACTGTGGTATTGGAGAAGACTCTTGAGAATCCCTTGGACTGCAAGGAGATCCAACCAGTCCATCCTAAAGATCAGTCCTGATGTTCACTGGAAGGACTGATGTTGAAGCTGAAACTCCAATACTTTGGCCACTTGATGTGAAGAGCTGACTCATTTGAAAAGACCCTGATGCTGGGAAAGATTGAGGGCAGGAGGAGAAGGGGATGAAGAGGATGAGATGGTTGAGTGGCATCACCAACTCAATGGACATGAATTTGGGTGAACTCCGGGCGTTGGTGATTGACAGGGAGGCCTGGCATGCTGCGGTTCATGGTGTCACAAAGAGTAGGACACGGCTGAGTGACTGAACTGAACTGAGGTAATGGCAGCATTTACATGACTGTGTCCAAACACAAACTATACACCAGAGAAGGGTGAATTTTGATATATGTAAATTATATATCTATAATTGACTTTATTTTTAAAGAGCAAAAGCTAAGCAAAGGAATAAGCAATTTACAAAGGAATATATATGCAGGTGGTACAGGAAAATGGGATTCCCTGGTGGCTCAGACAAAAAAGAATTTGCCTGCAATGCAGGAGACACAGGTTTGATCCCTGGGTTGGGAAGTACCCTTGGAGAAGGAAATGGCAACCCCCCCCACTATTCTTGCCTGGAGAATCCCTTGGACAGAGAAGCCTGACGGGCTACAGTCCATGGCGTCCCAAAGAGTCAGCCATGACTGAGCAACTAAAACTTTCACTTTTCACAGGAAAACAATGAGGGAAGAAAGGTCATTGCTACCTTTGTAATATGCTATATAGGGATATATACTGTGTGTAGATATATACATACGGATGTATCTATGTGTGTGTGCATGCTCAGTCGCTCAGTCGTGTCCGACTCTGTCCAACTCCACGGACTGTAGCCGTCAGGCTCCTCTGTCCACAGGATTTCCCAGGCAACAGTACTGGAGTGCGCTGCCGTTTCCTCCTCCAGGGACCTTCTCGACCGAGGGACAGAACCAGAGTCTCCTGGAGCTCCCGCGGTGCAGGCATATTCTTTACCCCTGAGCCAGTTCTTAAACTGTGGCACTGTGGTATGTCTCTTCCCAGTCACATACGAATGTTTGTATATTTAAGAGTGTGTGTGAATAACATGGATACACACTAAAATGTTAACAGCAATTATCTCTAGGAAGTGTGGGTGATTTTTATTTGCCTTTATGGGCTTTTCTGAATTTTCAAATTGTTCTATAATCATTATGTTTTACTTTCTAATGTAAACAAAGCTAGAACTGGGGAAGCAGTAGAGAAGGGGAGGGAGGAGTCTGGTGGGAACCGCCTGGCCGGTCTCCAGGAGCTGAGCCACAGGGTGACAAGTGCAAGGAAGGCGAGCAGGGGTGGTCTGTGCACACTTTCATCCCGACCTTTGACTTCCACGCTCCAGAATGTTTGGTTTGACGATTGTTTGGGAGATCAGGTTAATTTAGAACACAAAGGTAACTTAGAATACCAACGGTAAGGGCGAAGGGGTATGAGGAGGGGAAGGGAGGCCTAAGCGGCTCAACATCACGCTCTGCCATCCCACAGCACAAACTGAACACTTGTGAAATCCTACTTGCTGCAGAAACACTATCAGAATGCTACGGCTAGCTGGGGAGAGCACAGACATAGAGCTTGACGCCCTAGCCCATGAAATTTTGTTGTTCAAAAGTTCTTTTTTAGCAACACTTTATTATAGTCAATTTGGTCTTTGTTTCTCTGCATCTAAAAAACAAAAACATACACATGGAACAGGTGTATTCACACTAGAATCTGCATGCAAATCCTCTGAATTCTCATCCAGAGATTTTTACAAAATTATCTATGCTATTTCCACATTAGGCTCTCTGCCCCAAATCACCCAATTAACTAACTGTTAGTTAGTAGTATTTAGTTAGTTAGTTAGTTAGTAGTATTTCTGGCATTTTAAGTCTCTGAATTATACTTCAGCCTCCATTGGTAATGCAGGGTTTAATTCCAAGCCACCACAAGCTTGGTGAGGTTCACAGTCCAAGCTACCCTGCATAGTTCAATATTATCAGTCAAGCCCCATTATCTTAGGATATCCCCAACGATAATTTTTAAATAAAAGCTTAACATAAATTCCTCAATAGATGACCTACCTGCCACAAAGGGGCATTAAGTTGATGAATCACCACATTCAACTGATGATTTCTTGCAAAGGCTACAATTGCATCATTGCCAGCAAATGTTCCAGGCTTTGCCAAACTGGCCACTGTATGAAGGAAACAGGAAAGAAAAACAAAGTCTTTATAATGGAAAAACCCAAATGCAAACACGCTTTGGTATTCGTCTAGTCCCAAAACTGAGAAATCGGGGTATATGCCTAGCAAAGTCCAGTGGCTTTGTCAGAGTCTGGCAGTCTGCACGTTCACAGTTCGTTCTGTATCTCATGAATCACTTTGAACCCTCAAAACGGCCCTCTGAGAGAAGTGAAAGAGGTACCACCATGCACACCGTCTTACACATGAGGAAACTGAAGCAGAGGGCAGTTTGTAACTGTGTCCACGGTCACAAGTCAGTACACAGCAGAGCTGAGTTCTACCCCAGGCATCCTGACTCCAAGATCTTGGCTCTTGGCCACTGCGTTATACAGCCTGTCACAATTTGCCCTCAAGGAGTTTACAACCAGTGGGGGACAAACAAGAAAACAGACACTGTGATATGCAGGAGCTTCAGGAAAGAAACACGAAGTAAAGCATCTGGCCTTACACAGAGAAGTCTGACCTTTGCCCCTGGCTCCTGGGAGAGAACCTCTAAAACCTTGGCATTTCCCAAGTGACAGGGGTGTCTCTATTATCCACAGTGGGCCCCTCAGCCACATTTAACTGTTTATGCTAAGTTTATGCATGAGGTGACTTTCGGAGGACCTCTCTGGTCAAGTCACACTAGAAAGACCTCAGGGACTAGAGAATGACTTCAACCACTTAGGCAATCAATCAATAACATCTACATGATGACAGCCTAATAAAAATTCCGGACACTGATGTTTGGGTGAGGTTCCCTGGTTGACAGTACTGTGTACTGTGTAACCTTCCGATATTTTACCCTTGTATAACCTTCCAAGATTCTCAGTTCAGTCACTCAGTCGTGTCCGACTCTTTGCAACCCCATGAACCATAGCACGCCAGGCCTCCCTGTCCATCACCAACTCCCAGAGTCCACCCAAACCCATGTCCATTGAGTCGGTGATGCCATCCAACCATCTCATCCTCTGTCGTCCCCTTCTCCTCCTGCCTTCAATCTTTCCCAGCATTAGGGTCTTTTCAAATCAGTCAGCTCTTCGCATCAGGTGGCCAAAGTATTGGAGTTTCAGCTTCAGTATCAGTCCTTTCAAAGAACACCCAGTACTGATCTCCTTTAGGATGGACTGGTTGGATCTCCTTGCAGTCCAAGGGACTCTCAAGAGTCTTCTCTAATGATTCTACCCTTTGGCTAATTTGACCTGGATCTTTTCCTTGTAATACACTATATAACTGTGAGTATAACAGACTTCAGTGAGCTCTGTGAGTCCTTCTAGCAAACTATCAAACCTGAGAATAGTTCTGAGAAACCACAAATTTGCAGCTGGTGTCAGAAGTCAGTCTTAAGACTGTGTCTTCAAACCTTGCAGCTTGGCTAACTCCACGTGGGGAACATAAGCCAGTGTGAACAGTGGGGAGGGGTGGGGAGGTGTACCAGATAAGCTTCTCAGCTGAGACAACTACAATGCTTCCCAAAGGGCAGGTAAAAGAGAAACAGAAGAGGAATGGATGGTGTTCCAAGCAGAAGCAAGAAAGAGAACACAATGAGTTTACGGACTGCACAGTACTGGCAGGAACTTAGAATGCTGAGATGGCAGGGCGGGGGAGCAAGAAAATATACTGGGAAATGGCAAGAGGGTAGGGGAACAAGAAAATCACACATCATAAAGGCTAAAGAGTTGGAAGGTTCTAGAGGTCAATGGGGAGCTGCCTACAAGTGTTAGACGGGGGAAGACCTATTTAATATATGTCTGATCACCTCTCTGGCTTCCACACGGAAAGCAAAGTGAAAGGGTCAGGAGGCAGTGAGAGCAATCCACAGCACTGGAGAAATCTCGGCAAATGGTCAGAGGCCTGGTTCTGCGAGGCGGCAGAAATGAGGGAAACACACTACAGGAAAAGTGACAAGACTTCACAAGTGAGCAGTATGAGAAGGCATTAGGAACATGCAGGTTTCTGGTGGGTATCTGTTTAGTTAGGGAAAAGATGATGCTGATTCTCCAAAGCCATAGACCAGAGAAAAGACACAGTCAGAGGCAAGGATAACCAGGTCCTGAAGAGTTAAGTGAGTCATTCAATTCCATCAACAAATATGAGTGTCGAATGTGCCAGCCATTGCCACAGTGGGGAACAGACACAGTTCCTGCCCTCAAGAATCTCACAGTGTAACAAGGTAGACATTAAAAACACATAACTACACGAGCAGGAAACGTAACAAGTCCAGACTTCCACTGACACACAAGGAGAACGTGCAGATTCCAGGTTTCACTTCTGTCTGCTATGGCAATCAGAGCCACTACCCTGTGATACTCAAACCAAGACACAGCACCTGTGCATCTAAGGTCCTCCACCCCCTAAACCTGCCGCATGGTCTTCACTGAAGAGGGCCAAAGCAGAACTCCAAGTCACAAACTAAAGATTCTCTTCACATAAAATATTTATTGAGTCAATGACTCAACTCATTTCATATATCATTAAGCAACAAAACTTGCTCCATATATCCATATTTAATCTATAAACTGGTGACCACCTAATTAACTGGTGCCTGCCAGACAAAAACTGATCCAGGAAGAGGACCGTGAGAACTCAGGCACTAGAAGAAACTACTCGGTGGAGTTTCGCTGCTGTGTCTCTCTTGCTGCTTGTGCCTAATGAATGAGCGCTTTCCCAGTGATGGATGAGAAAAGCTTCCTGCTCCAATGTGTGCCTCCTGCTGCCCTTTAATTTATTAAAGCACAGCTACCCTAGCCATTCCTCAAGCACAACTTCAAAATCATCTCTGTCTCTGCCACCTCCAGGGAGGCCTGTCAACTACACTGCCACACTGGGGGCTGGCCTGGACCCACTCATCATCCCCAGGAAGAGCGCTGGGGGAACGTGCTCACCCCTTCACCAACGTGCAGAGCCCTCCACCTCAGCCCCTTCGCAGTCTCCCCCCACCCACTCCTGACTGGTTCCCAGAGTCAGCGCTCCAAAACACAGAATGATTCTCTTTCCTGAGACAGATAAGACTATGAGCCCTGCGATGAAAATGCTATTTGTAACACATAAATATATTAGCACCTAGCACAGCAGTCTCAGTAAATAATTGTCAGAATCAAAGCTTAAAACTCATAAGTATTTTCTTACTAGATTTGAGCCTATTAAAGTACTAATTTAAATCCCTGACTTGCCTCAGAGAAATCAGATTGTCGTTGGGTTTGGGGGAGAAATTAAAATGACCTTACTGGTTTTTCTGATTATAAAAGTAATTCATAATCACTTAAAAATCAGAAAATCTACAGAAGATAATTTAAGTACTCAATAGTCCCAGGATCCTCAGATGGCTGGCACTTACTAAGAACTTATTTTAATTGCATAATCTAGTTTACTCTTTACTAAAACCCCCTAGAAATTAGGTCCTATTGTTTCCCCTCAATAGAAGTTCTTGAAAGACAGAGAGTGGTTTCTGATAAATAACTGGAGCCAAGAGTTATAAAACATAACTAACAACCATAAACTGTTAGCATCTTTCCAGACTTGCAGATGATATCACTCTAATGGCAGAAAGCAAAGAGGAACTAAAGAAGCTCTTGATGAGGGTGAAAGAGGAGACTGAAAAACCTGGCTTAAAAGTCAACATTCAAAAAACTAAGATCATGGCAACCAGTCCCATTATTCTGAGGCAAATAGAAGGGTAGGAAAGAGGAAATAGTGACAGATTTTATTTTTCTGGGCTCAATATCACTGCAGGTGGTGACTGCAGCCATGAAATTAAGCCATGAAACTGCAGCCATGAAATACAAAGACACTTGCTTCCTAGAAGAAAAACTATGACAAATGTAGACAGCATATTAAAAAGCAAAGACATCCCTTTGCCAACAAAGGTCCTTATAGTCAAAGCTATGGTTTTCCCAGTAGTCATGTATGAATGTGAGAGTTGGACCATAAAGAAGGCTGAGCACCAAAGAACTGAGGCTTTCAAACTGTGGTGCTGGAGAAGACTCTTGAGAGACCCTTGAACTACAAAATCAAACCAGTCAAACCTAAAGGAAATCAACCCTGAATATTCATTGGAAGGACTGATGCTGAAGCTCCAATACTTTGGCCACCTGATACAAAGAGCCAACTCACTGGAAAAGACCCTGATGCTAGGAAAGATGGAAAGCGGGAGAAGGGGACGACAGAGGATGAGATGGTTGGAGGGCATCACCGACTCAATGGACATGAGTTTGAGTAAGCTCTGGAAGTAGTGAAAGGCAGGGAAGCCTGGCGTGCTGCAGTCCATGGGGTTTCAGAGAGTCAGACACCAACTACAGACCTTCCCTAATGTGTTTTGTATAAACACACCTTTTAAAAATAGGGTCAATCTTGGAATGCGGAGTGGCGCAGTAGATGGGAATCCACCTGCCACTGCAGGGGACAGAGGTTCAATCCCTCTCTGGGAAGATCCCACATACTGCGGGGCAACTAAGTCCGTGCACCACAATTACTGAGCCTGAACTCCAAAGCCCTCGAGCCGCAACCACGAGCCTGCATGCTGCAGCCACTGAAGCCTGTGCATCCAGAGCCTGCGCTCTGCAACGAGAGAAGCCCCTGCAGTGAGAAAGCCATGCACTGCAGTGAAGAGTAGCCCCGCACTGAAACCGGAGAAAGCCCGTGTGCAGCAACGAAGACAAGGCACAGCCAAAAATAAATAAAACTTTTTTTAAAAATAGGATCAATCTAAACACACTGTTTTATAACCTGCTTCCCCCTTCTCCCTTCCCCTCCACCCCAAATAAAGTCACTTTTCTAGTTAATTATCATCATTTTTATCAATGGCACCCACATCTAAACGTACTGATTCTTAACTGCCTAACATGCTGCCTGTTACAGAGCAGACAAACAAATATTTTTTGAATAAAAAATGCCATAATTTATGTAATCAAACCCCTAGCTGGGAGGGTCGGGGATGCTAACGGATTTAATTGCCCAATGCGTTACTCCTGGAGGATCCAGTGTCCCACGGTGAACCTACCATGTTTCTCAAAAGGAATGTCATCTTCTACAAAGGGTTCAAAATCTTCCCGCTGCTTTATCATGTAGTCCACTGTCTCCTGTCGGTGCTTGACATGATTTCGTGAGTGTCCTTCCAACTGATCACCAAGAGCTCTGAAGAGGCAATTGCTATCAAAACAAAAATGCTGGTCAAGACCTTTTAAAAATGAGCTTAGTTCATCTCAAACAATGATGCTTCATGGCAGGCCATCCAAGGTAATCTTTCACACAGAGAAGAGATAAAGCTTCAACCCTCTGACTGCCCAGGATTCTTCCCAGATACCAGGGGCAGGAGAGCACCAGGGAAGATATTCAACCACATTACCTTTTTGAGAGGCAACAAACAAGAATCTACTCCCCACTTACGAGCTGGCTGACTCGGGAAAGATACTGAACTTCTCTGAGCCTCCACTGCTTCAAGTGGAGTTGGTGATTTACTAACCACCTGAAGACAGGGTCCAGACACTATGGCCACTCCACATCTAAGGGCTATCTATGACGCTCAGATCTCCTTCCAAAATGGTAAATCGTATCTACTACCTCTTTTTCGAAAGCCCTTCCACTACGGCTGCACAGCTAACTAATCAACAACTATCAAAAACACAGCACTCTGTCAAGCTCCCAATAGAAGCAATCACACGTCCCACCCTGTTCTGAGTCCTGAGGACACAGTGGAGAAAGGCTTGGGAGGGAGAGCACTGGGGCCGCCCACAGGCAAGCTCACAGCGACACTCTCCCTCCCTGGCGCCTCTCCTCTTACTCGAGGAGCCACAGTGATGTTTCTACTTCTGCCAGATGAAAATTCTCCTGGTTTTCCTTTTGTTTTCTTCCTAAAGTTAAAATGCTGGTAATAAATATTAAGAGTTTATTTTCACACCCCTTAACGGCTTCTAAAATTCCAAACTACATCACAAACACAGAGCCCAGATACACAGAGACTGGAACACAATCTGGCATCCTCAAAACTAAGGCAAGAGCCGTTCTGAAGCCAAACAGTTGCCCACTTTCACATCAAACTGTTCACTCTTCCAAATGAAAATCTATGACATTCTAATCCCAAAAATAAACTCATCACTTTTCAAACGGCTTTAGACCTAAGTGTTTGGTGACGGAGGTTTTTTTTATTTTCAACTTAGAAAAGTGAGTTTTCAACAGAAAGTTGGAGAGGCAGGAATCTCATCAAACGTATAAGGATTTATACTTTTTTGGGGGGTGGGGAGGTAAGAAGGGAGATTTAAAAGGCAACAGATTCTATAAACAAAAGAATCCAAGAAACTGTGCATCTATCTGGGGCAACATTCTAGAAGGGACTAGAACGTAACAGTCCTATACACTAGAATGAGGGGTCTGTTGCTCAAATCTAACAATGGTGGTCTTTTTTCCACCACAGGGGTAAAAAAGGAAGCCAGTGGACAACATGTTCTCCATTTTAAGCTTCCCTCTCAAACTTTTCTTAAACCTTTACCAACTGCCGCTGCTGCTGCTAAGTCGCTTCAGTCGTGTCCGACTCTGTGCGACCCCATAGACGGCAGCCCACCAGGCTCCCCCGTCCCTGGGATTCTCCAGGCAAGAACACTGGAGTGGGCTGCTATTTCCTTCTCCAATGCAGGAAAGTGAAAAGCAAAAGTGAAGTCGCTCAGTCGTGTCCGACTCCTAGCGACCCCGTGGACCGCAGCCCACCAGGCGCCCCCGCCAGCGGGATTCTCCAGGCGAGAGTACTGGGGTGGGGCCAGCACCTTCTCCGTTACCAACTGCTACCACTAGTTTACTCCTGAACTCCATTTAAGAGGTGCGATTTGGCAAAAAATTACATATGAAGTTATTTTACACTTGATATCTCAAAATTCATGGTGTTCTACAGAAAGTAACATGTCTTCTAAGAACTTTCAGTAACGGGCGAATATTCCACACACAAGTCAAAAAAGCAGGTATAAAACTGTGTACACTGCATAAGCTCAACACGCTCATCTGCATACCACGTACACAGATGCAGAGACACGCACAGATGTACGCGGGAAAAAGCACGGAAACCACCACTTACGCATCTGACAGTGTGCCAGGGGCTGTTCCAAGCACTTTCCACGCACTAAAAGCATTCAGTCCTTACAATTAACTCTATGAGACAGGCACAATCACTATCCCCCTACGGTAAAGTGCCCAAGGTCACAAAATCAGTAGGTGGTGCATCCAGGACTCAATGCCAGGCACCAAAATGTTAGTGAAGTTACCCCTGGGTAGCTGGGAGTACCTAAAATGTTAAATATACTTTTCTATATTTAAAAAAACTTTCCTCGAGCTCACTAAAAATAGTCAAAATGAAAAATCAAGACAGATGATCACTTCCTTTCCTAAGTTATAAGGCAATGACACAGGAAATGTGAACACACGCTACAAATGACCAGGGTTCCCTTAGGGAGCCCAGGAAGAGCACGCACCACCCTCAGGAGAACAGTGCGGCCAGTGCCCGAGGGCCTTCAGGAGACCCCGCTGTCTTCCGGGTCCACACCCTCACCTACTACGCTAGAGCAGAGCCTCTCCGCCCTCACACTGCCGGTGTTCTGACAGTCCCTTGTCCCACGCGCCGGAAGGTGTTCAGCAGCATCTCCAGCCTCGACCGACTAGAGGCCGCGAGCGCCACTGCCACTGCTCTCCTGCCAATGGGACAGCCAAAAGCATTTCCAGCCGCTGTCCTCCCCACTTCAGAACCACGTCACCATCCCTACAGATACACAGACACAAGTCATCAATCACACAAGTAGCATCCAAGGGCTTTGGGGGCTCAACGATTTAGCGCGAGACAATATTGCAACACAGACATGAACATAACTAACGGGCTCTTAGGGTACAGTAGGGCTTCCCAAGTAGCACCAGTGGTGAAGAACCTGCCTGCCAGTGCAGGAGACAGAGGGGCCCTGGGTTCCATCCCTGAGCTGGGAGGAGCCCCTGGAGGAGGCAATGGCAGCCCACTCCAGCATACCTGCCTGGAGAAGCCCAAGGACAGAGGAGCCTGGCAGGCTACAGTCTATAGGATCGAAGGGTTGGACACGACTGAAGCGACTTAAAACACACACAGGGTGCAGTAATAGTACAATATGCAGAAAAATGGGTGGCGGGTCAGGTTTTGTTCCCTTGTAGCTCAGCTGGTAAAGAATCCACCTCCAATGCAGGAAACCCCCGTCCACTTCCTGGGTCAGGAAGATCCACTGGAGAAAGGATAGGCTACCCACTCCAGTATTCTTGGGCTTCCAGGGTGGCTCAGCTGGTAAAGAATCCGCCTGCAATGTGGGAGACCTGGGTTCAATCCCTGGGTTGGGAAGATCCCTTGGAAAAGGGAATGGCTACCCACTTCAGTATTCCGGCCTGAAGAATTTCATGGACTGTATAGTCTATGGGGTCGCAAAAAGTTGGACACGATTGAGTGACTTTCACTTTTGAGGTCAGACCACTGCTAGAGTACTAGATATAATTATGATCAGTACATTTTAAGGTATGTTCAAGTGAGGTGATGTGGCTTTAAACCTGGTGACCTTCAGCCAGAAGAAGGCTCCAGGGGACATGAAAGCTGCCTCCAACTGTCTGTCATGGTGAAAGGGATGTTATCCTTGTGCAATAAAACTAAAACCAAAACAAGGAAGCTACAGAGACAAAGACAAACAAAAGGCGACTCTGTGTTAGTTTTATACAGACAGACTGCACAGACTAAGGACTCTGTACATTTCTATTGTCAAGCCTCAGGAACTGTCCACTTATGTGCTATACAAGACGGTTGCCACTGTCCACAGGTGATTACTAACCACTTGAAACGTGGTTAATCCAAATTCAGTGTTGAATACTGGATTCCGAACACTTTTTTTAAAATGTAAAGTATCTCATTAAAATTTGTTACATTGACTATATGCTGAAATGACATTTTAGACACAGTGGCTTGCCGCATATACTAAAATTAATTTCATCTTTTCATTTTACGTTTTTAATATGGCTCCTGAAAATTTTTCAAATTATACATGTGGTTCTGATTTCGATCAGGCAGCGATGGGCTCAATCACTGACTCTCAAAAGTGTGATCTCTGACTAGCAACTTGATCATCACCTGAGAACTTGTTCAAAATGAAAATTCTGAGCCCTCCGCCCCAGGCCCGCTGAGTCAAACTCTCTGGGGTTGGGATCCAGCAATCTAGTCTCACTGAGGATTTAATTAGCCCTCCAGGTGATTCTGTTTTATGCTGAAGTTTGAGCAGCACTAGGGTCTAGACTCTAAATCAGCAGTTCTCAATAAAACTGCACTTGAGAATCACATGTGGACTTTTTTTTTCCCAATTATTCACAACCAGGCCCCACTGCCTGAGATTCTGGTGTGGCTGATCTGGGGCAGAGCCCACTCACTGTATTTTTTTCCAGAGCTCCCCAAGTGATTCTATTGTGCCACCAAGGTGGAAAACCACTGAGCAAGACTCAAAAGATGAGGCTGCTATACACGTGATGTAGGAACTAATGGGTATTGTAGATACCTTTCTGTCACTAAAATCCTACAATTATAAAAACAAGGTAGAACTTTAAAAATAAAACAACTTGTCTGAGACAGAAATAAGTAGCTAAAATTAATGAATCTTTAATGCTTTAATATTAGAACACTACTAGTTAGTCCTGTAATTTGAGGCTACATTTAGGAAGACACAACCGGATCGAGTTCAGAGAAATGTTACTATTGTACTGCCTAATCCAATTAGATTCTGTTCATGCTACATTCAATCATGTTTTTAAGAACCACATCAAGGTTAAAATATTTCCTGTTTTGAAACTGAATCCAATTTATGTGGGGCCACCCTGCAGACAACACAATAAATATGAAGGTGGCCCACGAAGCATCACAACACCCCATAAGCGGCTCCCTGATTAACCCATGGCACACTGGTCCAGCCCACATGCAGGCTACATTACAGAACACCAGCTGGTTTATTCCCAAGCACCCAAAGGTTCTAGCACGCTACAAATGCCACACTGCCAACAATGAATACATTTATATAGCGAGATGCTATCTCGGGCTATTCAATATTCTTATCAGACCAGAATGGAAAGTCAGAAGAGTGCAGAGTTGATTATTTTTTCATTACCTAACTTCATATTTCACCAAGAGTACTCAAGAAATATCAACAAACAAAATAATCCATTGATATCTACCAACCCGAACAAACACAGGAAGCACCACCCACTGCACGGTGATAAAGCCTGTCTTCACCATATCCAAAACTGACAATGCTGCTGCTGCTAAGTCGCTTCAGTCGTGTCCGACTGTGTGTGACCCCACAGACGGCAGCCACCAGGCTCCCCGGTCCCTGGGACTCTCCAGGCAAGAACATTGGAGTGGGCTGCCATTTCCTTCTCCATTGCATGAAAGTGAAAAGTGAAAGTGAAGTCACTCAGTCGTGTCTGACTCTTAGCGACCCCATGGACTGCAGCGCACCAGGCTCCTCCGTCCATGGGATTTTCCAGGCAGGAGTACTGGAGTGGGTAATACTAAAGAGGACTAAACAGCCCACTGCATGGCACCCATGGGAAGAACTTGTGAACGGAAAGGGGTTCGCTTCACGGAGCCCACAGAAGAGGAATTACCATTATCATTTGACCTAACACTGTCCAAAGAACAGGCTCGTCAGAAGGGAGAGACGTGAGCACTGCAGTCAAGCTGGCCTCCGGCCTTGTCATACTCAACACTTTGCAGATCTCTCAAAAATAAAGCACTCCTGTGCCTTTACACATATTACTCCTCAGTCCAGAACGCTCTCCTGGCGTATTTCTATTGGCCTTCATGACCCAGCCTGAGCATGGCCTTCTCTGAGAGACATCTAGCGCAGGGCAGGTTGCGATGAACGTGTGCTGAATGGACGCGGCCTCCCTGGCCACTTCAGGGAGTGCTGGCCGCTTTCTTCTCGATAGTATGCTGTAATCAGTCACTGTAAAGAATATGTCAACTTGTATTTTAAGTATTTATACCATTCATTCTTAGAGTACGGCCCAGTTTGGGAAGGGAGGGTGTCTCTGAGGCCTTTTCAGAGTTCTGACTCCGCAACCAATGTCAGTTATCCTTTTCACTCTACTTCTCTCACAAGTGTACACTGGAGTTTTCTAGAGGCTACTTGATATACAATATCTGATGCTATCACTCTGAAAGCTAATATAATGTGTTTGCATACCATGCTTTTACTCTATTTTACTTTCTCATATAGTAAACACTGATAACCGTAATCCACATAAGCCAAAGCTCTTTGGAGTCCTCATTCATTCCAAAGAGGGCAAAGGGATCCTAAGACCAGAATGTTTGAGACGTGCTGTCCTGTCTCTCTCTTACTAGGCAATGTATTCCCAGCACGTTCCTCAACCAACGCTTGCCGAATTAACTAAAGAAATACGCTCTCTTCAGGGGCAGGGGAGCAGAAGCAGTACTCCCCAAGTTTCCCACAGCATTATGAAAACTCCCTCAAGATCTTACAACTCCCTGTGCCGCAATTCCTGCTCATAAGCAACCTTCTGTTGAGTATGTCAGTTTCCTGGACACACTGACAGTGGGAATACCATCCCCAGTATAGCAGACACAAGCAATCCAATCATTTGTAAGGAAGAGTCAGACACCAGCTCAGACCCACCAAATTCAACTAGTACTTCGGTTTATATACCAATGTCTTGTGCTTATGAGTGGCTAGTGCCCAGAATATTTAATAAACTATATTTGACAAAAATCAAGCTATTAGGCTAAAAGCAAGACCCAGCAAAGCAACCTTTGAACTGTAGCGACTCCACTAAGAAAACACCTCTTTGAGGGGCCCTGCTAAGGGCCTAGGTAGCCTTCCTCTATGATATTCTTATCATCATTTATTCAACAAAAAAGCAGTGAATGCCTTTAATGTACCAGGCAGTGTGTTAGGTGGTGGCGAATAAATTGCAATCAAGCTCTAAATCCAATCTGCCTAAAACACTGCACATATGTAAGAAAACTGCTGCTGCTGCTGCTAAGTCACTTCAGTCGTGTCCGACTCTGTGCGACCCCAGAGACGGCAGCCCTCCAGGCTCCCCCATCCCTGGGATTCTCCAGGCAAGAACACTGGAGTGGGTTGCCATTTCCTTCTCCAATGCATGAAAGTGAGAAACGAAAGTGAAGTCGCTCAGTCGTGTCCGACTCTTCGCGACCCCATGGACTGCAGCCCACCAGGCTCCTCCATCCATGGGATTTTCCAGGCAAGAGTACTGGAGTGGGGTGCCATCGCCTTCTCCGTGTAGGAAAACTGGGAAAGGTAAATTAAGGCCAGGTCATAAACAGTCTTGATTAATAAGGTGCAACATAATGTAATCCAAAAAACGTTTTCCTGCTCCTCTTCCACGATTAAGGCTAAGGCAATTCTATACGGTCTTCAGCTTCATCTTTCTTGCCTCTTTGCCTAGCTGAGCCCCCAGATGAAGGAAGAAACAATAGCCAGGCTGTTATTAATACTGCCTCTTCCACAGTGCACACTCCTGCAACCAGACTCCCGTTTACCTACCCCCACAATGGGGATGCTAACTGATCTCCTCCCCTCTCCCTTCCCTTTTTCTTCTTTCCTCCACACTCCTGGATCCATATCCCTCTTCCTGCGGGTCATTTTTCCTTCCCATCATCCATTCTCTCCCTCCTACTATCCCATCTGTTTACCCCGTGTCCTTTCAAAAAGCTGGACCTACAAAGCTGGACTTAGATTCCTGTCTAAACCCCCCAAGCAACCCTGGGTAAGCGCCACTGGTTACAGAGGAGAAACTGAAGTCCATGCAAGGAAGAATCAAGAGAAGCTGCCTTCAACTTAGCAAACGACAGGGCCTCGCAGGCCCAATTTCCCGAGTGTGGCAGGAGGGCAGTACCCAACAGCAAGGGCTCAAAGGAGTCCGAGCGTCCTGTCAAGTGGGGCTTACACCTCCCTGCGTCTGTCTGACCGTCATTGTGACAGGACAGCTCTTCGTACGGCCCTGCTCTCTGAGTGGCTCCGTCTCATTCCCTCAGGTCTCGGCTTAAGAGTCACCTTATTTTTGCTGGGGGGAGAGGGTGCTTCCCGGCCACCGATCTAAGGGAGACCTTCTGTCAGGACCCACAGCTCGCCAGGACGAGGCGCCTGGCGGGCTCGGCTCGCGGGCGTCCCGCGCTCCGCCGACGCACGCGACGGTCAAGCCCCGGCGCGAACCGCGGCGCCGCCCCCCGGCCCCGCGCTCCCGGGCCCGCCTCACCCGTCCCCCGGCACCTCCCGCAGCTTCAGCCCCAGGGCCTGCAGCTGGTTAGCGAAGCTGACGAACTCCTCCTCGCAGGCCCCGCCGCCGCCGGACTCCGGCCGGTTCCGCCGCTCCTTGGCCAGGGCCCGGCGCGCCGCCCGCTCGTCCCGCTTGCGCTCGGCCTCGGCTCTGCGGCTGCCGCTGCCCGGCCGGCCCTTGGCGGCCTGCTTCCGGGACATGGCCTCGGCCCCCGCGGCCCGCAGCCGCAGGAGGAAGAGCCGCAGCACCGCCGGGGCGGCCGCCTCAGGGGCCGAAGGAGGAGAAGCGGCGCGGGCTACGGAGCCCGGCGACGGCGACGCGACCACCGCGCCTGCGCCGGCCTGAGGGCGGGGGCGGGGGGGTGGGGGGAGGGAGAGGCACCTCGGTCACGTGGCGGGACCCCCCCCCCCCCCCCCCCACTCGGCCTGGCCGGGCTGACAAGCGCCATAGAGAGCTCGTCGGCGAGAGCTAGAGGGGCTCTCCCCGTGTCTGTTTGCGCCGCTCCTCCCCCTAGCGGTGAGCAGACCTCCTAACTGCGGCGCCGCTGGGACCGGAGAGAACAGGGAAAGGTTCCAAAGCCGATGAGGAACAATTAAATAATAAAGTTGTTCAGTCGTGTCCGACTCTCTGCGACTTCATGGACTGTAGTCTCCGTCCATGGGATTCTCCAGGCAAGAGTACTGGAGTGGGTTGCCATTCCCTTTTAGAGGGGGATCTTCCCAACCCAGAGAGGGAACCTGGGTCTCCCACATTGCAGGCAGATTCCTTACTGTCTTTATTAAAGCTGATCGCCGAAGCATTGATGCTTCTGAGCTGTTGGAGAAGACTTGAGAGTCCCTTGGACGGCAAGGAGATCCAACCGATCCATCCTAAAGGAGATCAGTCCTGGGTGTTCGTTGGAAGGACTGAAGTTGAAGCTGAAACTCCAATACTTTGGCCACCTGATAGGAAAAACTGACTCACTGGAAAAGACCCTGATGCTGGGAAAGTTCGAAGGAGGGAGGAGAAGGGGACGACAGAGGATGAGATAGCTGGATGGCATCACCGACTCAAAGGACATGAGTTTGGGTAAACTCTGGAATTTGGTGATGGACAGGGAGGCCTGGCGTGCTGCAGTCCTTGGGGTCCCAAAGAGTCAGACACGACTGAGCGACTGAACTCTTTACTATCTGAGCCACCAGGGAAGCCTGATGGCTCAGCCCACACCCTTGATTTAATCCTGCCCTTCTCTCCTTCTCTGCCTTCTCTCATAACTCAGAGAGAAGTAGCCCTTGTCCAGAACCACCAGTTCCTCTAATAATCTGGATTCCACCCTAACGCCACCAACCTAGGTTTGCCTGAACCCAGGGTTTTCACTGGACACAGGACTTTCGATTTTAAAACGGGGACAGCACCAGGCAAACCAAAGTAGCTGGGTAACCCTAATCCACATCTAGCTCCCCTAAAAGCTAACTCCGTCAGTAATCGCCTCTCCCCTGCAGAACCCCTCTCCTGCCTCGCTCCGGGCTCTCTTACCGCTCTCTTCCCACAGGTGTTGCCACGGTGTTGCCTACCCCTTGACCCTCCAAACAGCCTCTTTCACCATTTCTGGAAATGTTCCTAAAGTTTCTGCCCTTAATAATTTTATTTTCGCACTCTACCTACAAGTTCCTCTTTGGGAATAGCCTCCGTGTCCTCAGTTTCAACTAGTGTATTTATCTTCAGCTCTTGTGTTAGATGTGGGTGTAGCATTGAATCAAAGAGGCACGGCTATTGTCCTCAAGGAGCCCAGATTCCAGTGAGAGATACAGTCAAGGATACAGCAGTTTCCATGCTGCATGACATGTGTTATCAAGAGTGCAAAAAGTGGAGTGAAAAATGCAAAAAGGTTTCCCAGAAGAGCTGCGTTCTGGGCTGAAGCTCAGAGGATCAGTAGGACTTGGCCAGAGTAAGACGGTTAAAAGAGAGGGGATTGTGTGTCCAACACCAGAGCTCTATTTTGAGGAACTGAAGGAAGTTTAATTTGACCAAGGAGCCCAGAACATGAGTTATGAGATAGGAAATGAAAGGAAGGGTCCATTCTGAGCCCAGTCTTGCAGGCTAGAGGAAAGGGTTTAGTCCAAGTCCTTAGAGCCATGGGGAGACACCGAAGCATTTTCATCCAGAACTGACATGAGTAGGCTTACCTTTAAAATATATCTTTGGCTTTAGTTAGGAGAATGTGTTGAAGGTAGGATGCCAGGCAGAAAGTTCCTGTGGCTATCCAAAGACAGGTGATGGGGATGAGATGGAGAGAAAGGGGAGTGGTAGATTGGGAAGATGGATTCACGTGCTAGAAAAAGCTCATGAAACAGAATTGGACTGAACTGCTGTGGAATGTTTCACATGCTTCTCTGAAGTTCCTGAAATTCCTCCTCTACAGATCCCCCTTTTGTTCTCAGAGAGAACATGAATTATACCTGGCCCTGTCTTTAATTGCAACCGACATTCCAAGGCCTGCAGCAACCCCTCTGCTTACATTTAGTGAAGTTGGGAGGCAGTTATAGGAGTGGGAAACCCTGGACAGGATGGTAGGGACCCAGGTTGTGGCCCAAGTCTATTCCTGGCTCACTCCACGATCGTGGGTGAGTCGCTTACCCTTTGCCTCACCTATAAAACGGGAGGAACAGTGCACACCACAGACGATCACGGTGGTAGTAATGATACGCTTCGCAGTGTTTACCAGGTAAAGGCATCGTTCTATTCTTTACAAATACCACCTTATTTCATCATTACAACAACCCAGGGAAATTTTGTGGGGGTTTTTTGAAACTGAACTTTTTTTTTTTTTAATTTTTATTGGAGTATACCTGATTTCACACACTAGCAAACTAATGCTCAAAATTCTCCAAGCTAGGCTTCAACAGTACATAAACCAAGAACTCCTAGATGTTCAAGCTGGATTTAGGAAAGGCAGAGGAACCAGAGATCCAATTGCCAACATCCGCTGAATCATAGAAAAAGCAAGAGAATTCCAGAAAAACATCTGCTTCATTGACTGCACTAAAATCTTTGACTGTGTGGATCTTAACAAACTGTGGAAAATTCATCAAGAGATGAGAATACCAGACCACCTGACCTGCCTCCTGAGAAATCTGTATGCAGGTCAAGAAGCAACCGTTAGAACCGGACATGGAACAACGGACTGGTTCCAAATTGGGAAAGGAGTACACACACCAATATTCATTGGAAGGTCTGATGCTGAAGCTGAAAAAGCAATACTTTGGCCACCTGATGCAAAGAACTGACTCATTGGAAAAGACCCCGATGCTGGGCAAGACTGAAGGCAGGAAGAGTAGGGGACGACAGAGGATGAGATGGTTGGATGGCATCACCAACTCGATGGACATGAGTGTGAGAAAGTTCCAAGAGTTGGTGATGGACAGGAAAGCCTGGTGTGCTGCAGTCCCTGAGGTCGCAAAGAGTCAGACACGACTGAGCGACTGGACTGAGCTGAGTATTCCTCATCTGGAGGAGGGCATGGCAACCCACTCCAGTATTCTTGCCTGGAGAATCGCCATGGACAGAGCAGGTTGGTGGGCTACAGTCCATGGGGTTTCATAGAGTCAGAACAGGACTGAGCGACTGAAGTGAACTGAACTGATGGCTGATTTACAATGTCATGTTAGCTTCAGGTACACAGCACGGTGAGTCTGTTATCCGTACACGTGTATTCGCTCTTTTTTAGATTCTCTGCCCGTATAGGCCGTCGCAGAGTATGCAGTAGAGTTCCACGTGCTGTGCCATAGGTCCTTACGTGGTCTGTTTTATATTTAGCTGGGTGTATGTGTCCACCGCAGTCTTCCAGTCCATCCCTCCCCTGCCTTACTCCCTGATGACTATGAATTTGTCTTCCACATCTGTAACTCTGCTTCTGTTTTGTAGAGAAATTCATTCGTACCCTTTTTGTAGATTCCACATGTAAATGATATCATATGGTATTTCTCTTTCTCTGTCTGACCTACTGAAACGTGTGTTATTTTTAATCCCCACCTTGTAGTTGAGGAAACTGAGGCACAGAGAGGTCAAGTAACTTGCCCAAAGTCACACAGCCAGGAAGTGGCAGAGATAGGATGTGAAGCCAGGCCACCTAGCTCCAGAGTATGTGCTCTTAACCACTGTGTTATACCACACATGTAACTTTTTCTTAAACTATGGAGAGCCCTCTACAAAACACCTGAATTTATCTCATTATTAACTGCCTTACACTGCCCATAATTGTCGATACAGGCTTTCTACTGTATCTGTTGTCAGATATCACTACCATCTGCACTCTGTCCGCGTTAAAGTGCATCATAAAGATTCAGAGCCTGGTAGGCCTGGGTTTCTATCCTGGTTTCATTTTAGATGAGTTATTTAACTTCTGAACCTCAGCTTTCTATTCTGCAAAACGACTAAGATAACATTAGAATGGGAGGAAGCGCTGTAAAAATGACATAAAAATGTAAAGCCCCAGGTCAGCAGCAGGTACCAGCACAGTTAAGCTGTTTGAATCGTCCCTCTGTTTGTGGAAAACTCCTGGGCTCAGGGCAAAGAGTGACATTGCAAACCTCAGAAACCAGGAAAGAAGAGTTTCCACAAAAGAAGAGTTCCCCAAACACGCGGAAAGGCAGGACACATGGAATACTGACAACTGCAAAGACTTGCGCACTGAGCACAAGTTCATGTGGCCAAACAAACCAAGACATCAGTGTCTGGAGCAGAGAAAGCTTTCTTGCAGGGCCATGCAAGGAGATGGGAGTGCGTGTGTGTGCGCGCATGTACACTCAGTCACTCAGTCACTCAGTCGTGTCCTGCTCTTTGCAACCCCAATGGACTATAGCCCACCAGGCTGTTCTGTCCCCGGAATTGTCCAGGCAAGAATACTGGAGCAGGTTGCCGTTTCCTATTTCAGGGGATCTTCTCAGGGATCAAACCAGTGTCTCTTGCATCTCCTGCTTTGGTAGGCAGGTTCTTTGCCACTAATGCCACCTAGGAAGCCCCAAGGAGATGGGTGAGTTGAGCCCCCAAAACTCCAAACTCCTAGAAGGGTTTCAGCAAGCCATTTTCAAAGACAAGGTGAGAGAGGGTCTTAGTTGGTTTTTCCAGACTTCTTAGTGTAGAAATCCTTTGTTCTTGCAGCTATCCACACAGGTCAGGTCACAATATTCTTGTAAACCATCAATATGACAAATCTTATTCTCTGTTCTGCGACTTCTTTTCTCTATATGAGTAGAAAAGTGTTATACCCTTAAAGGTCAGAGCCTTGAGAATGGGCTATCTTGTGTATTTCAGGCTATAGGCAACATTCTTAACTGGAAGCAAAAGCAATCGAATCAAAGGTTAAAGTAAAAAGCAGATCTAATATGCAGTCAGGTCCGTTCTTCCGTATTGCAGCCCTTCTTGTAGAATCTTTTCTTGCATAAGCCCTTGACCTGTCAGGCCATGCCTAGAATTTTGAACGAGCTTGTCTTTCTTCTGTCATCACAGGCCTGTGTTTGACAATGTCTCCCTTTGAGTGAAAGTCAATACTGCTTATAAATTATATCTAAAGGCCAAAGGAAGGGACGACTAGTGAATAAAAATGAACGTTCTAATTCTAGCTTCTCCAGAATTAATTAAAAGAATCATTGAACCTCATTGACTGGCATTTAGTCCAAATTAGTTTTTTTTTAAAGTGTGACTAGGGACTTCCCTGGTGGTCCTATGGCTAAGCCTCCATGCTCTCAATGCAGGGGCCCCAGGTTTGATCCCTGGTCAAGAAACTAGATCCCATATCCTGCAACTGAAAATATCCCTCATGCCTCAAGGAAGATTGAGGAACCCATGTGCTACAACTAAGACCCAGCACAGCCAAATAAAATTAGTTTTTAAAAAAAATTTTAGTGTGACTAGTCAGTCCTAAAGGAAATCAACCCTGAATATTCATTGGAAGGACTGATGCTGAAGCTGAAGCGCCAATACTTGGGTCACCTGATGCGAAGAGCTGACTCATAGGGAAAGCCCCTGAGGCCAGGAAAGATTGAGGGCAAGAGGAGAAGGGGGCTACAGGATGAGATGGTTGGATGGCACCACTGACTCGATGGACATGAGTTTGAGCAAACTCCATGAGACGGCGAAGGGCAGGGAAGCCTGGTGTGCTGCAGTCCATGGGGTCACAGAGTCAGACGTGACTTAATGACTTAACAACAAGAAAGTAGAATTTTAGTGAAGAAATGCAGTTTTAAGACTTGCAAGAATATACAGTGAGAGTATGGGGAAATGAGAAATCTCACACACTACCCTTGGGAGGTAAACTAGTCTGGCCACTGGGAGGGCTGCTGCTAAGTCGCTTCAGTCGTGTCCGACTCTGTGCGACCCCACAGACGGCTGCCCACCAGGGTCCCCCATCCCTGGGATTCTCCAGGCAAGAACACTGGAGTGGGGTGCCATCTCCTTCTCCAATGCAGGAAAGTGAAAAGTGAAAGTGAAGTCGCTCAGTCGTGTCGGACCCTCAGCGACCCCATGGACTTGAGCCCACCAGGCTCCTCCATCCATGGGATTTGCCAGGCAAGAGTACTGGGGTGGGGTGCCATTGCCTTCTTGTTTTTACTGGGCTAATAAAATCTATTCTTTCCGTCACATTGAAGCTCAATAGAGTTTTGGGGGACCTGCTTTATCAGGTAAGACGAATTGGTGATAAGCATATTGCTTTTCCCTAAGTCTTTTAAGCGTCCTTAGCATCTTGCTTTCTTGCCTTTCCCACTGTACCACCCTCAGATCAATCTCACTGTATTGTTAATTTGCTCTTCCTGTGGGGACCTGGCTTTTTTTGTTGTTTTTAATTTTGGGCCTCTCAATAGCGTGCAGCATCTTAGTTCCCCAACCAGGGATAGAACCCATGCCCCCTGTACAGGAAGGGCAGAGTCTTGACCACAGGACCACCAGGGAAGTCCCAGGACATGGCTTTCTAAGAAAAATCAAGTGTCAACTCAGCCATGTCCAAACTATCACAGATGTTTTTAGTACTAAATTTGAGTTAATGACACGTCATTCCATTTGATGGGCATGCAGCGGACATGTAGACATCGAGTACTCAGGACAGAGAACGTCCCCTCGCCCCACCCCACGGAACCACTCTGCATGTTCACTTGGGCAGGGTGGGTGCTCTGTGCAGTTGGCTGGTTGGCAGAGTCTCAGAGGACAAGTTCAGGGAAGAGAGTACCAAGGCCAGGTCTTTCATTTCATCCTCTGTGCTTAATGTTGTGGCAATGCAGCACGGTTTGATTGCCTTCTGTTCCGTCTCATAGCAGGCCACAGGGAAGAACGTTGTTCAGCAAAAGTCTTGGAACGTCCCTAATGGTCTCGTGGCTAAGACTCTGCGCCCCCAATGCAGGGGGCCTGAGTTCGATCTCTGGTCAGGGAACTAGATCCCACATGCCACAACCAAGAGCCTGCGTGACACAGTCAAATAAACGTTTTGTCTTTTTTTTTTTTTTTTTTTCTGTTCTCTCGGGCGTCCTCTGTGTCTGGTGGGGGTGGTGGTGTGCGTGTGTGCACACGCGCGTGAAGCCTTGTCCCCCCTTTGCCTCTTTCCCTTTATGGCCCCTCTTCTTGGTGGCGGCTGCTCCCCGTGGGTGCCTCTGTCCTTCTCGTTTTCCCCTCTCGGCATCTTTCTCTGAAGCTCCAGTGCCTCCTTTGTCTCACTCCCTCAGCATAGGGTAGATGAAAAAGAAAAGGCTTTCGGGGCGGTCAGGCTGAATTAAGTCCAGACCCCATGTCTGCTGCCAGCCGCCTGTGTGACCAGCCCTGCTTTCCATCATCCTCCCAAGCTGCGGTTTCCTCGTCCCAGAAATGAGGGCAGTGGTGGCTCCTTCTCTGAGTTTTTCTGAGATGTTAATATCACAACCCTCAGAAAGTGCCCAATCCATTAAATATGAGTTTCCTGCCTCCTCTCTCCCTTACTTCTCCTTTTTTTCCACCTCACCACTGCTGACTCTCTCCAGTTCCCCTTAAATGGCTATAAAACTGATATAAATATGTATATAAATTATATATATATATATTTATGTAAAAATATATTCAGTTCAGTTCAGTCACTCAGTCATGTCCTACTCTTTGCGACCCCATGAACCACCAGGCCTCCCTGTCCATCACCAACAGCCAGAGTTCACCCAAACCCATGTCCATTGAGTCGGTGATGCCATCCAACCATCTCATCCTCTGTCGTCCCTTTCCCCTTCTGCCCTCAATTTTTCCCAGCATCAGGGTCTTTTCAAATGAGTCAGCTTTTCACATCAGGTGGCCAAAGTATTGGAGTTTCAGCTTTAGCATCAGTCCATCCAATGAACACCCAGGACTGATCTCCTTTAGGATGGACTGGTTGGATCTCCTTGCAGTCCGAGGGACTCTCAAGAGTCTTCTCCAACACCACAGTTCAAAAGCATCAATTCTTTGGCACTCAGCTTTCTTTGTAGTCCAACTCTCACATCCATACGTGGCTACTGGAAAAACCATAGCTTTGACTAGACAGACCTTTGTTGACAAAGTAATGTCTCTGCTTTTTAATATGCTGTCTAGTTTGGTCATAACTTTCCTTCCAAGGAGTAAGTGTCTTTTAATTTCATGTCTGCAATACCAAATTACATTTACATGTAAAGTGAATAGTTCAATATCCTACATTGTTAATTTTCCTGGCAACTAAACAGAATATTTTACCTGGCTTTTGAGGAGATTAACAGACACAGGTTTTTCAGCCTGAATGGGAGGGGAATTGGGGTGAGAACGGATACCTGTGTATGTATGACTGAGCGTCTTTGCTGTCCACCTGAAACTATCACATTGTTAATTGGCTATGTGTGTATTAGTCACTCAGTCCTGTCCAACTCTTTGCGACCCCGTGGACTGTATCCCACCAGGCTCCTCTGTCCATGGACTTCTCCAGGCACGAATACTGGAGTGGGTTGCCACACCCTTCTCCAGGGGATCTTCCCAACTCAGGCATCGAACCCAGGTCTCCCGCACTGCAGGCAGACTCTTTACCGTCTGAGTCACCAGGGAAGCCCGTTAATAAGCTATACTGTGATATAAAATAAAAAAATTTTTAAAGGAAGTAATACTGACTCTTAAACAGTATTTCACTATTATAATTGTCCCAATTTCTTTGAAAAGAACATTCCCTTAATAATAGAGTGATATTCTAAAAATAAAAAGTTTTAACAAAGTTTTTAGTTCCACGCGGCCCTCATTTGACTTCTCCATTTTATCAATGCCCCCTGAAGATGATGAAAGGTGATGGGTGTGGGAATGGGAGCCCCCAGTCCTGGAGGAGATGCTCATACTCATTCAAAATGACTTTGCTAGCCCTTGAGCTGCAGGACTTATCTGTACGGCTCCAGAACAATTTATTTGTTTGGTGTCTCTGTGCCAACGATCCTAATAGCCCACAGTGTCCGTGGTTATCATCAGACATCTGGGCAAACCACCTGAAGCCGCCTCATCAGCTCACGTGCCAGGACCCCACCCGTTGGCGCGGATTAACTCGCTGGCAGGCGCTGGGCAGAGGAGCCCTGTGCTGCAGGGGCCATAAGGGGGCAGCAGAGAGACAGCTTTCTCTCTTCCCAGACAATCCGCAGGGAAGTTTTTCTTTTTTTTTTTTTTTTAATTTTATTTTATTTTTAAACTTTACAATATTGTATTAGTTTTGCCAAATATCGAAATGAATCCGCCACAGGTATACCCGCATTCCCCATCCTGAACCCTCTTCCCCCCTCCCTCCCCTACCCTCCCTCTGGGTCGTCCCAGTGCACCAGCCCCAAGCATCCAGTACCGTGCATCGAACCTGGACTGGCGACTCGTTTCATACATGATATTATACATGTTTCAATGCTATTCTCCCTAATCTCCCCACCCTCTCCCTCTCCCACAGAGTCCATAAGACTGATTGATAGGAAAAATACAACCTATCACGGGAGAACACCTGAAAAGACGTTAAAGAATTTTTTTTACTCATCCATAATCCCCCTCTCAGAGATGGTGATTGTTGTAATTTCAGTGTATGAGGTTGATAAGAGATCGCTGACAATTGACCACTTTATAACCTACAAAAATAACAGTTTCATGTGGTTTAACCTCACATTTCCTCCCATCTTTTCTCTATGATGAACAAAATGCATTTTTAAATACAAAATTAAGATGAGACTGTATGTGCAGGTGTGTGCATTTTTAAAATCTGCCTTTTAAAATGAAATACTGACGTTACAAACATGGATTAAGAGTAATGCAGCAGACACTAACATGCCTGACCCTCCTCTCTTGCGAAGCAAGATGTCACATACAGCTGAAGCCCACACCCACGCTCCCCCAAACCTGCTCCCTCCCAGTTCCTTGGGGTAACCACACTCATAAATTTGTTGTTTATCATGCACAGGTTTATGTCACTACGCAACATGCAGTATGGTTTAGCATTTTTAACTTTACATAAACGATACCAAAGTGAATGTATCCTTCTATGACTTGTTTACCATTTTTATTGAAGTAGTTGGTTTACAATGTTGTGTTTCCAGGGTACACCAAAGTGATTCAGTAATACACACATTTATTCTTTTTCACATTCTTTTCTATTATGGTTTATTACAGGGTGCTGAATATAGTTTCCTGTGTTATACAGTAGGTCCTTGTTTATATATAATAATCTATATATAATTTTATATTTTTTATATAATATGTATCTATTTATCTATCAGTATCTGCTAATCCCAAACTCCCAATCTATCCCTCCCCGTCTCCTTCTCCTTTCGGCAACCGTAAGCTTCTTTTCTACGTCTGTAAGTCTGTCTCTGGTTTGTAAATAAGTTAGTGTCATATTTTAGATTCTGCATATAAGTGGTATCATATGGGATTTGTCTTTCTCTTTCTGACTTACTTAACTTGGTGTGATAAACTCTAGGTTGATCCATGTTCTGCAAACAGCATTATTTCATTCTGTTTTTTTGGCTGAGTAGCATTTCATTGTATGTATATGTATGTATGCACGCACAGCGCATCTGTATCCGTCCATCCGTCAGTGGACGTGAGGCTGTCTCCACGTCTTCACTGCTGTAAGTGGTGCTGCCCTGAACATTGCAGCACGTGTTTCTTTTCAAATTACAGTTCTCGCCATAGACATGCTCAGGAGTGGGTTTGTTGGGTCACACGGCAGATCTATTTTCAGTTTTTTAAGGAACTACCCTACTGTTTTCCGTATTGGCTACACCAATTTACATTCCCACCAACAGGGCAGGAGAGGCCCCTTTTCTCCACACCCTCTCCAGCATTTGTTACTTGTAGACTTTTTAATGATGGCCATTCTGACCAGTGTGAGGTGGTACCTCATGATACTTCTGATTTGCATTTCTCTAACAATCAGTGATATTGAGCATCTTTTCATGTGCCTATTTGTTATCTGTATGAACATTATATTTTATTAACTTTATCCATGTTGATGCATGTCACTTTTGTTGATTAATTCTCAAATTTTTGCTTTTAAATATTCAGGGTTGCTATCAGCCTCTCTCCACTAGACTAGGCCAGTCCATGCTGGAACTCTGTATTGATTATCTGTGGCCTTAGAGGCCCCATTAATGGGTGTTGAGTGGAATGGACAAGTGCAGGAAGTGAATGAGTAAGGACCGCTCTTCTAGAAAATTTAGCCTGGATTTCTCTGCTGGGTACCCAAGGCAGAGCGCACCGCTGATAAGAAGGATCTCGTGTCTGGGAGAGGTGGACATCAAGACTGCACGTTTCATGGTAATGTCACATCTCTAGTGCCAGAGTTGGGGTGCTAGGACCTGCCATCCAGAAGTGAAGGGCAGAGCAGGAACATCAGGAAAAGCTCCCAGAGGATCCTGAGGCCATTCCTGAAAGGTGGTGAGTCCCTTTCACCATGGCAAGCAAAAGCCCACATTTTTAGATAAAGGCATTGAGAATATGTCAACATGTCTCAGAATTCTCTGAGGATTTATCCCCAGTTTTTTTGACAATTAAAATATATGATTGGTAGGAAACGGCATTGCTGGAACCTTAAAACACAGACAACCCCCCCCCAAAAAAAAACTCAATTCCTTTAGTAGCTAAAATCTTAACTCTGAGGAGTTTAAATTATCTGTAAAATGAACTGAAAAACGCAAGGATGACAATAAACCAGAGGAGCAACGAGGCATAGCGACAAGACTTTAGGGGCTCTGGAATCAGAGTAGAGTTAGAATCCTGAACCTGCCACTTCCTGAACATGTGATGCTGGGTCAGTTAGCTAACCATTCAACTTCTGTCTCTTCACCTGAAAAATAAATACCGATGCCCACTTTGCAAGTTGATGGATGTAAACTGCCTAATCTATACTGATTATCCTATAAAAGGGAGCAGTTTTTATTGGCAGGCTGGTTTGGCAAGAAACTATTTCTGACACTTGAAGCTGGACCTGCTCATTGAGAGAAAAAGAAAACTCCTCACAGTTACAGAAACCCAGAATCTCATGGTGCCAGCTGCTGCCAGTTGCTGGTCCTGGAAACGGCTGTCATCAACCCTCTCCAAGAACATGTCTGTCCCTTGAGGAAGGTACATCTCTGACATCCCAGGAAGCTGCCTTTTCTTCTGTGTCCCTTTCTCTTCTTAGAGAAGATGGAAGGGGGAAAGGGTGTGTATCAGCGAATCTTAAAAAAAAAAAGAATGTGCCCATATTCACCTAAGAATCCTATGTGAACTCTCCAGGTGCAAAAGCCTCCTGAAAATGAGACTTGTTGGGACCTTCGACCTTTTGCTGCAGCCCTGCAATGCCTTGCATCTGGACAAACGTCTCTGCCTGGAACTCGAACTAGAAAAAACCATAAGCGACTAAAAACAACGGCGCAGGCACAGATGGGGCAAATTTGAACAACAAAGAGACCAAAAAGTCCAACTGCCACTCCTGCAGATCTTGGAGCTAAAGCAGGGTGCTGAGCATACCCCCTGCACACACACCACCAAAGGGTGGGCAAACCACTGAGCCACCCCTCTGGCTCCACCCCTGGACCCAGCGCTTATAAGGAACCAGCTTGCGTGCTTGGGGAGCGAGCCCCCAAGGGAAACTGCTGTTTGTTCTCGTTCCACCCTGCTGCAGGAAGGGCCCCAGTAAAGCCTTGCCTGAATTTCTTGTCTGGCCTTTGATCAATTTCTCTTGATTAAGGAGGCCAAAAACCCTAGTGGATAACAAAAGGAGGTAAAATCTGGTGGTTCCACCTACCTACTCTTCCCCTGGCAAACATCTCCTTTTTTCCAGTTAGATGAAAAAGGAATTGGGGTCAAAATGATCCCCATGGAGTAGATCTATTCAAAGAAAAGAGCGTTTAATTTTTGTATTTACCATTATATACAGACACACACTTTATTTAAATTGGCCTTTATTTTAATTTGTTCAGCTAGAGCCGCTAGGACTTCACTTTGCTGGTAAAGAACAAGTTATGCTTTTGAAATATGCACACCACTTGACTGGATGCTGAGCTTTGAAAATAATCATTACACCATTTGTTATCATGGGAAAAAATTATAAACAACCTAAATATCCACCGAGTAGACTTGTCAAATGAACTATGATGTTGTCATGCCATAGAATATCTGAAGACATTCCAAATAGTCTCATCAAAGATGATCAATCAAATGAAGTGGAATGGAATCATGTATATGTAGTGTGTTATTACATGAAAAAGGCAGTTTGCAAAGAGATAAAGCTCCCCTGATAGCTCAGACAGTAAAGAATCTGCCTGCAATGCAGGAGATCTGGGTTCAATCCCTGGGTTGGGAAGATGCCCTGGAGAAGGGCATGGCAACCCACTCCAGTATTCTTCCCTGGAGAATCCCCATGGGCAGAGGAGCCTGGTGGGCCACAGTCCATGGGGTTGCAAAGAGTCGGACAGGACTGAGCGACTGAGCACACACAAAGATCCTATTTCTGTTTATAAAAAAGACACACATATACATGCATAAAGAATGGAAGAATAGACACCAGAATGCTAAGCTGACTATCCCTGGGCTCTTGAAAATAGAGGTGATTTTTATTTTCCTTTTGTTTGCATTGCTGCACGTTTGTATTTTTCTGAATTTCAGACATTGAAACTTTATTACAATGGTAAGAAGAAAAACATTCCCAAAACCATGTCTTTGGGACACCTGGTTCTTTGCTCTTATCCTTTTCCTAAAGCTTCCTGCTAGCATCAGAACTCACAGTGCAGCAGCCTCTTACTGGGAAAGGTCAAAGGGTTCATTCTCCAGCAGCTGAGCCTAACTTTGATTCCTGCAGGCGTGTCACTTGTGACGTTATCTAAGTGTATTCGTTGTATCCAAAAATGAGTAGCTGTCATATCCACTGCCTTGATTTGCCCAAAAAGAAAATTGGAGAGTAGCCACTCGGATTTCTAAGAAAAGCATTGAGTACCTCTCCTTGGGCTTCCCTGGTGGCTCAGGGGTAAAGAATCAGCTTCCCAATACAGGAGACGCAAGAAACTTGGGTTTGATACCTGAATAAGAAAGATCCCCTGGAGAAGGAAATGGCAACCCACTCCAGTATTCATACCTGAGAAATCCTATGGACAGAGGAGCCTGGTGCGCCATAATCCGTGGAGTGGCAGAGTGACCGGAGCGACCAAACAACACCTCTCCTTAGGGACACTATGCTTACAGCTGTGACACTGGCGTTGCTGTGACCAGGAATTTGAGGTGGGTTGGCCATCATAAGGATGACTGGGTCGTTTTTATTTATAAGCTGAAGAAAGCTACCAACCCTTTGCTGTAAACCTAGAACCTGCCCCTGTCCCCTCTACGAGACACAGAAAGGACAAGCCCACCTTGTCCCATTGTGAGTCCACTTTCTATTCTTTATATTGTAGATAGGGTTCAGGAACCTTGCCATCATAAAGTGGTAGCCAGGCTCGTCTCCGTGCTGAACAATGGTAGTTTACAAAGCCCAGGGGAGCAGTGTATTTGGTTACAGACCAAGGGAAGATGTAAAAGCATCAAGAGAAGTAATATGACACACCCCTTTCTCCAATTCACAATTAAATATTCCCTCCAGCTCTAATATCACCTCCTACAGGAAGCCTTCCAAGGTTTCACAAGTTACCCGTAGACCAAGGACTATCATCTCTCCATCCTCAGAATATTGTTGCTGTTGTTCAGTCACTAAGTCATGTCTGACTGTGACTCCATGAACTGTAGCCCACCAGACTTCTATATCCTCCGCTGTTTCCCAGAGTTTGTTAAAATTCATGTCAACTGAGTCAGCGATGATATCTAACCATCTCATCCTCTGCTGCCTTCTTCTCCTTTTGCCTTCAATATATCCCAACAGCAAGGTCTTTTCCAATGAGTAGGCTCTACGCATCAGATTCTAATCCTCAGATGAGGCCCAGGCATTTGAGAAAGAGTGAATGAATGACTGAATGAATGAATGACTAATATGTGGTGAGAATGTGAGAATGAATAAATGAATGCATCTGTACCTTGCAGATACACCTCCCATTTTACAAAAATCTCTGGAGGATTTCCTGTGTGCCAGGCTCCGTGATGGGCGCTGGGGTATAAAGCGAGCAAGACAGACCAGCTCCCTGCTTACAGGAAGCTTCTAGTCAGGGACACAGTCCATCCACAAGAAACAAGTATGCCTCTGATTTCAGATAATGAGAGTGCTATGGAGAAAATACACAGTTGTACAGGAGACAGAGTGTTGTTGGAAGGTAAGGGGAGCGGGAAGGCCTCTCTGAGAAGGCGGCGTTTGAGCTCTGAGCGACTGTGAGAGCACTTCTTCTCAAGTGCTTGTTTACCTCATTTCAAGAGCTTTATTCTTTCTTTTTGGCAGGGCTGCAGGGCGTGCAGGATCTTAGTTCCCCAGTCATGGATCAAACCCTCATCCCCTGGTGTGGAAATGCAGTCTTAACCACTGCATTGTCAGGGAAGTCCCAGAAGCTTTATTCGTGAAAATAAAATTTCAAGAGCATGTCTGATATTTTCTTTTCCTTCTTAGTGGATCCTGCCTGCTATTCATCACCGTGAGATAGCAGATACAACGGCAAGCATGTGGGATTTGAAAACGGACTGCCCGGCTCCAAGTCCAGCCTCTGTCACTTATCAGCTATGACCTTAGGTAAGTTATTTAAGTACTGGAGCTTCCGTTTCCCCATCCAGAAATGGAGATGAGGACGGTGATGATGATATTTACAAAACAGATAACTAGCTGTCCACCAAAACCCCATGCTTCCTCTTCCACAGTGGGAACTGCCCGACCATGGTCTCTGTTTTCCAGCCCCTTTTGCATCCAGATGCAAAGACAACTTTTTACCACTGAGAAACGTGTCACTTCCAGACCAGGGTCCCTGAGCCACCTCAAAGAGGAAAACCGCCAGTGAGCAGGAACGCCCGCGATGGACTGTTAGGGGAGGGGATGGCAGACTGCGATTGTGTTAAACCCCTGAAAAGTTAAGTTGTATTTGTTATAGAGCATCCAGTATTATAGCGCTAACTGATACAACCTTAAAAGAGCTGTGAAAATTGAAGGAGTGGGTCATGCAGTGCCTGCTCAAAGTGCTTGCTGGACAGATGTAACTAAATACAGGGCTTTCCCATAAAAAGGAATGAGTTGAGTCATTTGTAGAGAAGTGAATGGATCTAGAGTCTGTCATACAGAGTGAAGTAAGTCAAATATACAAATAATAATATTATTACAATATTAATATACAAATATTGTATATTAATGCGTTTTTGTGGAATCTAAAAAAATGGTACTGCTGCTGCTGCTGCTAAGTCGCTTCAGTCGTGTCTGACTCTGTGCAACCCCATAGACAGCAGCCCACCAGGCTCCACCATCTCTGGGATTCTCCAGGCAAGAACACTGGAGTGGGCTGCCATTTCCTTCTCCAATGCATGAAAGTGAAAAGTGAAAGTGAAGTCGCTCAGTCGTGTCCGACTCTTAGCGACCCCATGGACTGCAGCCTACCAGGCTCCTCCATCCATGGGATTTTCCAGGCAAGAGTACTGGAGTGGGGTGCCATGGTACAGATGAACCTATTTGCTGGACAAGAATAGAGACACAGATGTAGAGAGCGGCTGTGTGCACTCGGGGCTGGGGTTGGGATGAGTCGGGAGACTGGGATTGACACATACACCGCATGAGTTAAACCTGCCGTATGGCGCAGGGCGCCCAGAGCTGTGTTCCGGGATGGCCCAGAGGGTGGGAGAGTAGGGAGGGAGACTCCATAGGGAGGACATGTGTGGATCCATATAGCTGATTCACTTTGTTGTAAAGCAGAAGAAAAGAAGAGAAGCGAAAAGCAAAGGAGAAAAGGAAAGATATAAGCATCTGAACGCAGACTTCCAAAGACTAGCAAGAAGAGATAAGAAAGGCTTCCTCAGCGATCAATGCAAAGAAATAGAGGAAAACAACAGAATGGGAAAGACTAGAGATCTCTTCAAGAAAATTAGAGATACCAAGGGAACATTTCATGCAAAGATGGGCTCTATAAAGGACAGAAATGGTATGGACCTAACAGAAGCAGAAGATATTAAGAACAGGTGGCAAGAATACACAGAAGAACTGTACAAAAAAGATCTTCATGACCCAAATAATCACGATGGTGTGATCACTGACCTAGAGCCAGACATCCTGGAATGTGAAGTCAAGTGGGCCTTAGAAAGCATCACTACGAACAAAGCTAGTGAAGTGATGGAATTCCAGTTGAGCTATTTCAAATCCTGAAAGATGATGCTGTGAGAGTGCTGCACTCAATATGCCAGCAAATTTGGAAAACTCAGCAGTGGCCACAGGACTAGAAAAGGTCAGTTTTCATTCCAATCCCAAAGAAAGGCAATGCCAAAGAATGCTCAAACTACCGCACAATTGCACTCATCTCACATGCTAGTAATGCTCAAAATTCTCCAAGCCAGGCTTCACCAATATGTGAACCATGAACTTCCTGATGTTCAAGCTGGTTCTAGAAAAGGCAGAGGAACCAGAGATCAAATTGCCAACATCTGCTGGATCATGGAAAAAGCAAGAGAGTTCCAGAAAAACATCTATTTCTGCTTTATTGACTTTGCCAAAGCCTTTGACTGTGTGGATCACAATCAACTGTGGAAAATTCTGAAAGAGATGGGAATACCAGACCACCTGATCTGCCTCTTGAGAAATCTGTATGCAGGTCAGGAAGCAACAGTTAGAACTGGACATGGAGCAACAGACTGGTTCCAAATAGGAAAAGGAGTACATCAAGGCTGTATATTGTCACCCTGTTTATTTAACTTTTATGCAGAGTACATCATGAGAAACGCTGGACTGGAAGAAACGCTGGACTGGAAGAAACACAAGCTGGAATCAAGATTGCTGGGAGAAATATCAATCACCTCAGATATGCAGATGACATCACCCTGATGGCAGAAAGTGAAGAGGAACTAAAAAGCCTCTTGATGAAAGTGAAAATGGAGAGTGAAAAAGTTGGCTTAAAGCTCAACATTCAGAAAACTAAGATCATGGCATCCGGTCCCATCACTTTATGGCAAATAGATGGGGAAACAGTGGAAACAGTGGCTGACTTTATTTTTCTGGGCTCCAAAATCACTGCAGATGGTGACTGCAGCATGAAATTAAAAGACGCTTACTCCTTGGAAGGAAAGTTATAACCAACCTAGATAGCATATTCAAAAGCAGAGACATTACTTTGCCAACAAAGGTCCATCTAGTCAAGGCTATGGTTTTTCCTGTGGTCATGTATGGATGTGAGAGTTGGACTGTGAAGAAGGCTGAGTGCTGAAGAATTGATGCTTTTGAACTGTGGTGTTGGAGAAGACCTTTGAGAGTCCCTTGGACTGCAAGAAGATCCAACCAGTCCATTCTGAAGGAGATCAGCCCTGGGATTTCTTTGGAGGGAATGATGCTAAAGCTGAAACTCCAGTACTTTGGCCACCTCATGTGAAGAGTTGACTCATTGGAAAAGTCTCTGATGATGGGAGGGATTGGGGGCAGGAGGAGAAGGGGCGACAGAGGATGAGATGGCTGGATGGTATCAGCAACTCGATGGACGTGAGTCTGAGTGAACTCCGGGAGTTGGTGATGGACAGGGAGGCCTGGCATGCTGCAATTCATGGAGTCGCAAAGAGTCGGACATGACTGAGCGACTGAACTGAACTGAATACAACATTATAAAGCAACTATACCCCCAGTAAATAAAAATTAAATAAATAAATACAGGGCTTTGAATCCCCTGAAATCAGCCTCATGAGATTTTTGACCCCCTACCCCCTTCACCTTACCCAAAGGAAACGGGTTTTACTATAACAGATATTTATTTCTTAAAAGGTTAGTGACTATAGGGTGAGAGATACTGGGACCCTTTCTGACTTGTGTTGTCAATTTTTTTTTAATTTCTTGGGATACAGGAGGAGAGAATCTTGCTCAACAAAGTAATCTCTTTCCTCCTTGAGCTCAGAATTAGCAGTAGAAGTTGAAGATCAAGAGCATCTCCCAAGATCTAAAACATCTCTTCTCTCTTCCTCCTCCTCCCTCAGGACACTCCTGTGATGAGACCCCTGCAAGGCTTTTGGTTCTCAGACATCTAAGAGGGAAGAAGACAACTGTGTGTCTCATGTTTTCATCCACCTGGAAAGGAGGTAATAGATAGCGTGCTCCTAGCACAGCAAATGGCAACATGGTAGGAATTCAGCTACGATGTACAGTTTGTCTCAGCCAAAACTGAAAACAACTCTACTGGAGTGATTTTGGACACATGTGAAAACAGAGGCTCAAGGAGTTCAAATGTATAGCATTATTGTATCACTGGAGGCCTGGTACATATTTTATCTAAATTTAATTCTTACAACCCTATACAGAATGCATGATATTGGTATTATTGTACCCATGTTCCATCAGGGCCACCCTGATGGCTCAAAGGCTGGCCACAGTGTGAGCTAAAGCTTGCTTATTTCTATCTTACCCCATCTCCTAGGGTATAGCCCTTTTGAGTCTCAGCTAAAAGTGGGAATGGTTTACCAGGATCCTCACCCTTGATGGGATTCAAAATTCTACTTTAGTTCCACTAGCTCTGAGAGAGCTACTTATTGATATCAGCAAATGTGTGGAACAATGCAAGTGACCCTGCGTGTAGGGCTCAACTTTTTTGGATCCTGTCTTTTCTCAGATCTCAACCAACACTGCTCGCTATCTTGTTAGCTATTTGACACTTGTAGGATGTTTCTGTATTTTATACAGCTCAGCTAAGTGTCTCTGTTACAGGGGAGAACTGACTCCACATTGGATCTGCCTCTTTACGTTAACCTTTGCTTCTTGTGGCCTTGTTTGCTGAAAGGACACTGTTTTTACATAATGGTCTGCCTTGGGGAACCCTGCCCCTCTGCCTGAATATCAAGGCTCCTTTGCTCAGGACCCTATCCACCTGTGGATAGCTACAGGAAGGAAGAAGTTAACACACCCCCTCGCAGAAGCTTGCCACTCTAGGACGTGTTTGCAAGATTAATGGCCTTTTTACTTTGCTTCCTCACCTCTCCTTCTCACCCTTGTTCTGTACAAGAGCCTGGCTTCCAGACCCAGACAAGATGGTTATTTTGAGACATTAGTCTGCCATCTTCTCGGGGCCAGCTTTCCAAATAAAGTTGTATTCCTTCCCTCGACGTGTTGTCTCTTGGATTTATTGGCCTGTCATGTGGTGAGTAGAGCAAGCTTGGACTCGGGTAACATGTACAGCTTCCAACTATTAGTGGATACAAACACTTAAGAATAGTTGTACTCAGAGACTACAAAACTTTTAAATAGTACAGGCGGGATTGGGGGAAGAGATATATCTGTTTCAAACCCTCGATTCTTTCTTCTACATTGCACTGTTCAGTCTAGATAATGATATCAATTGACAGAAGGTTGATAGATAATAGATACATAAAGATAGATCAATAGATGGATAGATAAATAGATACAGACAGATAGAAACTTAACATGTATCAAGCTCCCTGCTATGTCAGGCACTCTGTTCTAAAAACTTTAGATTTTTTAACTCATTCAATTTTCACAACAATCCTGTAAGTTAGGGACTAACATTATTCCTGTTTTACAGATGAAGAAATTCAGGCACAGAGATATTAATAAATTAGCCCAAAGCCACACAAGCATCAAGAGTTGAGCTCTGAGGATTCAAGCCTGAGAGTCCAACTCCAGAGTCTGTGCTCCTAAACACAAAGTTCTGAACAGAACTTTCGTGTCATCGAGGGTCTCAGAGTTACTTATCTTACCACAAAGATTCAGGCACAAATGTCAATCCCAGGACTCTTGGCTCTCCAAGATGGAGCTCCACGCTATTTCCACCCATACCCACCCGAGTCTGTACAGAACAAAGTGTTCAGTTGCAGGTAACAGGAAGTGTTGCTCTGAAAACAAATCTTCAGCTCCTAAGCTGCAACCATCTTCATAGCTTCTGTTAGATGTTATTCTCCAAGGGAGACCAGGACAGTTTACAGGCTAATCAGTGCTCTGCCAGCCTCATAAATTGGGAGACAAGGGCGGGGCAGTGAAGGGGAAAATGTTTTATTGTCCCCATTTTGCAAAGGTAGGTTTCAAGCCAAAGCAGGTGAGTCATCCACAGAGATCAGAATCCAACGCCCATTCCATTCCGCTCCGCCCCCCAACCCCGAATTCCCTACAGCAGTGGGGGGACTTTACCCCAATGGAGACAAAGCCACTTGTCTTCTAAGAAATATGCAGAGTAGACACTGGACTGCCAGGGAGACGGTGATGGGAGACATACATGCCAGGCCTATGAGTCTCCCTAAGGATCGGGTGATCCCACATCTTGAATTTTCAGGGCATTAATAACTCTCCAAGTTACTATTAACTGAGCATTCCCCACTATGTTAAAAATCCCTTCATGTATTATTTATTTAATTCTCACATAACCTTGTAATGAGGATTCTATCATGACCCTCACTTTCAGATTGGAAAACTGAGGCCTGGGGAGGTTAAGGCCCTCACCACAGCCATCTAGTTAGGAAGCAGCGGGACTTTGGTCCAACACTCAGAAGTCAGTGATCTTCCACTGCCTTTCCCTCCCCACCTACAGATGTGTCCCTAGATATTAAACGACGGAGTGGGGACAGGCGGCTTGCCTGGGGCCCAGACTCACTCAGTCATCTGAGGAAGCGAAAACCCAGAGCAGACGACACTGGGAAGGGGAGAGGGTCTCTCTGAAAGTAGCAGGTGGGTGCATGCTTGTCCACGTGGCAACCTGGACACACCTGGAAACACCCACTCCACCACCCAGATGGGGCCAATGCCCCTTGGGTCATGCTCTTTCACCTGTTACCGTGTTCTCGTTTCTTCAGAGTTGTACAAAGGTCACGTCCCATGAGGGGGGCTCCTGGGGACGCCTATTCCCACCCTATCTGAGCAAGAAGCTTGGAGAATGTTTAGCCACTGAGGCCCACGCACTGGAAAGGCTTCTCCAGGACAAGGTAAATGCCGCCTCAATTGCATGACTTTGGAAGGGTGTCTGTGCCTCCAGACAAGACCTTCTGTACTGACATGTTACACTAGCTTAGTGCTTTTTAATTAATTAATCTTTTTATTGGCCTCCCTGCTTCTTCACTGTGGCCCGCGGGCGTCTGTAGTTGCCGTGTGCGGGCTCTAGAGTGCATGGGCTGAGCAGTTTCCCCCCAGCATATTGGCTCTTAGTTCCCTGACCAGGGATTAAACCCATGTCCCCTGCATTGGAAGGTGACTCTTAACCACTGGGACCACCACCAGCTTAAATTCCACAATTAAAGCTGTCCTTTTTGGGTTAAAAAGAAGGGAAACTTCTTTCAAAATGTAAGCATTGCCAATTTTAATTTTTTCTCACATAAAAATGTTTCCCCCCCTCCCCAAACTTTCATCTGCTGAGAATCTGACCCATAAAGGCTCCCCCGATAAGTATAGTATTTGTTTATGATCCAATAAGTGATCAAAAATTAGTACTCAAATAAAGAAGTCACAGCGAGAAAACTCAAAGGAAGCCATGTTTCAACCTCTCTCTTTTTTTTTTTAATGAAGTGACCACATAGTGTAGTTGTATTCATTTGTTCTTCGAGGAAAGTATATAAAGATAAAGATAGATAGATAGAGATATAGATACAGCTATATAAGTTTATAATGTTCCACAAAGAACACAATGACTAAAGTGCACACATGTGCGTGCCAAGTGGCCTCAGCCGTGCCCAACTCTTTGCTACCCTGTGGACCGTAGCCCGCCAGGCTCCTCTGTCCATGGGATTCTCCAGGCAAGAATACTGGAGTGGGTCGCCATGCCCTCCTCCCGGGGATCTTCCCAATCTAGGGACTGAACCCAAGTCTCTGCATCTCCTGCGTTGACAGGTGGGCTCTTTACCACTTGCACCATCTGGGAAGCCCTCTGTAACTAAAGATGCTTTACCAACCGAACCGTTTTCTTTTAACTGTTTTGTTTTGGTTTTTTTGGCCGCACCGTGGGACTTGTAGGATCTCAGTTCCCCGAACAGGTATTGTAGCCAAGCCACGGCAGCAAAAGCCCCAAATCCTAATTACTAGGTCATCAGGGGACTCTCAGCACCTGAGCGGTTTTTAAAACCATGGGATTCAGCTGACTGGCCTTGCTAGCATCCATCCATTGTTTAGAATAAACTACCCCATGAAGCTGTCTTTCATCACCTTTCTGTGTATCTCAGCATCAGCAAGAAAACACGTCAAAAGGGCTCAGTCCAGAGCCTGGGATACAGTAAGCAGAGACTATATTACAACTGGTATCACTGGTATTTGGGGACTTGAACTCGGAGACTCTTAACATCCGGTCTAGTGTATTTTAATATTACCCAACTCTGTCTCTTAAAGACCAAGAACACTGATGGAGAGGTAGTAAACCCCTCCACCGATGGAGGGTACAAATGTTCCCTGCAGCTGGAGGACGCAGGGCACACAGCAGGCCAGCAAGAGCAAAAGCATCAACCAGAAACTTCTCCTACCACCGCAGGTTCATCAAGACTGTGGACAACTAGGAGAAAAGTAGCAGGGGGGTGTCAGGGGAAGAAAAGAAAACAGAACAGGAAAAATAGAAAGCGTGATGGGAGAAGAGAGAAACCGCAGGTCGATGCTCCATCGGTAAAGTTGATGGACGATGTAGATGATGTATAATGTCCCTTTCTAGTACTTTATGATGGGACAGTAGTGAAGAAAGGATGAGGGAGGCAGAAAGAGGGTACGTGATGGTGAAGAATGATCCAAAAGGGCTATGTTGCTTATCCCACTGTTCAGTCGCTAAGTCATATCCAACTCTTTGTGACCTCATGGATTGCAGCATGCCAGGCTCCCGTGTCCTCCACTGTCTCCTGAGTTTGCTCAAATTCATGTCCATTGAGTCAGTGATGCTATCTAAGCATCTTATCCTCTGATGCCCCCTTCTCCGTTTGCCTTCAATCTTTCCCAGCATCAGCGTCTTTTCAAAGGAGTCAGCTCTTCACATCAGGTGGCCAAAGTAGCGGAGCTTTAGCATCAGTCCTTGCAACGAGCATTCAGCATTGATTTCCCTTAGGATTGACTGGTTTGATCTCCCTGCTGTCCAAGGGACTCTCAGGATTCTTCTCCAACATCACAATTTAAAAGCATCAATTCTTCGGCACTCGGCCTCCTTTATGGCCCCGCTCTCACATCCATACATGACTACTGCATATCCCATGCATTGTATCTAGGCTACAGATAGTGCAACACACCAAAGCAGGAAAAATACCATACTGTCGTCTCAGCCTGAATTTTCCACAAAGACCTCTTCTGTTCTGAATTCATGCCAAGCAACCAACACAGTGCCCAGGATCTGGTGGGTGCCCCAGAAGTAATTGTTGTCTCAAATATTATTATGCTTTCACTTTATAAAATATGGGAGAAGAGACCAAAGAGTATAAAGAAAAAAAGGAGCATCATTCATGAGACCATCACCAATAAATACTAATAGAAAATGATAGCTATATTTCTCTGAGTGACTATCATGTGATAAGCATCTTTCAGGATCTTCCTCATTTAGTCATTTACTTAACCACTGTGCGCATGTCCAATTTCCTTCCATGTTTTTCTTTCTTAAAGTATTGAATGTTATCTGGCCGTGTTGGGTCTTACTTGTGGTATGCAGGGTTTTCTTTGCAGGGCACAGTTTCTCTAGCTGTGCATGGGCTCAGTGGTTGCCGTGGAGTGCTTAGCTGCTCCACAGCATATGGGATATTAGCTCCCCAACCGGGAATGAACCCATGTTTCCTGCACTGTTAGGCAGATTCTTGACAACTGGATCACCAGGGAAGCTCCCACGGTTTTTTCTGTGTATGATTACAGAAGTATTTCCAACAGTTGCGCTAAGCCCTTTGTATATGTTTTCTTATCATCATTCCTTCCACTGTTATCTCAATCCTCGAAGCAAACTTGTGACATACCTGTTTTTTTCCTCCCATTTTACAGATGGAATCACTGAGGCTCAAGAAGTGAGTTACCCAAGATCACAGGGCTGAGAAACGTCAGGCCTGAGAATTGAACCAAGGTTGGGCTGGTAGTAACGCCTATGATATCATCCATCATTTGTTTTCTCTCTTTCTGCTTCTGTCTCTCTTTCTTCACTATAAGATGTGACTGAGGAGTGGTGGCCTGAAGGGGTCTTAAGGCAGGCTATCAACATAGTATAAGGGCTAAACATGTGTAAGCTGTGTTTATTGTTGTAAATGGCTCAAGACGCCCTTGATTCATACCACCTTTCTGCCAAAGAGATAGCCTCGTGATATCCAGTGATCCAACCGGCAATGTATGGGTAGTGCCAGGGTCCGTCCAGGGTTTCCACTGTGGGAAGCAGAGACCACAATTCCAAGAACTGTAATCTCATCAACATACTTTCATCACTGCGGGGACAGCTCAGCCAGGTACAGGAGAGACCTCACTGATGTCCTGAATCTAGAATTGACAGATGAAATCGAGAAATGTCCTGTTGAACTTGAATTTAGCCATCTATTTAACCGCTGTCAGCACTATAGACATATTCGTATATTTAATTATGGGGATATGCTTATGTTAAAATATTTTCTATTCTTTATCTGAATTTTAACTGCGCATATTGGGAACATACTTATGCTGAAAATCATTATGTGTCTGAAATTCAAATTCAACTGGATGCTGTTTTTTTTAATATTTATTTATTTGGGTGCATCGGGTCTTAGTCGTGGCACGTGGGACCTTTCGCTGTGGTACAGGGGTTTCTCTAGTGGCAGCGTCTTTCCGGTTGTGGCTTGCAGGCTTCAGAGCCCGAGGGCTCAGTAGTTGCAACTCGTGGGCTTAGTTGCCCTGGAACATGTGGGATCTTAGTTCTCTGACCAGGGATCGAACCCACGTCCCCTGCATTTGAAGGCAAATTCCCAGCCACTAGACCACCCAGGGAAGTCCCTAAACTGGATGTTCTGTATTTTTACTTGTGAAATATGACAGCACTAATGAAAGTTCTTCTTTTAAAGTTTATTTTTTCTTTTTCGCCTTCATCTTCTATTTCCTCTTCTAGTCTGCCCACCATAAGCACCTATGTTGATTTTATTTAGGATAAGTCCATGTAATTTACCTTCCATTTGTTTTATTTTGATATATACATAAATTTGAAGCTGTATCCTATTAATGTTTTCAATCCACACAAATGGAAATGTTCATAAATCTCGTTCTGTTCCTACTTGTTTCCTCAACACTTTCTTCTTGCGATCTGCCCATGTTGCCGTGCATACATTTGGATCATTAGTTCTGCTTTTTATATAGTACTTCATTGAATGCATAAACCAAGTCTTACTCGACAGTCCCCCAGTGGGGGCCACCTTGGTGACCTCTACCTCCTGGCTTCACAAGCATCTCTGGGTCACACTGTGTACACATTTATTGGGTGTCAAGTCAATAATATAGTATGTATTTGCATTTCTCTGGTTATCTTACAGACGTGCATGAGAGAGTTTCTGAGGAGCATTATTAAGCATGAGAAAGCTAGTTCATAGAGTATGTGTGTGCTCAGCCGCCAAGTCATGTCTGACTCTTTGCGACCCCGTGGACTGTAGCCCTCCAGGCTCCTCTGTCCGTGGGATTCTCCAGGCAAGAATACTGGACTGAGTTGCCATTTCCTCCTCCGGGGGTCATACACATGTGTGATATTCAAAATATTTAACAATCGCTGAGATGCAGACACTGGGAATTCCTTGGCATTCAGTGGTTAGGACTTCACGCCTTCGATGCTGAGGGCCTGGGTTCAACCCCTGGTCACTATGCAATTAAAAAAATAAAAATGCAGATACTGACCACCCAGAATGGACACTCTCCATGAGCCATATTGATGCTCCTAAACTCAACCTCTGCCTTGAATATCCATTAACAGTTTCATCAGGCAACTAGCAGTGCTGAGTTGCTCAGTCATGTCCGACTCTTGGCTACCCCACGGACTGTAGCTCGCTAGGATCCTCTGTCCATGGGATTTCCCAGGCAAGAATACTGGAGTGGGTTGCCATTCTCTCCTTCAGGGGATCCCAATCCAGGGATCTAACCTAGGTGTTTCACATTACAGGCAGATTCTTTACCATCTGAGCCGCCAGGGAAGCCCAGGCAACTAGAGTTATTCAGAAACAGCCCTGCCAGTCTCCACTCCCACCAACGATGCATGAAAATCCTTTTCCACACGTCACCCTCATTTAAAACTATCTAACTTTTGACTTTTGCTGATTTGATAGGTATCAAGTTCTCTCATGGATATACTTGTATTTCTTGGGTTATTAGTGAGGTTGAACATTTCTTCACATACGTTTTAGCCATAGGAGTTTTCTTTTGTAAATTGCCTGTTTGCACCTTCTACCCATTTTTCTCTTGGATTTCCACTCTTTTTTTCTCCAGCTATGTAGGAGTTTCTTATATACGCTAAACAGCTCTGTCCAGTAGAAATATAGTGTGATCCACATATGCAATTAAAATTTTTTCTAATAGCCACATTTAAAAAATAAAAATAAGCAGATGAAATTAATTGGGGCAATATATTTATTATAATATATCTAAAATACGGACTGTAGCCTGCCAGGCTCCTCTGTCTGTGGAATTCTCCAAGCCAGAATACTGGAGTGGGTAGCTATTCCGTTCTCCAGGGGATCTTCCCGACCCTGGGATTAAACTCAGGTGTCCCACAATGCAGGCAGAGTCTTTACCATCTGAGCCACCTTGGAAGCCCCATCTAAAATATTATCATTTCAATATGTAATCAATATAAGGATGGTTGAGATACATTACATTCCTTTGTGTATGCTGAGTCTTTGAAATCCGGTATGTATTTTACAATTATAGCACATCTTCATTCATATTCAGTTCAGTTCAGTTCAGTCACTCAGTCGTGTCCAACTCTTTGCGACCTCATGGACTGCAGCCAGGCCTCCCTGTCCATCACCAGCTCCTGGAGTTTACCCAAACTCATGTCTGTTCATATTAGTTACATATAAAGTGCTTAACAGCTATATGTGATTAGTGGTATATTGAACAGTGCAGATCTAGAACCTAGACTCCACATAATAGTTCCTTGTTGGTTTAAGATTGAAAATACCTTCTTCTGATTCATCCATCTGTTAACTTTGTTTATGGTATCTTCTGTTTAGGAAGCATGTTAACCTATACATGATGTTCAGTCACTAAGTTGTGTCTGACTCTTTTGAAATCCCATGGACTGTAGCCCACCAGGCTCTTCTGTCCATGGGATTTTCCAGGCAAGAATTCTGGAGTCAGTTGCCGTCTCCTTCTCCAGGGGATCTTCCTGACCCAGGGATCAAGCTCACGTCTCCTGCATTGGCAGGTGGATTCTTTACCACTGACCCACAAGGGAAGCCTAATTTATATGCAGCTAAGTCCATTTTTCCTCCTAAAATTGGTGTTTCAGCTTCTTATTTTTGAAATCCCTACCTATGCCAATGTGTCCAAAAATAGACAATGGTGCTTTTCTTCTATTAGTTTTATAGTTTTTATCTTTCACTAATAGGTGTTATGTTCACTGGAGGATTTTTTTTTTCATATTGTAAGAAATAGAGATTCAACTTTTTTTAAAAATAGAGTGAGCTGATTTCTCCAACACCATCTACAAAAAATCCTATGCAATAGTTAATCCATGGGACTCACTTTGGGACATAGAACTGCAAGAGCTAAACTTGCTATTATAACAATATGTCTAAGATCAAAGTCAAAACTGAGTTTCTACTCGTGTGTGTGTTATTTACTCATTCGTGTCCAACTCTTTTCAACCCCATGGGCTGCAGCCTGCCAGTCTCCTCTGTTCATGGGATTCTCCAGGCAAGAATACCAGAATGGGTAGCCATTCCCTTCTCTAGGGAATCTTTCAAACCCAGGGATTGAACCCAGGTCTTCTTCATTACAGGCAGATTCTTCACTGCCTAAGCTGACTCTTGGGTGACTTTCAATCAGAGTAGGTACTAACACGCGAGTTGGGATTCACAGGTGTACAACATAGATTTTCTTCTGACATTTATCTCATTTCCTCCTTAGAAATGGATGGAGAGCCTGGGAACTGTGTAAGGCAACCAAGTAGGGTTAGGCAGAGAATAGAGACTGAGACCCGGAAAAGGAAGGTGTGAATCCCATTCTGTGACTTCTGTTGTGTGACCTTGGACACAGTTCTTGACCTCTCTGAATCTTAGATCCCACCTCTGAAAATCAGAGACAGGTATACCTCCCCAGTGAGTGCCACTGGGGAATGCCTACCACCATGCCGGACACAGGGGAGGTGCTCTTTATGCCTGTTAGATTGGAGGCAATTGTTGAGGCAAAAACAGAAGTGTCCCCGTGTTGAGAAGATTAGAACTGATGGGGATAACAGCCAGGCAAGGAGTACTGATAGAGTGCCGAGGTCCAGCCCCGGCTGATCCAGGGTATTCAAAGGGGAGACGGCGTCGGCAACTATTTATTTATTTATTCATCAAAGATATAATAGAATGAGGATAGCTCAGTAGGAAAATTCAGTGGAGAAAAGAAGCTGAGTAGCTTGGTTTACGCGGAAAATCAATATAACCCGTGACACCAGGTTAGCTCTGACCCCGGAGGCTGCAGGCGCCCTCTCAAATAGCGGAAGGTGCCCCACCTTAGACACCTTCTCCAGTGGGTCTTAGAAGCCCAGGCAAATAAATGGTCGCAGAGGATATCCGCGCTCTAGATGGAGACTCAGCTGGAAGTTAAGGGGAAGAATGACATGGGGAGACCAAGCTTTGGTGAGTAAGGCCCGTAGCTTTATTTTCAACAGGGGCTTATACACCCTAAGTTACACATAGAGGATAATAGGGGATGCAAAGTCAGCAGTCTTTGATCCTTATCAAAAACCAGGGTTTCTTTCCTGCAAATTTATCGTATACAAATGGTTTAGGTGATTTACATCATCTTCTGGCCAGAAGGCTTATTAACATTTTATGACTCTTGACAAAGACTTATCAACAAAGACTTATTTTCTCTAAGAGTAATTATTTTAAGGTTTGGCACCATCTTCCAAAGATAAAATTGCATTCCTATAGGGCGGATGTGTAATGGGTTTACAACAAAGGAAAGAATTTATTACCTTAAGGGTCTAAAGTTACTAACACCAAGGCCACTACTTATTTTTTCTACATACCAACTACACTAATTAATACACATTCAAGGATACAATTCAGGGGATGTGAAAACTTGGCAACAAGCATTGGCTCATCAATGAAATCTTTTACTAGTTTTAATTCTGACAGTTTCTAACTCTCTGAGAGGCTCTAAGCTTTTTGAATATCTTAAGCTTCCCGTGCCTCTCGAGGCTGGGAGACTGTAAACAGTCGTATGCATAGCTGTAGGAGTCCGGGTAAACTTGTCAGGCGAGTTAGAGAGCTATCTGAGAGGTTTGGATTTAAACACTCCTAATTGCCCAGGAACTTTATTAATTGGAGCTGTAAGTTAACCCTTTGTCAGAGAGAGCGAGATGGTGGTAGGGGACAGCCCCCAGTAAAATCAGAGGTGAGAGCACAAAGCAATAAAGTAGGCAGACTCTGGTTTTTTGGGGGGTAGATGCTCAAGAATATCCAGGGGGACTCCTGAGGCTCGATCCCACCTTTGCGTATGCCGAGCCTCCTTCCTCATGACCTTTGTCAAGAGTGGAATGTCTCTCGCTGGCTCCCGGCAATAGAGGACAGAAACAGAGCATGGGATAATCCCACATGCATAGGGCAAAGCAGATCAAAGGAGTGAAAGTTAGAGAGGCATCAGAAAGAGCCACAAAAGACCCGTTTATGAATCGGCTTTCTTCCTAGGCTCCAGCAAATGAAACAATATTTCCCTTATTCACCATCAAAGTGTAATGTGAGGTAAAATGACATTTTGTATGTGACAAGGCCTCGCTGGAATCTCATAAAGTATTCATTCAATGGGATACACCAAAGTTTGAAAGTAAAAGAGATATAAAGATTGTGGTGTGGATCAAAGTTAGTGTCTATATCATGAGTATGCAGCGAACTCCCTAACAACCTGGCATAAGAAAATGCTCATCCTCTAATGAGAATAATGGGCCCCCCCCCACCTGCCTGACTACCTAGAAATTCCATCTTGATCCTGTTTGACCCTCTTCTCCCCAGGTTTGTGCACATGTCCTTGGGAGCTTGTGCAATCTAGAACATTTGAAGAGAAACTCTGATTATCAGCTCACACTGCACTCTGCTAGGTCCACTGTCCCAGCCTCCCTTGAAGGTGACATTTACACTGAACCAGGCTTGAGCACAGGAGGTCATTGCTCAGGTAGAGAGTCTTTCTGCCTGGAGTCAGAACTCTCTCTTCTCAGTCCATCAGAAGTCCTTCCAGTTCATTTTTCTGAAACCCATAAAATCCCTCTGTCTGGCCCTTCTTGCTCTCTGAGAAAGCTCTCCCAAATTTCTCCTCTCTCCCCTTCTTGCTAACGGCTACCTCTCCCAACCCTTGGAGACCTATCCCAGACAATCCCACTCCAGTCACCAGGGGAACTCAAGCCCTCTCTCTCGGGGATTGTAGGGGTGGCTCTGGTTTAAGGGGGCCAGGGAACTTCTGCTCTGGCTACCTTCTTGGAATGAAGGAGGGAAAATTCTCCATGGTGATGAGAACAAAAACACAAAATAGTATCTCAGTAAATGATCACCAGTTCACAAGCATTCTGTCCTTCACACTCTTTCAATAAGCATTTAAGGTAAATTTGGATTGAGTTTCACTTATTTTTAAGAGACCCATTTGTCTTGTAAGCAAACCGTGCCACCGACAGAAAATGTACACAGCTGACCACGTTTTCTGACCTTGGCCCCAACACCAAATGGACTAAGGTCTCCCTAGCTGCTGGCTCAGTTGTTTTAGGAACCAGACAACTTCCTTGAAGATGAACAGGTACCACTGGCCCCATAGTATGAAGTCCCCACAGAAGGTGAACAGAGAAAGGAAAATGCTCCAAAGCCCACCCTCTGACCCCTCACTCCCTCGCACTCATTCTTACACTTGGAAAATATTCTCTCTCTCTCCTTCCTCCTCCTTTTGGGTCATAGCTGCCTATTTTAGAGCACAGGGTCACTGCCAAGGAGCAGCTGAACAACCCTGATGATTTTTCCTGTGACGTGGGGACAAGACTGGGACCAAGGCTGCAAAGCAGGACTTTACTCTGAGGTGGAAATAAACGTTCTTGGGGCCTCTGTGCAGAGGAGGGTGGCTTGATTGCTGGGGAGAAGGTTTTATGCTTTCTTTTTTTCATGAAAGAGACCAAGAAAATCAAGGTTGGCAGAGAAAAAAGACAGAGAAAGTGGGTGGAGCTTATTCCCAGGGAAAACACAAAAGCTCCAGGATTGTCAAAGTTGCCCATGAACTTGAAACTCGGTGTAGTTCAGAGGGAAACACAAATACATTGAAATAGGTCTGGAGGCTACCCAGAAGCTACTCCCGTAGACGGGATGGTATGGGGGCTATAAAGCTGGTTGAGGAGAATTTAAGATTACCTGTAGTACATTAAGATTTAGGGCTCAGATGGTAAAGAATCTGCCTGCAATGCAGGAGACCCAGGTTTGATCCCTGGGTTGGGAAGATCCCCTGGAGAAGGGAATGGCTACCCACTCCAGTATTCTTGCCTGGAGAATCCCATGGACAGAGAACAGCCCTGAAGGCTACAGTCCATGGGGTCACAAAGGGTTGGACATGACTGAGCAACTAGCACTAGAGTACTAGTACTATATTCATGTGATCCATGTGTAATTAAAATTGTTTAGAATTTTAATTTAGCAGAAAAAATACGTGAGATTTGGAGTTGTACATTTTGGATTTGAGACCAATCTTTTCTACTTAGAGATGTCCTTCCATCATTTTTTAAGCTATTTTTATACACCAAGGAATATGCCAGGCACTGAGAGTACAAAGATGAAAAGGAGTCACTGTCCTAAAGTCTAAGAACGTGACTCAGTATGTATGTGTGTCTCTGTGTGCATGTGTATGCGTGTGCTTAGCCGAGTCTGACTCTGCAACTCCACGGACTTTAGCCCGCCAGGCTCCTCTGTCCATGGGATTATCCCTGCAAGAATACTGAAATGGGTTGCCTTTTCCTCCTCCAGGGGATCTTCCCCACCCAGGGTGCCCTGCAGATCCTGCATTGGTAGGTGGATTCTTTAGCATTTAGCCACCTGGGAAGCCCAGAACGTGACTTACTAGATCTCAATTTACTTGTCTCTATGGTTGGTATGATCATTTCTACTTCACAGGGTTGTCAAGAATATTCAATTCAAGTATAAAATTATACTTCTGTTAACTATAAAACACTGTACAAATGCTCTTTATATATTTATTGCAAGTCTTGTTCAAAGGAAGGTTTGAAACAATAACATTAAATCTTTTCTTTGCTTTAATAATGTTTTGAAATAATAAAAACTTTATTAAAAGCAGTTTGAAAGATGCTACAAAGAATATCAACAACTGGCTCTCCAGGGTTAAAAAATAACCTGAGTTGTAACATTTGCTAATTTCCATGGTGTAAATACTCCCACTACAGCCAAAGGCAAGCTACCAACATGATGTTACTGAAGGCAGACTAGGAAAGCTACAAGCATAATGGACTCCAGCACAACTCTGACAAAGAAGCTTTTTACCTGAACCATTGGAGAATAAACTGCTGACCTGATGCATCACCCCAAACACCATAGCATGTATTTCCCACAAACACAGACATTTCCTCATCAAACTAAGCCACCTTAAAACTATACAAATCAGGAAATGAACACGAATCCACAGACCCCATGCAAGTTTCACCAGTTGTTCCTACAATGTCCTTTATACCAAAGCAATCTAGTTGAGAACCCCATGCTGCATTTAGATACCAAGCCTCTTTAGACTCCTCAAGTCAAGACCAGCTCCTCAGTTTTTCCTTGACTTTAATGACCGTGACATTTTTAAAGATTACAGGCCATGCATTTTATAGAATGTTCTTTGATATTCTATGTCAAGGATTTGACTGATACTTCCTCATGATTCTATCTTGGTTTTGCATCAGTGGCAGGAATACTAGCAAAGCAGTGCTCAGTTCTCACTGGATCCTATCAAGTGGAACATCATTTAGTTCTAGCCCTTTACTGATGATGTTCATTTTAATCTCTTGATTACAGTGGTACTTGCTAGGCTTTTTCACCGTTAGATTACTCTTCACCCTTTCGCAGTCATTAAGTATAGTGTGGAAGGTCCTTTGCAGCTATGTCGATATCCTGTTTCTCATGACATTTTCAGGTTATTTCTTTATTTATTAGATCTATATAGACTCGTGGCTTCATGAGTTTGAATCTATTACTATCATTACTTATTTCTGTACCAAAGTCTGACTTGGACAAGGGAACATTGTTCTTTGAAAACATCCTTACTTCGTGGAATCTGATATTCTTAGCTCACCTTGTACTGCCTCCATCCCAGCCCTGGATTCAGCCATTTCTCCAAATTACCCTGTTTCCTTGGACTCCCTGGTTAAGTCCTTGGTGGAGAAGGCTATTTAGAAACCAAGATCGGAGTTAGCTAGTTGTACTCATTGCTATAAGGGTGTCACTGCTCCCAGTCCCTCTCAGAAGAAAGAAAAGGCAAGCATACACACTCCGAAACCTAGATTTATTTCTGTGTGTGTATATATATATATTGAAAGCCATGGGTTCACATGTGACATCCAATTGCAGTTCAAAACTTCAGACTTTATTCTAACTTTCTCTCTTTCCATACTTGTATCTTTCTCCTCCAACAGTGAGAAATTAGGTCCTATTTTTTGTTTCTGAGATATAACTCACATACTCTAAAATTCACTAGTCTAAAGTTTACAATCCATTGATTTTCAGGATATTCACAAAGTTGCATGACCATCATTAGAATCTAAATCTAGAGCTTTTTTATTACCCCAGAAGGAAACTACAAATCTATTAGCAGTCACTCTCCAAATCTCTCCTCTTTCTATTCTTTGTCAAACACCAATCTACAGTTTTTACAGCACAAGCTGCAATCAAGATTGCCAGGAGAAGTGTCAATAACCTCAGATATGCAGATGACGCCACCATTATGGCAGAATGAAGAAGCGCTAAAGAGCCTCTTGATGAAAGTAAAAGAGGAGAGTGAAAAAATTGGCTTAAAGCTCAACATTCAGAAAACTAAGATCATGGCATCTGGTCCCATCACTTCATGGCAAATAGATGGGGAAACGCTGGAAACAGTGGCTGATTTTATTTTGGGGGTCTCCAAAATCACTGCAGATGGTGACTGAGGCCATGAAATTAAAAGACATTTACTCCTTGGAAGGAAAGTTATGACCAACCTAGACAGCATATTAAAAAGCAGAGACATTAGTTTTCCAACAAAGATCCACCTAGTCAAGGCTATGGTTTTTCCAGTGGTCAGGTATGGATGTGAGAGTTGGACTGTAAAGAAAGCTGAGTGCCGAAGAACTGATGCTTTTGAATTGTGGTGTTGGAGAAGACTCTTGAGAGTCCCTTGGACTGCAAGGAGCTCCAACCAGTCCATCCTAAAGGAGGCCAGTCCTGGGTGTTCGTTAGAACGACTTATGTTGAAGCTGAAACTCCAAAACTTTGGCCACCTGATGTGAAGAGCTGACTCATTGGAAAAGACCCTGCTGCTGGGAAAGATTGAGGGCAGGAGAAGGGGATGACAGAGGATGAGATGGTTGGATGGCATCACCGACTCAATGGACATGGGTTTGGGTGAACTCTGGAGTTGGTGATGGACAGGGAGGACTGGCGTGCTGCAGTCCATGGGGTCGCAAAGAGCTGACCATGACTGAGCGACTGAACTGAACTGAATCTGCAGTCTGACTCTACATATTTGCTTATTTGGGTGTTATAAATGGAATCAAGCGCTATGTGACCTTCCCTGTCTGACTTCTTCAGTGTAGCGTGCTGTTTTCAAGGTTTCGCCATGCTGCAGCCTGTGTCACTATTTCCTTCATTGTTATGGCTGACTCACCTCCCACTGTATGGGTATTTCCCTTTTTGTCTATCTATTGCCCTATGCCCCGGTGGTGCTAGTGGTAAAGAGCCCACCAACCAACGCAGGAGGCATAAAAGATGTGGGTTCAATCTCTGGGTCAGGAAGATCCCCTGAAGGAGGGTATGGCAACCCACTCTAGTATTCTTGCCTAGAGAATTTGATGGACAGAGGATCCTGGTGGGCTACAGTCCACTGGGTCGCAAAGAGTTGGACACGACTGAAGCAACGTAGCACAGTACATACACATTCATCAGATATTGGACAATTGGGTTATTTTTACTTTTTTGGCTGTTATGAATAAAATGCTAGTATATCATTCATTTACAGGTATTTAGGTGAACATCAGTTCAGTTCAGTTCAGTCACTCAGTCATGTCCACCTCTTTGCGACCCCATGGACTGCAGCACACATCCTTGTCCATCACCAACTCCCAGAGTCTACTCAAACTCATGTCCACTGAGTCGGTGATGCCATTCAACCACCTCATCCTCTGTCGTCCCCTTCTCCTCCCATCTTCAATCTTTCCCAGCATCAGGGTCTTTTAAAATGAGTCATTTCTTCGCATTCAGTCAGTTCAGTTCAGTTCAGTCCAGTCGCTCAGTCGTGTCCGACTCTTTGCAACCCCATGAATCGCAGCACGCCAGGCCTCCCTGTCTATCACCAACTCCTGGAATTCACTCAGACTCACGTCCATCGGGTCAGTGATGCCATCCAGCTGTCTCATCCTCTGTCGTCCCCTTCTCCTCCTGCCCTCAATCCCTCCCAGCATCAGAGTCTTTTCCAATGAGTCAGCTCTTCACATGAGGTGAACATATTTGTACGCAATTGCTGAGTCATATGGTAATTCTATGTGTTATTTTTTAAAGAATTGTCAAAATGTTTTCCAAAGTGTCTGCATAATTTTACTTTCTCACAAGCAATGTAGAACGGTTCCAGTTTCTTCACATCTTCCCCAAACTGTTACTGTTACCTGTTTTGTTTTGTTTTTAACCATAGTCATTCCAGTGGCTGCTAAGTGATATCTCATTGTGTATGTGGTTTGCCTTTTACTAATTACGAATGAATAAATTCGTTGTTCCACGACCAGTTCTAACTGGTTGCTTCTTGACCTGCATACAGGTTTCTCAGGAGGCAGGTAAGGTCATCTGGTATTCCCATCTCTTATTGGCATTACTTTGAGTGAATATGTCATCCCATTGCCCTCTGCCCTCCGTGGTTTCTGATGGGAAATTGGCTGTTAATCTTGTTGAGGATCATTCATGTGTGGTAAGTACCTTCTTTCTTGCTGCTTTCAATATATTCTCTTTGTCTTTGGCTTGTAGCAGTTTGATTATAATATGTATTAGTGTGAAACCTTTGAGTTTCTCCTTGGAATTTCTTGGATGTGTAAAATGTAGTTTTCATCAAGTTCGAAAAAAATTTCAGCCGTTGTTTCTTCTAATACTCTTTCCGTTCTCTCTCCACTCTCCTTCTGGGACTCCCAGTATTCATACCTTGGTACATTTCATGATGTTTCACAGCTCTCTGAGACTCTGTTTGTTTTCCTTCGTTTTTTTCCCTCTTTGTTCCTCCAACTGACAATCCCGGCTGACTTACTGTCAGGTTTGCCGATCCTTTCTTCCACCTGCTCAAATCTTCCAGTCAGCCCTTCTAATGAAGTTTGCATTTCAATTATACTTTTTGACTCCAGGATTCCTATTTTGTTCTTTTTTTATATATTTTTATTAACATACTGTATTTGGTGACACATTGTTCTCATGCTTTTCTCTATTTCTTTAGTCATCGTTTCCTTTAGGTCTTTGAATATATTTAAATAGCTAATTCAAAGCCTTCTCCTAGTAAGTCCAATATCTGGGGTTTCCTCAAGGAAGGAGTCTATAATTGCTTTTTTCATATATTTATATATTTGGGCAATCTTTATTTATTATAAATACCCCGAGCATACCACCACCTCAACCCTGTGCAGATATCTCCTCATCCCACTAGGCTCTGACGTTCCGTGCTAGAATACCCTGCTTACTCTGTTTGGGCTCCCACCGCACACACCAAGTAATAATGCACACAAATACTCTCCTCTCCTTGCTCACCTCTGACTCCACGGACCTATGTGGAGTCCCCTCCCTGCCCTACTCCAGGTCAGTGCAGCTTCCCACCCCACCTCCTATCGCTGCAGATGCCCACTTTGCTCTGCCTCACATAAGGATCTTAGAACTAAATTGTTCAGGAATCCAAGGTGAAAGGGAACCATTTTCTTTCTTTCTTTCTTTTTTTAATAAGAAAAAAAACTTTATTTGAAGTGTTCACAAGAATTTTAACATAGTAAACCTCAACTCAAACATTGACACACAAACAATAAAAAATATTAAAGAGTATCATCATACATCATTTTGGCAAAACAAGATGGTCCAAGTTCTTGTCACAAAACATTGCATAGTGACATTTTTCCTGTCAAATGACTAACTGGATGAAAATACCACATTTCTTTTGTGTCCTTAAGAATATGTAGGTCATTTATCGATTATTGAGTTTTGAGAAGATTCATCTACAATATATTCCTCTGAAAGCTCATAACCTGACCAATTTTGCCATCATTAACAGAGTCTAAGAGTGCTGCTACCTGCCTCTTTCCATTTATCCTCTGATTCATCTAATAACTTGGAAACATCTTCCTCTATCAATTTCCTTTTATTTGCCACTATGAATGGAAAATGAAAAATTCTAAATTCTCAACTTGTATGAAATCTTGAAGCAAACCATAAAGATAGTCCCTTCAAGTCTTATTTTATTCCTTCTTGAAAATGAAAGCAGTACTTTGGGCACTATGATAGGAAAACTGCAGGATAATATATTTTTTAAAGACAGTGCATCATCTTTTAGGGGATTTCATCATTTTCCATGTTTTGTATAACTTAATTCTTTTTACTTTTTTTTTTTTTCTAAGGAAAGAGAAGAAGGAATTGGAGCAGCTGAGTGACTTGTGCAAAGACACAAAACAAGTGAGGGCAGGAACAGACCTGGGCCAACTGACTCCTGGTACTTCAGTTCCTCTTCCATTATAATCGCTGGAATAAATGGCTGTTATTGGACCGAACACTCTCAGATTATTCAGATCTCAGCATAATTGTCACTTCCCGACACGCAATCTAAACAACCACCCAGTCACTTATGACCACGTCACCCTGTTTTAATTCTCCTTGTTTCCCTCACCACAGACATTTTTCTTTATTTGTTGTCTCCAAGAACAAGGACTGTGTTTTTCTTATTCACTACTGTGTCCTTAATACTTAACCCATTGACTGCTTCATAGTTGGTGCTCCATATATATTTCCTGGACAAGTGAATAAATTGTGGCACAGGGACTTCCCTGGTGGTCCAGTGGCTAAGACTCCACACTCCCAAGGCAGGGAGCCTGGGTCCCTGGTCAGGGAACTAGATCCCACATGGCACAGCTAAGAGTCCTCAGGCTGCAACCAAGGCCCCGTGTAGCCAAATGAATAAGATAAGTGATAAATATTAAACAAAAAACAGCCTGGCACAGACTAGTTTCTTTTACAGTTGTCGGAAGAGAAGCTCAAAGAGTTTAAGTAATTTTCCTAAGGTTCCATGCAAGTAAAAGCCTCATTAATTAAATTAGGTTTATGCAAGTGTCAGTAATAAAACCAAAATTTTAAACAGGCAGATCTTGTCTTATATAAAGACACGTTTTCACCCACTTTATAGCTGGGAGTGGCCATGTGATTAAACTCTGGCCAATGAGATGTGAGTGGGATTGGTCTGTGTAGCTTCTGGCAAGTGCCCTTAGTGGAGGGCAGTGTCTCTGCCCTCCCTTCCCTTCCTCCTGCAGGCTGGAATGCAGACCTGAGCAGTCATCTTGGAGCATGGCTTGGGATGGGGGCCTCTAAAGGTAGAGAAAGAAGATAGACATCCTTGACGTTGTGGAGTCCCACACCAGTCCCAGATCACCCAGCAAGACTTCAGAGGATAGAAAAATAAATTTCTGTTATGGACTGAATTATGTCCCCCACCCCAACTCACTGTTGAAGCCCTAATCCCCGTTGTGAATGTACTTGGACATAGGGCCTTTAAAGAGATAATAAGTTTAAATGAGGTCATAGGTCCCTAATTCAACAGGATTTGTGTCCTTATATGGAAAAGAAGAGACACCAGAACCCCCACCCCGTGCATATGCACAGAGGAAAGGCCATGTGAGAAGACAGCCCCCTACCAGTCAGAAAGAGAGGCCGCACCAGAAACCAGTTTTAACGACAACTTGATTTTAGCCTTTTGCCTCCAGAATTCTGGGAAAATTAATTTCTTCTGTTTAAGCCACTCAGTCAGTGGTATTCTATTATGGCAGTCCTAGCAGATTAATCCAGCTTCCGTCTTGTTAATTCCTTGTAAATTAACATTTTGCAAGCAAGTAAAAAGGACAGGGAGGATAATGGCTGTTCAACAGCCAAGAAAAACATGGTCTGTCACGAAGACACATAGATCTATAGCCACTTGTTCATCGACAAATATTCACTGAGTGCCTCCTGTGGGCCCAACTCTGTTCTAAGCACTTTGAATCCATGAGTGAATCAAGGAGGCAAAGATACCTGTCCTCTGGGAAGGCTGCTAGTTGATCAAGTTCTGCGGTTGTTGGAGTTGGGGAGCAGGAATTTAGTTGTGGACATGCTGAGTTTGAGATGTCCATCAGGCATCTAAGCAGAATGAGGAACAGACAATCAACAATAAACACAATAAATACATACATTATACAGGATGTTAAAAAATGATAACTATGGGACTTTCCTGGTGATCCAGCGGCTAAGACTCCGTGCTCCCAATGCAGGGGGCCCGGGTGTAACTGCTGGTCGAGGACCTAGATCTTACATGTCCCAACAAGGATTGAAGATCCCATGTGCCGCAGTAACCAAGACCCAGTGCAGTCAGATAAATAAATTTTTAAAAGATGATAAGTATGGAAGAAGGGTACCTAGAGCAGGATAAATTGAATAAGGAGTCTGAGCTAGAAGAAAGAGTTTATTTGTAATAAATAGTGTAGTTAAGGTAGACTTCACGGAGCAGATACATTTCAACAATGACTTGAAAGACAAGTCAATATCTAGGGGAAGAGAATTCTGGGCAGCAGGAACAGGTGAAGCAAAAGCCCTCAGTCCGAACTGGGAGGCAGTGTGCGAAGTGTGTTGGGAAGGAGGACATTGGAGAGATCACAAGCAGCTCATAGACAGCCTCATGGAATCCATTGTAAGGACTTTGCCTTTTATTTAGACTGAGCTGGGAATCTCTGCGGAGTTTTGAGTAGAGGAGGGACATGAGATGATGGTCATTTTTAAAAGGTAACTGTGGCTGGTTGCACACAACATGAGTAGGGGCAGGAGGACCATCAGCAAGAACTATTGTCAAGAATCCAGGTGAGAGAAGGTGATGGCTCAAGCAAGGTGGCAGGAGGGGCAGTGGTGAGACATGGTGAGATTTACAATAGAGTTTAAAGATGGAGTAAATCAGATTGCTGACCAATTGGCTGTAAGTGTGAAAGGAAGGGGAGCATCAAGGACAACTCCAAGGTTTTTTATCTGTGCATCTTGAATGATGAAGTTGCCATCAACTAGAAAAAAGAGGGGAAGGCTGCAGGTAGATTGAGTGTTTCGGAGGTAGAAGGTGAACAGAAGCTTAGTTTGGGAAATCAACCAGACATCCAAAGAGAGATGCAGCAGTTAGATATGCAGTTTAGAGTTCAGGAGTGAACTTCAGGGCTAGAAACATAAATTTGGGAGTTGTCTGCATCTAGGTGATACAAAAAACATGAGATAAATGAGCTTCCCAAGGAAATGGATATAGATGGGGAAGGGAAGAGAGCCAAGTCCTCTCGATAAGGAAGATCAGCAAAGAAGGCTGAGAAGTGGCTGGTGCGATGCGAGAAAAAAGTAGGTACTGAGAGTCAAGAAAAGAGGGAACATCAACCAGCTCAAATGCTGCTTGTGTTAGGTAAGTAAATGAAGGACTAAAGATTGTCCGTTGGGGTTTAGAAATATGGAGTCATTGGTGGAGTGGTGGGCAAGAAAACCTGACTGAAGCAGATTTGAAAGAGAAAAAGGATTTCTCTGGGAGGGTTCAGGGGCTAAGACTCTGTGCTTCCCAATGGAGGGGGCTCAAGTTCGATCCCTGATCGGGGAACTAGATCCCACCTGCCAAACTAAAGAATTCGCATGCCACAGCTAAGAGTTTGCAAGCTGCAACTTCAAGATTCCACATGCCTCAGTGAAGACTGAAGATCCCACAGGCCACAGCTAAGACCCGGCTCAGCCAAATAAATGTTTGTAAATATATGAAATTATTTTTAAAAAAGAGAGTGGCAGTAGAATGCAGAAACCCTTCCAAAGCGAAAGGGTTTTAGGATGAGGCATGGAAGAAGGGTCTGTAAGCAACCATCAGGACCAGGAGTCCAGCTGCCCACCTCCATGCCCAGCAGCATATGGGCAATGGGAGGGAAAACAGCCGCAGCTCCAGAGGGCAGCAGGGTCAGCAGCATCCTGAGCAGGAGCCAAGGTCCTGTCCAAGCACACTGGTGATGGGATCTTCCGGGGAAAGAATCAGGATACAGGGATTTTTGCTGATCACCAGTTGTAAATTCCAGAGGGCACAGTGGGAGGGGAGGAGGGGCAGAGAAGGGACAGATAAGGACGTGATAGAGCCCGCTGGGGGTTATTGCACCCAAGATAAGGGGTGACCTGGGAGTCTGGAGTCCCAGTGATTGTTGACAAACACCAGGATAAAGGGCCTCATGCGATGAGTCCTGGGGCTCAAGACAGATGGCTGAGGCCAGATGCAAATTGGGGGGCGGTGGGCGAGAGGGTGTTTGGGGCTCCCTCTTTACCTGAGGGGCCAGAGTTCCCTCTCATGCCCAGCTGTTGACGGAGGAATCTAACTCAGAGTGGGTAGTGGGTAGAACCAGATTTCCTTGCTTGCATCCTGGCTGCCACTTCACCTCTTTGTGACCTAGTTTTCTCACCAGTAATGTAGAAATATTTATCGTTAGGTGTATCGTAAGGAGTAAATGACTAATCTGTGCAAGTCTTCACAAATGTTAAACTCTCACGAGAGTGACACAGTCCATCTCATCTTTAGCCAGACCTCCTCGGGGCTTCTCAGTCATATGAGCCGAGAAATGGCCTTTTTTGTGGGCTGTGCTAGCTTGAGTTGAACTCTTTGATTCTTACGACCGAAAGATTTCTGGCACAGACCCTATTTCTGTAATAGGGAAGAACAAATCTGACTCAAATCTGAAACATAATGGATCTGTTTCTTTTGCTTTACAAGTTAATCACTAAAGGGATGTTGCCTAAAAGCTTAAATTATACATCATGGCCCATCTTTGGGAACCCTGCCTCCTGTGTAATGAGTGTTAAGCTAAAATACATTTGTTCAGCTCACAGGAAACATCCAGACCAGGCCTGCTTGTGAATGACTGCAGAAAAGAAGAATTGAACACACCCCCTCCAGAGTCTGACTTGAACCAGTAGATGTTTGACCTTACTCCCATACTCTTTTTTTTTTTTCTTTGCCACAACGCTCAGCATGCAGGATTTTAGTTTCCCAACCAGGGATGAAACCCATGCCCCCTACAGTGGAAGCTCAGAGTCCTAACCACTGAACCACCAGAGAACTTCCCCTTTCCACTCTTAATATAAAAGAAGCCTGAATTAGAACTCAGGGGAGATGGTTTTCTGGGACACTAGCCCACCATCTCAGTCTGCTGGCTTTCTGAATAAAGTCTCTATCCCTTGTCCCTATAGCTTGTCTCTCAGCTTACTGGCCCGCTGTGTGATGAGCAGTACCAGCTTGGACTCAGTAACATTTTGATCTCCATTATGCGGATGAGGAAGCTAAGAATCAGAGAGGTTAAAGTTGGCTGCTCGGAGACACACAAAGATTTGAACACAAGTCCATCTGACCTGCCAGTCTGCTCAAAAACAGCCAAACCACCCCCAACTCAAAGTCGAAGCGCCCAGGATCTTTTATTATTTCGAATCGAGTGCTGTCCTCCCAGGGGGACTCTGCAAAGGCCAGGACTGGACATGTTGAGAGTAAAGGCGGACTAGTTTGGCAACTTCCCCACCTTGGGCGGATCACCCTGGAGAGGAGTTTAGTGAGTCACAGGCCATGCTTGAGAGGATGAATTTTCACATGGTCCAGTGGTCCGGATCCCAGGTCCACGCTTTCTGGAATGTGGCGAGCAGAGGACAAGTGGAGAGGTGTTCTGATGGGCACACGTCGTATCCAGGACGGCCCAAGCTGAAGGAGGCAGGAGCCCAGGGCTTTAATCTCAGGAAAGGGATGCCAGGTTACACTTTCCCTGCTACCCACGCATCCTGCCCTACACAGGCAGACCTCATTTTACTGCACTTCACCTTATTGTGCTTCGCTGACAATTTGTTCCTTAAAAACTTGAAGGTTCATGGCAACCCTGCATCGAGAAATCCACCAGCACTGTTTTTCCAACAGTATTATTTTTTAATTTAGTTATGTACATCTTTTTCTTTAGTCATGTACGGTTGTGAGAGCTGAACCGTAATGAAGGCAGGTGCTGCAGAATTGAGGCCTTCGAACTGTGGTGCTGGAGAAGACTCCTGAGAGTCCCTTGGACAGCAAGGAGATCAAATCAGTCCATCTTAAGGGAAATCAACCCTGAATACTTGTTGGAAGGACTGATGCTGATGCTGAAACTCCAGTATTTTGGTCATCTGATGCGAACAGCTGACTCATTGGAAAAGTTCCGGTTGCTGGGAAAGATTGAGGGCAGAAGGAGAAGAGGGCATCAGAGGATCAGATGGCTGGATGGCATCACCGATGCAATGGACGTGAACTTGGGTAAACTCCAGTAGGTGGTGAGGTACAGGGAAGCCTAGCATGCTGCAGTCTACAGGGTTGCAAAGAGTCGGACACGAATGGGCGACTGAACAGCAACATTCATTACACGCTCAACAGACTACAGTATAGTAAAAATGTAACTTCTATAAATGCACAGTGAAACCATAAAATCCTTATTGCCATATTTGTTTTAGTGCAGTTGTCATTTTAGAAACGTTTTGGAAAACATTTTGGAATCATTTCTAAGAAACGCATAGAAGTGAAATATAAATACAAAGAACAAACATCAGACATCACGACTAGGGAAACCCTTAACTAGACTTAGGGGCTGGGAATGATCTTCAGGACCACATGTCAAATGTTCTATTCCAGAGCTGCTGTGGTTGAGCTGCCTGGTGGCCAAAGCAAAACGGGAAACTACAGTTATGAAGTTCAGAATACTTGAGTCATGTGGACAGACAGAGACTGCCTCAGAGGAAACAAAACTTTGCCCAGCACTCAGCTCAAAAAGAAAATTTTCACGCATGTGTACAAATGACCCTGAATGGCATCATACGTAGGTGTCCCTGGCCACATCCTTGAATGTACAGGCCATAATGGGTTTCCTAAGCCTATTTCCTGGAGTATCTTTTGAAGAAGACAACAAAACAGTTCCAAATACAGCTCAGTGAGAGCCTTTAGAAAGTAGAGTCAAACACAACTTTCTAATGACTTGGCTTGATCCAATAGCATTTCCTAAACTGTGTTCCTCAGAACCCCAGGGTGGTACACAGTAATAAGTGTTCTTTTAGAGCTCCACAGGAACTAAATTGGAGATAAAATCAGGATTCAACAAAATCAAGCAAGTTTTTTAAGTGCAGAATATCTAGGAGTATTTAATGCTCAAGTGTCCATGTGAATCTCCAATTTCAGGTGAAGGATGGATTGTTTTCCATATTCAGGGACCCCTCCTCTCCACTTATCCCGTTTTTTTCAGAAGTGCCTTTTAGAAGCTCTCAGAGGGACTGCCCTGGTGGTCAAGTGCTTAAGAATCTGCCTTCCAATACAGGGGACAGGGGTTCAATCCCTAGTCAGGGAACTAAGATTCCACACGCCACAGGGCAACTAAGCCCGTGTGCCACAACTAGAGAAGCCCGCACAGTGAAATGAAGATGCAGAGTCGGGGGATGAGAGCTTCTCACAACCCTGTGAGACGCTCCGTGTTCAGCAAGAGGCCAGGGGTGCTCCCTGGGAGACAGACCAGGGGCAAACATGGGGTTCCCTGTGATTAGCTGCGTGGAACTGAGGGAGCAGCTAAGGGAATGCAGACTTACCGGATATGCCCCAGGAGGCAGTCAGAAGCGGGTCAAGGGAGAATTCCAAGTTGAATTCCAAGCTCCAATTAGAGCTAGCCAGTGAAATGGGGGAGGGTGGGACAGGAAAGGAAGTTCAGAGGTGGCAGTGAGAAATGGGTCTAGACCCTAGGGCCATTCCAAATTCAAAGAAAATGTGGTCTTAGGGGTTTGTTGTCTGATTTCTATAACCCCAGGCATAGATTCATTGGGATAATTCTGAGTCGGACAGAAGTGGCCTCATCTATTGCTCATTAGTTTATGGTTCCAAGCTTCAGGTCTTAAATCAGGGTCATAAACAACTTGGCATAAATCCAAGTTTAGGACCCAAACTAACAGATGATCCTCGGCCAAAATGGCAGATTGAGGAGATATTGTGCATATTTGCTAGGTTGAAAAGGCCAGATATAAAAAGTGCATGTCCCAGGATGCACACACTCTGAAAGTCATAGGACTGTCAGTAACAGTGGGGAATGGAGACAACCTGAATAATCCACTTGTGGGAACTGACCAACTAAAAACACTCTTACAGTTTATTTTTTAATTTAAAAAGTTTTTTTTTTTAAAACTTCACTTTGAAGCATGTGGAATCCTAATTCCCTGACCGGGAACTGAACCTGTGGCCCTGCATTTGAAGTGCTCAGTCTTAAGCCCTGGACAGCCAGGGAAGTCCACAGATTATGATACTTAAATACAAGATTCCGTACAACCTTCATGAGGGTGTGATGGTGCTGATTAATCTGGGAAAAGATACATGTAAACTATTCATTGAAAATACAGATTACCAAAATATAATAGCAGAGTCCCATTTCATCCAGAAAAAAAAATTTTTGTGTATAAGCATGCACAGAAAGAAGGCTAAAGGAAGATATCCAAAATGAAAACTGGTTCTCTGTGGGCTGAGAGACTGAGGGTTATTAATATCTTTTTCTTTACATTCATCAGTACTTTTTTTTCATTAAGCGTGGATGTTTTTACATAATTATTTTTTAAAAACAAGTGGGAAATTCTTTAAATCCATCAGTATTCCTTTCGCTTTTTTTTACAGTAAGAATGTATTTTTTTACATAATTATATTTTAAAAGCAAGTGGGAAAATATTCATTTTGATATTTGGCAAAACTAATACAATTATGTAAAGTTTAAAAATAAAATAAAATTGGAAGAATAAAAAAAAAAAAAAAAAAAGCAAGTGGGAAAGCACTCCGTGTTTCCGACCTCCCTCAGGTGGTATCCGAAGCCCTCCCTGTCTCTCTTGCATGATCCCTCCCTCTCCACCCTTATCTTCATTATCCAGTTTGTGCCATTTTGGTTCCAAATCCTGTTCCTCTAGATCGCCGACCCATCCACCCTCAGACACACAGATGCTTTGAGAAGGATGGAGGCACAGCCAGCCGCGTTTCGGGAAGCACAGAGGCAGGATATTCTGGACTAAGAGGGTGAGTGAAGAGACCAGCCAGCCTAGGGTGAGGAGGGGAGCAGGGGTGATGGGGTGTTAGCTGGAACACAGCTCTCTGGGGCCACCGGGCCATGCGGTGAGAGTGGCTTGGCCAAGATCAAGATCAGAGGTCAGGCAAGGTTCAGGCCAGTTGCCACTGCCGTCAGTGACTCACAATGTCACTGCCCTCTCGGCCTTTGCCAGTGAATCTGATACAAGATCTAAAGCTCACATCAGAAATGTCTTTGTAGGGCACGGGTCTGTGGTTATCTGCATGGTGGGGTTTCCAAGATGGTCTGTCAAGAGACCTGGCTCTGGTTTCTCCAACTCACAGCAGACTCTGAAACTGTAACCTCACTGAGGATGTCCTGCTCAAACTCCTTACACCCCCCAGGGCTGTGTGAAGCACAGGATGGAAGAAACTGCAATACCAAGGGCGGAAAAAAAAGTTTTACTGAGAATTAATGAGTTCACATTTGCACAGAAATTTTAAAATTATATTTTATTTGAAGATTTGGAAGGACTCAATTTTCTTTTTTAAAAAATTTTATTGGAGTACAGTTACTTTATAATGCTGTGTTAGTTTCTGCTGTAACAGCGAAGTGAATCAGCCATCAGTTCGGTCATTCAGTAGCGTCTGACTCTCTGGAACCCCACGGACTGCAGCATGCCAGGCCTCCCCTGTCCATCACCAACTCCCAGAGTTTGCCCAAACTCATGTCCATCGAGTTGGTAATGCCAGCCATCTCATCTTCTGTCATTCCCTTCTCCTCCTGCCTTCAATCTTCCCAGGATCAGGGTCTTTTCTAATGAGTCAGTTCTTCGCATCAGGTGGCCAAAGTACTGGGGCTTCAGCTTTCAGCATCAGTCCTTCCAGTGAATATCCAGGACTGATTTCCTTTAGGATGGACTGGTTTGATCTCCTTGCATTCCAAAGGACTCTCAAGAGTCTTCTCCAACACCACAGTTCAAAAGCATCCATTCTTCAGCACTCAACTTTCTTTATGGTCCAACTTTCACATCCATACGTGACTACTGGAAAAACCATAGCCTTGACTGGATGGACCTTTGTCGGCAAAGTAATGTCTCTGCTTTTTAATATGCTGTCTAGGTTGGTCATAGCTTTTCTTCCAAGAAGCAAGCATCTTTTAATTTCATGGCTGCAGTCACCATCTGCAGTGATTGTGGAGCCCAAGAAAATAAAGTCTGTCACTGTTTCATTGTTTTCCCACCTATTTGCCATGAAGTGATGGGACCAGATGCCATGATCTTAGTTTTTGAATATTGAATTTTAAGCCAGATTTTTTAATCTTCTCTTTCACTTTCATCAAGGGGCTCTTTAGTTCCTCTTCTCTTTCTACCATTATGGAGGTGTCATTTGAAAATCTAAGGTTATTGATATTTCTCCTGGCAGTCTTGATTCCAGCTTGTGCTTCATCCAGCCCAGCATTTCGTATGATGTACTTTGTATATAAGTTAAATAAGCAGGGTGACAATATACAGCCTCCTTTCCCCATTTGGAACCAGTCCAGTGCTCCATGTTTGGTTCTAACTTGCTTCTTGACCAGCTTACAGATTTCTCAGGAGGCTAAGGTGCTCTGGTATTCCCACCTCTTAAACAATTTTCCACAGTTTGTTGATATCCCCACAGTCAAAGTCTTTAGCGTAGTCAATGAAGCAAAAATAAATGTTTTCCTGGAATTCTCTCACTTTTTCTATGATTGAACAGATGCTGGCAATTTGATTTCTGGTTCCTTTGCTTTTTCTAAATTGAGCTTGAATATCTGGAAGTTCTCTGTTCACATACTGCTGAAGCCTGGCTTGGAGAATTTTGGGCATTACTTTGCTAGTGTGTGAGATGAGTGCAATTGTGCAGTAGTTTGAATACTCTTTGGCATTGCCTTTCTTTGGGATTGGAATGAAAACTGACCTTTTCCAGTCCTGTGGCCACTGCTGAGTTTTCCAAATTTGCTGGCATATTGAGTGCAGCACTTTCACAGCATCATCTTTTAGGATTTGAAATAGCTGAACTGGGATTCCATCACCTCCACTAGCTTTGTTCATAGTGATGCTTTCTAAGGCCCACTTGACTTTACACTCCAGGATGTCTGGTTCTAGGTGAGTGATCACACCATTGTGGTTGTCTGGGTCATGAAGATCTTTCTTATATAGTTCTTCTGTGTATCCTTGCCACCTCTTCTTAATATCTTCTGCTTCTGTTAGGTCCATACCGTTTCTGCCCTTTATTGTGCCCATCTTTGCATGAAATGGTCCCTTGGTATCTCTAATTTCCTTGAAGAGATATCCAGTCTTTCCATTCTGTTGTTTTCCTCTATTTCTTTGCACTGATTACCTAGGAAGGCTTTCTTATCTCTCTCTGCTGTTCTTTGGAACTAGGCATCGAGATGGATAAATCTTTCCTTTTCTCCTTGGCCTTTCACTACTCTTTTTTCCCAACTATTTGTGAGGCTTCCTCAGACAGCCGTTTTCCCTTTTTGCGTTTCTTTTTCTCGGGGATGGAATCAGCCATATATATGTGTATATCCCCCTTTTTGGATTTCATTCCCATTTGAGCGACCACAGAGCACTGAGTGGGGCTCCTTGTGCTATCCAGTATGGTCTCATCAGTTACCTGTTTTACATATTGTTGTTGTTTAGTTGCTAAGTCGTATCCTACTCTTTGCAACTCCATGGACTATATCCCACTGGGCTGCTCTGTCCATGGGCTTTCCCAGGCAAGAACACTGGAGTGAGTTGCCATTTCCTTCTCCAGAGGATCTTCCCAACCCAGGGCTCAAACCCACATCTCCTGCATGAGCAGGCAGATTCCTTATTGCTGAGCCACCAGGGAAGCCCATTTTGCACATAGCAGGGTATATATGTCAATGCCAGCCCCCATTTGGCATCCCCCTCTTCAGACTAGGCCCCAGGTCCTGCCCTCTTTCACTTCTCTTTAAGAAACACTGGCTAAGCAGATCATCAGAACGCCTTCTCTCTGTACCCCCATGTGAGATCCGTTACACTGAGGTCAGCTGCATAGCAAGGTGTGTAAATTACTCAGTCTGCCCTGAGCAGGGTTTCATGGAGGGGTCAGCGGAAGTAATCTTCCACAGTTTCCTACAGAGTTATTGTCTCCATTTTATCAAAATGAGAAACTGAGCTTCAGTGAAGTTGAGAAGACTTGTCAGAAGTCGTGCAGCTAGTAAAGTGATGGGAGCCAGATGCCTAACTATAAAACCGGTATAAATGGTTACTCCAAGGCGCCTTTATGAACTTTCACTTTCTACTTTATATATTTCTATAATACTTGAGTTATTATACTCAATATATGTTTTCTTCACAGTGGTTGCCCAACAACATCAAAGTTCTTCTTTAGACACTAACCCCAAATTACTTCCCTTGGTCTGAGTTGAACTTCACCCAGCTACCTTCCTGATTATTATTTGGCTTCCCAGTATTCTTGCTTGGAGAACTCCATGGACAGAGGAGCATGGCAGGCCACAGTCCATGGGGTCGCAAAGAGTCGGACAGAAGTGAGCTCCTATCTCTCACTCAGAGCTGGCTAGGGGCTTTCCAGGTGGTGCTAGTGGTAAAGAACCTCTCTGCCTGCTGATGCAAGAGCCGCAGGAGAAGCAGCTTCAATCCCTGGGTCGGGAAGATCCCCTGGAGGAGGGCATGGCAACCACTCCAGTATTTTTGCCTGGAGATCCCATGGACATGGGAGCCTGGTGGCTACAGTCCATGGGGTCACAAAGAGTTGGACATGACTGAAGCGACTTAGCCCATACACAGGGCTGGCTAGCAGAGAGGGGCGTCACCGACCAGGCTGGCTGAACTGTGCTGTCCACCTGATTTTCTATTTCTTATTATAAATGAAAGCAGCTCAACAGATTTCTTTCTTCTCCTATCTCAACCCTCCCTAGGGTCTAGCAAACAGAAAGGAGCTTTATATAATGCAGGTCAAAGCAGTGAAGAGACACAAAGTCTTTTCTGGCACAGTAACCCATAGGCCTTAGTTCTCTCTTGGCCGTGTACACTTTGTTGTCCGTGTCAGAAAGCATTTGAAGGCCTCTTTTCTTCATCTATTGCTATGTTACTCAAATGACTTGCCCTTCCTTACAAGGGACAAAAAAAATCCAACTCAAGCTGACTTAAGAATAAACATCCAGGTGGATTTTATTGGTTATTATAACAAAACAAAACAAAAAACCCGAAGAGTTCTGGCTTCAGGTATGGCTAGGTCTAGGCATTCAATGTCATCAGACCTTTTTCTGATTCTTTTCTCATTTTTCTTTTGTGCCACAGGGTGTGGTCCTGGAAACTAAGGGTTCTATCCTCTAGCTTGGAAAGAGAAACTTGTCAGTCATTCCAACAGAAGTCCCAGAGTTGAATCTCATTGCTTTGGCTTAGCTCACACTCTGAAGTCTGAACCACTTCTTTTAGCCAGTAGGGTGAATATGTTGATTGGCCTGCCCTGAATTACATCACCTCCCCACTCCTGCAGAGGGGCAAATCACACAGAATGCGAGTGAAGAGCAGCAGTTACCCCCAAAAAAAGGCCACTGTGGAAGGAGAAATGGATGTTGGGCCTGGGGAGGAGACATGCTAGATCTGAGCCACCCTTCAGCTTGATCTGGGGGACAGTAGAGTAGAAAGATGGAGAAGGCAATGGCACCCCACTCCAGCACTCTTGCCTGGAAAATCCCATGGACGGAGGCGCCTGGTGGGCTGCAGTCCATGGGGTCGTTAAGAGTCGGGCACAACTGAGCGACTTCACTTTCACTTTTCACTTTCATGCATTGGAGAAGGAAATGGCAACCCACTCCAGTGTTCTTGCCTGGAGGATCCCAGGGACGGGGGGGCCTGGTGGGCTGCTGTCTATGGGGTCGCACAGAGTCGGACACAACTGAAGCGCCTTAGCAGCAGCAGCAGAGTAGAAAGAAATAACTGTCACGTCAAAGGTGAAGGAGAAGAGATGTGATGACAGGGGGTAGAGAGTGGAGAAGTGGATTTCAGAGACAGAGGGCCCGGGGAGCCTGAGGCAGGAGAGCAGGGCCTGCCCCATGGGGTGGGGACCGCGCTGAGTCAGAGGAGCTGGACCCTGTGGACCTCGGCAGGCGGCAGGAACAGCGGGCCAGCTTCATGCTTCTGGATTCAGCACGGCCTCGGTGAGATTCCTTTGAGGAAGTGGATCATGTCACCCCACTCTCTGATATTCGGGGCAAAGCAACAGAATCACATTTTCCCCCTAGCTTTTAACTTGTTTGTTACAGTTGGTTTACAATGTCTTGTTAGCTTCTGTTGTATAGCAAAGTGATACGGTTATACATACATATAATTTTTTTCTTTTTCATATTCTTTCCCACTATGGGAATCATGGCAGGGGATGGGGGAGAAGTTGAGAGTTTTTGTTGTTTGCTTTTGAACTGTGGTGCTGGAGAAGACTTTTGAGAGTCCCTTGGACAGCAAGGAGATCAAACAAATCAATCCTAAAAGCCATCAACCCTGAATAGTCTTTAGAAGGACTGATGCTGAAGCTGAAGCTCCAATACTTTGGCCACCTGATGCAAAGAGATGACTCATTGGAAAAGACCCTGATGCTGGGAAAGGTTGAAGGCAAAAGGAGAAGAGGGAGGCAGAGAATGAGATGGTTAGATAGTATCACTGACTCAATGGACATGAATTTGAGCAAACTCTGGGAGACAGTGAAGAACAAGAGAGCCTGGCATGCTGCAGTCCATGGGGTCACAAAGAGTCAGATGCAACTTAGTGACTGAACAACAACAACAATTTGCTTGTTTTTACAGCACCGAGCGGCATGTGGGATCTTCATTCCCCAACCAGGGATCCAACCAGCACCCCCGGCATTGGGAGGATGGAGTCCTAACCACTGGACACCAGGGAAGTCCCAGGAATCAGGATTTCTTAACCTCCACACAGTGTGTATCTGTCAGTCCCACATGAGTCCTGTTAACTGGAGTCAGCTGCCTGAAGGCCAGTTGCCTCCACACCAACAGATGAGATTGAGTTCCTGGACCCAAGAAGCTGGGAACCCGACATGCATGCTGGTAGATCCCCAGGGTTCTGGCCCCACGGAAGGCCCCTTGGCGGGCGGCCAGCAGGCTTGCCCTGACCACACCCCGCCTTTGCTTCCAGGCCTCCACAGCGCCGTCCTTCCAGGGCTGTGCCAAGCTGCAGGGCGATCATAGGTGAGGACTCTGTCACGAGGCTCAGTTCCAAGGAGGCTCAAATAAACAGCAGCTGTTCGTGTTACTCCTGGGTCTGCAGTGTGTCTGGCACACAGCAAACACACCTATTGTTAGGTCTGTGACGTGCACAGCTCAGGAATCAAGAACGGTTAATACAACTGCTATGACGGTAAAGGAACGGATGGCCTTGACAGGTGATAAATACCAATGAGCTGTCGGGGTTTTACTGGGTTTGGCTGGGCTTTCTCCCCCAGACACTCAGAATACTTTTCCCATCACTTCTCTCTTCTTCACAAGGCGGCCTGCTTGCAAATAAGCTCAAAGTGCAAACTTTTTCCCATTGATCCTGACATCCAAAACCTTTCATGGAGATCCACCCATGGCAATGTTTCTCAAATTGGGGGTCCCCGCAATCCGCCTGGGTTAGAATCATGATGACGTTTATAAATGGGGCAAATTCTGAGATTTCCATCCAGACCTTGCTGAATCTCTGGGTCTGGGGACCTGGAAACCTGTATTTTGAAAGGTTCCTGGGAGGACCTCCCCGGTGGTCTAAGAATCTGCCTTCCACTGCAGTGGATTCAGGTTCAACACCCAGTTGGAAAACTGAGATCCTACATGTTGTGGGACAACTAAACCCAAGCACTGCAACGAGAGAGAAAACCCACACACTGCAGCTCAGACCTGACGCCGTTTCGTCACTGAGCTGTGTGTCTGACTCTTTGCGACCCCACGGACTGTAGCCCACCAGACTCCTCTGTCCATGGGATTCTCCAGGCAAGAATACTGGAGTGGGTTGCCATTTCCTTCTCCAGGGGATCTTCCTGATCCAGGGATCAAACCCATGTCTCCTACATGGCAGGGGGATTCTTAACTGCTGAGCCACCAGGGAAGTCCAAGACCTGACTTAGCCCTAAATAAATTTTTTTCTAAACAAAGAGATTCCTGGGATGGGGTGGTGGTGGTGGTGATTCTAATATATCCTGAAGCTCACAAGCGGTAGTCCTGCGGGCAATCATGACGCACGGGCCTCAACAGGAAAATCCTGATTCCCGCACTGGCCCTCCCTGCCCCCATGGCCCTTCTATCAGGCAATTCAAAGTCTCCGGGCGGAGAGTTACTGATTAACCCTAGGTTTCAAGGAAAGAAATAATAATAACTGAAGGGACAACGTGAGCCAAGAAACAAGCTGAGCAGCCCTGGGAGAGTGGTGGCAGACGGCTCAAGACTAGAAGGAGGAGAAGGAGACTCGAGCCAGCCAGCCTGCGGCCAGACAGCCTTCAGGTCCCAGCAACACCCACCGATTTCTGCCTGTGGATGCCCAGGCGGTGAGCTGCCACGTCCTGGGGGCTCCGGGTGCCCAGAATGGCCTGCCTTGAGATCCCGCAGCAGCCCCAGCTGGTCTGCCAAAAAGCCACCCCCTCCGACCCCGCGGGCTGCGATGGAGGTCCTGGCGGCCCCACAGAGGGTGACCTGGAGTGCCTGGTGTGCCGGGAGCCCTACAGCGGCGTCCGGCCGCCCAAGTTGCTGGGCTGCCAGCACGCCTTCTGCGCCGTCTGCCTGAAGCTGCTGCTGTGCGTGCAGGACGACGCCTGGTCCATCCCCTGCCCTCTGTGCCGCAAGGTCACGGCCGTCCCCGGGGGCCTCGTCTGCACCCTGCGCGACCAGGAGAAAGTGCTGGAGCGGCTAGCCCGGCCGGGCCTGGAGGTGCCGCTCCGCCCTCAGGGGCTGGCGAACCCTGCCACCCTGACAGCAGGGCAGCCCAGGGAAGCCGGAGAGGAGGAGCAGGACGCGGTGACCACCAACCGCGCGGCGGCCCGGCGCCTGGCCGCACACCTGCTCCTGCTGGTCCTGCTCATCATCCTCATCCTGCCCTTCATCTACCCCGGCGTCATCCGGTGGGTGCTCAGCTTCCTCGTCACCCTGGCCCTGCTGCTGGCTCTGCTTTTCTGCTCTCACCCTGGCCAGCAGGACGGCTGCATGCCCACCCCCAGGACTCTCTTCTGCAGAGAGCGGAAACCCAGTGAGATCGCCTCCATCTCCTGAGTGAGCTCTGACCGGGCGGAGTCGGGGGTCCCTTCTGCCGCTGCGGCCCGCTTACCATCACAGTGAACAGAGGAAGCGGTTATGCAGCGGGCCGGCTCCCTTGGGAGAGTAACTGCCCGCTGGACTTGCCAGCCAAAGCCAGAACGGCTGTCTTGGGTCAAGAACTGTGCTTTTGGACAATAGACTCACCCCTGCCGTGGATATAGCATAGCTATTAATAAACTCTTTGGGGCTGGGGAACGAACTACTTGAACGGGACAAAGGAAGGGGGTCTCCTGTTCCTTTTAGTCCAATGCCCCTGACTTTTCTTTCTATACCTGGATGAGAGTATTCCAAATATTATTGGTATTGTAGAACAAATAGAACTGGAACTCCTTTTTTTTTTTTTTTTTGCAATTTCTCTGAGTTTTTTCTTTCTGTCTTTCTTTCGGTTTGATTTTGTGTGATTGGGTAGTTTGTTTCTGTTTCAGGCTGTGCCATATCTTCCCTCCTGGGAAGTCAGAGCCCACAGGAAGTCTTCCTGTGCTCTCCCTGATGCTGTCTGTCTGATGCCCATCTCACCTCTCCAAAGGTCCTGGTGGCTCAGGTCTCCCACTGACCTGCTCCCAGGGATGGAGAGGAAGAAATTGTGCAGAGCAGTGATAGTCCTGCTGCAGCCGGGGGATGCCCACATTTGGCTGGCTGAGTTGGGGAGGAGTGGGGAGAACCCTGGTGGGTCTGGGAATTGCTCCCAGCAGCTCCACCAGGATTTCTCAGCTGCATGTCATCAGGCCCTAACACAACAGAGAATCTCAGGGTTAAAAGGACTCCCCTTCATCGGTGGGTCCAGCTTCCCATCTGAGGCGCTCAATCCCACACTCTGGAACCAAATCTTTACAGTTGTTGTTTTCTTTCTTATTGCATCCCGATGCCCAGTTGAGATTTTGTCGTAAAGATAAGAGGCCCCATAAATACAATGGTCCTCTCCAATAACCCCGTCTTTCCCACCTCACCCAGGGAGCCACAGTCATCTGAAAGGCTCTCACGTCTTCTCTTGGCCATTTCTGCTCCATAACAGAGAGGAGACTTCTGCGGGAGGGAATGACCTTCCGTGGCTTCTGGAATCAGGCACCAGCCAGGGGGACCCGTCGGGGTGCAGGGGGGTGAAAGATGGGAGATGTCGCATGATATCCTTCCAAAGACCCCACAGTTGAGAGGCAGACTTGAAACCTCAGAAGGGCGCATTGAGTCCAATCCATCATCCCTCCCGGGCCCCCTTTCCTGACAGTTGCTGCATTTGTGTTCTTGAACTGGGCCTTCTGGCTCTCTGAGCTTCATTTCCCGCAAAACGAGCTAGTAGGACTGGACTATTCCTAAGTCTCCTGAAACCCAGAAGCTGAGGGCACTGCTGGGCTCCCGAACAATGAACAAGGGCCACAGCCTCTCTGGAGTCACATACAGAAAAGTCAGGGTATAAGTCTGTATGCAATTAGCTCTTGCAATCTGCAAACAAAATCTTCCTTTTTTCTTATAAGGTGCTTTCAGGGCAACTCTGTGACACCCACGCTTTGTTAACTCCAGGTACTGGGAGGGGGCATGAGTGAGGGTGTGTGGGTGTCCCCATCCTTTTAAGCCAAGGCCAAGTGGGCCTGGAGAACACCTTGTCTCCCCAGGATGAATAAATGACAAGAATTGTTTCGGCATTTCCAGAACTGGCCTGGGGCATGTGCAGCTTGGGAGGGTAGCCAGTAGGTTAGGGAAAGAACGTTCTTTCCTCATTCACCTCTACTCCCATTCCACCTTGATCTTGGACCCTCCACCAAGGTTTCCATCACTAATAACAACACCATTTCTACCAAAGTAATGGTGAGCTCAAGTTTACCGAGCGCTTACCATGTGCCAAGCACTACATTAAGTGCTCTGTGTCCGTTATCTAGTTGAATCTTCACGACAACTTTACTAAGGAGAGACCACCATGCCGAAGAGAAGACTGAGGATCAGAGAAGTCAATTCACCTGCCTAAGGTTGCTCAGCCAGCCACTGCCAGAGCTCCCTAGGAAATGAACCCAGGGTTATTTCTGCTCCAGTATACTGCCTCCTTTGCATGCAGTTCCAAAGCAGCCAGGAAGCTGGTCACTGCTAGCGGGCTTGCGGGGCGGACAGGAAACTACCCTCTGGAGTCTTCAGGGAGGCCAGGGAATTCTAGCATCTATTGTCTATGCTAAAGAGAAAGAACAGAAATGAAAAATGGGCTGGCCTTCCTTACTCTTGCCACCCAGTGCCAGCCTCCCCTGAAGGAGCCATGCTGGCACAAAGACCCCACCAGTGTGTCCTCTGTCCTGACATTTCTGTGCCTTCGTCCTGAAGCCCACCTGGTCCTTGAGTACCTTTCGGCTCCTGGCAGTGTGAGGAGAGATAGCACAAGAAGCTGATGTCAGCCCAGGCTGCCCTGGAGAGAAACAGAGGAGACAGGCGGTGCTGTGAAAGGATGTGAGTGGAAGGAACCAGAGAGGCGGGCCGGGGCTCAAAGCCAGGCTCAGACCCAGGGTGTGGCCAGCCAGACTCACAGAACTTTTCTGAGCCGTGTTTTACTTCCCTTTCATTTTTCACTTTCATGCACTGGAGAAGGAAATGGCAACCCAATTCAGTATTCTTGCTTGGAGAATCCCAGGGACGGGGGGAGCCTGGTGGGCTGCCGTCTATGGGGTCGCATAGAGTCGGACACGACTGAAGTGACTTAGCAGCAGCAGTAGGGAAGGGTGCCACCCACCTGCCAGGGGCTCCTTGGGCATTTAAAGTGCTGCTGGATGGACTTCTGTGGTGGTCTGGTGGTCTGCATTCCCAATGCAAGGGGCCTGGGTTCACTCCCTGGTCAGGGAGCTAACACCCACATGCCACAGATAAGAGTTCACATGCCTCACCTGAGATCTGGTGCAGCTAAATAAATAAATGAACATTGAAAAACAGAAAACAAAAAGCTCGTGATGGCCTGGATGGGAGGGGCGCTTGGGGGAGAATGGATACACATATATGTATGGTGAATACCTTCTCTGTCCACCTGAAACTATCTCAACATTGTAGTTACTTGTTTTTTTTTTTTTTTTTTAAGTGCTACTGAATGAGAATCCCATGTCCCAACAGCCTGGCTTTCTCATCAGTCATTGAACCCCTTGGGTTCCATGGGGCCTGTTCAGTGTGACAGAGAGCAGGGGCCCAGCTTTGGTAATGGGGTGGAGAAGCCCGTCCAGGGTAGGAGAGTCGTCCAGAACAGGCCAATCTGGTGGCTGACTGTATGCTTACGTCCTCAGGTTGGACAGGAATTGCAGGGAGAAGCCAAATTCCACCCCCTTTAGCCCCATCTCCCTATTCTGTGGCCTTAAAGTCAGACATAACCTAGCTTGAATTCTAGCTTTCTCACTCAGAAGTCACCGCACCTCGCTGCATCTCAGATTCCTTATCCATGAAACAGGTTTCATAGAGTTGTCTGGAAATTAGTTTTAAAAAAAAAAAAATCCATGGTTGAGCATTTAGGATTGTAAGAAAGTAAAGAAGAAAGAGGGAAGACAAAGAGAAATGGATTGAGTTCTAGAAAGCCCTAACGGGAATGATGAGTACAGACTCTATTTTATTCAATCTTATTAATAAGGACATGGATTAAAACCTGGACATTAGAGACTTCCCTGATGGTGCAGTGACTGAGACTCCTCACTCCCAGTGCAAGGAACCTGCATTCAATCCCTGGTCAAGGAATTGGATCCCACGTGCTGCAACTGAGACCTGGCTGCTATGTAAAATAAATAAATATTAAAAGAAAAAAGAACCTGGACACTAGAATTTACCTCCTCCACTAACCAGCCTCAACATCAGCAATGTCTTCAGTAATATAAGAAAACAATCACCCCTAACATGGTCTGTATGCACTGAGAGAAGTGTATTACATATGATATCACATCTGCTACAAGGTTCGCTTCAGTTCATTCACTCAGTCGTCTTCAGTTATTTGCGACCCCACGGACTGCAACATGCCAGGCTTCCCTGTCCATCACCAACTCCCAGAGCTTACTCAAACTCATGTCCATTGAGTCGGTGATGCCATCCAACCATCTCATCTTCTATTGTCCCCTTGTCCTCCTGCCCTCAATCTTTCCCAGCATCAGGGTCTCTTCCAATGAGTTGGCTCTTTTCCTCAGGTGGCCAAAGTATTGAAGCCTTAGCTTCAGCATCAGTCCTTCCAATAAATATTCAGGACTGATTTCCTTTATGATTGATTGATTTGATCTCCTTGTATTCCAAGGGACTCTCAAGAGTCTTCTCCAGTACCATGGTTCAAAAGCATCAATTCTTCAGTGCTCTGCAATAAGGTAGGTGCTATTATTAATTAACTCCAAATTACCAATAGGGATGCTGAGGCACAGAGAGAGGTTGAGTAACTTGCTCGAGATCACACAGTAAGGTGGTGGTGGAGCCAAGGCCAGACAGCAGAAGTCGAATTCCAGAGTTTAGACTTTGAGTCACTTTACTGTATCCAGATGAAGCACTCCTGGTCACGTTGTAAGCACAACAACGTATGTGAGCCCATGGCCTGAAGGGTGAAAAATTAAGAAGAGGTGGCATTCCCCCTTTGGCTGGGGGACTCAGGGGTGCCAGGGCTAGAAGCCTGTGGAAGGTCGCCTGTCCCATTACCTACAGCCGGGTTCCCATCTCAGCCTACAGCACCCGTTCATCACTGGAAGCTCTCTCAAATGACCGGAAGGAGCGTTGCGGTCTTTGCTGGAACAATGAATTCTTTGCAGCAATGGAAAATATTTCCAGGAATGAAGGACCTTCCTGCCGTCTCTCAGGCTATGGGGAGAGCATGGAGCACATTCAAAGAGAAATTAGATCGGTGCTCTTGAATCTGGAGCTGTTCACATGAACTTTATATTCTTGCCTGGGGACCTTGAAGTCACTTTCTTAAAGGAGACTATTTCTTGAGTCAGTAGGGAACTCTCTGAGAATTCAGGACACCATGAAATCTAAGATCCATTGGTGCATTTACACAACAAATATTTATCGAAGGTCTGCTCTGTGCCAGGTACTGAACAAGATATTTAATCTTATTTGATAAGGAACTTTGATGAAAAAGGGAAACCAATGGGTACAAAGTTGAATTGTGTCTCCCTTCCCCCCAAAATATAGGCTGAAGCCCTAATCTTTACTACTTCAGAATGTGAACTTATTTATTTTTTGCTTTATTAATAACTTAAGTTTTATTGGAGTATAGTTGCTTTACAATGCTGTGTTAGTTTCTACTATATAGCAAAACAAATCAGATATATATATACATACCCTCTGTTTTGGACTTCCTTTCCATTCAGGAGAATGTGACCTTATTTGGAAATGGATTTTTACGAAAATAATCAAATTAAAATGAGGTGTCATCCGCGTGGGTCCTAATCCAATACAACTGGTGTCCTTATAAAAATGGGGAAACTGGTCACGGAGACAGACACGCTTAGAAGAAAGACACCATGAAGATTCATCAGAAGATCAGCCACGCGAAGGTGAAGGCAGAAAGGGGTTATGTTTCTACAAGCCAAGGAATGCCAAAGATGGCCAGAAAGTGACCAGAAGCTCGGAGAGAGGCCTGGAATAGACTTTCTCTCAGGGCTTTCAGCGGGAACCAGCCTTGCTGAGATCTTGATCTTGGACTTGTAGCCTCCAGAACGGTATGAGACAAGAAGTTTCTAGTACTGTGACAGGGAAGAACAGAATCTGATTCCGTGTCGGATGTGTTTCTTTAACCTTTGCTTGCTGGTGTTTCTGTCACTGCAGCCACTGCAAGCGTGCGGTCTCTAGCTGTGAGCATACATGGCAGCCTGCCTCCAGAACCCGGCCCCTCTGCCTCTGTTCAGCTCACAAGGAAACACCCTAACCTTGCCCATCTGGGACTGGCCACAGGAAAGGAGAAATTAGTACATCCCCTTCCTGAGGCTGGCCAAATCAGGAGATATTTTGCAAGACTTCTGGCCTTTGGGGACTTCCCTGGTGGTTCAGTGGGTCGAGAATCCAGCTGCAATGCAGGAAACTGCCTACCATGCAGGACACCAGGGTTCGCTCTCTGGGTCAGGAAGATCCCCTGGAGGAGGAAATGGCAACCCACTCCAGTATTCTTCCCTGGAGACTCCCATGGACAGAGGAGCCTGGCGGGCTACAGTCCATGGTAGCAACTAACACCACCACCGTGGCCTTTTTACTTTACTTCCTCACTCCGTCTTCCTCTTGTTCTAGAAGAGAAACTAGCATCCAGACCCCAATAAGAGGGCACCTTAAGACTCTAGCAAGCCATCTTCTTGGACACTGGCTTTCCAAATAAAGCTGCTATTCTTGCCTCAACACTTCGTCTCCTGATTTACTGGCCTGTCGTGGAGGGAACAGACCAGACTTGGACTCCGTGTGCTGTGCTGTACTTAGTCGCTCAGTCGTGCCCAACTCTTTGTGACCCCATGGACTGTAGCCAGCCAGGCTCCTCTGTCCATGGGATTCTCCAGGCAAGAATACTTTAGTGGGTTGCCATGACCTCCTCCAGGGGATCTTCCCAACCCAGGAATTGAACCCAGGTCTCACACATTACAGGCGGATTCTTTACTGTCTGAGCCACGAGAGTTGTTTAAGGAACAAGGGATTGTGGCTCCTTGGTACAGCAGCCCTCGGAACCGACACAGCATCCATCCTGTGCCTGGGCTTGCACCGGACCCCTTAGCTGGGCTGCTTCAAGTTCAGCAAAATAACTTGCCCAGAGTCTTGTAACAACACTCATAAAAAAGTCAGGCTCAAAATCAAGTCTGATTGATAACCAAAGATTAAGTTCTCACTCCCATTTCATGCATGGCAAATTGAGGCTCAGAAAATCCCTGTGATTTTCCCCCCAAATAGAGCCCAATATGTCAGAGATGAAGTGGTAATCAGAGCCCACAGTTCCTAAATTATCCTTAATCTTAGAAACAACCATATGGGAACTACTGAATAATTATCCCCATTTCACAGGTTAAAGAGTTAAAACCCAAGTCCTTAAGATGCCTGACCAACCTTAAGGTCACAAGTGAGTGAGTGAGGTGCCAGAAGTTGAACCTACAGTTTGACTTTAAAGCTACGCTTCTCACTGCCTCACAGTTTCTTAGCAGCATGTCTGCATGGACAAGCAGGAAAGCCTATCTTTCAAGGTGCTTGAGAAACTCACCATCAGAGCCTCTTTGCTCAGAGAGGACAGGACTGTCTGTCTTCTTTCCTCTGACTTTGTTACATTCAACGGCCCCTCCTGTGGATCCCTCATCTCTCTTGCTGGGGAAACTGCTCTGTGGTTAACCTCAGCCAAGGAAGGGTCCCACCGGCAACCACTACACCAGTTAGGGTGCTTGGTCCTTCCTCCACAGACCTCCCGTTTCAGCTGAAGCAGTCACACGATACAGATCATATGATCTTTTCCAGAACTGCAATCTGGAGTTAGTGATGAAGGAGGGATGAGTGTTTAAAGTGGTAGCAACAAAGCAGATGGTCCCCGTAGCTCTGACCCTTGAGCCACTAGTTCTTCAGTGAGCTCTGTTTCCTTCCCTACAATTGTTTTTTTTTTTTTTTCTTTAGATAGCCAGAGTCAGTTTCTGTTGCTTGCAACCAAAGTTCATGACCTAATACAGGAGCCGTCCAGGCTCCTGGTTGCTGAAGAATCCCACCATCAACTTCAGCCCCTCCAAAACCTGGAAAATGAGGCAATGCCACAGGCCAAGGAGTGGAGGACCTCTTGCACTCCTGCCCCAGCCCTCCTGAGAGCCAGCCTGAATCTGTGGTGAGGCTGCCCAGATGTCAGGACCAGGGAAATGGTGGCCAGGTTGCCTCTGCTCAAATATGGGATTGGACAGGAAAACATGGAATTGGATCTCAGGCCAGCCACTGTTGGAGGAGACTGGTTTCCAGTTCCTTGGCTTCAGAATCCCCAGAAGAAACAAAGTCTCATTCTTACATCAGTTCAGTGAAGTCACTCAGTCATGTCTGACTCTTTGCAACCCCATAGACTGTAGCCTACCAGGCTCCTCTTTCCGTGGGATTTTCCAGGCAATAGTACTGGAGTGGATTGCCATTTCCTTCTCCGGGGATCTTCCCAACCCAGGGCTCGAAGCCGGGTCTCCTGCATTGTAGACAGACGCTTTACCGTCTGAGCCACCTGTATGCATGTATGTATAATTTTTTTTTGAGGGGGCTGCACTAGGTTGTCGCTGATGCATGTAGATTCTCTCCAGCTGGAATGAGTGCGGGCTACTCTCTGGTGTGGGGCGTGGGCTCCTCGTCACAGTGGCTTCTCTTGTTGCAGAGCATGAGCTGTGGACACGTGGACTCACTAGCGGTGGCACACAGCCTTAGCTGTTCCGCCGCATGTGGGATCTTCCCAGACCAGAGATCAAACCCATGTCCCCTGCATTAGCATAACCACTGGACTGCCAGGGAAGTCCACAAACTCTAGTTCTGTGTAGACAACTAGCCCAAGGTCCTTCACTGGAGTCAGTTTGCAAAACAGAGCAGCCTGCAAAGTAGCAGTGGCTGCAGCAGTTCCAAAACCACAGCAGCCATCATCTTGGCTAATGTTTAGCAAGAGCCTCCTACATTCGGGCTACTGTTCTCAGAGCTTCCTTAGAGCTTTCTTCCTCAAAGCTAACTCTTTCGTTCTTCACAACAATCCTATTATTCTTTCTGTTGGACATTTGACACCGTCATCTCAACGAATCAACACAGAGCCCCTATTCAGGAAGGCAGCTGAGACATGGATAAGATAAGGAACTTCCCTGAGTGGCTGCACTGAGTTTGAAGCAGGGGGTCTAACCCAGCTCCAGCCCTTCCCAGTCACCGCACTTAAAACCGCTTCCTACTCCCACCTCTCTCCCTTCCTTCCTCATCTTCCCTGCCTCCATCAAAATGAACCAGACCTGGCCATGCCTGAAAATCAACTTTCCTCTAGACTTTTCAATAGTTTCTTGAGTCAACAAATTCCCTTTCTTTGCTTAAACCATTTGGACTGTGTTGTTTCATTTGTAGGCAAAGGAGCCCTGAATCCAGTCTCATCCTACTGGTCCACAAGGCCACCTGTCATATCCTTTAATATCCCTCCTTTAAATAAGCCAGACACCCAGAGGATTCTGGTAACTCCTCAGCCCTTCCCCCAAGACCCAGTGCTCTGTGAGGCCTAGTTTATGGTGAACAGTGTTGGATTCGTGATAGCCAAAGAAGAGACTTTAGCTTCAGAACTAGAGATAAGGCTTTCAGGCACTTGGAGCTTTATGTGACACGTTTTATTACAGTGAAAAAGGGATGGAGAAAGCGTCTGTGATGACACGGACATCAGAAGGGGGCAGAGAGTGCCCCACTCACTAGTCTGGGTGGGGCTTGATACACTTTGTCAATTGGTTACTCACAATAAAAAGGTCTTACCAGACACACACCCACAGTTTAGTTCAGTTCAGTCACTCAGTCGTGTCTGACTCTTTGCGATCCCATGAATCGCAGCACGCCAGGCCTCCCTGTCCATCACCAACTCCTAGAGTTTACTCAAACTCATGTCCATCGAATCTGTGATGCCATCCAGCCATCTCATTCTCTGTCATCCCCTTCTCCTCCTGCCCTCAATCTTTCCCAGCATCAGGGTCTTTTCCAATAAGTCAGCTCTTCGCATCAGGTGGCCAAAGTATTGGAGTTTTAGCTTCAGCATCAGTCCTTCCAATGAACACCCAGGACTGATCTCCTTTAGGATGGACTGGTTGGATCTTCTTGCTGTCCAAAGGACTCTCAAGAGTCTTCTCCAACACCACAGTTCAAAAGCATCAATTCTTCAGCGCTCAGCTTTCTTTACAGTCCAACTCTTACCGCCATACATGACCACTGGAAAACCATAGCTTTGACTAGATGGACCTTTGATGGCAAAGTAATGTCTCTGCTTTTTAATATGCTCTTTAGGTTGGTCATAGCTTTTCTTCCAAGGAGCAAGCATCTTTTAATTTCATGGCTGCAGTCACCATGTGCAGTGGTTTTGGAGCCCAGAAAAACAGTCTCTCACTACTTCCATTGTTTCCCCATCTATTTCCCATGAAGTGATGGGACCAGATGCCATGATCTTAGTTTTCTGAATGTTGAATTTTAACCCAGCTTTTTTACTCTCTTCTTTCACTTTCATCAAGAAGCTCTTTAGTTCTTCTTCACTTTGTGCCATGACAGTGGTGTCATCTGCATATCTGAGATTATTGATATTCCTCCCAGAAATCTTGATTCCAGCTTGTGCATCCTCCAGCCCAGCATTTCTCATGATGTACTCTGCATAGAAGTTAAATAAGCAGAGCAACAATATACAGCCTTGACGTACTCCTTTTCCTATTTGGAACCAGTCTGTTGTTCCATGTCAGTTCTAACTGTTGCTTCCTGACCTGCATGCAGGTTTCTCAAGAGGCAGGTCAGGTGGTCTGGTATTCCCATCTCCTGAAGAGTTTTCCACACTTTGTTGTGATCCACACAGTCAAACAGTCAAGTAGATCAGTCAAAGTAGATACAGTCAAAGTAGATCCATTATATCTACTACTGCGGGCAGGAATCCCTCAGAAGAAATGGAGTAGCCATCATGGTCAACAAAAGAGTCCGAAATGCAGTACTTGGATGCAATCTCAAAAATGACAGAATGATCTCTGTTCGTTTCCAAGGCAAACCATTCAATATCACGGTAATCCAAGTCTATGCCCCAACCAGTAATGCTGAAGAAGCTGAAGTTGAACGGTTCTATGAAGACTTACAAGACCTTCTAGAACTAACACCCAAAAAAGATGTCCTTTTCATTATAGGGGACTGGAATGCAAAAGTAGGAAGTCAAGAGACACCTGGAGTAACAGGCAAATTTGGCCTTGGAATATGGAATGAAGCAGGGCAAAGACTAATAGAGTTTTGCCAAGAAAATTCACTGGTCATAACAAACACCCTCTTCCAACAACACAAGAGAAGACTCTATACATGGACATCACCAGATGGTCAACACCGAAATCAGACTGATTATATTCTTTGCAGCCAAAGACGGAGAAGCTCTATACAGTCAGCAAAAACAAGACCAGGAGCCGACTGTGGCTCAGATCATGAACTCCTTGTTGCCAAATTAAGACTTAAATTGAAGAAAGTAGGGAAAACCACTAGACCATTCAGGTATGACCTAAATCAAATCCCTTATGATTATACAGTGGAAGTGAGTAATAGATTTAAGGGGCTAGATCTGATAGATGGAGTGCCTGATGAACTATGGACTGAGGTTCGTGACATTGTACAGGAGACAGTGATCAAGACCATCCCCATGGAAAAGAAATGCAAACAAGGAAAATGGCTGTCTGGGGAGGCCTTACAAATAACTGTGAAAAGAAGAGAAGCGAAAAGCAAAGGAGAAAAGGAAAGATATAAGCATCTGAATGCAGAGTTCCAAAGAATAGCAAGAAGAGATAAGAAAGCCTTCCTCAGCGATCAATGCAAAGAATTAGAGGAAAACAACAGAATGGGAAAGACTAGAGATCTCTTCAAGAAAATTAGAGATACCAAGGGAACATTTCATGCAAAGATGGGCTCGATAAAGGACAGAAATTGTATGGACCTAACAGAAGCAGAAGATATTAAGAAGAGGTGAAAAGAATACACAGAAGAACTGTACAAAAAAGATCTTCATGACCCAGATAATCACGATGGTGTGATCACTGACCTAGAGCCAGACATCCTGGAATGTGAAGTCAGGTGGGCCTTAGAAAGCATCACTACGAACAAAGCTAGTGGAGGTGATGGAATTCCAGTTGAGCTATTTCAAATCCTGAAAGATGATGCTGTGAAAGTGCTGCACTCAATATGCCAGCAAATTTGGAAAACTCAGAAGTGGCCACAGGACTGGAAAAGATCAGTTTTCATTCCAATCCCAAACAAAAGCAATGCCAAAGAATGCTCAAACTACCGCACAATTGCACTCATCTCACATGCTAGTGGCACCCCACTCCGGTACTCTTGCCTGGAAAATCCCATGGACAGAAGAGCGTGGTGGGCTGCAGTCCATGGGGTCACTAAGAGTTGGACACGACTGAGCGACTTCACTTTCACTTTCATGCATTGGAGAAGGAAATGGCAACCCACTCCAGTATTCTTGCCTGGAGAATCCCAGGGATGGAGGACCCTGGTGGGCTGCCGTCTTTGGGGTCGCACAGAGTCGGACACGACTGAAGCGACGTAGCAGCAGCAGTAGCACATGCTAGTAAAGTAATGCTCAAAATTCTCCAAGCCAGGCTTCAGCAATACGTGAACCATGAACTTCCTGATGTTCAAGCTTGTTTTAGAGAAGGCAGAGGAATCAGAGATCAAATTGCCAACATCCGCTGGATCATGGAAAAAACAAGAGAGTTCCAGAAAAACATCTATTTCTGCTTTATTGACTACACCAAAGCCTTTGACTGTGTGGATCACAATCAACTGTGGAAAATTCTGAAAGAGATGGAAATACCAGACCACCTGACCTGCCTCTTGAGAAATCTGTATGCAGGTCAGGAAGCAACAGTTAGAACTGGACATGGAACAACAGACTGGTTCCAAATAGGAAAAGGAGTACATCAAGGCTGTATATTGTCACCCTGCTTATTTAACTTATATGCAGAGTATATCATGAGAAACACTGAACTGGAAGCAACACAAGCTGGAATCAAGATTTCCGGGAGAAATATCAATAATCTCAGATATGCAGATGACACCACCCTTATGGTAGAAAGTGAAGAGGAACTAGAAAGCCTCTTGATGAAAGTGAAAGTGGAGAGTGAAAAAGTTCGCTTAAAGCTCAATATTCAGAAAACGAAGATCATGGCATCCGGTCCCATCACTTCATGGCAAATAGATGGGGAAACAGTGGAAACAGTGTCAGACTTTATTTTTCTGGGCTCCAAAATCACTGCAGATGGTGACTGCAGCCATGAAATTAAAAGACTCTTACTCCTTGGAAGGAAAGTTATGACCAACCTAGATAGCATATTTAAAAGCAGAGACATTACTTTGCCAACAAATGTCTGTCTAGTCAAGGCTATGGTTGTTCCTGTGGTCATGTATGGATGTGAGAGTTGGACTGTGAAGAAGGCTGAGCGCCGAAGAATTGATGCTTTTGAAGTGTGGTGTTTGAGAAGACTCTTGAGAGTCCCTTGGACTGCAAGGAGATCCAACCAGTCCATTCTGAAGGAGATCAGCCCTGGGATTTCTTTGGAAGGAATGATGCTAAAGCTGAAACTCCAGTACTTTGTCCACCTGATGCAAAGAGTTGACTCATTGGAAAAGACTCTGATGCTGGGAGGGATTGGGGGCAGGAGGAGAAGGGGACGACAGAGGATGAGATGGCTGGATGGCATCACTGACTCAATGGACGTGAGTCTGAGAGCTGGTGATAGACAGGGAAGCCTGGCGTGCTGCAATTCATGGGGTTGCAAAGAGTCAGACACGACTGAGCAACTGAACTGAACTGAACTGAACTGAACACAGTCAAACGCTTCAGCATAGTCAATAAAGCAGAAGTAGATGTTTTTCTGGAACTCTTTTGCTTTTTCATTGATCCAACATGTTGACAATTTGATCTCTGGTTCCTCTGTCTTTTCTAAATCTAGCTTGAACATCTGGAAGTTCACGGTTCATGTACTGTTGAAGCCTGGCTTGGAGAATTTTGAGCATTACTTTACTAGCGTGTGAGATGAGTGCAATAGTGCGGTAGTTTGAGCATTCTTTGGCATTGCCTCTCTTTGGGATTGGAATGAAAACTGACCTTTTTCAGTCCTGTGGCCACTGCTGAGTTTTCCAAATTTGCTGGCATATTGAGTGCAGCACTTTCACAGCATCATCTTTCAGGATTTGAAACAGCTCAACTGGAATTCCATCACCTCCACTAGCTTTGTTCGTAGTGATGCTTCCTAAGGCCCACTTGACTTCACATTCCAAGATATCTGGCTCTAGGTGAGTGATCACATCATCATGATTATCTGGGTCATGAAGATCTTTTTTGTACAGTTCTTCTCTGTATTCTTGCCAGCTCTTCTTAATATCTTCTGCTTCTGTTAGGTCCATACCATTTCTGTCCTTTATTGAGCCATCTTTGCATGAAATGTTCCCTTGGTATCTCTCATTTTCTTGAAGAGATCTCTATTCTTTCCCATTCTATTGCTTTCCTCTGTTTCTTTGCATTGATCGCTGAGGAAGGCTTTCTTATCTCTCCTTGCTCTTTTTTGGAACTCTGCATTCAAAAGGGTATATATTTCCTTTTCTCCTTTGCCTTTAGCTTCTCTTCTTTTCTCAGCTATTTGTAAGGACTCCTCAGACAACCATTTTGCCTTTTTGCATTTCTTTTTCTTGGGGATGGTTTTGATCACTGCCTCCTGTACAATGTCACGAACCTTCGTCTATAGTTCTTCAGGTACTCCGTTTATCAAATGTAATCCCTTGAATCTATTTGTCACTTCCACTGTATAATCGTAAGAGAGTTGATTTAGGTCATACCTGAATGGTCTAGTGGTTTTCCCCACTTTCTTCAATTTCAGTCTGAATTTGGCAATAAATTTGCCAAAAAAAACTTGGCAATTAGGAGTTCATGATGTGAGCCACAGTCAGCTCCCAGTCTTGTTTTTGCTGACTGTATCGAGCTTTTCCATCTTTAGCTTCAAAGAATATAATCAATCTGATTTTGGTATTGATCATCTGGTGATGTCCATTTGTAGAGTCTTCTCTTGTGTTGTTAGAAGAGGGCGTTTGCTATGACCAGTGTGTTCTCTTGGCAAAACTCTTTAGCCTTTGACCTGCTTCATTTTGTACTCCAAGGCCAAATTTGCCTGTTACTCCAGGTATCTCTTGACTTCCTACCTTTGCATTCCAGTCCCCTATGATGAAAAGGACATCTTTTTTGGGTGTTAGTTCTAGAAGGTCTTGTAGGTCTTCATAGAACCGTTCAACTTCAGCTTCTTCAGCATTACTGGGCAGGGCATAGACTTGGATTACCGTGATATTGAATGGCTTGCCTTGGAAACAAACAAATGAAACACACCCACTTCCACAACATACATTTTAAGATACCAGAATTAGAACTAACAGTAGAAACATTTTACCAGATCCACTCCCACAACATACATTCTCTCCGACCATCTCTGTTGAACAGTAAATGGAAGAGCACCCCAGGACAGGACATGGCCGTATGTGAACTCTTAGGAGAGTCGTGAGGAAGGAGGTTTGGGTGGCCATGGCAAGCCTCAGGAAGGATGTGGGAACTGGCTGGATCTTGAAGCAAAGGTTTGATTTGAATAGCCAGAAAGAGTGGGGTGAAAGACAGCATTGCAAGGAACAGTGTGAGAAAATCATGCTGCTGCTGCTGCTGCTAAGTCACTTCAGTCGTGTCCAACTCTGTGTGACCCCAGAGACAGCAGCCCACCAGGCTCCCCCGTCCCTGGGATTCTCCAGGCAAGAACACTGGAGTGGGTTATCATTTCCTTCTCCAATGCATAAAAATGAAAAGTGAAAGGGAAGTCACTCGGTCGTGTCTGACTCTTTGCGACCCCATGGACTGCAGCCTACCAGGCTCCTCTGCCCATGGGATTTGCCAGGCAAGAGTACTGGAGTGGGGTGACATTGCCTTCTCCAGAGAAAAGCATAGAAGCCGCCAAATGCACAGCATACTCAGGGGCAGAGAGTAGACCTGCCTAGGTCAGGAATCAGCCAGGAACAGGGAAGAGGGCTGCGCCTAGCGGCAGACGGTCCTGCGTGCCAGGCTCTGGGCCCACTTGTGCACGTGAGCGTGCGGGCACGGACATGCTCAGAGTCAGCCCCGCCCTGAGACTCTGAACTAGCAGCACAGACTCTTGTTGGCAGCCCGTGACAGGGGAGCCCGTGCCTGTGTGCATGAAACGATGTGTCCACTGGAGGTGAGCGTGGTGGGGAGAATGGGGTACGAAAGGATGCAGTGAAGAGTTCTGGGCTTTGCTCCACTACTACAGAGCCTAAATAAACTTCTTTGGCCTTCAACAGCACCCAACCCTGTGTGAGGGGACATGGGGCAGTTTCAAGTGGTACTAACAGATATTCACTCGCTCACTCACTCATTCATCCAATAATATCACACAGTAAGCATTACCAGGCCTCCTGGTGGCACAGGTGGTGAGGAATCTGCCTGCAAGGCAGTTCAATCCCAGGGTCAGGAAGATCCCCTGGAGAAGGAAATGATGACCCACTCCAGTGTTCTTGCCTGGGAAATCCCATGGATAAAGGAGCCTGGCGAGCTTCAGTCCACAGGGTCACAATGAGTCGGACACGACTTAGTGATTAACACTAACACGAGGGTTAGCTTAGGTCCTAGGGACACAAGAGTCAGTGAGATACAAGACTGCTGGCCCCCCTGAACTTACCCTGGGGCACTGAGGGCCGCCTGCTCAACAGCCATCCCACCTTCTGCCTTCAGAGAAACCTGATTTTGTCCATGCAGCAATGTGCTCAATCAAGGCCGGCAAGAGTAGTCTCGGCTCAGTGCCCCATCCTTCACAAGGCCCCATCTGGCCTCTCCCAGCCATACCCCTCCTGACAGAGAGAGGAGTCTACAAGGCCAAGAGGATGTGCCCACCGAGCCCACACTGTGGGTACCTGGCACCTCAATATTCCCTGTCCAAACAGCCCAAGCCCACTTCCAGCCTGCTGGAGTGAGTCCCTCCCCGACCCACTCTCCTAAGAGTGCAGCCACTGCCCACATCTCTAGGCTTGATGAGTGGCGAAAGGGCAGCTGTTTGCAGGAGGGAGGCAGACAGGGCTTGGGTGTGTGGGAGTCCTTGTATGGGACGGGAAGGAACCAGGGCTGGCAAAAGAAGGAAGAGGGGCAGTGAGCCAGGAGCCACATCCTGGCCTGAAACTCTGAGAAGCTGGAGGATTCTAAATTCACACCTGATCTTCCATATTGTTTGAAGGTGTGTCTGTTTGGAAGGTTAGGACATGTTTTTTTATCATTCTATGTTCTTGCCCTAAGCTCCACAAATGTTCAAACTGGCCTGTTCCTTGCTGCGGGGATCTGAGTCAGTAGCCCTTGCCAGATTCCTTGCTTTCCCAGACTCCTTTGCCGCCAGGAATGATCAAGTGATCCAGACATGTGATCCCAGCAAAGGGATTCTGGAAAATCATTTCTCCCTTGATCATGGAAGAGAAACCTATGAGGAAAGGCTCATGAGGAGAGCTTCCTTTTTCTCTTTTCTGTTTTTGAACACAACTGCTTAAGAACCATCTCTGGGGCACAGGATGACAGAGTGTGCAGCAGCCAGCATGCGAGGATGAAGAAAGACGTAGAGACCTCGGGTCTTATCGTGCATGCTAAGCTGCTTGTGTCACGTCTGACTCTTTGCAACCCTGTGGACTGTAGCCTTCCAGCCTCCTCTGTCTGTGGGCTGCTCTAGGCAAGCATACTGGAGCAGGTTGCCAGGCCCTCCTCCGGGGGATCTTCCTGACTGCGCTCAAGTCTGTCTCCTGCCAGGCCCTCCTCCAGGGGATCTTCCTGACTGCGCTCAAGTCTTATGTCTCCTGCGTTGGCACTAGCACCACCGAGGTCATGGAGCTTAGGGCCAGCTCTGGAGCCATCTGCCTCTGGATTTTATGCTCCACAAGTCATCAGTGTCGTCATGGTCTTGGCCACACTGTGAGCAGTGAGTGATACAGCAGTGGCCAGCCATCCAAACAAAAACTTTGTGGTTTTTAATTTGTTTTTTGTATTTTTGTCCATGCTGCATAGCTTGCAGGATATTAGTTTCCCAAACAGAGATCAAACTCGGCCCCTGGCAGTCAAAGTGCAGACTCCTAACCACTGGACCACCAGGGAATTCCCAGAAACATGCTTTCCAAAGACTAGTGACAGAAATCAGTCCGGCTGGAAGATCAGCAATCTGGCTGGTGACATCTTGCCAGTCTGTGGGGAGGATTCCCCATCAGTTCAGTTCAGTTGCTCAGTTGTGTCTGACTCTTTCCGACCCCATGAATTACAGCATGCCAGACCTCCCTGTCCATCACCAACTCCCGGAGTTCACTCAGACTCATGTCCATTGAGTCGGTGATGCCATCCAGCCATCCCATCCTCTGTCATCCCCTTCTCCTCCTGCCCCAATCCCTCCCAGCATCAGGGTCTTTTCCAGTGAGTCAACTCTTCGTATCAGCTGGACAAAGTATTGGAGTTTCAGCTTTAGCATCATTCCTTCCAATGAACACCCAGGACTGATTTTCTTTAGAATGGACTGGTTGGATCTTGCAGTCCAAGGGACTCTCAAGAGTCTTCTCCAACACCACAGTTCAAAAGCATCAATTCTTCAGCTCTCAGCTTTCTTCACAGTCCAACTCTCACATCCATACATGACCACTGGAAAAACCATAGCCTTGACTAGATGGACCTTTGTTGGCAAAGTAATGTCTCTGATTTTTAATATGCTGTCTAGGTTGGTCGTAACTTTCCTTCCAAGGAGTAAGCGTCTTTTAATTTCATGGCTGCAATCACCATCTGCAGTGATTTTGGAGCCCCAAAAAATAAAGTCTGACACTGTTTCCACTGTTTCCCCATCTATTTCCCATGAAGTGAGGGGACCAGATGCCATGATCTTCGTTTTCTGAATGTTGAGCTTTAAGCCAACTTTTTCACTCTCCTCTTTCACTTTCATCAAGAGGCTTTTTAGTTCCTCTTCACTTTCTGCCATAAGGGTGGTGTCATCTGCATATCTGAGGTTATTGATATTTCTCCCAGCAAAGACTAGTGACAGAAATCAGTCTGGCTGGAAGATCATCAGTCTGGCTGGTGACATCTTGCCAGTCTGTGGGGAGGATTCCCCATGGGTGAAGTCAAACCAGAGGAAATAGAGAATTCTTTGCTATACCTGCATGCTACTTTTACTATTATTGTCTTTAAAAAATAATCTCATTTTGCCTAATGGTTTAAAATGAACTACATCACTATTTAGGGCTTCCCTGGTGACTCAGTGGTAAAGAATCCACCTGCCAAGGCAGGAGAGCTGGGTTTGATCTCTGAGTCAGGAAGATCCCCTGGAGAAGGGAATGGCATCCTACTCAAGTATTCTTGCCTGGAAAATTCCATGGACAGAGAAGCCTGGTGGGCTACAGTCCATGGGGTCACAAAAGAGTCAGACATGACCTAGCTACTGAACAACAACATATTACTACTATAAATGAAAAGCCAAGATGATTTGCTATTATAGAAAGTAATAAAAAGATTTTTTAAGTGAAATCCATGCTGAAAATAAAAAACTCTAAGTGCCTGTGGTATCCCACATTGGATCCTGGGACTGTAAAAGGACATTAGTAGAATAACCAATGGGACTTCCCTGGTGGTCCGGTGGTTAAGAACCCGCCTTCCAATGCAGGGGACATGGATTCAATCTCTGGTCTGGGAGCAACTGAGCCCATGTGCCCCAACTACTGAAGCCCAAACACCCTAGAGGATGTGCTCCAGAACAAGAGAAGTCACCACAGTCAGAAGCCTGAGCATCAGAACAGGAGAGTAACCCCCAGTCATTGCAACTAGAGAAAGCCCATGCACAGCAATGGAGGCCCAGTACAACCAAAAACAAATAAATAAGGAAATATTAAAAAAAGAAAGTGGAAGTCGCTAGTCGTGTCCAATTCTTTGTGACCCCATGGACTATACAGTCCATGGAATTCTCCAGGCCAGAATACTGGAGTGGGTAGCCTTTCCCTTCTCCAGAGTATCTTTCCAACCACAGGATCGAACCCAGGTCTCCCGCATTGCAGGCAGATTCTTTACCAGCTGAGCCACAAGGGAAGCCCAGGGGGAAGAAAAGAAAAACCAATAAAGTCTATACTTTAGTTAATGGTAATGTACCAACACTGTTGTCAAGTCCAAACTCGTACTGCTTACCACACAACACGTCAATAAACCGAGCAACAAGCTGTTGGGGCAAGGAATCGTGACTTTATTCAGAAAGCCAGCAGATCAAGAAGACGGTGAACCAGTGTCCCAAAGAACCATCCTCCCCGAGTTAGAACTCAGGCTTCCTTTACACTTAAAGGGGAGAGGGTGTGGTCGGGTGATGCCAGCTTCTTGGTGTCAAAATCCTTTACTCTTGAAGCTGTCCACACAGGTCAGGTCAGGATGTTCTTCTAAACCTCCAGCAGGGCAAATGCTATTCTCTGCTCTGCAACTTTTTATCTCTATGTGAATGGGAAAGTGTTGTATCTTTAAAGATCAGAGCCTTGAGAATGGGCTAGCCTGCGCATTTCAGGCCATAGGCAACATTCTTAACTGGAAGAAAGAGCAAAAGAATACAAAGGTTAAAGTAAAAGAAACAGCTCCAATACAGAGTCAGATTTGTTCTTCCTATTACAATACTGGTGTCTCTGTCTTAAAAAAAAATGTGGCATGGTTATATAAGATGTTAACACTGAGGAAACAAGGTGAAGGATTATATGGTTCTCAGGTAAGAATTCTGTACTGTCTTTGGAACATTTCTGTCAATCTAAACTCCTTTCCTTCCAAAATAAAAAGGTTATTAAATAAATAATCCAGTGCTTAAATCCTAACTCAGTATTCTGGAGAGCCAATGGCTCTGAGCTGAGGCCTGTTCTCCCTTCATTAAACAAAGATTAGCAGATGTTATAGGAGTACAATGGTATACTATTCTGTCTTAAAAAAGGAGAAGATAATCCCACTTGTGACAACATGTATGTACCTGGAAGACACTGCTCAATGAAATAAGCTAGACGCAGAAAGACAAGTATTGTATGATCTCACGTGGGTGTATCATCAAAAACAGTCAAATTCACAGAAGCAGGGAGTTAGAATGGTAGTTTCCAGGGGCTGGCGGGAAGGCGGCGGGAGATACAAGGACACGTCGGTCAAAGGGTACAAAGTCTCAGTTATACAAGATAAATGACTGTAAGCTCTGAAGATCGAACACACAGCACGGTGACCACAGGCAACAACGTGAAAGGTGGTCGCTCGGTCGTGTCCGATTCTCTGCAGCCCCATAGACTGTGGCCGGCCAGGCTTCTCTGTCCCTGGAATTCTCCAGGCAAGACTACTGGAGTGGGTTGCCATTTCCTTCTCCAGGGGACCTTCCCGACCCAGGGACCGAACCCAGCTCTTCCACATTTCAGGCAGATTTTTTACCGGCTGAGCCACCAGGGGAGCCCATATAGGCAACAATATTGTATTGTATCCTTAAAATTTGCTAAGGGGATAGATATTAAACCAAATCTTCTCAGCACACACAGAAACTATGTAGGCATGATGGATTAAATTATTCAGCTTGATTGGAGTGATCTTTTCACAAGGTATACATATATCAAAACACCAAATCGTATACCTTAAATATATATAATTGTATATGTCAAAGATGTCCAATAAAGTTTTTTTTGAAAAAGAAATATACAAACCTTTTGTTTATGAACCTGTAAGTCACAAAGAAAAATGGTTTAAATAACGGCCTTGATTACTAGTTTATGAGAAACAAATAAAAATTGTACCTCAACAACAACAAAAAGATTCAATAGTATCAAACTGTGTTCTCAGTAGAATAAAGATTGAAGGGAATAACTTTCTTATATAGGACTCAAGGTGATTTAACACAAGTTCACGTACCAGCTGAAGATACCTCGTGTATCACCAGTGATAAGAGTCTCATGCACTAGAAAATATTAGATCAGGGGCAAATACAAACATTCTTAGATGAGAAGCAAGTAGGGGTCAGCACTCATGCCTCCGTGTAAGAGATAAAGCAGAGAACTACAAACGTGTTACCTAACACACAAGAACAGTGGGGGAAAATATTAACCCAAGTGACTTTGACCCTAAATGACTGCCATTCAGCTTAGCCAATTCTAGTTGATGGTCCCATCAACAGAAAGATGTTTAGTTCTTTGGGTCAAAGACACCTTAGAAACGCAAACAAGAGATAAGTCGGCAACACAGCAGTATCCATGGTAACGAGAAACCACCCACAGTACCCTCCACCCTGACTCTCCTCTGCAGGCGTGTCCAGTCCTTCCCCATGGTACCCCTGTTTATTTCTGAGTGTCATTAGGAAAGAAGTGACCATAAACGCTCTTCTGTGTCATTCAGTCTCAAGTTCAACATGACAGCATCATACGGATATTCTACAGGAAGGGATACGGGGCTGCTTTCAGCGACGTCACCCCCAGAACTCAGTACCATCCAACAAACACTCATGCCAGGCCAGCCCCCACCTACATCCTGGAAGGACAGACATCAGTGGAACACAGTGAAAGAGTCTCGTTCTGCTGGGGAGCCATTCTCTAAAACTCATCTAAATATCTTTGAACCTGTATTAATGTTTGAGCCCATGGGATGGCAAGACAGCAGAACCAATCAGATGTGGGATCAAATCCTGGCTCTGTGATCGTGGAGCTTGATGGCCCTGCCCAAGTTATTAAACACCCACCCCACCAAGCTTCAGTTCCTTCCCCTGTGAAGTGGGGTGAATAACAGTATAAACTGCATAGGATTAAATCATAGAAAGCGTACACGGGACATGAAGAGCTAGCCGCAAGAATAATGGTCTCTGAACAACATCCATGACAATTTCTATAATTTCTGGGAGAATCAAATCCAATGATCTGGTTGCTGCAAACCTAACTGATCACCCAGGGAACTTTTTAAAATATAAATTCCTCGGCTTCCACACACCTGAGAAATTCTAAATTGGGCCAGTCTGGGGCAGTACCCAGGAACCTAGGCTCCATGATATACATTTACAGTGTTTCACAGTGCCTAGTCTGCAGTGGGCCCTCAATAAATGCAGGCCTCATCCCTGGCCTGGACCATTGCACCAGTCTCCTAACCACTCACCTGTGTCCACTCTTATCCATGTGTCCACCTCCGGAAGCCAGCGGAATCCTTTGGAAACGTGAAATCATGGCACATCACTGCCCCCAAACCCTCTACAACTCCCCATTTCTTACCGAATAAAATTCATGAACAAGGCCATACATCAGCAGCTCCTGGGCACACATTAGAAATACCTAGTGAGCTTGTGAACAATACATAGGCCTGGCCTAACCCCAGACCAGCAGAATCAGAATCTCTAGGGGTAGGGCGCAAGCAGGGCCGTTACCCCACATAGAGGACACCCAGTTACAATGTACCCAGTGAATAACTTTGTGGTATAAGTATGTCCTGGGGAATATGGGGACATATTTATACTGAAAAAGTATCTATTTCTTGTATATCTAAAATTCCAGTGTAACCGAGTATCCTGTATTTTCATTTGCTAAACCTGGAAACCCTAGGCCACACATTAGCCTTTCTAAAAAGCTCACAGTGGGGCTTCCCTGGTGGCTCAGTGGTAAAGAATCTGCCTGCCAATGCAGGAGACATGGGTCCGATCCCGGTCAGGAGGATCCCACATGCTGCAGGATCGCTCCGCCTGTGAGCCACAGCTACTGAGCCTGTGCTCTGGAGCCCGGGATCGCGACTGCTGAGCCCACATGCTGCAGCTACTAAAGTCCGGGTGCCCTGGAGCCCGTGATCTGCAAGAGGAGAGGCCGCTGCAGCAGGAAGCCAACCCACCACGACTACAGAGTGGCCCCCACTCAGCACAGGGAGGAGCGCGTGCAGCAACCAAGACCCAGCACAGCCAAGGCTAAAGAAACAAATTAAATTATATTTAAAGAAAGCTCACAGTGAAACGGCCCCCATCACCTCTCATCTATTCCTCTCCCTCAAATCCCACCACTCCATCCTTCTCCTTTAAAGAGTCAGCCGCCTTGCCTGTCTCTACAGCTTGCGGTTGCTGTCTGCCTGGGATGCCCTGTCTGTGTCAGACACCAGCAAGCCTCCCTGACCTCTGCAAGAGCACCTTTTCCCAGGGTTCCCCTCGCCCTGCCTTACTGTGTCACTGTAGCAACCACACGACATGATGTATCATTTGTTTGGCTGTCCATCTCCCTTCCCCCACAAACTAGACTGTCAGCTCCATGACTTGTTGGAGACACTTTGGTTCTTTCCTCACTGTCTGTACAATGCCTAGAACCCTGCCAGCTACTCAGTAAATTCTGGCTGAATTAGTTAATGGGGGATGAAAAGACCCTTCCTTCCAGCACAACTCCCTAAGCATTCCCGTGGGAGGAGCTGCTAGATATCTTGGCTGAACTGGGTCTTGCTTGTGGCATGCGGGATCTTTAGTTGCAGCATGCGAACTCTCAGTTGTGGCCATGTGGGATCCAGTTCCCTGACCGGGGATCAAACCCGGGCCCCCCCTGCACTGGGAGTGTGGAGTTTCAGCCCCCGGAACACCAGGCACGTCCCAGCCCCAGCAGAGGTATCTTTTACTGAGATGAGAGCAGCTAACGTTTACTGAGCTTGTCCTGTGTGCCAGGCAGCATTCAAAGCACTTCACCTGCATATGCTCGTTTCATTCTCATGACAATTCTTGTAGGAACCATAACGATCCTCATTTTAAGAGGAGGAAAGTAAATTTTTCAACAGCAGACCTCAAAAACCTCCAGTGCCTACACCAGAGGGACAAATGTACTTTCTCTACGTTTCCTTCCTGTACCCTGGATTCTGGGTCAGGTCCCATGTGCTGCTCATTGCTGGGGTGAGGAGGAAACTGGGGTCAGGGGTGAGCACCGCGCAAAGCTGTAACTGCTCCAATGTCTGCAGTCAAGAGCGTTTGACACAGGGTCTCTCTTGAACTACACACAGGGCAGGGCTGTTGGGCAGAGTGGTGCCTGGAACCATAAAGCCAGTCTGGCTAAAAGAGACACTGAGCCCAGGAGGGCTGGCTGGAGGTTTTCTGTCCATGTTCGCGTCCATGTAGTTATTAATTCTGCAACTGATAAGGCTCGCGTGCTCAGAGATAGACCTCCCATGTGCACACCCATTTGACCCTCACAGTGGCCTCACAGGAAAGGAGAGCTGCTACTCTTTGTCCTGAGTGGCCAGTGAGATGAGGAGACACAAGCCTAGAACATTCCACAAGATGCATGAGTCACAGGCTTCTTGGAAGCTGGTCTCTGACCCTGATCGGTGCCTTTCCCGTTCACAGCACTGGGCTGTCTTCACCTGGAGTAACAGCGACAAGCTTGTGGCCGCAGTGACTCACCCTGGCTCACCACTACTGCTTCGGGGGCAGGAGAGAGATGGGCCCTAGGTGGCACAGCTTCTCCCTGTGGACAGAAGCTCCGTAACAGTGGGATGACGAAGGAGGCTGGGCCCTGCCCAGGTAAAGAGATAAAAGACCATATATTCCTCATTCTCAAAGTCAAGAACTCCCTGACCACACATGCACAGAAAGGCTCCTTGGAGGTCAAAAAGGGAGGAGGGATCACCTCATAGTAAGTGATATCAAGTACTCATAAGCCTCTTCACCAGAATCCACCTTGGCTGAGAGACGAGCACTGACACATGGGGGGATCCTGAAAGTGAAAGCGATACTTGCTCAGTCAGGCCTAACCCCAGGGACGGTAGCCCGCCAGGTTCCTCGGTCCATAGGATTTTCCAGGCGAGAATTCTGGAAGGGGGTAGCCATTCCCTTCTCCAGGGGGTCTTCTCAATCCAAGGATGGAACCCACATCTCTCACATTGCAGGCAGATTCTTTACCATCCGAGCCACCAGCGAAGCCTTAGAGAGGATCCTGAAACACACCAAATACGGACTCAGAATCAGGCAAATCAAAATGATTGGCCAGAGAAAACCTGGAAAAAATGCCATAAAAGTAATTCAAACTACCACAAGGATGCAACTTAGCAACTCTGAGTACTGTACTCTTGTTTTCCTCCTAATGAACACCTCACTTGTTTAACTACTTTCTGTTTTTGTGGGAATTCTTTTCTGCACAGCCAAAGGGCCAGGGCCTGGTCACTGGCCACTGGCTGACTTAGTGGCCAGGATCTGGTGCTCTCACAACAGGAACCTGGCCTCAGTCTCTGCTCTGGGAACCCAAGCTCCACTCCAAGCCACTGCAGGCCGAGACCACCTGAGATCACTGTGGCTTCTGCACAACCTTGACCTGAGCCTCAGTTTCCTTTCCTATAGAATACATGTGATGAGAATTCACAGGATTGCTAGAGGAATGCGGTCCATTTACACGTTTATGGACTCCAAAATCACTGCAGATGGTGATTGCGGCCATGAAATTAAAAGACGCTTACTCCTTGGAAGGAAAGTTATGACCAACCTAGACAGCATATTAAAAAGCAGAGACATTACTTTGCCGACAAAGGTCCGTCTAGTCAAGGCTATGGTTTTTCCAGTGGCCATGTATGGATGTGAGAGTTGGACTGTGAAGAAGGCTGAGCACCAAAGAATTGATGCTTTTGAACTGTGGTGTTGGAGAAGACTCTTGAGATTCCCTTGGACTGCAAGGAGATCCAACCAGTCCATCCTAAAGGAGATCAGTCCTGGGTGTTCTTTGGAAGGACTGATGTTGAGGCTGAAACTCCAATACTTTGGCCACCTGATGCAAAAAACTGACTCACTGGAAAAGACTCTGATGCTGGGAAAGATTGAGGGCAGGAGGAGAAGGGGATAACAGAGGATGAGATGGTTGGATGGCATCATCGACTTGATGCACGTGGGTTTGGGTAGACTCCGGGAGTCCGTGATGGACAGGGAGGCCTGGTGTGCTGCGGTTCATGGGGTCGCAGAGTCGGACATGACTGAGTGACTGAACTGCACTGAACTGAACACATTCATTATATCATTCTGAACCAAGTACTGGGTTCAGAATCATTCTCAGTCCCTGGGGCTGGGCACACGGCAGAGGACTGACTCTCCTGGCTTTTAAACTCTAGTGGGGACCGCAGGCAATAAACAGAAATGGGAAGATAAACCAGAACAATTTCACAGAGTGAGAAGCACTACAATTGACATAGAACAGGACGCGAAGCCTGGAGTGGGATTCCCCAGGCACTTAAACAGTACCTGGCACACGTAGGTGTTCAGAACTATTTTTTCTCTGACTGGACATGCTGGGTGGATGGGGAAGACTCACAGATGCCACCCTAGGGTGGTGGCGGGGAGGGCGGGGGGGAGGAGGGGTGGGCGAGGTGGGGCACCGGCAGGGAGAGCCAGGGTTGCAGCACCAGGCAGTTCAGTTCAGTCGCTCAGTCATGTCCAACTCTTTGCGACCCCATGGACTGCAGCACACCAGGCCTCCCTGTCCATCACCAACTCCCGGAGCTTGCTCAAACTCATGTCCATCGAGTCGGTGATGCCATCCAACCATCTCATTCTCTGTCGTCCCCTTCTCCTCCCGCCTGCAGTCTTTGCAGCGCCAGGCAGGGGAAACCTCAAAGGCAAAGAAACGGAAGGGAAACTTGACGGCTGGATAGATCTCAACGCTCTGTGAACTTCACGGGGCTGTCTACCTAGGTGGGAAGGCTGTGTCTGTGGCCTGCTCTTTGATTTCACATCATTTGCTTTTGACGATTTCCCCCGGATGGTCGCGCGGCTCTCGGCGTTGGGGGACCGAGTCCGGCGAGCACTTTCCGCAAAGCCGAACCCGCGAGGGCGCCGCGCGGCGTCCCCGAGGGCGCACGGGCCCACGGAGCGAGTTTCGCGCGGGGCTGCCGGGTCCCTGCCTGAGCCGGGCACCCCGGGACACGCTCCGGGGCCCGGAGCCCGGAAGCACCGGGAGCGCGCGGGGCGGGGCGCTGGGCGGCGGGGCGGGGCCGGAGCAGCCCGGCGCCCTGGCCTCCGGCGCGCCGCCACCGTCAGGTAAGGGGCGCGCGCCCCGCCGCGGGAGCCCCCGCCCCGCGCCGCCCGGCCCGCGGGCCCGTTGCCCCCTCCCCCGACCCCGGGTGCCAAGTGCGCGGCGGCGGCCCGGCGCCGACCGGCCCGGAGTCGAGGCCCCCGGGCGGCTTCTTGCTTTCCGTCCGAGCCGGAAGTGCGCTTAGAGCCACACGCCCTGGCCGCAGATGGGGAAACTGAGGCCGGGCCTCCCCTGGTAAATGAGGACTCTGGTCCGGGCCAGGGAGAGGACGGTGCTTGCCCAACCCAAGGTTACCCGGGGTCGCCGGGCTTCCCCGTGGCTCACGGGGCCCCTCGGGCGCTCCTCACCCCGCCTTCTTTGGCCCCTGTAGCCCTCTGAGCTCTCAGGAGACACTTAAACTGGGAGGGAGGAGAAGGTGTTGGGAATAACCTCTGGAGAAAAGGCCCCAGGGTCACAGGGAGCCCAGGTGGCCGCCTCCTGACTCCTATTGTTAGAGGAAGGATGAATTTCTGCTACCGATTTACTAACTTTGGGGGGGGGATTTTACACCTGGGTAAGCTGAGGCTCAGAGAGAGGAGGGAACTTCCCCAAGACCACTCGGCTGGGAAGGAGGTCAGAATAAGAACCTGGATTCTCCGACTCCAGAGCCTGACCCAGCACCTGGCACAGAGGAGGGCTACACACACACACAACACACACACACAGACACACACACACACACACCCCTCCAGTCTCCTCTCTGCCCTGCTCAGGGTGGCGCAGGAAGGCAGGACCACAGCGGGGCTAGACTCCAGGCCTTGGTCTGGACACCACTGCCTAACGCGGCGTAGGAGTCAACAGTGAGTTCTCTGTTCACTAACAGCGTTCATTTCAGGGCAGAAACATGAAGCCCTTTAAGCTTTGGGGGCGTCTACCAAATACTTATTGAACGCCTACTGTGTGCGGTTTAGGCACTGAGAATACAGCAGTCATCGAGACAAGAGCTGCGGGGGGTGGGGGGGGACGGGGGAGCGGGGGGAGGGGGTGGGGGAGCGGGGGGTGGGGCGGGGGGGCGGTGCGGGTGAGCAGTAGCTGGGTGGGGTACATTGCAATTGCAGAGAGTGGAGTAAACCCTGCCCTTCAGCCTGAGCGGGAGGAGGGATGAGGAGGAGCACTGGAATCTTCTCCCCCTGAAGTCGGAGAAGAGGGCAGGAAGGGATGAAAGCTCACAGCTCCAAGTCCTACCGGGCCTTGTTTGGGATGTTTTGCCAGCCTGAGCTCCCCCAACCCCACCCCCAGGGATTTGGGGAGGAGGGGCTGGGTGGGTAGAGGGCGTCCCTGAACTGACCTTAGAGTCTGGAAAGCTAGCTGTGTAATCTCGAGTGCGTCATTCTACCTCTCTTGGCTTCTTTTCTCGTCATAAGGTGGGAGTCACGATACTTCACAGCGTTGGTGGTGCTGTGCTGAAAGGCTTCGGAAATCGGGAGCAGGGTCCAGGCTGTGGCTCACATCAGAGGCCTTGCCGACTCAGGCGTGAGCCAGGGTGTAGTGTTTATTTAGAGGCTGTAGTGACCCTGTCAGAGAAGGCAATGGCACCCCACTCCAGTACTCTTGCCTGGCAAATCCCATGGACGGAGGAGCCTGGTAGGCTGCAGTCCACGAGGTCGCGAAGAGTTGAACACGACTGAGCAGCTTCACTTTCACTTTTCACTTGCATGCATTGGAGAAGGAAATGGCAACCCACTCCAGTGTTCTTGCCTGGAGAATCCCAGGGACAGGGGAGCCTGGTGGGCTGCCGTCTATGGGGTCGCACAGAGTCAGACACGACTGAAGCGACTTAGCAGCAGCAGCAGCAGTGACCCTGTGGATAACCCGTGAGTGCTCTCCGTAAAGAAATATAAGAGGCAGAGGGAGGCTGAAGGCTGGGAGCCTGAGCTTCCCTGCTCTGCTGTCTCAGAAAATAGAGCGTGTGTCGCGGTCTGCGTTTCAGCTCTCAGAACCCTTGCGGTCACATGTACTGCATCACACAGAGGTGGCTCAGGCCGTCAGTCCACAGCTCCCGGAGTCATCCTGAACAAGCTAAGTGACCTGTCTGTGCCTCGGTTGCCTCACCTGTAAAATACCTGTCCCCAGGGTTGTCACTGGGACGAAAGAGGCCAAAGCCACAAAGGGCCCTGTGTAGAGCTGCCACCCTCAGAGCCTTTCCAAGACCTGGGAGTGGTTGGATGGCACAGTTGGCTGCCTTGGTTGCCGTGGCCGAGCATGTACCAGAATGGCACCGTTTAGACACTGGGGTACAGCGGTCAACAAGACGCATGCTGCCCTGGTTGGGGTGGTGGGGAGGGAAGTTCATCAACGTCACAGCCTGGAGAGTTTCTCATGAGCCTGAGATCATCTTTCCCTGCACTAGTACCACGAGGCTGCAAGTGGCTGGATCAGCCTCCCGGGCCCTCACGTGGGACCTGAGAAATGTCATTAGGTGGTTTATCCTCACTCTGTCCTTTATGACCTGATGGTTTTGTGACCATTGCTGTACATTTTAAACTGCGGTAGCAGATGAAATGGGGGAGGGGGGGCCCTCGCTGCCTTGAATATGTTACAACGAGCAGAAGGGGGCTAGAAAGGGTATCGAACCCACTTGCCACTTTGCCACCCTCCTCTTGACAACCAGACCCATCCGATTGTACCACCCTCTGCTCAAAACCCTTCTGTGGCTTCCTACTTTCTTAGGGTAAAGAACAAAAACCTCAGCATGGCCCTTAAAGTCCTGCCACCTGGGCCCCACCTACACCTGGCCTCCTCCTCCAGCTGTGTCTCAGACCACTTTATCAGTAGCCCTCTGTACTCAAGCAGGCTGCTGCCTCCTGCCTCAAGGCCTTTGCACGGGCTCTTATAGACTGCTTCTCCTCCCTCAGCTCCCTTTTTCCAGGGTAACAACTCATCTGTCAGATCTGATCCCAACCTCGACTGGCATTCCAAGTTCCCCAGGCCACAGGACTTCCCCAGGTATGTGGGAGGTTTTTGTCAAAGTGTAATTATACTTGTGTATAATTGTGTAAGATATCACTGGGATTAATCTCAGCTTCCACCCGGTCACACACCCCCACCTCCAACTGTAACCCTCATGATTTCTGGGACTGCTCGGAGTTTGCTCTGAGATGCTCAGTAATGAAATCTCTTTGGGAGCAGCTCTTGAGTGCACCTGTGGACTTGCTTTATCTAAAATTCTATTGTCCTTCATCAAAAAAGAAAAATTGCACACGTCACTTCTTAGCTGTGAGGGTAGGTGTTCATTCCTTCTTTCACCTGCTCTGCCAGGCACTGTTCTAGGAGACATCAGGGAACGTGACACAGTAGCCACTGCCCTCATGGAGCTTTCTCTAATGAGGGAGACAGACCACAGATAGACAAACCTATCCTCACTGCCAGGTGGTGGCACACTGGATTACGAAAAGCCACACCGGGCAGTGGTGGCACCTGATATCTTACACCTGCATAAGGAGGCGCTCTGCTGAGGAGGTGGGAAAGCACAGGTGTCCTGGGCATCACCCACTGCCCCCCGCCCATCCTGCTTGGGGAGACAGGCACGTAGGCAACCAGCCTTCATGCCCAAGAGGAGGTGAGGTCCCCCAGAGAAAGCATACGCAGCGCTTCAGAGGTGGCAGGCTGAACAAATCCAAGAAGTCTCATGGCAGCCCCTGAGGCCCCTTAGTAAAACGGAGCTGGATTGGGGTCTCAAGTCACGTGCACCTGGGGAGATGGGTATCCTGGTCCTGCCATTTGCCACCGGTGTGGCCCTCCCCTCTATGAGCCTCAGTTTTCTCGTCTGTAAGATGGGGACAGTGTTAGTCTCTTCCTCGCAAGGTAGTGGTGAGGCTGAGCTGGGATCAGGAGAGTAAGTCTGCCGGAGCTCTTCACTGACTTTTCATTTTAATTTATGCTTGCACCGGGTCTTCATCACTGCCGGCGGGCTCTCCCCGGTTGCAGCGCGCAGGGGCTGCTCCCCAGTTGTGTGTGGGCTTCTCGTTGCGGTGGCTTCTCTGGTTGCGGAGCATGGGCTCCAAGTGCACGGGCTTCAGTACTTGTGTGCGGGCTCAATAGCTGTGGCACGCAGGCTCAGTTGCTCCTCAGCGTGTGGGGTCTTCCTGGACAAGGGTCAAACCTGTGTCTCCTGCGTTGGCAGGTGGACTCCCAACCACCAGACCACCAGGGAAGTCCTGATTTTATTTGTAAGCTGTGGTTTTGAAGAAGGGGGCTCCTCTGGTAGCTCAGATGGTAAAGAATCTGCCTGCAATGCTGGAGACCCGGGTTTGACCCCTGGGTGGGGAATATCCCCTGGAAGAGGGCATGGCAACCCACTCCTGTATTCCTGCCTGAAGAATTCCGTGGACAGGGGAGCCTGGTAGGCTACAGTCCATGAGGTCACAAAGAGTCAGACACGAGTGAGCGACTAAGGTTTTCACTTTCACTTTGAAGAAGGGCATTATTTGGAGATGAGGATCCGCTCCAAGAAAAAAAAACAGCTTGAGCTTCGTCCTGAGGTGGGAAACCCAGCATAGGCTGAAAGGAGCAGCGGCTCAGCTTGGGGGAAAGCTGCCTAGAAGGGGAGTGGGGAAAATAAAGTTGAAAAGTGGGGTCGTTACTGAACCAAACTTGCGTCTGTTCACTCGCACAGACCAATCTACTGTCCAGCTACTGAGACCTGTTGTGGTGAAGGAAAAAGTGCAGCATTTATTATACAGGGCAGATCAGGAGGTCAGGGCAGCCATTCCCAAAAAAACCCAAATTCCCTGATGGGTTTCAGGGAAGTGTTTGTTTTTGTTTCGATGCATAGTTGATCGACAGTGTTGTTAGTTGCTGGTGTATAGTAAAGTGATTCAGTCATACGTATATATACATAATTCTTTTTCACATTCCTTTCCATTATGGCTTGCTGCAGGATATTGAATGTAGTTCCCTGTTTTATACAGTCGGACCTTGTTTATCTACATCTGGGAGTCATTCTGTTTCATAGAGAATTTCACTTGTGTCATATTTCAGATTCTACATACAAGTGATGTCAGATAGTATTTGTCTTTCTCTGGCTGACTGGCTTCACCTCGTATGGCAGTCTCTAGGCCTTCCATGTTGCTGTGAATGGCATTATTTCATTCTTTTTTATGGCTCAGTAGCATTCCATTGTGTATATTTAACGCAGCTTCTTTATCGATTCATCTGTTGTGGGGCATTTAGGTTGCTTCCTTGTCTAGGCTATTGTAAACAATGCTGATATAGCATTGGGATGCATGTATCTTTTGAAATCATAGCTTATTCTGGATACACACCTGTGAATGAGATTGCTGGATCATATGGCAACTCTATTTGTGGTTTTAAGGAACCTCCATACGGTTTTCCATAGTGGCCGCGTCAGTTTACAGGGAAGCGTTTTCTTTTTCAGGGAAGCAGTTTTAAAGACCAGCTGAAGGAGGGGAGTCACAGAGTGTGTGATCAGCTTGTGCACAAGTCTCTGACTGGTTGATGGTGAGGTAACAGGGTGGTATCACAGGAGTTAGCATTAGCAATCCTCAGGCTCCAGGAGGTCTGGGGGCTGTGTTCTCGTGGTCATGGAGTAATTGCATCCTTCCATTTGATAGTGGTTTTATCATCTGTAAAACAACTCAGGGACTGTGTATCAGACACTGTTATCTAAGGACTTCAGGGAAGAACTAAAGATTCTTTGACTGCCATATGACTGTTTAAATTGTTACCGGTTCTCCTGGCCAAACTGCTGCTTTTGTCATGACGCAGTCCTTTCAATCATTAATTCTTGGCTCCGGGGAGGCCTGGAAGACTATAGCTTTTCCATAAACAATTGGCAGGCAGAGGACATGGGGGAGAGGGTCTGTCACATAAAGGCCCCCTAGGTCCTGCTCGGTTCAAGATGGAGCTAGTGAGATTCTAATTTGGCAGTTTTCAGATTGTGTTTGAAGTCTTTTGGGCCACCTCGGTGTATAAAGTAGACCAAAGAGGAGCAGTGTAGGCCCTCCTTGAGCTAAGACCCAGGTGCTCATTGAAATCCCACATCACTTATGCAGTGGCCTTTCCATTTATTTGTCAGGGCCTCTTTCTCCATCCATGAAACAGAGATAATAGCACCGACCTTATAGAATCATTGGGAGGAAATGAGATGGAAAAGAGTGGCATATGGCTAATATTTACGAAGTACTAATATTTATAATTTTTTAATTTAAAAAATTGTGATGGAATACACAGAACATAAAATTCACCATCCTAACCATTTTTAGCTGTGCAGTTCAGTACCATTACGTATAATCACGTTCTTCTGCAATCAATCTCCAGACCATTTCAATTTGCTAATCTGAAACTCTGTACCCACTAAACAACAACTTCCCCACCCCCTCCGCAACCCCTGGCGACCCCTACTTTACATTCTATCTCTACGATGTTGGTTACTCTAAATAGCTCATATAAATGGAGCTATACAGTGTTTGTCTTTCTGGGACTAGTCGATTTCATTCAGCATAATGTCCTTGCAAGGGTTATCCATGTTGCAGCGTGTTAGAACTTCCTTCTTTTAAGGCTGAAAAATGTTCCATTGTATGTATATAACACATTTTGTTTATCCTTTCATCCACCAATGGCCACTTGGCTTGCCTCCCCCTTTTTTTGTTGTTGTTCAGTCACTGAGTCATGTCCGACTCTTTGAGACCCCATGGACTGTATCATGCCAGGTACCTCTGTCCTTCAGTATCTCCAGGAGTTTGCTCAAATTCTTGTCCATTGAGTCGGTGATGCCATCCAACCATCTCACCCTCCGTTGCCCCCTTCTCCTGCCTTTAATCTTTCCCAGCATCAGGGTCTTCTCCAGTGAGTTAGCTCTTTGCATCAGGTGGCCAGAGTATTGGAATTTTAGCTTCAGCATCAGTCCTTCCAATGAATATTCAGGGTTGATTTCTTTAGGATTGGCTGGTCTGATCTCCTTGCAGTCCAAGAGACTCTCAAGAGTCTTCTCCAGCACCACAGTTTGAAAGCAGCAATTCTTTGGTGCTCAGCCTTCTTTATGGTCCAACTGTCACATCCATGAGTGGAAAAACCACGGCTCTGACTATACTGATTTTTGTCAGCAAAGTGATGTCTCTGCTTTCTAATACATTGTCTAGGTTTGTCAAAGCTTTCTTTCCAAGGAACAGGAGTCTTTTAATATCATGGCTGCAATCGCCGTCCACAGTGATTCTGGGGCTCAGGAAAATAAAATCTGTCACTGCTTCCACTTTTTCCCCTTCTATTTATGATGAAATAATGGGACCAGATGCTGTGATCTTAGGTTTTTTAATCTTTAGTTTCAAACCAGCTTTTTCACTCTCCTCTGTAGTTCCTCTAAAGCCTCTTTAGTTCTTTTGCTTTCTGCCATTAGAGTGGTATCATCTGCATATCTAAGGTTGCTCTTTCTCCTGGCAGTCTTGATTCCATCCAGCTTGTGCTTCATCCAGCCTGGCATTTTGCCGGATGTACTCTGCTCCACCTTTTAGCTGTTGTGAAAAATGCTGCTGTGAATATGGGTGTGCAAATACCTTTTTGAGACTCTGCTTTTGGTGCTTTTGGGTATGTAAGCAGAAGCGGCATTGTTAGATCATTGACTGTTACAATTTGAAGGTGGGCATGGATGGCTGCCTCCGTGTCTTCTCTTGCCCGTCAGAGTAGGAGAGGTCCCTGGGACCCTGTGGACCAATTTGAAAACCAGTCAGTCAAATGAACCATTGCAGACTTTGCCATTTCTCCCCCTTCCTTGCCAGGCAGATTTGCCGCTTAAATTATACTTTAGTTATCCCTAGTGGAAACCGCCTTCATTCAGCAAATGTTTATCGGTTCCTACTATGTTCCGTGTGGGCAGAAGGAGATAGACAGTAAGCAGTAAACATAAACAAGGAAAGGCTATGGTGTGTCAGAGTGAGGCCTGCTTTGGCCCAGGCGGAGGAGCCAGTTGACAGGGATTGGGAGGAGAGGCTGGGGGTGCCATGGTTTCCCTGAGCTGTGAGATTTAAGCAAAGACCAGAAGGAGAGAAGGGAGTTGACCATGTGGTTACCTAGGGGAAGAGCATTTCCGGCAAAGGGAACAGCCCGTGCAAAGGCGGGAGCACGCCTGGTGGGACCCTCTGGCAGCCAAAAGGAAGGCGTGTCTGGAGCCAAATGAGTGGAGGACCCGGCAGGAGAAGGGCAGGGTGCACGTGGCCCGGCGGCCACTGTGAGGAGGCTCTGGGTGAGAAGGCAGTGGCTGGAGGTTTGGAGCAGGAAAGGGACGTGATCTGACTCTCGTTTGAGTGGAGCTTTCTAGATGCTGTGGGGTGGATAGCTAGGGGTAAGGGCGGAAAGAGGTGGGAGAGGAGGCTCCTGCCAGAGAGATGATGGCAGCTTGTACTCTGCTGGGAGTCAGGGAAGAAGGGCGTGATGATAAATGAGGACAAAACACCCGAGAACCTGGGCGTCCACCCTGGAGCACACTGTTGCCTTCCCGCCCTGCCCCAGCACCCCGCCCCTCCTCCAGGCTCCCGAAGCCAGGGTGGGCTGGGAGCTTGCCCTCCATGCCAACTCCCTCTTTTTCTTTCCAGTCTGTGCTGGGATTGTCCAAAACCCTCTGGGTTCTTCTGTGTTGAAACTGCTGCCGAGACACCTCCTGAGATGGTGCAGTTACCGCCGACCTCCAGCTTAACTTCCCCATAGAGGTATAAAATGAGTGGGTTTGTCTCCTAAAATGCTGAGAGTGAGGAGTAAGCTGGGCCTGCCTAGGAGCCCCGCTTCTAGGACCATGTCAGGATTGTCTTGGGGGGGGGGTGTGTGTGTGTGTGTGTGTGTGTGTGTGTGTGTGTGTGTGTGTGTGTGTGTCCGCGTTAAACTACAGTCTTCAGAATTTCTGGCTTAACAGCAGTGCTGTAGCTCTGTTTATTACAAAAAGATTTCTTTGGCCCAATGTTTTTCCTTCTCCTTGGGTCGTCAGACTTCCTCTGACACTGTAGTTATCTCTGTAGTAATGGTTGTTTTTAAAACAGATGTATATATTATTCATTTATTTTTAATTTGGCTGCATGGGGTTTTAGTTGCAGCATGCAGGATCTTTTGTTGCAGCATGCAAATTCTTAGCTGTGGCATAGAACATTGGCTCTTAGTTCCCCAGTCCAGGATGGAACCTGGCCCCCCTGCATTGGAAGTATGGAGTTTCAGCCACTGGACCACCGGGGAAACCCTACTGATGGTTATTTCACTGAAGTACTGCAGACTCATTTAAAAATTCACCTGTGGCCACTTAACTCTGAAAAAGAGGAAGAGAGAGAGAAAAAGAACATCACACCCCAGATGCACCGGGCTCCCCTACCCCGCAATCCCCTCGCCAACACACACACACACACACACACACACACACACACATCAAAATTTAAAAAAAAAAAAAAAAGGCCACAGTTGGCTCGCTTTTAAGAAAAACAAAAGAAGTTCATTCTTGCATGACATCTTTTAAAGACTAGGTCCTGCAGAACTTCCCCACCCAGGGATTGAACTTGCGCCCCCAGCTGTGGAAGTGCAGTCCTAACCAGTGGACCACCAGGAAGTCGAAAGGCCTTGGAGTTTTAATGATGATTTAAAGGACTTTCAGGGCTTCCCTGGTGGCTCAGTGGTAAGGAATCCACCCGCCAGTGCCCGAGATTCAGGTTTGATCCCTGGGTCAGAAAGATCCCCTGGAGAAGGAAATGGCAACCCACTCCAGTATTCTTCCCTGGAGAATCCCATGGACAGAGGAGCCTGGCGGGTTACAGTCCGTGGGGTCGCAAAGAGTCAGACACAACTTAGCGACTAAATGACAACAACAGAGGACTTTCAGGGATGATGTTGACCACATCTGATTTTCTCCTCGGTGCTGACTTTGGGATTTTTGCCGCTACAAGAAGGAATCCCACTGCATTGTTTATGGCATCCATCAAGAAATGTGGGTCGAGCACCTCCGTGGCTGCCTGTAGAACCCAGGACAGATGTTTGGGAATGACCAACTCCCCCTACTACTGACAAAAATAACCCAGCCTGTGTTTTCTTTGGTGACTGATGATATGACCTGTAAGACAAAAGTCATGTTCCCGTTCCAGACTGGCCGCCTGCATCCCGCCTCTGGGCCATGAGTCCAGCCGTGGATCGGTATCCCCCCAGGCACCTCCCGTGTGCGTGTCGTTTCCCTGAGCGGCGGGGCTCTCCTGGGGCAGAGGTGGACCTTTCTCAGCGTTCCTTGGGATCTTCGTGTCACCTGGGCAGGGACAAGATTCCCAGGGAGTAGGGACTACTCCCCGCATCAGTGATGTGCTGGACGGCCCTGTGCACGTGAGGTGGCCCCGGGCACAGAGGCACCTCCAGCCCTGACCAGCAGGGTCTTTTTCTCACCGCAGGAATCCAGCACCCTTTCGCCGTCTCTCTCAGAATCAGTCCAGCTTCTCAGACATACTTGAGACTCTCGGTTCAGCTTTGGACTGGATCCTGATCCCTATCCAGACCAAGGAGTGGAGGCCACTGAGGGCCAGTGTACACGGTCCAGGTGGCGCCCCCCGCCTCCAACCTCAGCCGCCACCACACTCCCGCGATTGAAAGAGTTTAGGGCCCACCCCATCCGACGGGCCAGTCTGTGGAGTTGGAACCCTGGGCTCCTCCAGCCCACCATCACGGATGGCTGAGAGTTGCCCTTGTCCATCTTGTTGATTATAAGACCTGCTGGTCAAAGGAATGCGGCTTAATCGTGACTTCACCCACACTGGCTCAGCTGGGCCACATGAGGCCAGGGCTTTGTGAGATAAAGCACTCCCCTTCTAGTGATCAAAAACACAACAAATTTTAATTTAAAAGATTTTTTTTTAATTATTAAAGCTCTAATAAAGACTTCCCTGATGGCCCAGTGGTAAAGAATCTACCTTGGATGCAAAGGACTTGGATTCAGTCCCCGGTCAGGACGACCTAGCATCCCACAAGCCACAGGGTGAGTAGGCGCACCTGCCACAGCCCATGTGCTCTGGCACCTCTGCCCCACAAGCAGAGAGTCCACACGCCACAGCGGAAGATCCTGTGTGCCGCGGCTAAGACCTGACTCAGCCAGATAAATGGGTAAATGTTCTTTTAAAAAAGCTCTAATAAGCTTGCGACAGAAAAATGTTAGAAATCCAGAAAAAAAAGAATAAAAACCGATTACTTCTAGGCCCACAGCCCTGCCACCGAATGAAAAGGATCATTAACTTTTTTTTAAAACTGGAGGATAGTTGCTTTACAATGCTATGTTGGCTTCTGCCATACAACAACTCGAATCAGCCGTAAGTATGTGTGTGTGTATATATATCCCCTCCCTCTCAAGCCTCCCTCCCACCCCTCTAGGTCATCAGAGAGGGCCAGGCTGGGCTCCCTGTGTTACATAGCAGCTTCCCATTGGCTGTCTGTTTCACATATGGTAGTGTGTATGTTGGTAAAGAAGCAAGGTCTGATGCTGTAAAAAGCAATATTGCACAGGAACCTGGAATATCAGGTCCATGAATCAAGGCAAATTGGAAGTGGTCAAACAGGAGGTGGCAAGAGTGAACGTTGACATTCTAGGAGTCAGCGAACTAAGATGGACTGGAATGGGTGAATTTAACTCAGATGACCGTTATATCTTCTACTGTGGGCAGGAATCCCTTAGAAGAAATGGAGTAGCCATCATGGTCAACAAAAGCGTCCGAAATGCAATACTTGGATGCAATCTCAAAAATGACAGAATGATCTCTGTTCATTTCCAAGGCAAACCATTCAGCATTACGGTGATCCAGGCCTATGCCCCAACCAGTAACACTGAAGAAGCTGAAGTTGAACGGTTCTATGTAGATCTACAAGACCTTTTAGAACTAACACCCAAAAAAGATGTCCTTTTCATTATAGGGGACTGGAATGCAAAAATAGGAAGTCCAGAAACACCTGGAGTAACAGGCAAATTTGGCCTTGGAGTATGGAATGAAGAAGGGCAAAGGCTAATAGAGTTTTGCCAAGAGAACGCACTGGTCATAGCAAACAACCTCTTCCAACAACACAAGAGAAGACTCTACACATGGACATCACCAGATGGTCAACACCAAAATCAGATTGATTATATTCTTTGCAGCCAAAGATGGAGACGCTCTATACAGTCAGCAAAAACAAGACCAGGAACTGACTGTGGCTCAGATCATGAACTCCTTATTGCCAAACTCAGACTTAAATTGAAGAAAGTAGGGAAAACCACTAGACCATTCAGGTATGGCCTAAATCAAATCCCTTATGATTATACAATGGAAGTGAGAAATAGATTTAAGGGACTAGATCTGATAGATAGAGTGCCTGATGAACTATGGATGGAGGTTTGTGACATTGTACAGGAGACAGGGATCAAGACCATCCCCATGGAAAAGAAATGCAAAAAAACAAAATGGCTGTCTGAGGAGGCCTTACAAATAGCTGTGAAAAGAAGAGAAGCGAAAAACAAAGGAGAAAAGGAAAGATATTCTCATTTGAATGCAGGGTTCCAAAGAATAGCAAGAAGAGATAAGAAAGCCTCCCGCAGCGATCAATGCAAAGAAATAGAGGGAAACAGCAGAATGGGAAAGACTAGACATCTCTTCAAGAAAATTAGAGATACCAAGGGAACATTTCATGCAAAGATGGGCTTGATAAAGGACAGAAATGGTATGGACCTAAGAGAAGCAGAAGCTACTAAGAAGAGGTGGCAAGAATACACAGAAGAACTGTACAAAAAAGATCTTCATGACCCAGATAATCACGATGGTGTGATCACTGACCTAGAGCCAGACATCCTGGAATGTGAAGTCAAGTGGGCCTTAGAAAGCATCACTATGAACAAAGCTAGTGGAGATGATGGAATTCCAGTTGAGCTATTTCAAACCTGAAAGATGATGCTGTGAGAGTGCTGCACTCAATATGCCAGCAAATTTGGAAAACTCAGCAGTGGCCACAGGACTGGAAAAGGTCAGTTTTCATTCCAATCCCAAAGAAAGGCAATGCCAAAGAATGCTCAAACTACCACACAATTGCACTCATCTCACACGCTAGTAAAGTAATGCTCAAAATTCTCCAAGCCAGGCTTCAGCAATATGTAAACCGTGAACTTCCAGATGTTCAAGCTGGATTTAGAAAAGACAGAGGAACCAGAGATCAAATTGCCAACATCTGCTGGATCATCAAAAAAGCAAGTGAGTTATAGAAAAACATCTATTTCTGCTTTATTGACTATGTCAAAGCCTTTGACTGTGTGGATCACAATAAACTGTGGAAAATTCTTAAAGAGATGGGAATATCAGATCATCTGACATGTCTCTTGAGAAACCTGTATGCAGGTCAGGAAGCAACAGTTAGAACTGGACATGGAACAACAGACTGGTTTCAAATAGGAAAAGGAGTACGTCAAGGCTGTATATGGTCACCCTGCTTATTTAACTTATATGCAGAGTTCATCACGAGAAACACTGGGCTGGAAGAAGCACAAGCTGGAATCAAGATTGCTGGGAGAAATAGCAATAAACTCAGATATGCAGATGACAGCACCCTTATGGCAGAAAGTGAAGAGGAACTAAGAAGCCTCTTGATGAAAGTGAAGGAAGAGAGTGAAAAAGTTGGCTTAAACCTCAACATTCAGAAAACGAAGATCATGGCATCTGGTCCCATCACTTCATGGGAAATAGATGGGGAAACAGTGGCTGACTTTATTTTGGGGGGCTCAAAAATCACTGCAGATGGTGATTGAAGCCATGAAATTAAAAGATGTTTTCTGCTTAGAAGGAAAGTTATGACCAACCTAGATAGCATATTTAAAAGCAGAGACATTACTTTGCCAACAAAGGTCCGTCTAGTCAAGGTGATGGTTTTTCCAGTGGTCATGTATGGATGTGAGAGTTGGACGGTGAAGAAAGCTGAGCGCCGAAGAATTGATGCTTTTGAACTGTGGTGTTGGAGAAGACTCTTGAGAGTCCCTTGGACTGCAAGAAGATCCAACCACTCCATCCTAAAGGAGATCAGTCCTGGGTGTTTATTGGGAGGACTGATGTTGAAGCTGAAACTCCAATCCTTTGGCCACCTCATGCAAAGAGTTGACTCATTGGAAAAGACTCTGATGCTGGGAGGGATTGGGGGCCGGAGGAGAAGGGGACGGCAGAGGAAGAGATGGCTGGATGGCATCACTGACTTGATGGACATGGGTTTGGGTAGACTCTGGGAGTTGTTGATGGACAAAGAGGCCTGGTGTACTGCAGTTCATGGGGTCGCAGAGTTGGACATGACTGAGCAACTGAACTGAACTGATGTTGGTAAAGAATCTGCCTGCAATGCAGGAGACCCCGGTTCGATTCCTGGGTCAGGAAGATCCACTGGAGAAGGGATAGGTCACCCACTCATGCATTCTTGAGCTTCCCTTATGGCTCAGATGGTAAAGAATGTGCTTGCAAGGTGGGAGACCTGGGTTTGATCCCTGGGTTGGGAAGATCCCCTGGAGAAGAGATAGGCTGCCCACTCCAGGATTCTGGCCTGGAGAATGCCATGGACGGTTCAGAGCTGAACTTGACTCAGCGACTTTCACTTGCACACGGTAGTGTGTGCGTCAGGACCATTAGCGTTTGATGCATCGCCTTGTGTTCTGTGTGCTCTGTGATTGCCTTGTGGTCCTTATGCTCTGTGATCGCCTTGTGGTCCTTATGCTCTGTGATCGCCTTGTGGTCCGTATGCTCTGTGATCGCCTTGTGGTCCTTATGCTCTGTGATCGCCTTGTGGTCCTTATGCTCTGTGATCGCCTTGTGGTCCTTATGCTCTGTGATTGCCTTGTGGTCCGTATGCTCTGTGATCGCCTTGTGGTCCTTATGCTCTGTGATCGCCTTGTGGTCTGTGTGCTCTGTACTCTGTGAGGTGTTTTTTAGAAACACAGCTGCATCGTATTGTGTATCCCGCGATGTACTGTTAACCACCTCCCTGGAAAAGAGATTCCCTTCGTCCGTGGCACTTGCCAGTTTCTGTGATGGAAATAACCCCTCTGAGGCCCGTTTCAGGCTCCCAGCATCACTGAACGTAGATCTGGGAGAGGTGCCAGTCTGAGCTGACATCAGCACACCATATTATGATTTAAAATCATAATCCATCAGGGACTTCCCTGGCAGTCCAGTGGTTAAGACCTCTACTTCCCATGCAGGGGGTGTGGGTTCGATCCCTGGCTGGGGAGCTAAGATTCCACATGCCTCCAGGCCAAAAAACCATAACATAAAACAGAAGCAGTATTGTAACAAATTCATAGACTTTAAAATGGTCCCCATCAAAAAAAAAATATTTAAAAAAAATCTCTTCATTCTGATCTTATAGTCAATACACAGTCATTATTGAAAATTCATAAAATTTAAACATAGAAAAGATTAAAATCATACAGAATCTGTAGCCACCAACCCCCACCCGCCCCACTCCACCCCAGTGTACAGACAGTCAGTGTCAGCCACCCTGCTGTAAGTCCAACCATCCCCTCCATGCAGGTCGAGACATGAAATAACTGTCTTAAGAGTTTAAAAGAATACAGCTCTGTGGCACTGGGGAAATCCAGAAGAGTCTCTGGTATCCCACCATCCAGAGATCCCCGTGATGACTGTTCTTCCAGGCATTTTACTTGTCTATCTTTTTAATATGGTTGGACTTGTGGCTTGAATCTCCTGGTTTACAGTCATACTACATGCTCGTGCCTCGTAGGAAGGTAACATCCAGGGGAAGGATGTTACCGATGGTAATCGATTAAAAACCCTTTGGAGGGTTAAGAGTCTGCACTTCCACTGCAGGGGCCTTGGGTTCGATTCCTGGTCTCGGAACTAAGGTTCTACAGGCCACACAGCATGGCCAAAAAGAGACCTGAAGAGGCAGAAAGTATTCTGGCTCCTTGAACATAGAAAATGGCCTGTTAGGATGAAGCTCAGATTATTTGAAGTTTGGGTCGCTGAGCATCTTTGGGCGTCCTTGGGCTGAGCGTTATTGGGTCGCTGAGCATCTTTTTGGTTCTTCAGAAACACCTTCTCTCTGCTCCCGCTGGGCTCTGGGGCGTCTCTGGGTAATTCAGGTGCTGGGCCCTTGTTGCATCTGCCTTCCTCATCTGATGCTCGAGGGGAGGGTGAGGAGTGCCTTTCCAAAGAGAATAACCAGGAAAATCTAGCTTTTGTTGACACCTCAAAACTCGTTCATTCACTTGCTCACGTCACAGGTGATTTCTGAGCACTCACTGCATGGCACGCAAATGGCTGGGCCCCGGAATACTGGTGTGGAGGAGATCCAGTGCCAGCCCTCTGCCGCCAGGCTAGCCAAGCAGCGGGTGCAGCACCCATGGCTCAGGGTATGAAGACTTGGAACGGACAATTCATGCCAAGAGCCAGGCTGCTCTCGATGAATGATCGATGCCTACAGACCTGGGGGACAAAGGTCAGAAGTAGGGTCAGGGCTCCCCTGGGCCCTGGGGCTAACCTCCCTCTTTCCCACAGGCCTCCTCCCAGTCCCACACGCTATGGACCTGCGGGCTGGTTTTTCTGGTTTGTTCCTCCAAGGCAATTTGCGTATTTCTCCAGGAACTTCCAAGAAGCTGAACAGCCTGTTTTCAGACTTAGAGAGAAGGGAGGCCCAAGGTTGTTTCTTGAAATCTGGATAAGCATTATATAAGGTTTCTTTCTCTTCAGAACTTTCGTCATTGTTTAAAATGATCTTTCTTTTTCAGTGTTCTCTATTTTCTTTCCAACTCCTTGTGTGGAATAGAATGATCTTAATTTAAATGTTTTGAGTTTACCTGTCGTCTGTCTCCCTGCTACAGTGTATCTGCATGGTGGAAGGTGCTTGTCCGTGTGTCTTAGTCACTGCTGGCTCCCCAGCATGTAAGACAGCATCTGTAATATTTATTGTACTCATCTGGTACGTGTTTGGTAAATTAACTGATTGATTTGAAGTGGAGGTGAACATTTAATTTGGGTTTATTTTAAGTTGAGGTTCTCAAATTCTATAGCAATGCCGCACTGCTTGTTTCTTTTTAATTGATTATGGACTCACGGGCAGTTGCAGAAATAGCGCTGAGAGGCCCAGTGCACCCTCCCTCAGCTCTGCACGCGGCCCTGGCCTGCACAGTCGGGTTGGACTCCTCAGCTAGGCGCGCTTGGTCCCCTCAGGGTGTAGCCCCTGGCAACTTCCCCTCCAACCTCATTTCTTCCCTCCCCGCCTCTACACCCACCCATTGCTAGGCGCACTTGGTCCCCTCAGGGTGTAGCCCCTGGCAACTTCCCCTGCAACCTCATTTCTTCCCTCCCCGCCTCTACACCCACCCATTGCCCAAGCCCTGGCTACGCTGAGCATCCTTTTGGTTCTTCAAAAGCATCTTCTGTCTTCTCCGTTTGGGACTGACACGTTGTCTCCTCTGCCGGAACACTCTCTTCCCACTGACCCCGCTCCATCTGAGGTCGCCTTCTCCGGGAAGCCAGTGCCGGGCTCTCCTCTGCGTGTCTGGCTGTCTGGGTTTCCTCTGCTGCAGCACTTGCCCCACTGCTTTGCCGTCGTCTGGTACCTGTCTGTGTCTGCCACCGTCCTGTTTCTCCTCCTAGATCGCCTTCTCCGGCCCATCTTAGCTCCTGCAGGCGTCTGCTGGAACGGCCCCTTTCGCCTGATGCCACTGCCACCCCCTCCTTCCTCATCACTGCGTACTCCGCTCTCCCTGGTTGCTCTTCCCTGGCCGTCACCGAGTACTTGACTGAATATTTACCTGTTTATCTGCTTACTTACTCATCACTTGCCTCCTGGTGACTCAGATGGTAAAGAATCCACCTGCCGTGCAGGAGACCCCAGGCTCTCAGTGCAGGTGCAGTCTTCAGGTGGGGAAGAGCCCCTGGAGGAGGGCATAGCCGCCCACTCCAGTATTCCTGCCTGGAGAATCCCATGGACAGAGGAGCCTGGCGGGCTACAGTCCATAGGGTTGCAAAGAGTCGGGCACGACTGAGCGACTAACACTTTCACTCATTACTTATTTATTTAGTGACTGTTCAGAGCATGGATCATGCATTCAGTTCCTCTGAGTGAAAAAAATCTCAGTTCCACCTCTTAGTAGCTGTGTGATTATGTGCAAGTTACTTAAATTATTATGATTATGACGTATCAGTATAGTATTGCCTGTCTCCCTCCTGAATGTGAGCCCCTTGAGGGCAGGGAATTTGTCAGTTTTGTCCAGTGATCTGCCCCAAGCCTGCCCAGAACAGGGCATCCTGCATCATATATCCTTCATTCATCCAGCAAGTAGTGTTTGAACACCAACCATATTCCACGGCTGGCTCAGAAAGCTTTGGGTACAGCAGTGAAAAAACACCTAGGGCCTGCCTCGGGGAGTTAGCATTCTCCTTATGCACACAAGTAAACAAATACTCTAAAAGTATATTACTTAAGACGGAAGTAGGTATTACAGAAGTAGAACAGCGGACTTGGTTAGAGAAGCAGAGTAGCTTGGCCTAGAGGAGGTGACATTCGGGCTGAAGCCAGAATGATGTGAAGGGCGAATGCAAAGTGTCCCGGGCTGGGAGGACAGCAGGTGCAGAGGCCCAGGGGGAGGACCAGCTTGCGTATTGAAGAGCGAAAAGACAGTCAGTGTGGCTCTAGTGCAGCGAGCGCGGTGGGCAGGGGGTGTACAGGCTGGGATTTAGAGGCAGGCAGAGGCCAGACCAGGACTGTGTAGACCACCATGAAAGGACTGGTCTTCATCCTGGGGCGATGGGAGGCCTCTGGAGGACTTTAAGCAGTGGAGTGACATGACCGCTATGTGTGACAACAAGGCCGCTCGGGCTGCTGTGCAGAGAATGGATTTATAGGGGCGTCACGAGTTTATTTTGTTGAATGGATGAACGAACGGATGAATGGATGAATTTGGCCTGAGCTGAGTTCTTCGGGCACTCAGCACACCCTCTTCCCCGCTGTGGTTAGAGGCAGGCCAGCTTAGGATTCTCTGATTAGAAGGCTGTGTCTTCTCGAGCTGAGACCTAACATAGGGTCAATAAACTACCACCGTGGGCTCCTCTGGGTAGGAGCAGCAGTTACTCCAGTCTCCAAGTGGCACATGGTGGTGCTGATTAAAGGTAGTAGGAATCGCCGAGTCTGCTGACATCAAGGCCGGGCACTGCCCCCGGTCATCATCTTAGTTCATGGTTTGTTGCTGTGCCCTTTGTTCACGGCCATGGTCTGTGCTGATTATCTGAGCCAGGGAGTTCAGTTCAGTCGCTCAGTCGTGTCCAACTCTTTGTGACCCCATGGACTGCAGCACACCAGGCCTCCCTGTCCATCACCAGCTCCCGGATCTTGCTCAAACTCATGTCCAGCAAATCGGTTATGCCATCCAACCATCTCATCCTCTGTCATCCGCTTTTCCTCCCGCCTTCAATTTTTCCCAGCATCAGGGTCTTTGCCAGTGAGTCAGTTCTTCGCATCAGGTGGCCAAAGTATTGGAATTTAAGCTTCAGCATCAGTCCAGCCAGTGAATATTCAGAATTGATTTCCTTTAGGATGGACTGATTTGATCTCCTTGAAAAGCTATGACCAACCTAGAGGGCATATTGAAAAGTAGAGACATTACTTTGCCGACAAAGGTCCGTCTAGTCAAGGCTATAGTTTTTCCAGTGGTCATGTATGGATGTGAGAGTTGGACTGTGAAGAAAGCTGAGCACCGAAGAATTGATGCTTTTGAACTGTGATATTGGAGAAGACTCTTGAGAATCCCTTGGTCAGCAAGGAGCTAGGGAAATCCACTCCAAAAGATCTTGAACCTGGGTTCCTGGAGCAACCGTTGGAGGCCAGTCTTGCTGGGTGACATTGGGCAAGGTCTTAACCTGTCTGGCCCTCAGTTTCTCCATCTGAAATGAGGGGAGGAGAATCCCTGTGCCTGATGCAGAGGAGAGAACATGGGGTTTGGAACCAAAGTCTGGTTTGATTTTCATCACGTACTTACTGTGTGACCTTGGGGAAATCACTTGACCTCTCTGAGCTTGTAGTTACAGGAGAGAGTCATAATGCCTCACATGCTACTTAACCTTACCTGGCAATTGTAAGAATTAAATGGATTTACAGTGCTTTGTGAGCTGTTAGCCTGCTGTCCAGATGTTGGCTTGTGGCTTTAACTAGCTCAGAGTTATTTTGAAAAACAGATGCCGTGTTAGCTGCCAACAAACTTTTAAATAATCCCTCCATAGATGAAATATTTTGAGAACAAAAGATTTTATTGCTCAGCTGGATGAGAATGAATTGTGAGCCAAAGTCAGTGTGGCATATGGGTATTAAACTAGAAATCTCTGGGCAATAAGACGAATGTTTAAAACGGAGATGGTGCAAAACAAACAAACAAAAAAAACAAGAGATGGTGGGTGAGATGTCTGGCTAAGAGGTCTAGCTTTGGGTTCTATTGTGCTGTTCTCTGGCATATGACCCGGGCCCAGATCCTCCTCTGAGCCTGTTCCCCCAGGAACAGGGAGAAAGTGTTAGTGTGTTAGTACCTGGCTCGTAGAGCCAGCTGAGACAGTGTGTGTTAAAACTGCAGCCTGGGGGCCTGGCATCCAGCGACGGGTCCCTTTGGTTGCCTCTTACTCTTATTTATGCCCCTTTGCTGCATGCCAGGCACAGTGCTGAGCACTTGTTTGTTGATAATTTTATTAATTTATTTCTTTAACATTAATGTAGTGTGAGCCCAGTGCCAAGTTCTGTCTTTTCAGTGCTTTATAAATACTGACTTGCACGGCGGTGTTCCTCGTTGCTTGCACAGATCTTCCAGACACATACTATTATAGTTCATTTGTAGGTGAAGGAATCTCAGTGCAGAGAGGTTGAGCTTCCCCAAGTCCCACACCTTCTTCTCATCACACTGTCTGCCTGGTCCTGAGCCTGCATTTGTATCTGCAGTGCCTGTGGTCACGGCTGGCTACCCTTCCTGGTCCCCCCTCCCAGGGCCCTTGGAGGCCTGGCTTGGCGGGGTTTGTCCCTATGCCTGCCTTCCCTCCGTCCACTTCAGCCGCCGGCAAAGAAGAACAGAGTAGAGGGAGGGGCAGAGGGAGGGCAGGGAGGCCTTACTCGCTCCCTGCCCCTCTTCTGTGGCTGCGCTGGGCTTCTCTGCGGCATGCCATGCCGGCTTCTCTCGTGTGCCACATGGACTCCAGAGAGCTCGGGCTCAGTTGTTGCGGTGGGGCTTAGTTGCCCCTCAGAATGTGGGATCTTGGTTTCCCAATCAGGGGTCGAATTCACGTCTCCTGCATCGGAAAGCAGATTCTTAACCACTGGACCACCAGGGAAGTCCCCCAAATACACAAATCTTAAGTATACAGTTCAGTGGATTTTAAAGTCACCACCTGGGTCAAGATACAGAACGTTTTCTTCACCTAGAAGCCTTTCTGTATCCCTTCTGGGCCAGTATTCCTCCAACGGCAACCCCTCTTCTGACCCTTCTCGCTATAGATTGGTTTGACCTATTCTTCAAGTTCATATAAACATAATTCTACAGTATACGCTCTAGCGAATGACTGTCTGCTTATCATTAAGATTCACTCGTGTTGAAGCCTGTGCGTCAGGCTTTGTTCTTTTTCATTGCTGTGTACATTCCATGGCATGACTAGACACAGGACGTCCGATCCACCCGTGGGTGAATGTGTGGGTGGTTTCATTTAGGACTGTTACGAATGAAGTTTCTCTGAGCATTCATGTACATGTCTTTTGGGGGACATAAGCCCTCATTTCTCAGGAGTGGAATTGCTGGGGTGTAGGGAAGACATTTGGAGAAGGCAATGGCATCCCACTCCAGTACTCTTGCCTGGAAAGTCCCATGGATGGAGGAGCCTGGTAGGCTGCAGTCCATGGGGTTGCTAAGAGTTGGACACAACTAAGCAACTTCACTTTCACTTTTCACTTTCATGCATTGGAGAAGGAAATGGCAACCCACTCCAGTGTTCTTGCCTGGAGGATCCCAGGGATGGGGGAGCCTGGTGGGCTGCCATCTATGGGGTCACACAGAGTCGGACACGACTGAAGCGACTTAGCAGCAGCAGCAGCAGGGAAGACATTTGTTTAACTTTACTGGATAAAGTGAGACCATTTTGCCTATGGTTATACCAAGTTACATTTTCCCCAGCTGCATATGAAAGTTCTATTTGCTGCTTATTCTGTTAGTATTATAGGTCTTTTTTAGTTTTAACCATTCTGATAGGCGAATGGACTTGGGCTTTTTTCCTTTTAAAATTTGTTTGCTGGGTCAGGTGTTAGTTGCAAGATCTTTAGTCTTCGGCATTCGAGCCCTTGGTTGCAGCATGTGGGATCTAGTTCCCCAACCAGGGATTGAACCCAGGCCCCCTGCACTAGGGGAGTGGAGTCCGAGCCGCTGACCACCAGGGACATCCCTCACTGGAGGTTTTCATTTCCGTGTCCTCAGTGGGTGATTCACACTCCGCCAGTATGTTTGCAAGTTCTTCTGTCTTTTTTCTTTGTCAGCACTTGGTGTTGTCAGGTTTTCAAGTTTAGCCATTCTGATGGGTGAGTAGCCATGTCTTACTGGGGTTTTTATTTTTGTTTCTCTGATTCATGATGTTGAACATCTCCGCACGTGCTTATAGACCACTTTTGTAAAGATACGTGATATCTTTTGTGAAGTACCTACTCAGGTCTTTTGCTGGCAAAACTAATACAATTATGTTAAGTTTAAAAATTAAATAAAATTTAAAAAAAAAAAGAAAAAAAAATTTGCTTTGTTTCTTTTTCTCAGTGACTTGTAAGAGTTGTTATCCTTCTGGGGATACTCAGCCTTTGTGATAAACACATTTGAAAATATCTCCCCATCCCCCACCGCCCAGTCTCTTAAAGATGGTAACTAGAAGTTTTTCATTTGAATGACGGCTGATTCATCCGTTTTTTCTTTTATGATGGGTAGTTTGTGTCCTGTTGAAGGAGGCTTTGCCAACCTGCTGAAAGCAGCCTTTCACTGGGATTTTTCCCTGCAGGACTGGAAATGGCCGCAAGGGACGGGTCGGGCCCGAGGCTGCCCCGGGTGGCTGAGCCAGGTGTGGAGGGGGAGCCGCGTCTGCCCACGGGCCGGGAGCTGACCGAGGCCAACCGCTTCACCTACGCCGCCCTCTGCGGCATCTCCTTGTCCCAGCTCTTTCCAGAGCCCGAGCAAAGGTGAGTGCTTCTATCTCACAGAGAGAGATATTTCAAGTCCTGCTATTTCAAGGAGATGATTTCTGGCAGCCAGGCAGCCTTCCAGGTGCTACCAGACGGTACAAAGAGGACAAAGCCGTTGTCCTCGCCTTTAGGAACTCACATCGTAGGGGGACAGCGACCCCTCATTCGGTACCCACTCCTTTATAGCTTCACAAGGCATTTAAGGAGCGCCTGCTGTTTGACCAGGCACCGCTTGAAGCACATGGAAAGTGTTCGTGAATAAGATCAACAGGGCCACCTCTGCCCCTACACTCAAGGAGGACACCCCCTAATGCAGGACAAGATGTCTGTGCATTCAGTGAGCACCTACTGTATACTGAGGATTGTGAAAGGCCCTGTGGAGAACGCAAAGAAAAGCAAGGCCTGGCTCCTGTTCTCCTGGTGCTTACAATCAGGGGGCTAAACCAGGTGTCTGGGTTTGTGTGTTTTGTTTTGTTTTCATTTTTATTCACTTATTTATGTATTTATGACCGTGCTGGGTCTCCGTTACTGCGCTTGGGCTTGCTCTAGTTGCAGCGAGCAGGGCTTCTCCCTGACTGCGGTGCGCATTGCCTCACTTCTCCTATTGCTGGGCGCGGGTTCTAGGGCGTGCCGTCTTCAGCAGTTGCAGTGTGTGGGCTCCATTCCCCAAAGTGAAAGGGAAAGTCGCTCAGTCATGTCTGACTCTTTGTGACCCCATGGACTATACAGTCCATGGAATCCGCCAGGCCAGAATACTGGAGTGGGTAGCCTATCCCTTCTCCAGGGGATCTTCCCAACCCAGGAATCGAACCAGGGTCTCCTGCATTGCAAGCGGATTCTTTACCAACTGAGCTATAAGGGAAGCCCTGGCATGTGGAATATTCCAGAACTAGGGGTCAACCTGTGTCCCCTGCACTGGAAGGCGGATTCTTAACCACTGAACCACCAGGGAAGTCCCCGGTTGACTGGTTTAAGAGTGGATGGATGGGCTAAGTGCTGCGATGGGGGTAGGTTCAGTGAGTGTTAGGATCAGAATAGTAGAGGGGCTAGGAGCGTGGGCTTGGCCTTCAGGGATGTGCAGGGGAAAGTTTGGAAGGCCAGAGGGGCTTGTTGGAAAGCTGGTGAAGCTGTTTGGAGAAACCAGGACAGTGATCCGGAGGTGGAGGAACAAAGGGGAGGCAGCCTTTTTCGGGGCTGGGGACAGCTTGGGTGCTGTGGAGGGGCAGGCGGAGCCCCCAGACTGGGACGGAGGGCGTTGGAGCACACAGATAGTGTTGCTGAGGCCGGAAGTGGTGGGTTTTGGGGACAGGAAGTAGAAGAAGGTTTTGCTTCTGCATTATTTCCAGGAGCCGCGCCCCCTCAGTCCCAGCATGGGCCCCTTGCGTAAACTCCTCTGTGCCTTGAGTCTTAGCTGGGCTTTTTTTTTTTTATCTTTGTCATCCTCACTGGACCAAACACTTGCGCGTATTCATCTCCTTGGGGGTCACCTCCAGGAAGCCTTCCCAGACCCTCCTCACCTCCCGGACAGGATGCGTCTCCACCTGTCTGTCCAGTGACCTGCCCCCATGACCTCCGGCACACTGCACTGCAGCTCTTCCCATACCTGCTGCCCCACTCCTGTCCCTGGAGGGCAGGAACTGCCCTGCTCATCGCTTGAGCGCCCAGTGCCTTGCACACAACTTGGTGTAGCGAAGACAGTAAAGATTTGTGAAAGGAAGGAGTGGATACATACTGACTCTGTTAGCACAGGAGACAAACCACGGGATTTGGACTCAGATCTGGGTTCAAATCCTACCCCTGCCACTTTGCGATGACATGTGACCCCTGGCAGGTTATTTGGCTCCCCTAAGCATCAGTGTCTTCAGCTGTAAAGTGGGGCTAGTGATGCCCACCCTGCAGGGTAGTTCCCAGAGTCAGATGAGATAATGTAGGTAAAGCATGTAGCGCAGTGTCTGGCCCACAGTAGGCACTAGATAAATGTTAATGCTTACTAACTCTGTGACTTGCTTCATTTGTTCAGTTTCCTTATCTATAAAATGAACTGGAACTGACCCCTACCAGTCAGGGAGCTTTGGGCTGTAAGTAACAGGACACTGTACCAAAAGAGATTTAAATAATAAGAGGTTTTTCTCACTTGATAAGAAATCAAAAGGAAGAGAGTTCCAGGGTTGATAGAGCACCTCAAAAAGCCTTTGGGTTGGCTTCTCTGTAGCTCTCCTGACCTTCCTCTCCTGATCACAGAATGGCTGCTGCAGTGCCATACATCACACCCTCACAGAATAAGACTCGAGACGAGAAGGGGAGGACGAGGATGCTCTGCAAGTCTCTCTCATTAGGGAGGAACTCTTTCCCAGGATACCCTGCAAAGGCTTCCCCTTTTATGTCATTGGTTAGAGCCAGTCAGATACACTAGCCTTGCCTGGAAGGGAGGCATGGAAAAACTAAAGACACTTGTCATTCTCTGTCTCCATCATGGGAGGGGGCTTCTACTGGCCCAGAAGAAGGGGCTGGGGAATCACTGCTGCTGAGAAGCAGCCATCCATCAGAGAGGGTGGTCCTGGGGAAGGAATGTGTGGATGGCCGCTGCAGAGCCTGGCACAGAAAGTAAAGAAAGTGAAGTTGCTCAGTCGTGTCCAGCTCTTTGCAGCCCCATGGACTGTAGCCTGCCAGGTTCCTCCATCCATGGGATTTTCTAGGCCAGAGTACTGGAGTGCGTTGCCATTTCCTTCTTCCAAACCCAGGGATTGAACTCTGGTCTCCCGCATTGTAAGCAGACCTTTACTGTCTGAGCCACCAGGGAAGTCCTGGTTTCTTTCTTTCTTTCCTTCTTTCTGGAGATTAGAATTTATCTCGTTGGGTGTTCTGTTCCTGAGCAAGCAAGGGTCCAACTCCTGCAAGGGTCCAACTCTCTCCCTGCTCCAACCCATACCTGTGCCATACTTCAGTTCAGTTCAGTTCAGTCGCTCAGTCGTGTCCAACTCTTTGAGACCCCATGAATCGCAGCACGCCAGGCCTCCCTGTCCATCACCAACTCCCGGAGTCCACCCAAACCCACGTCCATTGAGTCAGTGATGCCATCCAGCCATCTCATCCTCTGTCATCCCCTTCTCCTCCTGCCCCCAATCCCTCCCAGCATCAGAGTCTTTTCCAATGAGTCAACTCTTTGCATCAGGTGGCCAAAGTACTGGAGTTTCAGCTTGAGCATCATTCCTTCCAAAGAAATCCCAGGGCTGATCTCCTTCAGAATGGACTGGTTGGATCTCCTTGCAGTCCAAGGGACTCTCAAGAGTCTTCTCCAACACCACAGTTCAAAAGCATCAATTCTTCGGCACTCAGCTTTCTTCACCGTCCAACTCTCACATCCATACATGACCACTGGACAAACCATAGCCTTGACTAGACGGACCTTTGTTGGCAAAGTAATGTCTCTGCTTTTAAATATGCTATCTAGTTTGGTCATAACTTTCCTTCCAAGGAGTAAGCATCTTTTAATTTCATGGCTGCAATCACCATCTGCAGTGATTTTGGAGCCCCCAAAAATAAAGTCTGACACTGTTTCCACTGTTTCCCCATCTCTTTCCCATGAAGTGGTGGGACCAGATGCCATGATCTTCGTTTTCTGAATGTTGAGCTTTAAGCCAACTTTTTCACTCTCCTCTTTCACTTTCATCAAGAGGCTTTTTAGTTCCTCTTCACTTTCTGCCATAAGGGTGGTGTCATCTGCATATCTGAGGTTATTGATATTTCTCCCAGCAATCTTGATTCCATACTTAGGAAGCTCTTATCTTTCCAGAAGCTGCCCCAATCTGGTAAATCCCTTCCTGATAAGCCGGTAGATATGCGGGGGAAGAGCTTTGCTCACTTTGTCCACATAAAGAAATGTTTATGAACCTGAACTGTGTGCCAGGCCTGTGCTGGGCACCACCTCCACCTGGGGGGGCTCAGGGAGAAGCCATTGTTCTGTGGGCCCCCCCCCCCAAATCCACATCTGGTTGTGAGCGCCCGTGGCTGTGGCTGAGCCCGAAGCATTTGCCTTGGGGGTGTTTCCTTCCTGAAAGTTGAGTGTGTGTGCGTGTTAAGTCACTTGGGTCCTGTCCAGCTCTTTGTGATCCTGCGTAGCCCGCCAGGCTCCTCTGTCCCTGGGTTCTCCAGGCAGGAACACTGGAGTGGGCTTCTGTGCTGCAGCGCAGCATGAGCAGCCCTTTCCACGTGGTTGATCGTGGTCGTCTTAAGACCCAAAACATGCTTGGGAAGGGGGCGGTCTCTGCAGTGGTTCAGCATGGCCTCTGGAATCCGAGACTTGGGGGCTTGGACCCTGGAGCTGTCACATAACCTCTGTGGGTCTGAGTATCATCCTTGTTTCTCGAATGGAGGTAAAAATAGTGCTTCCCGCCCTTGTGGGGCTGTATCCAGAAGTCAGCGAGCCCATGTGTATGGAGCAGCTAGCACAGGGGCTGGTGGATAGTTGCTCTGCGGTCACCATGGATTCTCCTTGCCATTGACTGTCATATGTTTTGACTGGGGCTTCCCTGGTGGCTCAGATGGTAAAGAGTCTGCCTGCAATGCAGGAGACCCGAGTTCAGTCCCTGGGTCAGAAAGATCCTCTGGAGAAGGGAATGACTACCCACCCCAGTATTCTTCACCAACCACATCAGAAGCATTACCAAGACCCCGCCATTCTGCAGTGCTGTTTCCTCGTTTAATAGATTGCCACACTGGCCCTTTATATATGTTCTCATTCATTTGTTTATCCAAAGAAACACCTGTATAGGGCTTTACACCTGCCAGTTTGGTTCTGAGCACGTGACACCTGTTAACTTGGCTAATCCTTTCGACAACCCTATGAAGTAGGTTTCATTCTTCTTGCTGGTGTTTCCAAGGCACAGAGAGGCTGAGTAACTTGCCCAAGATCACACAGCTCACGGCAAAGCTGGATTTGATCAGAGTTCATGCTCTTCACCCTTCCACGCGTGAGATGCAGCGCTTCTCTGCATCCGTGGACGTAGGGCCCAGCCACGCCGCTGCCCTCGGCCCCGAGCCCTTTCTGCATACATGTTGACACAGAAATGACACTGGATCCACTTAGTCATCCCTGCCCCCCACTCACACCCACACGTCACCCCAGGGTAATTCCAGTAATTCCAGCGGGGCAAATCATAGTAACTGTAACAGCGGTAGCTAACATTTATGGAGGGTTATCGTGTGCCGGGTGCTTTTATCTTGTGATTTAATCTTTCTGGCCAATCTCTGAAGCAGCCCTGTTATCATCTTCACTTTACAACAGAGGAAAATGAAGCTGAGAGAAGTGAGGGAGGCTGTGAAGCCAGGCACCGAGGGGCCAGCACTCTCCCAGGGGTCAGGTTTCAGAGCCCAGCTCAGCCCTCTTCACTACCTCCCTTGGTCACCTTGTAAATAAAATGGTGATGCTGGGACTTCCCTGGTGGTCCAGGGCTAAGACTCTGCGCTCCCAATGCAGGGGGCTCAGGTTCAACCCCTGGTCAGGGAGCTAGATCCCACACGCTGCAGCTAAGACCCAGTGCAGCCAAATGAATAAATATGTTTAAAAAAACTATAAATAGTGATGCTAACCAACATTAATTATCTACCGCATGCCAAGCCTTGCTTGGGGTGCTTCATATGTAGCTTCTCATTTAATCCTCAAGCAGTTCTATGAAGTCAGTCTCTTACACCCGTTTTCAGGTAAGGAAACCGAGGCACAGAGAGGTCAAGGTACTTTCACAGCCTCGCTCAGCAGTGAAGGACGTTTCCACCGACCGCGGAGGGGGCCACCCACGTGGGCTGGGCCTGCCTCAGCTGCAGAGAGCCACCCTCCCCAGGATTCTGCCCCCTTCCTGGGGCATCTGTTGTCCGATGACTCTCTGATGTGAGGGTATGAAGGCCCAGCCCTCTCGCCCCACTAGGGGACATCTCTCAGGGGTCACCCCATCTTCAGATCTCCCCACAGGATCAGCTGAGACTTCTGTTGAGACTGGATCTCAGCTCCCTCCCGCCCACCAAGTTCTTCATCCTCCCTGCCCATCCACAGGTGTTGACCCCGAGGGACTCCCAGTAATCATTTCAGAGCTACTTCCTGGAGACCTGGACCAAAACGGTGGTGTTCCCAGGATTTGAACCCGAGTCCTGCACCCACTGCATGGGCCCAGCCTGCAGACCTCTCTCTGCTTGGGCTTTGGCAGCAGCGGCTCTGAGGAATGGGTTGGGTGCGCTGCCTGGGATCCGTGGAGACTGGAGCCAAGCAATGCCAGCGGAGAGCCTCCTAAGGTCACCCCCATGACCAGGAAGCTCACCTTGTTTCTGGGAAACCTTTTCTCGGAACTTGCCTAATCACCTCCCAGCTGACTCTCCTGCTCCACATCCCAGTGGTAGCTTTGAATCAAAGCCTGATGTGGGCTCTGCCAGGGTCCCCAAGATGCCACGAAAGTGAAAAAGTGTCAGTCACTCAGTTGTGTCCGACTCTTTGTGACCCCATGGACTGTAGCCTGCCAGGCTCCTCTGTCCGTGGAATTCTCCAGGCAAGAATACTGGAATGGATTGCCATTCCCTTCTCCAGGGAATCTTCCCCACCCAGGGATCAAACCTGGGTCTCCTGCATTGCAAGCAGATTCTTTACCATCTGAGTCACCAGAGAAGTACCCCCAAGATGCCATGGGCTTCCTGCATCTCCTGGGGTCCCTTCTGCCCTGGAGTACCCCATCCATCCCCCACCCAGGGACCCCTGTGGGACTCAGCTCAGATACTCACTATGGACAGAGACCCCACGGTAATGGTTGCATAACTTCCTCCATACTTTGTCCACTTCTGCGGCGGCCAGCGTGTTTCTAGAAAGCATGTCCGTGGCTGTTTCCAATAGCAGGAGGTCGCCACATCTGCAGGAAGCCTTTTCTGGTCGCCACCCCTCGCCTCCCAGGTGGATTCGGGGCCCCCTCTCTGGACTCATCAGGGCTGGATTCCTGCCTCTGTCCTAGTGTGTCCCATGGCGCTAGACTAGTTAGTTCCGTCTGGGTCTCTACCCCTCGATGAGCTTCTTATCCAAGATCCGTCTTGCTCATTTTTTATTTCACAGCCCTCAGGGCAGGCTGGGCTCAGGGTGTTTGTCAGTAACTAACTGCTCATTGCCCTCATTCCTATGGTTTATCAGCTCTTTGTGGTTAAAGTTTTGGTGGAGTAAGCTCAGATCCGCTCTCCTGAAATCAGGTTTGGCTCTCTCGCTATATTCCATGGGCCACAGTTGCCATGGTTTTTTGTAGATGCCAGCTCTTCACATCCCTTAACATGTCTCGTCTTGTGAGTTGCATGGTCCAGGGTCTCAGCTGTGTTTGTCTTTCAGATCCTTCTGCACAGACTTTGTGGCTGGCCTGGTGAAGTGGCTGGACCTGTCTGAAGCCGTCTTGCCTACCATGACTGCTTTTGCCAGTGGTCTGGGAGGCGAAGGAGCAGACGTGTTTGCTGAGGTTTTGTTGAAGGACCCCATCTTGAAAGATGACCCACTGGTGATCACTCAGGTACACCCACTGCCCAGGTAGCAGCTGCTGGGGAAAGCAGACAGCTTCCTCTCAAAGTCAGCCTGAATATCACTTCTAGCTGTGTGGGGGGAGTTCAAAGGTTAAATATTGCATCATAATATCTGATGATACGATGATTGTAGCTAGTGTTGAATTATCATTATCGAATATTTACTATTGATTTATTACTTAAACATTGCTTCTTATATGCTAGCATCTTTACTCATATGAACTCATTTAATTCTCAGAGCATTTTTATGAGGTAGGTAAAGTGATCATCCCCATTTTATAGATGAGAACACTGAGGCACAGAGAGGTTTAGTAACTTGTTCGAGGTCACACAGCGGATTTGAAGCTTGCCGTCTGACTCAGAAGCCCGTGCTCCTAGCCGTTAAGCTGCGGTGCCTCTTTTCGGAAGCATCAGCTTTGCTGTGTGCCCTTGGGTGTGTCACTCACCTGCTCCGTGTGCATTTGAAGCAGGCAGACGCTTGACCCGGGCTCTCGGTGCCAGCAGAGCAGATTTAAAACAGCCCTTGCCCTCCTTCATCTGACTCCCTGAAGTTCTCACGCATTTGTTTGGTTATGTGCTGGCTTGTTGGTCTGCCTTGCCACTCAAATGCAGGGCAAAGGTATTTTGTCTGCCTTGTTTTCCCACTTATTGTTAAGAGTCAGTAAATGTATGTCCAGTGAGCAGGCTGGTTACATATCAACCTATCGCTAATTCCTGTTACTTTTCCCTCAGGATCTTCTGAGCTTCTCACTCAAGGATGGTGAGTTGATAGTTCCTAAGTTCTGTAAATTGTGGGCACGTGTCTCCCCCTCAGCCAGGGAAGCCAGGGTTAGGTGTTGCCTCTGTGGTCCCATGCTCGTGGCCTTTTCAGAGCAAGAAAGGGAAGGGAAGCCAGTAGCGCTGGGGGGCCGGGGAGCTCTCCATTCACACCAAGGGCCAGCGGCGTGATGCTCCTTGCGGTTTTACTGATTCCTTACCGCACCCCCCAGTCTAACCTTCTCAGTAGCTCTGGAGCCTGGCTCTTGCCCTCCAAGGTCTGTTCTGCTGACATCAGGGAGAAGGAACACAGAATTGAAAATGACATTCCAACAGCCTCTGTACCGTGTAATAAAGGGAAGTTTCAGGGACTTCCCTGGTGGTCCAGGGGTTAAGAATCGGCCTTGCAATGCAGGGGACACGTGTTCAATCCCTGGTCAGGGAACTAAGATCCCACAGCCCACTCGCCATAGCTAGCGAGCCTGCACACCACAAGGAAAGATCCCACGTACCACAGCTAAGACCAACTCAGCCAAATAAATAAACACTTTTTATAAACAGAAGTTTCCCCGAGTCTCCACCGAACCTCTGGCTCGTGGGGGATTGGAGGGGTAAGAAGAGGAGGAAGAAGAACAGGATTTCACGAGTAGGCATAGCACACGGAGGAGCGTTGGCAGGAGAGAGCGCTCAGAGGAGGGTCACGGGGGCCGGAGCCCAGTGAGCTCTGCACGTTCACAGGGTCCCAGGCGGTTCCCGTGGAGTTTACAGTCTGAGAAGCGCAGCTCTGAGGCTCAAACCCCAGCGTGGCCCTTTTCCAGCCACGCAAAAATTTTAATTCTGTATCTCAGAGCTGAATGCGGATCACGCAAGGGTGATCTGGCCCAGCCCCTGCTTTTAGGCGGGCACAGCCTGAAGTAACACTTCTTCCTTTAAAAAAAAAAGATTGTTTATTTATTTTGGCTGCACTGGGAGACGTGGGTTCAATTCTTGGGTCGCGAAGATCCCCTAGAGGAGGGTATGGCAACCCACTCCAGTATCCCTGCCTGGAGAATCCCCAGGAACAGAGGAGCCTGGCGGTCGCAAAGAATCAGACACGACTGAGCACAGCACAGCACTGGGTCTTACTTGGGGCTCTCAGGATCTTCGCTGCACGAGGGCTTCTTAGTTGCAGCATACAGGATCTAGTTCCCCAACCAAGGATGGAACGCGGGCCCCCTGTGTTGGGAGTGCAGGTTTAGCCGATGAGGCCACGTGGCTGAGCTGTGGTCTGAGGATGTGGTGGAGCTGGTCTGAGAATCCTCGGCAGAATCCCTTTTATTTCTGCAAACTGAAATGAGGGAATATTCAATCGTCCTGGATGGTCTTAGAATGAGAGGTGGTTTGCCCAGAGGTCTGGGGCACAGGTTTCGGGAGAGCAGGGTAGCCGGTCAGCACACACACACTCTCACGTGATCGTCATGGTAATGACAAAGCGCTGGGTCCGGGCACTTGCTGGGAGGCCAGACGGCTGCCAGGGGCTGTGCAGACTTGGAGTCCTCCCTGCCCCCTGAGGGGTGCTGGCGGGCTTTGTTCCCATCTTGCAGGTCAGGGTCCTCTTGGGTGAGACTCATATTTCCAGGAGGAGCGACTGGGGCCCAGAGAGGGGAAGGGGCTTTCCCGGCAGCACACGGTGGCAGGTGACCTTCTGGTAGGAACCAGGTCTCCGGCCTCCTGGGCCAGCCCTCTGTCCCATGGCCTTATCACGGGGGAAGCAGCTCCTGTGTGTGCCAGACTCTCCCTTCCGTCTCCCAGAGCCATGTGTATCCTAGCCCGCCACCTGCCCGCACCTGCCAATCACAACCCTTCTGAGCACCCATGAGCACCCCAGGACACCTTAACTTACCACCCTTTGCTGTGGTGGGTGTGGGTGTGGGTGCCCTTGGCCTGGCTCTCACACAATAGTTAGAGTGGGTTTGAAATGGCCTGTGTGTAATATCACCGTCTGGTACTTCATGTCCTCCCGAGGGCGTTCTCGTAGGCAGCCTCTAAACTGGCATTCAGTTCAGTTCAGTCGCTCAGTCGTGTCCAACTCTTTGTGACCTCATGGACTGCAGCATGCCAGGCCTCCCTGTCCATCACCAACTCCAAGAGTTTACTCAGACTCATGTCCATTGAGTTGGTGATGCCATCTAGCCGTCTCATTCTCTGTTGTCCCCTTCTCCTCCTGCCTTCAATCTTTCCCAGCATCAAGGTCTTTTCAAATGAGTCATTTCTTTGCATCAGGTGGCCAAAGTATTGGAGTTTCAGACTGGCATTGCCTGTTAAATTTCTCTGGAGAATCCCCCCACTTGCTAAGCACCTGCTCATGCTGGTGACTGCCCCTGGCCCTTGTCAAACACAGCATCCTCATCTCCATCCTTTCATGTAGACAGTCCTGCTTCACAGATCAGCAAACTGAGGCTCAGAGAGGTAAAGAAACAGGTCTAAGCTGTTAAGTGGCAGAGCCAACATTCTAAAATAAGTGCTGTTAACAAAAACCTTCTCAGATTTTACCCGTGGGAGTTGGAGGGATGCAGAGGCATCCCCACAGGAATATAATAATCCCTCATGTCTAAGCCGGCTTCCCAGGTGGCGCAGCAGTAGAGAATCTGCCTGCGAAGGCAGGAGACTCAGGAGATGCAGATTCAATCCCTGGGTCAGGAAGGTCCCCTGGAGGAGGAAATGGCAACCCACTCCAGTATTCTTACCTGGAAAATCCCATGGACAGAGAGGTCCGTGGGGTCACAAAGAGTCAGACACGATTCAGTGACTGAGCATGCATGTCTAAAGAATACCAGTCTCTGGCAGCATCTGAGGGGTCCCTTTGGTTTGTCTCAAAGCCCCTCCAGATGCTGGCATCTACAAATAGGAGCATGGTCAGTGACACACCAGGACCCCCAGTGGGAGCTGGTGGAAGGGCTCGAAAGTTCCCCAGAAGGCAGAGGTAGGAAGCCCCTCAAGCCATCCAGATGGCCCTCGTCGGACACAGGTGGGCCCCAGAGAGATGGCAGGTTCCGTTCCAGCCCCCACAGTAAAGCAAGTCACATGACCATGTGTGGTTTTCAGTGCATCTAAAGTTATATTTACACTATGCTGTAGTCCGTTACGTGTATAATAACGCCATGTCTAAAAGGGGGTCACAAAGAGTCGGACACGACTGAGTGACTGAACTGAACTGAAAAATCCAGGGGACAAACTTTAATTTTAAAATGCTGTTGGAAAAAAATGGCACTGATAGACGCGGGATGCAGGGTTGCCATAGACCGTCAATGTGTGAAAAACAAACGAAACAACACATTGTCTGCAAAGTGCCATCAGGGTACAGCAGAAGCCTGTAGTTGAGAAAATGATGCCCAGAGTGGGAGCGGCTACTGTTGTCACGTCCAACTCTGTCCTTATTAATGAAGAACCAAGGACCAAGATGGCAGAGGATGAGATGGCTGGATGGCATCACGACTCAATGGACATGAGTTTGAGTAAGCTCCGGGAGGTGGTGATGGACAGGGAGGCCTGGCGTGCTGCAGTCCATGGGGTCACAAAGGGTTGGACACGACTGAGCGACTGAACTGAACCAAAGGACCAAGAACTGGGAGCACTGGGGGATCTGCCTGCCTGGTGTTAAAATTCATCGGCAAGTTGCTGAACGTCTCTGCCTCCGTTTCCTTGGGCATCAAATGGGAGCCACAGTACTCTTTACCTCGAAGGGCGGCGGTGAGGACTGAGTGGAATAACCCAGGTCAAGTGCTGAGAACAGAGCTGGCGCTCAGGACGCAGCCCCTGAGTGCTGCAGGGCCGCGGTGGCCGTGGGGAAAAGGGAAACTCCTGGGAATCAGGAAACCTGGACTCTCATCCTGTCTCCGAGACACTTGTGATGTCCAGTCACTTCTCTGAACTTCAGTTTCAAGTACGAAGAGGCAAGAGCTCAATGCTACTTCAAAGCAAAACAAAGCTGTCTTTGGTCCTAAGAACACAGTCAAGGGTCTTGTAAGGAGAAGGTCGGTGTCATAGCTGGGCCAGTGGTTCGAGGCCTATCTCGTAAGCTCCGTGAGGGCAGGGCTCCTGTCTGGCTTCTTCACTGTTTTTTCCCAGGGTCTGCAACGCTGGAGGACAGATGGTGGGCATTTAGTGTTTGTTGGATGGATGGAGGGATGGTTGAATGGATGGACAGAAGGAAGAATGGATGGTCTTTCCCTAGAGTGCAAGCGTAGGCGCTAGCAAGGCGGTTTGTCTGGACTATAGGGTTAAGCCATCTTTTTCTGCAGAGACTGAGCGGGTAGGTCGCACAGCACAGAAGAAAGCTGTCTGTCTGTGTGGCTGCGTTTCTCTGGGTGTGAGGCATGGTGGTTAGTCCTGGAATCAGCCCAGGAAATCAACATGAAGAGCTGCAGGTCTCAGAACTTCCTGGAAGGTTGACCTTTTACTGACGATGTTGGGATCTTAGTCACGGAACGATGGCCGTCTTGGCAGCAGTAGGGTGGAATTTCTTTGCACACCAACCATTTTCTTCTCCTCACCCATTAACAACCCACGAAGCCTCTGGCCTGCCTAGCTGGAAAAATAAGCCTTTCATATGTTGACGGTTAAACTGAACCTGAGCTCCCTAAACCGGGTGTACACAGTGGCAGCACTGCAGACATTGGGGACGGGATCGTTCTTTGTTGGGGGGCCCTGTGGTGCCTTCTGGGAGATTTAGCCACCTCCCTGGCCTCTTTTCACCAGACGCCAGTAGCCCTCCCTGACTTGGGACAACCAGAAATGCTTCCATACTTTACCAGATGTTCTTGGGATGGGGCTGCAGAGCACAAAAACGTCCCCAGTGGAGAACCATTGGTCCAGGACCCACAGTGTGGCCAGGTGGGGCTGGGTTACTAGCAGTTGGTGGTCTTCATAAGTGACCTAGGAATTCCCTGGTGGTCCAGTGGTTAAGAACCTGCCTTGCAATGGAGGACACGTGGGTCCAATCCCTAGTCTGGGAACTAAGATCCTGCATGCTGCAGGGCGACCGAGCCCACACACCGCAACTGGAGAGACCATGTGATGCCTCAGAGACCCTGATTGCCACAACTAAGGTGAGATGCAGCCTACACAAATAAATAGATAAAAGTTACCCAGTTGCTCTGGGTCATGTAGCACAGATGGTGAATGACTGTGTAATAATATATAATCCTTAGCTCAACTGCTAGAATAGATAACTGTTATCTCCACTGGGAGGAAATTAGGCTCAGGAGGTTAGGTAACCAGAGGTGAAATTTCAAAATAAGTTTCAAATTCCATTTAAGGCAGTGAGTCTCATGGTGAATTATGAGCCAGAGACGTAGCTGAATCATGGTTCTCGCCCTCTGTACCCTGAATCCAAAGATAGCTTTGGCTCCGGGCGATGGGACCCAAGGAGGTGCAGCTGCAGGAGACAGAACCACCTTCACCGCAAGCCCGGCTCTGCTTTCTGACCCAGTCTTTATGACTAAATTGCAAAGCCTACCTCACCGATGAATCAGAAGAGCCTGAGAGGTCGTCTTCGATCGTGGTGGAACGCACACATTGTCACCTGGTGGCCTGAGTCTCCATCAGGATCCTTAAGACTCGGCAAGCTTGTTATCCGTATTGAACTGATTGACACATTCAGCCAGTAAGAACTGAGCCCCACTGCGTGTGCCAGGCCCTCTGCTGGGCGCCGGGAGGAATCCTCCCCGGGGCAGATGCTCATGGAGTGCCTACTGTGTGCCAGCCCTGAGCAGAGTGCTTTTATGATTTGTTTCAGCCCCTCAACAGCACTGGGAGGTTGATGCTGGCCCCTGTCCCCTCGTTGTGCTGACGAGGCCACGGTGGCCCAGCAAGGGAAATCAGCTGCCTGAGGTCACACCACTGGGGAGAAGGAGGGCAGGAGTTGAGCCCAGGCATCATGGTTCCAGAGTCTACTCTTATCTTCGGCCATGCGGCATGTGGGATCTTAGTTCCCCAACCCAGGATCAAACCCATGCCCCCAGCAGTGGGACCTTGGAGTCTTAACCACTGGACCCGCCAGGGAAGTTCCCCACCATGCACTCTTGACTGGTGTTCTCCTTCCAACGAGGAGATGAAATGATAGAACCCTCATCGTTACAGCTGCCTTTAAGGGGATTTGATGAGGCCAGAACCAAGAGCGAGCACCCCGAGAGGCAGGGTCCTGAGGAGCGGCCAGACAGGGCGGCATCTAAGAAGGTGGAGCTGGAGGAGGGTTTCGGAAGAGGCCCCTTGGCTCCCATGACCACTGGCCTTGAACTACGCTTGTTACCACCTGAGTGTCCTTCATTGTCCCCCCAGAACAAGCCGCAAAAAGGAGTCATACCCGGAACCATCTGAGGTCAAGTCCTGCCCTGAGTCGGGGTGCATCTTAGAAGCCCCATCCCTCCAGCCATGCTCTCCCCACCAGTGTGAACACCCTGACTTGTAAGTCAGTCTAGCACCCAGTGTGGGGGCCCCGGGGGGCATGGGACTGGAGGTAGGTGTGCTTTCTTTGTATGAAAAAGAATTCACTGAGGGTGAAACTGGGTATTAATATTTCAAATGCTATATAACATATACAATTAGAAAAGTTAGGGGGAGGCCTTCCCTGGTCGTCCAGTGGCTAGGACTCCACACTCCCAATGTAGGGGGACCGGGTTCGATACCTGATCAAGGAAACTCCTATATGCCGGATGCCACAGCTAAGACTCAGCCCAGCCAAGTAAATAAATAAATAGAAAAGAAGAAGAGAAGAGTTGGGGGAATTCCCTGGCAGTTCAGTGGTTAGGACTCAGCACTTTCATTGCTGGGACCCAGGTTCAATCCCTGGTTGGAGAACTAAGATCCCTCGAGCCACATGGCACAACCCAAAAGAAAAAAGAAAAATTGGCCCATTGAGGGATGGCAGCGCAGTGGGCTGGGTAAGTGGTTGTATGAACGTGGCCTGAGAGTGCCCTCGGACCCTAAGGGAGCGGTGAGACAGGTCCCCAGGCTGACTCAGCAGCTCACAGCCTCACCCCAGCAGTCCTTGCTTCCTAGCATCTAAGGATCTAGGAAACATGACAGTTTATCATAAAAAGGGTACTATCAGCCACCCTTTCTCAACCACAGTCCATGGGGTGGCAAAGAGTTGAACAAGACTTAAGTGACTAACACTTTCACTTTCCAGCCACCTTTATCTGAGGACTAATTTGTAGAGTCACGCTGTGGCTCAGACGGTGAAGAATCCACCTGCAGTGCAGGAGACCCATGTTTGATCCCTGGATTGGAAAGATCCCCTGGAGAAGGGAAGGGCAACCCACCCCAGTACTCTTGCCTGAAGAATCCCATGGACAGAGGAGCCTGGCGGGTTAAAATCTATGGGGTCGCAGAGTCAGACACGACTGAGCGACTGACACTTTCACACTTGACCACTTACTGCATCCTAGGTGCTGGCCAGGTCCATCACATGTGTCTTCTCATTGCATCTCAACAAAAGCCAGGTTAAAAAGATATTCTTGCCCCCATTGTACAGACGAGGAAACTGAGGCTTAGAGAGATCAAGAAACTTGTCCGAAGCCGTTCAGCTATAAAGATAATCAGATGAAAATTCAAACACCAGTCTGTGTGGCAACTGCCTGAGTTTCTGCTTGAGTTCCTTTCCTTTAGTCTTGAGGGCAGCCCCCCTGCCCCCAAGGGAAGGGCTTGGCAGTGATCTCTTCCCAAATGTCTGGGATGCTGCTGCTCTCCATGGAGAGGCGAGGTCAACCCCAGGCTGGTCACCCCGGCTCCCGAACTCAGAGCCGTACTGAGTGCAGAGGCTGGTTCAGTGCCTGGCAATGGAGGTTGTACTGCTGAGGTTGTACCCCCAAGGAGGTGCATGTGGCTGTGTAGGGAAGGTGGGGCTTATCATGGTGCCTGGGGTGCACCTGGCATGTAGTGCCAGGCTTCATGGGTGCTGTTCATCCTTTAATGCACAGCATAGTGTTAGACGGTGAAGTTCAAAGTGCAGTAGCTGCTCTGTTGAGATAAAGGTGAGAGAAGGAGCCCAGGGGTGTGAGTTCTAACCCTGGGTCTGTCCAAACACACTGGGTGACTTTGGACTTGTCCCTTGCTGTATCTAGGCCAGAGGGACCCGTTGGACTCCAAGGGTGGAGACTGGGGTGGGTACTGGGGCTGCCAGCAGTTGAAGGCTGGTGTTAACTCCGGCTCCACTCAGGGCAGAGTTCGTGTTCCCCTCCAAGATTTTCCAAAGAATAGACTGCCTGGGTGTTGGGTCATTTGTATGTGTGCCTGTGGCCCATATCCTAGGGCTACGTGTGGGATGGTGTGGTGGTTGTTACTCAGTCGCTAAGTCACGTCTGACTCTGCAGCCCCATGGACTGCAACACGCCAGGCTTCCCTGTCCTTCACTATCTCCTGAAGTTTACTCAGATTCATGTCCATCGAGTCGGTGATGCCATCCAGCCATCTCTTCCTCTACCACCCCCTTCCCCTTTTGCCTTCAGACTTTACCCAGCATCAGGGTCTTTCCCAAGGAGTCAGTTCTTCACATCAGGTGGACAAAGTACTGGAGCTTCAGCTTCAGCCTCAGTCCTTCTAATGAATATTCAGGACTGATTTCCTTTAGGATGGACTGGTTTGATGTCCTTGCAGTCCAAGGGACTCTCAAGAGTCTTCTCCAACACCGCAGTTCAAAAGCATCAGTTCTTCAGTGCTTATAGCTTTCATTCTGGTCCAACTCTCACATCCACACATGACTACGTAAAAACCCTTGCCTTGACTAGACGGACCTTTGTCGGTACAGTTGTGTCTCTGCTTTTTAATATGCTGTCTACGTTTGTCGTAGCTTTCCTTCCAAGGAGCAGGTGTCTCTTAATTCCATAACTGGGAGGATTAGCAGCCCCGATTGCAAGCCTGTCCGGTGGCTCCCGGCCTTTTTAGGAGCGCCGTGGATGCTGGTTTCCTCCCCTACAGAGGTCACAGGAGGAGTCTTCATCATGTGGCTGCTTCTAGGCATGAGTGCCCCAGACCTTCTGAGATCGGGGGTTGCTAGTTAGAACAAGTGCAGAGGCCCTGGGGCAGGAATGAGCTTGGCTTCTTGGTGGGACAAACCCTGGTGCGTGAAATAGGGATCAGTAGAAAGTGAGGTGGGAGAGGGTGGTGGGAAGCGGTCAGATGGTGTACAGCCGTGCAGACCGTGGGGGAAAACGTGGGTTTTATTCCAAGTGCATTGTGGAGTTTCAAGCTGGGGAAGAGAAGCTCCCACATTTGTGACTATCTTTCAAGCTGCTCTGTGGCAAGCAAAGTGTGGGGGCAAGGGTGAAAGATGAGAAAGCGAGGAGATGGCTGGTGAAGCGCTGTGGCTGTCGTGGTGGCCATGACAACAGAGATGGGGAGCTGTGCTCAGACTCAGGATATGCTTTGGAGGGGCAGCTGTCAGTATTAGCTGGTAGATTGGGTGTCAGGGGAAGGGCAACAAGAAAAATCAAGAACATTGCCCAGGCTTTTGGCCTGAGCCCCAGGTCAGGCTCTTTATTGAGATGGGATGGATTGGCCCTTGAGGAGTCAGTTAGTTGCCTGGCAAGTTGTCCTGGGTAGCCCAGGATTCCTCCGCACCTCCTCCACCACTCACCACCTGCGTGAAGTAGAGCCTCAGCTCCAAGCCCAACAGTCTGGCTGTCAAGGTCCTTGAAATGACCCTTCCACGAGGCTGACATTCCAGAATCCCTTGCCCAGGAATACCTTGGAAGGTTTTAATCACCTGGCACCTGGCACTCTATATTCCAGAAACTAAATCATGGCAACCTTGACAAATGGAGTATGAATTAGTAGCTGATTATCATCGCCAGCAATTAATCACCATGGCCAAGGCTTATTAATTCCCACAGCTCGATTATGACCTACGTTCAATGATCTGTGACCCTAGGAGGGAGCAGGGAGCTCCCTTATTCTTGGAACATCAGCGGATCAATAACCCCAAGACGTGATCTGCCAGCGTCCGTCTCCCAGCGCGCAGCCAGATCCGCATCCAGGGAGGCAGCTGAGGGCAGTGGGACACGTGCTGCCAGACCACAGCTCGCTCCGAGGCCCCTCGCTCCAGGGAGGACTGCAGAATTACCATGCAGCATTGCAGACGCCCAGCAGAGGAGGCCGGTTCTGCAGTGTTCATAGAGGGCTCCTCGTGGGCCCGGAGTCCTCTGCTTGAAACTTTGTGAGATGACTCTCGCAACTTCTACCTGAGTGAAGGCAAATGACCCCTACCTGGGTCATTAATCGAACATTTATTCTTTATGCCGGGTGCTCTCCTAGGGACTAGCAAACACACAGAGTTTATACATATAGGCTCTATACTTCTTGGGGAGAGAAAAACAAAAGTAAGTGGACATGATGTCAGACTTGGGCAAGCTCCATGTGGAATGAAATACAAGGCAGAAGGGTCGAGGGTTGTGTGTCAGGGTCAGGGGGGCCACTCTGGACAGGAGGCATTGGAACAGAGACTTGAAGGAGGAGGAGGCACCCCACAAGATCAGGGGAACGAGCCTCCCAAGTGGTGGAAACAGCCTAAGAGCAAAGGCCCTGTAGCAGGAACATTCTAGAAGGTGAGGTCGTGGAGTGGGCCAGGGGCCTTGTAGTCAGTGTGGGATGGGATTTGGTTTTCATCACGAAAACCTCCTTAAACAGCTTTGGGATGTGAAAATTGGAATCTTTGCTAATTTGACTGCTGAAAAACGCCACCTTGCTTCTGATTCAGGGTCGTGAGTTACCTACTGCTCTGCCCCGGAAGCTGTGCTCCTGTTAAATGCACCAGCTGGGGGCCTTGAGTCTGGGACGTGTCTCGGGTTCGGGTCTCATGCATCGCACTGCGGTGAGCATCTCTGTGCTTGGGAGCTGAACTGACCCCTCCTCTTTCTCTCTCTCTCGAGGCCACTACGATGCTCGGGCCCGCGTCCTCATCTGCCACATGGCCTCCCTCCTCCGAGCGCCCTTGGAGGAGCTTGACCTCCTGGAAGAGACCTTCCTCGAGAGCCTGAAGGAAAGCAAAGAGGAGGACTCTGAGTAAGGGACCCCTGGCCCTGGCCCCGCCTATCGGGAATAGAGGCCTCCCACTTCTCAGATAACACAGTCCAGTCTGCGCCTCCTCCCGCCTACCTGGAATCTGGGATTTCCACTCCAGTGGACTTCTGAGATGTCTACCACTTCCACCCATTAGGAGACCCTGAATGGAGAATCCTGGTACAGCCCTGACTGGCTGTGTTACACTTTAGCAAGTCACTTTCCCTCTCTGGCCTCCACCCTCATTTATAGGAGACAGGGATTGAGCGGATGATTGCTCGAAGCCCTGAGTTTGTGACTTTAACAGCCTGTGGTCTTGACACCCCCCTGCACTTCAGTTCATATGGCACCTTGTCCGTGGGTCAGAGTGGCCTGGGTTCTGACCCCTGTTTACTTTTGACCTTGGGCAGGTCGGCCCCCCTTTCTCTAAGCCATAGTATTCTTATCTGTAGTATAGGAATGAGAATAACATCTTAAGGTTGTTGTGGGAAACAGATGCAACTGTATTATCAAGTGCTTGGCCCAGGGCTGGCACACAGCAACGGTTCCATACCTAGGAGTCCTTACCTTCCCCACATGTCCCCATGCCTGCCAAGGCTGATGGGCTTTGCTCTCTCTGTATGGTCAGGTGTATGTCGAGGGAAATTTTCCTGGCAAACTTGGCCAGAGCTCAGCTCTTTGTCGAACACCCTACAGAGGATCTAATCCCAGAGTAATAGATCAGTCCCAGTCACAGCCTAACTGCATGCTCCTTGCAGCCAGGCACATCTCCCAGCCTTGAGTTTTGTTCAGCCACGAAGAGTTTCTTTGAGCAGCCAGACTGTGCCAGTTCAACCGAACTGAGAATTTAGCTTTGAAGCCAAGCTCAGAACTGCATCCACCCTCCCCCCACCCAAGTTTGTAGGGCAAAGGGAGGGGGTTGTTTCCTTGAGAAAGAAGGAAAGTTAATCTGTCAAAATAACCCCAAATAGCCTTGTTTTGACTCGCAGAGCCGTGTCAGTACAGAAAAACCTGGACCGAGCCCCGTGACCACAGTCACAAGGGCTGCCCAGCACCTTTGGGTATACTGGACGTTTGTACCACTTCAAGTATGCCTTGAAGTGAAAGAAACTCTTGAGTATTGTTTGGAAATCTGTTGTCAGAAAGAAACATATTACCCAGAGGTTCTGTTCCGAGAATACCAGTCATGCCAGATCAGGGACGGTGAAACAGAGCCCACCTCTGCCACTTACCAGCCGTGTGATCCTGGCCAAGTTACTTAACTTCTCTGAGCCTCAGTTTCCTCACATGCAAATGGGGATAATAATAGCACCCTCTTCAAAGCTTCATGTGGGGCTTAAATGAAGTTTCTATACCTAAAGTGCTTCGAGCAGGCCTTGCAGAGCTGTGTGTGTGTGTGTTCAGTTGCCAAGTCATGTCTGACTCTTTGTGACCCCATGGACTGTAGCCCGCCAGGCTCCTCTGTCCATAGGGGTTCTTCTGGCAAGAATATTAGAGTAGGTTGCCATGCCCTCCTCCTCCAGGGGATCTTCATGACCCAGGGACTGAACCCATGTCTCCTACGTCTCCTGCACGGGCAGGCAGGCTCTTTACCACTGGCACCACCTGGGAAGCTCTGCACAGACTTACTAGGTGATAAATATCAGCATTTGCTATCGTACCAAAAGATTGATGCTTTTGAACTGTGGTGTTGGAGAAGACTCTTGGGAGTCCCTTGGACTATAAGGAGATCAAACCAGTCAATCCTAAAGGAAATCAACCCTGAATATTCATTGGAAGGACAGATGCTGAAGCTGAAGCTCCAATATTTTGTCCACCTGATGTGAAGAGCTGACTCATTGGAAAAGACCCTGATGCTGGGAAAAATTGAAGGCAGGAGGAGAAGGGGACAACAGAGCATGAGATGGCATCTCATCTCATTGGATGGCATCACCAACTCAATGGACATGAGTTTGAGCAAGCTCTGGGAGATAGTGAAAGACAGGGAAGCCTGGCGTGCTGTAGTCTGTGGGGTTGCAAAGAGTCGGACACAACTTAGAGACCAAGCAGCAACATTGCTGTTATTTCATTGTGGGGCCATTTCCTTGGGAAAATACTCCATAGGTGTCATTTTTGAAACTAAATCTTAGGGACTTTGGTGACCTCTGGGTTCCATCTGTGGTCTGTGGAAGAATCTGGGACCCAGGGAAAGCCTAGGGACTGGTCAGCCAAGCAGCCTGGTCCTCTGACTCTGCTGCTAAGTCTGTGTGGCCCTGGGCCCTGGCTTTCCCTCTCTGGCATCAGCACCCATGTTCTCACCTGTCCAAGAAGAGGATCGAATTGCGTGTAGGTGTCTTTTAACCCTGAGGTTTTGTGTTTCTGTAAGGTGAGCTTCCTGGCACCCCGGGGTGATCCTTTGCAGCTGGGGTTCAGGGTGCAATGTCCCACCTCTGTTCTTGGGGCCTCTTTGAGCCCTGTGGCCATCCGAGCTTCCCCTCCTGGTTGGGTGACTTCACTTCCCTATGCCTTAGCTTCCTTGTCTCTAGCACAGGGATAGTGATCGTATCTCCATCATAGGGCTGTCCAGAGGATTAAATAAATTCATTTTATCAAAAGCTTGGAACAGTCCCTGGCACATAGTAAACAGCGAATGCCAGGCTGGAGGTTGATACTGAGCCCATCATAATAACATGGTCAACATCTAACCTTTACTGAGTGCTCTCTAGATGCCGGTACAAGATACCGTCTCATTGGATTTTCACCGCAGTCCCCTGAGGCTTTGGCAGAGGAAGAAACAGAAGGTCAGAGGGTGACGTCACTCGCCCAGGGTTGCCCAGGTGATTGGATTCAGCTTCCTTATCCAGTCTGAACGTCACTCACTGCATCCCCTTCGGGCGTGGCTGGGAACCCCCAGTTTCCTCCTTAGTTCTGAAGAAGGCAGCAAAGATCATTCTTCTATGGGTTGTCTGAGCTTTTACTCGGAATGTGTCTCTAGACTCCCCAGAGATAAGCACCCCCTCTCTATTGACTGGAGAAAGTGATTTAAAAAAAAAGACAGAAAAGGGTGGACTTCCCTCGTTGTCCGGTGGATAAGAATCCACATGCCAACGTAGGGGACACGGGTTCTGTCCTCAGTGTGGGAAGAGAAGACTCCACGGTGGATAAGAATCCATGTGCCACCACAGGGGACACGGGTTCTGTCCTCGGTGTGGGAAGACCCCACGTGCAGCGGAGCAGCTAAGCCCGTGTGCCTCACTGAGCCCCCTCCAGGGCCCGAGAGCTACAAGCACTGAGCCCACGGGCCGGAGCTACTGAAGCCAGTGCCCCTAGAACCTCGCACCTGGGGTCCCCAGCAGGGAAAACCACTGCAGTGAGAAGCCGTGCCCCGCATCTGGAGAGTAGCCCCCCACTCTCCAAAACTAGAGAAAGCCTGCTCGCAGCGACGAAGACCCAGCACAGTCATGAATAATTCTGGGAAAAACGAGAAGGGTGATGATGAGGACAGAAGAGGGGAAGGCACCCCCTCTCACGGGAGATAAAGCGGCCGTGAGGGAAATTTCTCTGTGGAGCCGAGAGATGAGCAGTATGGTTGTCTGCTCCTCACAAGGTAGCCGTGACTTCAGCCTGGGATTTAGCCCTGATCTGCATTTTGGCTTCAGCCTCTGATAGCTCAGCTGGTAAAGAATCCGCTGGCAGTGCGGGAGAGCTGGGATCCCCTGGCAAAGGGAAGGGCTCCCCACTCCTGTATTCTGGCCTGGAGTATCCCATGGACTGTATAGCGCATGGGGTTGCAAAGAGTCAGACACGACTGAGCAACTTTCACTTCTGTCTTTGGGAGGCTGACCTGAAGTCCAGCTCAAGGTCACTTCCAGCATCCCAGGTCGTGAGTGTGGCCAGGGGCTCTGTGATGGCAGAGGTGGCCATGGTGCCTCAACAGCAGGCAAAGTCAGGAAGAGGAGCAAGGCTTCGTATGGATTTAGTGTCGTGCTCTGAATTCTCACTTCCCAGTATAGGAAGCCTCGCAGATATGACTCACAGCCAGTGTCTCCTCTTGTTTAAATTCAGTCCGGCAGGGACCTCCCTGGGATTTGTTCTAATATCCCGGAAGCTTCATTCTTGATGGTGAGTGGCCTGAACTCTGGCTAAATATTTTCTTTAGCCAAAATGTATGTGCCCTCTGGTTTTCATAGACGTGGACAGTGAGCAGGAGAATAGATCACTGCACTGAGATGTTCACCTCCAAATCTTTCTTTCTGAGGAACATCTTCTGAGCTGCATCCAGGTGCCAGTCCCAGAGCCGGCTACTGAGGGTGGAGGCAGGAAAGGTTTGATCTATGTCCTAAAGGCTCACCCCGGCGGTTCTCAAACTTGACATAACCAGAGAGCTTGTTACAAGTAGTTTTCTCACCCAGGAAGTCATGCTTTTTAACACCTCCCCGCTGGGGCTCCTGATGTGGTTCATCCAGAGCCTAGCCTTTGAATTCCAGGCTAATACAGCACAGAGGGTTAGGAAGGTCTGGGGTAGGGGCAGTCAGGCAACCTTGAGGCTCAGGGTGTGCTTCCTGGAGGAGACGACTCTGGAATGGACAGTGATGTTTAGCCAGACAGAGGAAGGTGAGAAGGTCCTTGGCAGCCAAGGGGCAGCAGGAACACAGGACTGAGGCTTAGGAGGCGTGCCTGCAGGCACTTTAGTGTTTCTGGAGGGTAAAGTGTAAATTCGGAATTAATGAACCATGAGGCTGTGAAGGAGGCAGGGGCCAGGTCACAGGGGGCCTGAGTGTCCTGCTGGAGAAGTGACCCCATCCTCAAGGCAGAGGAGGAACTGGGAGGGAGGGAGAAACAGGGGCAGACCGTCACGGTTCTTATTCTCCTGCTTGGCGTTGGTCACCTTCTGGGGCTCCATCATCATTTCCAGTCCCGAAGTGAGAAAACTGAAGGTCAGAACAATCGGGTGAGCCAGTGAGCTTGTGGCAGAGCTGGGCTGAGACCTTTCTGCCCCCAGTTTGCAGAGTGTTTCCACACTCTGCAGCGTTTGTTGAACCAGATACTACTGGTCGGTCCGCAGAGCCAGTTGCTCGTGGCCCCTGGGTGTTCCTCACATATGTTCCCCCAGCAGCTGGAATTCCTCCTCAGGCCTTGAACTCTGCTGAAAGCAGCTCATTTCCAGCCTTCCCTTTTGCCCCAAATGGTGCTAGCAGTTCAGGGCCAAAGTATATCTGCAGCCTGTGTTGAGGAAGTTATCACAACCATGGAAAGAATGATGGGAGCAATAAACACACGGGATGATTACAGCGTGCTAGTCACCTGTGTGCACTCTCGTTTCGCCCTCCCAGTACCCCTGGGAATTCAGGGCTATTATCATCCCCTCTTCATGAATGAGGAGACTCAGACAGGACAAGTTATTTGTACCTAATCCCGAGGTTAGTAAGTGGCTCTGTCCACCAGGATAGGCTAGGTTTTGCTGCAGTAACAAATGACCTCCGTGTCTCAACGGCTTACAGCAAGAAAAAGGTGCGTTTCTTTCAGGTTGGCTGTGGCTTTAGTCCACTCTGTCTTGGTCCCAGGGTGACAGAGTGATCTTGGTCCAACAGGGTTGCTGGTCTCGGGGCAGAGCAGAAGGGGTCTTAGCAGGAGGTGACACAGATCCCTTCCCCCTCCTGGCCAAAGCGGGTCATGGGGCCACTCAGCTCAGCAGGGCAGAGAAGGATCATTTTTCCTTAGGGGGACCAGCTCAGGGCATAACTGGACATCTGGAGAACGCTGGTGGCCCACCACAGCAGAGGCAGGATCCAAGCCTAGTTTACAGGGTTTGAAACCTGACTGCACAACCCAGGCCCTTCATCACCATCGTGTGATGATCGATGCGTGTGGTTCAACCTCTTCCCGCACGTCTGAGGGCGTGCGTTTCAATCACAGGAAACCAGCACCTGTGATCACGGAGAGCTGGTTTCCGCTCAGTAGTGAAGCAACCAAGAAGTTGCTCCTGGGCTGTACCCCCAGGAGGATAAGAACGTCTCCCTCCTGAGGCTGTTGGTTTTAAAGATTAGATTTGTTAAGGAATCCATCAAGGAATTGAAGACAGTTGGTTGAGGTGAGCGGGCCGACAACCAAAATGCTTAGCAGGTCTCTGAGTGCCCATCTCAAATCCCACTCCTCCTCAGTGACTGGAGAATGAACGGTTTCTCACTATCACATGTGGTTCAGGAGGCGAGAGATGGGAAGGGAACAGTTCTGATTGAGGACTGCGTGGTCCTGTTTGCCAGCACACAAAAGTGCCCGCCCGCTGTCCACGCTCCATGAAAGTCTGTCGATCGAAGGCGTGAATTAAATTAAGTCCACACTGTCTTGGTTCTGGGTCCCAGGATGACTAGAGTGATCTTGGTCAACAGTGTTGCTGGTCTCAGGGCAGAGCAGGAGGAGGCGCAGCAGGAGGAGGCGCAGCAGGAGGAGGCGCAGCAGGAGACTTAAATTCCTTAATGAATTGAATCCTTACAAACCAACAGCCTCAGGAGGGAGACGTTCCTATCCCCCTTTTTACAAAAGGGGGGACTAAATTTCGGGGAGATGGAGCTTCGTGGGAGCGGCCTCCATCTGGGGCCCCACGTGCAGGGCCGGCTGTCGGGCTCTGTGTCCGAGATTCCCTACACTGCTCCCCACTGCCACTCAGAAGCTGGGTACGCTCATCCCCGAACGCGGCTGTGATACGCGGACAATAAAAAGGAAAACTGCTTCTGGGATAAGATAAGCCATTCGAAGTGCAAAGCACAGTGGCAGTCATGTTAAAAGTCCTCAATAAATATTAACCCTTCTTTCATTATTGCCGTCATCTGCCATCGCTCCAGCACTGAGTTGTTGTCCAAACTCCAGGTTCAGTGCAGAGTTCACGCTGGTAATGACTGCACCCTCCCCCGTCTCCCGTCCTGCGCCTTATTGCCCCGAAGCACCGCGGGCCGAGTGTCAGACAGGACAGTTGGCCTTAGTGACGGGAGGGATTCTCAGGATTCTCCTGACTCGAGTTTCCAACACTGGTTCCCTTTTGCTATGTTCGGTCAGGCTCAGATCTCAAGTCCGGACGGTTCTAGTTGTTGCCCCAAAGCCAAGGTCTCCAGCACAGACATTTCTCTAACCCATGTCTGAAAGGGTTATTCTCAAGGGAAATTGGTTTCCAAAAGCAGATGGCAGAGCGCGGGCTGGGGAAGGAGAGAGTGAGGTGATGGAGTCTGTAACTGTCGAGTGCTCGTTCCAAGTCCGTCTGTGTAAAGATACCTTTGTGTTTCTTTTGCTGTTGCTGTTATTACTTCTTTGTCTTTTCATTATTCAAATTGCAACCCTGTTAGGATGGATCGACTGGGTAAGTAGCATATCCCACATACTGGGTTTTTAGAACGTTTTCAGCTTTTTAAGACCGTCAATGATGGATGGGCCCGGGGTAACCTTGGTACCTCACTCTGCATGATAGAGCCTGTGGCACGGAAGCTAGTTTGGGGGGTTGGGGAGGAGGGGTGGCATCAAGGTTGCCCAGGCACCGCCGGCCCTAGAGGGCAACCTCTTCTCCCGCAGGTCTGCCGAGGCATCCCGGAAGAAGAAGGAGAACAGGAGGAAGTGGAAGCGCTATCTGCTGATAGGCCTGGCGACCGTGGGAGGCGGGACGGTGATCGGTAAGATGAGATGGGACATGTGGCCAGGCCGGGTGGGATGACCCCAGGGACTGGCTTCAGGGCACAGTCACGATGGACTGCTTGCTCACTTGCGTGTTGAAGGTGCTTTGCTCTCTCCCTCTTGCTCTGGGGAGAAATTCAGACTGCTTGCCGCAGCTCGCGTGCTCCTGTGCGGTCTGCCACCCCCCTGAACACTGTCTGCCAGCTCCCTGCTCGAGCCACCCCGTGCTGGCACCGCTAGGCCTTCCCCTGTGTCCCCCCGCTTGGTGTCCACTGCAGGGGGATCAGCTGGAGGGCTGCCTCCCTCCGCGTGCAGAGGCAGTGTGTTCACACGTATGTCGGGGGGCCGCGTGCTCACGCCCTCCTGTCCCCCGCACGGGCGGCTGTCCTTGCAGGCGTCACCGGGGGCCTGGCCGCTCCTCTCGTCGCTGCCGGGGCCGCCACCGTCATCGGCAGCGCCGGGGCCGCGGCTCTGGGCTCAGCGGCAGGCATCGCCATCATGACCTCGCTGTTCGGCGCCGCTGGAGCCGGCCTGACAGGTAAGGCTCCAGAGCAGCGGCGGTCGTGAGGGGTCTGCGGCCCCGGGTGGCCCAGCCCCGTAAGGGTCATGCCCAGATTCTCACCAGGGGAACTCCCTGGGAGATGGAGGAGGAGGAGGACGTGGCTTTCCTCTTCTCTGAGTTCCAGAACCTGCGGCAGGCTTCAGCACGGGTCTGGGGAAGGGCCAAGGTTGTGAAACTGCCCCAGTGTAGACGCTTCAGGGAGGGTCTTACTGGACTTGTTGTCGCCACCCGGGAAGTTTCCAGGCGGGATGCCTCAGAGACGCTTGAGCTTCCCCGTGTAAGAGACACTTACACGAGAAACTTACACTTACACTTTACAAGAGAAAAGAGCTACTTTTCATTCACCAGCATCCCCTGGGTGGGGGTGGGAGGGAGTCTCCCCAAGCCACCTGTGTCATAGGCCCCTCATCACACAGTTTCCTGTTCCTCTCTCCAGGTGGCCTGTAGCTTCCCACGTTAAGAATCTTGCTCATGGGAACTTCCCTGCTGCTCCGGTGGTTAAGAACTTTGCCTTCCAGTGCAGGGGGTAAGGGCTTGATGCCTGGTCCAGGAGCAGAGATCCCACGTGCCTTGCGGCCAAAAACACCAAAATAAAACAGAAGCAGTATTGTAACAAATTCAATAAAGACTTTAAAGATGGTCCACATTTTTAAAAATCTTGGTCTACTAAGATGGGTGTGTTACGCTCCTGAGGTTCGTGGGCAGGAAAACGATATAGTACCCACTGAATCAGGACAGAGCAGTGGTTTATAAACTTGGATTCTGAGTTTCAACCCCAGCTCTGCCACTCACGGGGCTCACTGGACTTTGGAATCTTCTTACTCTCATCTGTAATTAGGGACAATCGTGGCACCAACATTAATGAGTTCAAAACTGAGACGTTTGTTGAGGAACAGGGCACAGAGTGTGTGAGTACACAGAGCCACGCCGACAACATTCCCCAGGGGCCCCAGGCACCCCCATCCTCATTTTTGTGTCTGATCTTTAGGATACAAGATGAAGAAGCGTGTTGGGGCCATTGAGGAGTTCACATTTCTGCCCCTGACGGAAGGCAGGCAGCTGCACATCACCATCGCCATCACGGGATGGCTGGCATCCGGAAAATACCGTGAGGACCGGGGGCAGAAAAGGATGCTGAGCGGGCGGGCATTGGCTGAGCTGGGTCTGCTGCTGTGGGCCAGACGCTGCCTAGGCTTTTGGTCAGTGTATGTCTGTAGGGCTGGGGTAGGAGAGCCCCATTTTTCAGAGAAGACTGAGGCTCAGATTGGCGAGATAACTTCATCCCATAGTCTTCCCATCCATCCATCCATCATCCATTCATCATCTGTTTGTCTACCCATCCATCTACCCACCCACCCACATCCATCTGTCCATCTAACCATCCGTCTATCCATCCATCATCCATCTGTCCATCTACACATCCATCATCCATCCATCCATTTGTCTATCTGTCCATCCATCCACCATCCATATAACCATCCATCCATCCATCCATCCATCCATCATCTGTTTGTCTACCCATCCATCTACCCACTCACCCATAGCCATCTGTCCATCTAACCATCCATCCATCTACCCATCCATCATCCATATAACCATCCATCCATCCATCCATCATCCATCCATCATCCATATATCCGTCCATCCGTTCATTTGTCCGTCCATCCACCCACACATCCACCCATCAGTCCATCCTTTCAGCAGGCTTTACAGAGCACTGAGCACACCCTGCCAGGCCCTAGGAATCCAGTGGTGAGCAGCACAGTCGTGGCCTCTGCTCCCATGGAACATATGGTCCAAGGCAGGAGACAGATCACTGAGCAGAGAATCACAGGGACGCAGTATGCGCGGCACAATAGGGGAAGCACAGTGTTCTGGGGAGTGAGGGGAAAGTCACCAGAGGAAACTTTTTAGGCTAAGGACTAGCTGGGGATTAGCCAGGTAAAGAAGAGAAAGCAACGAATACCAAGTTAAAGGGCAGCGTGTCGAAAGGCCTGTGGTGCCAAAGAAGCACAGGATGGCTGGAGCAGGGGGCTGGGAGACAGGAGTTTGGGGAGGCCACATCATGTAGGAGCGTGTGAGCTGTGGCCAGGGGTTTGGACTTCTCCTCAGAACAAATGGAGGTTAGCAGGGGACTTTTTAGCATGAAAGTGAGAAATCGGTGCACTGGCTGTGTGACCTCAGGCCATTTCCTTAACCTCTCTGTGTCTTGGCTGTTTCATTTGCGAGGCAAAGCAGATTATCCTTGCCTTTCAGGGCACTCACAAAGATTAAACAAGGTGACCTGTAGAAGATTTTTAGTGACATTTCGTAAGCATTACTTAGTTCCCTTTGCTGCTGTAATTTGAACATGTGTGAGTTGGGGGACTTCCAGCCAGGGTGGCCCTGAGGAATAAAAGTCAAGGTCCGCTTCCTGCTGGCTCACTGTTGCAAGTGCCCACGGGAGGCTCAACAGACAGGATGAGCCAGGTCATCAGCCCAGGGAGAGAGCAGGGTGAGCCCAGGACGCTGGAGCATCCCAACCAGATACGCACGCTCAGAGCCTGGGGGGTTCCCAGGGGGAAGCCACAGTTCTTCTGAGTGACATAGCAGGAAGCAGACGAGAAAATGCCCAGGCTCTGTTGAGAGGCTTTACTGGGCCCCAGAGTATTACTGGTAAGGCTCACCCCGGCCAGTCCATGCACAGCAGTCTCTGGCATTGACTGAGCACCTAGCACCCTGAGTCAGGCATTTCACCCACACGCTAGGGGCCTGCTGTACATGACCTCACGTGACCCTTTGAAGTAGAGCTGTTCTTTCCCTGATCTGGATGAAGAGGAAAGCTAGAGGGGTCCCATGGCAGACAGGCGGCACAGCAGGATTCCACCCCAGGTCTCCTGAGCCAGGGGTCACGGGTTCCTCTTCATTTGTCTCATGGCACGGTCTGTGCCACGGAAGGACCAAGATAGGAAGTAAGGACGAAGGGTCTCGAGTGAAGCAGTTGGCAGCTTTGACCAGTGTGGAAAGAGAATCCTTTATGGTTATTCTACCCCCTGGCTGAGTTGGCTCCAGATCAAAGTCAAGTTCGTCTGGGGGGTGGGGAGGAGGAGATTGTCTTCAGGGCTCTCCTCCAGCAGCCTAGTGCAGTATGTGCCCCAGGCAGAGGGGGGGCGGTTATAAGAAATGCAGCCGAGCTAGACGAAGTTCTGGAGGGAAGGATCACCTGCCTCCTTGACGCCAGGAAAGTCTCTTATCCTCGCAGGCCTGCTTCCGCCTGTGACGGGAACAGATGGACTTTCTTGGGTCTGTCCCTTTATTAAGTAGCATTGCACGTAATCGTGAGAGCGGCCTAGTAGCTTGCTGCTGAGCCAGGCATCCTGCATGCACTGGCTCACGTAGGCCCTCACGTCGAGCCACAAAGATGGGCATCGTTATCACCCCCATTTTACAGATGAGGAAACCGAGGCTGATGAGGGCTGCCCAGAGTCACCTTCTAGTCAGGGAACAGGGCACGGCTCACCCGCTTTCTGTCTGGCTCCATGGCCCATGTTCTTGGCCGCGGGGTGATAGAAGGCAGGAGAGCGCTTATAGTTTACGTAATGCTTTTCATGCAGCCTATCAGGCGGTCCCCGTGACCCCGGTGAGTCAGATGCCCTCTTTCCATTCTGACACCTGCAGAAACCGAGGCTCAGAGGGCAGTGTGCCCTGCTGCGAGCCTTGGGACCAGGAAGCTGCCCGGCTGGGTGCAGAGCCTGGGCCAGCATCACAGCCCACCACGCACACACATACATGCACACACACACACACACACACACACACACACACACACACGTACACACTTGCACACATGCATGTACATACACTTACATGCGTGCACATACACACATGTACACACGTACACACATGCATGCGTGAACATTCACATACATGTTTACACACATGTACGTGCATGCATATGTGTACAGTACATACACATGCAGCCTTACATACGTGTGCACATGTGTGTGTGCACACACACACACACAAAATCTGCCCACATCTTCTCTCAGAGCTGACTGTCTTCTCCTCCATAACTAGAGACAGTTAACCCCTGAGCTGCTGCAGAGCTCTGCCTGGGTCCCTGCAGAGATGGGGAGCAGCCCCTCAGGGGTCTTTGTCAGCAAAACTCCCATCAAGGCGCCTGGCTGAGCCGGAACCCAGAGGCAGTGGGAAGCTGTCTCCTCCCTCCCTTCACTCATCCTGCTTTCATGAGGCTTTGCAAATCGAGCGCTTGGCAGACAGGCTGCGGGAGAGATGGGCATCAGACGAAGCAAAAATAAATGGACAGTCATGGGCCGTGATGAGAACTCAGGGCAGGAAAGCGCGAGATGTGTGAGACCCATCAGAGGGCCAGAGGGGATTCCCTGGAGATAAGTCAAGCATGCTGGAAGCTCATAGAAAGGTAAGGATGGAAGGTCGCTTGGGCCACAGGCAGAGATGCACAGGGCTTCTCTGTACTCCCACAGTCCGCAAACCAGCGACTCCATGAGGTTTGCACGGTCCTCTCCCTCCCTGGGCTGAGGGCTTCTTATCTGGGTGGCTCAGCCTCCTGCATTGTAAAATGATATAACATTATCCCTTGTAATTGTGGGGCTCCATTTCCGAATCTATGTCGAGGGTTAAATCAGAGAGTCCATGAGAAAACCCTCAGTGCAGAGCTGCCCAGTGCTTGGTACCTGCTCACTGCACATTCCTGCAGTGACCAGGGTCTGCATCTTCAGGGTCAGGCTTCGGGCCTGGTGTGGTCTAGGTCCCCGGTTAACATCTGTATAGGAATGAAACAGTGAACAAAGAGATGGAATCAAAAGCATGTGCTTCCAAAGGGCAACATGATGAACAATGAGGCTGTAAGGAAGGCAAGGGCCAGGTCATGAGGGGTCCTGAGTGTCCTGCTGGAGAAGGGCCACTACCCTCACATCTGAGGGCGGACCGGGAGGGAGGACGGTGCCAGCGTCGTGGTTCTCTTCTCCTGCTTGGCGCCGGGCACATGGCGCTGCTGGCATCACCCTCCCATTTCCAGTCCCTCGGTGAGAAAATTTAGGCTCAGAAAAGTCAGGGGAGCCAGCGAGCTCACGGCAGAGCTGGCCTCAAAGCCCTCCGCCCCCAGTTTGCAGACTGTCCCCCAGGTTGTGTGAATGAGGCCCACTCACCCTCACGGGGGAGACAGGAGGACCAGCCCTGCCCATGGGCAGCAGCAGGCAGTGGGACCGAGGCCTACTCACCCTCGCGGGGAAGACAGGAGGACCAGCCCTGCCCATGGGCAGCAGCGGGCAGCGGGACCGAGGCCCACTCCCCCTCATGGGGGAGACAGGAGGACCAGCCTGCCCACGGGCAGCAGCGGGCAGCAGAACCGAGGCACCGAGGCCCACTCCCCATCGTGGGGGAGGCAGGAGGACCAGCCCAGACAGGAGAGACCCCACCCGCCTGTGCTCTCCCCAGGCACGTTCAGCGCCCCTTGGGCTGCCCTGGCCCGCAGCCGTGAGCAGTACTGCCTGGCCTGGGAGGCCAAGTACCTGATGGAGCTCGGCAACGCCCTGGAGACCATCCTCAGCGGTCTTGCCAACATGGTGGCCCAGGAGGCCCTGAAGTACACGGTGTTGTCTGGTGAGCCTCCCCTCCCCCGACCAGCGGCATGCCCACCACTCCCAGGCCACACTGGTTCTGTGCCTTTGCCTGCCTGAGGCCCCAGGGAGTCAGGCACTGTGCTGTTCCCTCGGTGCCCCTGTCTGTGACATGGTTATTATGGTCTTCATGGGGAGGAAATAGACAAACAGCCCATCACGTTATCACCTAGTGTATCAGTTAGTAAGTGCTGTGTAACAAGCCACCCCACAACCCAGTGACTTAAAATAGCAGTCATTTATCACAGTAGCTCAGGAGCGTTGGCTTCCTTTGGCTGACTTTTGCTGGGCCTGCTCATGCATCTGTGTGTCAGCTGGCCAGCCAGGTGTTGGCCAGCTTTGTCTGGGGTGACCAGGGTGACTGGGCTCTGCTCCATTCGTCTCTCCTCCTCTCCTGGAGTCGCAGGCTAGCCCACACCCCCGGGAGAAGTGCATCAAAGGCACAAGTCCATTTCACACCTCTCATCCAGCAGCATCTCATTGGCCAAAGCGGGTCAGGTGATGGAGCCTAGCGTGGACGGGCAGGGGGCGGGGCCGGAGGCGCTGCAGGGTTATGGGAAAGTGGGAGGGACACAGGGTGGTGTGATCGATTGGGCCATCTCTGGAATCCCACCCGTGGCAGATGCTTGAACCTGAGATCTAGTCCACGTATCAGAAATGTGTGAGCTTCCCTTTTCTTCCGGGCTAGTGAGCGGTTTGGCAGCACTTGGGAAACTTACAGACCCCAAGTTAGAGACTGCAGGCGCTCACTCGGGCATCCAGTAGCCAGCCAGTCACTTCCCTAGGAGGACCCCCCACCCTCACCCCCACTGCCTTCATCACCTGTACCCCTCCTCCCCAGGCCTCGTGGCCGCCCTCACCTGGCCAGCCTCACTCCTCAGTGTCGCCAACGTCATCGACAACCCCTGGGGCGTGTGCCTCCATCGATCGGCAGAGGTTGGCAAGCACCTGGCCCACATTCTGCTCTCCCGGCAGCAGGTACCCAGGACTGGCTGGAGCGGAGGTGGGAGGGAGCAGGGGAGCTGACTGGTGGGCGGATGTCATACCTCAGATGAGCCCATGTCAGGGTAGCCCGGTGGCTTTAAAGGGTCCCCACTGCTCCACCAGCTCAAGTCACAAAAGTGTCCTAGGAGAACTTGCCTGGCTTAAGACTGCACTTCTCTGCAGGGGGCCCAGGTTCCATCCTTGGTTGGGCAACTAAGGTCCCCAATGATGTGTGGTGGGTCCACGCCCTGCAAAAATATATCCTAGGATGGACCAGTAAGAATTACTGACTGTGCCTCCCTAGCAAGTAATCAAGTGAGGACTGAGTGTCAGAGGCCTCTGCAGGTGTGGTCGGGGTCAGCTCTTCCTTCGCACATGTCTACAGAGCTATACTCTGAGCAGCGGTCCAGATACCACATAAAACCATCAGGGTTCCGTCCACATTCCAGACAGTCAGAGGCAGGAAGGTACAAGTGAAAGCTCAGGAAGATCCCACATGCCGTGGGGTGGCTGAGCCGGTCGCATCCCTTGGCCAGGACTCAGTCCTGAGGCCGTCCCTGGCTACAGGGAAGTTGGAGAAACTTAGTTTTTGGCTGGGTAGCTGTAGGGGGTGGGGGGTGGGGGCAGAAAAGCTCAGGAGTTTTGCTACCAAGGATGAAGGGAGAGTAGCTGTTGGGCAGTGACTGGCAGCCTTGACTGCAAAGTTCCTGTGGAATTGGAATATGATTCAGTGGAGGGACTTTTGTGGAAGTAAATGGAGGTGGAACAGCAAGGAGCGGATGCAAGTATTGGCCCAAAAAGCAAGGGAAAAGCGTAGAGTGCTGAGCCCTGCTGGTCCAACGAAACTCGCCTGCCCTGCCGTCTGCTTCCGTGTCTGTAGACCCTGTACTCAGACCCCTCTCCTGACCTTCTTTTCCAGGTTTCCCTTCTGCAAGTTCTTTAGTCAGAAAGTGCCTCTGTGCATCTAACTTGGAACCCCCCATTTCTCTCTTTATGTGTTTTTTGTTATTTGGCTGCCTCGGGTCTTCACTGCATCATGTGGGATCCCTCATCGAGGCACGCAGACTCTCGTTGCGGTGCGCAGGCTCAGCAGTTGCGTTGCACAGGCTTAGTTGCTCTGAGACATGTGGGATCTTAGTTCTCCAACCAGGGATCAAAGCTATGCTCGCTGCATTGGAAAGGATTCTTAACCACTGGACCACCGGGGACCCCATGGACCATAACCTACCAGGCTCCTCTGTCCATGGGATTTTCCAGGCAAAAATACTGGAGTGGGTTGCCATTTCCTTCCTCCAGGGGATCTTCCCGTCCCGGGGATCGAAACCAGGTCTCCCCCCATTGCAGGCAGATGTTGTACCATCTGAGCCACCAGGGAAGCCTTACCAGGGGAATCCGTTTTTATGTTTTTTTTATTATTATTATTGTGGTGAAAGTCACATAACATAGAACATACTGCTTTAACCGTATTTAACTGTCCAGTTCAGAGGCATTAGTACATTTGCATTCTTGTGTAACTCTCACCATCATCCATCTCCCGAATTTTTCACCTTCCTAGACTGAAACTCTGACCCCATGAAACACTGAGTCCCGTCCCCCCTCCCCTCCGCCCCCCACGGCTCCTGGATCTACCAGGGTCCTTTCTGACTCTATGAATCTGACTCTTCCAGGCCCCTTGTATAAGGAGACTCAAACAGCACTTGTCTGCACCTCCTGTACGTTGGAATGCATTGTTCAGTTCAGCTCAGTCACTCAGTTGTGCCCAACTCTTTGCGACCCCATGAACCACGGCACGCCAGGCCTCCCTGTCCATCACCAACTCCCGGAGTTTACTCAAACCCATGTCCAGCGAGTAGGTGATGCCATCCAACCAGCTCATCCTCTGTCATCCCCTTCTCCTCCCACCTTCAATCTTTCCCAGCATCAGGGTCTTTTCAAATGAATCAGCTCTTCGCATGAGGTGGCCAAAGTATTGGAGCTTCAGCTTCAACATCAGTCCTTCCAGTGAACACCCAGGACTGGTCTCCTTTAGGATGGCCTGGTTGGATCTCCTTGCAGTCCAAGGACTCTCAATGCATTGTTAAGGTTAACTGAATACACGTCCTACAAAAGACGGTACCTCCCCCCCGCCCCATGCTATACAGTAGGTCCCCTCATCAGCCTTCCAATCCAGACACAGCAGTCTAACGTACTGTCTCCTCTTCTAGTCTAAGGCCAGCATTTCATACCCCGCTTTCCTCTCTAGGGACAGAGCAGTCCCCCTGCTCCACGTCACCCTTTGCCCTCTTCTCCATCGCATCTGGGGGTACCTCCCGCCCCCTCTTCCAGCTCCAGAAGGGCCCCCTTCACTGCGGTCATTTGCCGCACACAGGTAGACGGGGAAGGAGAGATGGCTGCTGGGCAATGGTGTGAGATAAAAGGGAATTAACCCAGTGAAACCCTGCCTGTCAGCCTCAGAGGAAGCCGGTTCCCGAGCAGGTGCCCTCCTGCATAAACACCTCTCCTAATGGAGACATCAGAGCCCGGGGTCAGGAACGGCACAGCCACCATGCATGAAGCGCAGAGCAGCCGCTGACAGGTGTGCAAGGGCCGCCGTCATCAGGGCAGCCTTTCTGGAGCCGCTGTGCACACCTGTGTCCCTTCTTCCGCAGGGCCGGCGGCCTGTCACCCTGATCGGCTTCAGCCTGGGAGCCAGAGTCATCTACTTCTGTCTGCAGGAAATGGCTCAGGAGAAAGGTAAGGCTGGCTTGTTACAGGTGAAAACCCTTCCTGAGTCCGTCCCCAGGCCGGGGGCTCCACACCGGGGACCTCAAGTCTTGTGACTGTGTTCCCAGATCTTCGTTAAAAGCTTAAAATGGTTTGAAAAAGAGAAAATAGTTACTTAGAAAATTGTATATTTCTTCCATATGTAAATTAGAGTGGATGTGAGATAGTCCTATAATAATGGCCTTAGTTTTCTGATGTGGTTTTTTTTAATTTACTTATTTGTTGATTTTGGCCGTGCTGGCCCTCGTTACTGCACGCGGGCTTTCTCTGGTTGTGGCTTCACTGACGGGCGTGGGCTTCTCCCTGGGCGGCTTCTCCTGTTGCAGAGCACGGCCTCTACAACATAGGCTCAGTAGTTGTGGCGACGGGCTTAGGTGCCCCGAGGCATGTGGGGTCTTCCCAGAACAGGAATCCAACCCGTGTCCTCTGTGTTGGCAGGCAGATTGCTAACCCCTGGACTGCCTGGGAAATCCCGATGTGGGTTCTAGAGTGGGAGAGGAGGGGGGGGAGGGCTCTGAAGTTGGGGTGTTGGCAGGGCCGCGTTCCCTCGGAAGGCTCTGGGGGCACCTCCCCTCTTCCGGCTTCCAGTGCTGTTCGTACTCCCCGGCTCGTAGACGCGACGTTGCACTCATGCCTCATCCTCGTCACCTTCTGCTTTACGTCTCCTCTTCTGCCCTAAGGACAGTTTTGGTGCCTTCAGGGCTACCCGCTCAAATCCAGGATGACCTCGTCTCACGTGCAGGCACGTGTGTGCTCAGGCGTGTCTGACTCTTTGCGACCCCATGGACTGCAGCCCGCCAGGCTCTTCTGTCCTTGGGATTCTCCAGGCAAGAATACTGGAGTGGGTTGCCCTTTCCTCCTCCAGGGGGTTTTCTTGACCCAGGGAATGAACCCACATCACCTGCATCTCCTGCATTGGCGGGTAGATTCTTTACCACTGAGCCACCTGGTACCAATTACCCGTGTGTGATTTAATTTCTTCTGCAAAGACACTTTGTCCAAGTCAGGTCCCGCTCACAGGTTCTGAGCGCGTATCTCATTGGGGGACGGGGCGCTGTTCCACCCACTACAGACACCTGTGGGAGCGTGGCATGCCGTTCAGTGATGTGCTTTCAGCGTGGAGGCAGTGGAAAGCCTGGATGCCTCTGCCCCAGCCTCAGGTGGGTGAGGCCTCCAGGACTGAATGCTGGCTTGTGACAGATCTGTCAGCCGGGGCTGCCGCCCTGGGGGTGGTTACGGAGGGTGAGGTGCAGAGCTCGGGGCACTTGGGGTGGTCCGCTGCTCTGCAGAAAGGGTTCCTTCTCTGGATGGGGCGAGTGACAGAGAACTGTCAACGATCTTTAATCTCACACGCACTCTGTTGGTCAGAGCAAGTGACGGTCAAACCATACAAGCAGGACTTGAGTGTTAGTTGCTCAGTCCTGTTTGAGTCTTTGCGATCCCAAAACAAATTGGATTCATTTCCATTGACCACTCTGTCCATGGGATTCTCCAGGCAAGAATACTGGAGTGGCCTGAGCATTCCCTTCTGTGGGGGTTCTTCCCGACCCAGGAATAGAACTTGGGTCTCCCCCATTGCAGGAGGATTCTTTACCCTTTGAGCCACAGGGGAAGCTCAGATCAGCAGGGTGGAGCAGTGCATTCTGTCCACAGTGGAGGGGGAAGGGAGCCAAATGGTGGACTCTGACTCTGGGGTTAGGAGGGCATGGGCTTTGCCAGCCTGAGACCTGGGTCTGCAAAGACCAGCCTCTGCCCAGCTGAGGAACCTGGGTTGGGTAAGGATGCAGCCTCCCTATGCGTCCATCCCTCCATTTGCAACAGGAGGTTCACGTCACCTCTGGGCAGCGGCAAAGGGCAGAGAGACCATGGCAGTCAGGCCACCGGCCAAGTGCTGGCTCCTGACCCTCCCCTGGCCTTCAGGCTGAGGTGTCCCTGCCGGCGCAGGGGGACCTTGCACCCACCCCTGCTCTCTGTAGTTGCTACCCCCACCCCGGGAGGTTATCCTCCTCTGTGCCATCATCATCTTGCTCCTTTCCTGGTCATCCATCCCCAACCCATGCAACAGACCATCTGCCAGGCTCCTCAGTACCTGGATGTACTCAGTACTCAGTACTCAACAGTTGTTGAGTCACTCACTTGTGTCGGACTCTGCGCCCCCGTGGACTGCCGCACGCCAGGCTCCTCTGTGCTCCGCTGTTTCCTGGAGTTTGCTCAAATCCATGTCCATTGAGCCTGTGATACTACCTAACCATCTTATCCTCTGCCACCCCCTTCTCCTCCTGCCCTTAATCTTTCCCAGCATCAGGGTCTTTTCCAGTGAGTCGACTCTTTGCATCAGGTGGTCAAAGAACAAGGCCACCTGGATGACACGGTCTTATTAACAGGACCGATTCTCAATTCAGAGGAGAAAGGCATACCTTTGGCTCCAGTGAGCATAAATTACTTGTTAGCTTCAGAACATTAATACAAGCCAACTCTTCAATTCCCCTGCTGAACAAATTGGATTCATTTCCATTGACCACTTGGCTGAGGCCATCAGAAGTGAGATCGATCGTCAGCAGCCTTTGGCAAGTGAGGCTGGAGACTGGGGCGAGGATGATGTCCTGCCTCTCCACCTTTGCAGGACTGGTTCCCAGAGCAGCTTCCTTCCAGCCCCTTTCTGGTCACTGCTTCCCCCCTGAACCTTTGCTGCCAACCGATAAGAACTGGGGCTCTGGTATCAGGCGGACCTGGATCCGGGTCCCAGGTCTGTCACCGACGAGCTGTGGGACCTCGGGAAAATCACTCAACTCCTCTGAGCCTCAGCTTCCTCATCTGACGTGGGGTTTGGTACACTCATCTTGGAGGCTCCTGGAGAGATTAAAACGAGACCGTGAATGTGGAAGTACCTTCCACAGGTTCAGTTCAGTTCAGTCACTCGGTCGTGTCAGACTCTTTGCAACCCCATGGACTATACAGTCCATGAAATTCTCCAGGCCAGAATACTGGAGTGGGTAGCCTTTCCCTTCTCCACGGGATCTTCCCAACCCAGGGATCGAACCCAGGTCTCCCGCACCGCGGGCGGATTCTTTACCAGCTGAGCCACCAGGGGAGCCCACGGTGCTTGTCATTTTACATCTACTTTCTGGCACACGTATTAGATCCTGAACTCCAGGTGGACAGGGTCTGCCTGTGCCCCACCATCTCCCTGGCACCCAGCACGTTTGAGAGCTCAGGGAAGGGCGGGGAACTTGACTCTCAGTGAGGGAATCAAGCGTGGGCTGATGTACTCAAGAGCCAGGTGCAGACTCCCCCTGCGCCAGGGGCTCAGTCTCCCCATAGCCCCTGGGGGAAAACTGCATGAGGCCACACAGAGGAGCCACTCAGGTGCTGAGAGCTGGAGCCCGGATCTGACCCCAGGGCGCCGGGCTTTAGTCCTAACACTGCTGTACTTTGCCAGGGGAGTATGGGTGGGAGTCCTCCAGAGGCCCAAGGGGGGAGGGCATTCCCGAGGCCCAGGCCGGCAGGACAAAGGAAGGGCTCTCAGCGTGTCTGGAAACGTTGAGTCCGGTGTTCTTGCAGCCTGTGAGAGGGGCGTTGAGCTGGAGGCGGGTCATGGTTAGGACAGGAGCCCCGCACAGGCTGAGGAGTTGGAACTGATGCTTAGGCACTCGGCCTCTGAACTGTGGGGCGAATGAAGAGCTGAGCAGGTCCTGCAGAGGGAGGCACTGGGGGCAGGGCGGGGGGTCAGCCCCGGACAGCCCGCGGTTCACACCCACACACGCCCATGCACGTATTCCCATGTGCTCACACACATTAACACATAGAGCAGCAACTCAGCCAGCCCCAAGGACCTCTGCCGCCCCCATTGTTCTCTGTCCAGGGAGGATTTTAAAAATAGAAGGAACTAGGATGGGAAGCTTCCCAAATAACAAGAGTTTGATCGAATCTGAATAGAAGCCCTGTGCTCAAAAGCACAGCTGGTTTTGTCCCCACCTGATCACCTCCTAAAGGAAAAACTTGAAGCCAGAATGCTCTGAACGAGAATGGAGAATCGTCTCCGTCAGCCTGGGGGTTTTCCCTCTGGCAACATCCCGTCCCAGCGTGTCCGGACGGGAGGGGAGGCGAGAGAGCACCCCAGTCGCCCTTTGCCTCGCCCTTGGTTAAGAGCTCTCCGAGAAGGGGTCTGCCCGTGGTGGCAGAGGCTTATTCCAGACGTGGGCTGCACTCCCGTGGTGAGAGGTGGGACACATTGGCGGGGTGGTGGGGGGGCAAGCCATGCCCTTTGACCCCATCCACCCTGCCGGCCCCCTCGGCGCCTCCAGGTAGACGGTGAGCCCCTGATACCAGGCCTCAGAGTCCTGTATTTGCCCCGTTTCTCTCTGCCTTTCCAGAGAGCAAGAAGGGAACTCCTGAGGGTTCATAGAAATAGGAAGTCAGAAACAACACACACCCACCTGCAGAGCGGTGCAGAGGGTCCTGAACCCGAGAGCCAGTTGCTGCTGCGCAGCCTCCCTGGGGGCCTGGGCCCAAGGCCAGCGGGGCCACGGAGTAACTTGAATGAAAACGTGGACAGACATTCACAAAAATAGGCTCAGGCGCCTGCGTGTTGAGCGGAGCCCTCTTCTTCCTGTGTCCTCTTTCCCCCTTACTGCCCACATTCTCTCTCCAGCCATCCACGGAGCCTCTGGTCTGCAGGACTTCACCGCTTACCACCCACTCCCAGGTTCCATCCCTGGGTCGGGAAGATCCCCTGGAGAAGGGAAAAGGCTGCCCACTCCAGTGTTCTTGCCTGGAAAATTCCATGGACTACACAGTCCGTGGGGTCGCAGGGTCGGACATGACTGAGCGCCCTTCACTTTCACCCAGTCCCCACCCATCAGATGAGAGGCGGACAGAGCCGGAAGGACTGCACAGATGCAGGCCTCAGACGGGGCCACAGACTCTTCCCCACCGAGAGACCCAGCTCAGCTGCTGCAGATATGCAGGCTCTGGAGTCTGGGCATCCCCTTTGAATCCTACACCCACTACGAGGCAAGCCTCACCTTTCTGAGCTCCAGGGGACTGGGGCAACACCCTGAGTAATAATAGTATTGTCGTCAAGGCTGTAAGTGTTACATGCAATAGTGCACACAGATGCTGGTATGTGAGAGCCTGAGGATTCTTATTGAGCACTTATTTTATGCTACGATCTGTCTTAAGCTGTATAAGAGGGAGCTGGCTTGAAATTCCCTGAAGGTCCCGTGGTTAGGACTGTACGCTTTCACTGCCGAGGACTCAGGTTCGAGCCCCGGTCAGAAACAAAGAGCCCACAGGCTGCACAGTGAGGCCAAAAAAAAAAAAAAAAAAGGCAACGGGGGGGCTCATAGGATTAGAACACACCACACACACAGGTGACCTTAACCAAGGCCCCAGTTGGGAAAAATCGGCCTCCCATCAGAGTGGGGGCCCCCAGGTTCTGTTCCTCTCTGCTCCTGCACTCGCCTTCCCCCACCACCCTGTCTTTCTTGACAACCCCTCCCAAGCGCTGGCCTGGGTTACTGGTGGGGCACCTTCAAGTCTGCAGCTGACTGTGGTCATGAATGAATTATTCACCCTTTGCCCGGAGCTGCTGTTTCACATCTAATTCATTCCAGCTCAGCTGTCTGGTTTCAGGCAGCCCTGCTCATTTAACACCCAATTAATCTTTACACAGAGAAGACCCTCTCCTAATTGCAGGAAAGCTGTCATTATCTGAGTTGGGGGAAATGTGAGAAAGGAATTACTCTAATACAATTGAATGTACTAATTGTCTTCTGGACTCCCTGGAGACCGAGTAATGCGATGTAGCGATAAATGAATCGCCCAGAGCACAGCACCCTTCAGCCAGCCTCCCCGGCCCTCTGGTCCCACCCAGCCTCCCCAGCCCTCTGGTCCCACCCAGCCTCCCCTGGCCCTCTGCTCCCACCCAGCCTCCCCTGGCCCTCTGGTCCCACCCAGCCACAGCCCATCCTTTTTCCCCTCCCCCAGGAAAAGCTGCCTATGGCATTAACCACCTCACAGCTTCATTTCCGTCCTGAGTGATGTTGCAGACAGCAGGGGGTTACTGCTTAGGGGATATGCAGCCATCCCCAAGGTACCCCTCGTCTGGTCCTGCTCCTCCCTCCAGCTCAGGGTGGGCAGCCTACTTTCAAATAGGTGTCTGGACCACGAACCCCTTGAGGGCAGGAATTGCGTGTGAGCAGCCTCTGTGCCTCGTGTATCTGGGATGAAGCCAACAGAGCGTGCACGCCCTGTAAGTGATGTGTCTAACATAAACAGTCACGCTGTATCAGTCAGGACAGGTGAGGTTACGCTGCAGTGACAAACACCCTCGCATCCTTAGAGGTGTAGCCCAGCAGAGGGCTTCACTGTGCTTCCGATCCACTGTGGGTAGGCGGGGCTCTGGTCTCTGTAGTCACTCAGCCATCCAGCCCAGTGGAAGCTCCCTCAGTAGGAGGTCGAGATTGTGGTGAATTACACACTAGCTCTTCAGTTTCACCTGGAACTAACACGTGACTTTCACTCATGTTTCGTCAGCTAGAGCAAGGCAAATCGACGTTTCTAACATCCGGGAAAGGCCAGTGAGTACTCCCACCAGGGGCTCCAGCTGGAAGACTTTACTTGGATTCTAGCCTCTAATTCTCAGTTGAAACATTAGTTTCTTTATCTACAAAATAGGGACTTTCCTCTCTTCCCTTACCCTGCCTCATAGCTTGCAGGATAGAAGAACCCCTTGATGGGAAGCCAGAGTGTGGCAGGTCCTGAGGATGCTGGGATGAGAGTGACAGAGGTTGATGGTACCCAGGAGCTCCAGCCACGGGACCCCCGACACAGACAGAAGCAGGGATGGTCCCCAGAAGGTTACCCACCAGGGGACCAGAGATGAGGCCAGTGTAGAGCTGGGTCCAGTCCGGCAGGGAGCAGGCTCCAGGCAGACAAAACTCTGAGCTGTGGTGATGGTGACTGGCTCCAGCCCAGGGCCCAGACAATCAGACATGACCTATGCCCTGGAGATGTAGAGCGAGTGTGCTCAGTCGCTGAGTTGTGTTCGATTCCTTGCGAGGCCGTGGGCTGTAGCCCACCAGGCTCCTCTGTCCATGGGATTTCCCAGGCAAGAATACTAGAGTGGGCTGCCGTTTCCTTCTCCAGGAGGTCTTCCTGATTCAGGGATTGAACCCGAGTCTCCTGCGACTCCTGAATTGGCCGGCAGGTTCTTTACCACTGAGCCACCTGGGAAGCCCTGACGGCGGAGTGAGTGAGTGAGTGGGTGAAAGTCGCTCAGTCATGTCTGACTCTTTGCAACCCCCCTGAACTGTACAGTCCATGGAATTCTCCAGGCCAGAATACTACAGTGCGTAGCCTTTCCCTTCTCCAGGGTATCTTCCCAACGCAGGGATCGAACCCAGGTCTCCCACATTGCAGGCGGATTCTTCACCACTGGGCCACCAGGGAAGTCCCTGCTCTTGGCTCTGGTGTCTGTCACCACAGATGGGACAGATGTCTGTGCCAACGCTTGATGGTGTCAGTTTTGTTAACTCGGATCCTCGCAGCCTCCTCATGGGCCGGCATCTGACTCACCATATTCTATAGAGAGTGGACAAGGACTTTGAGACTCAGAGAGTTGAAGGGTTTCCCCAGAGTTGGAGCTGGGAGGTGGCAGAGCTGAGGCTGCCCCCCAACGCCTGGCCCTGGCCCTCGGTCCGGATCCCTCTCCTGCGGCCACGTCCTGCTCCCTCCCTCTCCCCTTGCTCTGCACTCAGGACTCTGGGTCAGGCCCTGTGTGTGTTGCTCACCTTGTGTCACCAGCTCCTGGCAGAGGCCCTGGCACGTACGAGGTACCCGGTAGCTGTCAGTGGCTGATTACCTGTCGGTTGATGAGGAACGTGAAACCTGTGTTTCATGTTCTCCATGAGTGCCACCTGCAGAGAACGGTGCCAAGGCCTTTGGTGGTGAAAGGCTGGAGCTGCATGAGCACGTGGACCCCACCGGCCCCGAGACCTCGGCCAGGGGTCACCCACGGCTCCTGGTGACCCAGGCCACTCCGCTTCTGTACCTCTCGGCAGGCGTGGTCAGCCAGCACGTGCTCGGCGTGTGCATGATCCGCCGGCTCAGATCCGGGACAGAACGTGCGTCTGCCAAACTTCGGGCAGGAGAGGAACATAACCAGGATTCCCAGGTCCATCTGCCCGCCGACAGGAGGAATTTGCTTTGGAAGTGACTGATCCTCTGACCAAAGGGTATTTCTGGCCCCAGCAGGTGGCCGGGGGTGGAGTGCGGGGCCTGATGCCAAGAAAGGCCACCATCCAAGCACGAGAGACCCTAGGCCCCAGATCCAGTGGGTTTTTCCTATGCATTCACTTTCAAAGGCCTCAAAAAAGTGGAAAGAGAGCTCAATTCAGACTGACTCATGGAAGCGGAGCCAGGAAGTGGCCACATGAACCGAGAAATCAGTTCTGCTTCAGCTGTTTATGCACTGATGCTTCTCTTCATTCTCAAAAGATGTGAAGGGAATTCATTAGTGACCCTGCACATTGTCTCTGGCCAGCGGCCCTGTCCACGCTGTTGGCAAGATGTGCTGGGATATGCTGGCTCGCCTGTTCATATTTTCACTCAGCCAATAAGAGCCCGCAGGGCCTGCCACACTCTGGGCACCCGAGCCGGTCCATGGCGTCAGCCCTGGCTCCCCCTTCCATCCTGCATCTGTAAGTTGGCTCCATCCAACTGCTTCTCCTGGAGACTTCAAGGTACACGAGACCGTGACCTGAGCGCAAAGCCAGGCCCTGCTCATCACTGTCCAGGTGCCCTTAGGTGAAACCACTTTGCCTCTGAGCTTCAGGCTGAGGAGTTAAAGGGGACACGGGGGCCTCCTGGGCTTGCTCGGGGCTTAACCACGAGCTCTGTACCTAAGGCTTCCCTGGTGACTCAGACAGTTAAGAATCCGCCTGCAGTGCAGAGACCAGGGTTTGATCCCTGGGTCGGGAAGATCCCCTGGAGAAGGGAAAGGCTACCCACTCCAGGATTCTGGCCTGGAGACTCCCCTGGACAGAGGAACCTGGCGGGCGACAGTCCACGGGGTCACAGAGTCAGAAACGGCTGAGCGACTTCCACTCGGTCTGTACCAGGGACCCCCACTAAGAGCTTTGCGCGTTTTCTCTCCTTTATTTTTTTAACTTTTTTTTTTTTTTTAATGTGGACCATTTTTAAAGTCTTTACTGAATTTGTTACAATATCGCTTCTGTGTTGTGTTCTGGATTTTTGGCCAGGAGGATTGTGGAATCTTAGCTCCCTGACCAGATATAGAACCCACAGCTCCTGCGTTGGAAGGCAAAGTCTTAACCACTGGGCTGCCAGGGAAGTCCCGTGAGTTTTCCCTTAATGTGCAAACAAACCTAAGATGCGGGTAGAGATCCTTCTCTTTTGCCAGTGAAGAGGCTGGAGGCGGGGACAAGAATGAAATGGATGACTTGGCACGGGGGAGAGGCACACTAGTGTGCAAGGGGACGGCCCGGGACCCAGTCTGACGGCTCAGCCTCTCAGGGCAGTGGGTGAGACCACACAGCACTTGCTGTTACTGTTCAGCCGCTCAGTTGTGTCCGACTCTTTGTGACCCCGTGGACCGCAGCACGCCAGGCCTCCCCGTCCTTCACCAACTCCCAGAGCTTGCTCAAACCCATGTCCATGGAGTCCGTGATGCCATCCAACCATCTCCTTTATCGCCCCCTTCTCCTCCCACCTTCAATCTTTCCCAGCATCAGGGTCTTTCCAAATGAGTCAGCTCTTCACATCAGGTGGCCAAAGTGTTGGAGCTTCAGCTTCAGCATCAGTCCTTCCAATGAATATTCAGGGTTGATTTCCTTGAGGACTGACTGGTTTGATCTCCTTGCAGTCCAAGGGACTCTCAAGAGTCTTCTCCAACACCACAGTTCAAAAGCATCAATTCTTCGGTGCTCATTTTATCCCACAAACATCAGAAATTATGGACTCCTATACTCAGGGTTCCAACAGACAATTTGGAGTCATCTGGTTCAGACCCCTCACATATAGGATCCCCTTGACATCATCCATCAGAAGTCTCTACTAGCATCTGCTTACTTGCTCCCAGTGATGGGAAGCTTACTACTCTGCCCAGGTTGGTTAGGAACTTAGGAAGGGATCAGTTTAACCTGGAAGTCGATGGCTTGTGGGCTGTGGAACATTAGGCCCTGCTCAAAGAGTCTGTCAAGGCTGCTCGTGTTCACGTATTTCCAGGGAGGCTCTGGCACCACAACAGAGCCCCGAGGGCTTCAGAGCCTGGGTGGCCAGCGTGCCCCCAGGTCTGCTCTCAGGCTTTTCAGAAACAAGATTTTACCTATTTTGAACCCGGAGCTGATCAGAGCCCCTATTAAGCACATTCACAAGAGACAGCATTAGGAACTGAACACTGATTCACTTTGGTCCACCAGTAATTGTCAATTTCCTGCAAATGGAGCAGATGTCCATGCTCTCTGTCCGAGCTCCTGGGAAACAGATTATCTACCAAAGCTTCTCTCTGCAGGGCGAGGGAGGGGTAGCCTCCAGGAATTATTTTCCTGGCCATGGTGAGCCCTGGTGCCCCCCCAGCCTCACGAGCATGCCCCCACCAAGGGACCTTTCTCAGTTTCCCTCCCTCCTGGGCCTCCCCCTCACTGAGAATGTTGTATAAATGAGTCCCTTGCATGAGTCTGGTTGATAATAACTGAAGAATCCAGACCTCTGCAGTGAAGGAGCAGCCCTCTGGGGGTTTGGGGGTCCCAGCAGGGGAAGGAAGCACCTCAGTTCAGTTCAGTTCAGTCCCGTCCCTCAGTTGTGTCCAACTCTTTTCAACCCCATGGACTGTAGCCTACCAGGCTCCTCCCTCCATTGATTCTCCAGGCAAGAGTACTGGAGTGGGTTGCCATTTCCTTCTCCAGGGGATCTTCCCGACCCAGGGATCGAACCCAGGTCTTCTGCATTCCAGGCAGACGCTTTAACCTCTGAGCCACCAGGGAAGCCCCAATATATGTAAAGCACTTAGCAAAAATGGCTGGCAAGTCGCAGGCGTTCAGTAACTGCTATCTTTGTCCCTGTTACTGCTATGGTTGTACTTTCTCCTGTTATCACCCAGCTGCTATAACTGAGCTGTGGCTTCAACTACTCACTTCCTAGCCATCAGAGCAAAAGCAGAAAGCATTGATCCTATTTCTCACTTCCATAAGGGGACTTGGAGATACCAGCTCTGCTGGTAGTAAGACCTTCCTTTTCAACCTGTCTCACTCTGAGAGTTTCACGCTCTCCTGTGAGGAGCTAAGTGCTCAGGTTCAGGTTTAATTAGCCATCAGAGCCTCAAACAGCTCTGCCTTCTGCTCGCTGGAAAGGTTTACAGACCCAGTACCACGAAGACCACACCATGGCTGGGAATGACCTCTCCAGGGTGCTGCCTAATTGTCTGGAGGGTGGTAGCAGAGCTGTCTGCAGAAACTCAGGCAGGGAGATAATTTCTTCAGCTTTGAGCACCTGGGTACTTGAAAGAATGTTAATTGGGCGGCAAGTCCCAAGTTGGGCTCTCATTGGCGTAATTTTACATTTAGTAATTTAGCAGTTGCTGGGGGGAGAGGCTTCAGGGGACTGTTGTTGAACATGGCTCACAGCTTAGTCAGTTTAGTTGCTCAGTCGTGTCTGACTCTTTGCAACCCCATGGACCCCAGCACGCCAGGCCTCCCTGTCCATCACCAACTCTCAAAGCTTGCCCAAACTCATGTCCATCGAGTCAGTGATGCCATCTAACCATCTCATCCTCTGTCGTCCCCTTCTCCTCCTGCCCTCAATCTTTCCCAGCATCAGGGTCTTTTCCAGTGAGTCAGTTCTTCGCATCAGGTGGCCAAAGTGTTGGAGCTTCAGTGTCAGCGTCAGTCCTTCCAATGAACATTCAGGACTGATTTCCTTTAGGATGGCCTGGTTGGATCTCCTTGCAGTCCAAGGGACTCTCAAGAGTCTTCTCCAACCTTGGCCCAGCCTTAGATACCCCATAAGAGGGCTGTGGGGTTTTTTTGTTTGTTTGTTTTTTAATATGTATTTATTTATCTATTTGGCTATGCTGGGTCTTAGTTGCAGCACATGAGATCTAGTTCCCTGATCAGGGATCGAACGTAAGCCCCCTGCATTGGGAGCTCAGAGTCTCAGCTGCTGGACCCAAGGGAAGTCCTGTGAGGGCTTGCTGAACCGCACTCAGTGAAGCCAGCTGACTGAGTCACCGTTCCTGCCAGGTTCTTCCCATGAAGTGTCTCTTTGATGGTCCCAGCCAACCCGGGTGCGCCTAGGCCCCGTGGCCCATGGCAAGGCCCACTGCACTGCCCGGGGACCCTGGACCTGTCTCTTGAATGGTGCCACTGAGTGCTTACCCAGCTTGTCCAGGCTGCACAGCCAGTAAAAGGCAGGGTCGGGTCTGGAGCCTTCCTGGGGCTCGTCTCAGGGACCCTGGGGCGTGGCGGGTGCTCTGGGGTGTGGTCAGCCCAACGCTAGCAGGTGGCTTTCCTGGAAGGTCCTGGCCGAGTTTCCCGGGACACCTGGAGCATCTGTGGCTGCCACAGCACCATCTGGCGGTGACTTGTGGAGCACGCACCTCACGAGCCCAGCTCAGAGCGGGCTTCCAACAGGCGCTGGCAGCCCGGCCTTCCCTTGAGGGTTTGTGCAGAACTGAGTACCTCCTCCCTCTGTCTGAGAGATTTCCGTGTCAGCCAGCCACATCCTCCCTGTCTGTATTTATTAGACATCAGAGATACAAAGCAGCGGGGTAGTTCCCTGGCAGTCCAGTAGTTAGGACTCCATGCTTTCACCGCTGGAGGCCTGGATTTGATCCCTGGTCGAGGAACTAAGATCCCACAAGCTGCAAGGTGTGGCCAAAATAAAAGACGGGGCGGGAGCGGGGGATGGAGATACAAAGAGGGGGAGGATCTAGTATTTACCGAGCTCCTGCTGGGAAAGGTGTTTCCTGGCATCATCTCTTAGAGCCCTGCAAGTCAGCAATTCTCCAGCCCTTTCTGGATGAGGAGATGGACAGGCGTGGCCTGGCCCGGCTCCCGTGGCCCTATCGGACCCCTGCTCATGTCATCAAAGCAGAAGGTCTGCCCTCCTAAGCGTCACTGGGCTTTCCTGGCAACAGCTACCCAACGTGTGCTGTCGTTTCCGTGAACTTTTTCCCCTCCCCAGATGAAAATCAGGAGGAAATATTCTGAAAAAGAAGTTCTCTTAAGAAAAGAAAGAAAAACCAAATCCCATGAGTACATTAGCGATGTCCCCTTTTTCTTTAATGACCAAAAACTATACAAGATGAGGTTCCCATGGCACTTATTTTAAAAGATGGAAGGGAACTCAGATGGGATTGGTTTTGAGGATTCCACAGCATCACAGAGGTCACTGGGAGGCCCCTGCCCTGTGCCAACCCATGTGGAGAAAGTCATTGGCAGAGAAGAGAAAGAGCAATGACCAGGTTTCTGATATGCCTCCAGTTACCCCACCAGGAACTTGAACTCAGGCCCATAGACATGCGTTCATGCTCACTGGGTCGTTCAAAGAGGCGAGCGGCTGCCAGAACTGGGCCCATGCCGGGGTCTGAGGCTCCCAGTTTGGCAGGGCTGTTCATGCAGGGATATGGCAGCGTTAGTCATAAAGACATTACTACCAGCAGCCTTATCAGTGATCTCTGCCCTGACTGTTCCTGACCAGCAATCACTGTACCATCTGTTTCAGAAATGGAATAAACAGTTATAAAGCTTGAGAGCGGGTAAGAGGAAGCAACCACGGGGAAATCTTACTTTGAACCCAGATCTAGGCACTTTAAGTAAAATTACCCAGTGGAAACATGACCACTGCTGTCAGAATGGGAGCCTGACATTGGAGTCCAGAGCACCTCAGTGTAGTGGACTCAGACTTGCTAAACTGTAGGCAGCGCTGTGGACCCCAGGTTATAAGCACTAGCAGAATGGGAATAACTGCTGCGGACTTTCAGCCAGGTTCCCAGCCACAGGCATTACCATACAGGTCCTCAGTCCAAACTACACAGATTCGCATGTAAGAGCAGCTTTAAAGATGAGGTCTTATTCCATAAAGTTTATAAAAACACATGGAAAAAAAAAAAAAAAAAACACGAAAAACACCATATGGGAAAAGCGCAAAGAAGCAAACATCAAGATTAGATCCTTAATTTAATAGAATGGCCTAAAGGAGTGCCCCCCTCAAAAAACTAAGCATGATTACAATAATTAAGGACATAAAACATTGAAGGATAAGTGGAAAGAGTAAAATGTTGGGGGAAAAAAAAGTACAGGGAGATTTTTAAATGAAACCAGTGGAACTTTTAGAAATGAAAAAAATAGTCATTGAAATTAAAACTTTGGTGGGAAAGTTAAACAGATGAGACAAAGCTAGCGAGAAATCTTTCCCAAAGGAAAGATCTTTGGGGTACGTATTAGGTATGTTAAGGTCAGAAGAGCAATGGCTCCTGAATGGCTCACAATTCAACAATCTGGCAGTCAGAAGCACTTTACAAAGGAGAGGATCACTCTGATAATGAACATACCAGGGCTCCCTTGGACTTGAGACATACCATTCTAATTTCCCCTACAGGAGCCCTGGAGAAGGAAATGGCAACCCACTCCATTATTCTTGCCTGGAGAATTTCATGGACTGAGGAGCCTGGTGGGCTCCTCTGGGATTGCCATGGGAAATAATGAATTGGAAGATTGGTTTGAAGAAATTACTCGCAATGCATTGTGGAGAGATAAAGAGATAGAAGATAGGAAAGAGAAGGTAATGTTCAACAGTTGCCTAATTCCAACTCCAAAAAGGAGAGAATAGGAGAGAGATCCACTTTACTGACTGAGATTGACCGACAGGCGTGACTCCTAAGGTTCAGGGAACATGAGTCTTGAGCAGAATAAATGTGTTACACCTGCAGAGATCAGAGTGAACTCCAGAGGTAAAAAGGAATTATTTAATTACTTTTTAAATGAATTCTTAATACTTACAAAGAAACCTCAACTAGACCGATGCTATGCTATGCTATGCTAAGTCACTTCAGTCGTGTCTGACTCTGTGTGACCCCAGAGACAGCAGCCCACCAGTCTCCCCTGTCCCTGAGATTCTCCAGGCAAGAACACTGGAGTGGGTTGCCATTTCCTTCTCCAATGCATCAAAGTGAAAACTGAAAGTGAAGTCGCTCATTCGTGTCCGATTCTTAGCGACCCCATGGACTTCAGCCCACCAGGCTCCTCCGTCCATGGGATTTTCCAGGCAAGAGTACTGGAGTGGGGTGCCATTGCCTTCTCTGACTAGACCGATGAGACTTCTCAAAACAATAGAAATCAGAAAAGGAAAAAAAAATTGTCAATCTAAAATTGTATATCCATCCAGCTAAACTATCATTTGAGGTGGAAGCCAAAAGATATTTTCAAAGACTGAGCAAGTTTACCTTGAAGAGACCCTTGCTGCAGTAACTACTCAAGGAACTCTACTTCAAAAAACAGTGAATATTACTGTTATAATATAGACAGAACATCTAGCACTGTTCCCGGAATCCAGGACCATGCTCGTAACCACTAGCTGCCTTTATCATACTTGAATAAAAGCCTCCAGACCCCGCTCTGCAGCTCTGACCACTGGCCCTCTGGACCTGGTTGCTTGATCTTGCACTTGATTAAATCAGTGCTTGAACACCCCACCTTGATCTTGCCCAAAGGATTCTGCTTTGGCCTATTTTCCAGTTCTCTAGGAGGATCCTGCCTTCATTCAGGGTCCCAAAACCACATCCCTGAAAACAGCCACTTGCCAACATCCTGGCTGGGCCACTTCAGTGCCCAGGCGACATTCCCACCCAGTGTTCCTCCCACTCCTCTTCTCACTGGGTGAGAATTCAAAGAAACATTTCCCTAGTACTGGTACCACCAGGGGTTTTTAACCCATTGCTTACTGCACACGAGCTCTCACTACTTTGCAGTGTTTCAGATGTATTGTGTATATCTGTGGTAGACTGATTGCAAAAAAAAAAATGGCCCTACTTCTTCACCCCTCCCTGTTTTCACATCTTTTCCAATATGACCTTGAAGCTCTTCCCATCAAGTGCAGTCTGTTTCTCCAGGCTTTGAATCTTGGCTGGCCTTGTGACTTGTATTCGCTAAAAAAAAAGTAAGTAAAGGAAATGACATCGTATCCATTTCAAACTTAAGCTTCAGAAGGCCTTGCACATGGGTTTCACCCTCGCCTTAAGAACAAGTCAAGACTAGCCCCCTGGAGGATGGAAGACACGTGAGGCAAAGCCACGTAATCTCAGCCAGCCCCCAGCCTACCCACCAGCTGGTCATAAACACGTGAGTGAACCCAGTGGGATCAAGCATGCCGGGATAATCTCAGCAGAACTGCATAGCCCATTGGTAGGCTCATGAGAAATAACAGATGGTTACCTCAAGTCACTGAGTGTGGGGGTTATTTGTCACACAGCAGTAGCTACCCAATAGAAAGACACTTTACTTGTGTATATGCGTATAATGAAACTGCTGGTGTTACGCTGGCTCACAGCCTGAAGCTGACCAGCAGCTGTGCTTCTATTCATGTCATCTTGCTCAGTTTAACCTTTCTGGTGGGGAATTGAGTGCCCATGCTAAGGTGGATGGCACCCCACTCCAGTACTCTGGCCTGGAAAATCCTATGGACGGAGGAGCCTGGTAGGCTGAAGTCCATGGGGTCACGAAGAGTCGGACACGACTGAGCAACTTCACTTTGACTTTTCGCTTTCATGCATTGGAGAAGGAAATGGCAACCCACTCCAGTGTTCTTGCCTGGAGGATCCCAGGGACAGGGGAGCCTGGTGGGCTGCCGTCTATGGGGTTGCACAGAGTCAGACACGACTGAAGCGACTTAGCAGCAGCAGCAGCAGGGTGTGGACCGACAGCCGTAACTGCCCATCAGAAACTGCGCAGTGTGACATGTCTCACTCAAACCCCTCTTTCTTTGCGTGATCTTTCCACCCACTTGGTTTGACAGGTGTTCCCAAGAGTAGCAAAGCAAAAGGTCGTGTGCCTTTGGCATGGTGCCCACATCAGGATGTCAGTCTTCCAGCAAACTCCAGCCTGCTGGTGTGTGTCTTGAGTCAACCGAGTAAGAACTGTTTATCTTGGCAAGTTGTGTTGTTCTATTTTTAATATTCGATTTTAGAAGATGTCACCGTTATCAAAAGACATGTTTTGGTTCAAGATTAGGGAAGTAGAGTAGGAGAGAAAATGTAGGGATCACTGAATTCCACTCTGCCCCTTATTGTGTGACTTTGGGCAAATTACTTTGTGTCTCTGAGGCAAGTTTTTCCCACCATAAAATGGGAGTAGTCCTGCTTACCTCCTAGGGTTGTTACAAGAAGAAAATGAAACAGTATATGTATAAAGCACTTAGCCTAGGTAAGCTGTGATGATGATAAGAAAAGAAGGGAGGTTAAGAAATAGAATACCAGACCTTCCTTCAAAAACAAACAACAAAGGAACGACCTCTGCAGCAAGGTCTCTCTCTCCAGCTTCTCTCCCAGCTCCTCTGAAGTTAGACCAGCTTTACTGCCTGTGATACTTGAAGGATAAAACCAAGGCAAAGAGTTCCTCAGTGAGCTCAGACACACTTAAACATCCTGACCTTGAATTCCTAAACTCTCACTTAGCTGAAAACTGCGTCTGGGGTGTCACTAGATACCAGTTGAAATGCAAAGCAGACTGTCATTCAGTCAACTGGCTCTTTCATCTCCAGCAGACATCGCCTTTGATGTGATTTCTTTCCCTTCTACAGAATCGCATCTCCCAGTTGCTTTGTCTGCAGCCAGACCCCGCTTTAGCCTCCCCTGGAGAGGCGGGTGGACAGCCACGAGAGGTCAGGCATGCAGATTAATTTTTCGGGCCCCCGGATGCCAGTAACAGCCTTACCACTTTGCCGAATGGAAGAGAAGGGAATCAAAAGGGAGAGATGAAGGCTTACTCCTTCCATGAAAAAATCATCCCAAATCCCTATAATCCATCAACGGGCTCCCTTAAACGGTTCTTTCTAGTGTGAACGTCATTCCACTGAAGGGTTGGGAGGAGGGGGACAGTCAAAGCTTGCCTTCATCTCCCTTCCCTCCGGCTCCTGGACCTCTCCCTCTCCCCTCCGCTGCGTCTGTGGGTTTATCTTGTGTGTACGTGTGTCTTTGGCATGGATTTCATTTGTGTTAGATGCAGTTCACAGCATTTTCTTCAAGGTCTGTTTTCTGGACCCGCCATCAGGAGATAACTTCCTCCTTCGTTTCCCACCTTATCACTCCCTGCACACACGACCCCCTGCCAGGAGGAAGAACATCCTTCTTTTTCGCTTCTCAAACTATGGTCTTTGCAGCGCGGGAGAATCTCATTACTGACAGTGTGATAGGCCTGTGGGAGCGTGTGATGTGGCCTTTCCTGCCATGTGATGAGATTTCTGTGTAGCTCCTAGAGGAGGCTGGTGGGAGAGACCTGGCAGGCACTGCCAGGGCCTGCCTCACGTTCCGAAAGCACGTGGTCTGGAGAGGACAGAATGACAGAGGCGAAGCTGGGAGTGGCCATTCCCAGTGACACAGGGCCCCCCTCATTGTACAAAAAGGATGCTCTGTGGGACTCTGAAAGAGCTAGCCCTACTTGGTACATTTTAAGAATGTTTAGTTTGACAGAAACAATTTATCAACAACCTCAGATATGCAGATGCTACTACTCTAATGGCAGAAAGTGAAGGGGAACTGAAGAGCGTCTTTTTGAGGGTGAAAGAGGGGAGTGAAAAAGCTGGCCTAAAATTCAGCATTCAGAAAACTAAGATCGTGGCATCTGGTCTCATCACTTCATGGTGAATAGAAGGGGGAAAAGTGGAAGCAATGGCAGGTTGTATTTTCTTGGGCCTCAGAATCACTGCGGATGGCGACTGCAGCCATGAGACTGAAAGACGCTTGCTCCTTGGAAGGAAGGCTATGAGAAACCTAGACGGCACATTAAAAAGCAGAGACATCACTTTGCCGACAAAGGTCCATGTAGTCAAAGCTATGGTTTTTCCACTAGTCATGTAGAGATGTGAGAGTTGGACCTTAAAGAAGGCTGAGTGCCAAAGAGCTGATCTTTCAAACTGTGGTGCTGGAGAAGACTCGTGGGAGTCCCTTGGACAGCCAGGAGATCAAACCAGTCAATCCTAGAGGAAATCAACCCTGAATATTCATTGGAAGGACTGATGCTGACTCCAAAGCTCCAATACTTAGGCCTCCTGATGCAAAGAGCTGACTCATTGGAAAAGACCCTGATGCTGGGAAAGATTGAAGGCAGGACGAGAAGGGGACAACAGAGGATGAGATGGTTGGATGGCATCACCGACTCGATGGACATGAGTTTGAGCAAACTCGGGGAGATAATGAAGGATAGGGAGGTCTGGTGTGCTGCAGTCCAGGGGGTCGCAAAGGGTCAGACACGACTTGGTGACCGAACCACAACATAGAGGATTTTAAAGACCAAGGGTCCAGAGTGAAAGAATTCTTGCTGTTGTGAAGAACTAGCCATTCTCAGCTCTTGGGGGTTTTTTTGTGATTTGTTTTGTTTTGTTTTTTGAAAAGCTAAGACAATCTCCAGACTGCCAGGAGCACCCCAGTGGTAAAAGTGTCATATCAGGAATCTGGCATGATGAGAGCAGTTGACAAGATAGAAATTGATTTATCTAAATCCTGAGTGATAAAAAGCAAGGTGTTTGCATAACAGTGTGACTGTGCTTAATGCCACTGAACTGCACTCTTAAAAACGTTATGGAACTTCCCTGGAGGACCAGTGGGAAGACGGAGCCTTCCAGTGCGGGGGCTGGGACCCCTACTCAGGAAACTAAGATCCCACAAGCCTCAGAGCTCAAAAATAAAAATAAAAAATAAAACAGAAGCAATATTGTAACAAATTCAATAAAGACTTTTTTAAAGGTCCACATCAAAAACATTTTTTTAAATGGTTAAGATGAAAAGTCATGTTACGAGTATTTTACTATTTTTTTTTTTTTTTTTTAATTTGGGGACTTTCCTTGCGGTCCAGTGGTTAGGACTGTCTGCTTTCCCTGCCAGGGGTGCAGTTTCAATCCTTGGTTGGGTAACTGAGATCCCACAAGCTGAGTGGCGGGGCCAAAAAAAAAATGTTTTTCAGTAAATGAGGACGTGTTTAGCCGTAGTTCACAGCTCTGCAGCTGCTTCCCTCCAGGCTTCGTCCTCCGACCAGGTGCCCGGTGTCACCACTCCCCACCACTGACTCCTCACATAGTACCTGCAGTTAGCAGCTGGCTAGGAACAGGCACGGAGAAGGCAATGGCACCCCACGCCAGTACTCTTGCCTGGAAAATCCCATGGACAGAGGAGCCTGGTGGGCTGCAGTCCACGGGGTCGCTGGAGTCAGACACGACTGAGCAACTTTGCTTTCAGTTTTCACGTTCATGCATTGGGGAAGGAAATGGCACCCCACTCCAGTGTTCTTGCCTGGAGAATCCCAGGGACGGGGGAGCCTGGTGGGCTGCCGTCTATGGGGTCGCAGAGTCAGACACGACTGAAGCGGCTTAGCAGCAGCAGCAGAAACAGGCGTGGTACTGTAATGGCGAAGCCATCTCCAAAGACAGTGCGTCCTGCCCACCATTTCTACCTCGCTGCCAACTTGACTGTCTGCATGGGAAAAACAATGGATCCCACTGACCGGGCATGTGCCAGGCACCACCCTGAGCATATAACAACCTCACTCCAGCCCTGGGAAATCAACGTTATTGTATTATCTCCATTTTACACGAGGAAGCTAAGGCTCCAAGTTACTAAATAACTGACTTCAATTCACACAAAACCAGCATTTGAAGATTTCTTTTGTGCTCAAGGTCAAGCAACTTCTCCCAGACTGGCGATTCCCAGCGTTTCTGTGCCCCTGGGCGCTTTCTGCTGGCAAACATTTCCCAGCCCTGCCTGTGGCACTTGTCACTCTTTCAGCGTCTCCTGGTGGAGAAAGTATGTAATGACAAAAAAAAAAAGCTACCTGAATCCAGAAATTCTGTGAGTTTCAACAGCCATCCGATAGTTCTAATCATGGCACCTGCCGTGTGAGACAGGCGGCGTTTAATTGGCTGGCGGTGGTTTGCCCTTACGCAGGCCCTCAAATTCGCTCCGGATCTTTGCCCCCAGAGATGGAGCACCTTGAGCTACACCACGAAGCTCCTGAAGGGTCTGGAGATCCCGAGCCTTCCGTATCATGTAGGCCAAGCCCAAGGGATTCTGTGAATATGGCTGATGTTAGGTGCTTCTTGGGAGGGTCACCATGAGCCTCTGGCTCACACTGTCAGAAGCCAGGGGAGGGTCGGCTCAGTCAGGTCAGGGTCAGAAGGACCAGCTCCATCAGGGCAGGGTCAGAAGGACCGTTCATGTTCTTGCCCGCTGCAGACCGTAGCTAGCCACAGTAGCAGCCGTTGCCCTGGAGCAGAACCCTGGAAACCAGCAGTTAAAGAGCTGAGTGGGTGCTTGAGTGCTCAGTTGCTTCAGTCCTGTCCAACTCCTTGCGACCCTGTGGACTGTAGCTCACCAGGCTCCTCCGTCCATGGGATTCTCCAGGCAACAATACTGGAGTGGGTTGCCATGCCCTCCTCTGGGGGATCTTCCCACCCAGGGATGAAACTCATGTCTCCTGTGTTGCAGGGGCATTCTTTACTGACTGAGCCACCAGGAAAGCCCGAAAAGCTGAGAGCAGTGGTTAAATACTCACATTTACTTTCAGCAGAGTCAGCACTTGCTCTTCATTATCCAGTCTACAGAGATCCTCGACTGGCACCTCTCAATTAAAAAAAAATTTTTTTTGCATGTATTCTCACCACAAAGGGTTCATACTGCCGAGTCCTGTGGCTTGCTTTCATTCATCCCACAAGTACTTACTGAGCACAGCACCTCTGCCAGGTGCTGTTTGCTGAGGGCACTGGGGATTCCCTGTTGTTGTCCAGTTGCTCAGTCGTGTCCAACTCTTTGCAACCCCAAGGACTGCAGCACACCAGGCTTCCCTGTCCTTCACCAACTCCCAGAGCTTGCTCAAACTCAGGTCCATTGAGTCAGCAATACCATCCCACCATCTCATCCTCTGTTCATCCCCTTCTCCTCCCGCCTTCAATCTTTCCCAGCACCAGGGTCTTTTCCAGTGAGTCCGCTCTGCATCAGGTGGCCAAAGTATTGGAATTTTAGCTTTAGCATCAGTCCTTCCAATGAATATTCAGGACTGATTTCCTTTAGAATTGGCTGTTTTGATCTCCTTGCTGTCTAAGAGACTCTCGAGAGTCTTCTCCAACACCACAGTTCAAAAGCATCAATTCTTCAGCACTCAGCCTTCTTTATGGTCCAACTCTCACATCCATACATGACTCCTGGAAAAACCACAGCCTTGACTAGACAGGCCTCCCTGGGGAACTTGAGAAAGAACAGTCTCAGCCTCGGGAAGCTCCCATGTAGTGGCTGGCAGACTGAAAAGAGATTTTAAAAGACAACTAGGTCATGAGTCAGATGGTCTCAAGTGCTGTGGAGAAAAGGAAATCAGAGAAGAGAGATGGGACTCCTGGTCGGGGTGGGAGGTTGAATCCTCCTCCCTTTGGAGGGTGACAGTTAAGCAGAGAGGTGCCAGGGGAAGGCGTGTGGATGTCAGGGGGAAAGGCATTGGGAGGAGGGGTCAGCGAGGGAAAGGCCTGGCATGTTCTGGAACAGCGAGGCCAGTCTGGCTGGAGCAGAGCGAGTGAGGGGATGCGTGGGGGAGGTGTCGGTGGGCTTCAGGAGCTGCTGAAGATGACTTACCCCAGGAGAGATGGACCCCATGAGAGGGTCTTGAGCATGAGAGTGAAATGATCTGACTCTCCCTCCAGTGTAATTTACATACTACACAACCCCCCTGTCTTCAGTATATAATTCAGTGATTTCCAGCAAACGTACAGTCCAAAGCATTCCACGACTCAGTTGTTGAAAATTTCCATCCCCCGAGAAGGTGCCTACCTCGTGCCTATGACCTGACTTTTAAAGGGATCACTTTGGCTCCCGTATTAAGAATAAAAATAAGAGACAGAAGTCAAAGACAGTTTGGAAAAGTAGTGTTTCTCATAGCACACGTGAGTGACGAAAAGCACCGAAACTGGAGAGGAGAAGGCAGGACCGATGAGCACTTCCTGGCGCTTCAGTGGCCAAGACTCCTCACTCCCCGTGCAGGGGGCCTGGGTTCAATCCCTGCTCGGGGGACTAGATCCCACCTGCCCCAGCGAAAGATCCCACGTGCCTCGACTCCAGTCCAGTGCAGCCAAATAAATAAATACATAACTAAAAAGATTAAAAAAAAAAAAAACACAGGAGAGATAGAGCATTTCTTCTCCACTGCTGGAGGGATGGCGCTGCCTTAATTCCAAAGTCCTAACAGGCTGAAGGGCCTCCACCTTCGCAGTAAAAGCATTGTATTGGAAACATACACAGGATTGCTTAAAAAATAAGAAATCCACACCTAAAAGCTGGACATGCCTGTGTCCTCTACTCGAAGGTGACCAATGCTTGTTGGACCCCTGACTGTTTATAAAGCTATGGGACTATCTTCACACCTTAAAAATTCACAGGAAGAAAAGCTGATGGTAGCAACTGGAATAAATCTCACACATTTCAGAAAACATTTATGGTCCCTGCAGTTAAACGGCGGTAAGGTGGTCTTATGTTCGTTATCATTGTTAAGATATTAAATCCCAGTTTCTTTTTTAAAACATTTATTCAGCTGTGCTGGGTCTTAGTTGCGGCACGTGGGGTCTAGTCCCCTGACCAGGGGTTGAACCCAGACACCCTGCATTTGGAGTGTGGAGTCTTAGCCACTGGACCACGAGGGAACTCCACGGTGACATGAAGGCTCACATGTGCCCACGGAAGGGCCCTTCTTGACTCTAAAAGTGGTACCTGAGTGAGGGTTTTCTGTGTTTTACCTGGAAGACTGGAATTTTCTGGTATTATAAAGTTTTGGACCAAACAATGAATTTTGACATTTTTTTTCCCCTGGCATCTAATTCAGTGGCCAGTTTTCTTAACTCAGACTTCCCCTCCTGGACTGTATCATTCTGGGAACAAGACATAGAGTTCTCCCTTGGGTAGGTCTAAAATGAGGCAATGGCACCCCACTCCAGTACTCTTGCCTGGAAAATCCCATGGATGGAGGAGCCTGGTGGGCTGCAGTCTATGGGGTCGCTAAGAGTCGGACACGACTGAGCAACTTCACTTTGACTTTTCACTTTCATGCATTGGAGATGGAAATGGCAACCCACTCCAGTGTTCTTGCCTGGAAAATCCCAGAGGCGATGGAGCCTGATGGGCTGCCGTCTATGGGGTTGCACAGAGTCGGACACGACTGAAGCGACTTAGCAGCAGTAGCAGCAGCAAGTTTTTTTGGCTAACACCTGTGTGTCACAGACAGTCTGCTTCGTGGCTTATCTCCAGGTTTGCCTTTTGTTCCAGAGAACAAATCATGTTTTAAAATGTAAGGAGAGCACCTATGACTGTGTAACCGTCAGAAGGGGAGGAGGTCTCGTTAAGTCAGTTTTCAACCAGGCTTCAGTAAACATGTTTCCAGCTCGCTGCCCACCCTGGCTGGATTTGACGGTTCTGGACTGTTTTATGAGTTTCAGCTGCTAGTCTCAGTTCAGCAAAAGGCAGCTATCTCTTTGCTGTTCATCACAGCTGTCTGATGGGAATCACGGCATCCTGGTGGTCGCCCTAGGCGACCTGGTGGGGAATGCCGCAATCCCACTGCTGGCCACAAGGCGTCCCAGCCCGCCAGGTGATGGCCCCTGGGGCAGCGGAGCTCCTGAGATAGATTCATCCGGCAGGTGCCCTGAGTGGCCGGCATCCAGAGAGAGCGCAAAGCTCCATCATTGGTCTTGACCCACAGCCGTTGGCACTGTGGGGTGATGATAACCCCTCCATGATCGCTGCGCTCTGAGTTGCTGCTGCCGGAGGGATGCCCAGGACCTGGCAGCTACCCAAGTGACCTTCGGCACGCCCCCTCCCCTCTGAGACCCCGTGTTTCCTCATCCGCCAAGAGCAGGGTTCAGAATAAAATCTACAGCCTCGCTGGAAGCACAAGCACCTGAAGTAGCCCTTACGTGGAAGAGCATCTGAGTCATCTTTACCATTCAACACGAACCACCAGCTTCCCGAGGCTTCACATCTTTCTGCCAGATTATCCTCTCCCTGGAAGCCAAGGAGTGACGTCAGGATTCTGTGCCAGGGAATCTGATCTGTCAGAGCCAGAGGAGCACAGGGGTTCTCAGACTCCCATTAGCCCAGAACCCTTTACTCAAAGTCTGACATGCAGCTCAAATGGAAACCAAATGCGCTCTGGTTAGAAACCGGAGCCCAGGAAGAGGAAGCCAGCTGCCCTGTGTCTCTCAGCAGGAGACGGGCAGGGCTGGCTGAGTTGTCCCTGTAGGGCCCACTCCCCAAGAATAACACGGAGCAGGTAACTCCCCAAGTGTAGGGGCGCTCAGGACTCTAAGAAGGAGCTACGTGCTGGGAGGTGGGAGAGCAAGGCAGGCAGGGGGTCCGCCAGCTTCCTCTGTGCGTTCACCACCCTGGGTTTTTCCCCACCATGACTTCATCCCTATAAAGACCCTCAGTTCAGTTCAGTCACTCAGTCGTGTCCGACTCTTTGCAACCCCATGGACTGCAGCATGCCAGGCCTCCCTGTCTGTCACCAGCTCCCAGAGCTTGCTCAAACTGATATCCATCAAATGGGTGAAGCCATCCAACCATCTCATCCTCTGTTGTCCCCTTCTCCTCCTGCCTTCAATCTTTCCCAGCATCAGGGACTTTTCCAATGAGTCAGTTCTTCGCATCAAGTAGCCAAAGTATTGGAGTTTCAGCTTCAGCATCAGTCCTTCCAGTGAATATTCCGGACAGATTTCCTTTAGGATGGACTGGTTGGATCCCCGTGCAGTCCAGAGGCCCTCAAGGCAGTACCATAGCCACTTGTAGGCTCAGAGAAGTGACTTAGCTCAGAAGTCACTAAGCTGGGATTTGAACCCAGAGCTTTGCAGCTACAAAGTGCAGATACTGGCTGTCCCGGGGGATGGCCGTGTATTTACTCACCCATTCATTCACACCCTTCTTGAACCCCAAGGATAGACCAGGCAGCTGTGACCATGGCAAGCCGGAGCCCCGCCCTCCCTGAACCCAGAGGTTAGAGGAGGAGACAGATGTAAACAAGTGAGACAAGGCCAGAGCAAACAGAGCTGGCTCGGGGGTGGACAGCGGCTGGGGGTGGGGCGCGCGTGTGCACCCCGGCAGGCTGAGAGCAGCACTTCTCAAAGTGCGTGTGAGCTGTGGGTTTCCAGTCTGCAGGGACATCAAAGAGACACTGCTGCTCTGATCTATACTGAGAGGACGGACACCCCACGGGCCAGCGCTCATCCACGAGCTGCAGTGTGAGGAGCCCTTGCCTGAAATACCCTGAACCGCTAGGTCAGCGCCGATGCGTCCACTCCATGCCCTTTCGCCCCCCCTCTCCTCTGCACTCCCGCCTTACCGCCAGGCCATACAGGCCCCCAGGGACTGTTGCCAGAGGAAGGCTGTGGTATCTCCTGCCTGGCACATGCAACATGCCAGGGACCATGAGTCCCTTCTAAAGGGAAACACTCCATCTGAGTGTACGGTCAGTCGTGAGCTTCACGGATGGTGGAAATAGATGTGGGTCCCCACTTGGACTGTGCTACCCACTGGCCATGTGATCCTGAAAATGTCTTTGGTTTTCCTAAACTCTGAAACGGGGATAATGTGTGCTTGGATTATTCATTCATTCCTTTTTGACTGCGCTGGGTCTTGCTGTGGCCGTCTTCTCTAGTTGTGGGGCACAGGCTCGGTGTGCGGGCTTTGTAGGAATGGATCAGGCACCAGAGGGCTTGACCCAGGGCCTGAGCCTCTGTGAACAGAAGCCGCAGTATGGTGTGCGTTTGCATGAATGTGTGCACGAATGTGTTTGCGCCTGCAGGGACAGGGAAGCCTGGCGTGCTGCAGCCCGTGGAGTCGTAATTGTCAGACATGACTGAGCGACTGAACAATAGTGAGTGCATATGTGCCTTCTCGTGGGTCTCATATCCATTTCTTCCACGGCTGTTGGACGGTCCCTCGCAGGACCCACTGTGGCCAGGGGCGCTGACGGTCTTTTCTGGGGTCTCTCTCCAGATTGCCAAGGGATCATTGAGGACGTCGTCCTGCTGGGCGCACCTGTGGACGGAGAAGCCAAGCACTGGGAGCCTTTCCGGAAGGTGGTCTCTGGAAGGATCGTCAATGGCTACTGCAGGTCTGTCCAGACCTCGTGCTGCTGGGGAGCTGACAACCCTAACTGAGCGCCTAGTGACCTAGTGACCTAGGTGTCGCCTGGGGACACAGATGTTTGAGGCCAGGCCCTCGTCCCGGAGGATCTCAGGGAGCAGTGGGGCACCGGCCCTGGAAGGAGCAAGGCCCAGGCCAGGGATCCTGAAGTGGGCAGCGTCCGTGTCCATGGGACGATGCACGAGAGGGACAGGTCCTGGGGAGGACTTCCTAGGTCAGGCCCGAGACCAGATTATAGGATGACTCGAGAGGCCAGGCTGGTCACCGTGATCTGGGGCAAGAGGGACATGGGTGAGTGGCTGAGACAGAGGCAAAGAGCGAGCCCCAAATGGGAGGTCTTTAAGCGATGACTAACGAGCCCTGGTGTGCTGTGTTCGTTTATTGTTTTTTGGCTGCGCTGGGTCTCTGCTGCGGCCTGCAGTCTTCTCTAGGCTCGGTGTGCGAGCTCAGTAGTTGGAGCACGCAGGCTTAGTTGCCCCGTGGCGTGTGGGATCTTCTCTCTGACCAGGGATCGAACCCATGTCCCCTGCATTGAAAGGCGGATTCTTAACCCACCAGACCACCAGGGAAGTCCCTCGTGTGCATTATTTGGTAGGAAGGGAGTGGGGATTGTCCAGGCTTTCAGAGCAATGTCTCAGGGTGGGAATGACAGCCCTGGGGGGCCCAGCACCCACAGCATATGACAGATCTTCCAGCAGGAGCTGAGGGCTACGGAGGCTGATGGCTGTGGGGCTAGAAAGGAGGCATCCCGGCCGGGGATTTGAGAAGGACTTGGGGGCTTCAGCCAAGGTGGCGCCCTAGACACAGGGGAGGAAGGGAAGATCCTACCCCCAAACCCTAAGGGGTTCATATTATTGATCCCATTTCACAAGTGAGAAAGCTGAGGCTCAGAGAAGTTGAGTCGCAAGGCCGGTTAACTTTAGTTTTGATCTAAGCCCAACCATCCCAAGTGGAACCTGCACCTGAATAGAACAGATTTGGAAAGTCTTCATCATTTTGATAACTTAGCCCACGTCCAGAGCTAAAGATAAAGATGATCTTTAGCCATGGATAGAGGGCATTAACCAGGACACCAGAGTTCAACCAATTAGTATGGCTTTATCGTTCATATTCTTTTTTCTTTTCAAACTTTAAACTTTTTACTTTGTACTGGGGTATAGCCGACGAGCAATGCTGTGGTGGTTTCAGGTAAACAGCGAAGGGACTCAGCCAGATATGTACATGTGTCCATTCTCCCCAAACCCTGTCCCTCATATTCTCAGCTGAGTTCTTAGAATATGGTAGAGAGAACAAAGAAACAATGATAAAGAGCCATAATATATAAAGAGCTCAATCAAATCAATTTTTAAAATCCAATAAGAAAATGGCCAGAGACTTCTCTGGCCATCAGTGGTAAGATTGCACACTCCCAATGCGGGGGGCGTGGGTTCACTCCCTGACTGGGAAACTGAAAATCCCACATGCCGCATGGTGTGGCCTAAAAAATTTAAGAGATAAAAGAGAAAATGGCCAAAAGATGTCTACACATAAGCATGGAATAAATGCAGTGAATAAACTGTTGAAAAGATATCCAACCTCATTATTAATGAAATAGATGCAAAGTAAAGTAAGTAAAATACTGTTTATCATCCGTCACATCGTCAAACATCTGAAATGTGAATAGCATTCAGTGTCGGTGACGATGTGGTGAAATGGGCATTGTTATACTCTTGGTGGTAGTTGAATTTAGTGAATCCTTTTTGGGGGTAATTGGCAATATCTATCCAAATTATTAATGTGCCAGTCTTCTGACACCACAGACTCTGGCTCCTGTGATCCTACATAAATAGATACTCACATGCACAGAGATGGATGCACAGAGGGGATCCTTGCAGCTTCGTTTATAAAAATTGAAAGCAGCCCAGTGACCTAAATGACCACAAAGAGGGGAATCATGTTTTTAAAAAAGCAAGGGCAGCAATCCATTCTATGGGCCCGTTTACAGAAGAAGAAGTTTCTGTGTGTGCATACATGTATCTGTGTGTCTGGAAATGAACAGGGAGGTCCAGAGGGACCATGAGACTCGGATAACAGTGAAACCCATGAAGAGTAGATAGGGATTGCAAGGAGGGCTTGGAAGGGTTTTTTTCCCCATTGATACATAGTTGATGTCCAGTATTGCTTTAGTTCCAAGTATATAGCAAAGTGATCAGTTACGTGTGTGTATATATGTGCTTCTTTTTTAATAAAAGAGACTTTTAAGTAAGGGCAGTTTAAGAAATAAGAAAAAGAATGGACACAACATTGACATCAAACAGTCCTTGGTTAAAATCTTGGCTCCATGCTTTACCTCTCGGATGGCTTTGGACAAGCAAATCTGAAGCTCAGTATTCCTACCTGTGCAATGGGAATAAGAGGCCGTCCTGCACAGGAGGTCTGGGAAGATTAAAGGAGATTATGTGGGGTAGGAATGGCAGTTTGTGGGTACCCAGTAAGCAACATGGGCATATTCACAGCACAGGATGTTTTTGGTGTGTTTCATAAACAGCAAAGGGAAGGAATTAAAAGTGCATGTGTGCAATATCAAAGCAGCAAAATCCGATTAAAGCCACCTGTTCTGTTGAGAACCTGAGGCTAATAAGCTTGGTTTCCATTATTTTGTGAGATCCTGAGCCATCTCTCCAGAGAGGAAAAAGGAGGAGAAGGAGGAAGGAGAGAAGAGGGGAGGAATGTGCAGACCAAAACAGTAACTGTCGTTTCTTGATTAAATTAAGCAGCAGCCAGGAATTCACATTCTTGGCCCCCAAACACTCTTTGGTTGCCGTGAACTTACTTAAGATGGAGAGTGAGTGAGGGGGTAAGGGAGCTTCAGGCCAAAGCTACCAAACTATATCCATTTATACATTTATAATGTGCATTAATAAAACTCGCAAGCTCTTCGCCTGCTTTCACACACTCCCTGGGAGCCAGCCGGGCTGAGTGGAGCTGTTCCCTGTTGTACTGCAAGGACACTGAAGCGCAGACAGGGTCAAAGGCCAAGGTCACACAGCAGAGCCAGGATGTGAACTCGGGTGAGCCTGTCTCCTGACCCCTGGGGCATCTGCAGTGAGAGGGTTTCATTCTGAGCTCCAGGGGACCCTGAGTGGTGTCTGCTCCAGTGCCGTGTGGGGAGGGGCTGATGTTAGAAGGAGTGGGCAGTGGGAGGGCGGACCCCTGCCCACAAGCGGCTCCAGGCCTGAGAGGACCCAGGGCACAGCCTTCTGCAGGTCCCACGGTGCTGGTCAAGGGCCAGCTTGATTCGTGCATCCGCCTGGCCTGGAGCACTGAGGCCTGGCTTGCTGGGCACCCCACCCACCAAGGGGTTTCACGACTCCACTTGGGAGGCAGGATGCAGGTCTAGGGCACGGTTCTACCCTCAACGAGCTCTCTGCCCAGGAAAGGAAAATACCCAGGGACGGACCCACAGAGGACATGTAACAAACACCGAAAGGGGAGCACACGGCAGGCGCCGGAGGGACAGGGGTTATTAATGTCAGGGGAGGGGCTCAGGGCCACTCCTGGAGGGGGCACGTGCAAGCTCGATGGTGAAGGAGGGGATAGGAGCCCGGCAGAGCCGGGAAGAGTAGGCCTGGCAAGAGCGGCCACGGAGCCCGTGAAGGCCCCGAGCTAGGGCTGTCATCGCAGCAGTGCCTCCCGGGCTCGCGGGTGTGAGTGCTGGGCGCACAGGATGCCCTCTCTGGGCGTGCTCCTGCCCTCCCCGCACGGTGACTCACAGTGACCAGCCTGAGGCTCAGAGGGGTCAAGCAACTCGCCCGAGGTCACACAGCCGGCGACTGACAGGGCAGGACTAGCGCCATGCGGTCCAGGCGGGGGCTGTGGCCCACCCGCCGTGAGGGGGTCTGGCAGCCTCTACAAAAGCGCTGGGCTCCTTCAGCAGTTTCGAGGCTCTGGAACCTTCTAACACGAGATCTCGCCTTGTCTGTCGTCACCGTTCTGTCGCCTAGTCACGTCCAGCTCCTGCGACCCCGTGGACTGTAGCCCGCCAGGCTCCTCTGTCCTTGGAAGTTCATCCGTACGTGTGTATAAACGAGTGCAGTTAGCGTCGTTAAGTAGAGGGTGGTCAGAGTTCAGATGGACCGTGGGCAGGAACGACGCTGGCCTTGCCCGTTGATGACCTTCTTCCTGTCTTATCTTTTGGGTTGTTCTGGGTCTTTGTTGCCAGGCGTGGGCTTTCTCCAGTTGCGCTGAGCGGGGGGACCACTCTCGAGTTGCGAGGCACAGGCTTCTGGTTGCACTGGCCTCTCTTGTTGGGGAGCACGGCTCCAGGCGCCCGGACTCAGTACTTGTGGTACTCGGGCTTAGTTGCCCCACAGCATGTGGGATCTCCCCAAGCAGCGGTCACACCCGTGTCCCCGCACTGGCCGGTGGATTCTCACCCACCGTACCCCAGGCACGTCTCTCATTTACAACTTTCCGTGTCAGAACCATCTCGGGGGCCTCCCTCACACCCTGTGTTTGATGCACGAGTCTCATGATGACTTGATAGAACAGCTCGGATCAGTCTCCCTTCTCCCCTTAGCCATCATTCTGAGGGACACTCTCCTGGGCCTTCAGTATGAGGCTAACCATTGGGGTGTGCAAGCATTGCTGTCTGGACGGAGTTAAGGAATTTTCTAGAAAAGAACGCTTGTGGGCAGTGGGGAGTCTCGGTCAGCTACTGAGAGGACAGGGGTCGGGTGAGAGTTTAAGGAAGGGGAGGGGCTGGGGGAGGGGCTGCCTGATTTCAGAGCTGGAGCAGAAGGTCCTGGGGGAGCGGGCAGGCGGATTCAGTGATCAGTGGCCTTCCAAGGGGGGAAGGGGGACCTGGGACATGGTCCTGCCGGCTTCTGTTTGAGGGACCTGGTGGGTGATTCACACGGTGGAGTCGGCGGGGACACAGCAGGTGGGTCTGTTGCCTGCGTACGAGTGTACTAAGTCGCTTCAGTCGTATCCAACTCTCTGTGACCCCATGGACTGCAGCCCACCAGGCCCCTCTGTCTTTGGGGGTTCTCCAGGCACTAATACCAGAGTGGGTTGCCATGCCCTCCTCTAGGGGATCTTCCTGACCCAGGGATCGATCCCACATCTCTTTATGTCTCCTGCACTGGGAGGTGGGTTCTTTACCACTAGCGCCGCCTGGGAAGCCCAAGGGTCTGTTGAGAGCCCCTCAACTCTGGACCCCGGTCCTTCCAGGGGTGTCCAGGGTGGTACCACACAGACACCCATGTGGTCAGAGACCCTGAAGGGTCAAAGCTACCAGGGAGCCTAGGGAGCCCGCCACACCATGGGTCCCAGACAGCTCGGGGGCCTCGCCTGTGATCAGACAGGCAGGGCAGGGAGCCCTGACTCTCAGCCGATCCCCCCCACACGGCAGGGAGGGAGAGCCCTGCTTTCAAACAAGCGCAGAAGAGTAATGGACTCAGGGGACCCTGCAAACCAGAGTCAGACTCGGCCTAAACGAAGGACAGCCTGATGTGCCGAGTAGAGTTCCAGTCCTGGAGACTGAGAGGGAACAGAAGTGTCCACGCGCACGGACCTGCTGGAGAACAGGGCCAGCGTCACCCCGGGCAGGGCGCAGGGGCTCGAGGGGGAACACTGCCCCATGGACCCTGTAGACCAGGCCTTCTGTGGACACAGCTCGGTGTACCTGAAGAATCAGGCTGCAGAGGGTCCGGGGTTATCCTCTCTCTGGAGTGCAGGGCGGATGTCTGGCTAGGAGTGACGGGGTACAGAGCATGGGGTTCACAGCACCCCTGAGAGCGGAGGAGGACTGTTGCAGGGCTGTGACCCACCTGGGGGTCACCCTGGCCTCCTAGTGAGGGCAGGAGGCTGCAGGCTGGGCCTGTCTCAGTCCCTCCCGTTCACAGTCAGATGGGGGGCCCCAAACCCAGAGTCCCAGCCTGCAGAGATGTGTCCTGGACCCCCGTGGTCCTCTCCCCAAGACAGATGTCCTGCTGCCTCTCTTTGATCTCCCAGGAGCCCTGGCCCAGACACCCCGGGGAACTGGAAGCCCACAACCAGCGGAGAGCGTCCCTCTCAGCCTCATGCTGATTTCTGGAGAATGGCATGCGGTTCCCTCAGTCATCCACTCAGCAGAGACTGTCTGTTGCTCTCAGCACTGTTTTCTGCCCCAGGGAGCCGGCAGGGAACCAAGCGGCTTCCCCGGAGCTGCCAGGCCCAGCGGTGCTCCCAAAGCATCGGCACCTGCAGCTGCCCCCGCCATCCCGGGGCACAGCGAGCCCCAGTTTCCCACAGAAGCGCCCATCCCGCCAGGCTCGCTGGAGCCGGGCCGGGCCCTCCTGAGCTGGCGTCCACCCCTTCTCACTGCGTCCTCTCCCTGCAGGGCGGACTGGCTGCTGAGCTTCGTCTACCGCACGTCGTCCGTGCGGCTCCACGTGGCCGGCCTGCAGCCTGTGCTGCTGCAAGACAGGAGGGTGGAGAACGTGGACCTGTCCTCCGTGGTGAGCGCCCCCGGGCCCCCTGGGGCCGACTTTGGGGGGTGGGGATGGCGCACGTCTTACTCCAGCCCAGCGACCCATGTGCCAGGGACGCGCCCCGGCCCGGTCCACCCCAGACGAGAGGATTGTAAGAACTCACTGGGGAACCAGTAAGTCCTGTTCACAGGCACCATCCCTGTGCCAGGGCAATGCCCCCAGGCCCTTGGCACACGTCCTCTCTAACCTGCACATGGTCTCAGGGCCAGGCATCATTATCCCCATTCCGCAGATTAGGAAACTGAGGCTTAGGAATGTTCCCATCATGCAATGCTCGACTGATAACCTGGATTTGAACCTCCAAAGCCCATGTTCTCGCCCCTACATTACTGCCCTCTTTCCACTCCTTCCCCAGCCCTCACTCACTCCCCGAGCCCAGATTACTAGTCAGGACAGTCTGTTTCTCCGGAGAGTAACCGGAACAACCAGAGGATACACGTGGAAGCGTTCAGGCTGGACCGGAAGAGAAGCACCTGACCGCCAGGCTGTGAAACGGAGTGGGCTTCCCGGGTGGTACTAGTGGTAAAGAGCCGCCTGCCGGTGCGAGAGAAGTAAGATGTGTGGGCTCGATCCCTGGGTGGGGAAGATCCTCTGGAGGAGGCCGTGGCAGCCCACCCCAGGATTCCTGTCTGGAGAATCCCGTGGACAGAGGAGCCTGGCGGGCTACACAGTGCTGCACAGAGTCAGCACAGCTGAGGTGATTTAGCACACACGCCCAAAACCTTGGAATAGGGAGCAAGGAGGGTGTTTAATTTATGACAGTGTTGCTTCTGTTTGATGTGTTTGGTTTTTTGGCTGCAAGGCATGTGGGATCTTGGCTCTCCCACCAGATATTGAACCCACACCCCCTGCATCGGAAGGCAAAGCGTGTTCCAAGGTCCCTGACCTTTGACGCATCTGGAGAGTTTACTTAAAATGCAGATCCCAGAGCCCCGCTGCCCAGACCTCCTCCATCAATCTCTAGAAGTGGAGCCTGCTCGTCTGCATATTAAACATACTCCCCAAGGACTCTTCCACATCTCAGACTACTCAGGGCAGACGGTCCAAAGCATTCTTACTGGGAAATCGGGGGGACCCACCCCAGCAGCCACACAAACCTAATTTGGGTTTCTAGATCCATTTTCCAGGCTTGCAGGAACCTCGTCCCCCCACTACATGTCTGTCCTAGAGAGTTAATAATAGCTTCATGTACCAACGCGATGCCCAGCTCTGCCCTGAGCCTTTTTCAGTGTCCGTATCCCCACTGTATGGATGTAACTGCAGCCCACGACCTCTGAGGTTTTGAGAGGCTAAGGGACTTGCCCAGGGTCACTCAGCGGGAGCATGGCAGAGCAGGACTCAAGCCCAGGTCTGAAGCCAGTGGGCATCGCCCCTGGTTGGGTAGATGTGGGAACCAGTGGCAAAGGCACCAGCTGCCAGGAAGGGGTGGGTCGTGGGCTGCAGTTACATCCTCAAGCAAACTCCGCCAGGGGAAGTCGCTGCGATGAAAGTCCCCCGGGAACAGGAGCTTCAGTTTCCAGTTACTACACTACCAGCTGCCATGTGTCAAGTGCCAAACATTTCCCAAGCATAAACCAGTTGCCCCAGGTACTGCATACGCGTGGTTTGAGCCAGCCACGCCGTCCTGTCTGAAAGCAGGCAGACCAGGCCCCTCCCTGGGCATCTGAAAACTCCCCTGGGGGTGGGTAGCCAGGACAGCCTTGGCTCCTCCCTTCAGCTTCAACATCAGCCTGGCCCAGCAACACCCCCCAACACACACACACACACACACACACACACACACACACACACTGCACTTCGTGGTGGGGGAAGCTGGGCACCCTGACCCCCACCAGCACAGCTAACGCCAGGTTGCGTGAGGTTTTAGGGGTTTTCTGATTTGCTTTTTAAAGATTTTTTTTTTTGACAGTGTTGCTTATGTTTTACGCTTTTGGTTTTTTGGCTGCAAGGCATGTGGGGTCTTGGCTCCCCGACCAGGGATCGAACCCACATCCACTGCACTGGAAGGTGGCGTCCTAACCACTGGACGTGGCAGGGAAGTCGCCGGTTGCATGTTTGTTAAACTGAGGCCTGAAGAGAGCACGGGGGTTTCTAGCACAAAAATGTAAAACTGGAACATTCTCAGGCACTGCCAGCCCCGGAGCTCAGGGGCCGTGACCTTGCCCTGAGGACCCCTGGGTCTCTCACCCGGCCTGCCACCATCTCGCGGGGGCCAACTTGTCCTGGCTCATATCTTTACTCCCCCAGACTCCCAGGGCCCTGGCTCACAAGTTCTGACCCACCAGAGGAAGGCAAGTGAGGAAGGGGAGCTTCAACCCCCAGAGTCATCTCTCTAGATCATCTTTACCCCTGAGAGACTTGCTTCATGCGATATCAACCTCACAGCAACCCTGTTGAGTAGGCTGTGGGCATCCCCAAGTCATAGACTAGAACACTGAGGCTTGAGACAATGGGTTTCCCTGGTGGCTCAGACAGTAAAGAATCTGCCAGCAATGCAGGAGACCCAGGTTCGATTCCTGGATTGGGAATATTCCCCAGAGTCAGGAATGACAACCCACTCCAGTATTCTTGCCTGAAGAATTCCATGGACACAGGAGCCTGCAGGCTACGCTAAGAGTCAGACATGACTGAGCGAGGCTTGAGACGATAGACTCACAGAACCAGAGTCGTAGATCCGATCTCTGAAACCAGGTCCGGAGTCTGTGCGGTCCGCCTACCTGTGGGAATGAGGAGAGCTTGGCTAACAAGACTAGGAGACCACCAGACTCTGATGCCCCCTGGCCCGTGTCCAGGGGTCTCTGTCCTGTTTGACTTGATGCCCCACCATGCCAGGGGTCTCCCTCTGCCACAGGAATCAAATGTGAAAAAGTGTGGCTGAAATTTCCTTTTCAATGAAAATTTCCTTGAAATGCTACAGAGCCCTTGAAAGATGCCGATTCTGCCCTGGGAAGCCTCTGAATGGGATGTAGTGGGAAGAGCACAGCGGTTGATGCCAGGGAGGCCTGGCTTGGAACCCGCCTCTGCTGCTGCTGTGCTGGCTGTGTGACCTCAGGCCAGCGGCTTAACCTCTCTGTGCCTCGGGTACCGCATCCTAGAAACAAGGCTACCACCTACCTTCCAGGGCACATGCGTGATGCTTGGTGCGCAGGAGGCCCACCTTTAACGCTAGGCCCCGCCTCCCCTGCCCCCGTCTCCATCTTCAGTTCTGCCCCCGAGACCAGCAGCTGCAGAGATTCCTCTCCGGGCTCAGATGCCTTCATGGCAGCCTCCCAGCTCCTGCCTAATAATAGCTCTTTATCGCATTAGGATGCAGCACAGAAAGCAGTGCTTTCCTTTTCTGGGTAATTAGAGGTAATTAGCATTGCCTTCGTGCCGCCCTCCTATTTTCCTTGAAAATTCTTGCTGGAGGAGACGTTGCTGGCAACAAAGTCCTCATGACTGCTGTTGGCAAGCAGTACCTGCCCCGTGCTCAGGGCTGAGACCTAAGGACATGCCTTCTCCTGGCCGGGCCCACGTGGGCAGAGCCCTCTGCGTTAGCCCAGAGGCAGTCACGTGACACAGACCTGGTCTGCAGAGGCTCCTGACCTCAGGACAAGCCTGAGCAGGGGTGAGCCGGGGTCAAGCTCTGACACAGACAGAGGGCATCTCCAGGGAATGAAGCAGACAAAGGCCAGGCTGCCTGACACTCTTTCAGCCTCTCCCGTGTGGGGACTGGTTTGCAGCAGATGGGGTTTCTGCCTCCCCAGAGACCACCTCTTGAGGCTTCTTAGGCGGCAGAGACCCAGTCAAGGGTCTCTGGAATCTTGGTGTTCCAGAAGAAATGCCAGCTGGCTTCTAGGACTTAGCCAGGGCTCGGCACACAATGGTGGTGGTTTAGTTGTTCAGTCATGTCCGACTCTTTGCAACCCCTGGACTGCAGCCCGCCAGGCTCCTCTGTCCATAGCATTTCCCAGGCAAGAATACTGGAGAGGGTTGCCATTTCATTCTCCAGCGGATCTTCCAAACCCAGGGATTGAAGCCAGGTCTCCAGCTTTGCAGGCAGATTCTTTACCAACTGAGCCACCAGGGCACAAGATAGACACTCAATAATAGTAACAGTAGCCAACACACCAGACACTGCTCTGCACGGGTTACAGACCTTATGTCACTTGATCCCCATAGCTGTCCCGTGAAGCAGGAATGGTAACCCCATTGTACAGGCATCAGTGCAAAGAAATAGAGGAAAACAACAGAATGGGAAAGACTAGAAATCTCTTCAAGAAAATTAGAGCTACCAAAGGAACATTTCATGCAAAGATGGGCTCGATAAAGGACAGAAATGGTATGGACCTAACAGAAGCAGAAGATATTAAGAAGAGGTGGCAAGAATATGCAGAAGAACTGTACAAAAAAGATCTTCATGATCCAGATAATCACAATGGTGTGATCACTCACCTAGAGCCAGACATCCTGGAATGTGAAGTCAAATGGGCCTTAGAAAGCATCACTACGAACAAAGCTAGTGGAGGTGATGGAATTCCAGTTGAGCTATTTCAAATCCTAAAAGATGATGCTGTTAAAGAACTGCACTCAGTATGCCAGCAAATTTGAAAACGCAGCAATGGCCACAAGACTGGAAAAGGTCGGTTTTCATTACAATCCCAAAGAAGGGCAATGCCAAAGAATTCTCAAACTACCGCACAATTGCACTCATCTCACATGCTAGTAAAGTAATGCTCAATATTCTCCAAGCCAGGCTTCAGCAATACATGAACTGTGAACTTCCAGATGTTCAAGCTGGTTTTAGAAAAGGCAGAGGAACCAGAGATCAAATTGCCAACATCCGATGCATCATGGAAAAAACAAGAGAGTTCCAGAAAAACATCTATTTCTGCTTTATTGACTATGCCAAAGCCTTTGACTGTGTGGATCACAAGAAACTGTGGAAAATTCTTCAAGAGATGGGAATACCAGACCACCTGACCTGCCTCCTGAGAAATCTGTATGCAGGTCAGGAAGCCACCATTAGAACCGGACATGAACAACAGACTGTTTTCAAATCAGGGAAGGAGTACATCAAAGCTGTATACTGTCACCCTGCTTATTTAACTTATATGCAGAGTGCATCATGCGAAATGCTGGACTAGATGAAGCACAAGCTGGAATCAAGATTGCCAGGAGAAATATCAATAACCTCAGATACGCAGATAACACCACCCTTATGGCAGAAAGCAAAGAAGAACTAAAAAGCCTCTTGATGAAAGTGAAAGAGGAGAGTGAAAAAGCTGGCTTAAAACTCGATATTCAGAAAAGTAAGATCATGGCATCCAGTCCCATCACTTCATGGCAAATAGATGGGGAAACAAGGGAAACGGTGATCGACTTTATTCTGGGGGGCTCCAAAATCACTGCAGGTGGTGACTGCAGCCATGAAATTAAAAGAGGCTTGCTCCTTGGAAGAAAAGCTATGACCAACCTAGACAGCATATTAAAAAGCAGAGACATTACTTTGCTGACAAAGGTCCATCTAGTCAAAGCTATGGTTTTTCCAGTAGTCATGTATGGATGTGAGAGTTAGACCATAAAGAAAGCTAAGCGCCAAAAAATTGATGGTTTTGAACTGTAGTGCTAAAGAAGACTCTTGAGAGTCCCTTGGACTGTAAGTAGATCCAACCATCCATCCTAAAGGAAATCAGTCCTGAATATTCATTGGAAGGACTGATGCTGAAGCTGAAACTCCAGGACTTTGGCCACCTGATGCAAAGAACTGACTCCTTGGAAAAGACCCTGATGCTGGGAAAAATTGAAGGCAGGAGGAGAAGGGGTTGACAGAGGATGAGATGGTTGGATGGCATCACTGACTTGATGGACGTTAGTTTGAGCCAGCTCCAGGAGTTGGTGATGGACAGGGAGGCCTGGCGTGCTGCAGTCCATGGGGTCACAGAGTCGGCCACGACTGAGCGGCTGAGCTGGGCCAGACGGGCATAGAAACTGGGGCTGCAGTAGGGCACACTGCATGTGGGCGGCAGAACCGGGTGAACCCAGAACCTCCCTGAGCTGGGACTCTTCACCACTGCGTTCACGCTGCCTGTGTCCACACATTTCTGTGGCTTCTTGTCAGTGACATCCGGCCCTCAGCCATTAAGCCTGTGACATGTATTATCTCACTGAAGCCTCACAACCAGCCCACGTGGTGTACGTATCTTTATTAGCCCCATTTTACAGAAGAGGAAACCGAGGCCTGAGAGGTAAAGGCACCCCCAAAGGGTCCGATAGTCTTGGAAACGGTTGGGCAGATGGCAGCAGCTTTGGTTTGGGAAGTCGAGGTGTCTTTCAAGGCAGGAAGCAGGAAGCCCTGAGGCCCCCTCACCCCACATTGATAAGCCTGAGCATCTGCAAGGTTCAGGGCTGGGTGTGGGGGGTCAGGTCCTGCCCTCCCCCACACAGTCTATCAGAACAGAGACCGAAGCTAGCAGATGAAAATGGTGGCGTGTTGTGAGTGTGGTCACAGGGGAGCCCCCGAGAGGGTCCCTAACCAGCGTGGGAACGCCAGGGAGGCTTTGCGACCCCAGGGAGATTCAGCGTGTCTCCCCGCAGGAGGAAGCCCTCCGTCAAGGCAGCCAGGGAGACGGTCCTGGACTGCAACCTTTTCTTTTGCTGCTCCGGGTCTTAGTTGCGCACTCAGCGTCTTCCATCTCGGTTGCAGAATGCTGGATGTTTCAGTTGCGGCGTGTGGGATCTATTTCTCTGACCAGGGATTGAACCCGGGCCCCCCTGCATTGGGAGTGTGGAGTCTCGGCCTCTGGACTACCAGAAGTCCTAGAAACTTTATCCAGCGTCAGCCACAGCAGAATGCTCCTCTGCACAGAAGAGATTCTTTTCCCACCCACCTCACTCCTGCTCTCCTGTTCCCCCAGCTCCCTGTAAAATTAGAACTTTGCCAGCCAGTTCTTTCTCCCTCTCCATCTTTGCAGAATAGCAGCTCAGGGGCCAGGGTTGGCTGAGGCCTGGACCAACCTGTGGCCAAGAAAGGCCAGAGCTGTACATTCTGGGGCAGTTGCACAGTGCAATTTCCATCTGGCATCGGCTGTGGCCACAAATACCTCCCTTCCTTCCTGTCCTGCCTGCCTGCACCCAGCCCTAGTATCAGCCCTTTGCCAACATTGAAAAAGTATAAGGAGGCCATCCTTGTTTATCTCTCTGGGTCTAGGTTTCTGCTGGCTGGAATTCACATGTGATGGCTTGAGCTTCAGCAGCCATTTTGGGTTCCCAAATGGATCAGCCCAACTAACTCCCTACCTTCTATCTCTCCTTCCAAGAAAACTAAAGTAAAGGAACTCATATGCATGGCGTACCTACTGTGCACCAGGAGCTGTGCCTTGTGGTTTGTATTATTTCTTCCCACCACTCCTGTGAGACGGGTATGACTAACTCTAACTGGGTAATGTCCCTTTTTTAAAAGAGGTTTGGGTCATATATGGAGCAGAATAGTTCCTGCAAAGTCCCAGGCTGTTGAACTCTTTTAGCAGATATTCAAGGTATGCAGTATGGAGGAGCTGGTGTTCAGGACATTGTAGACTGACCTCGTTACTAGTAAGAGACAGAGCCAAGTCTAGAACCCCGATTTCTCTGATTCAAACTTAGGTGCTTTCTAGCACCACGCAGCCACTGATGTCCACCCTCTAGGAAAGGATGCCTCCCTTCCTTGACCTCCACCCTGAACCCAGGGATCTGAAAAGCCTCTTCTGTGTATATGCACGTGCGTGTTTCACTGAACGGTCTTCGAAAGCAGTTGTACAGAAAACAGCAAGAAGTAGGCAGGTTCTGGTTATTATGAGAAAATAACAGAGCTGTGCAGGGAGCTGTCTTTTGAGTTCTGGCGTGGTCGCCGGGCTGGCCCAGTGTGGTTTGTGGCCCGAATGGGAGTGACGGTGTTGCTGGCTGGGCCTTCGTGCCACCTCCTCGGGTCCCGGCAAGCCTCCCCTCTGTTCCCTGTCTTCTTTTTAAACAAAAACCTTCCTCTCCAGCCTTGAGGGACTGTCCAGTCTTGTGTTTGCCTTTGGCACTAAAGCAGGCCCCCTAAGCTGGCTGGGGAGAGCGTGAGGCTCCGTTTCAGGGAGGAGATTTGCGCGGAGCAGCTTCCAGAGTCAACCTCTGAAATGCCGCACATGGCTGCGCCCTTCACAGGCTGCGTGTCATTAGGCAAATCACCACCCTTCTCTGGGCTTCTCTTTTCTCATCTGTAAAACGAGTATGATTTTTAAGGTCTTCCCCACCACACACTTGACTTTCCACGAAGAGAGAAGGTCTGGATTCAGAGCCCAGCTCTGACATCTGTGTGACCCTGGGCGGGTCCCTTTACCTCTCTGCCTTAATTGCTTCATCTGCAGTTAGCACCCAATACCTGTCAAAGGAGTATAGCCAATAAATGTATTTCCTCCAATGTATTAAGGACCCGCTGTGTATCAGGCATTGTCCATTATCACAATTAGGCGTCGGCACTCCAGTTACACCCCTATTTTTCACTCACTGACATATATCCCAACACAAAAATAGAGAAGTCTCTTTTCTCTCAGGAACGGAGCAGGCGCTTCATGACCCTTGTGTTAGTGAAGATTCTGTTCATAACAGAGGCCCAGATTAAGTGGCTTAAACACACAAGAGGTGATGCTGCCACATAGGAAAAGGCCAGAAGAGGCATTTCAGGGCTGGTGTAGAGGCTCCACAGCCTTCAGCGGCCAAAATTCTCTGTCTTGCCACTCCGCCATCCTTACTTGGCTCACGATGGCTGCTGAAGCCCTGGCCATCCCGTCTGCATTCCAGCCAGCAGGAAAGAGGAAATAGGGAGAAAGCAGAAGCATTCCTCCTTTTAAAGAGACTTCCAAGGAGCACTGAATAACGCTGTGCTTCATCTCATAGGCCCGAGCGCATCCCCATAGTACACTCACCGGCCAGGGAGGCTGGAGAGTATGTCCAGTGATCGCTTGTTCTTATGACTAAGGGGAAGGAGGAGAGTGAACTGTGGAAAGTACCTTGCAGTCGTTCTAGCCATAGCTCTGTTTTCGATTTCAGAAATTCCTGGGGGAACCTTCAGAGCAACCCTCTGAGCTACTCACTCTTCCTGCCCCCATTTTACAGCTGAGGCAAGTGGAGGTCAGGGGGATACAGGGCTTGCCCTGGTCCCTCAGCTGGTGAGCCACAGAGCCCTTCCACTGTAACCTAAAGCTGCAGACAGAGAACGGGAACTGCCCCTCCAGGCTTCTGTCAGGAGGATCTTTCCTGCCCCACAGGACCCAGACTCTGTAGAGAAGCTTCCTTTTGTTGTTCAGTCGCGCGGTCATTTCTCTTTGTGGACTGCAGCACACCAGGCCTCCCTGTCCATCACCAACTCCTGGAGCTTGCTCAAACTCATGTCCATTGAATCAGTGATGCCATCCAACCATCTTATCCTCTGTCGTCCCCTTCTGCCCTCAGTCTTTTCCAGCATCAGGGTCTTTTCCAACAAGTCAGTTCTTCACATCAGGTGGCCAAAGTATTGGAGCTTAAGCATCAGTCCTTCCAGTGAATATTCAGTGTTGGTTTCCTTTAGGATGGACTGGTTTGATCTCCCTGCTATCCAAGGGACTCTCTAGAGTCTTCTCAAGCTTTCTTTATCTTTATTCAATAAATTCTAGAGCAGCCTTGAACCCAGAGGCTTCCCACTCATTCTGGATTGGAGAATCATTGAGGGTTGGAGTGATGGTGTTGGTTGACGACACAGGGAGAGGCCCAGGGGTCCTGGGAGGACTGGGCTCTGCGGTGCTCACTTTCCACCCTCCTGCAGGTCAGCGGCCATTTGGACTATGCCAGGCAGATGGACGTCATCCTGAAAGCCGTGGGCATCCGCACCAAGCCCAGCTGGGACGAGAAGGGACTCTTGCTGGCCCCAGGCAGCCTGCCCCAAGAGGAATCCCGCCAGGTGGCAGCCACCTCTTCATCAGATCAGACCACCAACCAGGATGGGCAAACCCAGGGTCCTACATCCAGAGACATCCCCAAAGCAGCCATACCCCCTGATCTCCACCAAGCCCAGGTGCCAGCAGGACTGGACCAGTCTGAAGGGGCCTCCCTTCCTGCTGCTACCAGGCCTGCTGAGAGCCCCCCTCTCTGCAGCCATGGCCTGGGCGCCAACCCACTGGGCTGCCTTGCCTGTGCCCGTGAGACACAGGGGCCCTGCCCAGGGCTGGACTGACCCGAGGAGAGTCACCTTCCCAGACGGCTACACGGAGCACCCTCTTACTCCGCTTCACCGGCTCCCCCGCCACGAGCTCTGGAGATGAAGAATCTCTACCACTGCCTTTGCTAAATTGAAGACGTCAGTACTGGAAGGACAGGGGCTTGTAAGGAGACACTGTCCCCTCCCCGAGGAATGGAAGCCAGAGCTCCACAGAGTCAAGCCAGCACAGTATGGATCCCTGGGGCTGAACCGGCCGGGCACCTCCTGTGCTTTGGGTCAGCGCTGGGGGTCTGATTGCCCGTCCAGAGCTCTCTGGAGCCACCCTGCCAAGCTCTCCAGCCTCAAGAGCCTGGTGTCCGCCCGCTCCTCCAACCACTGTCCAGGGCTGTGCTCCAGCCCACAGGCACCATGGAAACACCTGCAGAGCAGGTCCAGTGGGGAGCGGACAGCTTACCCTCTCTGCCCTTGGGAGATCCGATGAGATTTGCCGCATGCAGCCATCGGGCTGAGCCCTGCAGAACCACAGGGGCAGCCATCAGAAACATGTGACGTGAAGGCCCCCCCCAAAGTTAGCCACAGGGGGGGCCTGAAGATAATTGTTACAGAGCAGGGTGCACAGACGCCGGATCAGCAGGCCGTATGGACGCTGGATCAGCAGGCAGTGTGGATGCTGGAGCAGCAGGCCGTGTGGATGCTGGATCGGCAGGCAGTGTGGACAGGAGCTGGGCCTGGGACAAGAATGAAGTGTGTGGGGGCAGAATTTCCTACGGCAGGAACAGAGGTGTGACAATCATAGTAGTAGATAATAATACTCGCTACCGTTTATTAAGTATTTATCGTGTGCTCTTTGTACGGATTGTCTCAGTTGACCCTCACAACACACCAATGAGGTAGGTACTGTTGTCTTCATTGTCATGTCAGGCCCAGAGCGTTTCGGGAACCTGCCCGAGGTCACGCAGGTGATCAGTCTCAAAACCCAGTCAGTTAACCTCCAGAGCCCGAGCTCTTGGTCACTGTAGCTGCATCCCTGAAACCTTCCTCCTTGGTCCTCCCACTGGCTCTGAGTGACAGAGCCAGAGATGATCCCTGTCCCGCACTGTGCATTTGGGGAAACTGAAGCCCAGGCAGAGAAAATTTTGACAAACCCGGGAGGAGGCAGCTGGGGTTGGAGAGAATCGGGGGAATTAGAGTATTGGAGCTGAATCGGTCCTCGGGGGGGATGTGTATCTGTTCCTTCAGCAGATATTCACAGAGCCCCTGCTGCTCTTGGTCCAAACCGCTCATGTCACCCATGGAAGACTGAGCCCCAAGAGAGGAAAGGACGTTGCTGAGGTCCCAGAGCAGGCTTGGGCAGACTCTGGACCAGAACACAGGGCACCGGCACCCAGAGTCTCTTCCCGCTTCACCAGCAGCTTCTCCAGCCCAAGTGGCCCTTCAAGCAGATTCAGTCCACACCACAGTCACTCAGCTAGGGCTTATTGAGAGTCCACTGGGGCAAGCCTGGGGTAGAGGGGGAGCCCGACAAGCACCGTGGCCCCTGTAGAGTCAGTGGCATGGCCAGAATGGAGTCTGCTCAGTACCACGGAGAGCGCCAGGCCGCCTGTGGAGGCCCCTGGGATCGGGCTTGGTAGAACTTGGTGGGAAGATGGGAGGGAGGTGGGCAATGGAGGAAGAAAAACCTCAGACTGAAAGGGAACCTAAAGCAGATAAACTTTGGGAACCAAGAGTTCCCCATCAGAAAAACAAAAACAAGTCCTGTGCGGGAGTCCACCTGCCTCCCCCAGGGCACCTGCCCGTACCAGGGATGGGTTCTCTACAACTCTGCTGACCCAGTGCCCATACCTGCTTCCCTCACTGACCCCAGGGAAGGCCAGAAGGCAGCGGGAGAGGGACTGGCTCTGTCCTCATCAGATGGTTCCCTTCTAGGCCCAAGGAAGCCCACGGTAGGGAACACCCATCCTTGATCTTGAGCAAGAACCCAGCAGCTACCCATGTGCCCCCAGGAGGAGCAGGGCAGCAGCCTAGCCAGGAGTTAGGGAGACAGAGTCAGATCGCGGGCTGCGGGCCGGGGCTGAGGAGAAGGAGGAAGGCGGGGGTGAAAAAGTGGGAACAGTGGCCCTTCCTGGCCCTCCACCAGGAGCCAGGGGATTGGATGGCCAGGAGTTATAACAGCAGCAGGGACCACCCACTAACCACCTGCCGAGTGCTGGGTGTTCTGTGCCCTTAACGCCCTAGGAGGCAGGCATCATTTCCCCATTTGCATGTGGAATACCAGGCTCAGAGAGGTTAAGTAACTTTCCAAGGGCTGGAAAGCAGTGAAGCGGAGGTTCAAACTTTGCCTGCCTGACTCCCAGGCTCAGATATTTACTATGCAGCATGTGTATCCTGAGAGCCTAGCTGGTCTGAAAACTGTCTAGCCAGACATCTTCAGGTTAAAGATCCCTGAGCCAGCACATCTCAAACCATAATGTGCAACGATTCACCTGGCGACCAGCAGGTCTAGGGTGGGGCGGGGACGTGCACTTCTAACAGACTCCTGGGAGCTGATGCTGATGATCATGACCCGCAGAGCAAGGGATCTGGCCCAGCGCTGAGCCACCTTTGCAGACAGAGGCATGGCTCCCACGCAGGCTGATGGGATGTGCAAGGGAGATGGTTGCCTGCATCCTAAGCTGGGCCAAGAGGGCCTTACCCCACTCCCGGGAGCCCTCCAACCCTGCTCTACACACACCCACCAGTCACACTCAGTGGTGAGGCATCCTGGATAAAACTGTCCTAAAGCCAGCAACCAGGCGTCCAGGTTGGAGGCCCATGGTGGGCAGAGGGTGCTGACTCAGTACATCCACTGGAGCTCAGAATGGCTCCCCGGAGGACCTGTAGCCTCCTGGTTTTAGCCAAGAGCTTGTCCAAGGCCTCGGGGGACCTGGTCCCATCCAGTCCAGCTCTCCAAGCCTGCATCAGTTCGTGGGGGTCCCAGGCGGACGCGGCCGCAGCTCGGGCTCTGCGCGATCGATGCTGAAGAAGTTGACTGTAGTAGTGGCCCTGGCAGGCGGCGGGGGATCCCGGGTGGCCTCGCCAGGCAGCAGCAGCTGGGCCGTGAGCCGCGGGCCAGAGAAGCCCCCGGAGCCCGAGCCCGAGTCCGAGTCCGAGTCCGGCGGCAGGGGCAGGGGCAGCACGTGCTGCAGGCTCAGGCCGGGCCGCGCACCGCTGTGAGAGGTCCGCACGGAGGGCGAGGCGAGGCCCGGCTGCTGCTCCCGGGGGCCGCGGGGACACGGCAGGAGCCTGCCCAGGGCCCGCTTGAAGTCCCGCATGAAGAGTGGGTAGATGATGGGGTTCATGGTGCTGTTGCAGTAGCCCAGCCACGTGAGGGTGTCAAAGAGCCCCAGGGAGATGCAGTCGCACACGGCCTGGAGGGGGTGGGGGGACATCCTGGAGCCGGGACGCAGGGCACCCCGCCCAGCGTGGGTGGGACAGACCCGCAAACACGTTTGCTCTGAGTGGCTGCCTGCCCCCCTCCCTCCCCAGCTCTGGGGGTGCGGGGTCGGGGGTGGTGGGATTCGGGGCCTCCCCATCAAGGCGGGGACTCACCCACCTCCAGCGGTGGCATTACCTGGACTATGTTGGCCACAAAGAAAGGCAGCCAGGTCACAAAGAACATGCCCAGCAGGATGCCCAGCGTTAGGCTGGCCTTCAAGGCCTTCCTGCTATGCTTGGTGGCTAGACGCCTGCTGTCAGCTGACTCCACCCCTGGGCGTGGGGTCCTGGGCACCTGCAGAGAGGAAGGCCGCGTGACTTGGTCTGAACCTATTCCTGGCCCCAGACTGAGCCTTAATCCCAATTCTAGACCGAGCCCTTAATACACTGAGCCTTGACCCGTGAATGGGCTCCAGTTGTAGTCCTAGACTGAGCCCTGACCCTGACTCCAGGCTGAACCTTGACCCTGGCTTCAGAGTGAGCCCTTCAGCAATAAACTAAGCTCTGCTCACGGCCCTGACCACTGATACCTACCATAGATTGAGCCCTACATAACCACAGTCTCAAAGTGAGCCTCCTCCCTGGACCAGACTGAGCCCAACTTTAGCCCCAGACTGAGCCTTGATCCCAGAAATAGACTGAGCCTTTGTCCTGGTCCTGCACCAAGCCCCGACCCTGACTAGCAGTGCACAAGGAGCTCTAGGAAGGGCGGGGAGATTTCCTAGGGGCTCAGGTTCGGGCTTGTTGGACAGTGTCGAGCGCTGTGCTTTGCAGGAAGTGTGGCTTCCTGAACTGCTAGCTTTGTGTCTGGGCAGAGTGTTGTCCTGCACTGCACTTGGGCACTTCAAGGATTAGCTGTGATGGAACAGTACTTGACGAAAGAGGACAGCTGCTGTCCGAGGCCTGACAATCTCTCTGCCTGTGAATTGACTCTCTTCGTATTTTGGAGTGACAGTTCTGCACCACTGTTTTCATGATCCACAAAATAAAGTTTATTTTGAAAACATGTGCCCCAAACAAATGTGTGCAATTAAATATCTTATAAGTCACTAGGGACGGGAGTGACCTTGGTATTTTAAACTTGGATTTCGCTGTGGACTTACAGACATCTTCATTCCCACACATGGACTTCATGAGCAGGAGCTGGGAGAAGAGGAAAAAGGAGGGGCTCCACGGGAGACAAGGCATGAGGGGCTCGAATGCGACTTTTATAAACTGGAGACCAGGAGTCCCAAAACATAAAAGGCTCTCTGTACCAGATGACCAATTGGCCCAGCAGTTCTCTTAACTTTTTCAACTTTATGAGCCCACTGAAATTCAAATGAAATCTACACAACTTACTCCCCAGAAAACAGCTTGTAAATGTTTACAAACACACACACACACACAGAAGAAAAAGTTTCCCACATAGCCAGAGGGTTCAGAGGCCACTGCAAAGTCCATCCCTGGAACCCCTAGGAATCTACAAAAGCTGCAACATGAAGCCCTCCTCTAAACCATGTGTTGTAATCAACTTGGATTTTCATATATCCACTTGACAAAGTGAAAGCCACCTATGTTGACAGCTTATGTAGATACTGGGGTGAGCATAATTCACTGGACTAGGAAAGGGTATGTGTGCTGCCTGGGAATACTCCTGGGCTTTAAAGGCCAGAGATTCCCCCCAACACTTCCTAAACTGTGCAAGAGCCCAGCTTAGCTCTTGAGGCAACCAGAGACAGGTTGGGTACGGGAGGATGAAAGAGTCAGGAGGAGGCAGGAAGGAAGGAGCCAGGTTCCCAGGCAACCTTCACAGATGGAAAGGGGTGAAGGCAAAGCCAAGATGCGTGAGCCCCAGGGAGCATTAAAGATGCCCACACACACACCGCACCACCCCCACCCCCACCCCCCCACCCCCCCCACCCCCGCCACATGCAGGAACTCCCCCTCCCAGCCTTGTTCTCACTGGTCTCTTCAGGGTACCCAGGCTTGGTTCCTGTCCAAGGTGCTGAAACCCCAACTGCATGCTGTCCTTCTGTAGGATCTGGAATGGCAGTGGGCAGGAGAGGGGAGACAGGCACCCTGTAACTCCTGCTTTTCGATGTATTTGTCCAGGTGAAATCTGGTTAGACAAATATCAAGGCTCACACAGGGAAGCCTAAAAGAGGCCCTTGATTCTTCCCACTTTCTTGGTGGGGCACAGAGGCGAGAGCTGGGCTTTTAAAACAAGTGATCAGGCTTCCAGTTATGCCTCTACCACTCACTCACTTGTGATCTTGAGAGAATCCGCTTCCACATTTGTCAAATGGGAGAAAACGCTCAGCTTATGGAGTTGCTGTGGAGCTGCGGATAATGCACGTACGCCCTGTGCTGGACACGGAGTTAATGCAAGCACAGCAGCCCTGATATCGTTCAGTGGTGTGTGGATGAGGCTGGGGAAGTTGTAGCGCCCTCAGGAGCCTTGTCCTCCTGCCAACAGCTCAGGCTTTCCAAAGCAGCGCAGACCTCAGGACAAAGGCTCTGACTCACTGTGCGGCAACCAGGGAGAAAAAGAGGGTCTGCTTTTCCCTCCCCTCTCATTTTCTCTTCTCCAGAGTGGACTCTATGGCTTCTGTGGCCCCATTGGTCAGCCTGGAGGGAGAGACTCCTGATTCCCCAAAAGAATCTCCCAAGAGCTGCTCTGACTTTGGATTGCTGCCGTCAATGGGAACAGACAAGGGGAGGAGGGAGACACCATCTCCCGAAAGCCCCAGCCACACAGGTACCCCCTCACCCCTGGAAGCCTGGTGAAGAGGCAAGAGACAGCCATGGCTCTTGGGCACTGGGGAACCAAGGCATTCAGGGAGATAAGATAGGGGCCGTCATCAGGGGAGGCTGACCCAAAGGGATCAATCATGATATGAGGGTCCCTCTCCAGTCTTCCTGGGAAGAAACCTGCATTTTCCTGCCTCTTCTTCTCCCCAAAGAATTGACTCAAGAAAGCAGGCAAAAGGGAAGAAATTGAGGCTCAGAGAAAGTAGGGGACCTTCCCAAGGTCACACTGTGCTCAAACCAAAGCACCACATACCCCCTGCGTTGTTATCCCCGCTTACTGAGTGCTTACAATACATCTGCACCTGATATTCATTCTGTCATTTGGTCTTTCTGGGAGGAAGGTATTATAATCTTCATCTTGCAGATGAGGCTGAGAGAGCCAGGAGTCACACAGCAGACAAGAGTTGAGTCAGGGAATTAAAGTCACCTCCAGCTCCAGACGCTGAGCCTTTCCCACTCTACCATGCTGCTCCCATTCTGGAGGATGACAGCCCCAAGCAAAAGCCCACCACTCTCACCAAGAGGCCCTCGTGGAACAGAAGCCGAGGGCCACCACCAGCCCACGCCCTGGGGTCCGGGTGACGCCATCCTTCTCGCTTCTCTCTGCCCTAAAGCCACCTCAAAACCCCTCGTGGCTCCTCTGTTGTCCGCACGTCCCTTATATCAGCACACGCCTGTGGCATTTGCCACTGCCAGAGGGGACGACTTGACAGGGCCCTGCAGGGCCCGATGTCCATAAACACCCATACACCTGTCCACTCAGCACAAAAAGGATGTATACTGCAGCTCCATTCGTGACAGAAAAAAACTGGAAACAGCTCACAAGTCCATCAGAAGAGAGTGGTTAAATAAACCCTGGTTTAGAATACTATAGTGAAAGTCACTCAGTCGTGTCTGACTCTTTGTGACCCCATGGACTGTACACAGTCCATGGGATTCTCCAGGCCAGAATACTGGAGTGGGTTGCCATTCCCTTCTCCAGGGGGTCTTCCCAACCCAAGGATCAAACCCAGGTCTCCCACATTGCAGGCGGATTCTTTACCGCTGAGCCACCAGGGAAGCCTTAGAATACTATACAGATGTTTAAAAGGATAAGTCAATCACACGGAAAGATCTCCACGACACATGATCAAGTGCTAACAAGAAGTTTCAAAACAAGAGAGACGCATGATTACCTTTGTTTAAAAAAAGATGCAAGGCATAAGCTTCTTTAGGCACATAAACAAATTCACAAACACAGAGAAAAGGAGCTGGAAAGACGTGGAGAGACAGGAGTGGGAGGTGACTGATGAGGTCAGGGGGGCCTTTTACTTTATCACTACCGATGAATTTTCATTTTAAAGTGGACTTACATATTCCCTCATGTAATTTCAAATTTGTATGACCAGCTAACCATGTGTGTGCTCAGTCACCTCGTGTCCAACTCTTTTGAGACCCCACAGACTGTGGCCCACCAGGCTCCTCTGTCCATGGGATTTTCCAGGCAGGAATACTGGAACAGATTGCCATTTCCTCCTCCAGGGGATCTTCCTGACCCAGAGTTCCAACCCACATCTCTTGCATCTCCTGCACTGGCAAGAGGAATCTTTACCACTGTGCCCCTGGGAAGCCCAGCCATCTAATCACAGTGTGAGGGTGATAAGATAAACCTTGGAGCCAGACTGCCCGGCTCAAATTGTGACTCTGTTACTAACCAGCTGAGCAACCTTAAGCAATGTACTTTACCTCTCTGAGCCTCAGCTTTCTCATCTGTAAAATGGCAATTCTCATGACATCCACCTTGTAGGATTGTAGTAAGGATTAAATAGGATTAAATAGGATAATAGAAAGTTACTTGAACAGTGCCTGGTACAAAGTACTGTGTGAGTACTGTTAGTTACTAAGTTAGTGATCATGGTTGGTGTTTATTGTTATTTGTATTCACCTCAGCTCCTTGATAATGATGATGAGGCTGCTGGTGGCAGCCATGGTTATTTTTGCCCCTAGGAAGACTCAAAGGGGTGAACTTCCCAGCACCATGCATTTCACCATCAAGAGGAAAGGACAGAGCTAACATTTGTCAAGCAACAAGCAACTGCTGTGCACCAGGCATATTTAAATCACCCCACTGATGCTTCAAACAGCCTCAGATGATAACTGGGAGAGAGGGAGGTGAGCAACTCACCCAGAGTCATCCCGCTGCAGTGAGAGAGAGGCAGGATTTGAACCTGGGCCCAGACAGACGGACAAGCCCCCCGCCCCGTCCCGGCTGCAGCAGGCTGCCTCGTTCAGAGCGGCGGCCCAGCCTGTCACGCTCAGCTCCACTCCTGCTCTCCCCCTCCTCCCCCTCTGAGATATTTCTGGGATCACAGCCTCCTCTGAGGGGGAGGAGGCAGAGATGGAAGGGAAGACGGATTGCTGGGACAGAATGATGCATAGCTGGGTGCTGGAGGGTGAAGAGAGCTGGGGGAGGAGGACCAGGAGGAGAATCGGAGGGAGGGAAGGAAGAGGAGGATACAGGGTGCACGGGAGAGGGGCTGAGACTGAGCCGAAGGGGAGGAGGAAGGGGGACGATGGGGCGGAGAGGAGGGCGGTGGGGAGAGCGTGTGGCCAGAGACACAAGAGAGAAAAAAGGGCGCAGGACACAGGGACGCCCAGCCGGGCTGCCTGCTGCTCCCCAGGAGGCTGAGCGCCCACAGGTGGTCCCACAACAGTCCCTCTGGAACCCCCAGGGGTGAGCACCATCACCACAGGAGCGCCCACCTTTCACACACACGCAAGCACACACTTGCCCTGGCTGCATCTCATGGGCACCCTCGCCACCTCTCACGCCCCTCCTGCACCCCCAGACACAGCCCCTGCCTGACCTCTAGGCAGGACTCCTTTCCCAGAGCCCCTGGGGCTGAAACCACTGAGCCAACCGGCGGCTTTCTAAGAGCTCATTCGCATCAACAGGCAGACAGAGGCAGAGGAAGCCACTCCAGCCAGCTCGGCAACCACGTCCGAAACTCCAGAAAGGCCAGGACTTCAGGGACTGGGAGCCAGCCCCTGTCCCTCTGTGGGAAAGCAAGAGACTGGATCGAGGGAGCAGCCAACGGTTCAGTGGAGCCGGGACGGGGAGGAAGGGGGCCTAACACCCCCCCAAGTTCTGTTCCTTCTCATCAGTTCCGCTGGGTCCAGGCAATGAAACACCTCCACCCCCAGGCCGGATGCGCCACCTCAGGTGATGAAAGAGGGTCACAACCCAGGAGGCCAGAGTAAGGCGGCCTCCCAGAAGCCACGTCCCCGAACACAGGCACTTCTCCAGGTGGTACGGAAACTAGCCAGCACAAAGCTTGCTTAGGATCTGGGTGGTTTGGGAAGCAAGCCGAGTGACTTCAAGCTAGGCACTTGCTGGATGGTGGAGTCTGACACGTCCTTACTCAAATCAAGAGAAAAGGCATTCCAGAAAGCGGGAGATATTCGCACAGACATATTTCAGGCCTGAGAGGCCGAGAGTCATTCTGCCTCAGAGGCAGTGCATGTGTGGGCTAAGTCGCTCAGTCGTGTCCAACTCTTCGTGATCCTATGGACCGTAGCCCGCCGGGCTCCTCTGTCCATGTCATTCTCCAGGCAAGAATACTGGAGTGGGTTGCCATGCCCTCCTCCAGGGGATCGTCCAAACCCAGAGATCGAACCCACATCTCTTATGTCTCCTGCGCTGGTAGGCAGATTCTTTACTGCTAGCTCCACCTGGGAAGCCCCGAGACTAAATGACCCATGAAGACACCTCTCAGCCTTCCGTTTTGTGACTTCCTTGATTTTGCAAACATACGCACAGGGAGTGATAGATTTTTGACGTTTGCTAGAAGAGACACCCTTCTTATAAGCTCCAAAACCCTCATCATGATAGGGTTTTGTGACTACCATCTCTCTCTCCAACTAGAACGTAGATTTCAAGAGGGCAAGACCTTCTCAGACCCACTCATGCCTGCACTCACAGCCCAGGACAGCTCCTGCACAAGACAGGTCCTCAACGGAGTTCCCTGGTGGTCCTGTGGCTAAGACCCTGTGATCACAATGTAGGGGGCCCAGGTTCCATCCCTGGTCAGGGAACTGTATCCCACATGCCACAATGAAGACTGGAGATCCCATATGCTGCAACTAAGGCCCAGGACTTCCCTGGTAGGTCAGCTGGTACAGAATCCACCTGCCATGCGGGAGACCTGGGTTCGATCCTTGGTTTGGGAAGATCCCCTGGAGAAGGGAAAGGCTGCCCACTCCAGTATTCTGGCCTGGAGAATTCCATGGACTGTATAGTCCATGGGATCGCAGAGTCAGACACGACTGAGTGACTTTCACTTTCAAGACCCAGAGCAGTAAATAAATAAATAAAAGAAGTACTCAACACAGCACCGAGGAAGTGAATGAACGTACTGAAAAGCGCAGGATTCGTCAGCTACAAGAACTGCTTCTACAAGTGGAAGAGAAGGGAGAAGCGTGAGCTGGGGTTGAATCCTGGGCTCTGTGGGGCACTGTGTCCATTTCGTTCCTTCCATCATTGTGCAATGAACACTCACGACACTCCTTCAGATCCTGAGAATCCAGCGGTCAAGACAGGTCCTCAGCCTCACAGAACTTACATTCTAGTAGGAGGAAGCAAACACGCCAATGATAAATGGAAAGTATGCAATTTGTGCCATTTGCTGCTGAGAACAACTTAGGAAATGAGGGCTGGAGGGGATCTGCACAAGTGTGACCTCGTTACTAACCAAGCGGTTAGTAAGACAGCCAAGCAAAGGCCAGAGGAAAGGGACAGAAGTTCGGGGCAGATCTGTGTGGTGACGTGAGGTTCCCCAGGCAGAGGCAACAGCAGGTGCAAGGGTCCTGAGGCAGGAGCGTGCCTGGCACTCAAGGAACAACAAGGAGCCCAGTGTGGCTGAAACAGAAAGCGTGAGGGGATGGAGGGAGCAAAGGAGAACAGACAAGGGGCAAGGAATAACACGACAGGGCCTGCACTTTTCTTTTTTTTTTGGCTACACCTCCCGGCTTGTGGGATCTTAATTCCCTGACCAGGGATCGAACTCAGGCTCACAGCAGGGAAAGTGCCAAGTCCTAGCCAGTGGACCACCAGGGAATTCCCAGGGATCGCTATGGCTGCAGTGTAAGTCGAAAGGAAGCAAGAATGGGCTCAGGAAGCCAGTGGAAGATCAATGCGATAACCTGGGCACCAGATGAAGGGCTCAGCCATTGAGGGGGGCAGCAGTTTACATATGAGAAGTGGTCAGGGCCTACATGCGCTTTGAACATAGAAAGCACGCAGGGTGTGCAGCAAGAGGAAAAGAGGCTGCCTCCAAGGTTCCTGGCCTGAGCCACTCGCGTCAATTAGTCAACGTAAGGAACACAAGTCAAGGACTACATCTGGAGCCGGGAAAAAAAATCCCAGATTCTGTTGGGGACGAGGTAAGTGAGTGATCCAGGCTGGAAGTCATCAGTATGTACGTGGTACTTCCGGCCACAGGATGAGATGAGCTCACTAAAGAAGTGAACGTGGAAAAAAGCAAGAAGGTACAAGGACCGAGGCCGGGGAGTGCCTCAGATGGTGGCAGAGCAGGAGGGCCCGGCAGAGGCGACTGAGAGGCACATCCAGTGCAGCAGAGCACGGGACCCAGGGTGGTGACCCTGGAGCCAGGTTTCGAGGGCACGTCACCGCCGGCTGGCAGCACGAGGCTCAGACCCGGGCTCTGCGCTTGAAACTCCCTGACTAGACGTGCAACCGTGGGCAAGTTGCCTCCCCTCATCGACCCTTAGTCCTCCAGCTGTCCAACAGGGACGGGGATTATTGGCCCCTTTGGGTGTCCGGGGACTACCCCAGTAGCTCAGTGGTAAAGAATCCGCCTGACAATGCAGAAGACACGGGTTCGATCCCTGACCCAGGAAGATCCCACAAGCCACGGAGCAACTAAGCCCGTGAGCCACAACTAGAGAAAAGCTTGCACAGCAAGGAAGACCCAGCATCGCCAAAAATAAATAAATAAAATCATTTTTTAAAAAACCCAAGTGCCAGCTGGTTAGCTTCACGGAAAGAAAATCTGTGTGTCACAGGCTCTGCTGTAACCAAGAATCTAGACCTCTCCACTCCAACCCCACCAAGACCAGCCAACTCCACACCTCCTTAGTCATTAGGGCAGAGTGAGACGAGGAGATGACCTTGGATGGTGAATGAACACCCAACAAAATAACTGAGTCACAGAGTAAGAACAGAGGCCTTTAGAGCACCCTCCCAGCTCCTCTGGTTATGTCAAGAGAAAGTCTCATGCTGATGCTACTGTATCTTTAACGTCCCTCCAACATCTAACAAGGAGAAAGCAGGCCTTGGGCTCAAGCATCTCCAGCCATCCAAGCTGGACTTCAGCAACACTGCTGGGGCTTCTGCGGCCCCAGTGAAGTTATGGTTCTGATCACCTTCTATTTCTGGCTAGGATACTGATCTTCCGTTACTGCAAGAGATAAGAAGTTTTCTTGCTAAATAAATTCATGGAAGTAAAAAGATGAGATGACTCCAAGAAATCGCTAAGTACATATGGCTGCAGAGACTCGCAGACTGTGTGAAGCTGGGAGGCAGGGTAGCAAGGCAGATGCCACGAGGCAGTTCCCCAAAGCCTGAAGTTTGGGAAACGCTGCTTTACAAGAACCCAGGGAGAGGGTGTGGATAGCCCATGGCAGCCACCCTGAAGTTCGAGAACCAAGTCAGGGTCACAGCCACCTGCAGAGACTGGAGAAGTTTCTCCAGTGAGTATAGATCAGGAGAGAGCTGGCTGCAGCCAAGGCCTCCTGTCCACCCAGGACGCCATCATCCTAGCTGATGGGCCTCACTGCAGGGGTGACATGGATGAGCCACTTGGGGGCTGCCAACCAGGATGTCAGCCTCTCAGCTCCGTCTATCCAGTAACCCCCACCCCGCAAGGGACCTGCCATCCTGCAGACACCTCCCACACCTGAGGCCACACCTAGAGGACGCTGGAGAGCCCCGCTGGGACCTTCCTGGGGGCCTGTGGTCTAATTCTCTGGGGCTCAGGCCCGGCAGTCTGAACACCCATCCCTGGGCAGTGGAGTGCTAGGGCTCAGGTGCTACGCAACCCGCTCCACTCTAGACACCGCAGGGCCTGCACCTAAGAGCACCCGCCCCATTCACAAGGGTTCAGGGACACCTACTACCCGCTCCACTCTAGACACCGCAGGGCCTGCTCCTAAGAGCACCCGCCCCATTCACAAGGATTCAGGGACACCTACTAGGGGCAGTGGAGATCGAAACCCACCCAGATGAGCCCAGCCCTCGTGGGAGCTTACACGCCAGTGAGGGACACAGACAATGAACAAACAGCCAACAAACTGGGGGTCGAGATGGTGAATAACAGGGTGGCGGGCGGTGGGACGGTCTGCAGACAGGGTGGGCAGGGTGGGCCCCTGGGAAGGAGTAACCTGTGAACTAAAGACTCAGGCAAGGACAGCCCCAGGGGAAGAAAATTCCAGAGGGCACAGCCAGCGCAAAGACCTAGGCACATAGTCTGGCGCCTTCTGGGAGCGTCAGAAGGACACACGGGGCTGGTGCAGAGAAGCGGGGAGTGGGGAGGGGAGGGAGTGCAGCTGGAGAGGCTGGCAGGACCAGGTCCCAGGCCAGAGCCTGGCCCGGGTCTCCTCTGCATCTTGAGAGCCACAGAGAGCCGCTGAAGGGCTTGGAGCCAAGGAGTGAGGGGACTGCCTTTTGTTTCTCTTTGTGCAGAAAATGGACACGGCGGGTCTAGGGTGGAGGCAGCGGGAGACTATCAAAGGCTCCCGGGTAAGGGCCTTCCCTGGTGGTCCGGAGGCTAAGAATCCGTCTTCCAATGCAGAGGACACAGGTTCAGTCGCTGGTTGGGGAAAGAAGATCTCATGTGCTGTGGGGCAACTAAGCCCCAGTGCTCCTGAGCACCTCACTGAAGACCCAGCAGGGGAAGGAAAGAAAAAGGCTCCAAAGTAAGAAGCAATGGTGGCTTGGATCAGGAGATCAGGAAGGTGTCCTCGGGGATGACACAGGCACAGAGGGGCTTGTGAATGCAGCCCGTGAGTACGAGAGGGAAATTATTCCCAAGCTTCTGGGCCATGATGCCATGATGGCACCATTGGCCGTGATGGGGAAGACGGGCGAGGAGCAAGTGCAGAGAGTTGGGACCCCCTGAATGCCCTGTTGCACTTGTTACCCTTGAGAAACCCGCCCACATCCTGGCAGGTCCTGTGGACAGTTGGGCATTGAGTCTGGAGTTCAGAAGGAAGATGGGTGCTGGGAATGACCACTTGGAAGTGCCAGCAGTTGTATACTGAGCCGTGGATGCCCAGTGGGCACCCAATGACTGCTCATTCCTCTCCGTCCCCCACGCCCGGGTCTCCCTGCACGCCCCGCCCCATACCTGCAGCGTCTCCAAGGCCTGGCCGGCAGTGCCGGTGGTGAGGGACGCCACCTGGATGGCCTGCTTGCGGGCAGCCAGCAAGATCCTGCTGTAGGTGAAGCAGATGGCGCCGGAGGGCAGGAAGAAGGTGAGGCCCGACGCCACGAGGACAAAGGGCAGGCTGGCCAGCAAGCGGCACTGACCCGGCGCGGGTGCCCGCGCGCGGCCCGGCTCGTGCCAGCCCAGCAGCAGGGGCAGGAAGGAGGCGAGCGCGGCCAGGCTCCAGGCGCCGAGGACCAGCGCCAGGGCGCGCGCGGGCGTCATGCGCAGCTTGTAGCGCAGCGGCGAGAGGATGAGCAGGTAGCGGTCCAGGCTGATCAGGCAGAGGTTGAGGATGGAGGCGCTGCAGCACATCACGTCGAAGGCGGCCCAGAGCAGGCAGAGGCCCCGCGCCAGCACCCAGCGGCCGTACAGCACGTTCAGCATGGCCGGCGGCATCACCACCAGCCCCACCATCAGGTCCGACGTGAAGAGCGACACGAGGAAGAAATTGGACGTGTTGCGCAGCGCGGGCTGCGCGCATATGAGCGCGATGAGCAGCGAGTTGGCCGCGGCCGTCAGCGCGATGACCACACACAGCGCGGCGGCCACCCAGCCGCTGCCCCCGGGTGCCCACGGCGGCCCCGAGCCCCAGTCCGGGGTGCTGTAATTGGCGGGGCCTTGCTCTGGGACCATGGGGGCTCTGGGGTCCGGAGGACGAGGCAGGGTGGGCGTGGAGGCTGGCTGGTGGGAAGGCGGGGATGGGCGGGGATGGGCGGGGGAGGGCGGCCCTCTGGGTCAAGGGTCAGCACCCTGAAGGGGATGGAGAGGGGGTCTGGGGGCGTCCGTGGGTGGGATGCAGAAACACCTGGAGCAAACACCTGGGTAGGAAGTTTGGGAGGGGGCACCTGAGGAGCAGGGTCCTCTAGCAGGAGCGAGTGGCAAGTCAGGAGGACAGGAACGCAGAGCCCCTGGAAGGGGCGGGCGGTAAGATGAGTCGAGGGCAGAGACCCGGGGGGTGAGATCCCGGGGCCACTGGGCGCTCTCCAGGCCGGGGCAAGCCCCTCTCGGCGAATGGACATAGAGAGGTGCCAAGAAGGACCCGGGGTGCTGGGAGTCTCAGGGTGGGGGCCCCCGGAGGGGAGCGCAGGTCTCGGACCCAGCGCAGAGGCACCCCGGGCTCGGGCGGACGCGGTCCCCGCGGCGAGCTGGAGGATACCGGCCGGCCCGCCGGGAGAGAAAGACCCCCTCCCGACCCGGCCGCGGGTCTCCGGCCCCGCTCCCGCCCGGGCTCGGTACCTGGAGCGCTGCTCCGCGGCCGGCGACTGCGGCAGGAGCCGTGGGCCCGGGAGAGGCAGCGGCGGCCGCGGGCCGGGCTGGCGCCCAGGGACCCGGGAGACGCCGCGAGGGCCCGGCGCGCGCGGAGGCGCGGTGGCTGCTTCCAGGAGCGCGCGGTCCCCGCGCCGCGGAGCCTGCGTCCCGCCCCGCGGTGGGCGGGCAGAGCCGAGCCCTGGCCCAGCAGGCGGGCGGGGTCCCCGGCACCCCTGGGCCTGCGGAGGGATGATCCGAGAGCCGGGCCGTGCCAGGTCGCCTCCCAGCTCTAGCGGCCTCTACCCGCGCCCCCCAGGCCTGCCCCTCCCCACTCACACTTGGCGCAGGAGGAACTCGGAGAAGGGGGTTGTGGGCCACCTTCATCCAGGACTGCTTCCAATAGGGGGCTGCCCACCGCTACCAGGGCGAGCCGGTTGGGAGATATTGGGCAGACCGCTTGACATATGTGTACATATATGTTACAATATGTTGTTGTTGTTTAGTCACTAAGTCATTTCCCACTCTTGCAACCGCATGGACTCTAGCCGGCCAGCCTCCTCTGTCCATAGGATTTCCTAGGCAGGAATACTGGAGTGGGTTGTCATTTCCTTCTCCAAGGGATCTTCCCCACCCAGGGATAGAACCTGCATCTCCTGCATTGATAGGCAGATTCTTTACCACTGAGCCACCTGGGGAGCCCTATATAATATATAATTTGTTGCGCTTCCTTCAAATCTTTAATTTAAATAGATGGCAACCTCCTCCTGGAAGTCCTTCCCGGCGCTAAGGGTGAAGGACCAAGCTGTCGGCACTCTCAGTCTACTGAAGAGTGGGAACAGGGAATCCCCAGGCCAGGTGGGGTGGAGTCACTGCAGGTAGATAGGCTGGCACACCGTGTGTAAGGCTGCTACGTGTATCCTTGCCTCCTCCCGCCCCTCACAACCGGAGCTAAGAGTCTCTACTGGACACGTCACAGGTTAATATCATGGATTCAGTCAGTCAGTTCAGTCGCTCTGTCGTGTCCGACTCTTTACGACCCCATGGACCGCAGCACGCCAGGCCTCCCTGTCCATCACCAACTCCCGGAGTTCACTCACACTCCTGTCCATCGAGTCGGTGATGCCATCCAGCCATCTCATCCTCTGGCGTCCCCTTCTCCTCCTGCCCCCAATCCCTCCCAGCATCAGAGTCTTTTCCAATGAGTCAGCTTTTCGCATCAGGTGGCCAAAGTGTTGGAGTTTCAGCTTCAGCATCATTTCTTCCAATGAACACCCAGGACTGATCTCCTTTAGCACGGACTGGTTGGATCTCCTTGCAGTCCAAGGGACTCTCAAGAGTCTTCTCCAACACCACAGTTCAAAACCATCAATTCTTCGGCGCTCAGACTTCTTTATAGTCCAACGCTCACATCCATACATGGCCACCGGAAAAACCATAGCCTTGACTAGACAGACCTTTGTTGGCAAAGTAACATCTCTGCTTTTTATTGTTCTGTATTGTTTTCCTCTATTTCTTTGCATTGATCACTGAGGAAGGCTTTCTTATCTCTCCTTGCCATTCTTTGGAACTCTGCATTCAGATGAGTATATCTTTCCCTTTCTCCCTTGCCTTTAGCTTCTCTTCTTTTCTCAGCTATTTGTAAGGCTCCTTAAACAACCATTTTGCCTTTTTGCATCTCTTTTTCTTGGGGATGGTCTTGATCATGGATTCAACAAACATTTATAAGGAGCACCCATTAGGTGTCAGACACAGCTCCATCCAATTGGGACACTGCAGAAACCAAAGCAAAGATCCAACTTCATAGAGTTTACTAAGCATAAAGAAACGTTTAAAGTGGTCGTAGGGCAATAATTGTGTGTGTGGTCAGTCATGTCCGATTCTTTGTGACCCTATGCGTTGTAGCCCGCCAGGCTCCTCTGTCCATGGGATTCTCGAGGGAAGAATATTGGACTGGGTTGCCATTTCCTCCTCCAGGGGATCTTCGCAACTAGGATCAAACCCATGTCTCCTGCATCTCCCACAGTATAAGGTGGATTCTTTACCACTGAGCCACCTAGGAAACCCAGAATGATAATTGCTATAGAAAAAAGGAAATGGGGAAGAATGTAAAGAAAATCTCAGGTGGCTGGGGTCTGTTTCCTTCCACAGAAACAGGAAAATAATGCTGTGCCAGGGGCTTTATTTTATTATTCCTACCCGCAGACCAATGCTAAGAGGTAACTATTAAACTGGGCTAGGAAAGGCCAAAGGCCTCTCTCAAGTCACCATCCACAAGAGATCAAGTGGAACTGAAACTCAGGTCTGCCCAACACCCAGAGAAACTTCAAGACCCTGCATTCCCTGCCCGGACTTGCTGTGTGGCACCCAGAGTCCCATCCCTGCCCACAGCCAGGTCCATGTGGCAAAGGGAGGCTTGCCTTCCCTCCCAACACCACCTGCAGCATCATGACAATTTCTGTCCTGCCTCAGGGAACAGGATACCAAGCTCTGGGCAGAGAGACAGAAAGAGGAGACTTGGAATCCCAGCTCCACTGCTAACCAGCTCTGTGGACTCAGAACCAGTGACTCTATGTCCTTGGGCCACTGTTTACTCCTGTGCAGTAACTAGCAGAACAATACAGCACCCACCTCTCAGGGTTGTTGGTATCATCAGTAAACTTTATGGTGCTGTGTCAGTGTTAGCTACTAGCCTCAGTGTTCCCATCTGTAAAATGGGAATGCATTCAGCTCTGCAGTAACTTCTTCAGCCCAGGAATTTTTTTTAATTTTTTATTTTATATTGGAATATAGCCAGTTAACAATGTTGTGATGGTTTCAGGTGGACAGCAAAGGGACTCAGCCATACACATACATGTATCCATTCTCCCCCTAACTCCCCTCCCACCCAGGCTGCCCCATAACATTGAGCAGAGCTCCCCGGCCCAGGGATTTCTGATGTGAGCAACAGCAAAGCTGAGAAGTCCTGTGTAGAATACACTTTGGAGCCAAGTGTTGGTGTGGTTCAGTCACTCAGTCGTACCTGACCCTTTGTGACCCAATGGGCTGCATCACGACAGGATCCCCTGTCCTCCACTGTCTCCAGGAGTTTGCTCCAGTTCATGGCCACTGAGTCTGATGCTTCCTGGGTTCATAATCCCGATTCGGTTACTTGCTCTGTGACCTTGGCCAAGCGTTTTTGTGTCTCTGCAGCTATGAAACTGGGGTACTGGACATACAACTGGGTTGAGCCTTGAAACCATTTGGCATGGAGAATGTGCTTGGTACATTTTAGCTTTGAGAAAATTAGAAGTATATGGTGAAGACTTCCCCGGTGGTCCAGTGGTTAAGAATCTGCCTGCCAGTGTAGGGGACACATGTTCGATCCCTTGTCCAGGAGGATTCCACATGTGGGGCAACTGAGCCCGTGCACCGCAACTACTGAGCCCATGCTCCAGAGCCCACGCTCCAGAGCCCACGTGCCAGCTGCTGAAGCCTCAAACTCTAAAATCCGTGCTCCACGGCAAGAGCAGCCACCGCAATGCGAGGCCGTGCTCTGCATCAACGAGGAGACTCAGACTGTAGAGAAAGCCCACGGGTGGCAACAAAGACCCAATGCAGCCAAAACTAAATCAATTAAATACATTTTAAGATGCTTAAGTATATAGTGAAATTGAATATTATTATTCCCTCTGCTTCGGCCTTCCCAGGTGGTGCCAGTGGTAAAGAACCTGCCTGCCAGTGTAGGAGACATAAGAGCCTCCGGTTCGATCCCTGGGTGGGGAAGATTCCCTGGAGGAGGAAATGGCAACCCACTCCAGTATTCTTGCTTGGAGAATCCCATGGACAGAGGAGCATGGTGGGCTACAGTCCATGGGGTTGCAGAGTCAGACACGACTGTAGCGACTTAGCATGCAGGCACCCTCTGCTTTAACTCTTTCAGTTTGATTCCTTTATTAAAATTAAGAAAATCTGGGGGGGAAAGGGAGGGATGGACTGGGAGTTTGGGTTTGGTAGATGCCAACTATTACATTTAGAATGGATAAGCAACCAGGTCCTAATGCACAGGGAACTCTCTTCAATATTCTGTAATGCCACAATGGAAAATACTTTTTAAAAAAAAGAGTGTATACACGTATAAATTGAGTCGCTTTGCTGTACAGAAGAGATTGGCACAACATTGTAAATCAACTGTACTTCTTTTAAAAACTAAAATATTTTTAAAATCTAGGGAATTCCCTGGCTGTCCAGTGGTTAGAACTTGAGATTTCACTTCTGCAGCTGAGTTCCATCCCTGCTTAGGGAACTAAGATTCCAGCAAGCCTCATGGTGTGGCTGGAAAAAAAATAATATGAAAACATGACCAAAAATGTTAGCATCTGTGTGTTCTGGGCGATAGATTCGCAGATGCTTGTCACATTATAAACTGTACTTTGCTATACTCAAAAAAACAATTTTTCAAGACTGGGCCTGGGTAGTGGTGCCACCCTGTGGCCACAGTTATCTTGAATTTAGGACCTTTTCAGAAGTTTGTGCACTTAAATTTGTCATTTCGGTCATGGAATCTTAGGCGTCCTTAACATTTCAGGGTAGAGAGGGACCGTCAAGGACGCTGTTTTTCTTGATTACTTCTAGGCACAGGGTGCTCCCTCCCTCGAGAGAGAAGGCTTGTGCCATAATGGGGCCGAGTCTTAGGGAGTCTTCTGTCCCAAGCCTCCATGCCTGAATGTTCCAAGAAGAGCATTTCATGGCAGAGATGGAGAAACCAGGGTCCAGGGGGACTGGGAGGCCTGCTCAGAGCTGCTCTCACAGGAGCCATTAACCAACTGGTTAACTGAGAGCGGGGATTTGTCTCTTTTGTTCACTGTTGTATCCTCAGCACATATTGTTGCTCCTGTTGAATCGCTCAGACTCTTTGCAACCCCATGGACTGCAGCCCGCCAGGCTCCTTTGTCCATGGGATTTGCCAGGCAAGAGTACTGGAGTGGGTTGCCATTTCCTCCTCCAGGGGATCTTCCCCAGCCAGGCATCAAGCCCGCACCTCCTGCACTGGCAGGCGGATTCTTTACCAGGAGCCGCCTTTGCTTCACTGCTGTGTCCTCAGCATGTACTAGATTGCCGTAAATACGTTCAGTGAACGAATGAACAAAACTCTCAGCCCAACCATCAGCAGTCACTTATTCTCAATAATTATGTTTTTTAAAGATTTTCGACGTGGACCCTTTTTAAAGTCTTTATTGAATTTATGACAATACTGCTTGTTTTAGGTTTTGGTTTTTTTGGCTGTGAGGCCTGTGGGGTGTTGGCTCCCTAAGCAGGGATCAAACCTGCACGTCGTCAACTGGAAGGTGAAGTCCTAACCACTGGATCCCCAGGGAAGCCCCATGAAGAAGAATTATTATAATGACTGACATTCGTGGAGGCCCCACTCTATGTCAGGCACTGCTCCAAGCTCTACAGGTACAGTGATTCACACAAACCTCACCACGACCCTGGGAGGGAAGTGGGTGCGATCAACATTCCCCAACTTGCTGAGGGAAAACTCAGATCTTCAGTGAGTGGCTCAAGAAACAGCCCAGCCAGGATTTGAATCTGGGAATTCTGGATTTTCCCAGAGGCTCAGAGCAGGGGAGGAAAACTAGACGGGAGTTACTGGCTCTGTACAGGTAAAACCAAGGCAGGGAGCCGGTGCTCATCACACGCCCATCTGGAGAAAGGCCAGCGTGGCAGTGCTGCGTTAAGGCTTATCCCTTGTCAAGATTTCCAATTCCTCCACCTTTGCGGGGTTTGGGGGTGAACGGTGGCGGGGGGACCTGCAATTTTTCTTCTGAGTCCTCTTAGTGGTTCAGTTTGAGGTTGGCCAAGGAAAACGTCAGCAGGTAGTAATTCGCATCTCACTCCCACCGGCAGACGGGCACAGCCAGCGACGTGTCTCTGCCCTCGAAGTCTGGCTCTCTCCGCTGGCTGCTCACAGGGCCCGTCAGCAGCGCCTCTCCTGTGTGGCCCCGCTTCCCTAGCCCTCGTCCACCCCCACCCAGTCCTAGCCTCCACCACCTCCTGCTTGGACTCCTGCAGTTCCCAGCTGGTCCCCACCACCCTCCTCCCCAGCAAACCTCATCCTCCCACGAGGCTGCTTTTCATCTCGCTGAAACCCAGTTCTGTGCAGACACTCTTCCTGCAGAGAGAGCGAAGCCTGAGCCCCGCGGCTGCTCCAGGCCTGCCACCTGCAGGCCACTCCTTGGCATTGCCGCCCGGCTTCCTGCCGCCTTTCCAACCAGCCTCTTCTCAATCTATTTATGTAGCTATCCGTTTATGCTCCGCCTTGTTTCACGCACGGGATGAAGCCGGCTGCTGATCAAGACTCATTCTGCCAAGAGGATGCTGGAGTCTCAGAGCCCAGTGCCAAGGACGCCACCCCAGGAAGCCCTCCATTTGCGCCCGGTCCCTCAGCGCTTCCTCTGTGCCCTCCAGCCCACCCCCACCTCCAGCTGTGTAAACTGACGTCGTCAGTCGTGTCCGACTCTTTGCGACCCCCTGGACTGTAGCCTACCAGGCTCCTCCGTCCATGGAATTTTCCAGGCAAGAGTACTGGAGTGGGTTGCCATTTCTTCTCCAGGGGATCTTCCCGACTCAGGCATCAAACCCGCGTCTCCCACATTGCAGGCAGACGCTTTACCATCTGAGCCACCAGGGAAGCAAAGGACTTACTAATATGGCCAGAGATTGTCCCTGCCTGACTGGGGTTACTGAGGCTGCGTGCACATGCAGATACATACTTGTCTCCAAGCCAATTCCACGACAAGGGACAAAGGAGCGCCCAGGATCGTTGTGTCCTGCACAATTGCAAGGAGCGCCGTTCTGTAGTTGGGAAGTCCACAACCTGCACAGCAGTCATGAGCAGCCATGCAGGGAAAGCTCGGCATCCGGGAGAAACCGGGTGTGCACACACAACTGCCATGGCCAGAAGGCGCTAGATTGGCATCTGGGCGCCACTGTCTGCCAGCCTGGGGAAAGCACTCCCAGAGCAAAAAGGCGCTCATTTCACATTTGCAAAATGAAGATCCTCCACGGATGAGAAATGATATAGCCTCCTGGGTGGCGCTAATGGTAAAGAATTTGCCTGCCAATGCAGGAGACATAAGAACCAGGGATTCGATCCCTGGGTTGGGAAGATCCCCTGGAGAAGGAAATGGCAAGCCGCTCCAGTGTTCTTGCCTAGAGAAGCCCATGGACGGAGGAGTCTGCGGGCCACAGCCTATAGGGCCACAAAGAGTCGGCCACGACTGAAGCAACTTAGCAGGCGTCTACAGGCTGCCTAGTATTGGTGGTTACAGCAACGCATGTGCGGAAGAAAGGATCGAGAGTTCTCCCACCGCCTGCCTGGTCTCAGTGGAGAGTCCGGGAGCCCCAACTTCAGCCACAGGCAGGTAATGATGCCAAGTCCGTAGGGTCATTTTGAGGGGAAAAGGACGCCAAGCATTGTCCAGCATCCAGTCCGGCACATAGTAGGTGATCAACAAATGGAAAGACTGAAGGCAGGAGGAGAAGGGGACGACAGAGGATGAGATGGTTGGATGGCATCACTGACTCAATGGACATGAGTTTGAGTAAACTCCGGGCGTTGGTGATGGACAGGGAGGCCTGGCATGCTGCAGTCCATGGGGTCACAAAGAGTCAGACACGAGTGAGCAACTGAACTGAACTGAACCAACAGCAGTTCCTAAGATTATACCGAGAGTGATTCAGACAGACTGCCTGGGTTCAAGTCCTGTTGGAGACTTTTCTCAACCCCTAGGCAAGTTACTTAATTCCTCTGCACTTCTGAGGCCTATTCTATGAAATGAGGGCAGTTACTGCATCGCTAGGGAGTGGCGAGGGTGCAGTGAGTCAATTCACATAGTACTTAGCAAAGCACCCCACTTTGCCTATCAGTCTGTAACCACTGCTTCTGTCTGTTTCCCCTTCTCCTGAGGCCAAGCCAGGCTGGGGCGCCGGGAAGGGCTGCACTGGGTCACTCCGGGGAGAGATGTCATGGGCCCAGGGGGTCAAAGGTTAGATTCAGAAGTGGGGTTCTTGAGGCCCACCCAAGTTACATGTGAGGCCAGAAACAGCCTCCGCAGGAAGGAGGTGGGGATCCAGGAGCCGGGAGGGGCTGCAAGGAAGTGGGGACCCCTAGGATGTGGGGGGTGCTGCAGACCACGCTTGCCTTGGGGGTCCTCCCAGGGCTCGATGCGCAGCCTGAGGCCCCTCGGGGCACCCTGAGACAGCAGAGCCTCCCAGCGAGGACGAGAACACGGGCATTGAAGGAATTTATTCACGAGAAAACTCAGGGTCCCTCAGGGAGACAGTCTACTGGTTACAAGCTCCAGAAGCTCTTGTCGGGTCAGCCGTGAGGGCCGGGGCTCCCCCTGGCAGGGGGCTGGGGGGCCGGCAGAGGCCCTGGGACAGAAGAGCGGATGCAGGCAGCTGTGGGTGCTGAGGGGGGGCTCCTCCCTTCCCGCCTGCCCGCACCCCCCCGGGGACCCCCGCCCCCTCTGGGGCTAAAGTGCAGCTGGGAGGTGGGGGCAGGGCCGGGCTGCTGGAGCACCTCGGGGTCACGGGACGCCCCATGAGCCCTCGTGGCTCCTCTCCCTCGCTTCTTGAGGCTCACCCCGAGTCCACGCCCCACCACATCCCTTCTGGGAACCCTCTAGGTAAGGGAGACCCCTCCCCAGCATCAGACGTGTAGACAGGGTTCCCCAAGAGGGGAGGCTGGCTCCATCAACTTTGAGGGGCCTGGAGCATGTGGGGGACACTGAGATCTGGGCGGGAGGGAGGGAGGCAGTGGGGAGGAAGGGGCGCTGTCTGATGGAGAGGGTCATCCCCTCCCCCCGCCCAGAAGGTCCCACCACCCCCAGGGAAGCCGAGGAAGCCAGTGAGCCTGGCTCCCCGCTCCAGGGCCAGGAGTCAGCAGGGGCCTGCCCAGGCCTGACTCCCAACCATGGGAGGGCCACCTCAGTGCCACCAGGAAATGCTGCTCTGGGGACGGGGGGCGGTGGGCCTTGGCACAGTTTGGAATGCCTCGCCAACTCAGCAGCCTAGCCAGAGACCCCTCTCCCCCCCACAAACAAGGGCACACATCTCAGAGGCAGTCAGGAAGAGAGCACCTCTCGCCCTGAACAAGAGCCCTGAAGATCTCCGCCCCTGCCCCCAACTCTGGAATATATTAAATTGTGCAGCTTGGCCCCAGCCCCACCCCCTTCAGATCTCCGTGGCAACCGGGAAGCGTTCCAAGCCCAAGTCTGAATCCAAGTCCATCCAGTGCCAAAGGGGGGCTTCAGCCTCTCTCCCCAGCTCTTCCCCAGGAGGGCGAGACCCCCACGTTCCACAGGGAGCGGGAGGGGAGGAAGACTCGGGGGCCTCAGTCCTCAGCCCCCTCCTCCTCGGCGTGGGGGGCCCCAGGGGGGTCCTCAGGCTCAGGGGTCTGCCCACCGGGGTGGGGGTGGGGGTGGGCGCCGGGCTGGGCCCCCTGCGCGTCCTCGCCCTGCACATAGACGCTCAGCCCCTCGTGGCTGGGCTCCTTGCCGCACGCCTGGCAGCTGCAGTGCAGAATCTTCTCCACCAGCTTGTCCACCCGGGGCACCTCCTCGTGGCCGGGGCACTCCAAGGTCACCTGGGCAGGGCAGACGGAAGAGGAGCGGCGTTTCCAAGAGCCGGGGCCAGGCAGGGAGGCCCCAAGGGCAACCCGCATCACAGGACCGAGAATCACCCGAGATCCCGGAAGCCTGAGCCCCCCAGGGCACCTGGGCACAGTCGGGGGAAACGAGGGGGTGAGTCCCTGCAGGAGCCTCCTGGCCTGTCTTCCCACATCCTGCCACCTTCCTCCCCAGCCCCAGGCAGCCAGGAGACCCCTGAACGGCCCGCCCTGCCTGAAACTGGCCCCCAGGGCTCCCACTGCCCTCGCCCAGAGCCCCTGACTCCTCACAGGCCGCCTGCCGCAGACCCCCCACCCCCGCCCTGGACCTTGCCTCCTCCTGCCAGCTCCCTGCTGCCTCATCTGCCTGAGATTTTGCAGATGCCGTTCCCTCTGCCTGGGAGGGCCTCAGCCACCCACCCTGCTCTCCGCTGCCCCAGACTTTCCCCACTTAACTTCCCCTGAACCTCTGGTCTAAGCCCAGGTACTGTTTCCTGGACGCAAAGGGCAGGTGCAAAAGCCCTGCGGCGACCGCAAGCCAAGTAGGTATGAGAGACCGAAGGCGGTGGGTTGGTGTCAGGCTCAAGCTGGTACAGAGGCCAGAGAGCCAGGAGGAAGCTTGGAGGACTGGTGAGCCAGAGCACGGCTTGTGGACGGGCCTTAGGGGCACGCGGAGATCTGGGTCTCATTCTCTAACAGCAGGACGCCCCCGAGAGGATGTCAACAAGCGGCTGATGTCAGAAGCAAGCTTCAGAAAGAGCTCCTCTCCTGCAGGTGCTGTCATCAGACATGTGAACCCCCAGGTGGCAAGGACCATGCGAGTGCCCCCAGCAGCAGCCCCGAGCCCCGCACCCACGGGGCCCGGGCTCGGGGGAGGCCAGGCCGGCCGGGCTGTACTCACGATCTCCCACATGGACTGGGCCGGCATGCAGGAGTCACAGTGCACCAGGGCCTCGGTCGACTGTGGGAAGGTGTTGGGGACGCTGTAGCTGAAGCACTGTCCCAGGCAGGCCCTGCGAGAGGAGACCGCTGTCCGTGTCACTGCAGCGGCGTCAGGCGTGGGCAGCCCGTCCCTTCCTCCCCTCTGGGCCCCTGTGTGGACCCCGCCTAGCCGCTGCCCCCACCCCAGGATCCCACCTGTTCTGGATGGACTTCGCCTCACAGCCGCTGTGGCCCACGATCTGGGTGATGTTCTTCGCCTCACACCACGCGCTCTTATCTGGGAACAGGGCCAGCTTATTGATGGGCGGAGGCGCAGCCAGGACCATGACGGGCAGGACAGCCCCCACCAGGACCCGCAGCATCGTGCCCGTGGCCTCTGGAGCCCTAGGACTGAGCACAGACCGCAGGTGAGGCCGGCAGGGCCCAGGAGGCTGGGCAGAGGGTGGCAGCAGTGGTGGTACAAGTGTGCCCGCCGACCCCGACTCCCTGGGTTCAAGCCCTATCGCTACCGCTTCCTAGCCAAGCACGACCTTGGACAAGTTATTTCTCCTGTAGGAACCTCAGACCTGGGGCTGCTAACACTGCGAGCATCAGATACGTATCGTGGAGATTAAATAAGGCATTTTATGGAAAGCTCTGAGCGGAGAGACCAGCGGATAATACGCACTGCATACGTGTTAGTCATCTTTATAACTTGCTTTGTATCTTTAAAGTAAGTTACTTTTCAGTCAATTCAGTTCAGTCGCTCAGTCGTGTCCAACTCTTTGCAACCCCATGGACCACAGCACGCCAGGCCTCCCTGTCCATCGCCAACTCCCAGAGTTTACTCAAACTTGTGTCCATTGAGTCGATGATGCCATCCAACCATCTCATCCTCTGTCGTCCCCTTCTCCTCCTGCCCTCAATCTTTCCCAGCATCAGGGTCTTTTCAAATGAGTCAGATTTTCACAATCATGAGGCCAAAGTATTGAAGTTTCAGCTTCAGCGTCAGTCCTTCCGATGAGCACCCAGGACTGCTATCCTTTAGGATGGACTGGCTGGATCTCCTTGCAGTCCAAGGGGCTCTCAAGAGCTACTTTTCACCTTCATGTATTTATCTGCTGCACCGGGCTGAGTTGGGGCATGCAGGATCTTCGGTCATTGCAGCAGCACGTGGGATCTAACCCTGCCCACTGCATTAGGAGTGCAGAGGCCCAGCCACTGGGCCATGAGGGAAGTCCCGAGCAGATTACTTTCTAACTCTGGACCTCACTTTCTTCGACTAAAAAGGGGGCTGAAAGGTGGTGGTGCTGCCGTGTGACAGTGGACTGTGGCTCGTACGAGACCCGGCTGCTTGCAAGCCCCCGGCTGAGCCCTGAGCAATGCCTGGCTCCCTCCTCACTGCGCTGCTGTGGGTCGTCCAGGGCCACGTCTCCTGTCACCGTGGCTGTCAGCTTTCCGGCATCAGGAAAACTAAGCGTCTCCGCGTCACTGTGAAATCTTGGGCCGCTTTGGCTGGCTGAACCTCGGGTAAAAAAAAAAAAAAAAAAAAACCCGAACTAGACTGTATTTCTCTTCTGGATGCTCCAAGTCCAGAGTCGACACACACATCATTCTACCCTCTGAGGCAAGCAAGAAACAATCCAAGCCAAGGGCCTGACCCTCTGAATTGCCTGGAGCGAGGCACCAAGGCGATAATAGAATCTGCCAGCAGAGGGCGCTGCAGGGCAGCGCGTGTGTCCGAAGGGCGGGCTCAGGGGGGTTTTCCCAGTGTCCCCCAGCTTCATCTTCTGCAGGTTTCACCCACACCCCCACTGCAAAAACCGTGGAGGAGCGAAGCTTCAGAGACATTCGGAAATGAGGGCAATGCTTACAAGGCGGTCCTCTGGGGGGCAGGACACTGGGGAAAGGGCACATGTGCCGTGAGACCCTGGACACTCCAGCCTCAAGGTCCCCACCTGTAAAACGAGTGAGGTGCTCTGGACTGCCGATTTTCAAACCTGGTAGTGCATCAGAATTCCCTGGGGACTCGTGGAGTGGAAGTTCCTGGGTGGGGTGTGCCTTTTTTTTTTTTTTCAACAAGCTTCCATGGTGGTTCTGATACGCAGGGTGGGCTTAAGAAGTGGTCTGGCTCAGTCAAACTGGGGTTCTGTGCCTCGGGACAGTCCCCAGAGGGGCCTGGGTGGGGCTGAACTGGGAGCAAGGGCCAAGTACGGTCCCTTCGGCCCCATGGACGCCCGGTACTAGTCAGGCTAGCCAAGGGCTAGATGCCTCCTTCAGAACCACCGTTACCCTTGGCCCACTTTCTGCTGAAAGGGGCAGGTACTTGGTGAAAAGCCGGGAAGTGAGAGGTGCTCGAGGATCTTGCTGGCTCCTGCAGGCTGACCCTCTGGGCGGGCTCCACGGAGCTTCCAGGGAGGGCCCCTGCAGGGCTGCGACCACCTCCACAGGGCTCTGAGCAAGTTCAGCTCAGATCCTGCCCCCTATCCCTGCACGTGGTCCCCGGAAGCAGAGACAAGTCCCATCTCGCTGGATCCCAGTGCCCGGGGGACCCCTGCTCCCAGCCCAGCAGGGAGGGGTGCAGCGGGCAGAGCGGTGGGAGGCGAGCCCAGACAGTCTGCCCCATCCCGGGGAGTCTGCGTCCTGACCCAGGCCCTCGCCCACACACTTCCGGTCTCACTCCCTAGACCGACAGCAAAGCCCGTGTTTTCAGGGCAACCACGACCTGAGAAAATAGAATGGACGTGTTCCTAACTGGTGGCCCCATTTCCCAGCACGCTGAGCACCCAGGAGGCTCCGTCACCCCACCAACTCCCTTTCCATCCCCAGGGACCTAGGCTCTGAGTCAGGGCCTGAGCCTAGCACGCCAGCGGAGGCCCACCTAAGGGGATCCCTGAGGCTCCCCGGCGAGACCTCAGAGAGGTCCAGGGACTTTTGTCCAATGCCTGAGCCCTGCAGGGCTCCTCAGCAAGGCCAGGTCAGGCGGGCAGGGAATGATGGTAGGCTCCCTTAGATAGGAGTGAAGCCTGAGAACAGAAGCCGTGCGGAGGTGAGCACGGGGCTGGTTTGGGGCTGGGATGGGCAGATGCTGGAACTGGGGCTGGGGGCCAGGACCCCACTAAGGGATTGAGATGGGCATGAGGTTCATAACAAGGTACAGCGAGAGTGGGATAACGATGCTTCAGGAGACCCGCCACCCTGGAGGGTGAGGACTGGTCCCTTGGGTCAGGTTGGAGCAGATGCCCAGAAGGCAGGAGAAACGCTGAGGAAGAAGCCGCCTCCCTTAGCTCCCCACCCCATCTCGGGCACAGCTGGGCCCACAAAGGGGTGCTCCAAGCCAGTCCACCCGGCCCGGCCTCTCCCCAAGCCCCGGCCCGGCCACGCTCGGCCTCCCTGAGCCAGCAGCCCTAAGCTCCAGCAGAAGCCCGGCCCGGGAGCCTCCCAAGCTCCAGCCCCAGGGCCCCCCACCAGGAGCCGCGCAGGTCCAGGGTTACAGTTCACCTCTCTGCCCAGCGCCCTCAGCCCCACGACAGGAGCGGGGCCCGGTCCTTGAAAACCACGGCCAGGATGCCATGAGAGCAGCCAGCAGGCACCCCACTCAGGATAGTGCCCTTCCCCCGGGGGCTGACAAGGAGGCTGGGCTGGGCTGGGCCAGGAGACAGGGAGCCTGCCCTCCCACCCAGCCCTCAAGAACGCCTGCTGCCCCCCCCCCCACTTCGCGCTGGGGTCAGCTCTTGGCTAGCAGCTTTTTCCTTGGCTTGTGTTTTGTTTTTTTAAGCAGCAGCTCAGTTGTTTGGTTTTTTTTTTTTTTTTTTTTTGATACAACCGTTGGACCTTCCTTCCTGAAGACTTAAGAACCTCCCCCAGGGTCTCATCCCTTCCTCCTGCCCCGAGGCTCACACAACAAGTCATGGGTCGCCCAGAATGTCAGAGTGGGAAGGGGGTCCCCCAGGCCGACCCCCGTGCTTTGCAGAGGGGTGGTCCCAGGGCCCCCAGTAGTCAGGCCGAGGAGTGTCCTTCCTCTAGACCATGCAGTTCTCTGCAGTTGGACGCTGGTTTCCCAAGCACCGTCTAGGAGGGCAGAGAGGGCACTGAGGTTGGGGGCCCCCAGGGGTTCAGAGCCTGGAGGGGAGATTGAGGGAGGTGGGTGATGAGGAAGCAGCTGTTGAGAGCAGCAGTCAGACAGCTGGGGGGTGGGGGGACAGAGAGTCTCAATTCTGAACTGAACTCGGGAGTATAGTTACCAGCACAGTAAGGCCAGGAGGGGTTTGTGGGTATTAGCCCAGCACACCCCTTCTTGTAGTTAGAGCTGCTCCTGACTGTGGGCCAGGCGCTGTTCTAAGGCTTACAGTGAGTGAAGCCACTCAGTTGTGTCCGACTCTTTGAGACACCATGGACTGTAGCCTACCAGGCTCCTCCATCCATGGAATTTTCCAGACAAGAGTACTGGAGTGGGTTACCATTTCCTTCTCCGGGGTATCTTCCCAACCCAGGGGTCAAACCCAGGTCTCCTGCCTTGCAACCAGAGGCTTTACCATCTGAGCCACCAGGGAAGCCCTCTAAGGCTTATATATACACATATATATATATATACATATATATACACATATTCATTTATTCGGTTCTAGGAAATAGATACTGTGTTTTCCCCATTTTACAGATGAAGAAACCCAGGCACTAGGAGATTACGAGTCGCTCAAGCTGACTGACACAACCAGTGTTGACTAAAGCTGAGGTATGAAGCAGACAGCAGGATAACCCGGAAAGGTTCACAAAAGAGGAAGACAAGGAACGGTCTGCAACACGCAAGAAGCCAGGGCCCCCCGCCCACCCCAGCGGCTGAGGCTGTGTCTCTTAGGCCGAGCGGCTCTCTGCGGTTCAGCCACGGCCAGGGCTGGAAGCTGGGCTGCCCCACAGGGCAGAGTTCAAATCCCACTCCGGACCCCCTGCAGACGAGCGTGTGGCCACGGTAGACCCCGGCTCCCTGGAGCTTCCAGCCTTCCTCGGAGCTGTTGGGGGGCCACAGTTAGGGCGTCCCCTCTCACCACCCCACTGTCCACTCCCAGATGCAAGCCCTCAGGATCCCCAGAGGCCTCATGCCAACCTCTGATACATCTGAGGCTGCCAGAAACACAGGGAGAGGTTCCCTGGGGGAGGGGAGGGGGCACAGGCTGCCCCAGGAGCATGGAAACTGAGGCACGGAGCAAGGAAGTGACAGCCTGTGTCTCCCACTCGGGGACAAGGGCAGTGAAGAGACACAGGGCGACTGCCTTGGCAGCTTCCTGGGGAAGATGGGGTTGGGGCAGCAAGGACGCCGGCTTCCAAGTCAGGCCTGCTGGTCCTCACACCCTCCAGAACCCAGCATCTTCCCCAAGATGCTTACCAGCAACTCAGGCATCCAGGGCCCAGCCCTGGATACGCTGACCCCACAGTCCAGACCAGGCACATGAGCCCGGTCGCACATGGAGCTGAGGCCCGGTCAGGTCAGGAGCCCCCAGCTCCCCAGGGAAGGGTCCCCAGAACAGCACGGCTGACAGCAGCCACCCACCCCCCTGCCTGGGCTGGTGCCTGCAATCAACCCTTAAATTCCCCAGAGGGACTCAGGTTTCAAGGAAGACCCCTGGCCTGCCCCTTCAATGTAGAGCACCCAGTGCAGAGCAGAGTCAGCTTCACAAAACAAGTGAGCCATCACCCTCTCCGTCTCCTCTCTTGGATAAATCTGAACATTCAGGGTCCTTAAGGCCAGGTAATCCAACACTGTACTGGTCCGATGGTCCACTCACCCCCAGACAGACACACACACGCGGGGCCAGCAAAGCCTTCCTTAGAAGGCAAGCCTTTCCCCAGCTCCAACTTCTGCTTTCTGGAACCTCCTCTGGAAACCTCTCCCACTTAAGGCTGGAAGTTCCTCCCTGTGGGCTCAGGTGACACTGGATTCGCACAGAAGGCAGGTGGGGTTTATGGGGACTTGTTTCTCCAATGGATCAAACCGGATGCCCCCAGTCTCTCTACCCCTCCCCGTTTCCTCCTCCCCCTGTGCCCCCCTCAACGCACACGAACAGGGTCTGGTCTCCTCCATTCACAGCTGAGGCTGTGACAGACCCTCGTTCAACCCCTGGCTCACCCACTTGAACCTTTTTTATTTTTTTGTCTTGGTCACTGCAGCTTGTGGGACCTCGGTTCCCTGAACTGGGATGGAACCCAGGCCCCTGGCGATCAAAGCACCAACCCCTAACGGCTGGACCACCAGGGAATTCCCTCACTTGGACCTTTCTGTGCCTCAGTTTCCTCATCTGCAAGATGGGGGCACCTCTTAGGGCAGCTGTGAGAGTTAATCGGCAGAGTGCACGGAAATTTCGGGAGAGGGCGCCCGTCACAGGCGGTGCTCAGCAGATGTCCCTGGGAGCACGGGCCTGGAGTCACTCTGGGCTGCTCACCCTCTCTGAACCCTGCCCACGCCCTTCTGCCTCCCTCCCCACCACCCGTCCCTCCTAGTAGATCCCTAGCGGGTCCCAGAATATCTAAATCCAGGGCTGTGTCTGCCTTGAAGGAACTGAATTTAGGGGAAGAAACTCAAGCAGAGGAGACGACGGCTGGGCGAGGGTTTTCTGCTTGCCAGGGTGGGAGCTGAGAGCAAGATCCCGCTCAGACTCTAATCCTTGCGCCCTTGGCTGAAGGGCCGGGGTCCCCGAGAGACCAGCAACTCGGTGAAAACAGGCGGGGCCCGGCTGCCAGGCCGCGCACGCTGCGGGTGCGGAGGGCGTGGCGTTCCCTGCCGCGGCCCTAGGCTGGGTGGCCAGCAAGGGCGAGGCAACCACCGCAGGTCCTGGAAGGAGTGCCTGCCGGGACTTCCTCGAATGGGGCCACTGAAGGGCTCAGACCCCCCGCCCTGATCTGCTCAGCAGGCCCTCTCTGGCGTCCGGGAGAGAATCGGGCCCAAGCTCATCCTCTGCCTCACTGTGGGTGCCTGGGGGCAGGACAGGACCGCGGTTAGGGACCAGACCACGGTCGCTGGTTTCACCTGCCCCAGCCTCCCATTTGGTCCCGTGAAATGGGAAGCAGGGCCTGGCAGAGCCTATCTTAGCAGATGGTCTCAAGAGGAGTCCAGCTCCAGCCCGCTGCTTAGAGCCACTGTGACTCCATGACCCCCGGCAGCGCAGCGGGGCTTCCTTCCTACCGTCAGCGCTGGCAGAGCACATTCGAAACCCCTCCTCCGGCGGGGAGCGGGGCACGAAGGGCCAGGCCCAGGCCCAGGAGGCCTGCCTGCCGCCGGGCAGCTCCACCTCCCTGGATACGCCCCCACCCCAACCCAGACCACGGCCCTCCTGCCCGCAGACCCTCCTGGCCACAAACTGTCTCCAAAACAAATCGATGCTAATGAGCGGCTGCAGGGCCCGCCTAGACATCTGCTCGGCAGAAGTCCCACTGCAGCGGGTACCGGCGTCCCCGCCCGCCCCACCGCCTGCGACCCCAGAGGCTGGGGGTGGGGAGAAGGCGCTAACTCACTTGGAAATTTCACTTTAAAAGGATGAAGATAGCTCCGCGGGCAAACGCACATCCTCCCGGCCCCCTCCTGCAGCACACAGGCCCAGCAGAAGGAGGTCCAGTTTAGGGGGTGCCGCGGGGGGGGGGGGGGGAGGTCACCGATGCTCCAGCCTCGCCTTTCCTTTGGCCCCAACTACCGGCAAACCACACCCAAGCAGCAGCCCCAGCATCTGGAGGAGTTTCAGGAGGCCGGTGGTTGCCACAGTAACAAAGGGTGAGGGGCTCCTTGTTGACAAATTGCTTCCCCACCCCCACTCCCCCGGCCAGCAGCCCAGCCTTTGGCCTCCGGCTCTGACCTCTGTTTTCCTGGGGTTCCCGGAGTTACAGGCTGCTGTCCTCCAGCTGGGTGAGGACCTCGGAAACGCTGAAAATGTGCCCTTGTCCCCGGGTACCGGCCACCACCACCCCCACACCCCGCCCCGCGCCCCAGGCCACGCCGAGGCGGCCAGCTGCCCCCTCTGCTGCGTCTTGTAAAAGATCCGAACCGCCCCGCCCAGGCAGCGGGGCGGGCAGGTGGCCGGCAGCACGGCCCAGTTGTCCAGGCCGCCTCGCGGGGGTGGAACTCAAGGAAACTGAGCCCCCGGGAACGCCGACTCCCCTGCCCCTGACTCAATTCCAGGGGGACGACCCCAGCCCGGCCCCGGGGGGCAGGCAGAAGGCGGGGGGAGGCTTTCGCTCCTTTTCCCGGGTCTAGGAAACTGTTCCCGGACTCCGCTGGGGGCCCCGGGCCTCCGATCCGGTGGGGGGAATGTCTGAATTCGAGGGTGGGGGGCACCAGGGAGACGCACAGACACGGGGAGACAGAAAGAGCGAGCGAGAGACTCCAACAGCGGGGCAGGCGAAGGGCGGGGGGCAGACAGAAAGGCAGGCACCAGCCCAGGGAAACGGGCAACGGGCAGAAGGGGAGAAAAAGAGAGAAGGGGCAGATCCGGAGGGCGAGGGGAACGGAAATCGAAAGACGGGGACAGCCAGACGGGAAGACAGACGCCCGGAGACAGAAGGGAGGCAGCAACGTCCCGGAGAGGAGAGGCTCGCGGCGCGGCGAGGCCCCGGGACGGAGCCGGGGGACGCGCGGGCCCGGCGGCCGAGCTCCGGGCGCTGCCCCGGCGCCCGCGCGGGCCGACCCGGCCCTCCACCCGCCGCCCGGCTTCCTCTCGGCCGCGCACCGCCTCGCTCGGCCGCGGATCTCCGACCGAGCGATGGAAAACCCAGGCGAGTCGGGGGGACCGGCTCGGGGCGGCCGGGGCGCTCCGTAGCGACCCCGCGCCGCGCCCGCGTCCCCCCCGGCCCCGGCGTCTCAGAGCCGCCCGGGGCTCCGGGGCTCTGCGGCGGCGCCTCCGCACGCTGCCCGGGGGCGCGCGGCGCTGCGCCCGCGGCCGAAGCCTCTGGAAGCCGGGCGCTCGCGCGCCGGCCCGGGCGGGACTTACCGCGCGCGGCGGAGGGGAGCCCGGCGCGCCCGCCGGGTCCTGCGGGGCTGTCTGCGGGCCGCGGCGGGCGGGCGCGGAGCCCCCGGGGGGCTCGAGGAGGCGGCCGGCAGGGCTGGCGGCGGCCCCGCGAGGCTCGGCTGGGCTGCGCTAGCGCCGTCTGCGGCCCCGGGCGGGCGCGCGGTGCGGGGGAGCGGCGAGCCGAGCGGCTCCGACGTCAGGGGTGTCTCCGCTCCAAATAGGGAGCGAGGGCGGGCGCCGCGGAGGGAGGGACGCGAGAAAGAAAGAGCGGGCGGGCGCCGGGGCCGCGCCCCTCCCGGCGCGCAGGAGGGGGCGCCTCGGCCGCCCGCGCCCCGGCCCCCTCTCCCCTCGCCGCCCTCGAGCCCCGGGCCGGGGTCGGACGCGGTCCGACGGCGCGGCGGAGCTACCGGGGGGCGCCCCAGAGGCGGGGCCGAGAGCCCGGCGCCCCCCGATCGTTCCTTTAAAGCACCCTACACCGGATTTCTCCGCGCTCGGACTGCTCTCCGCCTCCCTTTCCCCGAGCCCGGGGCCACCGGGCCGCGCCGGGCCTCCGGGTGACAAAGATGGAGGGGCGCTCCTTTTTCTGGGAAGCAGGCGCTGCTGCTTTGCTCCGAGGGCGTGGCGCCCCAGCCCCGCGAGCCGCGCGCCCAGCCCGACCCGCTCCCGGCTGCGCGACCGGGGCAGGTCTGAGCTCTTTCGATTCCGGTGGCACCCGACCTCCGGCAGGCCTTGCCTCAGCTCCAGACACTTGGCTTACGTGTGCAGAGAAGGGTCTGAGAGTCCCGAGGAGGCCCATGCCGAACGCCAGCAAGTGGACGCACTTCCCTGGCTCCTGGGATGAGCACAGCGTCAGCTCCTGGGGGAGGAAGGGTACCCAATGAATCAGGCTGCACCTGGGCACTCGGGCGCGTTTCCGTCGTGCCCTCATTGTTACGTTCGCCAATAAAGTGGGGGAAAAAATAGCTTTGTTGCTGAAAAGTAGTAACTCAGGACACAGATCCAGTTGCAGGGCTTTGCGTTCTTTTGCAGTGGTTGGTGTGGGTGCGTTTCACCGTAGCCTGGCTGGAAGCTCCCAGATGGAAGCCGCCCAGCTCATTCGATGTCACAGGTTGCTGAGCATACTGGTGGCTTCCAGTGGGCTGCTGCTAACTCCATGGTGCAGGCTGGCCTGTCCGCCTCTCCAAACTGGGCACTGCCTCTCCATGCCTCCAAGCTCTTGCTTATGCTGTTTCCTCTGCCTGGGCTTCCCTTCCCCTCCTTTCATCTCCTAGTAAAGACACTCTTCAAGACCCAGATTGGAAAGCCTTCCCAAGACCCAAGGAGCATAAACCCCTCCCTCCTCTGGTGTGATCCTGGAAGCACAGGATACACACCTCTGTTCCTGGTAATTTCCCTCTAGACCAGCTGAGTAGATCTCTTTCCTCTACTTGACCGTGGGCTCCTTGAAGGCAGGGATCACCTATGTTAGTGTCCCCAGGGCCTGGCAAACAGGGATACAATATATCTGGCTGAATTAAGGAAATGTTATCCCCCATAAGTGTTCCCAGGAGGATCACTGTAATAGCACTGGTAACAACTCAGGCGTATTGAGCACCTTCCTATACAAATGCCTGGTCCCATTCTAAGCACTTTCCACCCACACAATAAATCTATGAAATAAACACGATTGTCCCCATTTCATCAGTGAAAAGAACCAAGACCAAGAGAGAGGTTAACAGACTGGCTTAAAGTCACTCGGTAAAGGGGATGCCAGTGACCTTCTGTTGGAGGAACACATCTCACGGGTTCTAGCCTAATCGCCGGGCACACAGTAGGCACTCAGGAGACTCTGGCCTTTGTGCTCACCACTGCCACTCTCCATGTGGACCCCTGGTGGGGCAGGGATTGGATGTCTACACTCTGCAAGTGAAAGTGTTAGTGGCTCAGTCATGTCTGACTTTGCGACACCATGGACTGTAGCCCACCAGGCTTCCCTGTCCATGGGATTCTCCAGGCAAGAATACCGGAGTGAGTAGCCATTCCCTTCTCCAGGGGATCTTCCCAACCCAAGGATCGAACCTGGGTCTCCTGCATTACAGGTAGATTCTTTACCGTCTGAGCCACCAGGGAAGCGCACTTTGTAAGAATCCACTGCAGGAAGCAAACTGGGTAGCCTAATGAGTTTGTCAAATGATACAGAGAGCCCTTGACAGTTCAGCCACCCAACCATCTAGTCAAGGACATGGGGTTTGAGATTAGGTAGCAGCCGTCTGGTAAAGACTGGCAAATTACAGGCAGGCTACTGCCGGAATCCAGCTCCAGCAGCCAGGGATTCAACCTGAAGGGAGTTACAGGGTACCCTGTGAACACAGGGTCACAGAGGCGACTTGCTAATACTGTCAACAGCTATCACTATGTGCCAGGCATTATGCTAAGCACCACGCCTGCTTTACTGTATGGAATCCTGACCACAATCCTACTATTACTCCCATTTTACAGATGAGAAAAATCAAGGCATCGAAAGCTTAGTTACAAAAAAGAAAGAAAGAAAGCCTTGTTACCCTCCCAAGGTCACACCACTAGTGATGGACAAAGTCCAGACTTGAACCCAGACCCACCAACCCCAAAGCCCATGCTCCTCTGTCCACCGCCCGCTCCTGACTGCCTCAGGCACCGCTAAGACCCAGGGTGGTGGGCCCACACCCACCAACCCCAAAGCCGACGCTCCTCTGTCCACCGCCCGCTCCTGACTGCCTCAGGCACCGCTAAGACCCAGGGTGGTGGGCCCACACCCACCAACCCCAAAGCCCACGCTCCTCTGTCCACCGCCCGCTCCTGACTGCCTCAGGCACCGCTAAGACCCAGGGTGGTGGGCCCAGATCCACCAACCCCAAAGCCCACGCTCCTCTGTCCACCGCCCGCTCCTGACTGCCTCAGGCACCGCTAAAACCCAGGGTCGTGGGCCCACACCCACCAACCCCAAAGCCCACGCTCCTCTGTCCACCGCCCGCTCCTGACTGCCTCAGGCACCGCTAAGACCCAGGGTGGTGGGCCCACACCCACCAACCCCAAAGCCCACGCTCCTCTGTCCACCGCCCGCTCCTGACTGCCTCAGGCACCGCTAAGACCCAGGGTGGTGGGCCCACACCCACCAACCCCAAAGCCCATGCTCCTCTGTCCACCGCCCGCTCCTGACTGCCTCAGGCACCGCTAAGACCCAGGGTGGTGGGCCCAGACCCACCAACCCCAAAGCCCATGCTCCTCTGTCCACCGCCCGCTCCTGACTGCCTCAGGCACCGCTAAGACCCAGGGTGGTGGGCCCAGACCCACCAACCCCAAAGCCCATGCTCCTCTGTCCACCGCCCGCTCCTGACTGCCTCAGGCACCGCTAAGACCCAGGGTGGTGGGCCCAGACCCACCAACCCCAAAGCCCATGCTCCTCTGTCCACCGCCCCCTCCTGACTGCCTCAGGCACCGCTAAGACCCAGGGTGGTGGGCCCACACCCACCAACCCCAAAGCCCATGCTCCTCTGTCCACCGCCCGCTCCTGACTGCCTCAGGCACCGCTAAGACCCAGGGTGGTGGGCCCAGACCCACCAACCCCAAAGCCCATGCTCCTCTGTCCACCGCCCCATCCTGACTGCCTCAGGCACCGCTAAGACCCAGGGTGGTGGGCCCCAGTGGGAAAGGCAGAACCTGTCACGTCAGAGTCTCCAAGCGCACGGAGATGCACCTGGTTGGCAGCCGCATGCCAGTTGCCTCAACAGGCCTGGCTGGCACCGGGCACAGGCCTGCAGCCAGAGCCTGCTGGCCCTGGGCCAGCCTCTTGGGGCCGAGGTAATGCGGGGCCCAGCTCTGGGGTAGAGGGCTGAAAGCCTCTCTCCCCAGCTCATTAGCAGACATCTGGGCTCAGGAAAATGACCGACCTGGAATGTGACTGGGCCACGGGGAGCTGCTCCCCTCCCGGAGTCCCGGGAATGTGAGCTCCCTCCCACAGGGCACGGGCTTGGGCCAGCTGTTTCCTCTAATCCCGTCAGCCTGGCCTCGACAGGGGTCCAAAGCCCTGCACTCTCCCGGAGAGAGAGGGAGAGCAAGCCAGGGCCCTCCTTCCCAGGCTGGCCCGCTGACTCAGAAGGTTGGTAGCGGGGCCCGAGAGAGCCATAGTCCTTCCGTCTCCTGCAAGATAAAGACCAAGGGTGTCCGCCTGTCCAAGTGTGTGGGTGGGAGGGGCCGTGGAGGGATCGTCATGGAAGGTCCTGGAGGCTTCCTGCTTGGGTTTGCATCCTTGCTCCATCACCCAGCAGCTCTGCAGGTTGTTTCCTGTCTGGGCCTCGATTTCCTTCCCTCCAACACGCAGCTGGTAACGGCGTGTCCTCTACAGCGCTGCTGGGACTCACTGATGTATTTAGCAAATACTTATGGTGCCGACTGTGTGCCAGACAGGCACAGAGGTGCCAGGGGCACAACGATGGGCTGGACCAATAAGGTCGCAGGCCTCAGGAGGCTTCAGTTCTGCCACCGGGAGCCAGAGCGGGTACGCATAAGCAGAAGAATGGGTTTCTCATAATCCAACTGTTACAGAGGAAATAACCAAGCCAGGGCGAGGGATGAGACTCAGAAGACATGGCAAAGAGGTGACGTTTGAGGTAGATTATGATGAGAAGGAGCCGGGACTCAAGGAGATAAATGGATACAAAGTACTCGGCACAGTTCCTGGAAAATAGCACACGCCCCAGAAAATGAAAGCTATTTTAGGGAGGTTTGTGCAGGGAGTCAGAGTCCCTGGATCAAACCCAGGCTGCAGCGCCAAGCTTTCTCTCACCTCACCCAGGGAACGCGTGCCCTGAGCCTCAGTTTCCTCATCTGGGAAACAGAAGTTTTAATAGTGCCCAGGTGCACATTGACAGGGAGAGTTTGCTGAGGGACGTGTATGTGGAGCCCAGAGCCTGGCCCCAGCTGGCCTGGAGGAAGGGAAAGCTGCTAGAGTCGCATTATCCCTTCCCACAGACACAGAGGATGTGCCGAGTTTCCCTGGGCGAGTCAGCAGCAGATCTGGCCTGCAGGCTCTGGCCTGCTCCTCCTCGTTGCTGGGGGTTCCGGAGGACTCTGGGCCCTGTCGTGGGCTCACAGAAAGCGGAAGGTGGTGATGGTGTGACGCCCTCTGGGGTCTGCCCCCGGAAAGCTGCTGGGGGCATGGGAGATGTGGACCTGGCCCTGGATGAGTGCAGAAATGCGGGGAGCGGGGCCCCGTGGGAGGATGTCAGACGCCCTTTGTAGGTAAGTTGGGAAACCGAAACTCAACAGGAGGGGCCGAGGGCTAAGAAAGGGGAGACAAGAAAAGAGGAGGATCAGAGAAGAGACCTCAGTTTTGGGAATTTCAAAGCGGAAATGGAAACTCACGTCGGTCTGACTCCAGGGAAGGTCCCTTTTCCACTCCAGTGCTGGTTACGGCTGTGTCCTCATCGTAATAATGAGGACACCGATGCCACCAGGAGTGTGGCCTAAATGCCAGCACCGGGGTGGCGAGGGTGACCCCCAACCTCTCACTTTGCTGCTTGTTTGCTTCCTCCGCCACCATATCCCCAGGCTCCCTCAGCTGGGGTTCCCGGACCCCTGGGGAACTCCCCCCACCCCACCCCACCCCGCCAACCTCCAACTGACAGCCCCAGAGCCGGGCTGTCCAGAAAGGGCCTCGTGCCTGGGATCTTCCACCCTGCCACTGTGGTCAGCGCGGAGAACCGGGCTGGGGTGCTGGGCAGTGTTAGGCAAGTCCATTCTTTTATAAAGTTCCTTCTCCATTCTTCCATTTCTCAGCTTCCAGCTGCCCACACATATCCACAGAGAGTAGGAGAAGAAATTTTCTCTCTCCTCGAGAGTTGGTCCTTCTGTGAGTATTTAACATCCCACAGAACAGTTGTTTTGTTTTGTTTTCCCCTCAAGGTTTTTGTGCTCCAGATAAATTCACTGAAGAATCCTCCTGCTTAGGAACACGGATACTGGAGAAAGAGAAGGCGCAAAAGACCATCACGTGGGTATCTGTGCAGCCCCACTGCCAGGGACCCGGCTTCTGCCCACACCCGCAGACCAGCACAAAACGCCAGCAGCCAAGTGTGTTCCCCATGAGCCTATGTTCCTGGCTAGAGCGTGGGCCAGGGACACAGCCAACCCGGGCCAGGCCAGTCGAGTCCTCTCTCTCCAGAGTCTGAACTGGGAGGCGCGGGGACTGGGCTGGTGAGCTGAATCGCATTAGGGACAGGATTCTAGAGAACGCTGCCTGCTGAAGGAGCTGACGAGGGCTTGGTTCTCACCCCCCAAGATTCCCCTTCCTTGGACTCTCTGAACTTCTCCAGTGTCTTACAATCCTAAGCTGATTTGAAGGAGTTTGGTATTTATGTCCTTAAAAGTCTTGATTAAAACAATATATAAAAGGGTTTGCTCCTTGGAAGAAAAGCTATGACCCACCTAGACAGCATATTAAGAAGCAGAGACATTACTTTGCCAACAAAGGTCCGTCTAGTCAAGGCTATGGTTTTTCCAGTAGTCACGGATGGATGTGAGAGTTGGACTGTGAAGAAGGCTGAGCGCCAAAGAATTGATGCTTTTGAACTATGGTGTTGGAGAAGACTCTTGAGAGTCCCTTGGACTGCAAGGAGATCCAACCAGTCCATTCTAAAGGAAATCAGTCCTGAATGTTCATTGGAAGGACTGATGTTGAAGCTCCAATACTTTGGCCACCTGATGTGAAGAACTGACTCACTGGAAAAGACCCTGATGCTGGGAAAGACTGAAGGTCGGAGGAGAAGGGGTCGACAGAGGATGAGATGGTTGGATTGCATCACCAACTCGATGGACATGAGTTTGAGCAAGCTCTGGGAGTTGGTGATGGACAGGGAGGCCTGGCATGCTACAGTGCATGGGGTCACAAAGAGTTGGACACAACTGAGCAACTGAACTGAACTGATACATATTATTACACATATATATATTTGATCACCTACTAAGTGTCTAATACAGCACCAGGAACTGGAGACAGAGTAAAGCATAAGCCTGCCCTGGAAGGAAGAAGGGCAGACACACAGAGCTTGGAAGTAGAGGGCAGAGGAAAAGTTCTTTGACAAGGAAGCTGCCCCTCACAAGGCCAGAAGGTTCAGAGGAGGCGGTGGCCTCGGGGGGCTGGTCTGCCTGGGAAAGGCTTGGTGGAGGAGTGAGCTTATACAAGGGCTTCGAGGCATGAGCAGGACCTGGGCCGATTGAGAAAGTTCACACTCAGAAGGAAAGCACCTGGAAAGACTGATCCGCCCTGGATAAACACGGGACCCTCAGACCTCCAGAGCACCCCAGCAGAGGCCACTAACGCACGCTTTCTGGACTGGCCCAGAAACAGCCTCAGGATGCTTTTTCTTTTCTTTAAATATTTGTGTATCTGGCCATGTCAGGCCTTCGCTGAGGCACCCGGCATCTCCAGCTGTGGCATGCGGGATCTAGTTCCCTGACCAGGGATTGAACCTCGGCCCCCTGCATGGGAAGTGCAGAGTCTTAGCCACTGGACCCCCAGGGAAGTCCCAGCCTCAGAATCCTTCTTAACATAGCTCCTCTAGGAAGTCACCAAAAGGGATACTGATGGCTTGTGAAATAAATGTATTTTGTTTGAATGCATCTGTCACTCCTAGGAAAAATGTGTTTCAGGAATAGATAACAAGCACGACTGAAATAGAGGTAATAGACTAACATTCAGTTTTTCAATGAATATTCGTTGAGTGCCTACTATGTGCCAGGCTCTATTCAGGTACTAAGCATGTGGCAGTTAGAAAAAAGAAAAAAACAAAAACCCTCTGAGCAAACAAACAAAACAAAATCTCTCCAAAACGGTAAAGATATCTGCCCTCAGGGAGCTTGCATTTTGATGGGAGGAGACAGACAACCAACAAAATACGGAGGTCAAGATACAATCTGTGGGGTTGTGATAAAGGCCAGAGAGGAAAAGCGGAGAAGTGGGGTGGGGGTGGGGGCGGGGGCAGGAGGGAGGGAGGGTTACACAAACCAGAGCAGTCTGGGGGAACTCCCTGAGGAGGACCTGCTGAATAAAGCCCGGAAGGAGATGAGGCGGGTGAGTTGTGGGGACCCTGGGGAAAGAGCGGGAACAACCAGTGTGCTCACACACAGCGGGGACAGAAAGACTGCACAGAAAAACAGGCAGCCAGTGGACTGGCAGGTGAGGCTGGCACCAGGAGGGTGGCATCGGAAAGGGTCCCAGAGTCCATTTTGCTGACTCTGGCTTTTTATCCCAGTGGGGTGAGGACACCGGAAGGCTGTGAGTGGAGGACGGACATAATCCAGTTTGGCACTCACGCTGCCAGGTGGAGAATGGATGCAAAGGCGGCAACAGTAATAATAGAGTCTCAGACGACTCTCCACCAGGCACTGAGCAAAAGGAGCTTCGTACGTTCCCGCGGTAACTTTTGAGACAGGCATCAGCATGATTGCTCCCATTTACAGATGAGGAGACTGAGGCATGTGCGTGCTCAGTCGCTGCAGTCGTGTCTGACTCTGTGCGACCCCGTGGATTGTGTTCCACCGGGCTCTTATGTCCATGGGATTCTCCAGGCAAGAGTACAGGAGTGGGTTGCCGTGCCCTCCTCCAGGGGACCTTCCCAACCCAGGGATCGAACTGCGTCTTTTATGTCTCCTGCATTGCCAGGTGGATTCTACATGGTGAAGGACCTTCGATGCTAGGCTAAGAAATGTTGAACGATATTTTGCTCATTATTGGGAAACCACTGGAGACTTGTGAACAGGGAACAACATGCATTAGACTGAGTTAGGACTGACAGGAGGGGGAGAGGCTGAAGGCCGGCAGGCCCCTGGGAGCGTGGGCAGAGATCCTGGCAGGATGAGAACCATTCCCCAAGGGCCCCCTTCCTCAGCTGAACCGAGGCTTTCCAGGTCACAGATCTGGGCCAAAAAGAAGCACGGCTGCCTTCTGGGGCCAAGGGGAGGAGTCAAGAAACCTTAGATGTGGACACTGATGGACATGTTCTGTGTCCATCAAGAAGACATGCTCTTCAAGAAGGTGTCAGTATAGGTTAAGGGAAGATCTATAATTACCTCGCTACTCCTTGATAAGAGGACTTTTCCTGGTTTAAAAAAAAAAAAAGCAGAACTTGGGTTTTATCCATGAAGTCCACTATGGAGAGAAAAGTGAAAGTGAAAGTCGCGCAGCTGTGTCCAAGTCTTTGCGACTCCTTGGACTATACAGTCCATGGGATTTTCCAGGCCAGGATACTGGAGTGGGGAGCCTTTCCCTTCTCCAGGGGATCTTCCCAACCCAGATCTCCCGCATTGTAGGCGGATTCTTAACCAGCTGAGCCCCCAGGGAGCCCTCCGTGGAGAAGAGGGAGTCAAGTCTGGGCCTTCTAGTTTCTGTGAGAGTCTGCCAGTCGATATCACAATGGCCCGACCTCCAGGTTAAAGGGGGGTGATCCTTTTGATCATAATTTGTTAGACAATTGATTATATAAGAGAATCTCATTTCGCTATTTCACTTTTCTCCTCAGTAACAGAATGCCTGACCTCACATGCACACTGTGTGACAGGCAGGGGCCGTGACAACTGTCTCACAAGGAGGCCCAGAGCGATCACGTGGCTTGCTCATGATTACACAGCGACCCAGGGAGGCAGCTCGGGTGAGAACAGAGGATGCTCTGTGGTCAGAATTTGGGGAAGCCTTTCTTCCAATTGCAAGTCACTGACCCGTGGAAATGCCCACTGGGCCACCCACTTAAAAAGCCAGTTAATTTAGGGGTTTTAAGAATATGGGAAACATTAAACGCAACTTCCTAACTGAAACATACTAAGGACGAAACTATTCCATAAATACAGTGATAATGAAAACGTACTCTAGGTCTTGATAGACAAGCAACAGACAAGATATGGACAAGCAGAGTATGACAGATGCTGGAAGACGTGCAGACAGAGACCAGAAGAGGCAGGAGACCACGCACACGCCTGCTCCACAGCTCCACCTGCCGAGAGGCCCCAGAGCAGTGGCGCAGCGACCGCAACGAGCACGCTCGCCGATCCTGCTTTCCAACCTTCACTCTCCTCTAAAGGAATGAGGGCTGCCTGCAGAAATGGCCGACTCCTCGGCTGGGGTCAAGCAAATGAGAGAAGAGTCTGGGCTACCTCATACTTAAAGAACAGACTAGATGCCAAAAGATATAGGCCCCAGATTGAAAGAGCTCCTATTAGACAAATCTGGACAACCTGAATAACAGATATTGACAGTAATGGATTCTAATAATCAATTTAATGAGGACCCACAAGTCCACACTGATATAAGTTGACAATCAAATACATGAGGGAGAAAGGGAAGTTCTTTCCTCAGAGAATGTCAAATAATAAGGAATAGTGACTTTAGGAAACCATCAATGGATGCTAAAATTGATCGTTTGATAAGGAACAGCCTCACAACTTATTTATAAATTACCAAAGAGAAAAATAATAGATTTACAGGGAAGAAACCAGGCAAACACCACTGTAACCGAGTGCCCAAAGTTCACGTCACCGATGTTGAGACGAGCGGACAGCAGTGCCTCCTGGGGCGATGCACTGAAAAGGACTCAGAAGCGCCTCTGCCAGGACTGCAAGCCTGCCTCTGGTTACAAGGCAGCACAACACACCCAGACTGAGAAACACTCCACAGAATAACTGGCTTGCACTCTTCAAAAATGTCAAGATCAAGAGCAAAAGCTGATGAACTGTTCTGGATTAAAGAAAGGGACGGGACAACTGAGAACAATGCGCGGTGCCGGACCGGGTCCTGGACCGGGGAGGCAGGCAGACCACACGTTGTTTTGCCAACGGACAAAATCTGAACATGTGTTATGGATTAGATACTGTTGTACTGATGTTAGTCACCTGATTCTGATAACTGTGCCATGGTTATATGAGAATATCCTTATTCTTAGAAAACATACATTGAAGTATTTAGGGGTAAATGGGCATATCTCCAACTTCCTCTCAAATGGCTCAAAACAATACTCTGCATACACACATCAAGAGTTATAAAAGAAACAATGTGAGCAGCCGGTAAACAAGGGTGAAGGGTACAAAGGAATTCCTTGCATTATTTTCCCAACTTTTCTCTATATAAAACAGAATCAAAATCAAAACTTATAAAAAAAATTTAACCCCTTAAAAGTACACCATAAAGGCAGTGAATATCACCACTGCACATTATTAAAACGGTTTCCATCTTCTACCTGGTGATGGGGGTGCACGTTACTGTCTACGAATAATGTCTTTTAAAAAAATGAATTGAGGACTTCCTTGATGGTCCCATGGTTAAGAATCTGCCTGCCAGTGCAGGGGACATGGGTTTGATCCCTAGTCAGAGAAGATTCCACATGCCTTGGGGCAACTAAGTCCAGGCACCACAACCGCGGAGCCCGCGAGCTGCAACCGCGGAGCCCGCGCCCTAGAGCCCACAAGCTGCAACCGCGGAGCCCGCGCCCTAGAGCCCACGAGCTGCAACCGCGGAGCCCGCGCCCTAGAGCCACGAGCTGCAACCGTGGAGCCCGCGCCCTAGAGCCCACGAGCTGCAACCGCTGAGCCTCCATGCCTAGAGCCCGCACTCTGCAACGAGAAGCCTACATAATGCAACTACAGAAAGCCCATGCGTAGCAACAAAGACCCAGCACAGCCAAAAATAAATAAGATGAATTCAAGTGTTTCTAGTTGTTAAGATGTATCAGGCAATAAAAGCATGATGCTTTATTATACATGCAAGGATTTAGCAAAACTCATCAATAATACTGACCTGAAGCTCTGATTAACAATTGCATTGTTTTTATTCTTTTAGGACTACCTCCTTTATTGACAATTGTATTTCTAATAAATATAGGAATTATTTTTAACAAATATAGGTAATTTCAAATTGGATCAACTTGTTCTTATCAGTTTAAACTCAATGACACTGACTCTGATTACTTTCAACTAATTCCATCAGGTTTGTATCAGATCATGTTTATTTATGTATGACCCTTTCCAGTTTAAACAGCTTTCAACCAGCATAGCAGAGCAGTTAAGTGTCTGGGTTCTGGAATCAGGTAAAAATCCTGCCTGTATCACCTCTTAGCTGTTTATCCTTGAACAAGTGAACTTATCCTTTCAAAACCTGTTTCTTCATCTATAAAATTAGTGTATTTCTCTCACAGGATTGTTGTAAAAAGTAAGCATCACAATGTACATAAAGCCTTAGAATAATGACTAGCACAGAGCAGCTGCCCAATAAATACAAGCTATTATTATATATTCATTTGAAGTGATCAAATTACGTTCTGCCAGGCTCAAACTGGCTAGACCAGGAATAAAGATGACTGACAGCTGATAATGAGCTCCTTTTTCTAGTCCCAGTTTCTTCCCTATTAAGGACTCAGCTTCTGCCCACTCCTGAATTCCTCCAGGATTCTTGACATCGTCTTCCTCCACTTATGTCTATTGGCTCTGAGCGCCCTTAAGTGAGGATCACACAACTGAAGCCAATTACCTGGAATGTGGAATTAGGACCAATGTGGTCCTGTTTCCTACCGCACCAGAAGCTCCCAGAGCTCTCGGGTCCCACTGAATTTCTTCAGTGGCCTTTTCCCTCCTTCGCCTCTTGGTCTAGACTGAGGCCGAGTGCTCAGGGACTCTGGTCTTTGAGAAGCTCGGATGGAGTTTCAGGAGGCTTTTCTCGTTGGGCTCGTTCGGGTGTGTCTCGGTGGAGTAGAGCGATGAAGACACTGATACTGGTTCATGAAAATGCATTGTTTCCCAACAATTTTCAGCCTCTTTATTACCAGGAACTCATTGGAGATACCTGTTCTCTCCCTCAGATCTCACTAACTTAGAGTCTAAGAACCAACTCCCTGAGCCCAAGGATTAGGCCCTTTTCATTCTAGAACCGGAGAAGGCAATGGCACCCCACTCCAGTACTCTTGCCTGGAAAATCCCATGGACGGAGGACCCTTGTCGGCTGCAGTCCATGGGGTCGCTAGGAGTCGCACACGACTGAGCGACTTCACTTTCACTTTTCACTTGCATGCACTGGAGAAGGAAATGGCAACCCACTCCAGTATTCTTGCCTGGAGAATCCCAGGGACGGGGGAGCCTGGTGGACTGCCGTCTGTGGGGTCGCAGAGTCGGACACGACTGAAGTGAGTTAGCAGCAGCAGCAGCACTGTAGAACAGCACCCTGACTACCTACCAGTAACACCACGCACTCTGTACTGATTCAAATAGCAGCACCCCCTTTTGGATACTCCTGTTAGCGTATACATTTGACCTCCAGCGTCTATAAGGTAGAAATGACCTTTTCCTCTTTATTGAAGAGCAAACTTTAGTTTGAAGAGACTGAGGAACCACCCCCGCCCCCCCCCAGTCACATCCAGCCAAGTGGTGGAGCGCGAACTGGGAACCCGTCCGCTCTTCTCGTGTAAGCCCCGCCTCTTCCTCCCCGCTGCCTCGCCTCCGTGGCGCCTTACCACTTTAGCGGTCACCCTGACTCTCACACTCGCCCCGCACGAGGCTGCTCGGCGAACCCTGCCCCGCTCCTACCCAGGTCTGTTAAGCTTGACATCACCCCTGGTGGTGTCCGAGGGGAAATGGTGCTTGCGGCACACTTAAGAGAGAGTGGTGATGGCTTCCAGATGAGCTGGTGATTCTAAATTTAACATTCCTTTCGGTACTGAGAATTCCCACTTTCTCCCTTCCAGCCCTTGGCATTTCTGTAATCAGAAAGCACGCAACAGGAGATGGTCTGTCCCACCGCCACTCGGGGTGAAGGCTGCTCCAGCCCGGTTACATCCTTGTGGGGAGACTTGGCAGAGTTTATTTGGACAGGTTCAAAAATAGTCCTTCGACAATACAATCAGATTGAACCACGACAAGTAAAATGTAATTATGGCTTGGTTACAAAAAAAAAAGTGAACAGTGAGGTTTGGGAAAAGGAAAAGCAGAAGTACATAGATATTTCCTTCATTCTCAATGTCTGCATCTCCTGCAGGCGAGATTTCAAGACTGCATCCGCAGATCTTTTGAAATGGGCAAGGGGATGACAATCCAGGAGATAGCTCAAGAGAGTGTGTTCCGAGGCCACTTCTCAGAACAAAGACAGACTTCTGTACAAGGCCAATGCAGCCTGATAAAGGTTCCCCCAGTGGGTCCCCAAACACCAAAGACATTCACGTAAATGAGTTCAAAATACATATTGCTCTGGGCCAAATCACACAGTGTCAAGTTCAGACCATGTGTGTTTGTGTGTGTTGGCAGGGCAGGCCGCTTCTGGGGCGCTGCAGCTTCCGCCTGGTGTCCTGGGCCCAGCGGGGTCCCCACCGCTCTCTCCCCTAACCCACGGGTTCCCGGGTATTTGGTTCCAGGAGGGCAGGCAGGAAACAGCTTCACAAGCCCACAGGGGAACAGGGCCCCAGAGGACATGAGTTTCTAATGAAACTTTACGTGGAATAGAAGGTGAGCCTTTGCCAGCGCACTGGGACTTTCTGCAGGCTGATGTGAGATGGGGGCAGGGAGATGGGACGAGATGGAGCAGTGCGCATGGGGCCCGTCTCTGCTCAGAGCCACAGGGCGGGAAGACAGTGCTCTGAGGGAGAGCAGCCAGCCAGTGCGCTCCCTGCCCGGAACTACTGCCCCCCAGAGCTGTTTCTCAAAACACACGGGTGGTGCTTCCAAGATGCCGGGCAAAGGGATCCATGCAAATAAATGCCTAAAACCTAACAAGTAATAAGACAGAGCGAGAAGTCGGACTCCAGCGTCCACTTCCACTCCGTTTCCTCCTGGCGTATCTGGAGAATTAGTGGGCATGTTGTTTTCTGCTTTTGTCTTTTTTGGAAAGGGGACCTGTTATTCTCTCTGCCTGAATAAAGATGGGAAGATTGGGGGGACAGGGGAAATAGTAACTTTTAAAGCAAGTATGGAGATGACAAGTCTAAGAGATGAAAGAATCCGCCTGCAACACAGGAGACCCAAGTTTGATCCCTGGGTCGGGAGGATCCCCTGGAGGAGGGCACCCCACTCCAGTATTCTTGCCAGGAAAATGCCAGGGACAGAGGAGCCTAGAGGGCGACGGTCCAGAGGATCACAGAGAGTCAGACACAACTGAAGCGACTGAGCACGCTCGATCATGGAATGAAGAGGGCGAAGCGAGAAACAGCAGAATGGCTGTGGAAGGTGGTAGCCGTGATCTCACAGTCCTGGGGTCCAGCCCACCTGTGGGCGTCAGCTGATCCACAGAAATGAAAACCCGCTGAGAGCAGGGGAGCCTGGACAGCTGGTGGGCCCTCTGCTGCCTGCTGTGGTCCAGAGCGCAGCACACCTTTCTGGGAAGGGAGCTGGGGTGAAGGCTGAGGAAGGAAGGAGGGAGAAGGTGGTTCTGCCTTGAATCTGCTCACTGCAATACCCGCAAGAACTGTCTAATCGACATTCCCCATTGGTAGAGACCCCAAGTCTACCCTGACGCTCACCCCGCGCCCCCCACCTCTCCAGACCCTGCACACTGACGAAACTGACTTCCTGGTAGCTCCCCAACAAAAAAACACACTGCCGTGATTCTGAGCCTTTGCAAAAGCTACCTTCCCTCTCTTCTGTCTGGAAGGTCCAATCAACTTTACATGCCCTCCTCCTCTGCCAGGCCATCCAAGGATCTCCTTCGCTCTGGCTGCCCTTTGTCTACACCCCTCCTCATCCAACGTCAGAGCAGTCTGTCTGTCTGTGCATCAGATTCTCAGCTCCTCAAAGGGGCCTGAGTCTTGTCTCTCACCCATTTATCTCCCCTGCCTGTAACGGTACTCAGCTCACCGTAAACGGCCAGTAAAGGGACGAGTGGGATCGAGTCCTGCCCATCTTCATTTCATTAATAGAAGATAGGAAAGCCTGACTCCTGAGGCTCTGCATGCTCTCAGAACAATCTGCTACAGTACACGCTTTGTGTCTAGCCTCCCTGATTGCGGTGAAACCAAAGGGACAAACTCAGAGGGCCAGCAGCAGTGGCCCTTCTGTCCTCGGACTTCTGGCGCTACACGAAGATGAAATCAACGCCAAACGCAGCCTTCCGGCCAGCCATGCAAACCAAGACCTCTCCCCAGTCCCCGGGCCAAAGCCCCCAGTGCCGAGGCCCGGCCGGTGGGCGCCAAGCCCCTTGAAGTTAAGAGGAACCGTGACATCGATGGGGTGAGCCACCAGCACAGTGAGGCTCCCTACCTGCCAAGACGGCCGGCTGCCTGACCTCAGCCCAGCAGACATGGCCGAGATGGGCCGGCCAGGTCCAATGGTCAGGACGACAGGCCGGCTTTACAGACTAACAGCCAGAGCAAGCGCAGCTCCTCTGGATGTTCATCATCTTCACACACTGCACTCTCCAAGCTCCGATTTGTGAGGTGGAAGCAGTTCTGAAAAATACACTTCACGGGGCGAGCGGGGAGGAACACACCACGGCTGTGCTTCCAGGAAGGCTGAGAGAGAGGCTGCGACCAGGCGGTTACAGCTGCTGGCAGTTCAGACAGACACCTCCTGCTCACAGACCGAAGGCAAAGAAACGCAGGCCACGCGCTGGGCTGCCGAGTTTAGTTTATTTATTTTAAGACCACCGCCCTGCAATTTCCAGAGAGAAAATACAAAACAAGAAACGGACTTGGTTTCAAACACGTGCACAGTGTGCTGGAGTTGAGCATTACTGGCGACGCTCACGGAGAGTGCGGCTCACTCGGGCGCTTCAGCGTTCCTGAGGAATGAACGTGGTTTCTCCTGCCCTCCCCCTGGGGTGCTCTCAGGCGTGAGTCACTGCTCCTGCTCCTGGAAAGGAAGGACACTCCGTTAGCAGGCGCGCATGGCCTCCTGACGAGCCCCTCCAACCTGCCGCCGCAGGGCAGGCGCACAGGGCCCTACCAGCATCTGCTTGAAACCTGTCTCACTCTCAAGAGGACCGTCTCCAGCACACCAGGTTAACACCCAGCAGAGGGCGGCTCCCAGGTGGGTGGAGAGAGTGCAGCGCTGCGATCAAACGGCCTACTAACGCTGGGAGCTCTGGCAAGTTCCTAACCCCGGAAAAGTTCAGTTTTCTCATCTGCTGAACGAGGGTCATAAAACCTCCGTCGCAGATCTGCTGGGAGAGGTCTAGAGAAGGAACACAAAGATAAAGCACCCAGGATGGCCCACGGGGCGTAGCAGGCGCTCAGCAATCACCACCCCATATTACGACTACACTGGAAAAGCCCCAAGCCGCAGTCCTGCTCCTCTCCTCAGAGACTAGAGGCTGACAACATTGAGGCACAGACTCGAGCTCAGATAAAGTTACAGGCCGCGCTGGAGCAGCATGCACGGGGCTGTAAAACCTCTAACAGCATTTTCCACAGTAACTCCCAGCCATTAAATATACACACATATAATCACCCCTGAGCCATTTATCCATGACAACTCAGTTTGGAACAATGAAAACATTTCAATTCAAAGACCTAAAGCTCCTCTCCCTGTTCCTTTGTATTCTCCTCCAGACTCAGCTGCGGGGCCACGAGGGGAGGAGCCGGGAGCAGGGAAACTGCCCGTGGTCAGCGCTGGTACCATGCAGCTGCCCTCCGCCCGTGCGGGCCCCCAGACACCCACCCTGGCCTTGGCGTAGGGGCAGGTCATGACGACTGAGGGCCTGCCTGCGCAAGGCTCTCCCGCCTCCCCTGCTCCCAGTCCCCTCTCCAGGGCTGCACAGGCTGGCCAGTGGGCAGCTGGCAGTCTACGCAACTTCTCAGATAGGGGCTTCCGAGCTGGGACGCTCGTTTGTACCCCATTCTCTGCCCTGCTTGTTAGTACGGTGGACAATGGACGAGTCAGCCACCCGTTCTTGGCTGGCCTCCTCTGTAATAACCAATATTTCTGTTTATATAGCACCTCAGAGCTTGAAGACATTTTCACATTTAATCTGCACAGCAATCCCATAGGCAGAAATTACCTCATAAGTGAGAAAAGAAGGGAAGAACTCCAGAGCACCCAGAAAGCACACAGGGGGGTGTCCTGGCTTCTGGGCTCTCTTCCCTGGGCCCCGCTGCGGCCCAGACCAGTGATTCTAGCTCGAGGTTAACCGAGAAGGCAGACGACTCTGCACATCCCGAGGAGGAGAAGTTCTTCATGAAGGTGGTGGTGTGTGACAGTGGTGCCTTAGTAAGCCTGACGCCCCGAGGCCACCAGCGCGTCTAGTGAGATACACAACTTACCTCATTCATTTATTTTACATTTATTTGAGCACCTACTTTGTTCCAAGCCCCGATACAAAAATAAACAGCACCTCCGTCTGGAGGCTGCTACGCACAGAAACTTTTAGGAAACGGGATACGTCCTTTCACTTGAGGCAAGTGTTAAACTTTTGCATCTTCTTTGCGTCATTAAAAACCCATCTGTAGACAAGACTGCAGCAGAATCGGGCGGGACTCACAGTCAAGAACGTGCCCTCTTCAGTAGAAAGCAGAAGCACGACTGAGTTCAGGAGTCTAGGTTTAGCCTAAATGTGTATGACATGTTTACCGGGCACTCTGATATCCTGAACAAGAGTGCTGCCTACAGAAAGGAGAATTTAATAGAATCTGCTTCACTGTGATGATTCAAGTCAATTCACTTACAAGCTCAGCGGTGCCACAAAGACCTCGGTTTATTTATCATTTATCGTATTTATTATTACCTGCACTCTAAAGAATTCTCTGAGGAGGCAGGAGGAAGAAAGAGAAGTACCAGTTCTGTACGTACTTTGACGTATTTTCCGTGTAGAAGGTACGGAGCCTGGAAATCATGCTGACAATTGGAGTAGGCCATTCCAAATCCCATTCCAGAGCCAAAGGCTAATGGCCACATTCTTCCTGGTGAGCAGAAAAGGAAAACCCCAAGAGGGAACTGTGAGAAGAAAATAAAAGTTTTCCTCTGGCTTCAATACACTTGCTTAGGGTTCAGTGAACATTCAGCATGCACCACGCTGCTGACTGTTACATGCCACACGTCTCTGTCAGGGTCTCACCACCAGCCCAGGGGAGGCGCCGATTAAGTACCCGTGCTACCAGACCTGAAGTCTTAGGTGGTGCAGTATGAACACAGCAGACACAGTGGAGCCTGTTAACTTTTCTATGCCAGTTCTAACCATCTGCTCATTTCAACTAATTCTTAAAGCTTATCATAATAATACCAGTAAGGTCTTTGAATTTTTAAAGTAAGAACTTCACCAATATTTACATATTTTAATTCTACTAAGTCATGAGGTTTACTTAAGCTAATGCCATAGACGATTACTTCACACTAGCACTGGTTCACTGGGATTCTCCAGTTGTGTATTCCCCACCAGTTCCTCATGGAAGGAGGTCAAAGTGACCCTATGGCTTCTATTCAATAGCCAAACTTGAGAAGTTCTTCCACCGAATGAAAGGGACACTGCCTGCCCTTCGCTCAGGAGAATTTCTGGCCAAAAAGCCTATTTATTTCAGGTCCACTTCTTTTTATTACCAGCAGGACTTTTGTTTTCAAGCTGCTTTAGAAAAAACTGTAACTAATTAGAATTATTTGAGAGCGTAGATTTGGCCAAATGACTCACTGGCATAAAGTACAGGCTTTTTTTTAATGATATCAGGCACCCTGACTTAGTGCCCAGGGGAGTTCTGGAGATGCCCACCCGTTACCCTGACTTAGTGCCCGGGGGAGTTCTGGAGATGCCCACCCGTTCCGGCCTCACTTGTGCCTGTGGTCTCCGTCTAGCTCACTGTGCAGTGGCCTACCTAAACCCACACGTGGATGCTGGCAGCCGGGGGCTGTGCCTCCAGCAGCGTCCCTGCCGCGCACGTGGACCCTAGGACGTTATGCACACAGGCAGGAAGGCACACTTACTTTTAAAGAGGGTAAGTGAGAAAACAAGTCCTAATCCAAAGCCAGTACCTACAAAAGAGGGAGGAAAAACATGTTAAACACCTTAACGGTAACTTGACAAAAATAAAATGAACATTTCATAAATGTGAACATCTACAAGACAGATGTTTTTAACTTGGTAGAGAGACGAGCTTCTCGTTTCTAACTTCCTTCTTGTCGTCAGAGGCCGTGTCTACGCCTGCGGTCCCCTCTGCCCCACCAGGGGATAAGAACTTTCTCCCCCATTCTGTCTAGACGAGTCTCGGGGGTGGGGGGGAGAAGCCAGGAGACAGTTCTGAAAAGATGCTCTCGCATGGCTTGCAGACAGCCTCCAGCACCTCGGGCTCCCGCGCCACCTTCCCAGGCACGCCACGGCCGGCACGCCAGGTAAACACCCTCAGCGGGAAGCTCCCCTGGCTGTTTCGGCATTTTGAGTGATGGCGACGTTTTGAGGAAGATGGAAAGGAGCGATCCAGAGGAGCTGCTGCCACAAGTCAGACTGTCCAGACGGGGAAAGCACGTCCTCAAGCGTGGACATCAGGCCCCTCTCCTCGCTGACTCACGGGGCACTTTTAACCACCATCTTTCAAGATGAAAAAACAGATGCAACCCTGTTTTAATGATCTGGTAGGAAAAAAAAAACTTTAAATACCTAATTTTAAATCAAACTTCACAGGAACCTTAAGCTTGGAGCCAAAAAAACAAGCTAAATCCTCATTTTGACCAATCTTTCTCAACCTTGGTCATTCTGTTGATATGGTCATAATTTATTTTCTTTAAAAAAGAAGAAAAACATTAATGAATGTATTTAATTATATAAACTCAACTTCAACTTAAATAGTATCTATAATCACAGATTCGAGTGCCAGCTGTACTTTTTTAATAAGGCACGTTTTAAATGAATGCAGAATAATTAAAATAAAAATTTACTTGTGGTACCACTTTAGGAAAAAAATCATCTCACATACTGTAGAGACACATGTCCCAAACTTTGAGATAAACTTATTTTTCCATTATCAAAAAAGTAAAGTTACACATGCCAAGGAAGAGAGCCAAGCCCTGATTTCTCCTCAGACTTGACAGTTAATTGTTTTCAGACTTTTCAGAGTATCCTGATGTTCTTTACTAAGCGTCTGCCCCACGGTCCAACAGAGCCCTGACCAACTTCTCCACGATTAAGCACCACATAAAGGTCCGATTCTCACTGGCCTTAACGGTTTTCAAATACACGCTGTTGGAATTCCGAGAGCCTCCTCCCTGTCTAAGCATGAATGTAGGCTAGGCAGTGTGAACACTCAAAGCACTCCTCAGTCAGCAAACCTGACCTTTCTGCTCCAGACACAGACAGCTTCATCTGAAGCAAGTAAGCTAACCCACACCTGTTCTGCTTCACCTGTGCAACAATCCCGCTGATGCTGGCCTGATCGAGTGTTCATGCTATTACCCAGTGAGTTCTGATAAGCCTCTTACCCTCTACATGTGGCCATGATGCGCTTCCTTCCTATGACTGTACCCTACAGAAACATTTTAGTTACAAACCATGCCTTTGCACTGTCCGACAGGCCCTGCACTAGGTACTGTTGCCCAGCTTTAAAATGCAGCATCTGAAGATCTCTCGCGTCATCCCGATTTCCATGCAGTTTAATGAAGTGATGGAAAACCTGTCAGTTTACAGGCCACAATGGTTAACCTATTCCAGGCTGACATAAAGAGAAGGGAAAGGAACAAACATCAGTATCTCCCATGAGTACCCAACATTCCCTCCCTACTCCACCAAAAATTCTTGTAAACCAAACAGCAGCCTGACACGGTACTATCCCCAGTTTCCAGATGCAGAAAATAACCTGCTCAAGGACATGTTCAGTCGGTGAAGAGCAGTGACCTAGGCCCGAGTCTGCCAGACTGCAAAGCCCAGATCCCCCCAGCGCCAACCCCTGAACAACTGATGCCTCCCAAGGGAAACTGGAGGATCGAGATTCCTACTGCCAGCGAAGCAGGATTCAGCCAAAACCCAAGTGTGCCTCCCGTGTGACAGCCCAGGACGCTAGGCAACCAGGGCAGCAACAAGCCCGCACAGGGCCAGCTGGGCTTGTTCAGATCCGTCCCCAGGCTCGCCTGCCGCCCCTGTCACAGACACGAGTCTACCTGGAGGGTGTGCTGCAAGGGCTTCAGAGACGCAGCCATCGCGACTGCCGCTCCCCAGCAGGGGTCTGCTGCTGCCTGGCTTTCTAAAATGGCATGGGCTTCCATTTCAAAGTAACCTGCCTCACCCCCTTGCAGCTGGAAGATGAGTAAGACAGTAAATTGGTCCTAGAAAATGAGGTAAAGAATTTGGACTGGCCCACAGATTTCAAACCAGGCAGTGGGATGGGGATGTAGGCCAGTACAAACACAATGGCTCACAATCAGAGCGTTTGGTCTTCTCCATCTGGAAGGCAATTTTTTGGCAAACAAATCAAAAGCCCAAAAGGAAAATATTTCAGCACTTTCCTTGTCCCTCTGATTCCATGCCTGTCTCTATTTTCCCCCAAGGAAAGAAAGCTCTCTGACGCTCAACTTTTCCTAACAGTAGATTAAGAGTGGTGCTAAAGCCAGTGCTACCGGTTATCACTCAGCCACAAAGAGGAGAAAGGCTTCACATCAACCAGGACAAAGCCGAAAATCTTTCCTCTCTACACTTCATTCAAGTTGAGGTATATGCCTGACCACTTCAATTCTGCTACTATTAAAGGCGTGTGTGTGTGTGTGTGTGTGTGTGTGTTAGCCACTCAGTCATGTCCGACTCTCTGCGACCCCAGGCTCCTCTGTCCATGGAATTCTCCAGGCAAGGGTACTAGGGTGGGTGGCCATGTCCTTTTCCAGGGGATCTTCCTGACCCAGGGATTGAACCCAGGTCTCCAGCATTTCAGGCAGATTCTTTACCATCTGAGCCACCAGGGAAGCCCTATTAAAGGCATTTACTTGCAAGTATAAGCTGGGATCAAAATCACAGTTCAGACTAGTCTGAAGCAGAAGTATATACTCTATGCTCTTAAGTTCAGCTGCGACATCTTCGATTCTTAAGAGTGATTTTTTCCCCTCCATTTCTATATTTTTAAGACACAAAATACCAAGTCTGGTCCCTTCAGAAAAAATGACGCAGAAGCTGATGTTTAAATGCCAACACTTTCAGTCGGCTATCTCGGTTATTTCAGAGATAAACAATGGTGGAACTGCTGACGAGTTTCACAGGTTCAAGTTCTCACATGCTCAATTTTCTTTTAAAAGGCAACATGTTGCTTCAAAGAAAGTCCCACCTGATCAGGGGACACCAACTCCGCAGCTGTTCCCACTAAAGACTGGCACCTCTAGGCCAGGTTTAAACTTCCTAACAATAAAACATGAAAGGTTTGTCTTACAATAAAAACAAACCAACATGGAAAAAGAGGAGAGTTCTCTCAGCCTTTGGCCACTTCTTCTTTGTTGTTGCATTTCAAGTTCTCTTCGAAGAAAAAAGCCAGAGGAAAAAGTACAAAGCATTTTTCACCTTCCCTGGAAGCAAATATTTAACTATGAATAAAATTTATATAACTCTGCCTCCCCTTTTAAGCCTGTTCTTTTGGCCCATGCTGTCTGGAATGACAAATAACTCTAAAGTAAAGAAATGCCTGATTGTAGGTACACATCTTCCGAATGGCAAAGTCCACCAAGGGGAAGGCAGGGAACAAGGCAAAAAGAAAAACCACCCCGAGAGAGCAGCCTTATGGAATCGACATTAGGCAAGGAGCCATGCTCTGAAACCATTCCTTCTGGAGAGGAAAAAGAATTGGCACAAATTCTTTCAAAAAGAAATTGCTCCGAATCAATCTAACCGGCCCTTTAATGCATGTTTAGTGCCCAAAAGGACATCATAAAATGGGCCAGTAGATAAACACACGTTTTTCAGTTCATCTGATACTATTTTAGTAACAAACAACAGAGAACTCACTCCACTAACTACATAAAAAAATACTGCCTCATCGTATGCCCAAGTGGATTTTATAACAAATTTAAAAGAATACCAACTACCAGCAGTGTACCAGTGTACACCCCAAGCCACATGTGTGTGTGGTGGGGGGATCTATGTTGACGGCCATTACTGTGACACATGGACAAGTCACCATGCCACATATTACGAAGCTCGACTTTACTGAAATACTGAGAAAGCAAACATAACCAGCAAGAATTAAGCAGCAGGCCACATAATCTGACTGCAGTCCTGAGGTACAAATGTTTGGGTTTTTTGGCTATCCTACAAGGCATGCAGGGCCTAAGCTCCCTGACCAGGGACTGAACCCAGGCCCCCGGCAGTGGAGCATGGAGTCTAAACCACTGGACCGCCAGGAAGTCCCAGAAATGTACTTTGGATGTCAGTCCCTAAGCAGAACAAGTTGGAGAAATAAAGGTTCCTATGGAATCAACTTTGTAGAAGTAATTGTCAACGAACATTCAACTGAGGAATAACTCACTGCTGGGGGAAGCATTAAAAAAAAATCCTCAGAAAGTCACTTAAAAAACATGTCCATGAAAAACTGATCATAGGGGAAAGAAGACCACAGACCTTTTATTTATCAATAATTGATTATATAACTAAGATCTCACTCCAGCTTATTAACATTTTAAACAAAGCTCCTAAAGTCCTAAGTACAATGTGTGGTTTATCAATGCTAAATCTTGATCTACATCTACCATTTTACTTTGTATAATAACATATCAAGATGGAACAGCACACACTTAAGTACCACACTCAATGGCAGGTTATGAGAAACTACAGCAATTACAAGCAAGTTTAAGAGTCTAGGAGCCATATGCCAAACAACTTTATTCTTAAATGACAGAAAGAAAAGACACAGCTTCCAAAATACGAGACTTAACCTTCCCACTGCGTGTGACGCAAGAGCACGGATGCTGTCGGGACACAGGCCCAGTTCAGAGCCCTCTGACCTCAAGGCGAGTGCTTTAGCCTCACCTGCCCTCAGCACGCTCATCTACGAGCATCGCTGTGTTAGGAAAGTATAAGGATCTGCAGTCTGACACAGACTTCAATAAATGGTGGTTAGGTCTGCTACCTCTCTAAAAACACACTCAAAAGATGTCAGAAGTGTAACATAACTGTTTTTCTCAGCGCAGTTTTGTTTTGTGTGTCCACTGGATTTTAAAAAATACAAAACAAACAAACAAACAAAACAAAACAAAAAGTTAATCCCTCCATTAAAACACAACTCCACAGGAGGATCGCACTGTCAGTGAACCACAGCTGAAGACTGGAATCTTTGTTATTCACTCTGCATAGCTGACTTTTTTTCCACAGGCAATAGCAACTGTTCATAGAAATACATTTTTTTTAAAAACAAAATAGGGGATTCCTTCAGATTCATTGCTGAAGTAGAACATGTTGCTTTAAAATACAACATTTTCCTAGAGGTGCCTTGTGTTTAATAAAGCTGTATTTATGCTTCGCACATGGATTAATGTCAAACTGACCTATTTATAATGGGTGTTCTTTCCTGTTCAATCATGTTTCTATAACACTATTACAATCATCAAATGCATTTGTCAGAACAAACAAGAACGTGCTTTTATAGAAAAGTACCCTTGGGACTGAATTTAGTGAGAATTACATTTCCAAGAAACATTCCTGATTTATGAAAGATGCTCAGGGCCCAATTTATGAGGGGAAAAAAAATAGTTTTAAGTCAATTCCAAACTGTGTTACTTAATCCTTTGAGGCAAAGACAGATTGTCCCAGGTGTCCATGTGTAAATGCCAAGTCATGTGAAGCAACCCAGAAAGTGTGCCAGACAACGGCCCAGAGATGGCAAATGCGGTCAGTGTTAATCAGCTTCTCACAAGTCAACACTGCCGCAGGCTAAGAAGGTGGCTATTGCACAAGACCTCGCCCTTCCTGTGCCTCCCGCATACAGAGGCTGAACGTCTGTAGGAATGTCTAGGGTGCACATCAATTACCAGGACTCTGGTCAGAACAAGTAAAGCAGTCGGCCAAAAGGAGTCAAGACAAGGAAGGTAAATGTGGAAGCCATTACAGTACTGGTGTGCTGCTTCCAGAAAAGTCACCTCTCAACCAGGGTCCTTTCAGATGAAAGCACACAGCACAAGATCCAGCCTTCAGAATGCCGACAGCTGTATGGCTTTTCAAGAACGCACAAAAGAAACGTGGCTGTATACATTTTACTTAAATATAGTTTATTCACATGTGGGCAGAGGATGTGGGAAAATAAGCAGCTCTGATGACTATTAAAGGGACACTGAAGAAAATGCAGAATTACTAAGTTTCAAAAAACACAACCAAAGAAGCCTCTGCCGCTGTTGAGTCACTAAGTCGTGTCTGACTCTTCGGTGACCAACCCCATGGACTGTAGGTGCCATGCACTGGATTTATTGGGGAGAAGTGGTGCTTTGGGATTCCCTGGTGGCTCAGACGGTTAAGAATCTGCCTGCAGGCAAAGCGGCGGCGCGCTCCACGGCGTTTGGGAGCCGGGGGAGGGGAGAAAAAAAAAAAAAAAGAATCTGCCTGCAATGCAGGAGACCCAAGTTCAATCCCTGGGTAAGGAAGTTCCCCTGGAGGGCATGGCAACCCACTCCAGTACTCTTGCCTGGAGAACTGCATGGACAGAGGAGCCTGGTGGGCTACAGTGCACGGGGCTGCCAAGAGTGGGACACAACTGAGTGACTAACACTTCTGAGGTACTAACATTTATAGAGTGGCAGACACTGACGATGGAGAAGGAAATGGCAACCCACTCCAGTGTTCTTGCCTAGAGAATCCTGTGGACAGAGGAGCCCAGTGGGCTGCTGTCCACAGGGTCGCACAGAGTCAGACACGACTGAAGCGACTTAGCAGCAGCAGGCATTGATGTACCAACGTTTCCATATATTATTGCCAGGAGCCAGCCTGCGGAACTCCACCCGTGGCAAAGGTCATGAGGGAGGAGGCTCGGCATACGCAAAGGCGGGATCGAGCCTCAGGAGTCCCCCTGGAAATTCTCGAGCATCTACCCCCAAAACCAGAGTCTGCCTACTTTCTGCTTTGTGCTCTCACCTACACCTCTGACTTTACGGGGGGGCTGTCCCCCACTACCTCTCTCTGAAAAAAGAGTTAGCTTACAGCTCCAGTTAATAATTCCTGGGTGTGACAGTGTTTCAACCTACAAACTCCTTTGGAAATCCTCTAGCCTGCCTGAATAGGTTTTTCCAGCCACATGTGATTGTTCAGAGCCTCCCAACTGTGAGAGGCAGGAGATGTTCTAAACTGTCTAAACACAGATTCCTTTGAGTAGTTAAGAGATTCATTAGAAATTGTATTGGTGAAGGGTTTTTCACTTGTTGGGCCAATGTTTGCTGCTAAGTCTCCATATCCCTTACCTACTGTGTCCTTGGCAGTGTATTGATTGATATAATGGGTGTATAGAAACGTAAGTAGTAGCCTCAATGTTTGTAACCTTGGACCCTTGAGTTAATTCTTTTCTTGATTGAGCCCACCTCACCTTTGCCCTATAGGAATGCAACTTTATCCAATGCCTTTTGGAGGCTGGCACCTGACTTTAGAATAATCACCTTTAGAGAAAAATAAGTCTCTTAAAATGTTAACAGGCCTCCTGGCCAGAAGATGATGTAAATCACCTAAACTTTTGCATATGATAAGTCTGAAAGCCTGGCTTCGATTAGGATCAGGAACTTCTGTCCTTGCATGACTCTACCCCTTCCCCCATTATCCTCTATGCACAACTTAAGGTATAAAACTACTTTGGAAAATAAAGTACGCCCTTTTTGTTCATCGAAATTTGGTCTCCCCATGTCGTTCTTTCTTTCACCTTCTGGCTGAATTTTTCCTCTGAGGTGGGGAAGCTCGTCCTACTAATTTTGCTTGGGCTTCTAAGATCTGACCGGGGAGGCCTTAGTGTCTCCTCTCCTTCGGGAGAACGGGAGGACGCCTGCAGCCTTCGTAGGTGACGTAAATTCCCTGCTTTGGAATTTTATTCAGGCTCTTTTCTTCACTGAATTTCTTCGCTGAGCTATCCTTATTTCACCACTCTTTATATCCTTAATAAACATTTAATTAAGCAGTTGTTTCCTGATCTCGCCGACGCCGTCCCCGCTTCGAATTCCCTGGATCCACCGGGGCTGGACCCCGGCATATTATTTCATTTGAACCACAGAACCACCTCTGAGGTGTATTATGATCCTGACTTACGGAAGAGGAAACAATGTAAAGAAAGGGGTTAGGTGAGTTACCCAAGAACACACAACTACGAAAGAGAACACAAACCCACGCTGTTTGACTCCAGGTCATGGCTCTTTTCTACTGGCAGAGAAAACGCTCAGGGAGAGGTCAGTCAGAAGAGCTGCAGGAGAGCAGTCTATTGTTACACAGCACAACAAAGTGTTTTTCTGGATGTTCTGGATGGTAGTGCTTTGCATGGGTAATTTATGACTGCGTGACTCTTTAATCCCTCAAGAAAACAACAGAAACCACAGATGTCCGATTTATCAAGGATGACAACAACCCCCGCCCCAAATTACTTAGCATCAAGGAGACACAGGCACCAAGCCAAGCTGGGAGGCGCTTCCTTCTGGACACTGGCTGGAGAGAGAAGTGCCTTCCCTCCCTACCCCCCCGCCCATCAACATCAGCGCCTGCAGTCTCCTCCCTGGGACGTCAAGAGGCAACTCAGGGCAGCACTGTGCCCTCGTGTGCATCACAAGGGCTGTCGTGTGGTTTCCTTCTTGGTCCAAATGAAAAATCAACAGGGAAACAAGACCGACAGTTTCTTTTCCTTACACATTTCCTTAACCTACATTTATTAGCATTTATTAAGTAGGAAGCACTAAGGATAAATTTCTTTTCTCTTGGGGTATGTAGTGCTTATTTTTAAAAAGTGGGTAGTGGATACACAGTGGTTACATTTCAGCTACAGTGTTATGTAGATTTGGGGGTAAAACAGGTTAAACAGGATTGAGAATACTGGTTACCTACTAGTGGTCTGTCCCTTCCTTGGACAATTTATATACCCTCTCTAGGCAACAGCTTCTTTGTACTGAAAATAGGAATACTAACAGTGCCTATCTCTAACTGGGGAAGAAGAGCAAGGATGAAACAACATAACATGTAAAAAGCCTGGAAGAACAGTGCATTGCACACAGTAATTATAAATGTATTCTTCTCCCACAAAAAGCATTTCAAGAACAAATACTTACTGAGCACTGAAGGGCAAGAACACTGGGTCCATAATCAAAAAATGGGCCAAAGAACTAAACAGACATTTCGCCAAAGAAGACATACAGATGGCTAACACACACATGAAAAGATGCTCAACATCACTCATTATCAGAGAAATGCAAATCAAAACCACAATGAGGTACCATCTCACGCCGGTCAGAAGGGCTGCTATGAAAAAGTCTACAATCAATCAATGCTGGAGAGGGTGAGGAGAAAAGGGAACTCTCTTATACTGTTGGTGGGAATGCAAACCGGTACAGCCACTATGGAGAACGGTGTGGAGATTCTTTAAAAAACTGGAAATAGAACTGCCATCAGTTCAGTTCAGTTGCTCAGTCATGTCCGACTCTTTGTGACCACATGAATTGCAGTACGCCAGGCCTCCCTGTCCATCACCAACTCCCGAAGTTCACTCAAACTCACATCCATCAAGTCGGTGATGCCATTCAGCCATCTCATCCTCTGTCGTCCCCTTCTCCTCCTGCCCCCAATCCCTCCCAGCATCAGAGTCTTTTCCAATGAGTCAACTCTTCCCATGAGGTGGCCAAAGTACTGGAGTTTCAGCTTTAACATCATTCCTTCCAAAGAACACCCAGGACTGATCTCCTTCAGAATGGATGGGCTGGATCTCCTTGCAGTCCAAGGGACTCTCAAGAGTCTTCTCCAACACCACAGTTCAAAAGCATCAATTCTTTGGCGCTCAGCTTTCTTCACAGTCCAACTCTCACATCCATACATGACCACTGGAAAAACCACAGCCTTGACTAGACGGACCTTTGTTGACAAAGTAATGTCTCTGCTTTTGAATATGCTATCTAGGTTGGTCATAACTTTCCTTCCAAGGAGTAAGCATCTTTTAATTTCATGGCTGCAGTCACCATCTGCAGTGATTTTGGCACCCCCAAAAAGAAAGTCAGCCACTGTTTCCACTGTTTCCCCATCTATTTCCCATGAAGTGATGGGATCAGATGCCATGATCTTCGTTTTCTGAATGTTGACCTTTAAGCCAACTTTTTCACTCTCCTCTTTCACTTTCATCAATTATGACCCAGCAATCCCACTGCTGGGCATATACATGGAGGAAACCATAATTGAAAGAGACACGTGTACCCCAATGTTCATTGCAGCACTGTTTAGAACAGCCAAGACATGGAAGCAACCTAGATGTCCACTGGCAGATGAATGGATAAGAAACCTGTGGTACATATACACAATGGAATATTACTCAGCTATTAAAAAGAATGCATTTGAATCAGTTCTAATGAGGTGGATGAAACTGGAACCTATTATACAGAGCAAAGTAAACTAGAAAGAAAAACACCAATACAGTATATTAACACATATATGGAATTTAGAAAGATGGTAACAATGACCCTATATACGAGACAGCAAAAGAGTCACAGATGTATAGAACAGTCTTTTGGACTCCGTGGGAGAAGGCAAGGGTGGGATGATCTGAAAGAATAGCACTGAAACATGTATATTACCATATGTGAAACAGATCGCCAGTCCAGGTTCGATGCATGAGACAGGGTGCTCGGGGCCAGTGCACTGGGATGACCCTAAGGATGGGATGGGCAGGGACGTGGGAGGGGGGTTCAGGATGGGGACACACGTACACCCATGGCTGATTCACGTCAATGTATAAAAAAACCACCACAATATTGTAAACTAATTAGCCTCCAATTAAAATAAATAATAAATAAATAAACTTGGCAAAAAATAAAAAGAATACTGGGTTCAACAAGAATAAGAAATAAGACAGTCTCTTCCATGGCAAGCTTGGGCTCAGGAAGGAGTAACAAGTTAGGTATCCAGAAAACTGAACAAAAGCGAATCTTGTCTTTCAGAGAGGAAGAGCGCTGCCCGTCCACAGGAAGGCGGGCGCACGTGTAGCTGAGAAGCTGCTGTTGTGTTTTTAATCTTCAAGAAGAAGGTGGCATTTCAGTTGCCTTAAATGGTAGACTTTCAACAGCCAGAGCTGAGGCGGGGGGATACACCCCCCACCCAGTGGCTGCAGAAAAGCAGGGCTCGAGCCGGGAAACGGGGGAGGGTGGCCACGCCGAAGCTCAAGGCGGGCCGCTGGGAGCAGGAGACAAGGCTGGAGAGGGCCGGAGCCTCTGAAGAACCAGGAGGTGGGCCAAGGAGTCTGCACGGCACTTAATCCAACAGGCTGGGCTTCCCTGAAGAGTTTTTAAAAAGGCAAAACACGAACTGACGCTATGCTTTAGAAGAGTCATCCGACTAAGGTGTGCAGGATTACTTGGAAAGGAAGAGACATTTTGTTGGCAAAATTTACAGGATTTAACAACTGATTAAGTGTGTGTATGTGTATCTGGGGTTTTGGGGGAGTGCAGTGGGGAAGGCTGTCAAAGAAATTGCAGAGAACTTCTACCTGGATAATTATAAAAACATTGGTGCTATTTAAAAGTTATCAAATAACCTTTTAATACAAAATTCCCTTAATAAAGCTAGAATATAACTTGATTTATACAAACGCAATATCGACAATGTTTTCATGAACACCAAACCATATCAAATAAAGTGAAGAGTATTCGCTAAGCACTTAGACGCCACGATTCAATTATCTCATTTAACCTTCACATTTAACAAGCTTCTCTTATTAGCCCCATTTTACAGACTTGGAAACTGAGACACAGATTGGTGAAGTAACGTGCCTCGGGTCACATGTCTGGGACTGGAAACCAGACCATCCAACTCCAGAGACCTGGTCTTCAGTTGCCACATTCCTCTGCCACCAGTATGGCCTCCTCGGAGACATGAAAACCATTATAATCATCATGACTTACCAAAGGAAATGAAACAACCTTCCAAAATTCATCCGAGCCAACATTCTGTGTCGGCTTTTCCTTCACGACACGACCTGAGCACCCACTGTGTGCCAGCCACTATGCCAGGCCCCAGGAAACAAGTTTCCACTCTAAGTTCACGGTCTAGCGCTGGAATCAACTGATAATTAGAAACCCAAGGTACAAGGTACAATGAGGAAACAGGAAGTGCTGTTTCTGCTCAGCATGGAATACACAAAGGGGAGACGGGTGTTGAGGAGAGACCAAAGTATGTAGGGTCCTATTTTTCATGCAGATGGTGGAGAAGAGAGAATCTGAAGTCTGGACCTAGCCAGAGGCACTGAGAAGGGCACCCAAGCCCCCCGGAGGGTTAGAGAAGGGAGTGGGAGAGAAGGCGACAAGAGAAAGACTTCAAGGAGCTCTTGGTTGCCAAATGACCACGCGTGAGTTAGGAGATACAGAAAGACAGTCTTTGACAGCAAACTAAGGATCTTGAATATAAAGAAGGCTGAGCGCCGAAGAATTGATGCTTTTGAACTGTGACGTTGGAGAAGACTCTTGAGAGTCCCTTGGACCGCAAGGAGATCCAACCAGTCCATCTTAAAGGAAATCAGTCCTGAATATTCACTGGGAGGACTCATGCTGAAGCTGAGACTCCAATACTTTGGCCACCTGATGTGAAGAACTGACTCATTTGAAAAGACCCTGATGCTGGGAAAGACTGAAGGCGGGAGGAGAAGGGGAGGACAGAGGATGAGATGGTTGGATGGCATCACCAACTTAATGGACATGAGTCTGAGTAAACTCCGCGAGTTGGTGATGGACAGGGAAGCCTGGCGGGCTGCAGTTCATGGGGTCACACAGAGTCGGACACGACTGAGCGACTGAACTGGAGTGAAGGATCTTGGTCTCTATTACAAGTCACAGAGAAGCAATGACAGAAACCAAGCAGGGAAACAACATATCAGATGTGTGCTTTACAGCAGCCCACTCACAGCAATGAGGACAGATTTGAAAAAGCCCCATCAAAGACAGAGACAGTAACCCAGGCGGGAGCTACGTCCAGACTTCAGATTCTCTCTTCTCTGCCATCCGCCTGAAAACCGTGATCTTACATACTTTGGTCTCTCCTCAACAGCCCTCTCTCCTCTGTGTATTCCATGCTTAGCAGAAATGAAAGAGACAGTACTAAAGGTAAGCAGGACAGGTTAAGGCAGGACTCTGACCAGGGCTTAGGAACTTCTGGGAAGTGGGAGTGACCACACTTAATGATGATTCTTAGCTAAGGAATCCTTAGCTAAGTCATGGACAGAGATACACAGAGATGGAAACGGGGGTCAAATATGTTTTAAACATACCAATGGTTTTGCATTTAACATACTGTTGGTGCCAATGGTGACTACTATCCCAGATCAGCATTCACAAAAGTGTGGCAATGACTTGCCTGAATGCGGGGGTCTTCCATGAGCAAACAACTTCTTTGCTGTTCAATTTGGTTCTCTCAGGGTGGCCAAGACTATGAGGTTTAGGAAGCAGCACCCAGCTGACTTTCTATTGCAGTAGTATTCTACACCTGATGTGAAGAGCTGACTCACCGGCAAAGACCTTGAGGCTGGCAAAGACTAACAGCAAGAGGAGAAGGGGATGACAGAGGATGAGATGGTTGGATGGCATCACCCACTCGATGGACATGAGTTTGAGTAAGCTCCAGGAGATAGTGAAGGACAGGGAAGCCTGGCGTGCTGCAGTCCATGGGGTTGCAAAGAGTCGGACATGACTCAGTGACTGAACACCACCACCCGTCTTTCTTAAAGACATCAGTAATCTTCAAAACTCCATAAATAAACCTCTCCAAATCACTGGACTTGCATACATTAAGAAATAAAAGTTTTAGTTTTCATATACTGAGTGAAGAAGAAAAGTCTTCCAAAAGATATGAGCTGAAATAAAATGAAGTTCAAGTTGCAGTTGAACAGGGGAAAAACATTGGGGTTTTTTTCAATGGTCACAGCCAATCTCCTCTGGGAAAGCTTATGATTAGTAGCATTTATTCTAATGCCAGGACAAGTGAGATTAGAGCGGCAACGTATTGCGTTTTTACTTCTAATTAGAGAGGGATATTGTGAGCTCACATACAGGCTTATGCGGAAATGGTTAAAACAAAAATTCCTACAACTCGTTAACTTCAATTTAGTCACCTGAAATGATGCCAAGAAACTAGCAACTTTCTTAGGACTACTTTCCTAGTAAAAAGTGAATTATGCTGCTCAAATCATATGCTTCAGTTAATCATTTAAAATCTATCTATCAAACAGGAATTTTGAGTACTTTATATGTGCAGGTTCTGACAACCAGAAACATTTGTTCTAACTCATAAACATTTGCCAAAGTAAAGTAGATCTACAAATCCATCAACAATTATGTCAGTGTTACAATAATTATAAATTATCCGAAGCAACCTAATACAGGTTTAGGTTGGATAAAGAAAATTGAAGTAAAAAGTGATGAGATGCATTTCAATTCCTCCCACATACACTGCTAACTACTAACAGAAAGCTTTAAACTTCTACCTGAAGATCCACAGTTGGAGCAACCTGATGGAGGCCCTCCCTTTAGACAGCGCCTGGCACACTGTGACCCGCCCGCCCGCCCTCGCCCCAGACCCAGCTCGCTCCCCGTCATCCATTAAGGCTGACCATACTTTCATATCCCATATTCTTCTCCAGTTTTTCTAATTTGTACCTCCCCCTTTTAAAACATGGAGCGCTTCGTGGATCTGTGTGCCATCCTTACTCAGGGGCCATGCTAATCTTCTCTGCATCATTAGTGAATGTGCTGCCAAAATGATTACACTCTTTTCCTTTATTTGTTTCTTTATCCTTTATTTCTTATTTCTATCCCGCTATCTAAAAAGCACTTCACTTTCTCAGGACTTCCCCAGCGGTCCAGTGGTTAAGAATCCGCCTGGTGACACAGGGGCTGCGGGTTCACTTGATGGTCGGGGGAACAAAGATCCCACACGTCCTGGACGTGCACAGCTAAGCCCGGGTGCCACCGCTATCGAGCACGCGCCCCAGAGTCCAGGAGCCGCAACTGCGGAGGCCCTGGCGCCCTGGAACCCCCGCACCACGACAAGAGGAGCCCGCGCCTTGAGAGGCCCGGCGCTGCCACAGGGAAAAAGCCCTCACAGCAACAAAGGTCCAAAATAAATAAATAAAATATTTACTTATTTAAAATAAAAATTAATAAATAAAATAAACAAATAAAAATTAAATAAAAAACAACACTAGACCAAATGAACTGCTAAAGTTCCTACCAGCTCTAATAATGGATAGTTCTATAAGTCTAAGGATTTACTGAAGTTATTCAAGTGGGGCCAACCAAGGAAAGCCAACAATGGTGTATCACATCCAACAAGAGCAAAGCCCATTAACCTGTCAATCAAGGAGAAACGTCACTGACAGGCACGGTTGCATGGCATCACCAACACAACGGACATGAGTCTGAGTAGGCTCTGGGAGTTGGTGATGGACAGGGAAGCCTGGCATGCAGCACTCCATAGGGGCGCAAAGAGTCAGACACGACTGAGTGACTGAACTGAACTGAATGTAATTTCAAAGTTAGTGATAAGCTTAGAGAGATTTTCACTTTAAACTACTCTATTAAATACAAAACTAGACTTAAGATATTTATTTAAAGATTACTGAATATTCACTGGAAGGACTGATGCTGGAGCTGAAACTCCAACACTTTGGCCACCCGATGCAAAGGGCTGACTCATTTGAAAAGACCCGGATGCTGGGAAAGACTAAAAGTGGGAGGAGAAGGGGACAACAGAGGATGAGATGGTTGGATGGCATCACCGACTTGATGGACATCAGTTTGAGGAAGCTCTGGGAGACAGTGAAGGACTGGGAAGCCTGGTGTGCTATGGTTCATGAGGTCGCAAAGAGTCAGAGGCACGAGTGGGCAACTGAACAACAAATTCATAATCCTCAACTACAGGAACCAACTCAGCTCAATAAATAAATGTTTTGAACAGAAACTGTTCTCATTGTTTCTTTACTTACATTATGATTCCCTGGAAGAGGGCATGGCAACCCACTCCAGTATTCTTGCCTGCAGAATCCCAACCACAGAAGCCTGGCAGGCCATGATGCATAGGGTCACAAAGAGACACGACTGAAGCAACTTAGGGTAACTACAACAAAGTTAATGGTTCTCCGCACCAAGCATCATTATTACTCCCAAGAGGGAATCTGGATTAAGTTTACTGCTCATCATTCCATTTATATAAGCGGGATCATTTATCACACAAGATGTTCTAAAATTTACGTTTCTCACTTTATGATTATCAGGACACCTTTCTGTGACAGTACATGTCTGTTTAAAACTTTTCATGAACTATAACATATATACATAAAGCTGCGCAATTAAGTGTGCCACTCAATGAGTTTTCATAGACTAAACACACCCATGTTACCAGAACCAGAGCAAGAAACAAAGGATACCCAACACCCCCAGAAGTCTGCCTTGGGCTCTCCTAGTCAAAACTTTCCATCTGAGGGTAACCAGATTCTGACTTCTCAAAGCACAGTGTAGTTTTGCCTGGTTTTAAACCTACATAAACAGAGTCTCAGAGCATGTGCTTTGGCCCACCACTGGCTATGGATAGATACAGTCTGTTCATTATCACTGCTCTACAGTATTCAATTACATCGTGTCACAATTTGCTAACCCATTCTGTTGCTGGGCATTTGGGTAGCTTCCAGTGGGCGCTATTATGCCTAGGTAAGTTCTACAAACGTTCTAGTACAAGTTACTTGGTGAACACATGTACACACGCCTGCCGGGCACACACCGAGGCACGGAGCTGCTCTGTCATGAGATGCGCACACAGTCTGCGTCAGGAGACATCGCCAGCTTCCCAGTATTCACACCGATTCATGCTCCCACAAGCTGAGTCTGAAGGTTCTGGTTGCTTATATCTGCACAAACACTGGGTATATTTCACCTTTTTGCTTTCATTTCACTTTTCTTTTTTGGTTCTAAATAACTTTTTGGTGTATAATTTACGTGGAATAAACTGCACCCTTTTAAAGTGTAAAACTCAGTGAGTTTGGAAGCTGCACACACGCACGTGCGCGCGCGCGCACACACACACACACACACACACACGGGAAACTGCCACCACAATCAGGAAACAGTACTGTTACCACCCCCGTTCCCTTGTGACCCTCTGCAGTCCAGCCTTCTCTCTACCCTTTTCCTCTTATCTACTTTGTCATTACAGACTGGTTTGTATCTTCTAGAATTTTACATAGAAATGGAATCATGCAGTACATACTCTTTTGTGTGATTTCACTCAACATAATGATTTTGAAATGTATACATGTTGCTGTATACATGGTTTTGTATGTATGTTCCTTTTTATTAGTGACTAGTCCACTCTATGGATGGTTCACATTTGCTAATCCATTCGCCTGTTGATGGAGATCTGGGTTCTTTCCACTTGGGGGTATGGTGAATAAAGCTGCTATGAACATTCATATACAAGACTTTTTGTGAACTTGTTTTCATTTCTCCTGAGTAAATAAATACCCAGGAGTAGAATGAGTGGATGGTATGTTTAACTTTATAAGAAACTACCAGTTTTACAAAATGGCTTTGCCATTGCACCTTCCCATCAAGAGTACACAAGAATTCCAGTTGCTCCGTATCTTAGTCAACCCTTAATGTTATCAGTCTTTTAAACTATTTTAATCGGTATATAGTGGTATCTCATTATGATTTTAATTTGCACATCCCCACACCTTAATGTTAATTTCTTTTCTTTTTTTTTTGCCATTAGTATAACTTATTTTGTGAAGAATCTTTTCAAACATTTTACCAATTTTCTTAAATGAATTATCTCCTTACTGCTATGATGAAATTTAAGAATTCTTTATTTATTCTTGAAACAAGCAATTTTTTTGTTCTCTTAATGGTGTCTTTCAAAGAGCAAGTTTAAAATTTTGATCAGTCAGCATATAATTTTTTTCTTTGTGATTTTGCTTTCTGTGATCTAAGAAAATTTTTTTGAATTCAAGGTCACAAAACTTTTTCTCCTAAGCTTTCTTTTAGAATTATCTAGTTTTAGCTTTGTGATCTTTAAGTTAATTTTTATGTATGATAATGAGGTATATTTTTTCCCTGTACATGGATACAGTTACTCTAGCACAATCTGTTGAAAAGATTTTACTTTCCCCATTAAACTGCCTTGGCATCTTTGTCAAGAATGAAATTGACTGGCTTCCCTGGTGGCTCAGTGGTGAAGAATCCGCCAGTCCAGGAAGATTTCACATGCCCTGGAGCACCTAAGCCCACGCGCCACAACTAGAGAAAGCCCATGTGCAGCAACAAAGACCCAGCACGACCGAAAGTAAATACACAGTGAACGCCCCACACACTCAGGGTCTACTCCTAGACACCAGCTGACCCCGCTGGTGTCCACGTGCATCCCTCTCTCCGACACCACACCGTCCAGTTTACTCAAGATTCACAGTAAGTCTTGACATCAGGTAACGTTAGTCTTCCAAATGTTTCTCTTTTAAAAATCCCTTTGGGAACTTCCCTGGCTATCCAGTGGTTAAGACTCCACATGTTCTCTGCAGGGGGCACAGGTTCAATCCCTGACCTCCCACGCCACCTGACATGGCCAAAAATAAAAAACCTCTCTGCTTTGTTTTGGGTTGTTTACATTTTCATATGGATTTTTTGAATGAATCTCTCAATTTCTACAAGTACCTCTGAGCATTATTTTTGTTGCTGGAACAAGAGATAAATAAGCTTCCTCATTGAACTGCTCGGAGAGTAGAAACAGGAGAGTATGACAGCGGGCCAAGTCTGATGGCATAACAGGCACTCGGTTAGTGTCAGCTTCCTCTCTTCTCCCCTCTCTTGGCCTTTAAATAAACAGGACCCAATCTAGTAATGCCCTAACATTTCACTAGTGGGTCAATGGCCATGGTAAAATTATTACCACACCAAACGACTTTTGTAAGTAAATATTTGTATTTTTACTTGGATTCGATACTGAAATGCACTTGCCAGAAAAAGCAATTCAGCATATTTACTAATAAACTGTTTCAGGCCACATTTTAGGAAAGCATAAAACCACAGCCAGAACAAAAATTCAAATCTGTTTTCGAGTTCCATATAGGGCCTAATTACATTATTCTACAATACTAACAGAAAATCCTCCTCTAGCAAGATCACAGCGTTCCATTGTTCACAATCCTGCCGCAAGTGGAAAAAGGATTCCTGCTTCCAAACATTGTTTAGAAATACATATAACAAACAAAATATGACTACTAATTCAACAACTAACATGTACTAATTTGAAACCAAACCTATAAACAATCAGAAGCCTTTGAAGTATTTCAGTTTAGCCTAACTGATACCACTCCATGCCATGGAGAGGGATCAGTCTGCAAACACAGGCTACCAAAGGGCACTTTCTGGTGGGCCACCAACACTTCGTGGTAACCCACATTTATCAGATGAACTGATACTTAAAGAAAAACAATAATTTGCTTTCTTTTTCCATGACTATCCAATTGCTTCTTTCAGTATATTTTTTAACATTAAAATGGTCTTAAACAATCAACTTAACTACATACACTTTTACTTGATTACCAGATGAACACACAAAACTGCTGATTAATTCTAAGGTAGCTCAGCTGCTAAACCATTTACTGTCCTAAATACTCTCTTAGCATGGAAGGAACAAGGCCAAAACCTTTCTTTTCATGAAGATGAACGATGACACGGCAGTAACTTCCATCTCTGTTGACTGAGCTGCATACAACCAGAGGCAAACCTAAGACATACCAGGAATAAATTAACTGCAAAATGTTACTTGGGCTCGCTCCCCTCCTGCCTCTCCTGATTGTCAACCGCAGCTCCATTCTCCACTTACACGGGTCTGACGTCAGCCCTGGCGACTCCGGCTGGTGAACTGCCACATCAGGTTCTGTAAACATTGCTGCCGCCATCGCCTCTGTCTCCCTCCACTACTCCTGCCCTCATCTTGGATCTGAGTTCCGCTAACCTCTCATCATGTCGCTTCTGACATGACTTTGCAATAGTATACTAACCCATCCCCTGCCCTCTCTCTGGCCCTTCCCAATTCATTCTCCTCGTGCTACTGCAGGGCTCTTTCTGAAATCAAACGTTCAACATTTTCTACAGAAACAGAAAACCTATCCTAAAATTCATATGGAATCTCAAGGGACCCTGAATAACCAAAATAATCTTGAAAAAGAACAAACCAGGAGACATAATTTCTGATTTCAAAGCTTACTACGAAGCTGCGTTGTGTTGTACTTAGACACTCAGTCGTGTCCGACTCTTGCGACCCGGTGGACTGCAGCCTGCCAGGCTCCTCTGTCCATGGGGATTCTCCAGGCAAGAATACTGGAGTGGGTTGCCATGGCCTCCTCCAGGGGATCTTCCCAACCCAGGGATCGAACCCAGGCATCCTGCATTGCAGGCAGATTCTTTACCGTCTGAGCCATCAGAGAAGCCCAAGAATACTGGAATGGGTAGCCTATCCTTTCTCCAGGGGAAATTCCTGACCCAGGATTTGACCTGGGGTCTCCTGCATTGCAGGCGGATTCCTTACCAGCTGAGCTACCCGGGAAGCCCTACTACAAAGCTACAGTTATAAGAACAGCACAGTCCTGGCCCTAGAAGTCCAGTGCTTAGGATTTAGCACTTTCCCTGATGGGCCTGGGTTCAACCTCTGGACGAGGAACTAAGATCCCAGAAGTCAAACAGCACAGTAAAAAAACAAAACGACCAACCCAGTGTAGTACTGGCATAAAGACAGATCAATGGACTAGAAAGCCTAGAGATAAACCCCTGCAGGTATGGCCAAGGTTTCCCAGGTGATCCCGTGGTAAAAGAATCCGTCTGCCTACAATGCAAGAGATTCAGGAGACGTGGGTTTGATCCCTGGGTCAGGAAGACGCCCTGAGCAGGAAATGGGAACACATTCCAGTATACCTGCCTGGAAAAGTCCATGGACAGAGAAGCCTGAAGGGCTACAGATCACAACAAGAACATAAATGGTCAAATGATTTTTGACAAGGGTGCCAAAACCATTCAGTGAGGAAAGGCCTGTCTTTTCAACACACGGTCCTGGGAAAACTGGATATCCGCACGCAAAAAAAGACATAGGACAAAAGTGTCACAACACTGGGTGTGGCAACGATTTCTTGGATATGAAATCATAGAAAAAATATATAAATACACTGGTCTGTGCCTCCAGTTTCTGGCAGAGCTCCTAAATTGCTCAGAACTTCCTGGGTGATAGACACGTCCTTTCCTATAATGAGGCAACTCTTGATGGGCTTCTGCATAGCTTCAAGATGAGGGCTGACCACCAGCAAGTGCAGGCCACCCTTGGAATTTTCAGCCCCACCCCTCAGCCTCCAAGAAGGGGAGAGGGGTTAGAGACTGAGTTAACGATTAATCATGGCTCCGTGATGAAGCGTCTGAAAAACCCGAAAAGTATGGGGTTCTAAAAGCTTCCAGGATGGTGAATACATCTAGGAGGGAGGCACACCCAACTCGACAGAAACAGAAACTCTTGTGCACGGGACCCTTCGGGACCTCTCTTCACCTGGCTGTGCGTTCCTATTCTTTAGTATCCTGGTAATCTGGTGGTGGTGGTTTAGCCGCTAAGTCGTGTCCGACTCTTGTGACCCCATGGACTGTAGCCCTCCAGGCTCCTCTGTCCTTGGCATTTTCCAGGCAAGAATACTGGAGTGGGTTGCCATTTCCTTCTCCAGGGGAGCTTCCTGACCCAGGAATCAAACCCGGCTCTCCTGCATTGCAGGCAGATTTTTTACCACCTGAGTTATGAGGGAAGCCTAGTAAGTAAGTGGTTTTCCCGAGTTCTGTGAGCCATTCTTAACAAGTTATTGATGACTAGGAGGTAAGCACGGGAACCTCTGATTCACAGCCGGTCAAAAGCACCGGTAACAATCTGGACTTGTGACTGGCATCTGAAGCGAGACTCTCAGGGGACGTAAGCCTTGAGCCCGGAGGCTCTGTGCGGTCTTGTTAGTGTCAAAACTGAATTGTGTTATCGAACACCCAGCTAGTGTCAGAGAACAGCCTGGTGTGGAATACCCATACAGCCGACATTAGAAGAACCATGAGTACGAGAGTAGAGGAGAAATAGAGGCGTTTTTTTGCTGCTCAGACACCAAAAGCAGTCAACAAAAACTGACAAACTGGACATCATAAAAACTTTAAAATTTTGTATACCAAAAGGTAAGAGCAGAGCCAAAAGGCATCCCACATACACAGGAGAAAATATGTGCCAATCACAGATCTGATGAGGGATTAATATAAGAATATACAGAGAAATCCTAAATGCAGTAACAACAATTCAAAGATGGACAAAGGACTCAAACAGACATTTCTCCAAAGATACACAAGTGGCCAATAACCACATGAAAAGATGCACTTGTCATCACTAATTATTAGAGAAACGCAAATCAAAGTTACAGTAAGATACTACACTAAACTGATCATGATGGCTACTATAAAAACTTTTTTAAGGAAAACAAGTATTGCTGAGGATGTGAAGAAACTGGGACTCATGGGCAGTGTTGCTAAGAATACAAAATGGTACAGTCACTGTGGAAAATAGAATGGCAGGTCCTCAAACAATTCAAAATAGAACCGCCACTGCTGTTCAGTCAGAGTTGTGTCCCACACTTGGAGACCTCAGGGACTTCTCCATCTGCTACCGTCTAGAGTTTGCTCGGATTCACGTTCACTGAGTTGGTGGTGCCACCCAACCATCTCACCCTCTGCTGTCCCTTTCTTCTTTTGCCTTCCATCTTTCCCAGCATGAGGGTCTTTTCCAACGCAACAGCTCTTTGCATCAGGTGGCCAAAGAACTGGAGCTTCAGCTTCAGCATCAGCCCTTCTAATGAATATTCAGGGTTGATTTCCTTTACTAAATGACTGGTTGGATCTCCTTGCAGTCCAAGGGACTCTCAAGAGTCTTCTCCAACATCACAGTTCAAAAGCATCAATTCTTTGGTGCTCAGCCTTCTTTATGGTTCAATTCTCATATCCATATATGTCTACTGGAAAAACCATAGCTGTGACTAGACAGACCTTTGTAGGCAAAGTGATGTCTCTGCTTTTTAATATGCTGTCTACGTTTGTCATTGCTTTCCTTCCAAGGAGCAAGGGTCTTTTAATTTCGTGGCTGCAATCATCATCTGCAGTGATTCTGGAGCCCAAGAAAATAAAATCTACCACTGTTTCCATTTTTTCCCCCCTATCTATTTGCCATGAAGTGATGGAACTGAATTCCATGATCTTAGTTTTCTGAATATTGAGCTTTAAGCCAGCTTTTTCACTCTTTTCTCTCACCCTCATTAGGAGGCTCTTTAGTTCCTCTTTCTGCCTTTAGAGTGGTATCATCTGCATATCTGAGGTTATTGATACTTCTCCCGGCAATCTTGATTCCAGCTTGTGATTCATCCAGCCTGGCATTTCACATGATGTACGCTGTATAGATGTTAAATAAGCAGGGTCACAATACACAGCCTTGTCATTCTCCTTTCCCAATTTAGAATCAGACAGTTGTTCTATGTCTGGTTCCAACTGTTGCTTCTTGATCTGCATACAGGTTTTTCAGGAGACAAGCAAGGTGGTTTGGTACTCCCATCTCTTTAAGAAGTTTCCAGTTGTGATCCACATAGTCAAAGGCTTTAGCATAGTCAATGAAGTAGATGTTTTTCTGGAACTTCCTTGCTTTCTCCACGATCCAACAAATGTTGGCAATTCGATCTCTGGTTTCTCTGCCTCTTCAAAACCCGATTTGTACGTGTGCAAGTTCTTGGCTCATGTACTGCTGAATCCTGTCTTGGATGGATTCTGAGCATAGCCTTGCTAGCACGTGAAATGAGTGTGACTGTACACTAGTTTGAACATCCTTTGGCACTGCCCTTCTTTGGGACTGGAATGAAAACTGACCTTTTCCAGTCCTGTGGCCACTGCTGAGCTTTCCAAATTGGCTGACATGTTGAGTGCAGCACTTTAAAGTGAAATGGTCAAAGTGTGAGTCGCTCAGTCGTGTCCAACTCTTTGCGACCCCATGGACTGTAGCCTGCCAGGCTCCTCTCTTTCCATGGAATTCTCCCGACAAGAATACTGAGAGGGTAGAAGACATTCCCTTCTCCAGGGGATTTTCCTAACCCAGGGATTGAACCTGGGTCTCTCACACTGCAGGCAGATTCTTTACCATTTGAGCCACCAGGCAAGCCCTTAACAAAATAAGCCAATCTCAAAAAGACAAATGCTGTAGGATTCTAGTTACACGAGGTAGTTAAGAGTAGTCAAGATCACAGAGACAGAAAATAGAGTGGTGGTTGCCAGGGGCTGGGCCTGAGAGTGGAGAGTTACTGTTAACTGGGCGGAGTTCCAGTTTCACAAGATGAAGCATTATGGAGACAGATGATGGTGTCGGCTGCACAGCACCGTGAGCGTATTTAACACCATCTAATGGTACACTTACAGATGCTTCAGATGGTAAGCTTCATGTTTTTTCTTTAAATTAAAAGTTTTTTATTGAAGGGTAGTTGTGTTAGTTTCAGGTGTACAGCAAAGTGATTCCATTTTATACACGTGTGTGTGTTCAGATTCTTTTCCATTACAGTTATTACAAGACACTGAATATACTTCCCTGTGCCACAGTAGGATCTCGCTGCTCATACTGTACATAGTGATACGTATATGTGTTAATCTCAAACTCCTAATTTACCTGTCCCATTAGACGGTAAATCTCATTATATGCATTTTGTCACAATAAAAAAATTAGGGGAAAACACCTCGCAACATTACGAAGATTAAATGAGATAATGTTACAAGCTTACCACAGTGTGTGGCACACACTAAGTGCTCAGTAAATGGTAGGCATTATCATCATTCCCGGAAGGAGCCAAAGTCTCTCTCTCCTCTGGGGCTTTTCCTGGACAGTTTCTGAGGCCTGAAATACAGACCTCCACCCATTCCGCCCACTGAACACCTCCATAGTATGTAAGACTGAACTCCAATGTCACCACCTGCTTTTCATTTTCCTCAGGAAGGGTGGGACTTTCCACTGTTTGGGGACATATACATTAATAATTACTATTATGTATATAAACTGAAATACCGATTGTCAGACTTCCACGCCACCCGCAGTGTTCACATTCAGAGCAAATGTGTTCCCTATTTTAAGTTACGATTGCTACCCTTCACTCAATGCCTGCAGCAAGTATTTACCAAGTACAGGTAATGTACCAACCGCTCTGCAAAGGCTACCTCACTTTATCCCTGCTGTAACAACTGCCACTTTATAACTGAGAAAACTAAGACACAGAGAGGTCCTCAATGGTACTTTTCTTTCTAATGCAAAAAATCAAGAAAAAGAAAAGGAAAAGTATGTGAAGGCTATCACAGTCCATTAACGGGAAGACATTCTAGGGGCTGCTTATAAATGTCCACAGCTCGCATTTTTCCTTATGCTTAACACACCCGGCCTCCAAGGCCAGCCTTTTTCAGGAAAGTCAGGGTGCTGGGAAACCCCTTTCACAGGCAAGATGTCTCTTTCCTCTCTTGCAGATTTCCCAGCCCACATGTGGACTAGGTACTAGATATTCCTTACTCTGGTCTCACAGTGGGGTGAAATGGTGGGGGAGGAGGAACTACAACCAACGAGACAGCTTTTCAAGACAGGTTAAGGATTCCGCAGGCCTCCAAATGGCCTTCCCCGGTGCCTCAGATGGTAAAGAATCTGCCCGTAATGCAGAAGACCCAGGTTCAATCCCTGGGTCAGGAAGATCCCCTGGAGGAGGAAATGGCAACCCACTCCAGTATTCTTGCCTGGGAAATTCCATGGACAGAGGAGCCTGGCCTCCAAATGCATCATGAAGTGCCGGAAGACTTTCCTCAGAGCTTCCCCCAGCGAATCTGGGGCCCTGGCCCCTGTCATACGGACATCAACGTGGTCACGAGGTCACAGGCTGCCGGCTCAGGGCTTATGTGCTCAAGAGTGAGTTGTAACAGGACTCTGAGGGCAATGACAACGCTTCCATGACTTACACTTTCAGGGCTTAGAAATTCTCAACTTGCAAGGAAGGACCTCCGTAAGTCTCACAACCCTGATTTTTCTCATCTCCTGGAATCTCACTTTCACTGGGCAAGAGAAAATAGACCCTCCTGTCCAGTCCAGAGTGACAAGCACAAAGTGAGGGCGTCAGCCCCGTGCCAGAACTGCTAAGACTCTGATGTAAGCACTATGCATGCCTGCCAGTCTCACCAGCAGAACGGGTATCCATTCATGAGGGCGCACACAAGACTTAACTACTCAGAATGTACAAGAAAAACAAACGGCGCAGCCCGAGAGCCAAGTGCGGAAGAAAACCGGAGCATTCAATAAACCTGGTAAAACTTAAATCCATAAAATTAGCAAAAACTATTGACAACGCATTCACATAAAACCAACGGAACATGCTATTCATAAAACGTAATATTTAATACTCTTCACTCGCTTTTCACTTCCTGCAATGAGGCTCTGGCACTACCGCTTAAACCAACACCACCCTCTCCTTGTTTAAATAAAAAAGTGCTCTCTGGTTTACGTTTCTGCGTTGACTAGTCCCAAATATTTCTAATACTACTTCATTATTACTGACACTAATTTACATGCCCATATGAAATTTAAAAAGTTGGCAAAAGTTCCAAGAGTACAAGCACATGTGATCCAAGTGTGAACTGGCAGAAATTCGTATGAAATCGACTTTACTTGGAAATTTCAAAATTTAAGAGCTGATTCATTCAATTAATAAACATACTGGGTAGCAAGTATGGGCAGAGAATAGAGTCTACAAAATTTTCAGCAATCCATGTCATTCATTTAGCAATAATTATTGTATGTCTCCTGTATGCCAGGGGCTGGGGGTCAACAGTGAACAAAACAGTCTGACTCTCATGAAGCTTACATTCTAGGGTGGGGGGACAATCAAGTAAAGAAGCAGACTGCAAATTTCAGATGGTGATATGAGTTATTAAAAATTAGTGATGCGATGGATAACTAGACAGTGCATATGGGTGGCAGCAGCAGGAGTAAGAATGGAGGCCAAAGGGAAAAGTAAATGTGAGCGGGAGCGAGGGAAAGAAAGGAGTGGGAAAGAAGACAGAAACAGACGTGCCACGAGCAACGCCTGCCGCGCCGGGTACAGGCAGGCGTGCGCTTTGTTTCCGTGATTCAACAGGCTCAATACACCAGGTCAACCATATTAGGAATCTTCTACCCCACACACTCCTATTACACGCAAATAAATAGGTATTTGAAATCCAGAATATGGGAGAAATAAAATTGCTTTCCCTATGATAGGAAAGGGAGGGGGTATTTATAAAAAAAAGTAGCTCTTACTATAGGACAATTTATATGAGAACATCACTCAAGATTCAGAGTAAATCCCTGAAGAACAGTTTTCTTAAAAAACCTGTGCCTAAAGTACGATCAGTGCAAAGAAACAGAGGAAAATAATAGAAGGGGAAAGACTAGAGAATCTTCAAGAAAACCAGAAATACCAAGAGGACATTTCATGCAAAGATGGGCTCCATAAAGGACAGAAATGGTATGGACCTAACAGAAGCAGAAGATATTAAGAGGTGGCAGGAATACGCAGAAGAACTATACAAAAAAGATCTTCACGACCCAGATAATCATGATGGTGTGATCACTCACCTAGAGCCAGACATCCTGGAATGTGAAGTCAAGTGGGCCTTAGAAAGCATCACTAGGAACAAAGCTAGTGGAGGTGATGGAATTCCAGTGGAGCTATTTCAAATCCTGAAAGATGATGCTGTGAAAGTGCTACACTCAATATGCCAACAAATTTGGAAAACTCAGCAGTGGCCACAGGACTGGAAAAGGTCAGTTTTCATTCCAATCCCAAAGAAAGGCAATGCCAAAGAATGCTCAAACTACTGCACAATTACACTCATCTCACACACTAGTAAGGTAACGCTAATAAAATAATGCTAGTAAAGTAATGCTCAATATTCTCCAAGCCAGGCTTCAGCAATACGTGAACCGTGAACTTCCTGACGTTCAAGCTGGTTTTAGAAAAGGCAGAGGAACCAGAGATCAAATTGCCAACAACCGCTGGATCATGGAAAAAGCAAGAGAGTTCCAAAAAAACATCTATTTCTGCTTTATTGACTATGCCAAAGCCTTTGACTGTGTGGATCACAATCAACTGTGGAAAATTCTGAAAGAGATGGGAATACCAGACCACCTGACCTGCCTCTTGAGAAACCTGTATGCAGGTCAGGAAGCAACAGTTAGAACTGGACATGGAACAACAGACTGGTTCCAAATAGGAAAAGGAGTATGTCAAGGCTCTATATTGTCACCCTGCTTATTTAACTTATATGCAGAGTACATCATGAGAAACCCTGGGCTGGAAGAAGCATAAGCTGAAATCAAGATTGCAGGGAGAAATATCAATAACCTCAGATATCCAGATGACACCACCCCTATGGCACAAAGTGAAGAGGAACTAAAAAGCCTCTTGATGAAAGTGAAAGTGAAAAGTGAGAAAGTTGGCTTAAAGCTCAACATTCAGAAAACGAAGATCATGGCATCCGGTCCCACCACTTCATGGGAAATAGATGAGGAAACAGTGGAAACAGTGTCAGACTTTATTTCGGGGGGCTCCAAAATCACTGCAGATGGTGACTGCAGCCATGAAATTAAAAGACGCTTACTCCTTGGAAGGAAGGTTGTGACCAACCTAGATAGCATATTCAAAAGCAGAGACATTACTTTGCCAACAAAGGTCCGTCTAGTCAAAGCTATGGTTTTTCCTGTGGTCATGTATGGATGTGAGAGTTGGACTGTGAAGAAGGCTGAGTGCCAAAGAATTGATGCTTTTGAACTGTGGTGTTGGAGAAGACTCTTGAGAGTCCCTTGGACTGCAAGGAGATCCAACCAGTCCATTCTGAAGGAGATCAGCCCTGGGATTTCTTTGGAAGGAATGATGCTGAAGCTGAAACTCCAGTACTTTGGCCACCTTATGCGAACAGTTGACTCACTTGAAAAGACTCTGATGCTGGGAGGGATTGGGGGCAGGAGGAGAAGGGGACGACAGAGGATGAGATGGCTGGATGGCATCACTGACTCGATGGACGTGAGTCTGAGTGAACTTCGGGAGTTGGTGATGGACAGAGAGGCCTGGCGTGCTGCAATTCATGGGGTTGCAAAGAGTCAGACACGACTGAGCGACTGAACTGAACTGAAAGTACATGCTTACAAAAGCTCTTTAACTCAGCTGTACAATATCTAGGCTACACATGAGCAATGGAAACAGTCATTTTTCACTCTGCTGCTGCTAAGTCGCTTCAGTCCTGTCCGACTCTGTGCGACCCCATAGACGGCAGCCCACCAGGCTCCCCCGTCCCTGGGATTCTCCAGGCAAGAACACTGGAGTGGGTTGCCACTGCCTTCTCCAATGCATGAAAGTGAAAAGTCAAAGTGAAGTTGCTCAGTCCTGTTCAACTCCTAGTGACCCCATGGACTGCAGCCCACCAGGCTCCTCCGTCCATGGGATTCTCCAGGCAAGTGTACTGGAGTAGTGTGTCATTACCTTCTCCGATTTTTCACTCTACCCTGTGTAAACAGCTGGTGGGAACCTGCAGCACAGCACAGGGAGCTCGCTGGGGGCTCTGTGGGGACCTGGCGGTGGGGCTGGGGGGAAGGGAGGGGCAGGAGGGTGGGGATACAAGCACATGTACAGCTGATGAGCTTCACTGTAAAGCAGACACGAATGCAACACTGTAAAGCAATTATACTCCAATTAAAAACAGAAAAAAGCAACAACAGTTCATGGCAAAAAAAAAATAATAATAATAATAAAACATTCATTTTTCAGCAAACCAGTGGGAAAAGACTGAAAACACTTAGGTAGAAGGAGCCAAACAGAGCAGTGCTCACCAAGGGAGCTGTCCTTCACCGTGACCTCCCTTCAGGCCCTTTCAAGGCAGAAAATACGAAAGTATCCACATGCAGCTGAGAGCCTGCCTTGGCCCTTCTTCCCTACCTACGTCTTCCACCAAACCTCTATCTTATGGCAGGCTGCCATTCCCTGAGTCTCCATCTCCATTTTGAAGTATCAGAAAAGCAGGCAGCCAAAGAGGTTTCAAGAGTTCTATAATCTCACTGCCTATAGGAATAAAAACTAAAACACTCACGACAGAAGAGCGTTCATCCCCCAGTCTCAATCCTCTTAGACGGAAGCCTCCCAGAATTACACTTCCACTCTGCATTTCTCATATACCCTTACTTGAAGTCCATTACTTAAGGGATAGCTCCTCAAAATCTGAACTCAGCTTCTCCCTCAAAATTAAAAACCTCTTCAAGGGGCTTCCCTGGTGGCTCAGTGGTAAAGAGTCCGTCCGCCAGCGCAGGAGACGTGGGTTCGACCCCTGATCCAGGAAGGCTCCACCTGCCGCAAAGCAACTCAGGGCGCGCGCCACAACTACTGCGCCTGCGCTCTAGAGCCTGAGCCCACGTGCCGAAACTGACGCCTGCACGCCCTAGAGCCCGGCTCAGCAGGAGGAACCACTGCAGGAGACCCGCACACCGCAGCTAGAGAGCAGCCCCTGCTCACCGCAACCAGGGAGAAGCCTACGTAGCAATAAAACCCTGCGCAGCCAAAAACACACAAGTAAAATCTTTAAAAAAAAAAAAAAAAAGAAAGAAAAAAAAACCCCTCTCAACCTCATCATTCTCAAACAAATCCGACCATGTAAGCAGAAAAACCCCCAAAATCATGAGCTTTTCTTCCCCCTCCAGTCTCTCTCCTGCCATCTCACACGGTCAGTTACTAAGACCCAGATGTAACTGAGTGGAATGAGGTGCACATGCACCCCTCCTGCTTTTCTTCCAATTTCTGATCAATGACATCAACCAAGTTCTAACCTTGGAGTCATCCTTATTATAAGAAACAGAATGTGACAAAGTTAACCCAGTTGGAGAGAAGATAAAGAAAACAGCATTTATTAAGTTCCTGGTATGTACCTGGCACTGTGATGGCCTAGGAGGTGGGTATTACTATCTCCATTCCATAAATGGAGGGAAAAGTTCGTGAAGTTTCTCAAATACACCCACTCCTTTCTGGTCTAACAGTTCAGACTTTTCACTTCACATTCGCAGCTTTTTCTACTCCTGATTTGCTCTGTATAAAACACTGCCAGAACAATCATAGCAAAATTCCATTCACATCACATCAGTTCCCTGTTAAGGGCAGTGAAATGCCTTCTGCTTCTCTGCTTGCCCACTGGCTGGCCCGCAGCTCAGCATGTATGTGTTAACTAGCTCACAGTCCCCCACCAGCCTCACCTTACTGAGCCCTGGGAGCAGAAAGTAACAGATTTTAAAGACAGAGGTGGTGAATATGCAGAATGCATGTGAAAAAGCCAAAGGCAACTCAAAACACTTCAAGAAAAAGTAGAATCTCCCTAAGATATTTCACAGTTCTGACTCCACTCAAGCCAGCCTTCTTTAGGGAGGAGTGGGTGCTAAAATCGGAACACCAGGGTGCTAACCCCAGCTCCTCACTTCTAGCCACTTAACCTCTCCCTGCCTCAGTTTCCTCCTCCATAAAAGTTTAACCAGCCTTTGCTCAAGTTCTTCCACTCTCCCTAACTATCCAAGTTATTATCCAAAGCTCTGCTAAAGGCCCATTTCTCCCAACCTACCACTGCACTTACCTGATTCATAATAACAGCTCTACAGCAAAGAATTGGAATAATTCATTTTAATCTTCATCTGTAATTACATATCACCATGCTTCACTTGGGCTTCCCTTGTGGCTCAGCTGGTAAAGGATCCGCCTGCAATGCGGGAGACCTGGGTTCGATCCCTGGGTTGGGAAGATCCCCTTGAGAAGGGAAAGGCTCCCTACTCCAGTGTTCTGGCCTGGAGAATTCCACGAACTGTATAGTACACGGGGTCGAAAAGACTCAGACACAGCTGAGCGTCACTTCATGCTTCATTTAATTATTCCACCTGTGTGCCCCACCCCCACGTCCCACTCATGAATGACACACACTCCTCACCGCCTCAGGTGATCGTCAGTGTGTGTGCACGCTCAGTCAGGTCAACTCTGTGATCCCGTGGACCGTCGCCCGCCAGGCTCCTCTGTCCATGGGATTGTCCAGGCAAGAATACTGGAGTGGGCTGCCATTTCCTCCTCCAGGGGATCTCCCCAACCCAGTGATCAAACCCATGTCTCCTGCATCTCCTACGTCGGCAGGCAGATTCTTTACCACTGAGCCACCTGAGAAGCCTGATCATCAGTGGCATAATACTAACATCAACAATTATTACTATCGCTATTTACTGACTACATAGTAAGTGCCAGGCATTGTGCAAATATCTTGTATACTTTTCTGTCCTTCAACATTCAGCAACCTTTTAGGTAAATCTGTCTCTTAATCCCCATTTCACAGTTAAGCCTCTACATAAACTCACTCATTTAATTCTCAAAACAACTCTGTAAGACAGTAATAATATTATGGCCAATTTACTCAATACAAATTAGGAAGCAGGCACAGAGAGGTTAAATAACTTGCCCCAAATCACACAGCTGGTAAGTGGTGAACTGAAAGCTGTGATAAATTCACTTACTGACTCATTCTCAACATTTTTTATTAAGCACTCTTCTGGGGGCTGAAGCTACAACAGTGAATGAACCAGGAAACATCCCTGCTTACAGTTTTATTTCTTTTCCAATATTTTCATTCAATAGCACAATCCTAAATCCTCTTAAATACTCTTTTTAAGATTTTCATACAAAAATATCGAATTCAGGTAATAAAAGTATTGAAGAAAAGCATGGGACGTGAAGCCAAAATACCTCGGTTAAATTCCCAACTTTGCCATTGATTAGGCCCTGATCAATGGGCTTTCCTCATAGCTCAGTTGGTAAAGATTCTGCCTGCAATGCAGAAGACCCGGTTTCAATATCTCTGTCAGGAAAACCCCCTGGAGGAGGGCATGGCAACCCATTCCAGTGTTCTTGCCTGGGAAATCCCATGGACAGAGGAGCCTGGTGGGGTACAGTCCACGGGGTCACAAAGAGTCGGACACGACCGAGCAATTAAACCACCACCAGGCCCTGATCAAATTCCTTCACTTAAGCTGCACACTGAGCACAGAGTCTGGCACTTAGCAAAAGAGTTCTCCTCTCCCCTCCCAGCACTGACTTCACAGTCTGACTTTACAGTCTGTGTCGTCGTGGAGCACATGTTAAAAGGCTACACCAGGTGACAAGATGGGCTCAAAAGGGACCACTCGGCCTCTTAACTTTCCAAGTCAATTCTCCTTCCAGATGACCAGCACTAATGTCTCTGCTTTCAGGCCTCAAACTACTATGAGGCTGATAAATCAGGTTCCAAGTCCCAACCAGTCCATCCTAAAGGAAATTGGTCCTGAATATTCACTGGAAGGACTGATGCTGAAGCTGAAACTCCAATACTTTGGCCACCTGATGCAAAGAACTGACTCCTTATTCAGACCCTGATGCTGGGAAAGATTGAAGGCGGGAGAAGGGGACCACAGAGAATGAGATGGTTGGATGGCATCACCAACTCGATGGACATGCGTCTGAGTAAACTCCGGGAGTTGGCAATGGACAGGGAGGCCTGGCGTGCTGCAGTCCACGGGGTCGCGAAGAGTCGGACTGAACTGAACTCCCCTCCGAGCACTGACTTCACGGAGCGCATGTTAAAAGGCTACACGAGTTACACGTCGGGCTCACAAAGGACCAATCGGCTTCTTAATTTTCCAAGTCGATTCTCCTTCCAGATGAACAGCACCAATGTCCCCGCTTTCAGGCCTCAAACTACTCCGAGGCTGATAAATCAGGTTCCAAGTCGGGAATGGCAGCGACCCACGTGAGGCCTGGCAGAATCTATAAAAGGCTTGCAGATGACCTTCTCGGCAGGCACTTTTGATTCAGCAGGGGAGGAACGTGGCCTCAGAGAGCCGTGACCCCAGGGAGAACCCCCAGCCCCTGGCCCCTGTGCCCCCTGCACACGCCGCTTCCACTCGCAGAGCCCGGCAACTCTCCGGCCGCCTGCCGACGCGACCCCCGCTTCTTCGGGGCTGCTGCAGCTGCACCCCTCCCACTTCGGGCAGCGCCCCCAGGCTCCTATGGCCCGTGTCCCCCAGCCCGCTCAAGTGACTAGGGCCCCGGGGGCCCCGAGCCCCGGCCTGAGTGGCTGGAACAGGCCGCACGGCCTGACCTCTCACCCGCCGAGTGGACCTCTCACGGGGCTTCTCCTCCACCCTCCCAGTCAGCGGGCCCTAGAGCCGACGACTCGGCTCCCGGCGGCGCCCGCCGGACACGACGAGGAGCCCCTCACCTATCTTCACGACGGCGTCCGCCAAGCACCGGTCCCACTTCCGGCCGAGCTCTGACTCCGACATGTTCCCCCGCCAGCAGCAGCCGCTCCAGCTTTCCGGACCGTCGGGCCCCGCGCTCAGAGCCCCTCCCCCACCGCCCCCAGGCAAGTCTCGCGATAGCCAGCCGCCTGTCCCAAGTCCGGAAGGCCGACGGCGCCGGCGCACCAGATATCGCGAGATGATCTGACTACTTCCGTTCTTTCCTTTTTTTTTTTTTTCCAGTTGGTCGTCAAGGTGACGGGTGGCGGAGGCCTGAGGTGACCCTGACCTTGGAGCTGCGCCTACCTAAGGGTTGCGAGGCAGACAGGTTTCCTAGGCGGCATCCAGAGCCTGTCTGGGAAGGTTCCTTTCACTACACCAGCTCCCGACTCCGGCCTTGGAAATTCCAGAGGGCGAGTGAGGGCACCGCGCTAGGGTCTCTTCATTGGTCGCCTCACCTTGGCTTTTTTCTCCTCCCGCGTTCCCTCATTTATTGCCGTGGAGCTCCCGCCGTCACCTCTGACCGCAGAAATTGCCCAGGCAAAGGCCACTTATTGCCAAGCCACAGACGCCTGTGACCTCTGTACGGCATTGGACGCAGCCGCTTTCCCGTTCTTGATCCTCCTTGTCGCTGCCTTCTCTATTCATTTGGCTCCCAGGACACCAGTCTGCTAAATCTCCTCTGACTCTTAAGAGGACCGTTGCCGGTTGCTTCCTCTCCCAGCTGCTTGGAGTGTTGGTTCATTGGATTGCCGTCTATCCTCTTTACATATTCTCCCAAAGTAATTGCAAGCATTGCTAAATTCTGTCTCCTAATCAACCTTCCTATTCATAATTCAGCCTCTTCGCCGGGGTCCTTTAGTTTTCCCTTCCCGTTTCCTTCCTCTAGCCTACCAACAAATACAGATTTGATCCTTTTATTCCTCTTACGGGGCTTCCCTGGTGGTTCAGGTGGTAAAGAATCTGCCTGCAGTGGGAGAGACCCAGATTGGATCTCTGGGTCGAGAAGCCTTGCCTGGAGAATTCCATGGACAGAGGAGTCTGGCGGGCCACAGTCCATGGGATCGCAAAGAGTCAGACACGACCGAGCGACTAACACTTTTCATTTCATTCCTCTGATTAGAAGCTGTCAATGACCCCTATTCATCTACTGGTTATATTCAAGCTTCAGTGAGTTCACTTTAGGAAACCTGCACTAAGAACCTAGAGACCCCCTTCATTCACTAATGCAGCCTGGAGCCACTGTCCACCTCCCTCCTGCAGCAGGAGCTCACCTGACACATGGAGCCTCCACATTGCACTGGAACACCTGTTTATAGATATTTGTATCTGCCACTAAAACTGGAAGCTCCTTAAAGGCCTGAGTTGCCCCTTGCTCATCTGCACACTCCCAATTCAGAGCACAAGGCCTCGGACAGTAGGATCTTCTAAGAAATATTTTTTGAGCTGAATTGAATTCATTCACTCATTTCCTTATTCATTCGTTCTTGGCATCCTTAACAGCAGAACTGTTTTAGTAGTCCTTGCTGTGACAGGGCCCCTTCTTTCAGGAAGCCTCCTTCCATGACCTCTCTTCATCCAGTCCTCATCTGAGCAGCATATCAGATTGTGTGGTAATTGTTTGTGTGACTCGGATGTGACTGTGAGCTCCTTGAGAATGGGGCCTGTGTCGTTTCCTTATCCCTGATGACCAGCAGAGAGCCTAGTATATATTGATTTTCAATAACTGCTTTTTGAATGGATGCAAGAATGAATAGGTAAATGATTGATTGAGTTAGAGGAAACAAAGTCTCTGTTCTGGGGGAACTTTACAGTGCGGTATTTGTGTTGAGAAAGAAAAGGAAAATTAACTTCACCGCATCCCTATGATGTGTCACAGATGGCACCAGGCAACGCATGTAATTTCATTTATCCTCACAGCAAGTGATTTTAGTATGTTAAGTTTCAAAGATTTGGAAACTGAGTCTCAGAGACGTTAGGTAACGTGGAAGATGCACAAGGCTCTGCATTGTGTAGATTTAGAAACTGACAGACGCATTTATTGGATTCAAGAGGGTTGTAAACTTTTGTAGAAGGCAGAGAGCAAATTACGAAAGCAATCAGAGGCAGATGGTAGAGCGTGAATTCTGGAGCCAGGCTGTCTGGGTTCAGATTCCAGCTTTTTCCTGGTTTGTATCTGTTATCCTCTTTCCAGGTTCCTCTCCCAATATGATGCTTTGCTCACTGCCCTATCCGCAGCGCTAGAACCGTATGTGACACATTGTGTGTGTTTGATGAATAGATGTTGGTTGAATGAATAAAATAAATGAAGGCTCTGGAGTTTTTATAGTTTTTGGAGAAAAAAGATCAATACAAGTGGGGAAAAAATTTTTTTAGGAACATCACTACACAAAAACCTCAGCAATACACTCAATATAAATTTAGTTCTACTCAAAATGATTAAAAATAGATTTCTCAATGCTGGAGCAGGGAGTTACAAACATGGAAAAAGCTTGAAAAAATTTTTTTGCTGTTGGATTGGAACTAAGAGTCTCAGTATGAATTCACTGTATTGAATAGAGAGAGGGTGGTCTAGTGGTTAAGTATCGGTCTTGCAGTGCAAAGGTCCCTGGTTGGGGAACTAAGATCCCACTTGCCATGGAGCAGCTAAGCCCTTGTGCCATAACTAGAGCATCCTCGCCCCGCACTGAAGATCTCGTGTGCCACAGCCAAGACCAGACACAGCAGAATAAATATGTTTTTAAAATAGAGATAGATATAAAAGTGTGTGTTTCCTGATCCTGTGTGTTTCCCAACCCTGTCTGCTGAGAGGGCCTAAAAACGATACAGCAGTAGCAGTAAGCAAGCCTAGATCTTGGCTCTAAATACCATTCTCTATTTAAAGAACCCAGGTCACCTTGGAAAAATAACCAAGGCTTCAGGGTTCAAGCAGGGAAAATTCCAGATGACCCTGGAATCTGTTCTTGTATCACAAAGTAAGGAAGTCATCAAAGGATGTTAGTGTCAGGTCCAAATAGTTTAGCAACTACAAACTGCCTAAAGAATTGCTTGGTTCCTAATTGGAACTCTTTGTACAAGCTATTACCATCATAGAACTTCTCCCAGTTGTGTGGGGCAAATTTCACAAAGATAGAAGTTTGCCTTTCAAATTGGTAAAGACAGTCTTGTCTTAGAGCAATTTCACAGTAAGAGAGCCAATTCCTTTTTACATTGAATAGAAAAAAACGTGGAAAAAAAGTTGGGTAGATTTTAACCTCAACTGTTTAATCAACTAAACATAAGCTCTTTGTTTGGTTTACTAGGTTGTAAATCCAGTTTCATTAACAACACAAACTAAAACATTTTATAGCACAGCACCTGCATAAATAAAAGTCTTTTATATTCCTGTATTTTTTTTTCAGTTCCCCTTCAAGTAAAGACTAATTCCTCTCTTAAAGGGCGATTTGCATTTTTTGTTTCATATATTTCTTCTCTAAGAAGGGTCTTCCTGGAGAAGGAAATGGCAACCCACGCCAGTATTCTTGCCTGGAGAATCCCATGGACAGAGGAGCCTGGCGGGCTACAGTCCATGGGGTGCAAAGAGTCAAGCTACTTGGCAACTAAACCACCACCACCACCAAGAGGGCGCTTGTATCGCTTTGCCCCTTCTGTAATACCTTCAAAGTCAGAAAAGCTACTAAGTAGCTTCCTCATTTGGTTCCAAAGCCCAGGTGCTGTCCTCCCCACTTTCTCTTTTAAAACATATGTATGTGTGAAATATAACAAGCATACAGAAAAGCGCTGACAGCATAAATATACTGTAACACATTATTGTAAAAACAACTCTACTAGCAACCCACTGCAGTGTTCCTGCCTGGAGAATCCCAGGGACAGGGGAGTCTGGTGGGCTGCCGTCTTTGGGGTCGCACAGAGTCGGACACGACTGAAGCAACTTAGCAGCAGCAGCAGCACCTCAGAGGCCCTCTCTCTGGTGTGTCTTTTGCCAGGTCATATCCCCTCCTTCTCAGCCAGCATAACTACTATTCTGACTTCTATGTTATTCTTCCCTGCCAACCACCCAGGCCCCACCAAGCATGTGGGATCTTAGTTCCCCAACCAGGGATTGAACCTATGATGCCTGCAGAGTCTTAACCACTGGACCACCAGGGAAGTACCTCCTTGCTTTTAAGTGATGTAGTCTGATTGCTGCTGCTGCTAAGTCACTTCAGTCGTGTCCAACTCTGTGTGACCCCATAGACGGCAGCCACCAGGCTCCCCCGTCCCTAGGATTCTCCAGGCAAGAACACTGGAGTGGGTTGCCATTTCCTTCTCCAATGCAGGAAAGTGAAAAGTGAAAGTGAAGTCGCTCAGTCGTGTCCGACCCTCAGCTACCCCATGGACTGCAGCCTTCCAGGCTCCTCCATCCATGGGATTTTCCAGGCAAAGTACTGGAGTGGGGTGCCATTGCCTTCTCCGTAGTCTGATTAGGCATCCTTAAACAATGTGATTTAATTTTGCCTAGTTTTGAACTTTACACAAATAAAATTATACAGTCTGTATTCTTTTGCTCATTATTTATCCATGTTATTGTATGTATAGCCCATTCTCAATTCATTGCTATATCAGTTCAGTTCAGTTCAGTCGCTCAGTCGTGTCCGACTCTTTGCGACCCCATGAATCACAGCACGCCAGGCCTCCCTGTCCATCACCAACTCCAGGAGTTCACTCAGACTCACGTCCATTGAGTCAGTGATGCCATCCAGCCATCTCATCCTCTGTCGTCCCCTTCTCCTCCTGCCCCCAATCCCTCCCAGCATCAGAGTCTTTTCCAGTGAGTCAACTGTTCGCATAAGGTGGCCAAAGTACTGGAGTTTCAGCTTCAGCATCATTCCTTCCAAAGAAATCCCAGGGCTGATCTTCAGAATGAACTGGTTGGATCTCCTTGCAGTCCAAGGGACTCTCAAGAGTCTTCTCCAACACCACAGTTCAAAAGCATCAATTCTTGGCACTCAGCCTTCTTCACAGTCCAACTCTCACATCCATACATGACCACTGGAAAAACCACAGCCTTGACTAGACGGACCTTTGTTGGCAAAGTAGTGTCTCTGCTTTTGAATATGCTATCTAGGTTGGTCATAACTTTCCTTCCAAGGAGTAAGTGTCTTTTAATTTCATGGCTGCAGTCACCATCTGCAGTGATTTTGGAGCCCCAAAAAATAAAGTCTGACACTGTTTCCACTGTTTCCCCATCTGTTTGCCATGATCTTTGTTTTCTGAATGTTGAGCTTTAAGCCAACTTTTTCACTTTCCACTTTCACTTTCATCAAGAGGCTTTTTAGTTCGTCTTCACTTTCTGCCATAAGGGTGGTGTCATCTGCATATCTGAGGTTATTGATATTTCTCCCGGCAATCTTGATTCCAGCTTGTGCTTCTTCCAGCCCAGGGTTTCTCATGATGTACTCTGCATATAAGTTAAATAAGCAGAGTGACAATATACAGCCTTGACGAACTCCTTTTCCTATTTGGAACCAGTCTGTTGTTCCATGTCCAGTTCTAGTCTATCCATAATTCAGTTTTTGTATTTTTTTCAATTGAAGTATGTTGATTTACAGGTGTACAGCTAAGTGATCCAGGTACATATATGTACATATACACACACATAATATATACACATATATGCCTCCTGCTCAGTTGCTTCAGTCATGTCCAACTCTTTGCAGCCCCATGGACCATTGCCGCTAGGCTCCTCTGTCCATGGGATTTCCCAGACAAGAATACGGGAGTGGGTTGTCATGCCCTCCTCCAGGAGATCTTCCTGACCCAGTGATTGAAGCTGCATCTTCTGCATTGCAGGTGGATTCTTTACCACTGAGCCATGGGGAAGCATATATATATATATATATATATATATATATATATACATATATATAAATTCAGTTCAGTTCAGTCGCTCAGTCATGTCCAACTCTTTGTGACCCCATGGACTGTAGCACACCAGGCCTCCCCATCCATCACCAACTACTGGAGCCTACTCAAACTCAAATCCATCGTGTCGGTGATGCCATCCAACCATCTCATCCTCTGTCGTCCCCTTCTCCTCCCGCCTTCAATCTTTCCTTGGAGTTATATGTATATAAATACCATGGGGCTTCCCTCATAGCTCAGTCGGTAAAGAATCTGCCTGCAATGCAGGAGACCCAGGTTCAGTTCCTGGGTTGTGAAGATTCCCTGGAGAAGGAAATGGCAACCCACTCCAGTATTCTTGCCTGCAGAATCCCATGGATAGAGGAGCCTGGAGGGAAAAAGTCCATGGGATTGCAAGAGTCAGACACAACTTAGCAACTAAACCACCACAACTTTATACCCTGGAATTACATATATATATAGAGAGAGAGAGAGATCAGTCCTGGGATTTCTTTGGAAAGAATGATGCTAAAGCAGAAACTCCAGTACTTTGGCCACCTCATGCGAACAGTTGACTCATTGGAAAAGACTCTGATGCTGGGAGGGATTGGGGTCAAGAGGAGAAGGGGACGACAGAGGATGAGATGGCTGGACGGCATCACTGACTCGATGGACATGAGTCTGAGTGAACTCCAGGAGTTGGTGATGGACAGAGAGGCCTGGTGTGCTGCAGTTCATGGGGTCACAAAGAGTTGGACATGACTGAGCAACTGATCTGATCTGATAGAAATTATTTTCAGATTATTTTGCCTTATATGTTATTATAAGACGTTGACTATATTTCCCTATACTATATAGTAGGTCCTCGCTGTTCACCTGTTTTATACATAATAGTGTGTTTCTGTTAATCCCAAGTTCCCAGCTTATCCCTCCCCACTTTCCTCTTTGGTAACCATATGTTTGCTTTCTATATCTGTAAGTCTATGTTTTGTAAATAAGTTCATGTATATCATTTTTTAGATTCCACATATGAGTAATATATATTTGTCTTTATCTGGCTTATTTCACTTAGTATGATAATCTCTAGGTTCATTCATGTTGCTGCAGACGGCATTATTTTGTTCTCCTGTTGGCTGAATAATATCCCATTGTACCTGTATACTAGATCTTCTCTCTCCATTCATCTGCTGATGGACATTTAGGTTGCTTCCACGTTTTGGCTATTGTGAATAGTGCTGTTATGAACATAGGTGTGCGTGTGTCTTTTTGAATTATAGTTTTGTTGGGATATGTGCCAAAGAGTGTGATTGCTGGGTTACAAGGCACAAGAATTGATTGTTTAGATTATACTCTAAAATACTTGCCAGTCTGGTAGATATGTGGTGACATGTCATGGGGGGAATCCTTGCTTTTCTAAGCGACTAAACTACCACAACATATGTTCTGAACATATAGCAGGAATGGGGATTCAAATTAAATGAAAGGCTCCCTGGAGGAGAAGAGAAAATGACAGAGACACTTTGCAGATTTAACGTTTTCTACCTTTGAAGCAGGTGTACTGGGACGAATAGTCTCCCCCATCACATTCATGTCCTTCCTGGAACCTCAGAATATGACCTCATCTGCAAACAGGATCATTGCAGATGTTGTTAGTTAACATCAGATCATAATGGGATAAGGGGAACCCCAAATTTAAAATGACTAGTGTCCTTATACGAAGAGGAAGAGATATATATAGCAACAGGTAGATACAGAAGGAAGATGGCTATGTGATGATGGAGGCCGAGATCAGAGTTCTCTGCTGCAAGCCAAGGAATGCCAAGGATTGCCAGCAAGCACCAGAAGCTAGGAGAGAGGCGTAGAACAGAGTCTACCTCTGCGTCTACAAGAAGAAACCAACCCTACTGACACTTAGAGTTAGTTCTAGCCCTCAGACCTAAGGGAGAATAAATTCCTGTTGTTTGGGGCCAGCCAGCCTACGGTTCTTTGTTATGGCAGCCCTAGGAATCTGAACTAGCAGGGAAATACACTAGATTGGAAATCGTGAGAGCTGGATGCCAGGCTCCTCTGCCACTAACTGGAGACCATGTAGGCACAGCAGCTCCCAACACGCGCGCCTCCCTCCCCATCAGCTCTCTCCGGCTCTTACCATTCGGCCTAAGGCTCGCAGGGGCTCCCACTGCTGCTAACCCCAGGGTATTATACCACTCCTCTCGCTTAGTAAATAGTAACTTTACAAACTCTCCTCCACTTCCCAGCTGGAGTGGACCATGTGTTTTCTGCCAGGACCCTGATCCTAAACCTCTGAGTGGTCCTAACCCCGCCTCCATTCTCTAGCTAACCCTGCCCACCTCCTTTGCTTCCTTCCCGGCACACATCGCAATTCGCAATTATCTTGTTTATTTACTCCTCCCAGCTCCGCCTCCATCACCCAACCCTGCTTCTCCCAGCAGACAGTAAGTTCCGTGAAAGCAGCGCCTTCCCTCGTTCCTGATCGTTTATGTTCCCAGCGCCCTCGCGGCGTCCAGTGCCTTGTTGGTGAGTCGCTCAGTCGTGTCCAACCCTTTGCAACCCCGTGGACTGAGCCCTCCAGGCTCCTCCGTCCGTGGGATTCTCTAGGTAAGGATGCTGGAGTGGGTTGCCATTCTCTTCTCCCGTCTCCTACATTAGAGCCATCTGATGACTATTTCTTGAGTGAATGAAGGCAGGAGGAGCAAGAATGATGCCTCCCCAACACCATCCACCCCAGTACTCAGTGGTGCTCAGTTGATGCTCCATGTTGTCACATGGTCCTGCCTTAAAGGCCAGAGGCTCCCAGTCTGAAGCATGAGAATAACAACTAGGGCAGATTTAATCATAGCTTTGTGCTCATTATTTTTTTTTCAATTGACCTTAGAGTGAGCCTGCAGGAACATTTTAAAACATGTGATTGAAGGTGCATTTTCTGCCATAACCTGCATTTGACATGAATGTGTAGGAGATCAGGAATTTAAGACAGATAGCATCACCGATTTCGTTTGGATTTAAGCATGTTGACTTAAATGAGTGACTGTTGGCACAGGTGAAATCAACATAGCTTGAATATTAATATTTCAAGGACCAACCAAAATCATTCCAACATCTTTCCACAACAGAGCTCCCCTGACCAGTTCAATGTCAAGTTACTTTTGGTTTTGACCTGGATTAAATGAACGCAGCCATTATTGTGTAACTGGATATCACTTGTCTGTTTTATGGGTTAATAAAAAAAATTAGGGAGTGCATAAAGGCTTTCTTGATCAATGCAATCTCTTTGGTAGAGAAAATATTTCTAAACAAGGGGAGAAAGGGGCATTTTTGACAAAAAGTAGACTGGGTAGCCTCTAAATTTCTCTCCTGTTTCACAGCCAGAGTGTCTCAGCCCTAAACTGCTTCTTAGGTTCTGGGCTTCCCAGGCGATGCAGTGGTAAAGAACCTGTCTGCCAGTGCAGAAGACAACAAGAGATGCGAGTTCTATCTCTGGGTTGGGAAGATCCCCTGTAGGAGGAAATGGCAATCCACTCCAGTATTCTTGCCTGGAGAATTCCGTGGACAGAGCCTGGTAGGCTATAATCCATGGGGTCGCAAAGAGTCGGACACGACTGAGCTCACAGCATGCACTCCCGCTGTGTCTGCTTCTAAAGTCACAACTTTACCTGGGAGGTTGATGGATGTGTTTCACCAAAAGGTCTTTCTATGAATCCCTGAAATTCTATACAAACTTTATGTATGAGTACATTTTTTTTTCCTTTGAGTCTGTAGCTTTCTTCTGGTTCTCAAAGAAGGTTAAGAACTATTGACATGGAGCCAAATACAGGTCAGTATTTGGAGATATACTGGGGATGAGGCCAGTCCCTCCAGCAAAGGGTGGTGGCTCCCACATTCACTGACCTCCTTGACCTCACAACATTTGTTGTCAAGAGATGGGAGAGGCTGAGCCAGGTAGGGCTGACCCAAGAGCACCAAAAGAGAATGCCAGCTTTTCCCTGCTCTTCCTGTTGGGTTGGTTTTCAAATCCCATTTCCAACCCCAGCTACCACATCATGAAGCACAGAAGCTCTCAAGCAGAGTCTCTGGAGAAGACCACCTTCTCTCATCAACTTCCTGAAAGGGCCTAGAAGATTCTTCTCAAGGACACACGTTTTTCTAAGCTTTTCCGCTGCTTTGTCACAATGCTGGTTTCTGGGCCTTCCCTGGTGGTCCAGTGGCTAAGACTCTGTGCTCCCAATGCCGGGGGCCTGGGTTCAATCCCTGGTCAGGGAACTAGACCCCACACGCCACACCTAAGACTTCAAAGGCTGCAACAAAGACCCAACACCGACAAATAAATGTTTTGTTTTTTTTTTTTAATGCTGGTTTTTCTTGCTCCCGTTGTGGACATATTTAGACCCCTTGAGCAAATGCTGATTCAGAGGTTCTGGTTGGAAGACATTTCTCAATGGAAACGTGACTTTGCTTCTTACTTGGACACCTTTGCCTATAGAATAAGCACTTAGCTCCTTGACTTTGCATTCAAAGCCCCTTGAGAATGGTTCCGTCCCCTTCACCTCTTTGCTCCTCCCCAGGTAAGGCTGGAACAGAGCAGGATGTTGGGCCCTCCTGCGTACAAGTCCTTTCGGTGTCCCCTGTTTGTTGTTTGTAGGAAATAGGTTTCATTCTTGCTTCTTGACCTTCCCTGAGGTCCAAAGGGCAGACTCAAACAGTCTGCTACTCAAGGGTGGCGGTGGTTTCATCGCTCAGTTGCATCGGACTCTTGTGACCCCATGGACTGTAGCCCGCTAGGCTCCTCTGTCCATGGGATTCTCCAGGCAAGAATACTGGAGTGGGTTGCCATTTCCATCTCCAGGGGAATCTTCCCGACCCAGGGGTCAAACCCAGGCCTCCTGCATTGCAGGCAGATTCTTTACCAACTAAGCTATGAGGAAAGCCCGAAATCAAGGGAAGAGCAGTCAAGAAATTATCTGAGGCAAAATTAAAGGAAGCAGAAAAGCTCACCAAGAAGATGATCTGAGGCCAGAGGAGAGGAGACCAGGCCCTGCACACGCCCTGATTTTGAACGATTGCTATAGAGCTCCTCATCAAATCCTCCGGAGTTTGGACACACAGTTTCTGGGGGGCCGGAGCCTGCCGTGTCGCCCTTTGCCCCCTCTCCAAACCAATAAAGCTATTCTTTTCTACTTCATCCAAAGCTCTGTCCCTGAGATCCAATGTGGCACCAGTGTGTGGTGCTGAGTCTCCAGCATCGTTAAAGACTCTGAAAGGCTGAGGAACCAAACCAGAAAGATAACTATGGGGAGACTTTTGCAGGCACAGAGAGGTGCACGTGCAAAGGCCCTGGGGTGGGGGCCTGCTTGGCCCTTTAAGAGGCCCAGTGTGTCTGGAGAGTATGTGCAGACAGGAGATGGTATCAGAGGGGTGGAAGCAGATGGCACAGAGCCTCGTAGGCTGTGGCAAGGACTTTGGTTTTCTCCTGAGTGAGCTGGGAGACATCAGAAGGTTTGAGGAGAGGAGTAACACCATCTCACTTGCGTCTGACAAAGACTACTCTGATCATTGTGTTGAAAATAGAACACTGGGGGACTAGAATCCCACAAACTGCATGGTGTGGCAAAAATAAAAAAATTTTTTTTGTTTTTAAAATTAAGATCACCCAAGGAAAGAGTATGGACAGAGAGAAAGGAAGGCCAAGGGCTGAGCTTTGTGGCACTCTTAACATGGAGTACATATAATATTTTATTGATTTACACTCTTGTGTTAGCTTCTGCTGTACGGCAAAGTGAGTCAGCTATACATATACATGTATCTGCTCTTTTTTAGATTCTCTTCCCATATGGACCATCACAGAGTACTGAGTAGACTTCCCTGTGCTATACAGTAGGTTCTTATTAGTTATGTATTTTGTATGTGGTAGTGTGTATGTCTCAATCCCAGTGTACCAATGTATCCCGCCCCCCCTACATTCTAACAGAGCCTGTGGATGAACCAGCACAGAAGAATGAGGAGGAATAACTATCAGTGGGAGGAAAGCCAAAAAGAAGGGTATTCTGGAAGCCAATCAGAGGGAAATGTTTCAAGAAAAAGAACATGATTAACTGCGTCAAGTGGAGATGAAGAACTGGCCGTTGGATTTGGCATCAGGGACTTGCTTTGATGACGCTGACAAGGACAATTTCCTCGGAGGAGCCAGAGCCAAAGTGTGAAGACAGTGGATTTGAGAGAGAAAGGGGGAGGGTTGGAGGCAGTAAGGGCACGTTGTCTTTTCAAGGCGTCTCTCTCCAGGGAGGGACAAAGGAACGGAGCAACAGCTTGAGAAGGGGTGGAGTTGCTGGCGGGTGTCTTAGGTTGGGAGAGGTTACTCGTGTTTGTGTGTGGACAGGGATGATTCAGGAGAGCGGGTCAAACTGACAGTCCAAGAGGAGCGAGAGGAGACGGCTGCAGCCTGGGAGTTTTCATTAGAAATGCTAAGATTTTTAGATTCCAGGGGGCTGGAAGTAGGAGGTTTGATTCTGAGAAGAGAGAGAGGTTGCGAGACATCTGGAATTTCCTTTCCATGGATGCCTGTGTCTCTAGGGCTCAACTTTTAAACTTGAACATTTCCTTTTTTGATGTGGTTAGAATCCCTGAGCCCACAATGTGTTCCCAAGAGTATTTAATTAAATAGGAATCTAGTGTGCATCTGTGACTAATTAATACTGATCAGAAACAATTAACTATTAAATATCAGGGCTGTTACCTGGTTCCTAACGATTCCAACAGGGTGAATGCAGTGATCAAGTCCTGACCTCCATAGGAACCAAGTTCCTATGTCAAGATTATAAAAGACTAAAACTGAGCTGATGAAAGAGCAGATTTTATGAGTTTTGAAAAATATCTGAAGTAATGAAACGCTGAGCATCAAGACAAGGGAATTGCTTACAGTTCTTTTCCTTAATGTGTGGGTTTAGAAAAGCCCTCTGGCTAATAGAAATAATGGCAGTTAGCAATGCAGCAAACATTTCCTAACAGTTCCTTTTAGAGAAAAATATGCTTTAATATGCTGATAACTTTTATATGACATATATATGTGCTCAGTCAGTAAGTTCTGTCCGATTCTCTGCAACACCATGGACTGTATAGCCCACCAGTTTCCTCCATCCATGAAATTTTTCCAGGCAAGAATACTGGAGTGGGTTGCCATTTCCTTCTCCAGACCAGGGATCGAACCTGTGTCTCCTATGGAAAGCCCGTGATATATATACATATATATATATAATGATGTAATTCACTCAACAAGTGTTTCATGAGGACTTGATCTGGCCAGTCCTGGGCTAAGCTCTGGGAATAAACAGACGCATATGACAAACTCTCTGTCGTTAAGATCTAGCCTGATACTTCTCAGAGGGTGACCTGATGTCCACCATGGTCAGAACCAGCTGGGGTGCTTTGCTTCTACTTCACCTCGTGTGGTTAGGGGTTGCTGTTGTCTCCTGGTTTCGTAAGCCGCACTTTCGTTTCATTTCTTGTTGAGTGATTTTTAGAAATGGGGTAGGGAGAAACACCTTTACTCCGCCGTCTTGAACCTGGCCGGCCCCCATGGCCCTCACGGTCCTGGTGAAAGTGGGGCCCATCCATCGTCCCATAGATGGGGGGCTTCCTACCCCTGGAGCAGGGCGGGAGAGGGAAAGGCCGAGGGCAAAAGCAACGGCTTGGGTTGGTGAGGTTGCCGAGGGCTGGGAGAGCGAGTCGAGCCTGGGGGGATATCTAGCAGAGGGCCGGGTGCAGGACAGGACGCAGCGCAAGGGGCCGGAACAGAGGGAGTCTGAACGAGGAGCGGCGGGGGAGAAGATGCGAGCAGGGGGTCTGGAAGGGTTCCCGGGGCAAAGCGGGGACGCTGTGGCGGCTCAGAGTCTCATCCCTGGGCCAGCTTGTGCGTACTGCCCAGGCCACCGAAAGCACCACGCTGGGACGGATTTCTCTGGCGGCCTAGCGACTGAGACGCCACGCTCGCAGTGCAGAGGGCCTGCGTTCAGTTCCTGGTCAGGGAGCAATATCCCGCAAACTGGAACCAAAGCTGCTGTGTGACCCAACTGACACCCAGTGCAGCCAAATAAATAAATTTATCTTTCTTAAAAGAAAGAAAGGCGTCACGGCGGATGAGTCCCGTTTGACATTTTTTCCCTCAGTCCTCATTTGAAAAGTGAAAACTGACCTCCCTTCATGAGAGTCTGAGTTCTGAGCTGTTGTCAACTGTTAAGTGCTCATTTGATGCCCTCAGGGTGGTACTTGACACTTCAGATTCTTAATTTGTAAAGAAGAACAATGGACAGGAGGTTCACAACATTGTATTGGAGGCAGTGATCAAAACCATCCCCAAGAAAAAGAAATGCAAAAAGGCAAAATGGCTGTCTGAGGAGGCCTTACAAATAGCTGAGAAAAGAAGAGAAGCCAAAGGCAAAGGAGAAAAGGAAAGATACAAGCATCTGAGTGCAGAGTTCCAAAGAATAGCAAGGAGAGATAAGAAAGACTTCCTCAGCGATCAGTGCAAAGAAATAGAGGAAAACAACAGAATGGGAAAGACTGGAGATCTCTTCAAGAAAATCAGAGATACCAAAGGAACATTTCATCCAAAGATGGGCTCAATAAAGGACGAAATGGTATGGACCTAGCAGAAGCTGAAGATATTAAGAAGAGATGGCAAGAATGCACAGAACTGTACAAAAAAGATCTTCACGACCCAGATAACCACGATGGTGTGATCACTCACCTAGAGCCAGACATCCTGGGATGTGAAGTCAAGTGGGCCTTGAAGCATCACTATGAACAAAGCTAGTGGAGGTGATGGAATTCCAGCTGAGCTATTCCAAATCCTAAAAGGTGTTGTGAAAGTGCTGCACTCAATATGCCAGCAAATTTGGAAAACTCAGCAGTGGCCACAGGACTGGGAAAGGTCAGTTTTCAATCCAATCTCAATGAAAGGCAATGCCAAAGAATGCTCAAACTACCGCACAATTGCACTCATCTCACATGCTAGTAACGGAGAAGGCAGTGGCACCCCACTCCAGTACTCTTGCCTAGAAAATCCCATGGACGGAGGAGCCTGGTAGGCTGTAGTCCACGGGGTCGCTAAGAGTCGGACATGACTGAGCGACTTCACTTTCACTTTTCACTTTCATGCACTGGAGAAGGAAATGGCAACCCACTCCAGTGTTCTTGCCTGGAGAATCCCAGGGACCGGGGAGCCTGGTGGGCTGCTGTCTATGGGGTCGCATAGAGTCGGACATGACTGACGCGACTTCGAAGCAGCAGCAGCACACGATGGTAAAGTAATGCTCAAAATTCTCCAAATTAGGTCTCTACAGTATGTGAACTGAGAACTTCCAGATGTTCAAGCTGGATTTAGAAAAGCTAGAGGAACCAGAGATCAAATTGCCAGCATCTGTTGGATCATAGAAAAACCAAGAGAATTCCAGAAAAACATGTACTTCTGCTTCATTGATTACACTAAAGCCTTTGACTGTGTGGATCGCAAAAAACTGTGGAAAATTTTGAAAGATATGGAGACACCATACCACCCACCTGCATCCTGTGAAACCTGTAAGCAGGTCAGGAAGCAACAGTTAGAACTAGACATGGAACAACGGACTGGTTCCAAATTAGGAAAGGAGTACGTCAAGGTTGTATATTGTCACCCTGCCTATTTAACTTATATGCAGAGTACATCATGTGAAATGCCAAGCTGGATGAAGCATAAGCTGGAATCAAGATTGCTGGGAGAAATATCAATAACCTCAGATATGCAGATGACACCGCCCTTATGGCAGAAAGCGGAGAGGAACTAAAGAGCCCCTTGATGAAGGGGAAAGAAGAGAGTGAAAAAGCTGGCTTAAAACTCAGAACTCAAAAAACTAAGATCATGGCATCTGGTCCTGTCACTTCATGGCAAATAGATGGGGAAAAATGAAAACAGTGTCAGACTTTATTTTCTTGGGCTCCAAAATCACTGTGGACAGTGACTGCAGTCATGAAATTAAAAGACGCTTGCTCCTTGGAAGAAAAGCTATGACCAACCTAGACAGCATATTAAAAAGCAGAGACATTACTTTGCCGATAAGGGTCCATCTAGTCAAAACTATGGTTTTTCCAGTAGTCATGTGCAGATGTGAGAGTTGGACCATAAAGAAAACTGAATGCCCAAGAACTGATGCTTTTTTGAACTGTGGTGGAGAAGACTCTGGAGAGTCCCTTGGACCGAAAGTAGATCAAACCAGTCCATCCTAAAGGAAATCAATCCTGAATATTCAACGGAAGGACTGATGATGAAGCTGAAGCTCCAGTACTTTGGCCACTTGATGTGAAAAACCGATTCATTAGAAAAGACCCTGATGTTGGGAAAGATTGAGGGCGGGAGGCGAAGGGGACGACAGAGGATGAGATGGTTGGATGGCATCACTGACTCAATGGACATGAGTTTGAGCAAATTCAAGGAGATAGTGAAGGACAGGGAAGCCTGAGGTGCTACAGTCCATGAGGTCAGAAAGAGTTGGAATGTTGGACATGACTGAGCCACTGAACAACAACCCAAGGCAATCTACAGATTCAGTGCAATCCCTATCACAATACTGATGGCCTGTGCTCTGCAACAAGAGCAGCCACTGCACGGAGAAGCCTGTGCGCCCCAACTAGAGAGCAGCCCCTGCTCACCACATCAAGTGAAAGCCCTCGTGCAGCAAAGAAGACGAGGTACTGCCCAAAAATAAGTAAATAAAAAAGAAAAAGATAGGATGTGATCAACCAGGAGACAGCACTCATGTCCCAAAGGAAGAGGATAAGCTGACTTGAGGCTGGGCTTTTCTCTGAAAGTTTATGTGACTCTGGTCTTTTGAACCATGTATAAAAATACTTAATTTTGACTTTTAATATGGCTGAACATGAGAGATCCTCTTATGCAGTGAATAAATACATGTTGAAGACCTAGTTTATGGAAGATACTGTGACAGAATGTTGGAGGATTTGGAAGCATATAAAATATAGGCAAATCACATAAAATCACTTTCACGTTTAAGATTAATTTGAATTCAGATGGACTAAGAAATGTTCAATTTGGAGTTTGAAATTTGTCACTGGCATTCACAAGAGAGGTCAGGGCTGGATTTGCCAGTAGGAGACTCACCCACTTGAAGGTATTAAAATCTTGAAAATGGATGAATTTCTCAAAGAATGTGGCATTATATGGGATAAACATAAAAACCAGGATAGAGCCTTAAATTGCACCAATTATACGGGGCTGCAAGAGGAAGTTAAATCAATGAAACCCTAGGGATGAATGAAGAGGAAGAGAGGAAGAAAAGATAAATAACAAGTTAGAAAGGGCACACACAGAGAGGGCAAGAGGAGGAGGTGGTCCAAACCTCCTGGCCCTTCACAGAGGCCCGGTGAATGGGAACTTTGTAACAAACAAGAAGTATAAATGGCAAGAGGTCAGTGATTCCCTGCAGATGTTGCCTCTTGAGATGGTGGTGAAAGCAGAAACCTGAGAGCAGAGAGTTCAAGATGAGTGGGGAAAGCTGTCATTGAACAGAAGGAAAGGGGAGAAACCCAGATGCCGACACCCTGCTCAGCGTGCACAGTGGGCTCTGGAAGGACTGAAGAGAATATCCTTTTAACCTGGGCAATAGGGACACATCCTTAAGGAGGGCAATCTGTCAGTTTGGTTATATCATAATTAAGGAATCCTGCTCAACAAATGACACTGAGACAGTTAACAGATGACAGACTGAAAGGAGGTATGTTTAGTATCTAAAAATAACAAGAGACTAGTGGCGGGAGGAGACAAATGAGGAGTTGGAGACTAACATATACATACTGCTATGTATGGGCTTCCCAGGTGGCGCTACTGGTAAAGGACCCACCTCGTCAGTGCGGGAGACAGAAGAGACAAGCCTTCCATCCCCGGGTCGGGAAGATCCCCTGGAGGAGGGCATGGCAGCCCTCCAGTGTTCCACTGGAGAATCCCACGGACAGAGGAGCCTGGGGGACTACAGTCCATGGGGTCACACAGAGTCAGACACGACTGAAGCGATTTAACATGCACGCTCCAATATGTATAAAATAGGTAGGGACTTCCCTGATGGTGCAGCAGCTAAGACTCCTTGCTTCCAATGCAGCGGTCAGGGGTTCAATTCCTGGTCAGGGAACTAGATCCCACAGGCCGGAAGTAAGTGTTCGCGTACCGCAACTAAAAGATCCCACTTGCTGAAATTAAGATCCACTGCTGGATCTTATAGTCAAATAACGGAGGAGGAAATGCCAACCCACTCCAGTATTCTTGCCAGGAGAATTCCACGGACAGAGGAGCCTGGTGGGCTACAGTCCATGGGGTCGCAAAGAGTCAGACGACTGAGCGACTAAGCAGAGAGAGCAGTCAAGTAAATAAATAAAAATAAATATTAAAAACATTTTAACTAGGGAAATGACAAGGACCTACTGTATAGCACAGGGAATGATACTCAGTATCCTGTAATGACCTATAATGGAAAATCATCTGAAAAAGAATATACATGTATATATTCAGTAATATATAACTGAATCGCTCTGCTGTACACTTGAAACTCAACACAACATTGTAAATGACCTATGCTTCAAATTTAAAAATAAATAAAAAGTAAAAAATAAGGTGTGCATGGAGCATGGGCACACGCGTATGGAAATGCAGGCTCTCCACAGAGGATGAAGTGGTGTTGGCTCAAATTCCCCAGTTCAGGACCACGCACATTAACAGACGGGGTGGTGCCTGGCCCAAGATCAAGCCCCCTTCCTAAAGGCATCTTACATCCAGTGACCGATCCAGGAAGGAGCGTAAATCCTGAGGCCCCTCACCTCAAGGCAGGGCCAGTGTGAAGGCGCAGTTGCGACCCGGAGCGCCCCGCGGCTCTGCTGGAGCCCTGCGAGCAATTTCATCAGAGTGCAGCTTCTCCCTCTGCCTGGTTCCGTTCCTCTTACTCGTGGGTTTTGTTCCTGAGAGCCTCTCTCCTCAAAACTTCTTACATGCAAATATCAGACTCAGAATCCGCTTCACAGAGAACCCAGCCTAGGTCCGTTGATCCTGGAAGGGGTCTCAGGAAGCAAACGAAAATGAGACTTTAGAGCTGGAAGGCCCGCCAGTTGCCTGGCGACGAACACCCTGCCAGTGGTGGCTGTGGAGCAGCAGCAGCCTCTGGCGCGCACTTACGATGCGGTTTAAAAGTTTCTCACTGGTAGTGAATTGGAATGGGATATGAGGAGTCTTAAAGACTCTGGAGTTGGATCGCTGTTGCTGGAAGCTACCAACGCACTGGAGAATGACAAGGAAAAGCGGAGAGCGATTAATCACCAGTGATGGGCGAACTCACCAGTGTGTTCTCTACAAAACCCAGAGAGAGCCTGGAAGATGACTGTGGACTACTGCAGACTTCACCAAGGAGTACCACCAAATTGCAGCTCTTGTGCCAGATGTGGTGTTGCGGCTGCAGCCGATAAACACAGCCTCGGATGCATAGTCTGGGGTCACGAGTCTGGCAAATGTGTTCTTTTCCATCCTTCCCAGAAAGATAGGCCAGGGACCTCCCTGGTGGTCCAGTGGTTAAGAACCTGCCTTGCAATTCAGGGGATGCTAGTTTGATCCCTGGTTGGGGAACTAAGATCCCACATACCTCAGATCAACCCAGCCCATGAGCTGCAGCTGAGCCTCAGTGCAACCAAATAAATAAACATAAATAAAAGAAGAAGGGCCACAAGCTGTTCACATTCACATAGAACAGACAAGAATCTATTGGCAATCTCATCCCAGGACCATGTCAACTGCCATTTGTCTGAAGGGATTTGGACCCCAGCTCATCTCATGAAAAAGAACCTATCCTGGCCCTGGGTTATTTCATAGTGTAGGGTGAAAGACAGAAGGCAACTGAGAGATGAGAAAACAATCTACTTAGAGATTGCTTGTTCTAGACAGAAGTCTTGATTGCAAGGGACAGAAACCCAGTTTGAGCTGGCTTAAACAAAAAGTCCGGAGAAGGCAATGGCACCCCACTCCAGTACTCTTGCCTGGAAAATCCCATGGACCGAGGAGCCTGGTGGGTTGCAGTCCACCGGGTCGCTAAGAGTCGGACACGACTGAACGACTTCACTTTCACTTTTCACTTGCATGCATTGGAGAAGGAAATGGCAACCCACTCCAGTGTTCTTGCCTGGAGAGTCCCGGGGACGGGGCGGGGGCGGGGGGCCTAGTGGGCTGCTGTCTACGGGGTCGCACAGAGTCGGACACGACTGAAGCGACTTAGCAGTAGCAGCAGCAGCAGACAAAAAGTCCCAGGCTTGAATCTCATTGGTCAGGCTTGGGTTACGTCCATCCTGAACCAATGACTGCGGCTAAGGGAATGGAGTACTCTGATTGGCTAGGCCTAATCACGTGCTCGGTCTTGGACTGAGGGGTGAGGTAGTGTTAAGATCAGCCCACTGGACTGAAAGCAAGGAGGGGATGACTCCCAAAAGGACGACTAAGACACTGAGGCTGATCAGTAAAATGAGCAGATGTCCCCTGGAGGGCTCGAGTAGAGTAGGCATCTACCATGGGGGAGTCTAAGGAGGCTTCGTGGAGGAAGTGGGCATATTTTTAACTGAAGTATAACCCATGTAGAATATTATATATATGTTACAAGTGCGGACTATGGTGATTCCCAATTTTTAAAGCTTATCCTCCATTTATAGTTATTATGAAATGTGGACTATATGCCCTGTGTTGCATAATAGGTCCTTATAGCCTATTTCATACCTAATCGTTTGTCCTCCTTACTGACCTCCTCTCCCCTCCTCCCACTGGTAACCCTAGTCTCTCCTCTATATCTGTGTCAGCCTCCTTATTGTTATATTCACTAGTCTGTTGTATTTTTTAGATTCCATATGTAAGTGATATACAGTATTCATCAGAAGTGAACATTTGACTCAGGCCTCAAAGAACAAATAGCAGTTTCTCAGGTGGAAAGGGGCGAGCGTGTGGAAAGCAGGGAACTGTGAGTGGGCACTGCCCATCGAGAGGAGATAGTTCTCAGGGGCGGGGGTGGGACTGGAGAGCTCCTAAGCCCACCTAGAGGGTCTTCTAGAGGAAGGCAGCATAGACTTATGTTCAATATGCTGATATGAAGTCAATATTGTCAAATATTAATTTGATTCTCTCTAGATCAGTAAAGGGGTCTTGTCTTCACTTTGGCTCAGATGGTAAAGCATCTACCTGGAATGCGGGAGACCGGTATTCGATCCCTGGTCAGGAAGATCCTCTGGAGAAGGAAATGGCAACCCACTCTGGTAGTCTTGCCTGGAAAATCTCACCAGCGGAGGAGCCTGGTAGGCTGCAGCCCATGGGGTCGCAAAGACACGACTGAGCAACTTCACTTTCTTTCAAATCAGTAAAGGGGACTTCATGTGAGGCAGCATGTCTAAACTCTCGAGTATTAGCTGCTGTGGGTAAAGACATTTGACTCTTGTTCAGTGATGTATCCATGTGCCTAGACACTTTTGGCACATGGTAATAGCTCAATAAATGTTTGTGTAATAAATGTCTGAATTTAGCTTAATAAATAGGTTGATTGTGTTAGACTCCATGAAATCCTTGAGTAAAGGAATGAGACTAGGAAATCTTAACAAAAACAAGAGCAAGGAGTGGGGGAATTGATGGGGTTGAAAAAGAAAATAGTAAAAATAATGTGAGCACTTACTGAGGATGTATCTATTAGAGATTGCTTGTAGTGATCAGTATCTAAATATCCTATGTTCATGATCTCATTTAATCCTTATATCTGCCCTATGAGGTAAATAATATGATCCCCACTTACACAACGAGGAAGTGAAGCTCAGAGAGGTTAAGTGAGTTGGCCAAGACCACACAGCTAGTTATGCTGATACTCAAACCCAATCTGTTTCTCTCTAGAGCCAGAGGTCTTAATAAAAATAAATTCTCGTAAAGCAAGCACCTTCTACATTCCAGGTACCGCTGGACATTTGCTACCCCACAACACATCTGTGCTGGTGGCATTGTTATCACCATCAGGCCTTATGCTAAAGACAGGGAAACGAAGGCCAGGAGAGGTTACGTATAATTTACCTGAAGTCCCATGTAAAACAAGCAGCACAGGCTGGATTTGAGCCCAGGAGACTAGCCCCAGTCTCCAGACTCTGAACTAACGCTGCGCTGCGGCTTGACTGACACTGCTGATTCAGAGGGGCGTTTAGGCTGTAGCCTGTGCAGTTTGTTTTGAGGAAACTAACAGACTTTAGAAATAGTCCTGAGTTTGAATGCCTGATTTCCCGCTGACCGACTGGGTAACTTTAACCTCTTTGAACCTCAATTTCTTCAACTTTAAAATGGGATCAATAGCCACATCCTCCTTGCAACTGTAGGAACTAAACGAGGTAATGGCCAACAAGTTCCTGGCACAGGTCAGCATGGGTCAAGAAACTGTAGTGACTTATGTATTTGGTTTTTTTGCTTCCTGTCTTGTCAAGGATATTCAGCGTAGATCAGGGGTCTTAGCTCTTTTATGCCCGAACCCCTTTAGCAGTTCAGGGCAGCTGATGCAGGCTTTCTCAGAATGATTTGAGATACAAACAATGAAACGTGTAGGATGACACAGGAAACTAAATATATCGAAATATCATTATTAAAGACGTCTTAATTAGAGACGCAGATGCAGAGGACGGTCTTGTGGGCACAGCAGGGGAAGAAGAGGGTGGTGTTGACATACAGCATCACCGCATGTAGACGAGCTACTGGGAAGCTGCGCACAACACAAGAGCCCGGCCAAGCCCGTGGTGACGGCCTAGAGGGCGGGGTGGTGGGGAGGGTGGGAGAGAGGCTCGAGGGGGAGGGGGTGAGGCGGAGGGGGTACACATATGTGTTGTGCTCAGTCGCTCAGTCGTGCCCCACTCTTTGCAACCCCATGGACTGCAGCCTGCCAGGCTCCTCTGTCCATGGGATTCTCCGGGCAAGAATACTGGAGTACGCTGCCATTCCCTTCTCCAGGGGATTTTCCCAACCCAGGGATCAAACCCAGGTTTCCCACATTGCAGGCGGATTCTTTACTGTCTGAGCCACTAGGGAAGCTTTTATATATATATATATATATATATATATATATATACACACACACACGCACACACTTATATACAGCTGATTCTCATTGTACAGCAGAAACCAACACAACATTGTAAAACAATTATCCTCCAGTTTAGAAAAAAAAGATGTTTTAAATTTGCATTTATATTATAGTAACATGGGAAGGACTGATGCTGAAAGTGAAGCTCCAATCCTTTGGCCACCTGATGCGGAGAGCCGACTCATTGGAAAAGACCCTGATGCTGTGAAAGATGGAAGGCAGGAGGAGAAGGGGACGACAGAGGATGAGGTGGTTGGATGGCATCATCGGCATGATGGACATGCATTTGAGCAAACTCCAGGAGATAGTGAAGGACAGGGAAGCCTAGCGTGCTACAGTCCACGGGGTCGCAGAGAGTCAGACATGACTTAGCAACTGAACAACGACGACATACATGCTTGTAACCGCAGTGAGTCATAAGTGCTGGTGGCAGGCTCTGTAATGACTATTAGTTCACAGTGATGAGTGTAAAAGACATTTGGGGATAATCTATAACACCTGTCATGTGGAATGACTATATCTATGATTCCTATTGGTGTCAGTTGCTGGTACTCTTGCCTGGAAAATCCCATGGATGGAGGAGCCTGGTGGGCTGCAGTCCATGGGGTCTCTAAGAGTCGGACACGACTGAGCGACTTCCCTTTCACTTTTCACTTTCATGCATTGGAGAAGGAAATGGCAACCCACTCCAGTGTTCTTGCCTGGAGAATCCCAGGGACAGGGGAGCCTGGTGGGCTGCCGTCTATGGGGTTGCACAGAGTTGGTCACTACTGAAGCGACTTAGCAGCAGCAGCAGCAGCAGCTGGTCATGCTAAGACTATGCGATTTGTTGCCTACGCTCATAATTGAAGGAAGTGTTAAATTCGAGTAAGAGGTTAGTGAAAAAAAAGATGTAATTTTTTTTCCCATCCAAGTTCATGGACCCTTGGGTTCAAAACAGCTGGTTGAGAGGAGGGCGGTTGTGGGGAAACTCTGGAATTGGCTGGCTTGTTTGGAAGCTCCTCATAAATGGACCTCTCTGCTCACGCTTTTGGATGTTGTTTATTTGGCCCTGTATGGAGAGAAATCACACATCTCAAATTCGCTGTGGGCTCCCTGCTGCTCCTCCAATGTGCTAGACAAGCTCCAGCCTTAGAGGACTTTGCATTGACCTGACTGTTCCCTCTGACAGTAATAATCTTCCCTCAGACATCAGCCTCCTCCATATGACTCTCACATCTCTCTCTATTTTTTTTTGGCTGGGCCATGCACCTTGAGAGATCTTAATTCCCCAACCAGGGATGGAACCCTGGCCCCTGCTGTGGAAGTGTGAAGTCCTAACCATTGGACAGTCAGGGAAGTCCCTCTCATGTCTCTTCTGAGTCTTCAAACATCACCTCCTCCATGAGGCCTATCTTGATTGCATGTGCTCAGTTGTTCAGTCGTGTCCACCTCTTTGTAACCCCATGGACTATAGCCCACCAGGCTCCTCTGCCCATGGAATTCTCCAGGCAAGAATACTGGAGTGGGTTGTAGTTTCCTCCTCCAAGCACTGGGCAGGTGTTTCATAAATGCTAATTCCTAGCCCCTTTGGATCTGGAGGAAGCAACTCCGTCCTGTTGGCACAGGGTCCCGGGAACTCCTGTAAAAGGGCAGGCCGCTTTCGTCGTGTTCCCAAAAAAGGCTCAGAATAGAACCAAAGTCTCCTGGCTCCACTTGGAGTTGTAGCCAACAGACCACACGACCACTTTTTTCCTGTCCACGACTCCTCTTTTGAGGTGGAAAGTAGTCATTGGAATAACTCACCCAGGGGCAGGGAAAGGAAAAAACAGCAAAAATTGTTTTAAAAGGGAGTTATACAAGCATATGCAGGAAAACCCCATTGAGGGACATAAATGCTGATTCAAATAAGGAGGAAATATGAAGTTTGACAGTTTTCCAGGCCTTCCCTGCTCCTAAATTTCCTCTCTTCCATCACACTTTTTTTTTTCCTTGCCCACAAAATGGGCATTAAGGAAGATGACAGGTCAAAAAATAGACCAGGGAGCAAAGCAGAGGGAGTTGGAGGTTGCTGATCAGTGTAAGTATAAATGCTACTTGCTATTACCACCAACCTGTTCCCTAAGTCATGATGGGGAAAGGCAGGCTTGAGCAGAAGCCAATGTCCCCCCAGGGAAGGAGAATGAATTCTGGATCACTCGCAGAGACCATTTTCCAGAGCTGCTTTGATCTCCTGCCCGAACCAGGGCTGGGGACCAGCAAGCTGGGCCTCCAAGGAAAACCGGACTTCGCAGCAGTCTCGAACAGCTGTCTGCCCACAAGGGCGTGTACCGGCCACGCATCTGGCCGGCTTGCGCCCTGCTCCCGGGCCCTTGTCCTTCGACCCCAAGGAGTCCTTTTCCTCCCCACCCAAAACGGAGCCAAGCTGGCATCTGAAAAGGAGTAAGTGAAGCGAGGCTGAACTTCGGTCGCTGTTGAGGATTTGTTTTTGCCAGGCAGCTTGGTGGAGAAGTTTGCATTTCTCGGTTATTTTTAAACCTGGATTTCTGGAATTTGATTTGGAAAAACACAACAACAAAAACCAGGAACCCAAGTCCTGGGAGCCCAGTGGCTCTGGGCGTCCTCTTTAGGTGACTTGCTACTCCCTGGAGTGGCCGGGAGCCCAAAGAGTGTCGGGCTGGCAGAGGACAGAGAGGCAGAGGGGTTCCAGCAGTTCCAGAAAGCATCCTGTTCTCCATTCCCGGTGGAGAAAATGCCACACCTAGGTGACACTCACTGCTGGCCCTTGCTGTGTGCCAGGCTCTGTGCTGGTTAGGGATGGAAAGTCCTGGTCCCTGGTCTTCTTTCAGATGAAATTAATGGTTGTAACATACTTATGATATGCGCTTGCTAGGGGAAGTTACAAGGTTGGAGGGGGTACTGCTCATCTAGCCCAGAAAGATCCAGAGAGACTCCAACTATGAAACTTGACTGGGAGTTAGCAAAGCCCAGCCAGAGAGGACGATGGGTAAGAGAGGCGTGTGGTGAGGGTGAGGACAAAAAGACAGAGGCTTTGAAGACATACAGACGGGACTTCTACTCTACCTCTGACAAGCAGTGCCATTCAAGCAAATGTGCTTACCTTCTCTGTACCTCATTCTCCCCATCTGTAAAATGGGGATAATCTGAATCCTTTACTTGCAAAAATTAACAATTACTAAGCCTGTACTGAGTGCCAGGAACTGTTTCAAACATCCAATACATATTAACTCGAAGATAATTTTCCCCAAAAAGATAAAAATTTGACTCATACAGATATGAAATGAACCTATATCAAAGATTGTATGCAATCTGTTAAGTAATGAGGGAACCAGAAAGATGTTATGACTCATTCAGAGACGGAATCAAAGTACCCCACAATTGGGACTTTCCTGGTTCAGTGGTTAAGACACCATGTTTCCACTTCAGGGAGCACGGATTTCATCCCTGGCAGGGGGTCTAAGATCCATAGTCAAGAAAAAAAAATAGAATTAAAAAAAACCTCCAACGTACTCCACAAATATAGTGAAATAAGGATCAATGAAATCAATTTATAAATAGATACAAAACTGGCAAAGTGGTCAATATCAACAAAACAGTAAATCATAAGTTGCATTTCACAGGACACAATGTGCGTGTCTATAGACAAGAATCATTTGTGTTACTGTTCGTTTTCTCTAACTTACAGAGCTAGAAAGTAGTTCAAAGATAATGAAAGGTAGAAATAGCCTTTCCCTGACTGCTGAGCCAGTCAGGACACCCAATACACTTTGGAGTTTTTCCTATTTGTCCCTATGGTCTCTCCGAACCCCTATGATCAGAGTCTCAAAGACAAATTATTCTTGATCACAAAGTGAAGCTGGTCTCGTTAGATTTGTCCTAATTGTTTATGTAGGTGCAGGGAGAGTATTAATTTGTCATACAAGTCTTGTAAATGTGCTTCACGAAATTTAAAGCCATACAAATTTAAACGATTGAAAATTAACTTTTTCTAGAATTTTTTACAAGGGATGTCCACTTTTTTTTTTTTTTTGAGGGGCGGAGCCGCGTGTCGGATCCTAGTTCCCTGACTAGGGATCAAACCTGCTCTCCCTGCAGTAGAAGGGTAGAGTTTTAACCCCTGGACTGCCAGGGAAGTTCTTTCGCTTGAGATTTCTAAAGGCTCTGTTATTTGTTATTTGTAGCTTAAGAAAGCCAACCCAGGAAACTTTTTTTCAGCAGATTTCTCTCATCTGTTGTCCCTATAAATTTTGATGAATTCCTCTTTTTGAGGTCCCCCAAACATCCAAATTCCATTCCTTGGGCTTCCCAGGTGGCGCTAGTGGTGAAGAGTCCACCTGCCAAGGCAGGAGACTCAAGAGACGTGGTTCAATCCCTGGGTCAGGAAGATGCCCTGGGTTAGGAAATGGCAACCCGCTCCGGTGTACTTGCCTGGAAAACCCCATGGACAGAGGAGCCTGGTGAGCTACAGCCCATGGGGCTGCGAAGAGTCGGACACGACAGAGCAACTGAGCCAACACGCACACAAATATCCTTCCTTAGGATCTTTAAACCAGGTACCAGACCAATTTTCTTGGAGAGCTTTGTAAGGATTAGCTCTGTAAGTACAGCCAAGTTTGAAAGTGAGTTCCTTAAAACTGAGTTCCCCTGTGGAGTTTGTGAGTAACCTTTGTATTCAAAACATGATTCCCTTTCTTGCCCCACCCTGTTCCCCTTAGGATTGAAGAGTATCAAAGGAAAGGAGAGGCTGAACAGGAGCAGGGCCCTGCAGAGCCCTCCCAGACACAAGAGCCCTTCCATGTCTGCTGTTTCTTGTTTGTCCAAACCGCTTTAGCCTCCTAGGTCTTCCAAAGAGCAGAGCCAAGCAGTTACTAGTTAGAGAAGAGACGGGATGCAGAAGCAAAGGAAAAGCAGTCCAGCAAGAAAAGTAACGATCCCTTCAACAATACTTTAGAGACAAAACAGAGTCCTAGGTCCGTCTCAAGGGATGTACTTAACAATCTTACACACAACTTTTGAGTTGTTCTGCAGAAACTAAGACCCCCCCACCCAGGTCCGGGATGGTTACTCAGTGCTGACCACAAGCATGCAGACTGATTGCAACCAGAAGGCTGATGATTAAGAATCCTGAGCCATCACCCTGCTACCTCACCACTAACCAATAGCAACAAAGTCCATGAGCTGATCAGGCATCTCGCAGCCCTCACCCTTAATTTTGCCTTTAAAAATTCTTCCCTGAAAGTCATTGGGGAGTTTGCATCTTTTGGACACGAGCTGCCCATTCTCCTGGCCTGGGCCGCCAATAATGCTGTACGTTCCTTCACCACAGCACGGTGTTAGTAGGTTGGATTTGCTGCCCAAGGGCAAGCTGACCATGTTCAGTTCAGTATCAAATTTTATTCCCTGAAATATCTTGTTGCATCTGACTTGAAGAGCATCATTCTCAAAAATGACACTCCAGGCCCTGAAGTATGATCAGTTTATCCTGATCATATCCTGGTAAGAAGGAGGGCGTATACTTACTGAAACTATGCGATAACTTGCCATGACAAGCAGGGGAGCACTGAATTTCTGAATTCTGCAAAGTCAGTCGATGTTTAGCTCCACTGACAAAAGCAGAAGCTACTGAATTGTTATGGGTCACAGATGGCTTAAGAAGACAAAGGGCTTCCTTATAAATCTGGAAAACAGGGCACTAAAACAAGATCAACAATATTCCAAACAAATATTCCGGCGAGCAGGGGTGACTCTGCGTTTCGAAGTGCAGGTCGCTCCTTGCAGTAGCTTCTCTTGTGGCGCACAGGCTCCAGGGCTTGCAGGCTCAGCAGTCGTGGCTCACAGGCTTCCTTGCTCTGAGGCACGTGGAATCCTCCCAGACCAGGGACGGAACCCACGACCCCTGCACGGGCAGACGGAGTCCCATCCACCATGCCACTAGGGATGTCCTCTGAGGACTCTCGAGTTGGTGTCTGAAAAAGCCATCTGCTTGATTAGGTTGCACTAGTGGTTAAGAACCTTCCTGCCAATACCAGGGACATAAGAGATGCAGGTTGGATCTCTGGGTCAGGAAGATCCCCTGGAGGAGGGCATGGCAACCCACTCCAGTATTCTTGCCTGGAGAATCCCATGGACAGAGAAGCCTGGCGGGCTACAGTCCATAGGGTTGCACAGAGTCAGACATGACTGAAGCAGCTTAGCAAGCATGCATACTTAGAGTCCTAGAAATCCTGACTCACTCCACTGGTAGAGCCTAAAAGTTGTCTAAGCCAGGTCAACTCAGCTTTGAATGTCAATAGTTTGAGGTATCTGGTGCAATCCTTTTCTATGAAGCTCTGAAATTGTCCTTTGTTGAGAACACAAACTCCGGTCGGTGGTTTACAGCAGGGCAAGCCTCAGAGATCTCACAGATAGCAATGACCAAAATGGATGTGGTTAACTTATTACTGATAATCTTCCGATGTGAGAGATCTGATGAGAGTTCATATTGCTGCTGCTGCTGCTAAGTCTCTTCAGTCGTGTCCGACTCTGTGCAACCCCAGAGACGGCAGCCTACCAGGCTCCCCGTCCCTGGGATTCTCCAGGCAAGAACACTGGAGTGGGTTGCCATTTCCTTCTCCAATGCATGAAAGTGAAAAGTGAAAGTGAAGTCGCTCAGTCGTGTCCGACTCCTAGCGACCCCATGGACTGCAGCCCACTAGGCTCCTCCATCCATGGGATTCTCCTGGCAAGAGTGCTGGAGTGGGGTGCCATTGCCTTCTCCGAGAGTTTATACTAAGAATCATGAAACACAAGGAAATTTTGTTGTTTCTGGCAAGTAAAACAAAGATAATCAGATGTTCCAAAAAGAAGAAAATTTAGGCAAAATATCTCTAAAGATAGTGATTAAGCCTACTTTCAAAGAAGTCAGTAAATGTTGCATCTGATTCATAAAAATGGATAAATATAATTTATAGAGAGGAATAAATCTTGAGAAAAGTGGCAGACTTTATTTTTTGGGGCTCCAAAATCACTGCAGATGGTGACTGCAGCCATGAAATTAAAAGACGCTTACTCCTTGGAAGGAAAGTTATGACCAACCTAGATAGCATATTGAAAAACAGAGACATTACTTTGCCAACAAAGGTCCGTCTAGTCAAGGCTATGGTTTTTCCTGTGGTCATGTATGGATGTGAGAGTTGGACTGTGAAGAAGGCTGAGCGCCGAAGAATTGATGCTTTTGAACTGTGGTGTTGGAGAAGACTCTTGAGAGTCCCTTGGACTGCAAGGAGATCCAACCAGTCCATTCTGAAGGAGATCAGCCCTGGGATTTCTTTGGAAGGACTGATGCTGAAGCTGAAACTCCAGTACTTTGGCCACCTCATGCGAAGAGTTGACTCATTGGAAAAGACTCTGATGCTGGGAGGGATTGGGGGCAGGAGGAGAAGGGGACGACAGAGGATGAGATGGCTGGATGGCATCACTGACTCAATGGACGTGAGTCTGAGTGAACTCCGGGAGTTGGTGATGGACAGGGAGGCCTGGTGTGCTGCGATTCATGGGGTCACAAAGAGTCGGACACGACTGAGCGACTAAACTGAACTGAACTGAATCCTGAGACATATTGTTTTTTGTACCAAGAGTATGGAGTAAAGAGATTCAGTAAGTCTGGAGTGAGATCCAGATATTTCATGAATGTCTACAGATCTCCATTCCATTAAGTTTGATGTACATCCAGCCAGCCTAGACCATGCTGGATTCAATTAAAGGAGTCCTCAGGACGTCCTGGTGGCCCAGTGGTTGGGGCTTGGCCCCCTCACTGCCAGGGGCATTGGATTCCATCTCTGGTTGGGAAATGAAGATCTTACAAGTCACGGTGGTGCAAAAAAGAAAAGAAGGAAGCCTTACCCAAGTATTGTAGCAGCAAGTAAATGTTTTAAACACTATCTGAGCTCGAGGCTGATACACTGTACTGGCGTGGCCGAGAGAGAAGGGACGCTCAGCAGAGCTGTTTCATAATGGCTCTGGCTCTTTCGAGAACTAGTTCAGGAAAGTGCTTTCCTCGAGGGCAAATACCTACTAAGGAGAGCAAGGGCACAGTCCCAGGGACTTCCCATAAAATGCAATTTTAAAATGTTTGTATAAATAACATTTGATCTAGATATATTTAACCTAGAGAATGTTTAGCATTTCCTGTGATTTGATAACTCTATACATGCAAATTTTCAAGCAAATTTATTATATGTAGCATTTTTTTTTAATAAAGTGAAAGAACAAATTTTTGTGATTTTCCAGAGACCCTATGGGAACGCTCAAAGATAGTTTTAGATGTAGGCGATATCTTGAAATTTTTCTTTACTCTTTTCCATATTTAGGATCCAGTTCTGGGAAAGCAAAAATTCAAAAAAGCCATCAGAAGAGATTTGGATATTTGATTAAGAGGGGATCTTGAGTGTCTGTATGTGATAATAAAGCATTTAAAAATAAACATAGAAGGTAACAAGATAGTAAAGAAAATCAGCTTTTTCATAATCAGCTTTCCCCCACCCTTAAATAATCAAGGATATAATAAAATACAAATAAATCACAGAAAATTATTAAGACATGGAAAGTTTGCTATCTAGGCAATTATACAGAAAGTAAAGAAAAGCCTTACATAAGCAGGTGAAAGCATTAATCAGTAAACCAAAGAAGCAAGTCTGTCAAAGTTGAGCAAACTTTGTTGTAATTTTGACATATTTCAAGCTTCCTTTCAGATTCAGGTATGGCAAACCAAAGGATGTAAAATTTACTTGTATATAAACACTCTTTTAAATTCTGAATCAAACTGACGCTTAAACTTAGCACATTGTTTCTCTTTCAGTGAGCCCACAAGGCCAGAACAATTTTCATGTTAATATTATGTTAACAAGCAATGAGTACATCATTTTTTACCTTCAAAGGAATCAATAAATATTTTAAGTTGTTAAAAAATTTTCCCAGTCTCAAATTCCAATATGGTAATCATTAGATTTAACTTTGCATGAACAAAATAAGATAGCATATATTAAAATATAAAATCTCTTTTTGGAAAAATAAATCTATATATTTGTTAAAATTGCACAACAAAAGTTGTTTAGGGTCCTTAATATGTGTCCAGAATATGAAGGGTGCTTCCCTGGTGGTCTAGTGGTTAAGAATCCGCCTGCCAAGGCAGGGGACACAGGCTTAATCCCCAATTAGGGAAATTCCCACTTGCCTCAGAACAAGGAAGCCCATGTGCCACTGCCTCTGAAGCCCACGTGCCTAGAGCCAGCGCTCTGCAACAACAGAAGCCGCGGCAGTGAGAAGCCTGCCTACTACAGTCAGAGAGGAGCCCCCGCCTGCCACAGCTAGAAAAGGCCCGTGCACAGAAATGAACACCAAGCACAGCCAGAAATCAATAAATATTAAAAAAAAAAAAGAGAGAGAGAGAGAGACAATGTAAAGGGATCAGAAGGCAGGGTCCCCACCAAAAGCCTGAGAATCTCTGCTCACATACACATTATATTTCTGTTACTGCTAGTCCAATCTCAACCACTCTTAGAAGTTTTAACCAAAGTTTTACTTTTTACCAAAGTAACCAACTACTGATTCACAGATAACAGTAGGGTGTGTGTGTGGGGGGGGAGGGTAAGTTAATTAAAACCTGTCTGCCTTACCTAAGTATTTTAGCGGACAATCAAAACTTGCAATGCAACTTTCTACAACCACAGGTGTCTCTTTTACATATTTTAAAAATGCTCGTTAACAAAACTCGAAACATAATTTTTATATAGCACATATGCAGAATATATAAACTTAAAGGTATGCTTGGTTAATAATGTTTCAGTATTCTACCTTAGAAATTATTTAGGTATCAATGATTAAATTACTTGATTTAATATCATCTCAGGTGCTGATGGAAACTCATCTGCCTGCCAGTGCAGGACACGTAAGAGAAGCAGGTTCTGTCCTTGGATTGGGCAGTTGCTCTGGAGGAGGAAGTGGTCTTCCCACTCCAGGATGCTCGCCGGGAAGGTCCCGCTGGCGGAGGAGCCTGGCGGGCGACAGTCCATGAGGGCCACAGAGAGCCAGAAGACTGAGCGTCCGAGCACACGCACACACACACACACGCACACACGCACACACACAAGGCTTCCATCATCTGAAAATCTTGGATGTTATCTATTGCTAGCACACTATAAGACATGATCGCTGTGAAGATTTGTCACAATAATGATTCAACTCACTTGAAATTTCTTCATTGTTATAAATGTTACACAGCAATAATGCTAACTTGCTTGATCAATTAACCTGAATAAGTTCAGGGTAAATAAACCCCAGGACAATAAAAAGAACACTGGAATTGTTGTTCAGTCACTAAGTTGTATCCGACTATTTGCAACGCTATGCACGGCAGCACCCCATGCTTCCCTGTCCTTCACTATCTCCCGGAGCTTGCTCAAACTCATGTCCATGGAGTCAGTGATTCCATCCAACCATCTGTTCCTTCTGTCATCCCCTTCTCCTCCTGCCTTCAATCTTTCCCAACATCAGGATCTTTCCAAATGAGTCAGTTCTCCACATCAGGTGGCCAAAGTATTGGAACTTCAACTTCAGAATCACTCCTTCCAATGAATAAATATTCAGGACTGATTTCCTTTAGGATAAGTGGTTTGATCTCCTAATCCCTTGAACCTATTTGTCACTTCTACTGTTTAATCATAAAGGATTTGATTTAGGTCAACCTGAATGGTCAATACCAAAATCAGATTGATTATATTCTTTGCAGCCAAAGATGGAGAAGCTCTATACAGCAAAAACAAGACTGGGAGCTGACTGTGGCTCAGGTCATGAACTCCTTATTGCCAAATTCAGACTTAAATTGAAGAAAGTAGGGAAAACAACTAGACCATTCAGCTATGGCCTAAATCAAATCCCTTACAATTATATGGTGGAAGTGACAAATAGGTTAAATGGATTAGATCTGATAGATAGAGGGCCTGAAGGAGGTTCATGGAGGTTCATGACATTCTACAGGAGGCAGGGATCAGACCATCCCCAAGAAAAAGAAATGCAGAAAGGCAAAATGGTTGTCTAAGGAGACCTTACAAATAGCTGTGAAAAGAAGAGAAGCTAAAGGTAAAGGAGAAAAGGAAAGATATACCCATTTGAATGCCAAGTTCCAAAGAATAGCAAGGAGAGATAAGAAAGACTCCCTCAGTGATCAATGCCAAGAAGTAGAGGAAAACAATAGAATGGGAAAGACTAGAGATTTCTTCAAGAAAATTAGAGATACCAAGGGAACATTTCGTATACAGATGGGTACAATAAAGGACAGAAATGATATTGACCTAACAGAAGTGGAGGATATTGAGAATAGGTGGCAAGAATACACAGAAGAGCTATACAAAAAAGATCTTCATGACCCAAATAACCAGGATGGTGTGATCATTCACCTAGAGCCAGACGTTCTGGAATGCCAAGTCAATGGGCCTTAGGAAGCATCACTATGAACAAAGCTAGTGGAGGTGATGGAATTCCAGCTGCGCTCTTTCAAATCCTGAAAGATGATGCGTGAAAGTGCTGCCCTCAATATGCCAGCAAACTTGGAAAACTCAGCAGTGGCCACAAGACTGAAAAACCTCAGTTTTCATTCCAATCCCAAAGAAAGGCAGTGCCAAAGAATGCTCAAACTACCGCACAATTGCACTCATCTCACATGCTAGCAAAGTAATGCTCACAATTCTCTAAGCTAGGCTTAAACAGTACCCGAACTGAGAACTTCCAGATGTTCAAGCTGGATTTAGAAAAGCCAGAGGAACCAGAGACCAAATTGCTAACATCCGTTGGCTCATGAACAATAGAGTTCCAGAAAAACATCTACTTCTGCTTCACTGACTATGCCAAAGCCTTTGACTGTGTGGCTCACAACAGACTGTGGAAAATTCTAAAAGAGATGGGAATACCAGACCACCTGACCTGCCTCCTGAGAAATCTGTATGCAGGTCAAGGAGCAACAGTTAGAACTGGACATGGAACAACAGACTGGTTCCAAATAGGAAAAGGAGTACGTCAAGACTGTATTTTATCACCCTGCTTATTTAACTTAAATGTAGAGTACATCATGAGAAATGCCAGGCTGGATGAAGCCCAAGCTGGAATCAAGATTGCCGGGAGAAATATCAATAACCTCAGATATGCAGATGACACCACCCTTATGGCAGAAAGCGAAAAGAACTAAAGAGCCTCTTGATGAAAGTGAAAATGGAAATGTTGGCTTAAAACTCAACATTCAAAAAACTAAGATCATGGCATCCAGTCCCATCACTTCATGGCAAATAGATGGGGAAACAATGGAAACAGTGGCTGACTTTATTTTCTTGGGCTCCAAAATCACTGCAGATGGTGACTGCAGCCATGAAATTAAAAGATGCTTGTTCCTTGGGAGAAAAACTATGTCCAACCTAGACAGTGTATTGAAAAGCAGAGACATTACTTTGCCTACAAAGGACTGTATAATCAAAGCTATGGTTTTTCCAGTAGTCATGTATGGATGTGAGAATTGGACTATAAAGAAAGCTGAGCACCAAATAACTGATGCTTTTGAACTGTGGTGTTAGAGAAGATTCTTGAGAGTCCCTTGGACTGCAAGGATATCAAGCCAGTTCATCCTAAAGGAAATCAGTCCTGAATATTCATCGGAAGGACTGATGCTGAAGCTGAAACTCCAGTACTTTGGCCACCTGATGCAAAGAACTGACTCATTGGAAAAGGCCCTGATGCCAGGAAAAACTGAGGGCAGGAGGAGAAGGGGACGACAGAGGATGAGATGGTTGGATGGCATCACCAACTCAATGGACATGAGTTTGAGTAAGCTCCAGGAGTTGGTGATGGACAGGGAAGCCTGGCGTGCTGCATTTCATGGGGTCGCAAAGAGTTGGACACTACTGAACAACTGAATTGAACTGAACTGAATAGTGTAGTGGTTTCCCCTACTTTCTTCAATTTAAGTCTGAATTTTGCAATAAGAAGCCAGTCAGGTCCTGGTCTTGTTTTTGCTGACTGTATAGAGCTTCTCCATCTTTCGTGTGCTGGCATTCAAACCCAGCCAAAACCCTGCTTGGGACTTGAACTCACGTGGCTGGGACGAGAACCTAGCTAAAACCCATGGCATCCGGTTTCAGGACCTAATGAAGCTCAGGTTTTTGATGTCTCATCACAGAAACAATTCAGTGAGAGACAAAGTGATAGGCAAGTGGATTTATTCAGATTCAGAGAGAAGCACACTCCACGACAGAGTGTGGGTCATTACAGAGGGCTAGTGTGGTGGCCAAATATGGCCTGGTTAGTTTCTATAGGCTGGGTAATTTTCATATGCTTATGAGTGAGAGGATTATCCCAGATTATTGTGGGGAGTATGAGTGTGTTAGTCGCTCAGTCGTGTCTGCCTCCTTGGGACCCCGTGGCTTGTAGCCTGCCAGGCTCCTCTGTCCGTGGAATTTTCCAGGTAAGGATAGTGCAGTGCATTGCCATTTCCTTCTCCAAGAGATCTTCCTGACCCAGGGCTCAAACCTGGGTCTCCTGCTTTGCAGGCAGATGCTTTACTGTCTGAGCGAAGGGGTGGAGGTTTCCAGGAACCGGGCCGCCATCCACTCCTTGGTTTTGACAGCGCCTGGGAACTATCATGATGTCTCTGCATCTGCGTCCATGCTCAGTCGTGTCCGACTCTCTGTGACCCCATGGACTGTAACCCGCCAGGCTCCTCTGTCCAAGCGGTTCTCCAGGCAAGAAGACTGGAGTGGGTTGCCATGCCCTCCTCCAGCGGGTCTCACTATGCCTCTAGCTGTGTCATTTAGCTTGCTGATTGAAGATCAAGGTCCAATCAAAGCCAACTTCTCTGCCATCTTGGACCCATTTGATTCTGATCAGTTGATGTTATGTCCTTGGCCTATGTCATTCTTTCAAAAGCTGTGCCGCTTTCCCTCCTTTACACCATGAACTATAGCCACCCAGGTTCCTCTGTCCACGGGATTTTCCAGGGAAGAATCCTGGAGTGGGTAGCCATTCCTTTCTCCAGGAGATCTTCCTGCCCCAGTGATTGAACTCAGGTCTCCTGCACTGCGGGCAGATTCATTACTATCTGAGGTATTATTATCTGTATTTATTATTATCCGTATTTTAGATAAAGAGAACTCAAGGCAGAGAGAGATTGAGTCCAAGGTCCCACACCTAGTAAGAGGCTGAGTTGTTGTGAAATGTACCTAAGATTTTATTTTAATCAGGTACTGAACGATGACAGACGTGGAGATATCTGTCTTTAATAGAAGCGTGTATTACTTACTTGGGCTTCCCTGGTGGTTCAGCTGGTAAGGAATCTGCCTGCGATGAAAGAGACCTGGGTTTGATCCCTGGGTTGGGAAGATCTCCTGGAGGAGGAAATGGCAGCCCACTCCAGTATTCCTGTCTGGAGAATCCCCATGGGCAGAGGAGCCTGGCAGGCTACAGTCTGTGGGGTTGCAAAGAGTCAGACACGACTGAGCGACTAAGCACAGCATTATTTACAATTCTCGAGAGGAGTGGAGCATGCCAGGCTACACAGGGTAGTATGGGAAAACACTAGGGTCAGTTAGATAGAAAAAAAAAAGAGCAAGAGGTTTTTTTGTAGTTTTCATGGGAAGGAAGGAAAGAGGCGGCATAAATCAGGATTGGCTAGTTTGAATGATTTCAGCAGGCTCCAGCTTTAGGTCGGCCCCGAGTTATCTGGTACGCAGCCCTGGGCTGACTGATGGAAGAGACAATATTGACTTGGCTGTGAGAGTCGGATAGAGGAGGTGGTTGGGTGTTTGCCTTTGGACCGATCGGCTTGCAGAGAAACAGCTCTCAGGGTGCTTAGGCAAGTTGTTTACTATCTCTAGATATGAGCTGGCCCCGGGAGGGGCGGTTTCTCCAGGATTAGCAAGGGCCTGGAATGCCAAAGCATCATAAATACAGAAAATAAAAACACGATTAGTCCATGAGACTGACCTTCAGCAGGCCGTCTCGGGAGTGTGCTCACCTCGCACACCCTGCTGCTCTTCCTAGGTTGTCGTGAGGACGCGAGTGGAATATAAAGTACGCATATAATGCTTAGCACACTGCCTGGCACTTAGAGCAAGTTCTTTATAAATCACCACGACTATTATGCAAAGGCCAAGAAGTGGGAGAGAGAACAGGGTGTATTCAGACAGCTCAGCGATTCAACATGGCTTTACTGAGGAATGCTAGGGAGTGGGGGTGAGGAGCGATGCTGGGAAGAAATCTAGTTAGGCTGCGACTGCAAAGAGTCAGACATAACTGAGCACGCAGGCATCCAAAACTCTGGCTCTAGCTGGAGTGGTTAAGGAGAGGCCTGCCAGATCTCGGAGGCTTTGTTAAGGAGGATAAAATTTACCCCGAGGGCAAGGAAGGGCCACGGAAGAGTTTTTAAAAAGGCTCAGATCTGTTCCTTTTAGAGAACTTCTTTCCGGCTGCAGTACGCAATGAGTTTAGCTCAGAAAGACGCTGGAGTCAACAGTGACCAACAGAACTGAAGGAAGGCTTTATCTCCCCCTCAGCCATTCGGCACTCACAGATTTTCACCGAGGGCTCTGCCTTTCCCGGGGCTTCCTAGGTGGCTCAGATGGTAATGAATCTTCCTGCAATGTGGCAGACATAAGAGACCGAGGTTTGATCCCTGGGTTGGGAAGCTCCCCTGAAGAAGGAAATGGCAACCCACTCCAGTATTCTTGCCTGGAAAAATCCCAAGGACAGAGGAGCCTGGAGGGCTACAGTCCATGGGGTCGCAAAGAGTCCGACGCTGAGCGTTTGTCAGCAGCTTCCTCTCCTACATTCACAGTCCCTGTGCTGGTGGTGATGGGGATTGCTTCTACCTCCCCCAATCCCCCAGGTGAGAACTTGACCACCCTAGACCCAGATGAATCACCTCTGTTCCTTGGGCCACTATGACTGGGTCAATGATATTTGCATCCAATCAGAGTGACTCTCAGGACTTTGACTTAGACTCTTGGGAAACAAACTTGCTTTTGTGTGCAGAACTCGACTCTGAGAGGGTAAGAAGGGTGGAGCTGCTGCAACCACCTTGTCACTAAAAGGAGAGAGCATGGAGATAACGGGGGCCACAACTTAGAACAGAAGAACAAGGCCAAGCCAGTGCGAAACAGAAAGTGAGCCCCCATGTCACTCAAGTGAAGTGAAAGTCACTCAGCTGAGTCTGACTCTGTGACCCCAGGGACTATACAGTCCATGAGATTCTCCAGGCCAGAATACTGGAGTGGGTAGCTTTTCCCTTCTCCAGGGGATCTTCCCAACCCAGGGATTGAACCCAGGTCTCCCTCATTGCAGGTGGATTCTTTACCAGCTGAACCACAGGAGAAGCCCAAGAAGACTGGAGTGGGTAGCCCATCCCTTCTCCAGCGGATCTTCGAAACCCAGGAATTGAACTGGGGTCTCCAGCATTGCAGGCGGGTTCTTTACAAACCGAGCTACCAGGGAAGCCCCAGCGTCACTATTTGAGCCCTAAATCCAATCACGCCTGAAACCGTTTACTTCACTGTTCAGTCCATTTTTTTGCCAAGCCACGTTGAGTTTGGCTTCTGGCTGATACAACAGAAATAAATGAAAGCAAATAGCTCATTGCAATACACTCCCTGTGCTCAACTGCTCAATCATGTCTGACTCTTTGCGACCCCTATGGGCTGTAACCTGCCAGGCTCCTCTGCCCATGGAATCTTCCAGGCAAGAATACTGGAGTGGGTTGCCATTTCCTACTCCCGGGGATCTTCCTGACCCAGGGATTGTACTGGCGTCTCCTACATCTCCTGCATTGGCAGGTGGTTCTTTACCACTGCCCCGCCTGGGAAGCCCAGTGATTAGATTTCAATATATGAATAAACACAAACATTCTAGACCCAAACATTCAGGATTGCACTTTCTTTATTTGACTATTTAGTCAGAATTAGGGAATGAATTGAGCTTCCCTGGTGGCTCAGTGGGAAAGAATCTGCCTGCCAATGCAGGAGATAGCAGGTTCGATCCCTGGGTTGGGAAGATCCCCTGGAGAAGGAAAAGGCCACCCACTCCAGTATTCTTGTCTGGGAAGTCCCGTGGACAGAGGAGCCTGGCGGGCTGTAGTCCAGGGGATCACAAAGAGTTGGACTTGACTCAGTGACTAAACTGCAGCAAACAGCACGGGGAGTGAATTACAGGCTTTCCCGACGGCTCAGCGGTAAAGAACTCATCCATCAACGCAGAAGACGCAGGAGAGGCAAGTTCGATCCCTGAGTCAGGAAGATCCCCTGGAGGAAGAAATGGCACCCACTCCAGAATTCTTGCCTGGAAAATTCCATAGGCAGAGGAGCCTGGTGGACTACTGTCCGTAGGGGTCATAAAGAGTCTGACGCAACTGAGCTACAGCACAACCCACGATCCCCAGTGTGATGATCTTTGGAGGCGGCAGCTTTGGGAGATAACTAGGTCGTGAGAGTGGAGCCTTCAAGAATGGGATTAGTGACCTTATAAAAGAGACCCCAGAGAGCTGCCTTGTCCCTTCCACCTACAAGGACAGCAGAAAAGATGGGAGTATATGAACTAGGAACTGGGTTCTTGCCAAATACCAAACTTTGATCTTGGATTTCCCAGCCTCGGAATTTTGAGAGATAAATTTCCATTGTTTATAAGCCACTTAGTCCATGGTGGTTTATTATCTACCAATTATTTTTATTAATAACAGGGGAAAACATGTTCTCCATTCAAACACTCTCATGCACTAATGTTAAAACCTGATAAAAGTCTTCAGAGGAAAGATAGGTGCTAGTTATAAAAATCTGCATACTTGACCCAGCAATTCCACATTTAGAGATAATTCTACCTACTTGCACAAGCATGGAAAGATGTAAAGATAACATTATTTATTAATGCAAACATTAGAAAGAACCCAAATGTCCATCAAAAGGAGAATGGAAAAAATAAATTATGGAATTTCTATACAATCAAAGCTATTACACCGTGGCAACTCACATAACACATACAGCCCTGCACACTGTGAAATATGATACTTCAGATTGTGATGGGTCTGCATAAAGACAGGGTGACTTGTCCACGATATATATAAAGTCACAAACAGTGATATATGGTATCATCTATGTGTCTAAGAAGGGGACGACAGAGGATGAGATGGCATCACCAACTCAATGGACATGCGTGAGTAAACTCCGGGAGCTGGTAAGACAGGGAAGCCTGGTGTGCTGCAGTCCACGGAGTCGCAAAGAGTTGGACACGCCTGAGCGGCTGAACTGAACTGATGTGTCTAAGAACGTTATTATTATTATTGTTTTGGCCCCACCACTTGGCTTGTGAGATCTTGGTTCTGTGGCTACGTACTGAATCTGGGCCTCAGCTGTGGGAGTGCAGAGCCCTAACCACTGAGCCTCCAGGAGTCCCAGAGCTTTATGCTTTAGTACATGCTGGGATATCCACCAGACCATCAATTGACATCTCGAGACAGCCCGAGACTGACATAGCCTCCTGATTTTCTTTCCTCTTTTGGCCGCGTGGGGTCTTCGTTGCTGTGTGTGGGCTTTCTCTGGTTGCGGAGAGCGGCAGCTCTAGCTGTGGCTCAGGGGCTCGGTTACCCTGCAGCCTGTGGATTCTTCCTGGACAGGGATGGAACCCACGTCTCCTGAGCTGGCAGGCGGATTCTTATCCACTCCACCACCAGGCTCTTTCACATATCCTCTTTAATATATTCCTATAATGTTTTATTCTTCTAAGACTTCAAATTGGAAAATGATCCAAGTTGGGGCATCCCTAGTGGCTCGGTGGTAAAGACTCTGCCTGCCAGTGGAGGAGCCCCGGGTTCCCTCCCTGGTCCAGGAAGATCCCACACGCTGTGGAGCAACTGAGCCCGTGCACCACTAGTACTGAGCCCGGGGGCTGCAACTGCTGAGGCCCAAGCGCCTAGAGCCAGTGCCCACAGGACAAGGCACCGCAGTGAGAAGCCACCACACCACAGCTGGACAGGAGCCCCCTGCTCCCCTGCTGCAACGAGAGAAGTGCTCTTGCAGCCACGAAGACCCAGCACAGACCAAAATAAAGAAATAAAACTTTTTTAATTAAAGAAAAAAAGAAAAAGAAGCACCCAGACTGTCACCCTTAAAAAAAAAACTAATAAAAAAATAATAGATGATTAAAATTAAATGTTTTTAAAGTATATATATGTATCTAATGCCATTTTTTAGCATTATAAGTAAAAAATAGCTCTAAATGCTTTAAAAACAATGACATCATTTTAATAGATTAATAGGAAGTTGTGCAAATATCTTGGCAAATGTATTCAGGGTCCTTCTGTCTCAACTCTGCACATTTGTAAGACTTCAGTCAAATTCTAATAAGTCTAATAAGTTCTAAGGAGAGCGTGAGAATTAGGCCCTTTGACATTAACAGAGCTCTGATATTAGCAGATCAAAAGTTAGAAGTTCTGTCTTCATGTTGACAACATCCAAATGTTTGGACACATGAGGAAAATAGACTGACCTTCCCCCTGCTGGATCCAATTGTTTTGGCTTTGAGCAGGAAGTGCTTTTGCATCCATTTCAGGGTTTAATATCTGACCTAGAGCTATAACTCCTATTAACAGAAGAGGAGTTAGAGGAAATTAATGAACAGTAAGTTGGGAGGGAAGACTGAATAAAAAAGTAAAGATCCTGTGGTTGCAAGTAACAGAATGTTCTACTTAACTGGATTAGGCAACGTGTATCTGAAAATTGTTCTAGCTTCAGGTACGGCTGGATCCAGGGGCTCAAATGTACCAAGATTAGTCTCTATCTCTTTATTGTGGAACTTTATGTAGGAAGAGTCCACCCACATTGTGGCACTTTCACCAGCAGCTCCAGGGTTACACCCTGTCCTGTCTTAAAACCCACAGGGAAGATGATGCTCTCTTTCCTTGACAGTCCCATTGACTTGAATTGGTCCCAATTTCCTTTTGTCTGAATGGGGTCACATTCAAAGCAGTCACTGTGGCCAGAGGGATGAAACAGACTGACCAGTGTAGGTCTAGTTAACATGCCTATTCCAGGAGCTGGGGTGACAGTTATGCCAATCAAGTCATATGGACCCAGAGTCGGGGAAAGGTGGTGTCCTCAAAGGAAAATCAGAAGAGAGGGAAAGTTTCAGAAAGAACAGATATAAAATGCAGGAATAGTCAAGTGACACGATGGGGCTTCAGGTCCGTTTCAAATAGTGGCAAATGCTATGAAGACAAGCAGAGCAGGGTCGCGGAGACAAGAGAAGGAAAACACCCTTTCCCTGCCCTTGGGCATTTTGGGGGTTAATAGGTCAATGCCATCAGCACTGTGCTCTGTAGTCTGGAGATTCCTTGGGTGTAAAGTGAGGCAATTCAGGATCAACATTCCGGGCGTGGTGAAAGAGGTTCATTTTCCCACGATAGGGGGCTCCTGGGTCCTGAGCTTCCCAGGGGCTTCAGTGAAGCCATATCCTGGGTCAGGATTCTTCCATTTCACATTATCCATCCAGTGCCTACTTGGCTTCAGGCAAAGCTCACAGTGATACCGCAGCCCTCACAGAGTTCACTCAATACGATGAGGCATAGACAAGGAATAAGTCAACAGACTTTAGAATATGTTTGGTGATGGAAAACCGACAGACAATAAAGCCGGGTGGGGGAAAAAGAGGGTCACGAGGTGGTCAAGGAAGTGCTCTCTATTGAGAAGTCATTTGAACAGAGACAGAAGGACTTGATGGAGACAGCCATGCAACGCTCTGGGGGAGTAGAGTTCTGAGCAGAGGGAAGGGCAAGAGCAAAAGCTTTGAGGCCAGAGGGTGCTTGTGTTATTGGAAAAACAGCCTGTAGGCTGGTGTGGCTGGAACAAAGAGAGCAAAGGGAAGAATGGTAGGAGGTCAGATGAGAGAGGCAACGGAAGGACAGATCACACCCTGGGAGGCCATGGTGACAGCTTTGGCTTCCACCCTGAGTTAGACAGGGAGCCACTGGACAGCGTGAGCAGAGGTGTAGCATGATCTGACTTCAGGTCTTAAAGAATCATCCCACCCACCAATCGACCCACAGCAGAAGGAGTACTCCGACAGCTATGTGGAGAACAGACTGCATTAAGGAAGGCTGGAAGCAGAGAGGGGGGTCAGGCATCTGCTGCAATAATGCAAGTAAGAGGCGATGCTGGCCTGGACTGAGGTAGCCACAGTGCCCGTAGTGAAAAGTGGCCCCAGTCTGGATGTGGGCAAGACAATGACTGAGCCAAGCAGGTGTACCTTGAAGGGCCATATGACAATGATGGGGATATTTGTAATTATTCAGGAGAATATTCATAGACTTTTGCCAAACGGTATCCAACTCCCACCTCTTCCTATTAATACACCAAGCCCCCTCTGTTGGAACTCACTTGGCATCTTACAGGAGGGGTTATTCCTGACAGCCTTACTCACACTTACAAATGAAGCTTAGAGGGCTGGATCCTTCCACCCTCTGTCCCTTAGGGGTGGGTCCATGACATAAGCTCAGCCAATGGACTCTCCAAACACAAAAAGAGTGGAGAAGGGGCTGGAAAGCCCAGGGTCATCACAGAGGCCGCACGGCCCGTCTGGAGCACAGCCTTTGCTGTTGGTTCTGTTGCCCAGCCTTCCTCAGACAAGGCCATAAGTGCATCACACAACTCCAGGGCAAGAGGCGCCATTTCTCGCTCTTCTGTCTTAGTCTAGGGTAGGAGTCCGCAAACTTTACCCACAAATGTTTGAGGTTTTGTGAGCCATATCATCTCTATGACAGCTACTCAACTGTGCTGTCACAGAGCAAAGGGGGCCACAGACAACATGCAAAGTGGTGAGCGTTCTGGGGGCAGTTGTTCTACCCGCCCTAAGGGAACAAACCAGCAATGTTGTAGAAAGAGGTCGCTCCCATAGAACTTTATTTGTAAGAACGTATGTTTGTCTCTCTGCTGCTGCTAAGTCGCTTCAGTCATGTCCAACTCTTTGCGACCACACGGACTGTAGCCCACCAGGCTCCTCTGTCCTAGGGATTCTCCAGGCAAGAATACTGGCGTGGGTTGCCATGCTCTCCTCCAGGGGATCTTCCCAACTCAGGGACTGAACCCAGGTCTCCCATATTACAGGCGGATTCTTTACCAGCTGAGCCACCAGGGAAGCCCAGGAATACTGGAGTGGGTAGCCTATCCCTTCTCCAGGGGGTCTTCCCGACCCAGGAAGCTAACTGGGGTCTGTTGTGTTGCAGGTGGATTCTTTCCCAGCTGAGCTACCCAGGGAGCCTATAAGAACATAAAGAAAGCGAGAATTCTGGCTGGTGGGTCACAGTTTGCTGACTCCTGGTCAAAGTGAGTGTCTTCCCCCCCAAGAATTGTACAAAGCTGACTGTTACGTCTTCAGAGGTCCTTTTGTTCCTGGCTTTCCAAGCTGGCCCCATAGCTTCCTTCTGATTCTATGAATCCCCATATCCTTGGTCTTAGTCAACTCAGGCTGCCATAGCAAAATATCATCATCTGGGTTGTTGGGGGCCAGAGTGAGGTACTCCGCCCGTGACAAAGGTCATGAGGAAGGAGGCTCGACATATGCAAAGGTGGGATTGAGCCTCAGGAGTCCCCCTGGAAATCCTCAAGCATCTACCCCCATAACCAGAGCCTGCCTACTTTACTACTTTGTGCTCTTACCTACACCTCTGACTTTACGGGGGGCTGTCCCCTACGACCTCTTTCGGAGAAGGAGTTAACCTAGAGATCCAGTTAATAATAATTCCTGGGCGTGATAAGACTGTTTTAACCTACAAACTCCTCTGAAGTTTCTCTAGCCTGCCTGACAGGCTTGTCCGGCCACATGTGATTGCTCACAGCCTCCCAACCGTGAGAGGCACGAGATGCTTTAAACCTTCTAAAAACAGGTTCCTTAGAAAAGTTAGAAAACTATTAGTATAAGTATAATGGGCTGATTAGAAATTGTATTGGTGAAGGGTTTTTCATTTGTTGAGCCAATGTTTGTTGCTAAGTCTCCATATCCCCTGCCCTTACACACATTAATGAATATATAGAATTAACCTTTGATATTAATCACGTTAGACCTTAGGCTAAGTAAATTCTTTCCTTGACTAAAACCCACTACACCCTCACCCTGTAGGAATGTAACTTTATTTGGGTGGCGTCTGTTTTGAGAATAATCAGCCCTGGAGAAATAAGTGTCCTGATTGACTGACCGCTGTCACAAGGAGAGGGTCGTAAATTGTCAGCAGGCCCCCCTGGCCAGAAGATGATGTAACACCCCTAAGACCTCTGTATACATTTGTATGAAGCACCTGACTTTGATAAAAGTCAGGACTGCTGACCCCGCGTGACTTTTGCATAACATCTCAGTGTATAAAAGTAGACCATGGAAAATAAAGAATTGGGATCAGTTTCTCGAAATACTGGTCTCCCCATGTCGCTCTCTCTCTCACTCTGGTTGAGTCTCAATCTGGAGCGCGGAACCCACCATGCTTACTAATTATGCCTGGGCTTCTAAGATCCGACCGGGGAGGCCTCAGTGTCTCCTCTCCTTCGGGAGAACGGAAGGATGCCTGCGGCCTACGTAAAGTGGTGCAAACTTCTTGTCTTGAAGTTTTATTGGTCTCCCGCGTAAACCAAGCTACTCAGCCTCTTTTCTCCACTGAATTTTCCTACTGAGCTATCCTCATCCTATTACTCTTTATATCTTTGATAAAATATTTAAATAAATAGGTCGCCGACGCCGTTCCCGCTTCGAATACCCTGGATCAGCCGGGGCAGGACCCCGGCACTGGGTGGCTTGAACAACTGAGATTTATTTCCTCGCAGTTCTGGAGGCCACAGAGTCCAGTGTCAAGGTGCTTTCGAGATAGGGTTCGTTCTTTTTTTTTAATAAGTGACCTTTTCTTTATTTCTGGCTGTGCTGGCCCTTGGTGGCTGCACACGAGCTTTCTCGAGTTGGAGTGGGCGGGGGCTACTCTTCGTCGCAGGGCACAGGCTTCTCGTTGCTGTGGCTTCTCTTGCTGCCAGGCATGGCTCTAGGGCACATAGGCTTCCGTAGTCGTGGTTCCCGGGCTCTAGAGCCTAGGCACATGGGCTTAGTGGCCCCACGGCACGTAGGATCGTCCTGGCTCAGGGACTGAACCTCTGTCTCCTGCACTGGCAGGCAGATCCTTTACCATGGAGCCACCAGGGAAGCCCGAGGTGAGGTTCCTTCTGAGGCCTCTTCTCTTGGCTTGTAGGTAGCCTCCATCCTGCTGTGGGCTCCCACGACCTCTTCCTGATGTGTGCTGAGGGTGAGGGGAGAGAGAGAGCTAGCTCTCTGGCGTCTCCCTTTATAAGGTCACTAATAAGGGCACTAATCCCACGGTGAGGGCCCCACCCTCAAGGCTCACCCTGTCCTAATTATCCCCCAAAGCCCCCAGCACCAAAATACCACCACACTGGGGAACAGGCCTTCAACATGTGGACTTAGGAGAGACATAAACATTCAGTCCATAACACCCTTGCTGTGTATTTTGGTTTTGCTCAAGGTAGAGTCATTTTCTGTAGCTTGCACCCAAGAACTTTAATTGATGCAACACTTACTCAATTTCATTTAATTCTATGTGGCTCTTAGGAAAGAAAAGAAGAAGGGATTGGGACTTCCCTGGTGATCCAATGGCTAAGACTCCACACTCCCAATTCAGGTGGTCTGGGTTTGATCCCTGGTCAGGGAGCTAGATCACCCATGCTCCAACTAAGATTGAAGATCCCCTGTGATGCAATTAAGACTTGGTGCAACCAAATAAATAGATGCTAAGGAAAAAAAAAGAAGGGAGCATGCGGACAAACTCAAAGTCCCTCATTCTCACTTCTGGAGAAACAGCCCAAAGCAGATTACCACGAACAAAAGTCATTAGTGTCATTTTGATTTATGATGCATCCATGTGTTTAAGAGTTTCCTCACTGCATAGTTGTAACTTCTACCTCTTTCCTAGAAGGTTCAATCAGGCCTGCAGTGAACAATAACTGCCTCCGGAACTAGTTCATTCATGATCCCAGGCTTCCTCCCTCCTCCTCGCCTCATCAACTGCTTGGCTGTTAGAGCCGTATGTTTCCTGTTTACAAAGAGATATGAAATATATTAATTGAAGAGTCTGCCCCTAATGTTTCATTGCTTCCTTCTGCCTCACAAGATGAATTTCACTTGGCCCTGGAGCTGTATTTGTCTTTGGAAGTAATGGATTTGATGATGTTTAGAAATTCATGTCAGTAGACGACCAAATCTGTAAGGCATTCATTCATGTTACCCGTTTGTGTTTTCTTTTTTTAAATAGTCCGTCATGTTCCAAAGAGGATTGACTTGATTCGGGCTGTGCGGAGGACTTTTTTTTAAAGTAAGCAATGGGAACTTCCCTGGCCGTCCAGTCAAGACTTCACTTTCCAATGCAGGGGGTGAGGGTTTGATCCCTGGTTGAGAAGCTAAGATCCCACAGGCCTCGCAGCCAGAAAACCAAAACACACAACAGACGAAATACTGTAACAAACTCAATAAAGACTTTAAACACGGTCTACATTAAAAAATGTTAAAAAGTGAAGGGAGTGGAGAGGGGGACTCCCTTGGTGGCCCAGTGGTTAAGACTTCACCTTCCAAAGCAAAGCGTGCAGGTCTGATTCCTGTAGGGGAACTAAGATCCCACATGCTGTGTAGTGTGGCCAAACAGAAAATACAAGCAACAAAACGCAACGCCATTTACATTGGGACTTCCCTGTGGTTCAGATGGCAAAGAATCTGCCTGCCATGCAGGAGACTGGGGTTCGATCCCTGAGTGGGGAAGATTCTCTGGAGAAGAAAATAGCAACCCACTCCAGTATCCTCACCTGGAGAATTCTATGGACAGAGGAGCCTGGAGAGCTACAGTCTATGGGGTCACAAAGAGTCCGACATGACTAAGCAGCTAACACGTACTCATTTACATTAGGACTCCCTAAAATGAAATACTTAGGTATAAAATCTAACAAAATATGTAGAAGATTCCTATGAGGCAAACTACAAAACTCTGATGAAAGAAATCAAATAACAACAAAATAAAGGAATATTCTTTGTTCATGGATAGGAACACTTTTGTTAAGATCGGTTCTTCCCAACTCAATCTATAGATTCACTCCAATCCCAATAAAAATCCCAGCAAGTTATTTTGTGGATATTGACAAACTGAGTTTACATGGAGAAGCAAAAGTTCTAAACAGCCAGCGCAACATCAAAGAACAAAGTCAGAGGACTGACACGACCCAACTCCAAGATTTACTATAAAGGTACAGTAATCAAGACGTGTGGCATTAAAGGAGTAGACTGATCAATGGAACAGAATAGAGAGCCCAGAATTAGACCCACACAAATATGGTCAAGGGGTCTTTTATAAACGAACAAAGGCAATTCAATAACGAAACGATAGTCTTTTCAACATATGATGCTGAAACAGCTAGGCATCCACATGCAATAAACGTGAATCTAGCTACTGACCTTACACCTTTCACAAAGTGGATCATAGCTAAAAGGAAAACACAAACCATCACATTGCTGTGTACTTCCTGGGTGGTCCTAGGGGACTCTGTGCCCCCGACGTAGGGGGGCCTGGATTTGATCCCTGACTGGGGAACTAGATCCCACACGCTGCAACTAAGACCCAGCACAAGCAAGTAAATAAAAAACTAAAACTAAAAAGCAAATTAAAAAAAAATCAATAAAATCATATTCAAAAAGACCCATACAATTCTAGAAAGGAAAATACAGGAGCAAAGCTAGCTGATTTTAGGTTTGCTGCTGCTGCTGCTGCTAAGTCGCTTCAGTCGTGTCCGACCCTGTTCGACCCCATAGACGGCAGCCCACCAGGCTCCCCCGTCCCTGGGATTCTCCAGGCAAGAACACTGGAGTGGGTTGCCATTTCCTTCTCCAATGCATGAAAGTGAAAAGTGAAAGTGAAGTCGCTCAGTTGTGTCCGACTCTTTGTGACCCCATGGACTGCAGCCCACCAGGCTCCTCCATCCATGGGATTTTCCAGGCAAGAGTACTGGAGTGGGGTGCCATTGCCTTCTCCATTTTAGGTTTGCCAATAAGTTTTTTATTATTATTATTTAAATTGAAGTACAGTTGGTGTATAATATTATATAAGTTACAGGTGTACAATGTAGTAATTCACAATTTTTAAAGGCTATGCTCCAGTTATAGTTATTATAAAATACCAGCTATATTTTCCATGTTGTACAATATATCCTTATAGCTAATTTTGTACGTAACAGTTTGTACCTGTTAATCCCTTGCCCCCATAGGACAATGAGTTTTTAGACACAATACTGAAAGCACGCACTGTGAAAGAAAAAATTGATAAGTTGATCTTAATTAAAACTAAAAATTTATCTGTGAAAGACACAGTTAAGACAATGAAAAGGGAAGCCACAGGCTGGGACAAAATTTTTGCAAAACACATATCTGAAGAAGGACTTGTATCCAAAACATAGAAAGAACTTTTAAAATTCTACAGTCAGAAATCAAGCTTACCAGTTAAAAAGTAGGCAAAAGATCTAAACAGACATCTCACCAAAGAAGATACACATGTGGCAAATAAGCATATGAAAAGCTGTTCAATATCATAGGTCACTAAGGAATTGCAGACTAAGACCCCAATATGATACAACCACGATATCCGTCTATTAAAATGGCTAAAATCCAAAGCACTGATCACGTCGGATGCTGGCAAGGATATGCAACAAGAGGAAGTCCCATTCAGTGCTGGCAGGGATTCAAAATGGTGCAGCCACTTTGGAAGACAGTTTGATAATTTTTTTTTAAACAAAATTAAATAAAGTCTTACAGTAAGATTCAGTAATTTTCATCCCCGCAATTGTGTTTGTATTCACTCAAAGGAAGTGAAAAATTATATCCATGCAAAACCCAGCACATGAGTATTTATAGCAGCTTTATTTATAATTGCCAAAAATTAGAAGGAACCAAGATGTTCTTCAGCAGATTGGGTGGATAAACATACGGTGATATATGCAGACAATGGAATATTATTCGGTGCTAAAAGGAAATGAGTTCATCCAGACATGAAAAGACACGGAGGAAACTTAACTGCGTATCACTGAACGAAAGAAGCCATTCGGAGAAGGCTGACTACTGCATGATTCCACCTCTGTGACCTTCTGGAAAAGGTAAAACCATAGAGATGGTGGGATTCCCAGGTGGTGCTAGTGATAAAGAACCCACTTGCCATTGAAGGAGACCTAAGAGACACAGGTTTGATCCCTGGGTCGAGAAGATCACCTGGAGGAGGGCATGGCAACCCACTGCAGTGTTCTTGCCTGGAGAATCTCATGGACAGAGGGGCCTGGCGGGTTACAGTCGATAGGGTCACAGAGAGTCGAGCATGAATGAAGCGACTTAGCATGCACATAGAGACAGTGAAGCGATCAGAGGCTCAGGGAGCACGGATGGTGGGGAGGAACGAATAGGTGGAGCACCGGGGATTTTAAGGCCGTGAGACTATTGCATATGACACCATAATCATGGACACAGGACACTATGCACTTCTTAAAACGCAAGCGGTTGTGTGGGGGGAGTTTTTTGGTCTCACCTCACGGCTTTCGAGCTTTTCATTTCCCTGACCAGGGATGGAACTCCATGCCCCCTGTAGAGGAGTCTTAATCGCTGGACCACCAAGACAGTCCCTCGAAGAATTAACACAAAAAGTGAACCCTACTGTAAACTATGGACTTTTGTTAACAGTAATGTATCAATTGATGATGAAAGTGAAAGAGGAGAGTGAAAAAGTTGGCTTAAAGCTCAACATTCAGAAAACGAAGATCATGGCATCCGGTTCCATCACTTCATGGGAAATAGATGGGGAAACAGTGGAAACAGTGTCAGACTTTATTTTTTGGGCTCCAAAATCACTGCAGATGGTGATTGCCGCCATGAAATTAAAAGACGCTTACTCCTTGGAAGGAAAGTTATGACCAACCTAGATAGCATATTCAAAAGTAGAGACATTACTTTGTCAACAAAGGTCCGTCTAGTCAAGGCTATGGTTTTTCCAGTGGTCAGGCATGGATGTGAGAGTTGGACTGTGAAGAAAGCTGAGCACCGAAGAATTGATGCTTTTGAACTGTGGTGTTGGAGAAGACTCCTGAGAGTCCCTTGAACTGCAAGGAGATCCAACTAGTCCATTCTGAAGGAGATCAGCCCTGGGTGTTCTTTGGAGGGAATGATGCTAAAGCTGAAGCTCCAGTACTTTGGCCACCTCATGCAAAGAATTGACTCATTGGAAAAGACTTTGATGCTGGGAGGGATTGGGGGCAGGAGGAGAAGGGGACGACAGAGGATGAGATGGCTGGATGGCATCACTGACTCGATGGACGTGAGTTTGAGTGAACTCTGGGAGTTGGTGATGGACAAGGAGGCCTGGCGTACTGCGATTCATGGGGTCGCAAAGAGTCGGACACGACTGAGGGACTGAACTGAACTGACTGAGTGGAGGGAGATGTGAAGTGTGAAGTGTTAGTCGCTCAGTCGTGTCCGACTCTTTGTGACCCCATGGACTGTAGCCCACCAGGTTCCTCTGTCCATGGAATTCTCCAGGCAAGAATACTGGAGTGGGTAGCGATTTTCTTATCCAGGGGATCTTCCTGACCCAGGGATCAAACCCAGGTCTCCTGAATCATAGGCAAATTCTTTACTGTCTAAGCCACAAACGGGGAGATGGGGTATGTGAAAACTCTCCGTAGTTTCCGCCCAATTTTTCTGTCAACCTGAAACTGCTCTAAATGATCCCTGGTGACTCAGACAGTGAAGAATCTGCCTGCAATGTGGGATACCTAGTTCAATCCCTGGTTTGGGAAGATCCCCTGGAGAAGGGCATGGCAACCCACTCCAGTGTTCTTGCCTGGAGAATCCCATGGACAGAGAGCCTGGTGGGCCACAGTCCATGGGGTTGCAAAGAGTCGGACATGACTGAGCAGCTAAGTACAGCATCAATTTAAAAAATATTTATGTATTTACTTGTTTGGCTTTGCCGGTCTTCGTTGCAGCACGCGCGGGATCTTTAGTGGAAGCATTCAGACTCTTAGTTGTGATGTGTGATGTCCATCTATTATAGTTCTCTGAAGAGGAATGGCACCTGAGCCCCCTGCATTGGCAGCTTGGGGTCTTAGCCACCGGACCACTTGGGAAGTCCCTAAAGTCTATTAATCTTTAACAATGTGAAAGGTATTGTGGCTAAGACAATGCTATGTGTCTTCCTGAGAAGATCACATTTCCCAGCTCCGGTGGAGTTATGCTGGGCCCAGATGACTGCGGCCTGAGCAGAGGAGCGTGGGTACAAACGGTGGGAGTCATCTCCAGGCCTGGCCCTTCAGAATACCCCCTTCACCCTCCAGTGTGTCCTTCCTTTTGCAATGACCTTGATCTAGACGATGAGAAAACAAAGTTAAGAGGGCTGCCCAGCCCACATTGGATTCTGTATGAATGAGGGGAAAAATACAAAACAACTTGCTATTCTCATAAGCTGCTGAGATATCCAGGATTTATTTGTTAGCTCAGCATAGCACATGCGGCCTGATCAAATCAAGTACAGAAAGGCTCAGGACGAAAGCAGACAGAATGAAAAGGCAGTTTCCTCACCCGGGGCTGCCCTGCCGGCTGACGGTAAAGCATCTGCCTGCAGCGGGGAGGCCCAGGTTTGATCCCTGGGTTGGAAGATCCCCTGGAGGAGGCAATGGCAACCCACTCCAGTACTCTTGCCTGGAGAATCCCATGGACGGAGGAGCCGGGGAGGCTATGGTCCGTGGAGATGCAGAGTCAGACACGACTGAGCAACTTCACTTGCCTTCCCTTGCCTGACCTCTCTTCACTCTTTAGTCTTATTCCCCAGAGGACCACTTTCAGTATTTTAGTAGCTTCTTTGGGCATTGATGTCTCTATTTCTACATATGATCTTTAAATTTTATTATTTATTTATTTGACTTATCCAGGTCTTTTTTGTGGCCTGTGAATACTCAGTTGTGTCAGGCGGGAGCTTGGTTCCTGGGCTGAGGATGGAACCCAGGCCCCCTGCATCGGGAATGTGGAGTTTTAGCCACTAGATCACCAGGGAAGTCCCTCTACGTACAATTCTACTTCTAATTTTTTGTGTATCAATTTTAGGCATTATCTATTGACGTCTCATTGCGGAAGATGATTTTTTTTTAGCATTCTTACACAACCCAAGTACCCTGATTCTGTTCCTTGCAGTGTCACCGGGTAATAAACATGAAATTCGGGGAACTAAATCCACACTCAGTCTTGATGTTGTTCAGAATATGCAAATGCAGAACCCTCATGAGCCAGAGTACACTACCCTTGTGTTTCCTTTCTGAACACTTTTTATTTTTAGTCTCTGTTTCTACTTGTTTTATTTTTTATTTCATATTGCTTAGTTTTTTGTGCTGTTTCCTTTTGTTTTAGTCTATGCATGACCATTTCTTTCCATACTTTGAGAGCGGATATTTGTCATTCTTCCTGGCTGCCCAGATCTTAAACCCTTCTGTATTTGAGAAATCGTCCCTAATGAGACTTTGTGGAACTTCCAGCACAGAAGAGGAAGATTCTAGAAGCTCACTTTCCCAGCCTGTTGCAGTTTAGGTCATGGGCACTTGGCTTGGGATCCACCCGTCCGATGCACACATTTCTTCTGACTTAGAATAGATAACTAACAACTGGAGAAGCAAAAAATTCAAGAAACCCTTTTTGGATAGAAGAAGTTGCCTCGGGGCTGCAGTGAGAGGCAATAGCATTGAACCATGCCCAGGGACCCAGCAGGATCAGATCTGCAAGATGCGGTGCCTGGTACTCGGGGAGAGCTCTGGCATCACCCTCACTGTACCACTTTAGAGACCACTTGGAGAAGCTTTTCTAGTAGGGTACATATTAACAGGGTTCTCTAACCCTCTTGGGATTTTATGGACCATCTGACATTCTTTGAATAAAGTCTCTTTCTCCGTAAGTCAACTGGAGTTGGTTTCTCTTGGACTGCACGTAGGAACGGCTATCGTTATAGTTTTTCACAAGGTCACATGCAAGGCCGACTTCCTGGGCTTTTACCATCTTGAAATTCTTTTCCGTGGGTCTGCCATACCACGAGGCATGAGGGATCCTAGCTCCTCAACCAGGGACCGAAGCTGCACACCCTGCCGTGGAAGCTTGGATTCTTAGCCGCTGGACCACCAGGGAAGTCCCACCATCCTGAAATTCTTAGTAATTTTCAAGCAAGAGGCCTTGCCTCTTCAGTTTGACTTTGCGCCAGGCTCTGCGAACGACAAGGCGATCCTGGGCGCCTGCAGCGGATGATGTGTGAATTTCCCTGTTTTTCAGGCGATCTCTGCCTTCCCGTACCCATCTGGACTGAGCTGTCTGCACGGCAGTCGTGCCGAGGCTTCCATTTACCATCAGTGTGGGAGTATCCCTCGCCTCTGGCCTGGGTCGGAGCCACTGTCTCCTGGATACTGGTCTTTGTCTTGTGTTTTTCTCTCTCTTACGGGTGGAGTTCATCATCAATCATTTGCTAAGGAAAAGGGCATTAGAGGTAAAAGTTTTGAGAGCTTGCGTGTCTGCAGCTATGTATTCTACCTCCCATCTGATTGACAGATTGGCTAGATGTAGAATTCTTTGTTAATAGCATTTTTCACTTAGTATTTTGAAGATTTTGTCCCTTTGCTTTCTAGCGCCTATGTAATTTATTATTTAGAAGTTGAAGGCCCTTCTAGTTTCCAAGTCCATAAATGTGGCATGTTTCTGGTTTTTCTTTCCTCAGTCTCTCTCCGTCTGAAAGCTTTTTGACCTCCAGGCTAATGCCCACAAGTCTCCTGGGGATGCTCTTCCAAGGTCAAAACGTATTTCCTCATATCCCATAGGGCTCAAACTGAGAATAATAATTACAGATTCTCCATTTCTTTCATTCAGCAAATGATTTCTTGAGCTCGCACTGGGTGCCGGACAGTCTGCTAAGTGTGGGTTTGCAGCGGTCAACAGGGCAACTAGAACTCTTGCCCTCGGTGGAGCCTGGGGACGGTGAACAGAGAAGGGTGTGGAACTGGATCGTACAATCGCATGTAATGAAGAAGAGAGGGTGTTGCAATGGTGACGAATGAGGGTGATCAAGGAAAGTCTCTCTGAGTTCTGAAAGATGGGAAGGGGCCAGCGTGTGAAGAGCTGCGGTGGAATGTTCCAGGCAGAGGTTTCCACAGATGATGAACTTCCTGTGCTAGCCTGTCAGACATACTTGACCGGGATTCCTGTTTCTTCTTTCATTCTTTTTGACCACGAAACAGCGTGTGGGATATTACTTCCCTGACCAGGGGTTGAACCTGTGCCCCCTACAATGGAAGTACACCGGGGAATTCCCACATCCTGGTTACTTCTTGAATCTCACCTCTGACTCTCATCTCTGGCATCCTTGCTGTTCTGTGAACATACGGGGCACGCCCCAGCTTCAGGGACTTGGAGCTCATCACTGCCTCAGCCCCACAATCCCGCCTGGATTGTTACCTCAAGCTGCTTCAAGTATCAAATGTCACCTTCTCATTGAGACCATCCTTGGCTGCCGTGTTGAAAATTGCAAACCCACTCCTCAGCCTCTCTGACTCCCTCTCAGCTTTATTGCTTTTCCCTTAATGCTGATTCTCATCCAGTTCACTTCAGTTCAGTTAGTGGCTCAGTCATGTCTTACTCTTTGTGACCCCATGGACTGCAGCATGCCAGGCCTCCGTGCCTGTCCATCACCAACTCCCGGAGTATACTCAAACTTATGTCGATCGAGTTGGTGATCCCATCCAACAATCTCATTCTCTGTCATCCCCTGCTCCCCCCACCTTCAATCTTTCCCAGCATCAAGGTCTTTTCTAAGGAGTCAGTTCTTCTCATGAGGTAGCCCAAAGTATTGAAGCTTCAGCTTCACCATCAGTCCTTCCAATGAATATTCAGGACTGATCTCCTTTAGGATGGACTGGGTGGACCTCCTTGCAGTCCAAGGGACTCTCAAGAGTCTTCTCCAACACCACAGTTCAAAAGCATCAGTTCTTCAGTGCTCAGCTTTCTTTATAGTCCAACTCTCACATCCATACCTGACCACTGGAAAAACCATAGCTTTGACTAGATGGACCTTTGTTGGCAAAGTAATGTCTCTGCTTTTTAACATGCTGTCTAGGTTGGTCATAGCTATTCTTCCAAGGAGCAAGCCTCTTTTAATTTCATGGCTACAGTCACCATCTGCAGTGATTTTGGAGCCCAAGAAAATAAAGTCTCTCACTGTTTGCATTGTTTCCCCATCTATTTGCCATGAAGTGGTGGGACCAAATGCCATGATCTTAGTTTTCTAAATGTTGAGTTTTAAGCCAGCTTTTTCATTTTTTCCTTTCACCTTCATCAAGAGGCTCTTTAGTTCCTCTTCACTTTCTGCCATAAAGGTGGTATCTTGACTCCAGCTTGTGCTTCATCCAGCCCAGCATTTCTCATGATGTACTCTGCATATAAGTCAAATAAACAGGGTGACAATATCCGTACGTCAAGAACCTTGACGTACTCTTTTCCCAATTTGGAACCAGTCTGCTGTCCCATGTCTGGTTCTAACTGTTGCTTCTTGACGTGCACACAGATTTTTCATGAGGCAGATCAGGTGGTCTGGTATTCCCATCTCTTGAAGAATTTTCCACAGTTTGTTGTGATCCACACAGTCAAAGGCTTTGGTATAGTCGATAAAGCAGAAGTAGATGTTTTTCTGGAACTCTGTTGCTTTTTCTATGATCCAACAGATGTTGGCAATTTGATCTCTGCTTCCTCTGCCTTTTCTAAATCCAGCTGGAACATCTGGAAGTTCTCGTTCACATACTGTTGAAGCCTGGCTTGGAGAATTTTGAGCATGACTTTGCTAGCGTGTGAGATGAATGTAATTGTGCTGTAGTTTGAAAACTCTTTGAAGTGAAGTCGCTCAGTCGTGTCCGACTCTTTGTGACCCCATGGACTGTAGCCTACCAGGCTCCTCAGTCCATGGGAGTTTCCAGGCAAGAATACTGGAGTGGGTTGCCATTTCCTTCTCCGGGGGATCTTCCTGACCCAGGGATCAAACCCAGGTCTCCCACATAGTAGGCAGATGCTTTACCATCTGAGCTTTTGGCATTGCCTTTTTTGGGACTGAAATGAAAACTGACCTCTTCCAGTCCTGTGGCCACTGATGAACTCTCCAAATTTGCTGGCATACTGAGTGCAACACTTTCACAGCATCCTCTTTTAGGATTTGAAAGAACTCAGCTGGAATTCTATCACCTCCACTAGCTTTGTTCATAGTGATGCTTCCTAAGACCCACTTGACTTCACATTCCAGGATGTCTGGCTCTCGGTGAGTGATCACACCATCGTGATTATCTGGGTCATGAAGATCTTTTTTGTACAGTTCTTCTGTGTATTCTTGCCACCTCTTCTTAATATCCTCTGCTTCTGTTAGGTCCATACCATTTCTGTCCTTTATTGAGCCCATCTTTACATGAAATGTTCCCTTGGTATCTCTAATTTTCTTGAAGAGGTTTCTAGTCTTTCCCATTCTATTGTTTTCCTCTATTTCTTTGCATTGGTCACTGAGGAAGGCTTTCTTATCTCTCCTTGCTATTCTTTGGAACTCTGCATTCAAATGGGTATATCTTTCCCTTTTCTCCTTTGCTTTTCGCTTCTCTTCTTTTCACAGCTATTTGTAAGGCCCCCTCAGACAATCATTTTGACTTTTTGCATTTCTTTTTCTTGGGAATGGTCTTGATCCCTGCCTCCTGTACAATGCCATGAACCTCTGTCCATAGTTCTTCCAGCCCTCTGTCTATCAGATCAAATCCCTTGAATCTATTTGTCACTTCCACTGTATAATCTCATCCAACAAGGTACTTCTTGATGTGTCTTATTTACAGTCTGTCTGCCCTTACTAAAATGTAAACTCCCCAAGGGCAATGATTTGTTTGCATTTTGTTCCCTGCCAAGGACAGTGCCAAAGACGATGTCTGGCACATAGAAGGTGATTGATAAATACGTTCTGAGTGAGTGAATGGCTCTGAGAGTGAAAAAGCTTGGTATATTTGGGCAACAGAAGGCCAGTGCATGGGACAGGGTGAGCACGTGAGGCAGGACGGGAGAGGAGATTGGAAAAGTGGGCAGAAGGCAGACACAGGGGCCCGATGGGGCACAGAAAGGAGGGCGGGTTTTATCCAAAGGGTAACAGAAGGCCTTTGAAGGGTTTTAAATAGGGGAATGGACTTATCCAATCAGCAAATCTTGAGGGATCGTGGTAGCTGCCATGAGGGGCCTGGATTTGGAATGCACATGTGGGTGCTCAGTCTCTAAGTCGTGTCCAGCTCTTTGCGACCCCATGGACTATAGACTGCCAGGCTCCTCTGTCCCTGGGATTCTCCAGGCAAGAATGCTGGAGTGGGTTGCCATGCCCTCCTCCAGGGGATCTTCCCCACCCAGGGATGGAACCCATGTCTCCTGCGTCTCCTGCATTGCAGATGGATTCTTAACTGCTGAGCCACCTGTGAAGCCTGGATTTAGAGCAGGGAGTAGAAATGTGGAGATGAGTTACAGTGGCTTCAGCAGTAGTCCAAGCATGAGGCAGTGTGGATGGGCTGAGTAAACAGATTCCAGATCTGATAAGAAATCTGTGCTCAATCCTTGTCTCAGGATCCTTGATAAAATTCTACCTCTTTTTGTGAGATTTGCCTTCAAATTTCAAAGTGGGTTTGGTGGTTAATGACCCAACTAGACTCTAAAAGAGATAGGAAGAGGATAAATTAAATCCTGCCAACCCTGAGAAGTTATGACCAAGAACTCAGAGGAATCCTTGCCTTAACCTTCACAGCCCTTGGCATGGGCCTTCCTCCGCTCTGCTTGGCCCATGGCTGGTCATTCTTCTCAGGACACCCTGAATCCGCCCTGCCCTGTCCATCCCCGAGGAATGAACCCTCCCTTGATCTCTCCTGCTCCCAGTTCACTGTGTATAGATCAATCTATGCTTACTGCTCTTTTAAAACAAAACAAAAACTATCTATTTATTTGGCTGCTCCACGTCTTAGTTGCAGCACGTGGTATCTTCAATTTTTCTTGAGGCATGCGAGATCTTTTTAGTTGCAAAGTGTGGGAAACAATGAGAGACTTTATTTTGGGGGGCTCCAAAATCACTACAGATGGTGACTGCAGCCATGAATTAAAAGATGCAGGCTTCTTGGAAGAAAAGCTATGACCAGCCTAGACAGCATGTTAAAAAGCAGAGACATTATTTTGCCAACAAAAGTCCATCTAGTCAAAGCTATGGCTTTTCCAGTAGTCATGTATGGATGTGAGAGTTGGACTATAAAGAAAGCTGAGTGCTGAAGAATTGATGCTTTTGAACTGTGGTGTTGGAGAAGACTCTTGAGAGTCCCTCGGACAGCAAGGAGATCCAACCAGTCCATCCTAAAGGAAATCAGTTGCTGAAGCTGAAACTCCAATACTTTGGCCACCTGATGCAAAGAACTGACTCATTGGAAAAGACCCTGATGCTCGGAAAGATTGAAGGCGGGAGGAGAAGGGGATGACAGAGGATGAGATGGTTGGATGGCATCACCGATTCGATGGACACGAGTTTGAGCAAGCTCTGGGAGATGGTGATGGACAGGGAGGCCTGGTGTGCTGCAGTCCATGGGGTCGCAAAGAGTTGGACATGACTGAGCGACTGAACTGAACTGAACTGAACTGGTGAGATCTAGTTCCTGAACAAGGATCAAATCCTAGCCCCTTGCACAGGGAGTGTGGCGTCTAGCCACGGGACCCCCAGGGACGTCTTCTCTGCTTACTGCTCTGAACTAAAATTATTCACTGATCTGCCTGTCTTCCCACCTAGACCATGAAGTCTTTGAGGACGAGGACCTTGTCTGCTCATCGTTGTGTCCTGGCTTGTCTGCAGTGTCTCACTGGCACATAGCAGGTGCTCAGTCAGACTACTGAACTTGACCACCACAGCCCACCCTGGCCACGTCCTCATCAGGAGATAACAGAAGCTGGCTTGTCTTTTTCGGCCCCAAGCGTTCAATCTGATCAGGCCCGGACACTCTTTCCAGGCTCTTTTCCACATTGGGCAGACACTCCCCAGGGGCAAAGCCTCAGAGAATTCTCTCCAGTGAGCACTGAGACTTGGCTAGGCAGGGAAAGGATTCTGAAGCTCTCTCCAAATAAACTGAAAGGATTAGCTCCTGTTGAAACAGCATGGGAGTTGTCAGTAAGGAAATAGTCTTTCTGAGATGAACCCTCCTGAAATTGATAATACAATGCTTTCAAATATGAGCTACTGACAGGACAGAAGCCTGCTTGCCACCGAGCCTGACACCCCCTTGCAGGTCAGGGATCTAGTCATGCCGATCCCACTAATGGTGGGTGTACAGCAGAGGTCAAGACGCAGCCCCCATGAGATCTCGGAGCAGCAGTGGTGAGGGGGGGCCCTTAACTGGTTAGCAGGCATGGTCTAATAACAGTAACGTCACAAGGAAAGTATGGATTCAGGTTTTCTGAATAGAGTTCAAACTTTATGTAGAATGAACAGTCAGAAGCCTCCACGAGCCAGGTAAGATTGGAAAAGACTTCATTTCAAATTTTTATCAAGAATATTCATACAGGGCTTCCTTGATGGTCCAGTGGTTGAGAATGCACCTGTCCACACAGGGGACACAGGTTTGATCCCTGGTCTGGGATGATCCCACATGCCAAGGGGCAACCAAGCTGGCACGCCACAACTGCTGGAGCCCACATGTCCTAGAGCCAGTGCTCTGCAGCAGGAGAAGACACCGCAGCCAGAAGTCTGCACCCCACTGGTGCAGCTAGAGAAAGCCCCGTTCAGCAGCGAGGACCCAGAGCATGAAGAAGGGTGTTGGATCAAAAGGGACGGTGAGTTTGTTTCATCCGTTTGTTTATCTATTCATTCCGCGGCTACCCATTAAGCACCTACTGTGTGGAGTTGGGAATTTGGACCATATGCTAAAGGGCTCTTAAAGAGACACAATTATAAAGTGACACAATTATAAAGCTGACCTTCATAGAGCTCTTACTGTGTGCCCTGCTGCAAAGAACTTTAATTATCTCATCAAATCCTCCTGATTTAACCCTTCAAGTTGAGACTATTATTGTTCCCCATTTCACAAATGAGAGACTTAGATTTGGAAAAGGGAAGCCAGGTACTGTCAAGAGGCAGAAGCCTTGATTTGAGCGGAAGGACTCTGACCCCAGTGCCTTATACTCCTCCTCCTCCTACTGGTCACATGCATTATTCCTACTTTAATTCTGTGTTCCCGTTATTCGATGAAGGCCCAGAGAGGTTGCGTGACTTATCCAAGCTAGTCTTGGCAGCACTGGGCTGCAAAGCCAGTTCCTGAGAGCTCCAAGTCTGGGCTCTCTCCTCCACTTGCATCAAACCGAGTTCTTTTTGTCCTGCTTCCTGCAGAAGTGGAGCTAAGATGAGAAAGGGCCCCAGGAAGCTGGGGGGGGGGGGTGGGGGTGCAGGGAATGATTGCCCAGGCCTGGAAGCTTTTATACACTCAGATCTCCCCTTGTTGGTGGAAGAACTCATCATCATATTCCCCGAGACTGCTGCGGAGATGCTGTGGCATTTCTGGTGTGCCTGACGAGGTGTTGCTCCGCCGGGGCCCTCGGCCAGCTGGCCTCTCCTGGAGCCCCTGTGGGGTCTGGACGCTCCAGACCCTGTGCTGTGGGGAGAGAGACGTCAGACGTGGCGCATCATTCCGGAGCCCTCACTCAGCTTCAGGCACGTAGCTGAGACGTTGCGCGCGGACATTCAGAGCATCAGGGCACCCTCATGGCCGGAGACGAGTCCACACTCGTTATGAATTCCGTTTTACAGAGGAGGAGCTGCGGCACGGACAGGGTGACTTGTCTGAGTCTAACAGGCATCCAAGTTTAAAGTAGGTTCTCTGGGGTTCGGAGAGGGGCTGAGCCATAAATAGTTGAAGTCCAGGGGCCTGGAGTAAGGGCATCTGGAGTGGGAGGGCCTGATTCGTGGGCCCCAGGCACTCCTGTCTGTGTGCCTTTTCTTCCATAAAAAAAATATTAAATATATTTTATGGCTCTGTTGGAATAAAGACAAATCGAATCCAGACTAAATGTATTATTTATTCATTATAATTAGATTCGTTTTTTTCCCTCCTGACTTTAAAGTAAATGAAAAGTAAAACAACGTGGGGTCCCCTAAAGGTTTCGTGGATCCTATTCGATGAGCCTCTCGTGCCTAACGGAGAAGCCGCCCGCCAGGGGTCCTGATGCCCTGCCTGCTGACCCTATGGCCTTGGCAGGGTCACCTGACTTCTCTGTGCCTCACTCTCTCTCCCTGGAGAATGGGAATAAATGACAGACTATATGGAAATGATGATAATGAGGAAGACGTGAGTAATACATGTAAAATGCTCAGCACAGTGTCTGCCCACACTGCAGACGGAACTCATCAGCCTCCATAACTGTGAGGCTCAGTTCCTCATAACCAGACAGATGAGTGAATCCATCCTACCGCTTCTGTTTCTGTGGAGAAACCTGGAGAACATGATATATTGCCAGGATAAATTTTTGATTAAAATGTTTTCTCCCATAAAATAAAAAAAAATACTTGCATATTAATACAAATTCACCAAGACAACCTTTTGCTAATATTTGGATATATTTTCTTCCACCTTTTATTTTGTTACCCTGCTTATTTAACTTACATGCAGAGTTCAGCATGTGAAATGCCGGACTGGACGAATCACAAGCTGGAATTTAGATTGTCAAGAGCAATATCACCAACCTCAGATACGCAGATAATACCTCCGTAATGGCAGAAAGCAGGGAGAAACTAAAGAGCCTCTTGATGAAGGTGAAAGAGGAGAGTGAAAAAGCTGGCTTAAAACACAACATTCAAAATACAAAGTTCATGGCATCCAATCCCATCACTTTATGGCAAATAGATGGGGAAAAGTGGAAACAGTGACAGATTTTATTTTCTTGGTCTCCAAAGTCATTGTGGACAGTGACTGCAGCCACAAAATTAAAAGACACCTGATCCTTGAAAGAAAAGCTATGGGAAACCTAGTATTAAAAAGCCAAGACATTACTTTGCCAACAAAGGTCCGTCTAGTCAAAGCTATGACTTTTCCAGTAGTCATGTACGGATGTGAGAGTTGGATCATAAAGAAGGTTGCGCACCAAAGAATTAATGCTTTCGAATTTTGATGCTGGAGAAGACTCTTGAGAGTCCCTTGGATAGCAAAGAGATCAAACCAGTCAATCCTAAAGGAAATCAACAGTGAGGCTCCAATACTTTGGCCACCTGATGTGAAGAGCTGACTCATTGGAAAAGACCCTGATGGTGGGAAAGATTGAAGGCGGGAGGAGAAGGGGACGACAGAAGATGAGATGGTTGGATGGCAACACCGACTCAGTGGACATGAATTTGAGCAAGCTCCAGGAGATGGTGAAGGACAGGGAGGCCTGGCGTGCTGCAGTCCATGGGGTCACAAAGAGTTGGACACAACTTGGCAGCCGAACAAAAGCCTTTTATTTTCTTGGCTACATCAGGTCTTAGTTGCAGGATGCGGGGTCTTTGTTGCATCATGTGGGACCTTTGGCTCTGGTGGGTGGGCTCAGGAGTTGCAGTATGCAGGCTTAGCTACTGCTTGATATATGTGAGCCCCCAGTTCCCTGACCAGGGATCAGACACACATCCCCTGCATTGCAACGTGGATTCTTAACCACTGGACCACCAGGCAAGTCCCTCCTTTCACCTTTTCAATAAAAGTTTTTAACACTGTTGAGATGTCTCACTATAATTTTGTTTTCTTCTTTAAAAATTTAGCATTATGACAAATTACATCTCCTCATACTATTACACGCCTTGGAAACACATTCTTTTCTGACAGTAGAACAGAAGTGAAAGGGAAAAGAAAGTGAAAGTCGCTCAGTCATGTCCGACTCTTTGCGACCCCGCAGACTGTACAGTCCATGGCACTCTCCAGGCCAGAATACTGGAGTGGGCAGGCTTTCCCTTCTCCAGGGGATCTTCCCAACCCAGGGATCGAGCCCTGCTCTCCCACACTGCTGGCATATTCTTTACCAAGGGAAGCCTAGCATAAAAGTGGTACATGCCTATTGTAGGGGCTTCCAGATGGCTCAACGGTAAAGATTCTGCCTGCAATGCAGGAGACACGGGTTGGATCCCTGCATCAGGAAGACACCCTGGAGGAGAAAACGGAAGCCCTTTCCAGTGTTCTTGTCGGGATAATCCTGTGGACCGAGAGGAGCGGCGGGCTATGGTTCAGGGGTTTGCAAGGAGTCGGATGAGACTGAGCAGGCATGCATGCATACTTATTGTAGAACATTTGAAAAATACAGAATAGTGTAAAAATGAATGAGAAACAAACAAGAATGAAGAGTTTCCTACAATCCTACCAAGCATTATTAGCGTGTGTTTGTGATACATTCCAGTCTGTTCTCTCCTCACGGAAATCATTATAATAATAGATTTGCTCTACTTTTTCATATTACAATCTCATGAAATAATCTTCAAAATCTTATTTTTCAATGGTTTCATAATTGTTACATGAATGTACCATGGGATTTTTTGGTATACATATCACCTCATTTGTGTTTTTGCTTTTTGTATCACCCCGATTGTGAACTGTAAAATATAATCTTAAACTGTAGGTTAAATGTCATAGGCAGAGGCTCCATAAATCACTTCACTATTCCCTCTGGTTGGACGTTTAGGAAGACTCAGCATATATTAGAAACACTAGATCAGATCTCCTTCCCACCAGCGTTCTGCAAAACTGGTGCATTCGTCCACTTTACGCCCAGCCTCTTTTCTTCTAATTCAATACCCCTCACTCACTTAGGTACACTTGCCTCTGTGTGTAGGATGTATGAAGGATCACAGTGGTGAGAAGTTGACTGCTCGCCAGAGGATCTCGGATCTTGGACTTTCTTTTATAGGCAACAAGGAATGAGCAAAGACTTAAATAACAGAAGGCCCTGAGCACATCAGATCTGTTTTCCAGAAAGATCAGTCTGGTAGGAAAGGCGCCATAGGTGCAGAAGGGAAATGATAAAGGCAGTAAGTCTAGGTAAGAAGGCTTTCCACTGAGAGGTGAGGAATAGAGCGCTGGAAATAGAAATGAGAACGATGAGAGAAAGACCTTACAGATGAAGGTGAGGCATTGGACTTGTCTGGCTTTGGGTTTTGTGTTTCCACTGCTGGAGGCTCCCGTTCCATCTTGGACATGGAACTAAGATCCTACATGCCTCTCAGCCAAAACAAACAAACAAAAAAGCATAAAAAAATAAAAAGGAAGAAATGAGGCTTGGTAATCAAAGAGGAGGGAGGAACGTGGTAGAGAGGCCACTGATAATTTTGAGGATGATGAAGCCTTGTAAGTAAAACCCTGCCCTTATGCCCACCAACTTCTGGAAGGGCAAGCAGACAGACCCCACTCCCAGAAAGTTCCCCATCTGATTACAGCCAACCAGTCACAGACATCCTCAAAGTCAAGAAGGTGACGTCAAACATCTTTGCCATCCTGTGCTCTCTGCTTCGGCACCCTTTCTCCCACTTTGCGTTTTCTTCCATCTTCTACCCCCAGCCTCCCCCAGGGCCTCTGGCTTCACGTAGCTACAACCCCTTGTGGTTGAGGCTAAAGAGACTTACTTGTTTTTTCTTTTTTTCTAAAGAAACTTATTTCTATCTTACCAATATTAATAGGTTCCTGAAGACGTTTGCGACATTATCACAGTAAAAGATCTGCCTTCTTGGGACTTCCCTGGCAGTCCAGTGATTAAGACTCTGCCTTCCAATGCAGGGGGCACAAGTTCCATCCCTGGTTGGAGAACCAAGATCCCACATGCCATGGAGTGGGTGCAACCAAAAATTGAAAAAGAGATCCGCCTTCTCATCTCCTTGGTGGATTGAGAATGACAAGGCGAAGAGAGAGTGCAGAACCCAGGGAAACCCATCCTGCCGCACACCAAGAGAGGAGACACAAAAAAGATCAGGGTCAAACTCGGGTTGCCAATTTCCGTTCGATGCATTCTCTTTTGGTAACACAGGTCTTGTCTGCCAACGTCAAGGGGGCGGGGAGCGGGTTTGTTGGGCAGAGGGTGGCATGCTCTTGGCAGACGACGTTGATTGTGGTTATTGGAGCAACGCTTTTGAGTCACAATTTTTCTACCTCTAATGTGGCCCGAGTATTACCAGTGTGGTTGCAGCTATGCCTGAAGGGAAACTTTCCCTTCAAGAGGAAGCTCCACTTCCTGATTCAAGCAGTGGTCACCTTCTCTGCCAGGAGGCTGTGTCTGGGGTTCCTTGACCAGGTCGTCACTTTGCCTTATCCTTCATCAAATTGTCTCTTGCTGACCAATCTCCTTTTCTCTGGCTTCATGTTCTCATGTGGCAGGAAGTCCATCGCAGGAACAGGTCAGCGGCTTTTGGTTCCTTCTCGTATTGCTGCCCATAGGAGGAGGGGTGACGATCTGATTGCCGGGTTTGGGAGAAGGAACAGGCATGCTCAGTTCAGGGCCTTCTTCCTTCCTCTCCAGCAACACACGTCTCTGCTCCTCCAAGCCTTCGGTCCAGCAGGAGCAGGCTCTACCCCTGAAGCAGGGGTAGAATGGGGTCTACTGCCATCTCAAACTGAGTGGCTCAGTCTAATTCTAGGGTGAAGAATTAGAAGGCCCCTTCGTCAGGCACCAAAAGCCAACGTTCCCTTATCAGTTTTATTGGTCATAAAAGGTTTTCATCTCTACCTACTTGATTCTGTGTTTTCCCTTCATTTTATTCCAAATTCAAGCAGGAAAAAAGTGTCATGTTATTTATCGGGCTTTCTCCCAACCCTAATACTCCCAGAAGAGCACACCTAAGACGCTTATAATAAAATCACAGAATTGGACCTCCCAATACATAGAAATAAGACATCATTCATCTTAAGACTAACAACAGAGATGACACGTAATTCATTTTAAGTCTAGCAACAAAGCGATGGGATTTTTTTTTTCTTTTAAAGTTGTGTTCTTCCAATCTGTAGCTAAAATATTTACACGGGACTTTGGTGATATGCAGGCAGTGGTTTACAGAGCACAGCCTGTTCAAACCAAACAGTTGCTCTGTTCCCAATTTTGGAAACTCGTCAAGGAATCAGTGTTTACTTAGACAACTTGGGCCCCAAGCGGCCCTTGTGTAGGCTGGATTCAATCCAAGGGAAGCCACGGCCCGGGAACATTCTTCCTTCTCCCCTGACCATTAAATCACAGACCTCTTGGCTCTCCAGGGCCCCCTGGAGGGCAGCTGGTCCAGCCTCTAGTCCACTGTCCGGTCCCTGGCTAGACTACGGAGACTAGGTTCTTGTTTAGAATTGGCTCCGTGGCGCCAACCCAATGAGTAATCCTGTGTGCGAACGTCTTACTCATTTAACTCCCAAAGAGAGAGTGTAGGCTTGAGGGCAGAGGATTTAATGTGTAATATGTGGATGTCTTGGATTAGTTCAGAGCATCATGCAAGGGGTGGGCCAGTGGTGGGAAACAGACCATGGAAAACCTAGGAAGGTCAAGTCTGAGTGTCCAGGAAATGAGATCTGCGACTTGTACCCAAAATTAGAAAACAAGCCCAACATCATTGAAGAACAATATATATGAGCGTGAGGATCAAGAATAACGCACGGAGAAAGCATGTGCCGTGGTACCTAGGCTCTCAAGAAGAGATAGTAGTTATTGTCATTACTGTTCTCTCTGAGATGATTTTGAAAAATAATGAGGGACTTCCCTGGTGGCCCAGGGGCTAAGACTCTGTGCTCCCAATGCAGGGGGCCTGAGTTTGATCCCTGATCAGGAACTAAATCCCACATGCCACAGCTAAAGATTCTGCGTGCTTCACCGAGATCAAACACCCCATATGCTGCAACTAGAACCCAGTGTAGGCACATACATAAATACTAAAAACTAAAAATGAGATCAGCACACAGGTGAGCCCAGTGAGAGCAACAGCGGGGTTAAAGCAGTGAGTACCGTCGTTTCTGTCAGCTCCGTCGTCTTTTTATGTGGCTGGTGACTGTCTTTTCCTGATCCCGGATGGTTCTAACAGCACCATCAGCCACGGCCTCGTCGGAACAGTGGTGGAGAGTGACTTCAGTTCAGTTCAGTTCAGTTCAGTCGCTCAGTCGTGTCCGACTCTTTGCGACCCCATGAACCGCAGCACGCCAGGCCTCCCTGTCCATCACCAACTCCCGGAGTCCACTCAAACCCATGTCCATTGAGTCGGTGATGCCATCCAACCACCTCATCCTCTGTCGTCCCCTTCTCCTCCTGCCCCCAGTCTTTCCTAGCATCGGGGTCTTTTCCAATGAGTCAGCTCTTCGCATCAGGTGGCCAAACTATTGGAGTTTCAGCTTCAACATCAGTCCTTTCAGTGAACACCCAGGACTGATCTCCTTTAGGATGGACTGGTTGGATCTCCTTGCAGTTCAAGGGACTCTCAAGAGTCTTCTCCAACACCACAGTTCAAAAGCATCAATTCTTGGCACTCAGCCTTCTTCACAGTCCAACTCTCACATCCATACATGACCACAGGAAAAACCATAGCCTTGACTAGACGGACCTTTGTTGGCAAAGTAATGTCTCTGCTTTTCAATATGCTATCTAGGTTGGTCATAACTTTCCTTCCAAGGAGTAAGCGTCTTTTAATTTCTTGGCTGCAATCACCATCTGCAGTGATTTTGGAGCCCCCAGAAATAAAGTCTGACACTATTTCCACTGTTTCCCCATTTATTTGCCATGAAGTGATGGGACCAGATGCCATGATCTTCGTTTTCTGAATGTTGAGCTTTAAGCCAACTTTTTCACTCTCCTCTTTCACTTTCATCAGGAGGCTCTTTAGGATAGTGACTTAGGCCTGGCTAACATTTCTTCCAGTGTGATTGGTCCCAGGATGGGGTTGTTACCCAAGTGGGCCAATCAGATCCTTCTGTGGGATTTGTAATTTCCCCACCATGAGGAACGTTGCTGTAATAGAAAGAGTATGATCTTTGGCGTCCATAGGTGTGGATTCTGGCTCATGAATCTGGGCAAGTTTCTTTACTTCTTTGAGTCTCAGTGTCTTCATCATGGCTTCCCTGGTGGTTCAGATGGTAAAGCGTCTGCCTGCAAGGAGGAAGACCTGGGTTCGATCCCTGGGTCAGGCAGATCCTCTGGAGAAGGAAATGGCAACCCACTGCAGTACTCTTGCCTGGAAAATTCCATGGATGGAGGAGCCTGGTGGCCTACAGTCCATGGGGTTGCAGAGTCAGACACAACTGAGCGACTTCTGTGGTTCACTGGGTCTTCATCATAGTACACAATGGAGTCAAACTGATCCTTCAGGGTTGTGAGGATTAATAGATAAAATATAAACAGTGCTTGGACATAGTAGACGTCAATCAATGGCTTCTGTTGATAATATTTATATTAAAAGAAAAAAAAACCCTCTAATTAATTCTCCCCCTTCGCCCACTTTGCCTAATCAATCTTCACTCTGTGAAGCATTTTCAATTAACAATAATTGGGAAGCCTCTACGTTGTAGTAGAGAAGGCTCATCTTTAATTTTCCCTTACCCTTGAGGTCTCAGGAGCATAGAAATAGGATGAGAGAGTAAACTCTTAGAACGTAAAAGGCATTGTCTGCTCAAGCCACTGATGGTAAGTGGCCAGGAAATCCTTATCCCAGGGTTTAAGAAGTTGTCTTCAGTCGAGATGCTGGAGCAGTACTGCTGCTAGAACTTTCTGTTCTGATAGGAACATTGTATGCCTACCCTGTCCAGTACGATAACCACTAGCTGCATGTGGCTATCGACCACTTGGAATATGGTCACTGGACTGAAGAGCTCAACTATGTGTTCACTTAAATTAATTTAAATTTAAATATCCACTTGTGGCAATGGCTCCCCTACTGGATGGAGCAGCTCTAGACCAGAGTGTGGTGTGAGTGCAGATGTGGGTGAGGATCATACTCAGAGCTGGCTCAGCCAGGAATGCGTGCAGGAAGGGCTGTAATCCGCAAGTGGCTGGGGTCATGGGGCCTTCGGGATTGGAGCAATTGGTCAAGGAAAGTCATCTAGTTGGCAACTTAAAACAATTATGCTGGGACTTCCCTGGTAGTTCAGTGGTAAAAGATCTGCCTGCCAGTTCTGGGGGCATTGGTTTGATCCCTGATCTGGGAAGATTTCACGTGCTGAGGGGCAACTAAGCCCGTGCACCACCATTACTGAAGCCCACGTGGTCTAGCGTCTGATTCACAGCGAGAAGCCACCCATAAGAAGCCCGTGTGCCGCAACTCGAGAGAAGCCCCTGCTAGCCACACCTAGAGAAAGCCTGTGCACTGCAATGCAGACCCAGAGCTGCCAGAAATGAATAAAAATAAACTAAAAAGAAAATGTATGCTGAGGGACCTAGAAATGGTCATACCAAGTGAAGAAAGTCAGAGAAAGACAAATAGCACATGATGTCATTTGTATGTGGAGTCTGAAACAACAATGATACAAAGGGAGCTATTTAAAAAAGCAGAAATAGGCTCACAGACATAGGAAACAAACTGACTGTTATCGGCGGGGAAGGGCGGGGAAGGGATAAATTGCGGATTTGGCATTAACAGATGCATACTATCATATATAAAATAGATAAACAGCAAGGACCTATTGCATAGCACAGGGAACTATATTCAGTATCTTGTAATAACCTGTAATGGAAAAGAATCTGAACAAGGATATATATATGTTTATATACATACAGGTATAAATACAACTGAATCACCTTGCTGTACATCTCAAACGTTGTTAATTAACTATACTTCAACAACAAAAGAATCCCCCACAATGCATGCTGATTCAGCTACTCTGTGGCAAAGTGAAGACCATCTTAGAATTTGCTTTTAAATTTATAAATTGCAAAGTAAGTTAACAAGTTGCAGAAAGATTAGTAACCAGAAGTCAGAAAAATCCTTCCAAATTCCACTACAGAATTGTGATCATATTTATATATTTCCTTTCAGTCTTTCACATAGGTTTGTTTATAATTCACAGGCATATTTATGTAGTGGACATACATTTTCAATTATAATCTCCATGGAGATACATTTTATACCCTACATTTTTCATTTAGCATAAGTATTAATATTTTTCTGTTTCATCAGATTCTGTATATAATTTTTAATAATTGAAAAATATTTTACTGGCTACATTCCCTATATATAATTCATATAGCCATCTACTGACTTTTGCATTTCTTTAGGATATTTTCGATTTTCTTCAGAGGGTTGCTGGGACAGGTGTTCTAAGGCACACTACTGACTCCACCCCTCTGAATCTTTTTATTTTTGTGTACCACCCCTCTGAATCTTTTTATTTTTGTGTAGCAGAAGGAGATTTGAATGTAGACAGACCTGGATTTAAATCTGGGGCCTTCATCACTTAGTAGCTCCATAACCTCTGAGGAGATCCTTCATCCCTGAGCTTCAGTTTTTTTCATCTATAAAATGGGAATAATAATATCTGCCTTTTTGGTTGTCATCAGGTATTTGTAAATTTCCACCCATACTGTCTGGAACCAAGAAGCAGCTCATGAATTATAACACCATTATAAATATTTTAAAGTTATAACTATTTTTATTTTTCAAACTATTTTATTATCCTTATTGTTACCTTATTTTATTTTTTTGGCTGTGCAGCTTGTGGGATCTTAGTTCCCTGAGCAGGGATTGAACCCGCAACCCCTGCATTGGGACCACAGAGTCTTAACCACTGAAATGCCAGGGAATTCCCTTTAAAATTATAATCAGTTTTTAGAAAGTTGAGTTTCTAGTAGTGTTTATAATCTGAGTACCTCTCAATTGCAAGAAATATCCTGATTTATGCTAATGAGTCTCATGGCCTATCCCATCGGATTGAACCAGAATCCCCATCAACTTAGATGCTGGAGGCAGAGGGATCCTAAAGCTTAGAGAAATGGGTGCCAAGGGGAAACTCGGTGGGGGGCGGGCACCGAGGGAAGCGGCAGAATGGGCGGGGCGGTGAGGGCTGAGGGGGATTTGCCTCTCACCTACTAATGAACTAGGCTTCCCTGAAAGCACAGCTGGTAAAGAATCCGCCTGCAATGTGGGAGGCCTGAGTTCTATCCGTGGGTTGGGAAGATCCCCTGGAGAAGGGACAGGCTACCCACTCCAGTATTCTGGCCTGGGGAATTGCATGGACTGCGTAGTCCACGGGGTCGCAAAAGTGGGACACGACTGAGCGACTTTCGCTTACTAACCAACTGCACAAACTTCCCCTTTGGCTTGCTTCTCTCCACGGCTCTCCTTTTCCCACAGTGGTGGGTGGGGTGATGCACTGCAAACGAGGAATGTCAAAACGGAGGCGGAGGAGCAGAGAGGAGGACGCACAGGAGGCAGTGCTGCCAGAGCCGGCCGCCCTAGGGGGACAGGCAGGGCGCTGCACGTGGGATTCTGTCCCTCTGGGGTGCTCTAGTCCTGCCTGAGCCTCTGTGAGCAAACTCCTAAGACCCTGCGAGCTGGGTTTTCCTTGTGGGTTAAAATGGGGATGATGATAATAATAATGTCCACATGAAATTGACAAGCTCCAATAATAAAGAAACCGCAGGGCTCAGCCTTCGAGCGTGGAGCACCAGGTCCTGGGGCGGGGGGGCGGCAGGGCAGCTCACACCCATTCCCTTTTCCAATGGACAAATGGTCCCCAAAGGCTGGCAACGTTATGTCCACTTTACAAAGAGGAAACCAGACCCCTGAGAGATGAGGGTTTGTGCTCAACCCGGTGCACCTCCCTGCTTTGCACACTGTAAAGCTCTGGATGGTCATAATCTGTCGTGATGACCCTCTGGAGTTCTTCCTTTTTTTTTTTTGGCCATGCTGCGCAGCACTTGGGATCTTTGTTTCCCAACTACGGGAAGTTGAACCCATGGCCCCTGCTTTGGAAGCACAGAATCTTAACCACCAGACCGCCAGGGAAGTCCTGGGGCTCTTCTTAACGCGTTCCCTGGAGAGTTTTGCTGGAAAGTTCTTCTAGAGGCTTGCAGAGTACACTGAAAAACCTGATTTGAAATACACATAAGGGACTTCCCGGCTGGTCTGGTGGCCGGGACTCTGCCCTTGCGCTGCAGGGGGCAGGGTTCCGTCCCTGTTCAAGGAGCTCCCACAAGCTGCGTGGCACAGCCGAAAAACCCCACCCCACACAAACAAGCATATATTATGCCTTGTGATGCTAAGTTCTGGGAAGAAGAATCAAACAGGGACGGGTGATTTTATACCCAACGGTCAGAGAAGGCTCTGTGATGACAGCTGTGTTCACCCTCAGATACTGAGGTCTACAAGAGCATCCTCTCCGTAAGAACAGAGCCCTGGGATCTTGCTGGTCCCTGTAGCCCCAGTCCCCAGCAGAAGTTCTGCTTCTCAGGAAGTGCTGAATAAACAGTGGTTGAACGAGTGAATAAGCAAACAGCCATCGTTTCAGAAACCTCCGCATCAGGGTAGGCACAGGGTTTTGGATTCACATGCTATCAGCTGACTCTTACGGAGAACCTTTTGAGTGCCAGCCTCCATGGCCGCAGAACAGCCCTTTCCTCTGAAGGTCTTCGCTAAAGATGAGGGTGGTGGTGGTGGTGGTGTTAATCAGCAAGTCATGACGGTCTCTTTTGCAACCCCATGGACTGCAGCCACCAGATTTCTCTGTCCATGGGATCTCCCCAGGCAAGAATACTGGAGTGGGTTCCATTTTCTTCTTCAGTGAATCTTCCTGATCCAGGGATCAAAACCCATGTCTCCTGCATCGGGAGGCAGATTCTTTACCCTCTGAGCCACCACGGAAGCCCCCCAAATAAGAGTACATGCATGCTAAGTCGCTTCAGTCATGTCTGACTCTTTGCAACTCCATTATAGCCCACCAGGCTCCTCTGTCCATGGGGATTCTCCTGGCAAGAATACTGGAGTGGGTTGCCATTTCCTTCTCCAGGGGGATCTTCCCGGCCCAGAGATTGAACCCAGGTCTTGTAAGTCTCCTGCATCGGCAGGTGGGTTCTTTACCAGTAGCGACACCACCTCGCAATCTAACAGCTGAGAAGAGAGCAAAGAGAACAAGGGAAGAGCAAGGGGTTAAGTGCAGAGAGTAAGAGTTTCAGGGTCAGGAAGGAGTTCAGCAAGTGTATTGCCTGACTTTTTTTTTTTTTTTTGATGCAAAAATAGCTAGTTCTGCTTTTTGGACTGGGGCTCGCTGAGTCAGGGGTTCAAAGAGAAGACCATGAGGGTGGGAGTGGCCGATGTCATCCACAGCAGATGGTGATGCCCCAGAGACAGGCTGTGGCCTCCACCCTCTCTGGCCCAGGAATCAAGGCCAGGGCAGACAGCTAAGCTCAGCTCCCTGGGGATCCCCTCTCTGCCTCTCCACCAGGCCAGCCCATCCCGAGAACATCATCCTTGTTCCACCCTCGGACTCCACATCGGCTCAGGAGAGTCTCAGAGGCCAGGGGTGTGAGAGGAGCCGTTCCAGCGTCTGTTATGAACCGCTGTTTCCATTCCTTTGGCGCGGTTCCTCCCGAGCCCTGAAGGCACTGGGTCAGCGCTGCTTTTGGCCTCACAAAAGGGGATGATTAGCAAAAGAACAGACGTTGCATTCCATATTTACCCCAGATGACACTGCCTTGATCCCTAAAATAACTCCAGACCTCCTGGATGGAACTTGCTGGTTCTTTTTCATCTTGCTCTTATGCAACTGTTTATGGAGAACATCACCATAGTGATATTATCAAAGCAGGTCAAGTGAAACGCCAACCCCTTGGGTGGTTATTGGTTTCCCTTTGTAACTTGAAACATGACTTTTTCACCCCAGACCTACTCTTTCATTTCTTCTAAGCACGTCAGTTCTCAGCTCCAAGTCAACAGCAGTACTTTCTGATTGATTCCCAGCCGTTAAAACCACAGAGGTGGTCCACACTGGGGCGAGCGATGGAAGTACTTGGGCTGAGTTTCCAAACTGGAAACTGTATTTACCAGAAATCTTTCCTTCAGATAAAACTTGGGTCAAAGTCTCAGAGTGTTGAAAGAGGCACTAAATAAACGAAAAGTCTACAGAACCTTCAGTGCTCGCTCCAAGGAACATGACTATAGAGTTCAACAAATAAACACAGCTGGCGTGGGGAGAGCCTTTAGCAAATACTTATCTTCTTGATTATTTATTTTTTTTCATAATCATCATCTTGGCCAACAGCCCTTATTATAGCATTCTCATACACTGCTGGTGGGAGTGTGAATTTACAGGACTTTTCTAATAGAAAACTTGGCAATGGGTAGGACAAGCCTTGACAGGGTGCTCTTTCTGTGAAGCAAACGTCTGTTCATGGGTTCTGAGAAAATCATTAGGAATGTGAGCGGAGAAATTCATACAAAGGTGTTCATTGCTAATAGTGGTGGAAGAATGGAAAAAGTCAAACTATACAACACAAGAGCAATGTTTTAAAAGAATCACTATCTATCCATTCGATAGATACTAAGCCAGCATTACAAATCACACCACAGGAGAATCTTTAATAACATGTAATACATTCATGATGTGTTCTCATGTAGGAAAAAAGCAGGTAACAAAAATGTGCATGCAATATGATCCCATTTTTGCAAAACATGTATGCACATGGAAAGGAAAAAGATTAGAAAGATAGGTTCTAAAAAGATGAGCAGTGATTATTCCTTGGGTAATTTTCTGGTTTGGGTGTTGTATCTATAATTTTTACAATGAGCATGTAATTCTGTAGTCAGATGTTTAAAAAGCTATTTTAAAGAAGAATAAGCTGCCATGCCTTTTAAAATCACCTCTGATGGACTTTATGGGCAGAAACAGACTCTTATTCCAAGACCTTCCTTGTATAAATCTCATAGGATACAAAGTGCTCAACGATCTCTTATTGTGGTCGAAGATAATGAACGAACTGTGTGGTACATGGGGCCAATAGATATGAAGCAACCATGGGTTTCTGCCTATTTAGAGTTTAACATCAAAGGTGTACAAGGCTGGGTCTTCCCAGGGGCTAAGATTCCACACTCCCGATGCAGGAGGCCTTGGTTCAATCCCTGGTCAGGGAACTAAATCCCACATGCTGCAACTAAAGATCCTGCGTACCTCAACTAAGACCCAGCACAGCCAAATACATAAATAAATATTTTAAAAATATATACAAGGCTGACATAACCACATATAAAACATACGATCGATGTAATAGGGCCGGCAAATGTGTTTTCAAAATACCATGACTCATTTCATATTCAGTAACAACAGTGAGGATTGCTGGGGGCAAGAGAAGGGATCATGCATAAAATCAAATACCACATGTGCCACCAGCTTATTGCCTATCTTATTTAAATCTCATGACAATTGTATGTGGCATGTATCGCATGGGCTTCCCGGGTGGCACAGGGGTAAAGAGTTCGCCTGCCAATGCAGGAGACTCAGAAGACTTGGGGTCAATAAGATGCCCTAGCGTAGGAAATGGTAACACATTCCAGTATTCTTGCCTGTAAAATTCCATGAACAGAGGAGCCTGGGGTTGCAAAGAGTCAGACACGACTGAGCATGCACGCCACACCCGATAACAACAACTCAAGGTATCACATACTCATTTTACAGAAGTGGAAACTAGGATGTGGAGGTTAGGTCACCTTCTCCCTCACCACTGCAGGGAGAAAGAAGATGCAATTATTCAAGGAGAAGAGGTATGGAGCCCAGTTGATGATAGAAATGGTTGAGATAGGAAGGGAGGGGCAGAAGAAGGAAGAGTTAGGTACCTCTGTGGCATGGTCCCCAAAATCTTTTACCAGACTGGTAAACATTTAGGTTGATCCTGCAGAAAATAATAATTTTAGTTGCCCTCCTCTGAGTACCTGGGGATGATGTTGATATAAAAATGAGGATTACAGGGTGTCATTACAGCCAACCTCACTGGTTCATGGAAAGTGGTAGACATGCTGCCGGAATATGTAGCACAAATGTGCCACGGAGTAAATTACACAGAAGCCTAGAGTCTGTCATCATGTGCTCATCACTCAAAACATCTAAACACCTCTTCGTTCAGGGTTATGTGAAAAAGGGGGTGAGAAAAGCATAGTACTTCTTTAAAGCTTAAAACTGCAAGACAGAATCAGATCAGAATGAAAAAAGTGTAGGCTTTTTGGATCAGACAACTCTGTTCACATCCTGGCTCACCTTTCTGTAGTTATGGGACCTTTGTTCATCTTCACTGACTCTACTTGAGGTATCCTGCTTAACACATTCATGGAAATCCTGCTTATAAATATATCATCCCAATCATTTCCTGCTATGTTGGAAGCTGTCATGAGTAGCTTTTTAGACCGTTATTAGTCAGGGGAGTGCTGGCTGCTGAAACAACCGTCAGTTCTTAGTGGCTTACTACAATAAACGTTTTTTTTTTTCCCTTTGACATAATCTGTATGTTTCCAGTAGACTCTCCTGGATGGAATGCAAGCTTGCTCTGTCTTGGAGTCCTCTCTTGTATGCCCTGCATTCAGCTGGCTGATGAACAGAGAGAGGGAGGGAACAGGGCAGGTCCCAAGGGGCAAACCTGGAGATGCCCATATCACTTCCCCCCGCATTTCATTTGTTAAAGCCCAATCACATGACCACAGCCTAAGTCAAGGGAGGCCAGGAAATGTAGACAGCTCTTGTGCCCAGGAAGAGGAAATGGAAAAGGTGAATCTGTAGCCTGGCAGTGCCACGTATCTACAGCAGTCGTAAGTAGTGTGGGGCGGAGAACAAATAAAGATCAAGATAAAAGCTCAGAGGATCTGCCATGCCAGTTGTCCAGGCAGTGGTGCCTGACGAAGAGAACCCCTTGGTGATCAGAGTTTTCTCACGTAGGCTGCTTTTTTATTTATTTGGCTGTGCAGGGTCTTCAAGGCCACACAGGCTCTTCTCCAGTTGCAGTGAGCAGGGGATCCTCTCTTAGCGTCTCAGGGCAGTGGCTTCTGTAGCTGCGCAGCACAGGCTCTAGAGGCACTGGGCCTCAAGAGCTGCAGCTCCCGGGCTGCAGAGCAGATTCAGCAGTTGTGCTGCACGGGCTTACTTGCTCCATGGGGTCCTCCTGGACCAGGGATCAAACCTGTGTCTCCTCCACTGGCAGGCCGATTCTTTACCACTGTGTCTCCAGGGGAGCCCCAGGTTTTTTTAACGTATTTTTAAATAAAATACTTATTTATTTGACTCTGCTTGGTCTTAGCTGTGGCATGCAGGATCTTTAGTCAGGGCATTTGGGACCTGGTTCCCTGGCCAGGGATCAAACGTGGGCCCCGTGCATTGGGAGGGCAGGATCTTAGCCACTGGACCACCAGGGAATTCCTTCTCAGGTTGGTTTTAAGCCAGGCCACGCCTTACAAGATCTTAGCTCAAGTACGTCCGACCCTCCCCGGCAGCCTTAAGTTATAAGAAGGCGGCACGATGGATACTAGAAACGGGTCCCTCGCTAGCGTCGTTCCAGGCCTCTGTCTAAATCACCCTGTTGCACCATGCCCTTCGTTTTCCCCTTCACGTTTGACTCTCAGTCTGCCTACCTTTACACCTGGTGATTCGTTTTCTCCACTTGTGAGCTCAGTCGCTTCAGTCGTGTCTGACTCTGTGCGACTCTGTGAACTGTAGCTCGCCAGGCTTCTCTGTCTGTGGGGTTTCCTGAGCAAGAACACTGGAGCGGGTTGCTGTGCCTTCCTCCAGGGGTTATTCCCAACCCAGGGATCGAGCCCGTGTCTCTTAGGTCTCCCGCGCTGGGAGGCAAGTTCTTTACCACTGGCGCCGCTTACAGTCGCTTTACCTACCAGACCACATATTTACCACCGCTTCTCTGCCTTGGCCTTTGCTTTCCTTTTTGGCCAAAATGTGGAGTCTCTCTGACCACAGTGGTATTGTCTGCCTTACATAAATAGGTCACTATGTCTAGCCTGGGCCTAACAGTTAATGACCTCAACCAAGGTCCTCTCATGCTCTGCATGCCATTGGTTCACTTGAACAAAAAATAAAGCTGATACGTGTGTTTATTTACTTAGAAAGGTTCAAGCTTCTGCAGTGGAGAGAATACTATTTTCTTTCCAAAATTTTTAAAAAATCCTACATGAATTTAAATAATGCTTCACAGGGCTATCAAATCCTTTTTTTAAAAACGTTATTTTGGAAAAACAGAATTTTCTTATTTTGACCAAATTAAATTTATCAATTTATTTTCTTTTTTTAGCTTGCACTTTCTGTATCCTAAAAAAACCTTGGTCTGTGCAATGTGGAGAAGATTTTCTCTCACATTTTCTTCTAGGAGCTTGATGGTTTTAGTTTTTATGTTGATGTCTGTGATCCATTTTGTGTTAATATTTATGTGCAGTAAGGGTCAAGACTTATTTCCAGCACCATTTGTTTAAAATGCTGCTATTTCCCCATAAACTACACTGGCATTGTTGTCAAAAATCTTTTAACTGTTAGCAATTCCCTGGCAGTCTACTGATTAGGACTCCATGCTTTCACTGCTGAGGACCTGGGTTCAATTCCTGGTCAGGGAACTAAGATCCTGCAAGCCTGCAAGCCTCCCAGCATGGCCAAAAACAAGGAAGAAAAAAACTGACTGTCTATACACAGGTCTATTTTGGGACTAGTCTGTTCCATTGATCTATGTGTCTATGCTTATGCTAACGCCACACTGTTCTGATTTCTGCAGCTTTATGGTAAGTCATGAAATCAGATAATATAGGTCCTTTAATGTATTTCTTCCTTTTTCAAGATTCTAAGATCTTTGCATTTCCATATGCATTTTAAAATCAACTTGTTCATTTCTTAAGAAAAAAAAAAACTTGCTGTAATTTTGAATAGGATTGCAATGAATCTATGGATTATTTGGGGGAGAATGAACATCGTAACAATATTTTCTTCCAATGCATGAATAGGGTATCAGTTCAGTTCACTTCAGTCGCTCAGTTGTGTCCGACTCTTTTCGACCCCATGAATCGAAGCACACCAGGCCTCCCTGTCCATCACCAACTCCCGAAGTTCACTCAAACTCACGTCCAGGGGACTCTCAAGAGTCTTCTCCAACACCACAGTTCAAAACCATCAATTCTTAGGCGCTCAATATCTATTTATTTAGATCTTTAATTTCCCTCTGGACTTCCCTGGTAGCTCAGCTGGTAAGGAATCCTCCTGCAATGCTAGAGACCTGGGTTTGATCCCTGGGTTGGGAAGATCCCCTGGAGAAGGGAGTAGCTGACCACTCCAGTGTTCTGGCCTGGAGAATCCCATGAACTGTATACTCCATGGGGTCGCAAAGAGTTGGACGCAACTGAGCGACTTTCATTTTCACTTAATTTCCCGCAGCAATGTTTCCTAGTTTTCAGAGTACCCAGGATTTGCAGATCTTTCATTAAATATATCCCTAAGTGTTTCGTGTTTTGTGTTATGGTAAGTGAAAGTGGAGAGTGAAAAAGTTGGCTTAAAGCTCAATATTCAGAAAACTAAGACCATGGCATCTGGTCCCATCACTTCATGGAAAATAGATGGGGAAACAGGGGGAACAGTGTCAGACTATTTTTTTAGGCTCCAAAATCACTGCTGGTGATTGTAGCCATGAAATTAAAAGACGCTTACTCCTTGGAAGGAAAGTTATGACCAACCTAGATAGCATATTCAAAAGCAGAGACATTACCTTGCCAACAAAGGTCCGTCTAGTCAAGGCTATGGTTTTTCCTGTGGTCATGTATGGATGTGAGAGTTGGACTGTGAAGAAAGCTGAGCACCGAAGAATTGATGCTTTTGAACTGTGGTGTTGGAGAAGACTCTTGGGAGTCCCTTGGACTGCAAGGAGATCCAACCAGTCCATTCTGAAGGAGATCGGTCCTGGGTATTCTTTGGAAGGACTGATGCTAAAGCTGAAGCTCCAATACTTTGGCCACCTCATGCGAAGAGTTGACTCATTGGAAAAGAGTCTGATGCTGGGAGGGATTGTGGGCAAGAGGAGAAGGGGATGACAGAGGATGAGATGGCTGGATGGCATCACTGACTCGATGGACGTGAGTTTGAGTGAACTTCGGGAGTTGGTGATGGACAGAGAGGCCTGGCGTGCTGCGATTCACGGGGTCGCAAGTAGTCGGACACAACTGAGCAACTGAACTGAACTGAACTGAACTGAAACGGTATTTTAAAATATTTTACTCCCAATCGGTTGTGGCTCTGGTCTTTTGATCTAGCTGGTGGGCTGCAGTCCATGGGGACACTAAGAGTCGGACACAACTGAGTGACTTCACTTTCACTTTTCACTTTCATGCATTGGAGAGGGAAATGGCAACCCACTCCAGTGTTCTTGCCTGGAAAATCCCAGGGACGGGGGAGCCTGGTGGCTGCCATCTATGGGGTCACACAGAGTCGGACACAAATGAAGTGACTTAGCAGCAGCAGCAGGGATCTGTAATCCCCAGGCCATGGACTGGTACCGGTCCATGGTCCCTTAAGAACCAGGCTGAATGGCAGGAGGTGAGCAGTGGATGAGTGAGTGAAACTTCACCTGTATTTACAGCCGCTCCCCATTGCCTCCAGATGGGACCATCTAGTTGCAGGAAAACAATCTCAGGGCTCCTACTGATTCTGCATGATGGTGAGCTGTATACTATTTCATTATATATCACAATATAGTAATAATACGAATAAAGTGCACGATAAACGCAGTGCGCTTGAATCATCCTGAAACCATCCGCCCACTCGGGTCCATGGAAAAACTGTCTTCCACAAAACTGGTCCCTGGGGCCAAAAAGGTTGGGGACCGCTGCTCTAGCCTTTCACTCGACTGGTTTTCACATGACAAAGTCTTGCCCTTTTTTTCAGCTCCTACATCAGCTCTGCAGCTGGTTTAGTTTCATTGAGAGCATTTTGTGCCTGACTGGAATGAGGGATGAGTGCCTTGGAAGAGTTGTGGGGGACCCAGGTTTCCTGGCTTCGCACTTGACGGGCACCATATTCCAGATCTGTTCTGTGATGTGAGCCATGGTCCCTGCCTCAGGCAGCCCGGAGAGTAGTAGGGGCAGATTACAAATGAAAAGGTGTCCTAAGAACAGAGTTTCCATGGGAACACAGAGAAGGAGGCCCCCAAACGCAGCTTTCGAGGTGATCGGCAAAACACGAAGGAGGAGGTGACCATTCTTCTGGGTTTGAAGAGTTAGCCTTAGGTGCACTGTTGAGGACATCCCAAGCCTGGTGGGTGGCTGGCTGGCCAGTTTAATAAACAAAACATGAATTCTCCCAACTATGCATGTGTCAATAAAAACTCCAACAGCTGGCCCACATGTGAGAAGCCTTGCTCTAACTCTGAGCAAGACCCCACAGATGGTCAGGATACAAATAGTTCTGCTCTAGCAGAAGGCAGCTGTGAGTTCTCCCAGGTACCTATTAGAAAAGCAAAAACAAAAGCCCCGAGAAGGTGATGTCTAATCCTCTGACAGAGCATCCCCACGGCGCTGAAGACTTGGGGGTGTGTTTAAGAGAACCAGAGTGCTAGTGGTCTGTCTACCCCCCCCCCCCGCCCGCCCCCACTGCTGCTTCTTGCTATGTACTTTCAAGCTGCTGAGGGCTGGAAGAAGTTGATCTAAGCGGTTTAGCCAAGACTGCCGCCCCTACAAACCACGTAATGTTCTGTCTTCAAAGGAAATCAGCATTTGGGGGACCTCTAATCAGTCCTGCTTAGGATTCCAATGATAAGAAATTTATGAGACCTAAAAGGGGCCTGTTTTGATCATTTGCATGAGCTTACCCCAGAATGCATGCTTGTCGTGACCGTCTGGTCTTTTGCGTTTCTACTCTTCAGCATCCTTTCTTCTTCTTTTGGTAATAGTACCCTGGTCCCCCCTCATTACATTGAAACAGTCCCCCCAACTCCATTATGGGGTCCCTATCCTGCCAGCCCCAGGGGTGGGCTCATGACTGAGGCCTGCTGGCAACTCAGGCCATGGGTGTGGTGAGATTGCCTAAGGAGAAGCTGCAAGGTCAGAGGAGGCGAGAACCCCATCACTTAGAGGGTAGAGAGTCTGCAAAGAACAGTGAAGGAGCAGTCAGAGAGGTGCGACTGAGACCAGGAGAGTTACCTGATATCAGGGAAGCCTGTGGACCAGAGTGCTTCAAGAAGGAAGAAGTGGGAATTCCCTGGTGGCCCAGTAGTTGGGCCTCTGTGCCTTCACCACTGGGTCATGGGTTCAGTTCCTGGTCAGGGAACTGAGATTCTGCAAGCTGTGTGGTGTGGCGAAAAAAAAAGAGGAAGCAGTGACTGACCAGTTCAGGTCAGTTCAGTTCAGTTGCTCAGTCGTGTCAGACTCTCTGTGACCCCATGGACTGCAGGACGCCAGGCTTCCCTGTCCATCACCAACTCCCGGAGTTCACTCAAACTCATGTCCATTGAGTCGGTGATGCCATCCATCTCATCCTCTGTCATCCCCTTCTCCTCCTGCCTTCAGTTTTTCCCAGCATCAGGGTCTTTTCCAATGAGTCAGATCTTCCTATCAGGTGGCCGAAGTATTGGAGTTTCAGCTTTAGCATCAGTCCTTCCAATGAGTATTCAGGACTGATTTCCTTTAGGATGGACTGGTTGGATCTCCTTGCAGTCCAAGAGACTCTCAAGAGTCTTCTCCAACACCACAGTTCAAAAGCATCAATTCTTTGGCGCTCAGCTTTCTTTATAGTCCAACTCTCACATCCATACATAACTACTAGAAAAACCATAGATTTGACTAGACGGACCTTTGTTGGCAAAGTGATGTCTCTGCTTTTTAATATGCTTTCTAGGTTTCTAGGTTTTAATATGCTTTCATAGCTTTCCTTCCTTAAAAAGGAGCAAGCGTCTTTTAATTTTTTAAATGACCAATAGTGTCGATTATTACTGGGGAGTCCAAGGAGCTGAGGACTGAAACACATCCGTGTGTGCTTCGACAAGGAGGGGTGACCTGAGGGTCATTTCTGTGCAGAAGTGACGGACTAGAAGGGAAGGTAGGAGACAGGACATACTGTCTTTCTCTGTAGCTGAGAAAGACAGGAGACAGGGCCGTGGGCTAGAGGCATCCATGCAGGCTTTTCCTCTTTTTTTAACATATGAGACATTTGGGCATATTTAGAACCACAGTCATCCTCTAGTTGAGAGGGAATCATTCAACAATCTAGGGAGGGCGATCCTGGTGGTGCAGTGGTAAAAATAATCCGCCTGCCAATGCAGGAGATACAGGTTGGATCCTTGATCCAGGAAGATCCCACAGGCCAAGGGGCAACTAAGCCGGTGAACAACCACAACTGCTGAGCTCTAGAGCCCGGGGCCACAACCACTGAAACCCATGCACCCTAGAGCCTGCGCGGCAACAGGAGCCGCCGCGATGAGAAACCCGTGACCGCAGTGAAGAGTAGCCCCCAAACGCCGCAGTTAGAGAAAAGCCTGTGCAGCAACAAAGACCCCGCACAGCCGTAAATAATAAATAATTTTTAAAATTTTTTAGAATTTTAATTTGAAAATTAAAAAATAAAAACCCATCTGGGGGGAGATGGAATAACTGAGGTTCTTAAAAAAAAGAGACTCCCCCAAGCAGGAATCTTTTTTTCTACATTTCTCAAATTTACCTGATGAGCCATCCCCTGGCTTCACTCAGTGTAGTGTTCTGCGGGGAGCATTGTGCTCCAAATTTGGTCAAGGGCCTAGCCCTAAACCCAGGCTATGTTTTGGCTTCAGCCAATCAGGCTCCTGTCCTCGGGAGCTGGGGATGGGCTCCACTCCACCCAAACTAAATGTCTGAAGAAGACTTAAGTGCTAGAAAAGACCACTAAGTCAGCTGAGTGATGGGGAGATGGAAATGCCAGGTGGTATTGCTTCCCTCCTGGGACTCTTGGTAACAAAGATCCTTGAACTGAATCCCACTGAACCTTCAATATATGGAGTTAGGATGTTCAAGGCATATGGTGTAAACTCCTTGTCTGCAGAATTCAGAGAAGTGAGGGCTTAAAAGCTGGCTAATTCTAGGGTTCTCTTATATCTCCAAAAGACACAGTAAAACATCTATAACCACTTTTAGTAATGAGAAGATCCCCAACTCAGGAAGCAGGCTCTAGCCTGTTAAAATCAGAGGTGATTTTATTTTATTTTTATTTATTTATTTATTTATTTTCAGAGGTGATTTTAAACAAGTCTCAGCTCTTGCAACAACTGTGCATTTATTAACCCGACAGTTCCAGCTGTGGAGACTTAATTGAAAGAAGAAAGAAACCACGTTGGCACACTTCTGGGTAACGCCCTTTTTGTGCGTCTTATATTGTTTGCTGTTTGCTCAGCTGATCAGTCATGTCCAACTCTTTGCGGCCCCACGGACTGTAGCTGGCCAGGTTCCTCTGCCCATGGAATTTTCCAGGCAAGAATACTGGCATGGGTTGCCATTTCCTCCTCCAGGGGATCTTCCCAAACAGGGATCGAACCCATTTCTCCTGCAAGTTTCCTATATTGCAGGTGGATTCTTTACCGTTGAGGAAAGCCCCAATGTATATATATATGTATCTGTATATGTATAGATATATGTATATATGTAGATAGATATAAAACTGGATCACTTTGCTGTATACCTGAAACTAACACAATACTGTAAATCAACTATATGTCAATAAAATAAATAAAGCAAACAAAAAAATATTTGGGGGAAAAAAGGCAAAAGGACCTAGAACTATATTCAATAACCTGTGATAAACCATAAGGGAAAAGAATATGAAAAAGGGTGTGTGTGTATGTGTGTGTATATATATACACACACATATATACATCTGAGTCACTTTGCAGTAGAGCAATAATTAAGACAACACTGTGAAGCAACTATACTTAAATGAATTTTTTAAAAAGCACTTGGAACCATATTCAATACCTTGTACTAACCTATAAAAGAAAAGAATTGAAAAAACGCATATATAATAAATCACTTTGCTGTGTACCTGACACTAAAAATATGTCTTGTTGTTGTTGTTTTTTGTTTTTGACCATGTTGCATGGCTTCTGGTATCTTAGTTCCCTGACTAGGGATTGAACTCAAACCCCCTGCAGTAGAAGTGCAGAGTCCTAACCCCCAGGCCACCAGAGTATTTCCCTAATACAATATGGTAAATCAACTGTTGCTGTTCAGTCGCTCAGTTGTGTCTGCAGCACGCCAAGCTTCCCTGTCCTTCGCTGTCTCTCAGGGTATGCTCAGACTCATGTCCACTGAGTTGGTGATGTCAGCCAACCATCTCATCCTTTTTTGCCCCCTTCTCCTGTCCTCAATCTTTCGCGGCATCAGAGTCTTTCCAATGAGTCGGTTCTTCGCATCAGGTGGCCAAAGTATTGGAGCTTCAGCTTCAGCATCAGTCCTTCTAATGAATATTCAGGGTTGATTTCCTTTAGGATTGACTGGGTTGATCTTCTTGAAGTCCAAGGGACTCTCAAGAGTCTTCTCCAGCACCACCATTCAAAAGCATCAATTTTTCAGTGCTCAGCCTTTTTTATGGGCCAAATGTCACATCTGTACATGACTACTGGGAAAACCCACAGCTTTGACTATATGGATCTTTGTTAGTAAAGTTATGTCTCTGCTTTTTAATGCACTGTCTAGCTTTGTCATAGTTTTTCTTCCAAGAAACAACTTCAATTTAAAAATCAGGGAAGGAAGAGAACATGGGGAAGGTGCAGAATTGTTGGTAGAGGAGAAGGTTTCTGTCTAACTCCATCATGTCTGTGAAGTAAGACACCAGCTCATCTGCTTAGAATGAAAGATGAGAAAGGGACAAAGAAAGAAGACTGAAAAATCGTCCTCGTGGAGTGTGGGAACTGAATACAGCAGGAAAATACAGTAGGAAGGCTAGGCAGGTTTGAGGGCTCATTTGAAACTAGTGGACATCAACTTAAAATGATGGCTGTCACTTTTAATTTTCCATCAGTGTTCAGATATTCTGATGCAGGCAGAGAGGAGGGGAAGAGCTGAGTTTAACCAGGGTTGGCCAAGAAGAAAAGAGAGGGGTAAAGGAGGTATGGCAGGTGGAAGACTATGACACGAGGTTGGGCTTTGGACAGAGGAAAGAAGAAACAGTACCAAAAGTAATGATGGAATTTGCCTCCTACCCACAGCCCCTCAAAAGTAGCTGCTTAATGCCTCACGCCCCCATGTTCATAGCAACAGATGACTGGTTAACGGGCGGGCTCTGATCTGTGGGCAGCCAGTCTGTGGAGCCGGCCAGTGACCTGCCCAACGATCTGTCATTATTAAAAGATGAGATGAGTTGACTGGATTCTGTCTTAGGAGCTAAGCTATGAAACACAAAAGAATCTGCCAGTTAATAGGACTAACTGATGCAGAGAATAAGAGGGACAAAAGTCAGCAGGATGACTCCCAGGCAGGCTGAAATGTGGAGGGAATAGGGCTACAGGCAAACTGAGGATGCCAGACAGTCAAGAACGCAGCGGAAATGGGGCCACACCAGAGGGATGGACTAGCCCGTCCCTGAGTTCTGGGTTGGTTTCCAGGCCCTCTTATTATGAGTGAACTTAACTTTCAAAGGTTTTTGAGCAGGAGAGTGATGTGATCAGACCTGGGGTCATGAGTGTAGACTCACTCCGTTCTCTCTATGCTCACCTCCTAAGTCAGCTCACCTAGGTGTTTTATGCATTTAAGTACCTCAAAATATCATTTATTAGCTGACACTTCTCATCAATTTATCACCAACTCCAAACTTTCATATCTGACTACTTGACATCTCTATTTAAACCTCTGAAAGGCAACTCAAACATAACTTACCCCAAACTGATTCTTACTAGCCAACCCCTCAAAAAAAAAAAAAGAAAACCAAAATACTCAGACTTCTGCTCCACCGCCCCCACAACCTTCCACAGATCAATAAATGGCAAATCCTTCTGGTGCTGATCAAGCTGAAAATTTTAGCATCATCCTGACTCCTTTCTTCTCATGCCCAGAGTTGCATCTCTCTGCTGTGTGACCTAGGGTTTATCTCCCCAGGCCTCTGTTATGAGGATTAAATGTTATTATTTGTAGAGTGCATAAGAGTGCCCATCACACAGGAAGTCCCATATAAGTGCTTTTGAAATAAATAACAAATGCCTTTCATACAGAAAGGGCTTTCCAATGGCCCTAGTCCCCCTACAGTCCATTCAGAACACAGCAGTCTCCCCATCCCTTGAAAGGCCAGGCCAGATCCTGTCCCTGCCCTGCACCTCTCTGACCTCACTCCGCTCCTGCCTCTCTCCCCGTGTTCAATCCGAGCCACCCATTTCCACCTCCTTGTGCCACAAACACACCAGGGACTGTCCTCATTTGGACTTTGCCCTTGCTGTTCCTTCTACCTCCCTCTGATCAAATGTTAGGCCTTCCAGAAATCCAAAAGAGAAGGGATATATGTATACGTATAGCTGATTAACTTTGCTGTACAGTATAAACTAACACAACATTGTAAAGCAACTATGAAGGGTTAGTCGCTCAGTCTTATCTGACTCTTTGTGACCCCACGGACTGTAGCCCACCTCTGTCCATGGGATTCTCCAGGCAAGAATACTGGAGTGGGTAGCCATTCCCTTCTCCAGGGGATCTTCCTCACCCAAGGATCGAACCCAGGTCTCTTGCAATAAAAATTAGTTTTAAAACAAGTTAGGCCTTCCTTGGCCCCACTTTTGCTAATCTGAGGCTGGTTCCCTCACTCTGATTTTCCTCCACATCTCCATTTTTATTTAGTACCTAGTTGTCTCCCCTCCCTTGTTTAAACTCTGCAACAGGGAACGTCTTGTCCATTGCTCTATGCTTAAGAGCCTAGAGCAGGGCTTGGTAGACAGTAGATGCTCAATAAATAGCAAGAGAAAATTCCTAAACGCCACGCCCTTGTCTGAATCCTCTTAATACAGGTCTGAATCATTCTTGGGGGACTTATCTGGGTCACTTTCAATGCCAGTGGTGGTTTTTACTTGACTGTGAGCTATACCTGAGGACGGGGCGGGCTGTCATGGCCTGGCTGGTGGTGCCCATTCCTGTCATTGTACAATGTTCTGTAGTTTACAATCCCTCACCAGTAGCCTGATTTGCATCTGACAAAAGAGAGAGAGAGAGGGCAAGCTAGGGAAGACAGTTATTACTAGCGGGGCTAGCGTCCCAGGCCTCCTGACTTCTAGATCAAGCGTAAATACTTGGTGAGCGAAGAGAAAAGAACATTTGAGTCCCTGCGCGGAATGAAGCAGCCCCCCTGGGCAAATGGGCGGGCGCTCCTCTTAACATGTGACGTTTCTCGTTCCGGATTTTCTCATTTCTGCCTGGGTGGTGCTGACAGCATCCTCGGAGCAGGGGAAAGATCGTTATGTCCCTTTCATCCCTGCGATCTTCGGGGCCGCACCCCACGCTCGGTGTGTGCTGGCTGCTCATAGAGGAACGTGGCCCGAGGCCCATTTTTCGCAGCGACTGGCTGCAAGTCCCACAAGCAGCAAAAATCGGCAGCGCGGGGGTTGCACTCCGGGATCGCTCGCCCCGCCGTGTCTCCCGGCGGGCCGCACCAGTTCCCGGCGCGCCGCAGGGGCGAGCGCGTGCAGGGGAGTGGGGGTGGCGGCTGACCGCTCCGGGTCCCAGCGCCTTCCGCATCCCCGCCCGCAGGACCCGCCCCTCAACAGACCCCGCCCCTCGCAGCCCCGCCCCTCGCTTCCGGGTTTGGGGCCCCGCCCCCCCTCGCCGCGCTCCATACTTGGCGATCGCCGAGGCCTTGCGCGCTCATTGGCCGACAGCCGGCTGCGTGGGGGGCGGGCCCAGGCCGGGCAGAGGCGGGGAAGGAAGGAAGGCGGCGGCGGCGGCGGCTCGGCGCGGGGGGAGGGGGCGCTGACCCGGATGTTCACTCTCGGGCACCCGGGGAAGTGGAAGCGCCGGGCCCTGCTGCGGGGGGAGAGCCACAGACGCCGGGACCGGGAGCGCCGCCGCCGCCGCCGCCGCCATGGTAAAGGCCTGATGGCCCCCGCCCCGGCCCGGGGCCCCGCCGGGGCTCGGACCCCTCCCGCCGCCCGGCCCGGCCCGCTGAGGGTGGGCTCCCCGGGTGGGGGAGGGGCGCGCCCGGAGCCCGGGGGGACCCCCTCCGGCTCTCGGGAGGGGGCCCGGCTGGGGGCGACCCCGGCGCCCGCCGCTGCTTCCAGCTGGACTCCACGTCCGAGTCCAGGCTGCCCTCTCCCGTAGCCCGTGCCAGACCCTTCTGGACCCGTGGTCCCGGCCGGGCACCCCCTTCGGAGACCCAGGCGTGGTCCCTCTTCCCCCCGGACCGGCCCGGCCTAGGCCCCCATACCCTGTCCCTCCGGCCCAGGCTGGGCTGTCGCTTCTTCCTCTTCCAGCCCAGGCTAGGCCTCTGTCCCCGTGCCCCCTTCTCCATGGCCTCAGTCCTCCGTCCTCCCTTCTCCGTGGCCACTGTCCGGACCCCCAATTCTCCCCTTCTCCGTGGCCTCTGCCTCCTTCTCAATGGCCTCTGTCCCCCGTCCCCCCTTTTCCATGGCCTCTGTCCCCGTCTTTCCCCCTTCTCCATGGCCTCAGTCCGGACCCCCGTTCGCCCCTTCTCCATGGCTCTAGCCCACATTTGCTCCCCTCCGTTCCGCGGCCTCAGCCTGGCTCGTCTCCTCCCTCCGCGGTCTCAAGTCTGGACCGCACTCCTGCGCTCCGGGCCCTCGCCCGGACGTCACCCCCTCCGCGCCCGCCGTCCCCCTTCCCCGGACTTCTCACCGCCCGGCCTGCGTCGGCCCCACTCTGTCCTGGGCTTGGGCCCCTCTCCCCCGCCCGGGGGCCCCCGACCCAGGTGGTCCTCTCACGTCCTCCCGGGGCGCGCCCTCCTTGCCGCCAGTGGGAAACGAAGGGCGCCCCCCGGCCCTGTTGGGGACGCGATCCCGGGGTTGCGCGGTGCTCCGGGCAGCGAGCGGGCGAGGGCAGGGCGGGCATCAGTGTGTCCGGAAGGCAGCGCGGCGCCCCGCGGGCCCTCCCCCGCGACCGCCGCCTGGGCGCCGGGGGGCGCGGGACTAGCGGAGCGCTCTGTCGGGGTCCGCAGGGCGCCTGGGGTGTGCGCGCGAGCCGAGGGGTGAGGGCGGGGGAGCCGCGGGGCCGGGGATGAGCGCACAATCGCTCTTGTGAGGCCGCCGCCTTTGGGGGCCCCCCCGGGCTCCGAGGCCAGCAGACGGCCCGGACACGATGCACCCCTGCAGACGCAGCCTCCCTTTCCCCCTCAACTGTCAACTCGTGAAGGTTGGAACTGCAGATTATGGAGGTGCCTCGGACCAGGTGAGCCGCCGCTGGCTCCTCTCTGCTGTTTGTTTTGGTAATGAAGGCAGCTGCTCGGCGCTGCCGAGGTTTCACCTAGGCCCCCCATCGGCCAGCCCTCCACTTTTGGAACCTTCTTGCCGGGCAGGCCCAGCACCCAGATTGGAAGGGCCAGAGGGCTTCTGCCTCAAGTGGCCAAGGAGCCTTGGGCGAGTGGACTGAACGTTCAGGCTGGGGGCAGGCAGATGTTTGCATGTGGACTTTGGGCCCCAAAGGGTTTTGAGCTCTCGGTTCCTTGTTTAAGGAAGAGATGTTGCTGCTGAACTAGGGTGACTAATTCAGAGCAGCTCGGTTTTTTCTTAACGCCTTCCTGTATGGTGATGATGAAAAACGTGGTCCTTGTGATTGGCCTTCTCTGATAGCATCGGTGGAGAACTGACTGCAGGGGAGGTGGCCCAACCCCAGGCCTGGGTGGGGAAGGACTTCTCCAGGACAGTTCTGGGTGAGGACTCAGAGGGAGGTTTTGTACATTTGCTGTTAGGGCAGAGGCGGGGAGGAGGGTTGGCGTGGCCAGTGGACCTGCTCACGGCAGCATCTCTGGCTGTTTGGGGGTCGGGTGCAGTGGGGAGCATCTTGCCTTGGCCTGAGCCCCAGAGGTGATGGAAGGATGCCTGTAATGACCCAGAAGGGACCGGATGATACTTGAGGCTCCTGAGCATCCTGTATTTGGGTCTTACTTAGATAATCTGAAAGGATCATGGGAGGAGTGGCGGGAAAAGGCCTTTTCTGGAAGGGTGGGTGGGGCTACTAGGTGCCAGGCCCTTAACCCACCCAGGGCCTTGTGAGGCAGTTACTGTCCCCATTTTACACGGGAAGAAGCTGGGGTTCAGACAGTGGGATAACTTAAGTAAAGATGCTGTTTAGTTGACAGAGGGCTCTGACTGCATCCTTCCCATTGTCCCAGGCTGCTTGTGTGTTGAGGATGTGAAGGACACTGTTTAGAAAACAGTGAGGATGGTCATTCAGATATGGGGAGGGGGGAGCAGCACTGACTGGCTACTGACGCGGTCCTGGTCGTTTGCACAGGGATATCGTTTCATAGTGAAACAGTGATGATGTGATGCAGGCTTACTTGACGTGAACTCTCTCAGGGCAGGGAGTTTTGTTTTTTGTTTTGCCTGTCTATATCCCTGGGGCCTAGAACAGTACCTGGCACTGAAGGAAATAGCTCGGAGTGTTTCCTTTTGGGGCGTGTCTTGAACTTAGCCATTTGGATTTCATTCTCATGGTCTTAATAACTTGTTCTTAGTATCCCCCTAGGCTTGTAAGTAATTTCTGACTGCTTATTGTTCAGTTTCTTCCTTGCTTGAATATTCTGACTAATAAACCAACATAGACCAGTTGGGATAGGGCAGAAATGGTGGTGTAGGGTTGCATAATAGGTAAATTAATTAAGACCATTGTGTTTTTTATTTTCGTAGGTTTGATGGTAGAGAAACCAGCTAGTTCTCAGTTATCTAACTTAGAAGGAAATAGCAGTTTGAGAATCTAAAATACTTTGGACTTTGGAGAAAATGCCATGATTTTTGTTGGCATCAGTTATAAATGCATAGGCAAATAGAATTTCTTTGCATTCTCTTAGCAGGTAATAATCTCACTATTGTAAGTGCTTTATAGTTACAGAGCACTTTTCCTTGCCCAGCTCTAACTTCTAATGTAGGAATTATTGTTAATTTAGAATTATGATTCTGGTGCTGGGTGGTGGGGCTGCAGCACGCAGGGATGGGCCGGGCCCCCTCCGGAGTTGTCCCTCCAGCTCCCACATGGTTTGGCCTGACAGGAGAGGAGAGGAGAAGCCTGTTGTACTGTGACAAGGGGAAACCATACTGTTGGTGTCTTGGCTGGTCTCCTGTAGGTGAGACACACAGCTCAGACCCCACATGTATATACAGCCTTGTTCATTTCAACCCAGCTGGATGTTCTTTGGTGGAATCCTTCAAAAAAGTGGCCCACGGTTGATCAGTTGGCTTGAGATGAAGGAGATACTAAACCATCTGACTGAAGCACATATTCCTGTTTATAACCCAGAACTCCTATTCTTTTATGTCCCCTGGGGGAGGGGAGGGGACAGATGACTGGCGCACAGGGAAATGGTGGCTGGGCAGGTCCTTTGAACATTGAGACTCTTGCTTCTTAGGGAAATGCATGCCATCAAGCAGAGTGGGGTGTGAGGGGGTGCTGGGAGCTAACAGGTAAGATTAATACACTGTACACAGCATGCGTATGAGGGGCTTTCTGTGTGCTGGTCTGTGTACTGGGGACAGGATCATACAGTGAACAAGACAGACAGGTCCATGCCTTCACAGCTTGCGTTACTTGGCCGGGAGGCATGTCACTCTTACCTGAAGTTTAAGGAAGCAGAGCCTTGATTAATATAGCTGCGAACACACTTGCATGAGGTGATGTGGGAGACTTAAGAGAAGGTTGGAGCTTGTGCCAGGCTTCAGCCCTGGCCTTGGGATGTGCACCCGCCCTTGAGATGGCACTGGCCCCACAGTCTGTCCCCTGCAGACCGGAAGCTCTCCCAGCGGGGAAGGTAACCTTGTGCCCTGGAAATCCAGCCCTTCTCTTCTGGGTAGTGACCACTGATTGAGGATCTGCCGTCATCCAAGAAACCTGACTTAGGTCTTGCCTCATCCCCGGATGGACGCTGGAGAGGCTGAGTGACTGGTGTGAGTGCTGGATCTGGGACTCAGGTGTGGGTCCACCCATCCCCTGTGCTGAACATTCACTCAGTTCCTAAGAAACTACGAGCAGCAGGGACCCCAGTACAGACTCTGGTCCCATTTTTCCTTGTGGTGGATCCTGCCAGTGAGAGAGTGGGGCATGGACGTCCAAAGTGTGCAGAATCTCCCACGAACACACTTGCATAAGACCGGCGAGGGACTTGGCTGGTGGTCCGGGGCTAAGACTCCACACTCCCAAGGCAGGGGGCCTGGGTTCCATCCCTGGTCAGGTAGATCCCACGAGCTGCAGCTAAGAGATCGTGAAGTGAAAGTCGCTCAGTTGTATCAGATTCTTTGCATCCATGGAATTAACCAGGCCAGAATACTGGAGTAGGTATCCTTTTTCCTTCTCCAGGGGATTTTCCCAACCCAGGGATCGAACCCAGGTCTCCCGCATTGCAGGTGGATTCTTTTCCAGCTGAGCCACAACGCCGCAACCAAAGATCCCGCACACTGCAACGAAGATTCAGGATCCCAAGAGCTGCAACTAGGATCCCGGTGCAGCCAAATTTAAAAAAAAAAGATCAGTAAGAGCCATGCCGTTTCTGAATCTAGGCTTTTAGAGATCAGGTCTCTGGGGTGAGGAGGTGGAGGCTTGCCTGCTGCGGGAGCTCTGGCCCTCTTGCAGCAGCCCCACTAGGAAGGTCCATCCAGCCTTAGGAGGGAGGCAGCATCGCATGCAGACTTAGGAGCCAGACAGCCTTTGGGATAACAGTACCTCCTCATAAGGCTTTTATGAGGATTAAATGAGATAATACTCTTCAAATGCTTTTCGGCACATAATTAACATGCATCATGACTATTGCTGTCGCCATTTAACAGATGGGCGTCAGAGGGGTGAGCGGTTCGTCTGTCTAGCTACTAAGTGGAGGAACCAAGTTTTCTGGTTTCCGAGGTAGACCCCTTTCCTCTACTCTTTCCAGCCTGGTGAAGGCAGATATGAAGTTTGTTTGGCTTTGGGCTGTGTCTTGAACAAAGCACGTCGCTGGCAGGGTCTGAGGCTCTGCTCCACCACAGTGGACCAGGCGCTGTGTGCTCCAGATACCACATGGTGCCGTGGCCTGATGCTGTGTCTCGGGCTCTAGATACCTGGTCTGTGCCCAGTGGAGCCCCCCGTGAACGGAGTCCGTGCCTTCTGCCACACCTGTGAGCCTGTGAGCTCCTCGAGGGCAGACACCTTGTCTGTTTGGGTCCCACCAAGAACCCACACTTCCCATGGTGCTCCTGGCACTTGGTGAGCGCCTCATAGATGCAGGATGAGCAAGTGGTGGTTGCTGAGAGGGGGCTGCTCCCCAGGACATGGGCTCTGAGGTTTGGCAGATGGGTGAGGAGTCCTGTTTCTGCAACTCAGTATGTGACCAAAGCGAGGATCGTACTCTCCTTCGACAGGCAGAGCGAGAGCCGCATTTTATAGGGATCCGGGGAGAAAGAGGTGGACATTGTAACGTGCTTAACCCATGCTTGGCGCACAGCGCGTGGTCGCCGTGCTTCTCGTTTGCTTTGTCCTGTGCCCTCCACATAAGGACGGGAATTGCCCTGATCCCCATGCTCGGGTCCAGTAGGGGAGGCCAGGTGCACCCAGAGAGCTAAGTGCCGCCGGAAGGAAGCAGAGGAGAGGCTCAGCGGGCCCCGCGTCTGTCCATCCCTGCGGGCTTGCCTTGCAGTCCGCTGCCTGCTCCACACCCTGCTGACCACACCAGGCAGCCTTGGTGGGGACGGGGTGGGCTGAGGCCCGGAGAGACCATGACCAGGTGGAGAAGAAGGGGTGGGGTGCAGGGGCCTGGAACAAGAGCAGAGGTCAGGGTGACAGTCACCTGGCGAGTTTGGGGACCAGCTGCAGAGTGCACGGCCGGGGTGGGGGAGCCTCGGTCTCAGGAGGGAGTTGTGGAGCGCCTGAGTTGCTAAGCTAAGGAGTTTGCATTTGATCTGGGACAGCATGGAGCCAAGTTAGAGTTTTGACAGGGCAGGTGGAAATTGGAGGAGGCTGGCAGAGTCGTGGTATTTTAGGAAGAGGCATCTGGTGGTGGTGTGCAGCCGGGAGGGAGGCGTTTACAAGCATCACCCTGCAAGGTTCTCAGGGTCCCGGCTGCCGAGTGGCTGCGGGGAGGAAAAAGGAAGGGGTGGGGTGAGAAAGATGAAGATAGGAAAGCTGTGAGCCGTCGTGATTGATCATGTCTGGGCTGCGGGAAACCTGTCCTGGAGCTGCCCTGTTCAAGCATTTGGACAGGATGCTTTATCACTGACCCAACAGCTATTTCTGGGCAGTTTAAATCCTAGATAGTGGTGTCTGCAAAACCTTGATATCCTCCTCATGCCTGAACTGGGGTTTCGGTCTGGTTAGCCTGGGGACCCAACCGCCCAGCCCTCTCTGCCTCTGTGGTGGCACCGAGTCCCACTCAGGCTGTGCGACCCTCACGTCTCCTGCATCACCTGGCCCACCAGCCCCCGGGGCCTGAGCTCTGGGTACCAGGCGCCTCTGTCACTCGTGACTTTTTCCATAGGGTCATTCATTCCCTGGATGCTTACCCAATAGTCAGACCTATAGAAGGTGACTCCTAAGCAGAGGAGGCAGATAAAAACAGGCTGGTCTGAGATTGTGCCTGACTGGGTCATCACCTGGTCCCTCTCCCCCCCCCACCCCCCGATTTCAGACAGCTCTGAACACCTCTGAGAGGAACCTTCCTCTGCAACTATTTCTTCCAAGGCCGCAGCAGCCCTGGCTGTTTGTCCACCTGCCTCGTGGCGGTTATTGTGAGGACTGAGTGAGTTTACACGTGGAGAGGGTAGAAGGTGCCCAGTACTCTGTCGGTACAGCAGGACTGATTACGTTACTAACATCGATGGTTGAGAGGTGTTTTACTTAACCTCCAGGCCGCCTGGGAGCTAAGTGGTAGTGGCCTCGATTCTCTTGAGACCCCGGAGAGGCAGAGGCCCTCGCCGTCGCCTGGCGATTGGAAGGGCTTCCAGCCCCGTGCTTTCTGCCCTCGAAGCTCTCACCGCACCGCAGGTCGCGAGCGCGTGTCCACTGGCTCGGCCCGACCGTCTCCACCCACTGCTTAAGCCGCTCTGCAAAGCTTCCTCTTCTGGCGTGGAACTTGGCGGGCCCTTCAGAGTTAGGATCTGCTCGGAAATCCGTATTAGATTAGTGTTACCTGGACTTAGCATCTCAGAGGTTTCCCTAAGATTTGGGCGGAGGACTCAGTGCAGGTACTAAGTGAAGTATCTTCAGTGTAAAAAGTGAGGGTCTGTCAAGATGCTTTTGCGCGCACCCTTTCTGCCGGGGTCCGTGACAAGCAGCGTCCCCTTGGGAGGTACCAGGGGCTCTCCCCCTTGTCGGCGGCGGCGAGAGAGGCAGACAGGTCGGGTGTGGCTTGTTCACAGGGCCTGCTGCCCCTTGAGGCGTCTCCCTGAGTCTGCGGCCCTGAAGAGGCGCGTCTGATTCCGCGGGGACAGGCTTCCCACGGGCTGTCCTGGGCCCAGGAGCTCGGAGGACGAGCTTTTTACCTGCTGCACGCTCCTGCGGAGAAGTCTGATCTAAGACCCTGTGGCCCCCGAAGGAGCTCCTTTTGGGTTTGTCTCGGTCTGACCCGAGGCTTCATTTTTTTATCAGCCCCTCGCTTCTCTGCTGAGCATGGCTTGGTCAGCGCGTGGTTCCTGGAGCTGGATGCAAATGCAGCAGCGGCCGGGCTGGCCCGCTTCAGGCGCTTGGCTCTGTGAGAGTTTCTTTTCTTTTTGCCACATCACACGGCAAAGGCGGAATCTCAGTTTCCTGACCGGGGCTGGAACCTGTGTCCCCTGCATTGGAAGGCAGTCTTAACCTGGACCACCAGGGAAGTCTCGCTCAGATTTTCTGACGTGCGCCGTCTTTGCCTCCTTCTGTCCCCTCCTCCAGACAACTCTTGTCTCAAGATCTCTTGCAGCCATAGGGGGTGTGGAGCCCCAATAGTCCGGGGTTTTGAGGCCTCTGACTTGGTCTCGAGGAACAGGAAACGGAGGTGCAGCGTCCCTCCGGTGAATTATCAGGTCTCCCTCCCAGACTCTCAGTCACAGAACCGCCTCCCTTCTGCCCTGGTTTCTTCTGGGTGCACAGTCACTCTCTAACTCTCTCAGCCCCAGCCCTGTGAGGTCTGTTTCCTCATCCTGCAGATAAAGCTCAGAAAGGTTTAGTAATTTGCCTAAGGGGCCCGGCCAGTTAGTGCCAGAGCCAGCGTTCAGATCCAGCCGTCCCGCTCCTGTCGGGTCAGTTCTGTGGTCCTGCCTGCTCATGCGTGGACCCACCACGTTTATCTTCTAGATGAGGAACCCGGGGCCGCAGGGCTCGCTGCGGGTCCTGCCACGGTGGCTGAAGAAGTCTGAGTTTAGGTTAGAAGTTCAGAGGGTTGGGACTTCCCTGGTGGCTAACAGTCTGCCTTGCAATGCGGGGGATTTGGATTCAAGCCCTGGGGGGTGGGGGGAGGTGCGGGGGCAAGATCCCACATGCTACTGAGCTTGAGCACCGCAACTGGAGTCTGGGCACTGCGGTGGAAGATCCCACGTGACGCGTCTGGTGAATCCGAGTGCTGCTACTCAGAGCTACATACCGAATAAGTAAATACTTAAAAAAAAAAAAAAAATGTTAGGAGGGCTCTTTGGTGCAGGGTATAGAAAATGAAAGCAGCTGGAAGCTCCTGAGCCATGGTCTGCTTCCAGAAAGATGCCTGCTGAGCCTGCAGGTTAGGTGTGTCTCATCTGCCCTCCTTAGGGGGCACCTGGGCATTCCGGGCAGCACTGCTGTTCTTCGTGCTCGAGGTGAGCACATCCTGGTCGCTGTGGGGTCCCTGGGCTCTTCCCTGTGAAGCCCGTCCTAGCCTGGGCACCACAGACTGGGTCAGGGTGCCTGGGAACCTGCGGGGAGAGACCATACTGTTTTAGTAGTTGTATGACTTTGAGGAGGGTGAGCTGATCACCCTCACAATGCCTGATACCTTCTGTTTCTTGTCCTCGGGAGAGAAGACAGATGCCAGTTCCTCACTCAGCTCAGAGCTGTGTGTGGTCGCCATGGTCCACTGTCTCTGGCACATGGGCCATGCTTTCATGTTGAATGGGTGAATGTCTGCTGCTGCTGCTAAGTCGCTTCAGTCGTGTCCAACTCAGTGCGACCCCATGGATGGCAGCCCACCAGGCTTCCCCGTCCCTGGATTCTCCAGGCAAGGACACTGGACTGGGTTGCCATTTCCTTCTCCAATGCATGAAAGTGAAAAGTGAAAGTGAAGTCGCTCAGTCGTGTCCGACTCTTCGTGACCCCATGGACTGTAGCCCACCAGGCTCCTCTGCCCATGGAACTCTCCAGGCAGTCGTACGGGAATGGATTGCCATTTCCTCCTCCAGGGGATCTTCCCGACCCAGGGATTGAACCTGTGTCTCTTGCATCTCCTGCATTGCCAGAGAGGTTCTTTACCACTGTGCCACCTGGGAACTTGCCATTCTCCTAGGTCAGAAATGGCCAAATACACACATTTCACGTGGTTCAGCCTATAACAGACCAAACAAGAGGGCCGGGCACTTCCAGAGGGAGGCTTTCGAGCACGTGTCCAGGTCTCCTGTGGGACCTAAGCCCTTGGCCACACCTGGCTTCTCAGGACAGCAGCGTTGGGCTCCTAGTCGGTCAGTGTCACTTCAGGTGGGAATGACGGGAGTGGAAGGAGCCGAGCGGGTCTGCCCGTGGGGTTGGGTCTCCTGGTGCTGAAGACTGTCTGGAGGGTCCCGTGGTGGGGGATCGGGGCCGTGTGGGAAGGGCGCCCTAATGCTGCCGGCATTTGCTGCCGCTCTGCACGTGGGGGGCGCTGAGCACTTGGCCGGGTCACACAGCTGACCGTCCTTGGAGTTGGAGGCAGGCTTGATTCCCTTGAGTGGAATCTTGACCTGGTCCTTGAATCCAGGTCATCAAGGGGCAGGTTCTGGAGCTGGACTGCTAAGGTCCTGGTCCGAACCTGCAGCCTTGGGCAGCTTCCTTCACTCTCTGCCTCAGTTTCTTTGCCTCACAGTGAAATTGTGGGAATAAGAGTATTTCTGATGGGTTTTATGAGGATTACATGAGTTAATGCGTGTAAAGCCAGACGCAGGATGGCATTAACTACTATTACTAATAATACTGCATTATTATCAGTGACATGGATTTTTGGCGTGCTGTTAGAGCCGAAAGAGACTTGAAATGTGGAAACTCCCTCTGCTTTGTGTTGGAAGAAGTTTGGACTCTGTGTTTTTGTTAGTTTCCCAGAGAAGGCGTTCCTTCTTCCAGAGCTCACTGGAAACACACCCTTGTAAGCACGGGCCTTACAGGCATGCACCTGCCTCTCCATGAGCAGGTTGCTGGAAATGATCCTTTTGTTTCAGGTTATAATATAAGTCACTCCTCTGGAAAATGGCTTAATTTTTTTTTTTCTTTCTCGGCATGAGTGGCCAACTCTGGGGTGCCAGTTACATAGAGCGTCCAGAGCCTCCGAGGGGAGCAGGGCAGGGTACTAATCAGTGGGACTCGTCGCCCCGCCCCCCATGCCCCTGGATGTTCTGATCATCTTCTCCTTTTCTGAAGGTGGCAGGTTTTCGCAGGGGCTCTCAGCTGCCACTAAGCAGTGTTGCATTTGTGAACTTCTGCAGACCTGCCAGACGTCACTGCCTCAGGGATTTCATGTTTGATTTTTAAGGACGTGTGTTTGATTTTAAGGTGTGTGGAGTGTTGGGGTTTAGGAGTATAAGAAGGAGGCACAATAAACGAAAATGGAGGGAAAAATGATCATTGGAAGGCAGTCTGGTGTAGTATAGTGGAAGGGAGACCCCTGAATCTTGTCTTCTCAGGGACGGTGTGAGCTCGAACTACCTACTTACTCTCTGGGCCTCAACTTTTCCTCATCAGTGAAGTGGACATAATGTCCTGCTCTTCTCAGAGGAATAAATAAGAATAACACGTCGCTGAAGCTCAGGCCTCGTACGATGCCGCCTTGTTATGCATAGGAATCTCAGCTTTTGTCTTGCAAATTAGCGCCGCTCCACTGGGAAGAGAATTGCATGGCTCTAGAAATCCCTGTACTAAGGAATACCCTAAATCTAAGACGCTGGTGTCCTCATGATCCTGAGGCGAGTCCTGACCTCCAGCGTCCCCAGGGCTGGCTCTGGCTGGGCAGTCCTCCCTCCGTACGCTGGCTTAGATAGAGGATTTATTGCGCGCAGGGAGCTGCGTGAGGCCAGCCTCTCTGCGCTGAGCGTTGCGGGCACCGCCTTCTGTCACGCATGCCCGGGCCCTGGTCCTGCCCCTGTTGTGCAGTTGTGAAGGTGGAGGCCTCAGTGGTTAATGAACCTCGTACAGGATCACACAGCTAGTCGGGCAGGGGTGGCCTTTAAACTCCATCCTTCTGATGACAGCATCCTGCCCCCAGTGCGCACTGCAGGCTGGCCCAAGGGTGCCTTTTCACGTACGGGTTTTCTCCTCTGAAGATCTACCAAGTGTTCTTCAGCAGTTTTTGCCTTCTGCAGCTCAAGGCAGACTGTTAGCCAGCCGCCCCCAGTTTGGCCCATCCGCGCCATCGGCCCTGGAGCCTTGGGTGAGCGTGCAGTAGCTGCAGTCCTTCGTTTGCAGGGAGCCTCACGTCCTGCTGGGAACTGCTGGCCCACGGAAGGTGTGGCCTCCGTTTTGAGGCCCCGGGCACCGCACCCTCTGTTCCTCCCTGCACCGTCTCCTCATCCCTGTGCATGTCTAGATGGCTCTGAGATGATGCAGCTGTCGTAAGCAAACTGGCATGGGGACTCAGAGCCAACCCACCCCTGGCTGTGCCACCCTGCAGCGGGGGCCGGAGATGAGAAATGTGCTGTAACAACAGCAGTGCTCCTAGATATCCTGCGACGGCTGGGCGTGCCAGCCACGAGAGGTAAACCCGAACGTGGCTACTGAGTGAGGCTCCTGTCCTCAGAGAGCTTCGAGCGCCGGGCTGTGCTGTCAGCACCTGTCCGTCCACAGAGTGGGCAGGGTCTCTGTGACTTCCGGTCATCTCATCAGGCACTAGATGATATTCCTGGGAATAGGTCCCATCTTCCAATTCCTTATCCACCGTGATCTCTTCATTCCTTCGTTTAAATAACCTCCTCCAAGGGCGTTTATGTCACAGCCCGCTAGAGCAGCCTTGTCCTCTTCTGCTGCTGCTAAGTTGCTTCAGTCGTGTCCGACTCTGTGCGACCCCATAGATGGCAGCCCACCAGACTTCCCCATCCCTGGGATTCTCCAGGCAAGAACACTGGAGTGGGTTGCCATTTCCTTCTCCAATGCGTGAAAGTGAAAAGTGAAAGTGAAGTCGCTCAGTTGTGTCCGACTCTTAGGGACCCCATGGACTGCTGCCCACCAGGCTCCTCCGTCCACGGGATTTTTTTTTTTTTTTTTTAAGAAGGAGATTGAGCTTTTATTTTTTTTAAATCAAAGTACAATTGTCAGACAACATCTATTAGTATCAAGTGTACAACATAATGATTGAGTGTTTGCATATGGCGGACTGTGGTTTCTGAACTTGCTGAATTCCAGATGGAGAGCACGCAGCAGCTCCTTGGGACTTTACTCCGGGATCCTGCTTTTATTTTCATTCCATGGAATCTGCTTGGTGCACGTTGATTGTTGAGGAAGCGTTTCTTGAAATAACAGACAAGAACTTGTTGCTGTGGTCCCCAAGGAAGGGCCCGCCCATCGGTGACTAATTACCAGAACATGGACATAGAAATAGCATTCGACCTTTGTATGGTGAGCTCAGAGTGCTCTGTGAGGCTAGGCTCCTACTCGCACATCCTTGTGAAGCATTGGATTAACTGCTGACACTCTGTAAGTTGAATTCCATCACATGGCAGAATCTCTAAGGAAAGGAAAAACAACAAAAAACAAGATGTCTAAGCCTCAAGTGATGGGCTGTGTATTGAAACAAGTGCAGCCAGATTCCAGGTCAGCTGAAGCATTGAGCAGGCCCTGAGAGTGAGTAAGGAAACGGTGGCAGGAACAGCTGTCACTTACGCACTTTACTTAGCGCTTGACATGCATTATCCTGTTAGTTCCCCGAATTTTCCTTAATCACAAGGTCCTGGGAATTTAGGACTTTAGGTAAGCTGTGCTGCTGCTGCTGCTAAGTCGCTTCAGTTGTGCCTGACTCTGTGCAACCCCATAGACAGCAGCCCACCAGGCTCCACCATCCCTGGGATTCTCCAGGCAAGAATATTGGAGTGGGTTGCCATTTCCTTCTCCAGTGCATGAAAGTGAAAAGTGAAAGTGAAGTCACTCAGTTGTATCCAACTCCTAGCGACCCCATGGATTGCAGCCCACCAGGCTCCTCTGTCCATGGGATTTTCCAGGCAAGAGTACTGGAGTGGGGTGCCATTGCCTTCTCCGTAAGTAAGTTATACGTTGTATAAATTTAGATTCTACAGATGGCTAATCAGTGGCAGAGTCCAGACTTGCACCCAGCTGCTGTGCAGTTAAAGCCGCTGGCCTTCATCTCTGCTGTGTCATGGAGTTTCATCATTCACTCGGCGCTGGTGGCTTGTCTGGATCCCACCGTGAGTCCCCAGGCACTGGGACTAGGGTCCTCCGTCTGAACGCTCTAGAATCGACTCCACGCCCTGGAGCAGGCCATTGTCTTTTCTACCACATGAACTCAGGCCCATTTGAAAACTCACCTTTGAACGTGCTTGTCCAGTGACGCATGGAAAGACCACACTTTTCAACATGACCTTGTTGAGTTCCTGTTGTTTAGTCACTTAATTGTGTCCCACTCTTTGCGACCCCACGGACTATAGCCCACCAGGCTCCTCTGTCTGTGGGATTCTCCAGGCAAGAATACTGGAGTGGGTTGCCATGCCCTCTTCCAGGGGATCTTCCTGATCCAGAGATGGAATCCAAGTCTCCTTTGTTGCAGGCAGACTCTTTACCACTGAGCTACCTGGGGAGCCCCAGGAAGTCAGTTAAAGAGTTAAAGAAGAGATCTGCGGGCAGATCCAGGTTCAAACCCGGGGCCTTTTGAGACTTTCTGTTGTGTTGCAGTGTACACAGGAGATGTGAATTGCAGTGACAAAACGCTGGAGAAAATGTAGATTGAAAGATAGGAAGTAGAAAGTATTGTAGATAGAAAGATTGAAAAACGGTGGTGTGTCTCTTCAGTGGGACGTGAAGTTTATCTACACACACACGTATGTGTGTTGTGTGTATTTGTCTCCCCTCCTTTTGAGTCACTTACGCTAACTCCTCAGGAGTGGGACCGCAGGGCTGAAGAGGACCCACGTTTTCCTCTGCACCCGGCCTTCCCGGCACTTCGCTGTGGGAGCTGCCGTAGCTTCTGCCTCCCTGGCTGGCCCTTGGGGCCCTCTGATCTGACCGGTTGAGAGTGCTCTTTGCTTTCCTGCAGAGTAGCCCAATCTAGTGTTTGCCTTCTAGATGGTTTTGCTACCTCTCTCTCCATGTAGAACTGTTCAGTTTTCTTTGAGTTGCTTCATCTTTTCAACTTGAATTATTTAAGCGGAAGGATTTCCCTGGTGGTCCAGTGGCTAAGATTCCGTGCTCCCGATGCGGGGGCCAGAGTTCGATCCCTGGTCAGGGAACTAGATCCCACATGCTGCAACTAAAGGTCCCAGGTGCCACAACTGAGACTGGGCACAGCCAAATAAATGAATATTTTTAAAGAAAGACAGAAAAAGGAGTTACTTAAGGGGAAGCTTTGTCCGTACCGTAAGTGGAAGACTAATAGTAATTGCCCTGAGTAGAAGGTACACGTTAAACAAACCTGAGTGACTGTGGTGTGGGGGGTGCAGCATCTGTAGACCGGCTGCGTTGGTGCCCACCGGTGTCCGGTGCCTTCCTGGCTCTGGCCTCGGAAGACCCCGGGGGAGGGAAGATGGTGGCGGGCAGGGGTGTGTGCAGGGGCCCTGAAGGAGGTGTTCGGCTGGGAGCTGTCAGGGAGGGGCCCCCGGGGAGAGGTCCAGGAAGAGAGCTCTCCTTTGCCAGAAGGACGGGGGCAGGTCCCGAGGACAGCGGGTGCCGGGACGCGGGAGTCACGCTCAGAGACCCCGACAGCAGCATCGCGTCCCCGGAGCCAGGAGGGTGGGCGAGCTCGGCGCAGAGGCCGGGCGCCCTGTAGGGCAGGCCTGCGCGTGAGTGGGGCTCGGGGGTGCCGGTCCCTTTTAGCACCCTTTGTAGCCTGACCGGACGGCAGCCCAGCAGTCGGCTTGCCTTCCTTGGGTGTCATTTGCTGCCGGCTCCCTCCACCCCCGCCACCCCTCAACCCAGCCTTCCGGGCGCTGGGTGCTGGGGTGGGCCCGGGGCTCAGGGCGGAGAGACAGGCGGGCCCAGCCCAAGCTGCCCGTGGGCTAGCGGAGGAGAGGGGGCCGTCTGGATGGCCATGGGCACCAGCGGCAGGGGCCCGGGGAGGCGTCCCCTCCGCTCGACATCCCTTTGGAACCTGGCATCACTGTGAAAGTTTTTTTGTCCTGTTTTCTCTTTTGTATGAAAGGAACACGTTTGGGGTCCCCCTCGGGGCCCCTGTGCTGAGGACTTGGCACTTTGATTGCTGTGGACCCCTCAGTTCAGTCCCTGGTCAGGGACCAAGATCCCACAAGCTGGATGGCACGGCCAAATAAATCATGTGCTCATTCCAGAAAAGCTGGAAAACAGAAAAGGAGGGGAAAATGTGCCCATAATCTTACTTGCCAACAGCTACTCCTCACCTTTTGGTATGTCCGTTCAGCAGCTTTGTCTCTGTACAGGTTAAAGGTTTTTCCTGTGATTGAGTTCATACTGGTCTGTGATATGTTTCTACAATGTCTGTTTGATTTGTGACCGTGTCGGTTCTTAGTTGTCGCATGTGGAATCTTTGCTGTGACACGGGGCTTGTCTCGAGTTGGCCTCTCACGGGCTCCAGGGCGCCAGGGTCAGCAGCTGTGGCTCACAAGCTTAGCTGTCCCAGAGCACGTGGGGCCTTAGTTCCCTGACCAGGGTTCGAACTCGTGTCCCCTGTATTGGCAGGCAGATTCTTAACCACTGGACCATCAGGAGTTCCCCTGGGTTAATTTTATATTCTGCTTTTTTCCTTACAAGATTTTCTTGTTTATGAACCCTTCAAGAACATTTTAAATGACTAATATTTTGACTGGTTGATACAGTCATTTGGTTAACCATTACCCTAGAGTTGGACTTCCCTGGTGGCTCAGCTGGTAAAGAATCCACCTGCAGTGCAGGAGACCTGGGTTCGATCCCTGGGTTTGGAAGATCCCTGCAGAAGGGAAAGGCACTCCAGTATCCTGGCCTGGAGAATTCCATGGACTGGATAGTTCATGGGGTCGCAGAGTCAGACGCGACTGAGCGACTTTCACTCTTAAGAGTCGGACACTTGGGGGTTCTAGGTTTTCTCTGTGTGTCGCTCTGCGCTGAGGGTCTTTGTCCATCTCTGTTGTTTTTCCTGCTCTGTTCTGACTGCTCCAGTAGCCTGTGTCTGAAGGTGTGGACCAGCTCTCCTTGCCCGGGTGTATACAGTGTTCTTGTTGCTTTGGGCTTTCATTCTGTAAAGTCACCACCAACACTGACTAAGCAAATCCTGAACCGTTGCTCCCAGGGGAGCACAGTAAGGTTCCTGGGATGGTCTGGTGAAATTTTTGTCGTCTGATCGTTACATAACCAGGGAAGACAAATATTGCGTAGTATCACTTATATGGGGAGTCTTAAAAGAAAAATCAGATTCCTAGAAACAGAGTAGAAAGTTGGTTGTCATGGGTCAGGAGTCGGGGAAAGTAGGGAGAGGTGGGTAAAAAGGATTTGAGTTTCAGCTCTGAGATGAGGCGCTAATGTGAAACATTAAAAATATTTTTTTTCCCCTGATTTTTGTGTGTTTATGCTTAAGGACACCTTACTTCATATATATTGCTGACTCATCACTGAAGCCAGGGCCAACAGCTTGTCCATCGCGCGTTTTCTCTGTAAGCACATCTCAGCCCTTCTATCCTTGGGACGCTGGACAGTTTAAAAACTGCACGGGGCTGTTTTTAAACAACAGAGTCCACAACGAGGCGGAAAGTGTGCGCGGAAAGGTGTGAGAAGCGCTGCGTTTACAGCGGAGAGCTGCACCTAGAAGGGCAGAGGTCGCCTCGTTCACACTCGGCTGGGTTCACACTCGGCTGGGTTCACACTCGGCTGGGTCGGGCGCGTTGGGGGTCTGGGATTCTTCTCCACTCTGCGTGTGTCTGGGTGACCCCACCAGTGGCCCCAAGGGTTCATTTGGGGGTTACGCATACATTTTAGCCAGTGGGTAAATTTGCAGGATGGAACTCGAGTTCAAAACAATCGCCGATTCCTGCCAGCTGCCCAGCGAGCCTGGGCTGTGGCCGTGTTGTACCTGCCTGGGGAGGGAGATGTAGTTACAGTGAGGAGGCTTTAAAAATAAGACTTTAGTAGAGTTCTTCCACATGTTTTGATTTTTTTTTTTTTTGGTTGGTGGGTGGTGTGGAGGGAAGAATAATCCCTATGAGTATTTGATACTTATTTTTCTGCTTAATCAGTGAGTCTCAAAGTCTGATAAGATCTGATGAGACTTTGCTAGTCACCCTGTTCCCTGTCTTAGAACAGTTGTGCTCTTGTCTTAGAGGAGGCCCGGCTACCGCGTGACCGTGAGGCCCTTTGTGTCGGTTGTATTTATTTATCGATTTGCCTCTGTTGGGTCTTAGTTTCATTTGGGGTCTTAGTTCCTGAACCAGGGATTTAACCCACAGCCCCTACACTGGAAGGTGGGTTCTTAGCCACTGGATCACCAGGGAAGTCCCTCCCTGGTGATTTCAGGCGAGACCCCCACTCGTCAGACCCACGGGTGGGGGACAGATGGCACTCCAGGGCCGCCGCTGCCCTGCAGTGTTTCTGGCTGCACTGCTGAGCCTCTGGTGCTGATGTGGAGACGTGTGATCCGAATTGTCCTTTAGACCAAAGCAGCCTGGTAATTCGGGCTTTCCTAGCAGAAGAGAAAGGAGAGTCATTGAGGTGAGGAAAGGGCTCAGACACTGACAGCTGGCTCTGGGGTAGGGAGCAGAGGGCGGTCACCTTGACAGTAGTCTCTTGAGTTGGGGGGTCTATAGGATGCAGGACCTTGACTCCCCCGACTGGGCTGACACTTGATGTTTGGGGTGGCTCTACAGGAGTTGGGGGATGAGACGGGAGGAGCGGGGCACTTTGTCCTCCGCTGCAGGGCCCTGGTCCTGGTGCAGGAGCCGGGTCACCTGTGGGGACCACAGCAGGACTCCGCACCTCTGCTGTTCCTCTGGCTTCCTCCATTCTCCCTTCTTTCTGTTTCTTCCTTTCCTTTTATTCTTGCTTGCTTTAATCTGCCCCCGGATGAGCCCAGGATGGTGGAGACGTGTTCCCCTACTTGACTGTCTACCAGCGCAGTTTATTATCTCTGTAATGTTTTTCTTTAAATTGTCTTGAGCCTAACACCTCAGTCAACTTGAAGCAGAAACATCTATGAAATCACACTTTTGATGTGCTTAGTTATATTTTTCCCATGCATATTAAAAATAGGTAAACCACTAAACTGCATTGGTCCGTATCCCTTCTGACACACCTTTCTCAAACCCCGCTGACCTGTATACCATGCTCTGGAAAGTGCTGGAGTGGCAGAAAGAGCACTTGCTCCGGGAGTCTGGAACCCTGACTGCATCTTGGCTCCTGACCCGCTGTGTGATGTTGACCTGTTCCCCTCCTGCCTCCTGGCCTCATTTGCTTCCCATTGGACTCAAGAGCCTGGGTGCCTCCGGGCTCAGGAGTTGAAAGGATGCAGGCCAGTGGTGCCGCCATGGTTTCCTAGCCCCTCTGACAGCCGCTCAGGACTCTGACGTGGTCATGTAATTGATTTGTTCAAAGAAGTAGAGACTTTTAAAACACTGGAGTTCGGGAACAGTTTGTCTTCAAATGGGCTTCCTGTTTTTATTTGGGTTTCGGTGGTCACTGCTCGGTAGCAGGGAGGAAGGAAGCAGCTTATTCAAGGGTGCAGAGAGAGGGTTGTGACCCTTCCATCCTTCTGGCTCCACCTCCCTGATGTGGGAATCTAAGACCCTCCTGGCAGGGCTCTCGCTGCAGAGGAGGCCAGATGCATCGAGCCGTGTGGTGTCTGATGTGGGTTCCCTGCCCGCCCTCAGCCCACGTGGTGTAGACCTCAGTGTTGCCTCTGTCCTGGGAGCAGAGTGGTTCTTGGACAGCCGTGTAAAGCTTGGCTTCTGGAGCCGGACTGCCTGGGTTTCGGTTCTCGCTGCTCCACTTTTAGCTGTGCTGCTCGGGGCTTCGTGTGACTCTCTGGGACTAGTTCCTCATCACGGGGTCTTTTGGAGACACTTTGGTACCTAGCAGGCAGTGAGGGCTCCGTTCATGCTGTTGATTTACCCTAATGGGACGATGCTGTCCAATTGAGGAGCAGCAGCTGGGATACAGGAAGTGCCCGGGAAATGGTGGCTGTGGCTTTCTAACCTGTGGCAGGAGGCCTGGTGTTCCACCCCCGACTCCTGTTGGGTGAGACCTTTCCTCCTCCCCACCCCTACCTGCTCTAAGCCTTTCGTGTCTGTAACCCTCCAACAGGAGCCCCGTGTTAGACCCACCGGCCCATCTGAGCCTGCGCACAAAGCCCTCCTCTACATTTGGCTGGAAAAGAATTGTAACTCAGTTTTGGAAAGGGCAGTACAGTCATAACCTCCAGAAATAAAAATACGTGGCTAAAACGTTGTGTGGTGAAAAATCTCACTCTTGTTCTCCTCCAGCTTGCCCCTCCCTTCCTAAATCCTTGAGCCCTGGGTAACACTGCTAATATTTCTAGGGTCTCTTGAAGGCATTATTTACATACAGTAAAACTCACCAGTTTTAAGTGTCCATCTTAATGAGTTTCATTAATAATTCCATAACCACTCCCACAGTCAAGTTACAGAACAGTCCCCCACCCCAAAAAGTTCTCTCAAAAAGCTCACACCCTCCCCACTTCCCTGGGCAACTCTGTTCTGCCTTTTCTGTAATTTCATAGAAATGGAATCATAGTACATAGACTTGTGCTTGATCGATTTCACTTAGCATGGTTTTTCTTTTGAAAAATTTCCGTGTTGTTGCATATATTGCTGTTTTGTTCCTTTTTAGAGCTGCATGGGACTCTGTAGTATCCCAAAATGAAAGTGAAGTCGCTCACTTGTGTCCGAGTCTTTGTGACCCCATGGGCTGTAACCTACCAGGCTCCTCTCTGTCCATGGCATTTTCCAGACGAGTACTGGAGTGGGTTGCCATTTCCTTCTCCAGGGGATCTTCCCGACCCAGGGATCGAACCAGGGTCTCCTGCGTTGCAGGTGGACGCTTTCCGTCTGAGCCACGGGTGGGAACCAGCAGTGCCCCGTGGTTGGGTAAGTCAGTGTGCCCGTTCACCAGTTGGTGGACGTTAGGTGGTGTTTCCAGGTTTGGGATGTTATGAATAGTTCTGTTATAAATCTTCAGGGGTGAGTTTTTGTGTAGCTATGTTTTTTTTTCTGTTCTTGTGTTTTTCAGCATGACAAATACGAATAAATTCTGTTCCTCCCCCACTTTTTACGTAAAGGGTGAACTATTCTAAAGACACTTCTGGCGCCCTGTGTTTCTTGAATGGGCCCAAATACCACGTGGGGAGATCCCTGTCCAGTCTCTGATTTGTCCTGTGTGCTGGTGTCCTCGGAACTAAGGCTGCAGAGCTGTCTTCCTGCCTCCTGGGTGGGGTGGCGGCCTGGCCTGCTGGGAGCTCGGTGGGTGTGGCTGCAGAGAGGGTGACCGTGAGGTTCTGCTGGGCCTCGACGGGGTCACGTGAGTGCTTTGGCATCAGAATTGTGAAGGAAATTAGCTTGTGCACCAATCACATCCTGTTGCAAAACCACAGATGGTTAGCAGAGGTAATGCCCACCCTTTTTTTCTGTGTAAGTGAGGCTAGATGAGGGGCTGGTGGACCTGTTTTGAAGAAAGTTCCGTTTACTAATATGGAGGACAGTGGTGCAAATTATGTGTTTGTTCGGGACTCCTTTTACTAAAGACACAGTTTCACTTGTCCCTGGTCCCCACTGCTTTCCGGACTTCAGCATCCCTCCTTCCCCCAAGGATATACTGTTGTGATTTTTCTGAGGGAGATTAGGCTCCATGGAATGTGCAGATTTGCATAAAAAAAGAAGGCTGTTGAGGTCTTTCCCTTCTTATCTTCTGGTAGTGTTGTTAGTAGACAACAGGATTTAAGAAACTAAATCCACTGTTTAAGTAAAGGTATATATTGCCAAGAAGTCTTCTGCAGCTGTATTGACAACGAGAAGTGCATCAGGGTGGTGCTGAAAGTGTTCTTTGTCTGGGTGGTGGTGGTTGTTCAGTTCCTAAGTTGTGTCTGACTCTTCGTGACTCCATGAAGTGCAGCACGCCAGGCTTCCCTGTCCTTCACCATCTCCCGGAGTTTGCTCAGAATGTCTTTGTGCTGTCTTCTGATTACTAGCCACATGTGGCTCTTGGGGCTTTCCTGATGGCTCAGCTGGTAAAGAGTCCGCCTGCAGTGCGGGAGATCTGGGTTTGATCCCTGGGTTGGGAAGATCCCCTGGAGAAGAGAAAGGCTGCCCACTCTGGTCTTCTGGCTGGGAGAATTCCATGAACTGTATAGTCTACGAGGTTGCAAAGAGCCGGACACGACTGAGTGCCTTTTGCTTTGTGGCTCTTGAGCCCTTGAAATATGTCTAGTGTGATTGGGGACTGAATATTTAATTTTTAATTTAATTTTAATGAAAACTTAAACTTCAGTAACCTCATGTGGATGCTGGCTGCTGTATAGGTCAGCATGGGTCCAGAGGAATATTGACTTCCAGTGTTAAATTTTCTTTAATTAAAAAATTTATTCTAGATAGAAATCATAGAGAATACCATTTCACTGCATCTGCTTTAAGTGATTTTTAAGCAGATTAGATGGCTACGTCATTTCATTTGGGGTGTTATTTATATCACTTCAGTTCAGTCGCTCAGTCATATCCAGCTGTTTGCGATCCCATGGACTGCAACAACGCCAGGCTTCCCTGTCTATCATCAACTCCTGCAGCTTGCTGAAACTCGTGTCCATCAAGTCAGTGATGCCATCCAACCATCTCGTCCTCTGACGTCCCCTTCTCCTCCTGCCTTCAGTCTTTCCCGGCATCAGGGTCTTTTTCAGTGAGTCAGTTCTTTGCATCAGGTGGCCAAAGTATTGGAGCTTTAGCTTCAGCATCAGTCCTTCCAGTGAATATTCAGGACTGATTTCCTTTAGGATTGACTGGTTTGATCTTGCAGTCCAAAGGACTCTCAAGAGTCTTCTCACACCACAGTTTAGAGGCATCAATTCTTCGGCACTCAGCTTTTTCTTTATGGTCCAACTCTCACATCCATACATGACCACTGGAAAAACCATAGCTTTGACTAGACGGACTTTTGTTGGCAAAATGATGTCTCTGCTTTTCAGTATACAGTCTAGGTTTGTCACAGCTTTCCTTCCAAGGAGCAAGCGTCTTTTAATTTCATGGCTGCAGTCACCATCTGCAGTGATTTTGGAGACCCCAGAAAATAGTCTCTCAGTGTTTCCATTGTTTCCCCATCTATTTGCCATGAAGTGATGGGACCGGATGCCATGATCTTAGTTTTCTGGATGTTGAGTTTTAAGCCAACTTTTTCACTCTCCTCTTTCACTTTCATCAAGAGGCTCTTTGGTTCTTCGCTTTCTGCAATAAGGGTGGTGTCATCTGCATATCTGAGGTTATTGGTATTTCTCCCAGCAATCTTGATTCCAGCTTGTGCTTCATCCAGTCTGGCGTTTCACATGATGTATTCTGCGTGTAAGTTAAATAAGCAGGGTGACAATATACAGCCATGATGTGTTCCTTTCCTAATTTTGAACCATCTGTTGTTCCATGTCCGGTTCCAAATGTTGCTTCTTGACCTACATACAGGTTTCGCAGGAGGTAGGTAAGGTGTTCTGCTATTTCCATCTCTTTAAGAATTTTCCACAGTTTGTTGTGATTCACACAAAGGCTTTAGCGTAGTCAGTGAAGCAAAAGTAGGTGTTTTTCTGAAATTCTCGTTATTTATAGAGCACTCACCTTGGTGAGTGCTGTGTTGGATAATCAGAAGTTATCTAAGTCACTTACCCTCCTTGGGCCTCAGTGTCTCGTCTGTAATGAGAATATTGGACCAGATGGGCTTTTTAAAGTTCTTCGTGTGCAGTCAGGTTTATGGTTTGTCATTAATGGCAATAAGACTTGTGTTTTGCACACCGCTGTGTGCCAGCGGTTGTACCCAGGACAGTAAGTAAGTGTGTTATCTCATTTAAATGGAGTGATCTAAGCCTGTGGCCCCAGGGGAGGAGGAGTCCTAGCCTCGCAGATGAGAGCACCGGGCTCCGCAGGGTTCCACAGTTCACCTGGAGTTCCGTTTGTTGGCAGTTCACTGTGGAATTCAGAATTCCCACTTGGGTCTGCCTCATTCTCAACTAATTTTCAGTTAAATCTTTATGCAATGGCTGTTTTGAAAATAGATCGCTTCCTTAAACATTTACAACTCTTAAGTAAAAATTCAATCAGGTTGTGTTTTGTTTTTTAAATAGTAGTGCTCGTGTTGGGAGTTTAGGAGTGAGGTGAGCGGGTGGTGTGGCACAGGCCAGCTCACGTGGCATGCTTACGTGCCCCTCCACGCACCTCCGTGAAAGGCCCGCCTTGAACCCCCTCTGGATGCCCCCCCTGGTGGGGAGGGGAAGACGGCGACCTCGGTCGTGAAACATCATCTTGTTCCCCTGTGCCCCCGAGCAGGAGCGGCCGAGGACAGGCTGACAGACTGGAGCCGGAGCTCGGCCTGCTCTGCCACCTGCCTACTGGCTGGGCAGTGCCTCGTGCCCATCACGCCCCGTCTCTGAGCCTGGAGCTTCCCTCCCGCCTGCGCCAGCTGTACTGCTCGCGACTCTCCTGTGCGCCAGAGGGCAAGAGAGCCCGTGCCTTCGTGAAGCCTCGTTCTTTCAAAAATTGGATTGAATTTTTAAATTCACTTTTGGCTGCACTGGGTCTCCGTGGCTGCGTGTGGCTTTCTCTGGATGCGGTGCTCAGGCTTCTCTGGTCGTGGGGTGCGGGCTCTAGGCATTTGGGCTCAGGAGTTGCGGCTCCTGGGCTCAGTGGCTCTGCGGCCTGTGGGATCTTCCCGAACCAGGGATCGCTCCCGTGTCCCCGGCATTGGCAGGCGGATTCCTAGCCACCATGCCACCAGGGAGGGCCCGTGAAGTTTCATTCCGATTGCTCCATTTCCCATCCTCAATACAGGGCCGTGGATCTCGGGGACCTGCCTTTGGGGTTGTTCTGGCGAGTTAAGGAGACACCTGGTTAGCCCGGCTCCGGTGCCCCTCCGCAGAGCTGCCTGGGTTGGCCCCCGAGGCCGGTGCCCTGTGGCACCAAGTGCGTCTTTGGTCAGAGTCCTGGGCTGCCATAGGCGGCCCTGCCCTCAAGGCTGTTCCGAAGGGGCTGGGCGCCCCAGCTCAGCAGAAGCCACACCGGCGCAGGACGCTCCGCGCGCAGTGCCCCGCCCTGGCGGTCTCCGTTACAAGGCATGTCTTTTCCGAACCCCCCTTTTCCCTCTTTTTGAATCGAGAAATCCTGCCACGTGGGAACGGTGAAGTAGGGGCTGGCAGGCTGAGCAAGGAGTGATAAGTCAGTCAAAACATCTCCCATTCTCTCTCTTTTCCTTAGTGTTTTTCTGACTGCAAAAGTAATCCCTTATCTATCTGAACATAGACATGTGTAACTTGGAAAGTGAAAGCGGCCTTATTCCCCCCACCCCACAGATTTTGATAGACACACTTGTCTGAATATTTTCAACATGTGTGCTTATACGTAAAAAAACAAACTGCCCCACCCTCTGTAGACGGACCTTCCCTCTGCCTCCTTCACTGTGAGCCTTCCTGCCCTGCAGATCCTGTCTCTTGGGCACAAGGAATCAGGGTACTTCGCAGAATAAATCAGCCTTGTCCTGAGGCCAGAAAAGGGAAGCAGACGTCCTCTCAGCCGCTGGCCTGAGAAGCTGGTCGGTGAAAGGGCAGGCAGAGAGGGGAAATCAGGAGGGGACGGACTCCTCGCCCCCACCACACCCTCCTGCAAAGAATCGCTCCAGTGTTTGCTTTTACCTTCTGGCTTTCCTGAGCCGGTGAATGCTCTCTGCCAGTTGTTTGAATTTATGGCATAGAAGTCCCATAACGGTAGTGGGTTCAGAACCTGGCCGCGTCGTTCAGAACTGGGCTTAAATATGGTGAAACTTGCTTTAGCTGTTTTTTCTATTAGCTGTTTCATATTCTTTTTTTGTTTGTTTGTTTCATATTCTTTTAGAAGGGTTTCTTTACTTTTTTTTGGATTATACAATTCTAAAGGTGGATTTTAGGCCCATCAACCCATTTACCCATGTGTTTGGAAATGTTTCTTTATATTAATATTAAAGAGTGGGTGGTGGTATGGAATCAAGATAAACATTGCAAATGTCTGACGTTATTAAAAGTTACTTGAATTATACAACTATTAGCTTGAACCGTATGAAATTGCGCTTCTTGTAGGCCAGAAATGGGTGATCATCAGCCACTTCATGTGGTTCAACACAAGCTTCAGTGGGGGACGTTTGGATCCTAGAAGAAAAAAGGCTTGTAACAAGTTGGTTTTTTTTTTTTTAAATTTTGTGTAAGTCCGTCTTTTTTGTGTATATCTATGGTTTATGATTACTTGTAGGCTCCATATAATTTTTTATCTTCCTTTTTAAAAATCAGTATGACCAAACAGTGAGATACTACTGTATAGCTGTTCAGTTCAGTTCAGTTGCCCAGTCATATCTGCTCTTGGTGACCCCATGGACTGCAGCATGCCAGGCGTCCCTGTCCATCACCAGCTCCCGGAGTTACTCAGACTCAGGTCCGTCGAGTTGGGGATTCCACGTCCAAGGGCAAAGGAGAAGCCCCAGAAGACGGCAGGAGGGGCGCAATCGCAGTTTAAGTCAAACCCCTCACCTGCCAGAGACGCTCAGAGGGCCCAAACATACCTTGTGCGCACCAGGACCCAGAGACCCCAGAGACTGAGACGGAGCTGTGTGTGAGTGTCTGCCGAGGAGGTGCGGGTCAGCAGTGGCCTGCTGCAGGGGCGGGGGCTCTGGGCGCAGCAGACCTGGGTGTGGCATAAGCCCTCTTGGAGAAGGTCACCAGCAACCCCGCCATAGAGCTGCCAGAACTTACACAGGACTGGGGACACAGACTCTTGGAGGGCACACACGGAACTTTGTGTGCACCAGGACCCAGGAGAAAGGAGCGGCGACCCCACAAGAGACTGACCCAGACTTGCCTGGGAGTGCCCAGGAGTCTCCGGCGGAGGCGTGGGTGGCGGTGGCTGCTGCAGGGTCGGGGGCCCTGAGTGCAGCGGTGCCTTTGTGGGGCCTTCTCAAGGAGGCACCTTCATCTTCACTGTCCCCACCATAGTTTGGCCTCAGATCAAATGACAGGGAGGGAACACAGCCCCGCCCATCAACAGAAAATTGGATTAAAGATTTACTGAGCACGGCCCCGCCCATCAGAACAAGACCCAGTTTCCCTCACAGTCAGTCTCCCCCATCAGGAAGCTTCTTATCCTTCTCGATCAGAGGGCAGACGGACTGAAAACCACAATCACGGAAAACCAATTTGATCACATGGACCACAGCCTCGTCTAACTCAATGAAACTATGAGCCATGCCATGTAGGGCCACCCAAGACGGATGGGTCATGGTGGACAGTTCTGACAAAACGTGGTCCACTGGAGAAGGGAATGGCAAACCACTTCAGTATTCTTGCCTTGAGAACCCCGTGGACGTTACAGCTGTTAGAATGACCAGAATCCAGAACTCTGACACCACCCGAAGCGGCAGGGATGGAACGACAGGCGCTTCCGTTCCTCGCTGCTGGGAATGCCCAATGGTGCGGCCACAAAGACAGCTTGATGGTTTCTTACAAAACAAAATACTATTAACCAAACAGGTGATCTAGCAACTGTGCTCTTTGGTATTTACCCAGAGGAGTCAAAAACTTATATTTACATGCTAACCTTGCACGCTTAACGTTTGTAAAGCAACTTTCCACTCCAGAACGGCCACTCTAAATGTCTGAAAACCCCACCTGCCAAAACAGGAAGCAACCAAGATGTCCTTCACCAGGTTGAATGGATAAACAAACTCTGGTACATCTAGACAATGCTGTATTAAGCTGCCAAGCCCTGAAAAGTCATGGAAGAACCTTCAGTGCGTATTATTAAGTGAAAGAAGCCCATCCGAAAAGGCTGTGCACTGTGGTTCCAACTGTGCAACATTCTGGAGAGACCGCACCGTGGAGAAAGGAAGAAGATGACTGCTTGCCAGAGGTCAGGGGATGGGGAGGGACGGGCGGAGCGCAGGGGGTTACGGGCAGCAGAGCCTGTGCTGCTGTGCGTGGTGCACGCGTGTCACTGTGCGTTCGTCCACACACAGGCTGTAAGTAACCAAGGGTGGGCGTGGAACCGAGTGATGTAAACCGTGGGCTTTGGGGGTGACAACCAGGGGACCGCTCAGAGTGGCGGTGGGGGGTGGGCGGTGATTAACGGGGGAGATTATGCATAAGCGGGGGAGGAGTTATATGGGAACTCACGTTTGGTGAGATTTTGCTCTGAATGTAAAACGCCTCTAAAAAATCTGTCAAAATGAATATCACTTAGGACTTTTTCTACATTATTAGGAAGACTTCGTAACCATGATTCCTTAGTGGCTGCTCAGTACTCAGAGGGGAGCAGACACAGCAGCAGCTTCTGGAACGCTCCGCCTTTAGGTCGCTTCTGGGTTTTGCGTTATAAGCAGTGATTCGGTGTCTGTGGCTCTTTTTGCAGTTTTCTTTGTATTTGGATCCTTGCGTAGGATGAACTCCCAGGAGCAGCGTTACCACGTCACGGTGTGAACACATTCACAGCTGTTGACAAACACTGCCCAGTCGTTCTCCCAGCAGTGGCGAGCCGTGTCACAAGGCCGCCAGCAGCGTGACTGTCAGCGTACTGCTTCATTGTCAGCCTGGGGCGTTTGTCTCCCTTGCTTCTGGTTTAATAGGCCAAAGGTGGTACCTTGTGTCTCTGGTGGGTGAACAGGTGTGAGTGTTTTGCCCACGCACGTGTTTGCTGGGCACCTTCATTCAGTGTCATTTCTCCCCACCTTTGAGTGGTGTGTGCTCTCGGGAGGTGGGCGTGGCACGGGAGATGACAGTGCTCTGAGCCACTGCTGGGAAACGAGGGGTGCCCAGGGAGTGTGGGTCAGGGCTGGGGGCGAGCGCCTCAGGCCTCGTGTGCAGTCCCTGGGGCCTTCAGTCCATCTCCGTGCCATCTCCCACCTGCGGCTGCTCCGTGTGCCCAGCTGAAATCTGATCACATTACAGTGTGGCCTTGGAGAGAGGTCGCTCAGTCGTGTCTGACTCTGTGACTCCGTGGACTGTAGCCCCCCAGGCTCCTCCGTCCATGGGATTTTTCAGGCAAGAGTACTGGAGTGGGTTACCATTTCCTCCAGAGGATCGTCCCAACCCAGGGATTGAACCCAGGTCTCCCACTTTGCAGGCAGACGCTTTATCATCTAAGCCACCAGGGAAGCCTTCAGTATGGCTGAAGGGCCTAATTAGCCGTAAACCTCCGGAAATTCGAAAATTAAAGAGTCCATTAATCCCATGGCCCCTCGTCTTGTTACCAGCTCTAATTCCCCTTGGGTTTGCTCGATTCTCCTGCTGGGCTTTAGTTCCCACAAGACTCGGGTAGGATGACAGCCTTTCTGCTGGAACGTCCTGCCTTTCTGGGGTTAAATGTAGCCCTTTAAGCCTCCCCTCTCGCCTCCCCCCACCTCTGAGCTAATCTCCGAGTTAATAGTATGGAATGCTGGTCATTATTTCATTTCCTGGATGAAACTCCTCCAGGGCCTTAAGGGGCCTGTAATGACCCTTAATCGTGCCCCTTCCCACCTGGTGACCTGGGTGGTGGCACCTCTTACGGACGTCGCTGTCAGAACGAAGCTGGTCGGCCTTTCCTCTCCCCTTAAATTGCCGGCGGGCTTGTGCAGGGCTCTGTCTGGCTTCCTGTGGTCTGAGCAGGAATTAGAGCAGTCAGCCCACCGCGCTCCCCCTTCCCTTCCCACACAGACTGCAGGGGCAGCGCTCGGGAAGGTCACATTGTTTGGGGCTGTCCCAGGTTGGAGGGGCTGGGACTGAGAGATGGGGCTGGGGGTGGGGAGTGCCTGCCTTTCGGTTCAGTCGTGCCAGGGTGGGGGCAGTTCTGCACCCCTTCTGAAGCCGTGTATTTATGAGCCGAGGGGACCTGCATTTAACATTTAAGGGAACTCACGACGGGGGTCTTGAGGCTGGTGGAGTTGGAAAGATGTTCCTGTATGCCAGGCTCTGTGGAATCATATCTGTAATGTGTGTGTGTGTGTGTGTGTGTGTGTGTGTGTGTGTACACATGTGTACTAGCATCCTACAGAATACCCGATCCTGGCTTGGATTTGCAGCAGATCCTCTTCTGAGAGGTTTTATTAGCATTCAAAAATTAGTTTTGTATTTCTTTCATCTATTTCTTGAAGCTTTCACTTTTCTCTGTAACTCATTCCATTTACTATATCCGTTCTTTTTAAAATTATGAGCATTGTATATAAGAACCCTGTGAAATGCAGGAGAATGGGTTTTTTTAATTTTTCTTGCATCAATAGCTGGCTCTGATGCTGTGATCTCTTCATAGCTCAGAGTGTCTGGTCATCTGCGTGGTGCTAGATGTGGCTGGGGCCGTGGGCCCCTGTGCCTGCCTGCCCTTTGGGAAGAATTTCAGATGACCAGCACGTTCGGGCCTTGGGGCTGTTTTCTGTCTGTAGGGCCTCAGCGACTTTTGTAGAACAGGATTGCAAATCCAAAGGGCCACGTTGGTGAGTGGATGTCAGTGAGCTGGCCTGGCCGGAGAGACCCCAGAAGTGGCAGGGCCACGATAGATACGGCCTGGATGTCCTGCTTATCCTAAACCACCAGTGTGTCTGTGGGATACTCCAGGCAAGAATAGTGGAGTGGGATGCCGTGCTCTCCTCCAGGGGATCTTCCCGACCCGGGGACGGAACCCATGTCTCTTGTATATCCTGCCTTGGCAGGCAGGCTCTTTACCTCTGGAGCCACCTGGGAAACCCCCAGTGTGTTACAGGATAGATTAAATCATGAGCAAAGACCAGTGGTCCCAGGCCAGATCTTGAGGACCAGGCAGGGATTCCTGCTTGTCTGGACGTCTTGTTGCTGGGTAGGTCCATCAGGTGGGCATGCAGAGGCCCTCCTGAATTTTGGTCTCTTTTTAAACTTTTCTTCTCAGTTTTGCATTTATTTTATAACTGCAGGTTTGTATCTTTTGACTACCTTTGTCTGATCTCCACCTTCCCTCACCTCCACCTCTGCTGCTAAGTCGCTTCAGTCGTGTCTGGCTCTGTGCGACCCCAGAGACGGCAGCCCCCCAGGCTCCCCGGTCCCTGGGATTCTCCAGGCAAGAACATCGGAGTGGGTTGCCATTTCCTTCTCCAGTGCATGAAAGTGAAAAGTGAAAGGGAAGTCGCTCAGTCGTGTCCGACTCTTAGCGACCCCATGGACTGCAGCCCACCAGGCTCCTCGGTCCATGGGATTTTCCAGGCGAGAGGACTGGAGTGGGGTGCCATCGCCTTCTCACCTCCACCTCTGGCAGCCATAAGCACAATGTCTCTTTCCATGGGTGAGTTTGCGTTTGAAGTGCAGGAGACCTAAGGGCTGTGTTATTTCCTGCGCACAGCACAGCGCCCTGGCGTCTCTGTGCATCTCGAAACGGCCCGTGACGGCCCGTGACGGCAGCAGGTCCTCCTGTCATCCTCAGCACGCACATGCACCTGGTGGTTGCTGGCTGTATGCGTCACTCTGTTAACTTCCTGTCTTTGACTTTTTGTTGCTGTTACTGCAGGATTTTTAAAAATTGGAGTTGATTTACACTCTTGGTCAGTGTGGATGCCTCTTGTTACCGGAGTTTCTGTCTCTTACTGTCCCGCACCTGTCTGTCCTTTCCCCAGGTAGACCGCCCTGTTTTAGAGCAGAGCTTGAGATAGGAAGTAGGGATGGGGAGTCCTGCATGCGCTTGGCGGCACTGCTCCCCCGGCAGGCCACACTCCCCTTCGCCCGCGCTCAGCTCACCTTTGACCTCTCGTGCTTCTCAGAGGGCCGCCTTTGTTTCCTCTTGGTGGGGGCACCTGTCTCCACCTGCCGCTCCTTCCACGCTCCTTCCACGGTGCTCCTTCCACGGTAGGGCTGCCTGTGATTTGAGGGGGAGGGTGGTGGTCTGGCTGCCTGTGATTTGAGGGGGAGGGTGGTGGTCGGGCTGCCTGTGATTTGAGGGGGAGGGTGGTCAGCTGCCTGTGATTTGAGGGGAGGGTGGTGGTCCGGCTGCCTGTGATTTGAGGGGGAGGGTCGTGGTCCGGCTGCCTGTGATTTGAGGGGGAGGGTGGTGGTCGGGCTGCCTGTGATTTGAGGGGGAGGGTGGTTGGCTGCCTGTGATTTGAGGGGAGGGTGGTGGTCCGGCTGCCTGTGATTTGAGGGGGAGGGTGGTGGTCGGCTGCCTGTGATTTGAGGGGAGGGTCATGGTCCGGCCGCTTGTGATTTGAGGGGAGGGTGGTGGTCGGGCTGCCTGTCTTGGCCCGGGCTCTCTGCATCTCAGCCGCTGGGTCTGCAGTTTGGCTTCCTCCTTGCAGGCTGATTTCTTGAGTTGAATCTGCCGTTTGTACTGCCCCGAGCAGCGCCCTCCTGCTTCCCCTCCCCAGGAGCTTGGCTCTCCTCAAGGCTTCCTGCCGATGCTGGTGGCTTTTGGTCCAGGGAGCGTGCAGCTGCGGTGGGGCGCGCAGAGATCAAGTGGGAGAGCCGGGCTCCACTCGCAAGGGCTCCGGCCGGGCCTTCCCGCTTCCAAGCTCTGCTGCTTCCGCGAGTGCTTCCGGGTCACTTGGAGAAAATCGCAGCACGTTGCTGAAGCGCATGCTCAAAGCTTTCGGTGTCGTGGTGAAGAATGCACGGTTGCAGTCTGACAGCCTGGACTTCCACCCACCTGCTTTGGGGTCTGGACCATGTTCACTCCACCGTGGAGCCTCCCGGTCAGTTGGGACGATCTTGTGAGCCTCGCAGGGTTTAAGGAAGTGGAGATGGTGTGTTCGTGTGCAATGTGTACGAGACAATTCGTGGTAGCTGCTAGTAAGTGTGTGTAACTTTCCGACCGGAGCAGTAGGAACCTCTCGCAGATGTCATTTGCTTGGACAAGCAGATGTCCATTTTCTGTGGAAAGGTTTTTAAAAACCAGGGTGTACGTATTTAAGGGTGAAACAAGTGGCCTCATGGGACGGACTTGCCTTCAGAGGATCCGTCGTAGCGGCTGGCACCTCGGTGCCCCAAGGGGCTGCCTCTTCCTTGAGGGTGGGCGGGAGAGGGCTAGGCTGCCCGCCTGGCTGGGCCTTGGGGTTGCTGCCCCAACCCCGCAGTTTCTCCTAAGCTTTTTTCCAGGACCACCTGGGAGAGGCCGGGCTCGGGAGCATTCCGCGGAACGGGGGTGCCTGCGCGGTCCTGGAGCACGGGGTCAACCCCCGGGGTGGGGTCCGCGCTGCGGGGCTGGAGCTACTCCCTGTGTCCCTTGCCCTTCTCACCCTGAGAGGGGCCGAGCTTCCAGTCTTGGGCTCCTCTCATTGCCCGGACCCCGGGAAGGCCTCGGGGTCGTGTGCGTCAGGCTCTATTCCGAGGGCGACAGCAGGCCGAGGCGCTCAGCAGGAGGACGCTGTGGTCTCATGAAGTAGGTCGTTCTGATGGCTACGAGAGGCCAGGGAGGGCGCAGAGGGAGTCGTTAAGGCATCCAGGGAGGGAGAAGTCGGAGGCGGATAGCACTGGGGCTTGCTCAGAATCACAGGACTTGGTGGTGGACATCGATTCCTATTGGGCGGCCCCTGGGTTTGTCTGGGTTGAGTGATGGACGCCTGCAGGTCCGGGCACCCTGGGCCTCCCCGTGCGCTCACGAAGATTGTCCTCCTCACAGCTCCCTGCTGCACCCACGTGGGAGCGGAGGGCCCTGTAGGACGGGGGCTCAGGCAGAGGACAGAGCCCCCAGTCTGCCCCGTGAATATTGATTCACCGTGTGTGTGTGTGCTCAGTCGCTCAGTCGCGTCCAGCTATTTTGCGACCCCATGGACTGTAACCCACCAGGTTCCTCTGTCCATGGGATTCTCCAGGCAAGAATACTGGAGCGGGTTGCCATGCCCTCCTCCAGGGGATCTTCCTGACCCAGGGATCAAACCTGCATCTGCTGCATTTCCTGCATCGGCAGGTGGGTTCTTTACCATTGAGCCACCTGGGAAGCCATTTATTCACTGACCATGAGTTAAACTCTGTGCCAGGCCAGGGTGATACTGAGGTGACCAAGAAGGACATCACCCTCACTCTCCTGAACCTGTAGCCTCGTGGGGGAGATGTGATATGTGAAAGTCAGTCAGTCGTGTCCGACTCTTTGCGACCCCATGGACTGTCCATGGGATTCTCCAGGCCAGGATACTGGAGGGGGTAGCTGTTCCCTCCTCCAGGGGATCTTCCCAACCCAGGGATCCAGCCCCGATCTCCCGCATTGCAGGCAGATTCTTTATTGTCTGAGCTATCAGGGAAGCACAGGTGGAGATGGACACCAGCAGATGGTCACTGTGCCCAGCGAGGCTTGCTGCCACGGGGCAGCGACAGTCAGGGAGGGCGGGGCTTGAGCTGAAGGAATAGCCTCCCAGGTGGAAGGAAGAGCGCGTTTAAAGGAAGGAGCAGAGAGGGCTGGTGGCTCTGTCTGTATCCCAGGGACCCTTGAAGGGTGCAGTCAGTGAGGGGTGATAAGCTTGAGTCTGGAAAGCCGTGGAGAAGGGAGGGAGCTGGCACAGGAAACACATGGGGCAGGTGAGCCCCAGGAGTGGCTTGTGGCGGGGGTTGGTATGGGGCTGGAGAGACATAATAATAAAATGATAATTACGGTAAGTAATAAGTTTAAATGCTTCGCAGCATTACTGACACAATAAAAGTAAAATGCTCAGTAAGCGTTAGCTATTATTTACATGATAATCACAGGCTTTGGTAGGGGAGAACCCTGAGGTTCGCTTCACATAAATTGAGGCAGTTTCGAGTCATCCCGAGAGCAGTGGAGGCAGTGCAGTCAGGCGCACCCTTGCTGATGTTTCCGGGCTGTCCTGTGCAGAGGTGTGCTCACGCCCAGCCCCAGCCTTGTCACGGGTGGCCGTGCGGCCCTGGGCGCCAACCCCCCGGCCCGCGCCCTCCTGTGTGGAGCGGGGCTGCCGCCGCCTGCCCTGCCGCTCTGTCTGAGGGTCCAGGAACCCTGCTGGGGGCGCTGCAGGCCCTTGGGTGCTGCTCGCCTGCAGGCTAGGGTATCCTTTGATTTGGTCCTCTCCACCCTTCCCAACACGGGATTCGGGTTGTCACCACGCATAGGATTGTCGCCCTGCTCTTCAAGGCTGCCCGCCTGCCGCCTCGTTCAGGAGATCCTTTTTCTCTCGGCTGTAGTCCTCCTTTACCTGGCTGTCGTTCTCTCCGCCCCACCACCTGTTTCTGCCTCTGCCCCTGCCAGTCCCCTTCCTGGTGCCCTAATCCACCCAGACCCCTGTGGTGGATTCTCCTTGGGAACTCGCCAATTCCGTGAGCATTTCTAAGCAGTTCGGTGGCTGGAGGTTGATGAGCTTGGACGACAGCGTCCTTAAGGCCTTCAAGCAGAGGAGGAACAGCTGGTAATAATGAGAGGCACAATAACAGTTGCTCCACCAGCTGACTTGCTGCCTATCATGTATCAGGCAATGATAATTGTTACAAACTTTGTAATTCGGCAGTCTTTGCTTGTTGCCAGATGAGAGCATTCCTGGCATGCAGGAATGAGTCATAATAGCAGAGAGAATTCCTACAAATAATAAACATCCCTTTCTGTAATTCCGTAGACAGGCATGTGCCGATGGTGCCAGTGAGGCTCTTCGTAACCTCTCATGGACTCCCGGCTTGTCTTTCCCAGTCATATGTGGCGAGTGTCTGCATTTTAGTTACTTTTCCCTCCCTGGCCCCATTATCCTTCAGACCTACGAGATTTCCCAACACAGGCCTAAACATCAGTTGATGCTGCAGAAGTGTAAAAGGGTAGTTTTTGAGGGCTTTTGCCTCCACGGGGTCTTGGGCCAGCTTCTGTCGTGTTGGGTCCAGTGTTCTGGTTTGTGGGGTGATGGGGTGAACTGCGATCCTCTCCAGGCACTGTCCCCCCTCCTGCGTCAGCAGATGATCTCGGCGCCTGGCCTTTGCTCCTAGATTGTAGGGACACTCTGGAAGTGGACAGTCAGTAACACTGACTTTTTGTATGTCGGACACACCGTTAGGGTTGATATAACGAACTTTAAAAAAATTAGTATTTTTTTTTAAGTGAAAAATTCTTCTGCCATATGTGGTTATTCTTGGCAGGAGGTCTCGGGGGGTGGGGGACTCTGGGAAAGGACTGGAATGCTCACCTGTTTGGTTTCCTAAATCAGGGTCCCCCCTGCCCCCCATGCCAGCGGGTCAGGAAGCAACATCAGAGCCTGGCCGTGTGGCTTACTGTTCCCTCTTTGAAGGTGCCTCTTGGGAAGCTCTCCAATGTCTGGTTTTGCAAGTGGACACTTGTTCTCCACTGGTCCAGACCATAATCCACAGCAGTGGCGTTTCTGTTACCCATCCAGGCCTCCTGAGACTGAGCTTTTTGTTCTGATAGGGTGACCTGGGCAGGGCTAGTGTCGGAAGGCCAACTGTATATTAAAAGACCACCACATGACTCTGACCTAGAGTTCAAAGTACCGAACGGCAGCTAATCTTTCCGCCTGAATTCAGAGCTGCTCCTAGGTACAGCTTTTAAGAGGCAAGGGCCGAAGCGCACTCCCAAGACTTAACCAGCATCAGCCTGTCTATGAACTTGGACTGACGTAAGGATAATTGGGGGATAATTCAACCGAGGGGTCCCGAGACCTGCATTGTAATCGTGTTAGCGTGAGGCGTGCACTCTGCTCCCTGGGTCCTAAGGAGCCTGAAATGGTTGAAAAGAGAGCAGTGGTGATGAGAAGCCCATGGTGGTGGTGGCCGCCTGTCCATCTTCACCTGGAACTTGCCCTGGAAGGAGAAGGAGATGGAAGGGGAGGGGGCCTGCAGGTGGGCAGACGTGACCTGAATCTTGGTCAGCTTCTTCCAGGCACCATGGCTCCAGGCAAGTTCCTGGACTTCATTTACTTCTTTGATGCCCTAGAGAATGAGGAAGAGTTGACTAGGCATGTATGTTACATGCCCAGTGGGGTGGGCATCAAGAAGTGGCAGCTGTTAGTAACATTTTGGGCCCCCAGGAAAGGATGTCATGATTTATGCCAGGAGCTCTTCCTGTGCTCCAGTTTCAATCCCAACAAGTCTCTGATGTTGGGAAGTGTCCTCCCATTTCATAGGTTAAGAAACGTGTGCTAGTTGGGTGGGAAGTTCAGTAACCAGCTGAGGGTTTCATTAGACTTGCTGGGACTGATTACTGGCAGTCCCTAGTGCTGGCAAACTGAGTATCTTTTTGTTTTTTTTTAAGGACATATGTCACAGTCTCCTCCTAATTTTGTAAATTGTAGAAAGTTAGAAATAGAGTAGAAGATGAATTAACATTACCTTATTCCCGCTACTTAGACAACCCGGTTGTTATTTGGAGTGTTTCTCTCTGGTCTTTTCTTGTCACTGGATTGTTTGGAGGGTATATCCGTAGATGCTAGAACGCCTGTGTTACACTGTGGGCGGCAGTGTTCCATGAGTCAGAAACGTGGCCTCTGGACTCCGGTTGCCTGGGTTCACATTCCAGCCCTGCCGCTTACTAGCTTTGTGATCTTTGACAAGCTCCTTAGCCTCTCTGTTCCTCAGTCCTCTTGTCTGTAAAATAAGGTGAACAGCAGAGGCTGTCTCAGGCAGGTTGTGAGGACCAAGTGAGCTAACACGTGTAAATAAAGGACTTAGAACAGGGTCTGGCCTGCAGAAGTCCCTTGGTCAGTGTAACTTATAATCACAGTTTTTGTAGCACATCGGCTTTTCTTCTTAAGCCCGATTTTTGCTGTTTGGTGATACCGTGTTGTGTAGACATGTCGTGATGCGCGTTGAAGACCCGCTTATTCCCTCTCTGTGGGTGTGTTGGCAGGACAGAGATGAGGCCCCGTCCCCAGCGTGGGCAGCGTGTCAGCAGCGTGGCCATCCTGGAGCCCTCTCTCTGTGTCCATGGTCCAAGCCCGGCCTTGGAGGCAGCCTCGTCACACCAGTGCCTTGCTCTTTCTTGGCTGCGGTCAGAATTTTCAAGCACCCAGGCCCTGCTCTGTTCCTCTACCCTCCGGCTCCGGCCCTGGGATGCGTGGTCTTGCAGGCCCCTCGGTGATAGGCTGGCCCGCTCTGTGCCTGTCAGGCATTATGGCGACACCAGGATCCGGGGCCGGTGGCCTTGGCCACCAGGGCTCCATCTGTGCCTGAAAACCACCTGGCCAGCCGCATGGCCCAGACGGAAGCCAGGTGGAGACGTCAGAAGGGGCACTGTGCTGGGGCCTGGAGCAGTGTCTGGTGTCCTGGCCTTCTTCCGCTGCCCCGGTCTCTCCAGCTGCAGAGGGTAGCCGGTGGCCCTCACCTCCTCCACCCTCCAGATGGTTCCAGGGTATGGCGCTCTCCCGCCCAGGCCCTGGGCAGCCTAGAGGATCTGACCCAGCACCTGGAGAAGGGGCCCAGTCTCAGAGCTGGTGGAGAGGGGGCGGGTGGCTGGCTGCAGGGCTGTGAGGGTGGACGTGCTCACCACCCTGGCGAAGGAAGCTGGCAGGAAAGGGAACTGCAGAGTTACTGGGGTCCATGCGGCTCGTGGGTGGGAGAGAGATTCCGGCGTGAGCACGGCTACGCTAGCAGACCCCGAAAACAACGGTGTCCCCTTTCCATCCCCCATCTTCTGTTGGCCAACCAGGGAGTAAAGTTGGTCAGGTCACCGGGCAGCTTGTAATGTGAGTCATCTGCAGTTGAACATAGAATGAAAAGCAGCTATCGGAAGTAGGAGACGTGAGACGCTTTGCATCTTTGTTTGATCAGTTGTCACAGGGGCCCCCAGGTTTCGATTCGTGGTTCAGAGAGGAAAAGTTTGTGAGCTTTTAACCTCTGGGCTTTGTGGGTTAAGGAGGGTGCTGGAGTGGGGAAATAATGTATTTATTTCAGGCTCTGAACACCCTTCATTTTGAGCAACAAGAGTAGGAGAATATTCATCAGATGCGCCAGAGGGTGGGAGGGAGGAGGAGAGGAGAGGACACTTTCAGATTGATTGACTGTGAGGAGTCAGAGTTGCTTGGACCGGGCCCCTCCCAGGGAGAAAGTGCCAGCAGAAAGGAGGCTCTCTGTGCGTTTGCTGTCGCCCCTGGGGCAGCCCCTGCGGTCCTGTCTGTGCTGGCGACTCATCCTCACCAGGGCACACTCCTCCCTTAAAAACGGCAGGCGTGCAGCCTCGATCTTAGGTTTGATCACTTGGAGACGGGAGACTTCCCATTCCTCTATAGACTGTGGCCCCCAAACACTCAGTTGGCTGATAGGTGGGTTGGCCCTTAACCCCATCCAAAGTCCCACCCAGCCCACAGCAGAGGCTCGGGTTTGCCAAGTACCACCCCCCACTCAGGGGCTTCCCAGGCGGCTCAGTGATAAAGAATCCACCTGCCAAAGAATCCACCTGCCAGTGCAGGAGCCCCAGGAGACGTGGGTTTGATCCCTGAGTCCTGGCTTGGGACGATGCCTTGAGGAGGGTGTGGCAACCTAGCCCGCGTTCTTGCCTGGAGAATCCCACGGACAGGGGAGCCTGCCAGGCTGCAGTCGCAGAGTGGGCGCAACTGAGCGCGCACACACACCCTCCCCCTTAGCTCTGTCTCCCACATCGAAGAAAGCTCATTAGCATACCGGTGAGAGGGTCCTGATTAGAGAGCAGACCTGGGGTCTGCTCTAGTTCCTTTTGTTCGTTCGTTTGGCTGCGCTGGGCCTTGCGGTAGCGGGGACTCTGGGCTTCAGTCGCGGGGGAGCACTGGCTTGGCTGCCGGGGCGTCTCTCTGGACCAGGGGCCCAATCTTTGTCCCCTGTGTTGGCAGGCAGGCTCCTGACCCCTGGACCACCAGACACGTCCTCTAGTTCTTAAATGTGAGTACACTTTGTCCTTTTACTGCAGTTCCTGGCAGATAGCTCGGGCGGTCGTGGGGCAGCCCTGGCATGGAGACTGCCCGGCGGAGGGGCAGGAGGGGCAGAAGCGAGCCCCCACGGCCTCCAGTTGTCAGCTGAACTGCCTCTGACCCTGAACCTGGGGTGGCATCCTTGGGGCACGTCTATGAGACTCACTCAGCTGGATTGTTGTGTCCGCAGAAGACTCTTAGGAGGGCAGAAAGAGCGTGTGGTTCCAAGTTCCTTCTCGGTGACGCGAGGTTCCCTCAAGGATTCTGTCCGGTCCTGACCAGAGACTGTTTGGTTTTAAATTTGTCAGTATTTTTTTCTCTCGCATAAAACAAAGCAACAACTGCTACAAAATCCATATTTCAAAAGAAAGTGACGTGAAAGTTGCTCAGTTGTGTCCGACTTTTGCGACCCTGTGGACAGTACAGTCCATGGAATTCTCCAGGCCAGGATACTGGAGTGGGTAGCCTGTCCCTTCTCCAGGGGATCTTCCCAGCCCAGGGATTGAACCCAGGTCTCCCGCATTGCAGGCGAATTCTTTACCAGCTGAGCCACCAGGGAAGCCCTGTTTCCCAAAGGATGATAGAAATTTTGTAAGTTTTATATGCTCCTAATAGAGATTATTCGAGGTGGGCTGGCCAGGTAGCACTGCTCGGAGGGCTCACGGTCATCGTGTGTGTGGCCATCAGTTTTCAATCAGTGGGGCTGTAATTTGAGAGAGCGCATTCAGGATTAGAATTTTATGTCTGGAAAACAAAGCGTAATTTCTACACAGTACAAACCCTAGAGGGTAAAGTTAACAGAATCCAATTGGCAGGTGGATCATAGACTTTTTAGAGATTGAGAAATACTTTTATAAAAAATTTGGAAAGTTCTGAAAAATAGATAAAAGGAGAAAAAGAATCTCTTAATCTCCCTACCCAAAGAAAAACACTGCTGACGTTTTCACTTACTGTTTCTCTCCAGGATTTGGACATCTTTTTCTTAGTTGAAAAAGAAACTAAGAACTTTTTCTTAGTTGAAAAGCTTCCCTTGTGGCTCAGCTGGTAAAGAATCTGCCTGCAATGCGGGAGATCTGGGTTTGATCCCTGGGTTGGGAAGATCCCCTGGAGAAGGGAAAGGACTGTATAGTCCATGGGGTCACAAAGAGTTGGACACGACTGAGCAACTTTCACTCACTTCTTAGTTGAGGTTAAATTTTTATATCCGACTTTGCTAATTTAACATAAGATAATTGCCCCATGTTTTTAAGAATGCCCTGGGCTTCCGTGATAGTTGGTAAAGACTCTGCCTGTAATGCAGGAGACCCCAGTACAGTTCCTGGGTTGGGAAGATCCTCTGGAGAAGGGAAAGGCTACCTACTCCAGTATTCTGGTCCGGAGAACTCCATGGACTGTAGAATCCACGGGGTCACAAAGAGTCAGACGTGACTGAGCAGCTTTCACTTTCACTTAAGGATGCTCTTCACAGACATGGCAATAATACATACTATTTGATCATTTTCCTGTTGTTGGGAAGTTATTTCTCTTTTTTGGCAGCAAAATGGTGGGCGTATTTGTGCATAAATGTGAGTGATTTCTTAGGTTAGATCCTAGAAGGGTAGGAGCACTGCAGAAGCTTTGGATATATAGTTGCCAGTTGCTGTCTCTGTGAAAGGGCCTCTCCTGCGCCCTCAGGCAGCCCGCTTGCCCTTCTCCAGTCTGTGGTCCTTGTGCCTTTTGCGTGCGCCTGGTCTCCACTCCCCTCTTCCGATGGCTTGCTGTCACGTTCCTCTTTGTAATGTTGGCCCGTCTCTTCTTAGCTCCAAGGACGCCCAGGGGGTGGCACCTTGTCGGGGCAGCTCGTGGCCTCTGCTGAATGAGAGCAGTGTTCCCAGCTGTCCTGCTCTGCAGCCTCCTGAGCCCCGTGGGGCACGTGGGTGGTCGGGCCAGGCCTCTGTCTCCTCGGCCGCTTGTCTGAGGCCAGCTGGCAGCTCCACCCGAGCCCCATGAGCCGCCTTTCAGGGGCCAGTGCTCTCCTGCATCCTGTGTACACTGGGCCTGAGACACACACACACGCACATACACACACACAGAGATACACACACAGACAGCCAGTGCTCTCGTGCATCCTGTGTACTGGGCCTGACACACACACGCACACACACACACACACACCCCCCCCCCCCAGTGTTCTCCTGCATCCGGTGTACACTGGGCCTGACACACACACACACACACACACACACACACACACACAGTGCTCTCCTGCTTCCTTGTACACTGGGCCTCACACAACACGCCCGCACACACACGCACACACACACACACACACACACAGAGTGCTCTCCTGCTTCCTTGTACACTGGGCCTCACACAACACGCACGCCCTGTTACCTGCTCAGCCTCCCCGGGCAGGCTGCTTGTCCAGTGATCCTGAGAGGCCGCCAGCTTCCTGTGTTCCTGCTGCATGGTCTTGCCATGTGCTCCCGAGAGGAGCCGGGCATGGAGCCGGGCGGAGGCGGGGCAGCCCTGGGGCCTGCAGACCTGCTGGCTCTGGCGTGTGTGTGTTTTCTTTTCCAGCTGCTTCATAGAGGTGTGACTTCCATATCATAAAATGCCCTGGTTTTAAGCGAATCATTCAGTTTTCCAAATTTTTTTAGTACAGAGTCATGGCACCATCTTGCAGTCCAGGGGGTGGACAGTGTTTCTATCAGCCCAGAAAGTTCCTGCGTACCATGTGCGGCTGCTCCCGTGTCCCACCCCTGCCACCACAGACCTTTCTGGACCTTTCATACATGTGGCCTCATACGGATTATTCCTTTAAAAGGAGTTATATGATTATGAAGGTAATGCCTGTTGGGGAACATCTGGAAGAAGGGACGCCAAGTCATCATTGGTAATGACCTTTGGGGAGTAGTTGCCTCTGGGTGGTGGGATTATGGGAGGAGCCCTTTTCTCTTTTTAGCCTTTATTTATTTAAGTATTGGGCTGCGTTGGGGCTCAGCTGAGGCACGTGGCTCTTCCTTGCGCCCCCGGGGATCTCTCTTTGGGAGCACGTGTTCTGTAATTGAGGCATGCTGGCTCAGTTGCTGCAGAGCATTGGCTTTAAGTTGCTCCAGAGCCTGTGGGATCTTAGTTCCCCCACCAGGGTTCGAACCCTCATCCCTTTATTGCAAGGCAGAGTCTTAACCACTGGACCACAAGGGCAGTCCCTGTAGGAGGAGTTTTCATTCTCTATAATGCTTGAGTCTTTTTACAGCAAGCCAGTATTAATATTTGCAGTCAGAAGAAAAAGGTAAAGGGAAAACGGCGCATGCTGCACGTGTGGAAAATGCAGACACCAAAAAAGCATAAAGAGGATGAAAAAATAACGGCCACTCAGAATTCCCCTCTCATGGAGAAAACCACCTTTTACTCCTTTGCGTTTTGCAGCTTTCTCTAAGCACATTTTAAAATACAGCTTTCACGTTTTAAACTTTGCGCCCTGCTTTTATCACAGAAGTCTTTCCCCACTTAACGTAAAACATCTTTGCAAAACTTCCTGTTAATGATTTTCAGTGGTTCTAGTCTTAATGGTTGTACCATAATTTACTTACACAGGGTGCTTTTTACTTTTTTGCTAATATAAATAATGCTAAATCAAATGTCTGTGAAAAGCTTTGTCTAAGACCTCTGCCACATTCTGGAGCAAGGGTTTTGTACCCAAACAAAAACTTTTTCTCCCATTTTGAAACTGCTCTTGCAAAATTGCTTTCCAGAGTTCTCTGAATTTCACCTGCTCCTTGAAATGACTGGCTTCGATCCCAGCATTTCCAGGAGGTGGCTCTTTACCACAGGGTGTGACGCAGGGCCGGAAGTGTCAGGGAAGTGAATGAAGAGCCGAGCCAGGACCCACAAAGGCTGGCAGTGCCCTTAGGAGCCAGGACATCGTCTGTGTCCACGAAATGTTATCATCTGGACCAGGTTTAGGCACGTTGTGTTTTCTGTAAATAGTCCTTTTAAAATTTGTCCTTGGCTTTCAGCAGAGGTTCTTTAAAGTCTGAACAGAGGGTTTAAGCCTGGGATGTTGGAGGGCGGGGGTTGGGAGGGAATCTGTGAAGCCACCAGGTACCTTACTCACTGTGGTCTGCACGTCCTTTCCTGGGGAGACGGCCTCTGACTCGTCACTGCTTTCGCTGTGGCCTCACAGAGGGCAAGGCCCGTGCGGCCCTGTGGGTTTGGGGTCTCCCTCCCCAGGGAAGGTCTGGTGCACCCTGACGCCGCAGCCGCCGCGTGTCCACGGCGTAGTCTTCGCCAGGTAACCCGGCCCCGCTGCGCTTCAGTGTCCGCGTTTGTGAAGAGCTGGGCGCGCTGGGGGCATCCCATTCACATGAAAACGATGACTTGAATTTTCCGGCTCATGAAGTTTTTAAAGGCCTCCAGAAGTTGCCCTGGGTAACCTCTCTCTCACAGCTGGGCCCTGAATGGTGCGGAGATAGTGTGGTTCTGCTACACAATATCGTGTTTGTTTTAAAATCAGGGTTGGAGCGCCTTCCCTGGTGGTCCAGTGAGTTAGACTCTCCTCCCAGCGTGGGGCATACGAGGAAGATCCCACATGAAGTGGCCGGAATATACATGTGTGTATAATAATGGACGGGTTTAAAAAAAAATCCTTTGATAAGAGACATGCTCGTTGTGTAGAAGGGTACAGTTATCAGTGTTGTGGGGCAGAGGAGGGGGTGAAATCAGTGCATTGCTACACACCTGTGTGTCTACCCATCTGAACGCTGATGGGGCGAACAGATAACGAAGCCTTCTTTTAATGCGGTTGGTGTGGAGTGAGTTACCCCGGCACGAAGGACCTGTGTCTTTACGGCAGCCAAACGAAAGCCGGAAGCAATGGAACTTTCCTAAAAACAAACCAGGGTTTGGAGATGCTGGAGCGTCTGGTGGCCTCTTCACAGGAAACCAGCGGAAGCACAGCTTTCCAGGCTGAAGGGCTTGGCGATTAGCGGAGACCCTGGTGTTTGCTCCTCGAAGCGCCTGCTCTGTAAAGCTTCGCTAGGTTTCCTCTCCTCCTCCCTCGTTAGGAGGGTCTCCCTGGACCAAGTGCACGCAAGAGAAGGTCGCCCCACGTCCAGTGACTGTTAGACGGAAGCCGGCTTTGACGCAGGCAAGAGCCTGGCCTCAACGGCCCCTGGGACTTCCTGCAGGGCAGTGGGGCCTGATTTAAATTCTTAAGACACTTTTTATTATGGAAAATTTCAAGCTTATTAAATAATGAGCCCCATTTACCTGATGCCATGGCCAATCTTGTTCCATCTATACCCGCCCACTCCACCCTCTCCCAGCTTAAATTAGTTTGAATCAGATTGTCTAGTTTCATTTCAAAGAGCAATCTGGGCCCCTCCATCCTGAGAACAGAGTTCTCCTGCATGGTGTACCGCGGTCTCATCCACCAGAGTGATCGCTGGCTTTTGTTGTTTGAAAATTGTCAGTTTAAATACTTTTTTAGGCTTTGTTGTGATTTAAGAAAACCAATGCATACCCATTACAATTGGCAATCCCAAAGGTTAAGCTCTCAAGCCCTGAGTAGCTGCACCACCTGGAGACGCCCAGCGTGGTTCTGAAGGGGCCCTGTGGGTGTCTCGGGCCGTGACCGTCTCTCCCTTCTGCTCTTGCCCCCACCCCCGTCGCCCGGCATCCCCATTGCCGCTGCCTCTTGGAGCCAGGGAGGGTCTGACGTCCTGTCTGCAGTGGCAGTGAGTGGGTGACACGCCGGGTGCCTGTTGTTCCGAGTTGAGCACGCCCGTCACACCCTGCAGTTGATGGCTCGTTCTTCATATGCGTGGTCGGTGCTCAAGGGAGGAAGTTAAACAGGGGTGCCGTACTCCCACTCCTCTGGGGCCAACAGGGCCTTCTGTTTCTGCCTTGAAGCCCTTCTCTCCCGGAACTGGGTGGGCTGAGTCCCAGAGGACATGGCGTGCTCCCAAGGACACCCCCGCTCTCCCAGGAGACTCCCCAGGCAGGTGCCCTCCTGGGGCGCTGAGGCAGGGACGGGCAGACCCGGGCTCCAGTCTGGACTCAAGCCGCACAGCCAAGAAACGCTTGACACACCAGCTGGGATTCTCTCTTAGAGTTTGCAGCGCCGAGTAGTGTTACGTGTGTTTTCTAATTTCACTGTTCTTTGAGAGTGTAGTTTGTAACGCACGATAGCCTGCCTTCAGGATGAGCTGGAGCGCGAGGAGACTGGCATGCAGGGATAGGTACCAGACACTCATTCTGAGTCACTCCGCCTCCGGGACCTTGGCTTGGATGTCCGCAGACTTCTTCTCCTGACCTCGCCCGTGGGGTGCGGCCCACACGTCCTAGCAGTGTGGCTTCGGATCCCGGGGTCGCCGTCTGGAGCAGTTGGCCTTGGGCTGGACCAGGATTTACCCTTGTGCTGTGAGGAGAGGTTGGACTGAGCAGCCAGGGCTGGATTTCAGGAGAAATACTTCATCTGCATAAGAGAGCAAGTTGTTTTGACGTCATCTTTCCCAGCATCATTTCTAACAAATGTTCAATACCAGTGGGTCTTGTATTAGTGTGTTCCTTGAATGCTTGTACCTCGAAGTACTTTCTGAGCAGCCTGTTGGGTGTGGCTGATCTGTCTCACTTGAGCTGTTGGGAACTTGGGCAGCCACCCTGCCTGCTGTGCTCGGGTCCTGTGCTGCTTTCTTCTTTTCTTTTTCCTGGCGTATAATCGCTCTGCAGCATTGTTCGTTTCTGCCGTGCGGCAGTGTGCATCATCTCTGTGTACACGTGTGTCTCCTCCCTCGTGAACCATCCTGCTCGCTTACGCCTGGGCACAGGGTGTGAGGGCAGCCGGAGAAACTGCCGAGGAAGCACTCGATGTTAGGACCTTGAGTCCCTCAAAGAAACTAAAAAGCCCCCCAAAATAAACAAACCCACCACCAAAAAAAAGAAAAAAAAAACATCCAAGCAGACTCCAGGGGCCGAATCTAACAGGAATAAGCTCCAGGATGAGTGGTACATGGTGAGCCCTCGGCGCATCAGTGGGATTGACCCCGGGGACCCCCTGAACTGTGTCACAGGCAGGGCACAGGCAGAACCCGGAGTGTGGCCAGAAGCTGAGGAAGGACATGGTGGCTTGCACCAGGGGTTTGAAGCAGTGCTGCTGACCCAGAAGTGGCGCGTTTTTGGATGCCCGGAGGACTGGGGGACGGGCGGCAGGTGGGGAGGGCAGGTGTGCGCCCAGCGCCGCCCTGGGACGTGGGGAGTCGGCCACTGCTGACACCGATCAGGCTGAACGACTGGGTGCTTCAGGGGTTTCCTAAGAGGGAAGTGGGCCTCTGAAGTCACAAAAACTCTTGAGATTCTCGATTCTTCAAGGACCTTTGACTCAAAGACTTTGGGAGTTGATAACCATCTTCTCCTGGGTTAACGTGAAAGTGCATGGTGTGCTCCACAGGAAGGACGCGGTAGTTAAGATGGTTTTGAAACTTTTTTTCTGTACGTGTGGAACAGGAAAGGAAGTGGATTACAGGAAGGAGGTGGATTTGTACTTCATCTCATCTCTCCGTGATGGAAGCTTTGCAAATACCTTCCACGGGGCATGTTGTTTGCTGACTGTGATGGGCTCATCTCTTGGCACCATCACCATGCTCCGTACCTCCTTGCTCTTATGTGGTCTCGGGTGGAGCCCGCTGATGCTCACATCGTGCAAGGAAGAGTCCTGACCCAAGAGGAAATCTGTTTTCCATCAGTGATTGGAAACAGATTCCTGCCCCTGCCCCCTTGCTCTGGATTTAATCCTCCTGTGAGCATCAGCGAAGCCATTTTCCCGACACCGACCAGCTGCCTGCCCTTGGCTATGGGGGAACCCTAAAGGAGGGTGGACAGCCCTTGCTGGTGACCTTGACGGCCCCTCAGAGCCCGTGAGCCTCCGGTGGGGAGTTAGGCACCTGTCCATGTAGACTGGGAACAGCTCCGTGCATCTGAGAGCGGGGACCCTGCCCCGGCCCTGGCTTCTATGCCGAGGCCCCCTAGGGAAGCCGCACAGGGAGGCGCAGGGCGTGGGGCAGACCTGGTCCGGGTTCCAGTTCCCCGAGTAAAAGCTGGGACGAGGCCCCGGATCCCTCGGAGGGCGTGGGAAGCCCCCGGGTCGCCTTCCAGGGCACCTCGGGGTGCTGCTTGGCATGCTCTCGGTTGCCTCACCCTTGCTACCTAATTGAATTTTCTCATTCAAACCTGTGGCCCCTGAGCTCTCGGGCGGCACTACACTCCGGAGTGGGGAGAGTAGCCGGCGCTTTGTTGCTCTTCTTTTCTCCCCTGGCTTTGCTGGGCTGTAACCGAAGCCCAGGGCGGCACGTATTTCAGGGGTGCACAGCGTGATCCTTGTCTGTTTGTTTTACGATAACGTGGAACATCTGCCTCCATGCGCCCCCGTCCTCCCCAGCCCATCAGGACGTGGCGATCCAGCTGGCGGCGCTGGGGCAAGTGTGTCCGTAAGCATTCCCACGATCCCTGAAGTGAGGAGCGTGACCTCGGAACTGTGTGCGCGGGCCCCTCCCCCGAACGGGGAGGAGGTGGGCGGTAAGAACAACGCGGGGATGGATGGATCCCCGTCTGGGGCTCTGCGGGGAAGCTGAGCGTTTGTGGGCCGTCCAAACACTGGCCCTCTCCTGGGATTCACGGGTTAGAGGGGAAAGTGAATTGATTTCTCCCTTCATGTTGGAGGCAGGAGCCTAGCAAAACAGCCCCCTCTGCTTTGTTAAGCTCTCTTGTGGCGCCTTCCGTTCGTTTCGGTCTCAGAACTCAGGAGTGAAATGTAAGGAAATTGGCCAAGTGCAGCAAACGTGCCTTCTCTCTGCGCCCACGAGCTGCCCCGCTGGTGGGTCGAGGCTGGCTTCGCTGGGGTCCCTGGTAGACAGTGTGTTCAGTTTCCCTGGGCCGGTGGGAACCGGGGAAGACGCCTTGTGAGCCGTGGAGACCTCGAAGACCGTCTTGCTGGGAGTTTCACTGCCCAGCGTGTCTGGCTCCTGATCGCTTTTCCAGTTGCACGGATTCTCCATTTCACATCAAGCCCTTCAGACCATGCAGAAGGGCTCTGAGCACCGTAGGCCAGCTGCCTCTGCCGTCTCTATTTATTCCTGTGACCAAGAGACAGGAAGTCATGGATGTTACCATTTATTTCCTGTATTGGAAATTTAGCAAGCATCCCACTCAAAAGCTTGTTTAGGAAAGCGTGTTAGGTGAGGCTCCGCTGTGTGCTGCCTGGCTCTGAGTGTCATCTTCCTCTGTGGATGAGGACTCTCCGAGCTGGAGGTGATGAGGGTGATAACATCCTGGCCCTTGAGTCATTCAGCACCTGGTCCTCAGATTTCTCCCCATGGTGCCCTCAGAAGCATGTCGCGAGGGCCTCTGCCCTGAGCCAGTGATGTTTCTTATATTTGTGGAATACCCTTACTCACTGAAGGTCCCAAATTGCAAGACTGCTTTCAGTGAAAGTGACCAGTCAGTGGATATTTGTATCTGGATGAGATACGGTTTTATCTCCTGTGGAACAGGAGAACGCTGTTCTGAGAAGTCGAGTGTTCAAAGTCATAAAGAATTATAATAAAAGCCTTCCTTGAACTTTGGCTCCATAGAGGTGTATGCTGAAATAGGCTCAGCCCAAAGCGCTGAGCCTCGTCTGGCCCTTCTCTGATCAGACCCTCAGCCCGCGGGGCCCTGCTGTCCTGAGGCCTCGCTGGCACTGAGTTGATGCATACAAGCCCAGCCCTGTTCCTAGCCCTTGGCAGAAAGCCAGCGAAGCCTTTGTTGTGAAATTCTAGGTTATATCCATCTACCTTTTCTTCCTTCCGCTTCCCTGTTGACTTTCCATGTAGAATGCCTGCAGTGACCGTGCCCCAGCTGTGTGCTCTGTGAGGACGCCCCCCACTTGATCCTTAAAATAACAGTATGTGACGTAGGTGCTGTTTAATTAATTGCCCGTGGGTTTGTTGCTGTCATTTTGGGGGGTTTTTTGGTTGTTTTTTGTTGTTGTTGTTGGTTTTTTGTTTTCCTTCTTTTTTAAGTGCAACATGCATCTTGTGGGATCTTAGTTCCTCTATCAGAGATCGAACCTTGAAGGCCTCTACCAGAGATTGCGCCTTCAGCAGTGAAAGCACAGGGTCCTGACCACCAGAATGCACGGAGTTCCCTGATGACGCTTGGTTTGTAGATGAGGAGACCTAAGTGAGGCACGGAAGAGTGAGTCCCTCGTCCAGGGTCACACAGCTGAGACCTGGTGGGGTCAGGGTTTGAACGCAGACCTTTCTCTCAAGCCTGTACTGTCAGCTGGAGCACCATGTCGCCTCCCTCCCAGGCTGCTCAGCTGTGCAAGGATCTTAAAACTAGTCATTCTTTCCACTTCTTTTGGATTCTTGAAAACAAAGAGGTAGCCGCCGTGGTCCTTAGGACGAGGAGGGAGCACGGTGGCAGCAGGTGACCCGGCTGCCAGACAGTACAGGGCAGGCCTTGGGGTCAAAGGCAGGCTGAAGCCCGGCCCCACCACCGTTACCAGTGGAACCTCCCAGAGTCACGGTTTCCGCATCTGCGTCCTAGGGCTTAACGTCCTGGGACTGTTTGTGAGATTAGGTGAGACAGTGGCATTTAAAGCCCTTGGAGCGATGTTTTAATAAGTTCTAGCTGTTGTTTTTATTAGTGCGTTCTGAGCCCGTAAGTCTGGTCCTGCCGTGGAGTCGCTGCCCAGCGACAGGCTTTGGTGGTGGTGACGGTGGGGTTTGCTGGCGGGGCCTCCTTTGGACGGTAGAGGGAGAGGCGGTCCTCATGGTGCTATGCAGCATTTGAGCTTAGTCTCTGGTTTCCTTTTCCTTCTCTCTTATTTTTTATACTCTGTGCCCCACGGGGCGTGTGAGACCCTAGTGCCCTGACCAGGGGTTGAGCCCACGCCCCCTGCACTGGAAGCACAGAGCCTAACCATTGGACCACCAGGGAAGATCCAGTTTCCAGTTTTCAAAAAGCTGCCTTGGTGTGGACACAGAAGGGGGAAGAAGAGGGTGGGGCAGATGGAGAGAGTGGCCCTGACATATATACGCTGTCCTGTGTAAAGCGGGCAGCTGGTGGGAAGCTGCTCTGTAGCAGAGGGAGCCCAGCCTGGTGCCCTGTGATGACCTAGAGGATTGGGCGGGTGAGGGAGGTGCAAGAGGGATGGATGTGTACACAGTGGCGCTGACTTGCCCTGCTGTGCAGCAAAAGCCAACGCAACAGTGTGAAGCAGTTACCCTCCAGTTACAAAAATATCTTAGGGTTGGAACTTGTTGCTTCCCTTCGTTTAATTATTTTTACTCATTGAAGGACTTTTAAGCTCCTCACTCAGCCAGCAACCTTCTTTAGACATAGCACTCAATGTTCAGCGAAGGATGGAAAGAAGGTTTTGAGCTCATGAAAGCGTCTTGTTGGTGAGCTGTTCTCTAAGGAAACCCGTCTTTTGAGAGAGGAGGGATGTTTTCACTCAGAAAGGTCAGTTTGCTCTGACCCAGAAGAGGTGGCCACGTCCGGTTTGATTTTTCAGCTCCTATCCCGTGGCTGCCCACCTGGCATGCCCTCAGGTAGTGTGAAGCACAGACGTGGAGAGGTGTGTGTGTTAATGCCGCGTGGGAATGCTGGAGTCCTGCGCCCTGAAGCTAAATTCTGTGGAGGAGGTTGGTGGTAGTATCTGTTGTTTAACTGAGTACTTAGTACGTTCCGGAAACTCGGCTAGTTTCTTTACACACACTTTATAATGTTCTCAAAACAAGGCTGTGGGATAGGTATTATGACTAGTTTTATTTAACAGACGAGGGAATTGAGACTCTGGAAGGTGAAGGACTTTCCCAGATCTCCATTTCTAGGAGGTGGCGTTGAAAGATTTGAACCCATGTCTGCCTGGCTGCCAGGGTCTTCCATGCCACTTGCAGCCTGGCAAGGGGATCTGTTTTAGGTTCCAGATACTGAAGCTGGGAGGACCTCGCCTTTAGGCATCTCCCCGTCTGGTGGGTCCTGACAGCTGGACGAGGAGAGCCTTGTAACAGGTCTTGGGTTGGATTTGCAAATCCGTCACAGGTTGGGGAAACGTTTCATTGTCCTTCGCCGTCACCAAAGGCAGTGGAAGCTTTGGGTTGTGTTTGGGAGCGCCAGAGGGCCTGGCGTTGTTGCGGGATTCCCTGTACTGGGATGTGCTGTCCCCGGGGTTGGTGGTGGGGTGTGGCACCGTACGAAGGAGCTGCCCTTGACCTGGACGGGGCAGGCAGAGACGAAGGAGCTGCCCTTGGCCTGCACGGGGCAGGCAGAGACGGGGGTTTCCCTGCTGATTCCCACTGGCATCTGAAATGAGAGGTCAGGGACCCAGGGAAGAAGTGGGCCAGCTGTTCGGGTGGATGTGTTAGCCCTGTGTTCCTCTTTTCCTCAAACCGCCCTTTGGATGCAGGTCAGAAGGCAGCACCGTCCTCTTCTCGATGAAGTACTCCGAAGGAGGCTTTATCTCGCTCACACCCTTACGTCTTCCAGCTTTCGCACCGTGACTTGTCTACCTGAGCCATTGGCACTTTGGACCAGTCCTCTGGGAGCCGTGTGCGGTGTGTGCTGGCGGAAACCCGTGGCCAAAACGTTGCGGATCTCCTCCAGCCCGTCTTGGAAATCAGTTTAGAGGAAGGTTTATGTGAATTGGCTGCTTCTGCCATGAGAAAGGGAGTATCCTTTCCTCAGCCTTCGTCCGTGAACACATGGATGATGTTTCTCCCCCCAAAAAAAAATTCTTTTAACTCTTCTTTGGAATACAAGGGTGCTCTGTTCCAGTCACCTTTGACTTTGGTGAAAGGCTTCTTGGATTTCTTCTGCCATCAAGGTAGAAATGGACGGCACGCAAGGCATCCGTTGAAGACTCCTCGGGATCACCCCTGCCTGTGTCTTTAACAACCAGTTGACAAAGTGGAGGGATTAGTCTCGTTACGTGAAACCCGCCAGGACCCTGCAGAGGCAGCAGCCAAAGACTCTGTGAAACATCCGTGATCGGACAGTAGGTCATGGCACCTTTCAGATCTTCTGAGGAGTCTGGAAACCATCCACCAGAGAGACAGTCTGTACCGTGTTCGAGAAATCCACCCGTCACTGACAGTGTTGTGAGAGTGGAGTCTGTGGTGCAGGGGGACGGGTTTCAGAATTTGTTAGGAGGTAGAGCTGTCCCTCGTTTGCCCAGCCCAGAATCAGAGACTCGCGGCCCCTGTCTGATTTCTTGAGCTAGCAAGTCGTTCTCCCGTCACTTGAAGTTGATTTTCTTCTAGTTTGGGTTGTTAGCATTCTCTAGAGAGATGGTTAGATGGCATCACTGACTCAATGGACATGAATTTGAGCAAACTCTGGGAGACAGTGAAGGACAGAGAACCCTGGCGTCCTGAAGTCCATGGAGTTGCAAAGAGTCTGATGCGATTTAGCAATGAAACACACACACACACACACACACACACACACACACACACTGTGTGTTCACAGGAGGCAGAACACGGATTTTGTTCTGTGTCCTTCTCTGTCGTGCGTGCTCAGGATCCGGACCTTTCTGAGCCTCGGTTTACTGTCTGTAAAGCTGGGGGTGACAGTGCCCATCTCACGAAGCTGCTGTGAGGCTTTCCTCCGGTGGCCCAGAACGGAAGCCCGAGAAAAGACTGTGCCTGTAGGCTGAGTGCTGATTGCGACTGGAGTGCCCGCACGCAGGATGGTCGGCAGGCTCTCTGAGGTTGCGAGCCCAGGCTGATAGAGGTGGAGGGGGCCAGAGGAGGGCCTTTCTCTGCTTGCAGAGTACCCCTGCGCTGCGCGCCTCGCTCCCAGCAGCCTCACTCCCAGCAGGGGCTCCGCCTGAGCAGGTAGCGTGCGCTGCGCCCTTCTGCCCCTTGCGGATCCCAGTTGCTGACTCCTGGTGGGGAGTTTTCACTGTTCACCAAACTCACCACGCTAGCTTTGTCCCTGCAGAGGAGCTGTCCCCCGGCCTGCCGTTGAGAGATTTGGGGAATGTAAACCTTGGGTATCCGAAACCTTTTCCTTCCCCACCCCACAGCGGAGAGAGCGCTCCACCTCCTGAGCGATTCATTGTGGACCCTTCACTCCCTGCAGGATGTGTAAGGGAAAATGAGCCGATTGCTCTAGGCGTCGACACAGAGCCTGTATGGAGGTTGCTGGGTTTTGCTGCAGAATAAACATATCAGGGGGGAGAGGCACTTGGACATCCTCGTTGCTGGAGGGGAAGCTGAGGTAACTGGGGGTCTCTGCTAGGACCGTGGCATTTGTATGTTCCTGATGGCCTCAGCTGGCCTTGGGGACAGTGTTAGAGGCTCAGTCGTGTCTCTCTCTTTGCAACCCCATGGACTGTAGTAGACCAGCCCGCCAGGCTCCTCTGTCCGTGGGATTCTCCGGGCAAGGATAATGGAGTGGGTTGCCATTCCCTTCTGCAGGGGATCTTCCCGACCCAGGGATCGAACCTGGGTCTCCTGCTTTATAGGCAGATTCTGTACCTTCTGAGCCACCAGGGAAGCTGGCCTTGGGGAGTCCAGTAAACAGGGAGAAAAGCAAAATGGCAGGATTATGTCTTGGTACTGTTCTGGGCTGAAGAGATGGGCAGAGGATTGAGGAAAGAAAGCTGAACGGAACCCAGGAAGACAACGAGCAGGTCTGCTGTGGGTGAACGTGGACTGTGGTCATCTCTTTCTGTTGTTTTCTGCCCAGAAGGTCTGTGCCTTCTCCCATTCTGGTTTTAGGGGAGCCATGCACTCCTTACAAACCGGGAGGAGGGTGTTGGTGGGGTGGGAGTTGGGAAGTCTGCCATTTTTTGTTGGTACTTAATGACTTGGAAACTTGAAATAACACTCCACCTGCCTTTCTTGAGACTCCTGGCAGCCTAAATGGAAAACTTGTGTCAAGTGAGCAGAAAATGAGGGAGGAAAGGGCCCTGGAGCACCCAAAAACTATTGTGTAGAAGTCCTGGCAGATAAGCTGTGTGCTTCCCAGCCTGGGAGAGCGCCAGCACCCACGGAGGCCGGTCTGCGGGGACGCCCTGGGGGCCAGACTCAGCTGGGAGCGCCCGAAGGATGGAGGATGAAGGGCTGACCTGCTTCATTCCCCACCCCCCCGTCCCTGCAGTAAAGGGGAAGAACCACAACACGCATACAACACATACACACCACACCACACACATATACACAAACACACACACATCACACCACACATATCACACCACACACACACCACACCACACCCACACATCACACCACACACACACACACACACCACACCACACCCATATACACAAACACACACACATCACACCACACACACACCACACCACACACACACATCACCTCACACACACACACCCCACACCACACACATACACACACACACACACACACCACACACACACCACACACACACACACCCCACACCACACACATACACACACACACACACACCCCACACACATCACACCACACCACACACACACATCACACCACACACACACACACACCACACCATACACATATACACACACACACATCACACCACACACACACATCACACCACACACACACATCACACACACACACACACCACACACATATACACACACACACACCCCCCCACACACCACACACACATCACACCACACCACACCCACACATCACACCACACCCACACACACACACACCATACACATATACACAAACACATACACATCACACCACACACAATCACACCACACCCACACATCACACCACACCACACACACACATCACACCTCACACACACACACACACCACACCACACACATATACACACACACACCACACCACACCCACACATCACACCACACCACACCCACACATCACACCACACCACACCCACACATCACACCACACCCACACACACACACACACACACCACACCATACACATATACACAAACACACACACCCCCCACACCACACACACATCACAGCACACCACACCCACACATCACACCACACCCACACACACACACCATACACATATACACAAACACACATACACATCACACCACACACACACATCACACCATACACACACACACACACACCACACCACACCACACACACACATCACACCACACACACCCACACATCACACCACACACACATCACACCACACCACACACAGCATACCACACCCACACATCACACCACACACACACACACAATCACACCACACACACCACACCACACCCATACATCACACCATACCACACCACACACACACACACACACACCACATCAGACACACCATACCACACCGTGCGCACACACCACACTGCACACCACACACACACATACCACACCACACACACCATACCACACCACGCACACACACCACGCTGCACACACCACACACACACTACACCACGCACACACACCCACACCACACACACACCATACCACACACACCATACCACACCGAACACACACACCACAGCACACTTAATCGCACACACAGACACCGTACCACACACGCACCTGGCTTCATACGGTGTCAGAGTGCTCACAGACTCTGGGACGGTGACTCTGGACCCAAGTGTTTGAATCTGCGACTTGCTCCTCCTCTCACAGTTGGGTTTTTTTCCTGTTTGGTTTGTTTGCTTGTTTCGTTTGTTTGTTCTGATTTCACAGCCCATAGCAGGTGAGGGCAGGAGTGCAGCCGGCGGCCTGACAGGAGAGGTAGGGGAATTCAGGGTGCAGAGCCAGGCCGGTCCAGGAGCGGCCGCCGCGCGGCGTCCTCTGTGGGTGAAACGCACTGACCGGTTCATGCGTCGTCGTATAGAAGCATTTTAGAGGGAGTCCCTCTCAGAATTAACGGAGAGCTGGTTTGTTCACGCCTCGGGTTGGCCCCAGGAGCCGCTGCGGAGACCAGGGTCCGCGCTTTCGGGCTGCTCACACGGGAGGCCACGGAGCCACGTCGGGCGTCTGGAAGGGCCGGGGGAGTGCGATGCCGGGTCGCTCTGCAGGGGCGCGGCCCTTGCTGCCCGCGGCTCGCCTGGCCGGCACGTGCGTTGGCTCACCGGCCCCTCTCGGGCAGGGACCGCGTCTCAGTCGTTCAGCTCGCGCGGCGATGCCTCCCGTCTCGCGGCGGTGGAGCAGGGCCAGAGTCGGGTGGAAAGAGGGCCCGGGTGGGGAGCATGCTCTCCCCACGCCGCCTGGGGCACGTGCTGCTTCTGCTGCTGACCGTGGGACCCTGCACAAGTTCCTCTGAGCCTCACCGTCTGTCTGTAAAACGAGGGGTCAGGCTTTAGATGAACTTGGAAGGCCCATCTGGATCTAAACCCCTGTGATCCTGGCAGGACTTTTATTATTTTTTAATTTTAATTTAGTTTTTTTTTTGGCACGTGGGATCTTAGTTCCCCTCCCAGGGATCGAACTCGCACACCCACCCACCCCTTCCCACCACCCTGGAAGTGCAGAGCCTTAACCACTAACTAGTCTGCCAGGGAAGTCCTCTGGCAGAATTTTTTTTTTTTAAAGCAGAGGCTTGTGTTTTTGTTTTCATGGTGATCAAAATAACATTGTCCCAAGGCACTGAATTGCTTTCACCTTGAAATGGTTAATTTTATGTTGAAGATGACCTTGACCCAGCAGTGAAAATTCTCAGCAGAGGCTTGGTCCGCCAGATGGGCTTCCACTGTGGCTTTGCGGAGCTTGGTGTAGGGTTTTGGAATTTCCCCTGGGAAGGCATGCCATCCACAGGGACGGCCTGTGTGTGTCTGGTGGGCTGCCGCCCTCCGGCCGCTGTCATCCACACGTCCCTCGCAGAAGATTCAACCAGAGGGCACTCAGTCAGGGCAAGGAAACACTTTTTCTTTTTGTTAATCCAAACTGTGCAGTTTCCCAGCGGCCTGCAGATGAGTGGTTGGCTGGGCCGCCCTGCAAATCTTCCCCATGTAGCCCCCGGCACACATTGTTCCCGGGCCACATGGCAGAAAACAGATTCAGCTTTTAAACAGAGTCGCCTGTTGGGTCACAGATTATACAAGACAAAAACCACGGTGCCTTTAGACTCCATAAACTTGTGATAAATCAGCCTGGGCTCCAGCGAAGTTGGCCTTTGTGCTGTCTGTGAAGTATTTGCTAAGCCTCTTGGGAATGTAAACGAGGGAAGGACTTGATGAATTTAAGAACAAACTATAAAGGCCTTGAAGCTTTGGCTGGTTGTTTATGTGTAGACAGATGCTGTTAAGTACAGATCGGCCTCAACCAGTCCCTGGAGCAGGCCAGGCGGGGCTTCTGCTCAGAGAACAGAGCAGTTTGAAGTTCCTGCGTGTCCTTGAAATTACAGTCGCTGTTTTTAAAGGGCACACGCAGTCGTACACACGCCAGTGAGGCTGCGGCATCGTCTGGTGGGGGGCAGAGGGGCCCCACTGGAAAGCTCAGGCATCTCAGACCCCTCGTTTCTAGTAGGTTCCCTTGACCTGTCTGTCCCGCCTCTTAAAGTCTTTGGCCCTCTCGTCCTCTCCAGCCCCACCCCTGGTCACATGGGCTCCCCACAGGCGCCACGGGCCTCCTCCTGTGTCAGTTACTGTTGCCGTCTCAGAACCACTCCAGAACCTGGTGACTGCAAAGAGTTGCAGTCACATGTTATCTCCATTGGTTCCGGGGGCCGGACATTTAGGGGAGAGCCTTGGCCAGGCGGTTCTGGCTCAGGATCTCGGGCTGTTGAAGCTGGCAGCACCTGCAGGCTGGCCAGGGTTCTCCCTTCACCGTCCAGGCGTGTCTTCAGGTGGCCTTTCTTCATCAGGCGGCTCTTCCTCACAGCGTGGCTGCCTCAGGGCGGCTGCGCTGGGCTGCAGGCCTGAGTGTTGAGCGGGCGAGGGGGAGGATGAATGATCTTTTATGGCTCAGAAGTGACCGAGGTCAGCCCTGCTGATTGTAGGAGTCAGAAAACTCCCTGTTCCAAGAAGGGGTGGGGGAACGTGGACTCCACCCCTCAGCGGGGCAATGGCCAGAGTCTCGCTGTAAGACGGGCGAGGGGTGGGGGAGCTTGTTCAGGCGGGATTTTGGAAACTAGTCTGCTTCATTCTCTACAACTTGACAGTACTCCTCTCAGTCCTCTGTGGAGAAATCTTCGGGGGCTCCTGATCGCTCCTGGAGAAGCAGGTTTTAGAGTTTAAAGGCTGAGCAGAATGGCACAGAAGCTGTACTTAAGAAGTTGACCAGCGCAAAGCTGCTGGGAGCACGGAGGTTCCGTTCCATTCCCTGGAGCCTGCTGACAAAACCGCTGCCCTCTGGGGTTTGGGCTGAAGCCGGCCTTGCTCTGACCCCTCGCTCCTCCTGGGGCCAGGCTCCAGTCTTTCCCAGCCTCTCCATCTTGCTGCACCCATGGTCTCTGCGTTGGCCTGGGGCACCCTTGCTCAGCCAGTAATAACGGGTCGTGGACACCGTCCCCTCTTTCTGAGGATCTTTGGTGGTTCCTGGCACCACTCGTGCACATTTACTCCCAAGGTGTCTCATTTTTGTGGACAGAGGTGTTTATTGCATTAAGCTTTGAGCTTATCCCTGGCTAGGACATGTCCTGTTCTCTGCACCCCCGCCAGGAGATGGAGTCGCTGTTGTTGCTGATGATTTCCGAGTTAGTCTTTGCCCTTGGAGTTCCTGCGGCCGGCCAGGTTCCACTGTGTGCAGACGCTTGGCAGCACCACCCGGCGTCTGACAATCCCGTAGCAGGTCTCTTCAGCTGTGGTGTTTTATTTGACTTTCTGTCCTGAAAGAGTATTAGCAGTGGTTTTACTTGTCATCAGGTGATTTTAAGCAATTCATGTGTTTCTTCAAGCCGCGTGAGAAACCAGCAGAGTGAAAACGTCCCCTCGCTGTTGATGTCCTGAAAACACAACCGCAGATCTAAACTGACGCCGTGAGCCTCACCAGCGCAGAGCGGGCTGGCTGTCCCCTCTGTATGCGACACCCTAACAAGGGCTCCTCTGCAGTCTTTCCCTGTGTGGATTCTGACTGCTCCACGAGCTCCTGGAGACAGTGTCAGAACCAATGCTTGTCACCTTGGGAGCACTCAGATTATTCAACAGCTAATTGAACGGGTAGAGAATTCCAGAGTGACGCGAAACAGTCATTCTTGTCCTTTTTACCTTTCAGCCTGGAAAATGCCACCAGTAGGAAGGGGGAGCTGGGAAAGCTCCTTTGATGAAGGGGAAGTGTGTCTAGGACCAGTTAGGATTTCAAAGGAACCGTGTCGTGGAGACCCCTGGTCACGGGGTGACTGGACAAAATAAAGAGCCTGGAAAGCCTAGGGAAAGAATTGACTCACGACGAGGTGCGCATGCGTGCATGCGGTGTACCCGGAGCTGCCCCGTCTGCAGCTCCCGTGTCCCCTCGTCAGGGACCTCACACTCACCTCAGGACCCTGTGCTCTTCTGTGGCTGGCTCCTCGAGTGTCGGGACTAGGTTTCCTTCCCTGCGCCCGGTTCAGGGCGCTCAAGGCTCGGTGGTGGAGCTGAAGCCTGGTTGCGGGCCTGCAGGGGCTGTTGAAGGGCAGGACGGTGCAGCAGGTGCGTCTGCTCTTACCCTGGGGGCGATGCGCAGCCCACCAGGGGGAGTCTTAGCGTCCTCTCCCCAGATCCCAGGCCGTGCGGCTAAGACCAAAGCAGGGCACTCCTGACCCCTCTAAGGGCTGGAGGCAAAAGCCCCAAGAGGCCTTGAGCTCCCTGCCCTGGGGGAAGATCTTAAAGGGGTTGCAGAGCTCCCTGCCCGCTTCCTGCCAAGCTGCTGCGGTTACCCAGGTGGTGGTTGTGAAGGGGATCTCACTAGGCAAAGGCGAGGCTCTCAGCGCCCGGTCCTGGCGCTGGAGTCAGACGCGGGGTGGGGGTAGGTTCCATGCAAGAACACCTTCCTTCTTCCCCTCCTCAGGCTTTAGACTCTGAGCTCCTTGATCCCAGTGCCTGTCCTTGCTTGCTCTTGGTTTTTTTTTTTTTCCGTGTTACCTTTAAAAAATATTGAGCGAAGTGAAACAGTGACAATGAAAAAGAGAACTCAGAAATCAACCTGTGCGTATATGGTCAATTCACTTTGGATAGAGGAGTCACGAATGAGTATACAGTGGGGACAGTCTCTTCACTGAATGGAGTTGGGGAAGTTGGACAGCCACGTGTGAAAGTCTGAAACTGGACTCCCGTCGTACACGGCACACACATCAGCTCAGAAATACTTAGATCCCTGATAGCTGTAAAGGACCATGCTAACATATGTGTAAGTTTAAGCATCCTGATGCCATGAATATCTCTGAGTCCATTATTTCACGCAGGACCTCGATGAATGTCGAGTTTTATTTTTCCCTCGTGGCTCCTTGTCCCTCTTCTGAATTTTGTGTTCGTCGTCCCCTCGTCTTGGCAAATGAGAAGGAAGGCCTTGCTGTGTCAGTGTAGAGTGTGTGTGCACAGTGTGTGGGGCTCAGGGCTGCTGGGCTGTGAGCTTCTTGGAAGTGGCCGCGCCCTCTGTAGCCCTCTGGCACTTGCTTCCCCAGGCCCACTCATTCTATTTCTGGGGCCACGCATGTTGCTTGTAGCTGTGGACCAGCCACGTTTTCTTCATCCTCTTGTGCTGTTTCCTGTTTGGACCTCTAAGGATTTGGGATGACTCCCAAGCAAAGGGCTCCAGTTAACTATAATTTAAAATATTTTTGCAAGCTGTCATTAAGTTTTCCCATGTTGCTTGGCTTTATGGGAAGCTTTTTAGTCATTTACTAATTTAACGACAGTTAGACATCCTTACTCCTTGGAAGGAAAGTTATGACCAACCTAGACAGCATATTAAAAAGCAGAGACATCACTCTGTCAGCAAAGGTCCGTCTAGTCAAGGCTATGGTTTTTCCAGTGGTCATGTATGGATGTGAGAGTTGGACTGTGAAGAAAGCTGAGCGCCAAAGAATTGATTGTTTTGAACTGTGGTGCTGGAGAAGATTCTTGAGAGTCCCTTGGACTGCAAGGAGATCCAACCAGCCCATCCTAAAGGAGAGCAGTCCTGGGTGTTCATTGGAAGGACTGACGTGGAAGCTGAAACTCCATTGCTTTGGTGAAGAGCTGACTGATTTGAAAAGACCCTGATGCTGGGAAAGATTGAGGGCAGGAGAAGAGGGGACAACAGAGGATGAGATGGTTGGATGGCATCACCGACTCAATGGACATGGGTTTGGATGGACTCTGGGAGTTGGTGATGGACAGGGAGGCCTGGCGTGCTGTGGTTCATGGGGTCACACACAGTTGGACATGACTGAGCGACTGAACTGAAGACATCTTTAGCCTTAGAAATTTGTAGTGAGTGTTTCCTATTTAGATTATTAGGATTGATTCAAAATACAAGTTAGACCATTTTGCAGTAATATTTTAATGCTTTCAAACTCAATACAGTCAGAGGACTGTCTGGAAGGAAAGCCTGCATGCTGCTGGCGCTTTGGGGGTGAGGCTGTGGTCAGTGCGTTGGAGGTGGGGATCTGTGAACAGGCTCCTCGGAAGCATGGGAACAGTGTCTTTTCATGTTGACCTTTTCTGGTCAAGTTATGTTGTTCCTTTTTCTAAATACTGAGCTTCTGGTTAATCCCTTCTGAACTTCCCATTATGTCTGAGTTAAAGATTCAGTGTAGCTAGGCTTCTTTTAAGAACTTTCCCTTGTTCTCAGGAGTATTGTTAACATCTAGTTGAGATTATTTCCAAAGACCAGACGTTTCAGGGTTACGGGTAGTCTGTGAGTTAGAATTGTACGTAAAATGCTCTGTGCGTGTGCAGTTTTCCGGATTCTTAGCTTTAACCAGAGTCTGGGAGTTTGGAATTCCCCAAAACAATTCTTTTAAGCCGAGGTTTCTCCAGCTTGGCTGTACTGCCCTGTTGGGTCAGGTTGTTGGGGTCCGTCCTGTTCATCGCAGGGTGTTCGTTCAGAAGCGTCCTGGGCGCCTTCCCACTGGGTCCCCTCCTGCACAGGGATGACAGCCGAAAATGTCTCCGTACGTTCCTCACGTCTCCTGGGGGCGCTGTGGGGAGGGCAGAATCAATCCCAGTTGAGAAACGCCCGTTTATTTTTTTTAGAGTGGTTTTAGGTGTGCAGCAAAGGTGAGCAGAAGCTGCAGAGATTTCCCCTGCACCCTGGGCCTCTCCTGCTGTTGGCATCCCCCGCGAGCGTCAGAGCTGACACACCTGCCCTGCAGCCTCATCACTCAGAATCCATGGTTTTCATTCAGGCTCACTCTTGGTGGTTGTACATCCTGTGGATTTGGACAGATTTGAAACGACATATCCCCCTGATCCCTGCACACAGCACGACCAAGCAGGCAGGCGGGTCAGCCCGTGTGTGTGTGTGTGTGTGTGTAGGCAGGTCAGCCCGTGTGTGTGTGTGTGTGTGTGTGTGTGTAGGCAGGTCAGCCCGTGTGTGTGTGTGTGTGTGTGTGTGTGTGTGTGTGTGTGTGTTTTCACTGAGTCAGGTCCGACTGTGACCCCATGGACTCTAGCCCTCCAGGCTCCTCTGTCCATGGGATCTCCCAGGCAAGAACACAGGAGTGGGTTGCCAGTTCCTTCTCCAGGGGATCTTCCCGACCCAGGGATCAAACTCACATCTCCTGCCTTATAGGCAAATTCTTTACCACTTGAGCCACCAGGGAAGCCCTGAATGACACATGCCTGCCATTATCACCATTATATATAGTATTGTAATACAGTTTCACTGCCCTAAAATTCCTCTGTGCTGTGCTGTTCTCATCCCTCTCTCCCTTCCAACCCCTAGTAGTCACTGATTTTTTTTTTAAAATTGTCTGTGTAGTTTTGTCTTTTCCGAAAGGTCGTAGCTGGATTCATACGGTATGTGCCCTCTTCAGATCAGCTTCTCCCACTTGGTGGGCGTGCACAATTTGCCTCCTGCGTACCCTTTCATGGTGTCATAACACCCCATTGTCTGTGTTACCACAGCTTCTTTATCCACTCACCTACTGAAGCCATCTTGACTGCTTCCAAGTTTTGGCAATTATGAATAAAGCTGCCATAGACAGTTGAGGGCAGGCTTTCGTGAGAACATTTGTTTCCAGCGTGGTTGCTGGATTGTGTGGCAAGAGTATGTTGAGTTTTGGAAGAAACTGCCAAGCTGTCTTTGGAAGTGGCTAAATAGCAACCCACTCCAGTGTTCTTGCTTGGAGAATCCCAGGGATTGGGGAGCCTGGTGGGCTGCCATCTGTGGGGTCGCACAGAGTCGGACACGACTGAAGTGACTTAGCAGCAGCAGCCCCGTTATGCGCATCCTCCGACAGTGAATCGGAGTTACTGAGGTGCCACGTTCCTTTCAGCTTTTGGTGTTAACAGAATTCTGGGTTTCGTCCATTCTAATGGACGTGTAATAGTATCTCATTTTGCTTTGTATTTCTCTGGTGATGTGTGATGTTGAGCATCTTTTCAGATGGTGCTATTTACCGTCTGTGTATGTTTGATGAGACATCTGTTAAGGTCTTTGGCCCATTAGTTTATACTCTTCAAGTAGTTTGACTTGATTCATTTAGGGTTTTCTCTTCTTGCCTGGCCAAGGGAATACAGAGCTATTTACAGAGTTTTGAACAGCTAGCTTCTGTTGAGAGCAATAGGAGAGACTTCCGGGTTGCCTTGAGTGGGCAGATGTTATAAAATATTTATATTTTACAATATTTTTAAAAATTGAAATATGTACTTGTGTGCATACACAAAAGCACTCCCAATCAAATATATACTAGTATGTATTATGCATTTCACAAGTATTCTCTAAATCATCCTGACGACTCTGTGAAGTAGATAGTATTCTCATTTTATGGATTATCAACCTTTAAAAGTAAAATAGCTGGTTATTTTACCAGCAAAATGGACTTATTTGGGAATTGCAAAGAATTACAGTTCAGGAAAAAATAGCAAAGTGTAGCAAACAAAGGGAAGGAACCTTACTTTATAGAGAAAAAGGAAGTTGAGAAGAGGTGCTTAGAAGGAATGGCCGCTGGAGGAAGGGGAGAATTCGGGGGTTCAGGTGGTGATGTCTTCCCGTGGGCTGGGCTTGCCGCTGGACAAGGAGAAAGCCTCTTTCCTCCTCCTGGAACGCAGGGTCCGCTCTTCCTGTTGGAGTGTGTAATTGGTGTTGTGTGTCGGTGCTTGAGAGCTCCCCCTTCTGGCCGCCCGGCTCCATTTTAAGTGTAGTTTCCTTTCTTCCCCTTCACAGGATGAGTAGATGTCCCTAGAGGTTAGGAAATGTGCCCAAGTCCTAAGCTAATGAGCGGCAGAGCCCAGCACTGGACAGAAGCCGGCAGCAGCAAGTTAGTTTCCGTGTGTTCTTGACCCTAGCAGTACTAAAATGTCTTCATGTCGGTGGGCCGCGTCCCTTGGGCTTGGCTGGCACAGCAGGCCTGGCACACGTGGGGAATACCTGGCTGCTGGGAAATTCCACTAAGTGGAACAAGTGCTGTGAGGTTTCCGGAGTGTGCGTGTGTCTCTGCAGAGCACAGCCTGTTTGTTGCGTCTCAGAATGAATTCTTGTTGATGGACAGGGGGTTTTGTTTTTGTTTCTTTTTTACAAACAGCCTGCTGTATATGCTGTATCAGCTACCTGGGGGGGAAACTGCCTTCAGTTAGCATATGCGTTATGTCTCTGGGTGTATATAAAGCGGGTCTTTGTCCCATAGCCTGTTTGTGATTCATGTACACGGAAGTGCAGGTGGTCGGATTCAGAGTTTATGTTTTATTACTGTCAAATGTAGCATTTCCAGGATTACCTCGTGTAGTTTATAAAGCTTCTGGAGCTTGTTGATTCAGGGCTTTCAGAACTCCTGAGATGGGTCTGGGCAGAGCAGATTAAGGCTGCGAATCAGCCGGCGCCTCTGGCTGGGTGTGTAGGGCCCCGCCCGCCTCATGCGCTTCCCAGCGTCGCACGCGGTGGTCTGCCCCGTCCTCCCAGGCCCGCCTGTGTCACCTTACTTCTGGCTGCTGTGCCGCAGCCCTGGCTTCCCTCTGCGTGAGAGCCCACTGCGCACTGAGTTAATCCCTTGCACTCTCCCAGTCTCGCCCCGATTCAGTTCCTGCCTGCCTCCCTCCGCGGTTTGTTGCGGTTACAGTGCGTGGCGGTGGCTCTCAGCGTGTGTCTACAGCATGAATGCCAGTCTCGCCCCGATTCAGTTCCTGCCTGCCTCCCTCCGCGGTTTGTTGCGGTTACAGTGCCTGGCGGTGGCTCTCAGCGTGTTAATCCCTTGCAGTCTCCCAGTCTCGCCCCGATTCAGTTCCTGCCTGCCTCCCTCCGCGGTTTGTTGCGGTCACAGTGCCTGGCGGTGGCTCTCAGCGTGTGTCTACAGCATGAATGTTGTTTGTTTCTTTTGGCCGTGCTGGGCCTTCATTGCATGCGAGCTTCTCTCTCGTTGCAGAGCAGGGGCTGCTCCCTGGTTGTGGTGCGTGGGCTTCTCATTGAGGTGGTCTCTGTTGTTGCGGAGCTCAGGCTCTGAGCGCAAGGACTTCATAGTTATGGCTCGTGGGCTCAGTAGTTGAGGCTCCTGGGCTCCAGAGCACAGGCTCAGTAGTTGTGGCTCACGGGCTTAGCTGCTGAGGCAGGCGGGATCTTCCCGGACCGGGGATCGAACCTGAGTCTCCTGCATTGGCAGGTGGATTCTTTACCAGTGGGCCATCAGGGAACCATGCAGTATGAATATTAAATGAAGAGATGAGTGTGAGAGGAGAGCAGTCTTTATCCTCCTGGCCCTGCAGAGCACCGACCCCAGTTTCCGCCCTTGTCCACCTGGCCACCGGGAGGGAGCTCTTGACTGGAACTGTTTCTGGTCTTGGTCTGTTTTGCAAGGGTCTGGCACCTGGGAAGGTAGGCCCAGCCTCGGATGAATGACTGCAGCCCGTACACGTTGGCGTGCATCTTGTTCTTTGCCTTTTTTTTGTCCTTGGCTTGGAGCCCATCGGGCAGCCTCACCTGGTGACATGTCCTGACGGTCATGGCGCAGTGACAGCAGAGAACAAAGCCTGACTGCTCCTTGAGCGTTCTCACTGCAGAACCAGTTAGGAGTCCTACGTCTGCCAGCCTGTCGAGGTGGAGAAGGAAAGTGCATGAGACTTTGAGAGCAGGGCAGCTTTCCGAACTTCTCGGCCCCCTTCCACAAACGTAACTATCTTTTGAATCCTCCACTTGAGACAGATGCTGCCGTCCTGGGGGCCCGGCCGGTCTCCCCCTGGGAGCTGTGGCAGTGGGCTCGCTGCAGGCCTGTCTGCTCTCAGGACACCTGCGCAACCTGCCGCTGTCGGAGCGGCTTTGAAACAGGGGGTTTGGTGTTTCTATGGGCAGAATGACTCAGACACTCCTGTTTATCTTTTGGCAGAGTGATCAGCAGCTGGACTGTGCCTTGGACTTGATGAGGCGCCTGCCTCCACAGCAAATCGAGAAAAACCTCAGTGACCTGATTGATCTGGTAGGTGCCTTGGTTGTGCGCTCGCATCTGGGGCTGCCTTATTCACCTGCTCCACGAGGAGTTCAGACCACACCAGACACCGCCTCCCCAGCTGGACGCCACCGCTGCCTCATGGGGCTCCTCTGGAGAGGAGAGGAGCTTCCGCTGGCTGCCACTCCTCCTGAGCGGCTGTGCTCATAAAGCCAAAGACGGGGGCTCTGAAGCAAATGCTGCGCCCCTTCCTCAGCTGTCTTGCTTCCACCCTCCAGACGCTTGCAGTTAGGCTTGGGGAGGCGGAGCTGCACACACACAGCAGGACCTGGCTCCGGCTATGCCAGTCTGCCGCTGTGGGCGTTTCTCCAGCCAAAGCAGGACAGAAATCCAGCCTCCCAAGTGCCTCAGTGGCTTCACTTCTAGCTTGAAATGGCACAAAGCACAGAACTGGGCTTTTAAAGAGCTCATTGCATCTATTTTGAAAATATTTATTTGTATGAGAACAAATGATACAGAAGGGAACGTTTTAGATAGACACTTTCTGTATTGAAAAAATCTCTCACTCTTCAGCATAGGAGACAATGCAGCTTCAACACGAGATCATCAAGAATGATTTCCCTGTGGTCCTCTGTGGAAACTTTTGGGATTTTGTGACAGTATTGATTGGAGTGAAATGCAGTTCTATTTAGATTTCTTCTTTGATTAGTAAAACTATTTTTAAAATATTATATGTATGCACTGAACTGAGATATCACAAAATGATTATTTTGTAATGAGATTTCAAGGTAAGTAAACACGTGTATCTTTTTAAAAAGCATTTGGTTATTCATGTATATATACATACATGGAGTGACTGGCCTCTGGTGCCAGAGAGTCACTGGCACCATAATGTTATTTGAAAATGTTTAAAGTGTTAAAAAAAAACCCCTATGAAACTGTGAGAAATCATGCAAAGAAGTCAGATAAGATCAAGAGACAGCTGAGGTACTAGATCATTTGGCCGGCGGGTTCTGGCCCTGGGTGGCGACCGGAGCCCGCCCCGATCAGCCCCTGTTGTTGTCACTGTGTCCCCCCGGCTTCTCAGAGGGATGATCAGTTGCCAGCTGTGGCTCATCAGTAGCTTAAAGATAGTAGCTTGAAAACTTGTTCATACGCTTAGTGATATCTTTAGTTCCACTGTATGCATTCAGAACAGTTTTACTGGGGAAGAATGTTACTGCAGGAGATGTGGGTCACTCACAGCTGAAACTCTTGCCAGCAGTCCGCAGGGTCCATTGTGCAGCTGTCAGTCTACAGAGACACAGGCTCCAAGAGAGAGGCAGCTGTGTGGACAGAGGCAAGCTGGTGGATGGGACTGTGAGCTTGCTGCCTTTGCTGTGTAATAGTTCTGGAAGGAAGGAAGGAGAAGGGTTCTCCAGGAATAGATGAGAAAGCCGTGATGAGAAAGCCTGCTCTGGGTGCTTGTGATAGAAACGGGGCAAAGGTGGCTAGAAATGGTGGCAGGTCCTGGCCGGGCCGTGAGTCATTTCAGGTGTGAGGGAACAGAGGCTGAGTTGAGATGCACGAAACCCACCGTGTGCTTGGAACTGGGGATCCCACACCCTGCACCTGGCAAGGGCCAGCTCCAGGGCCTAAGTGGCCTTGGTGTGCTCATGAGGTCTGGCCAGCGTACCCTTTGCTCCTGTTGCTTCTTGCCCTGTGAGCTCTGATTCTCTGGGGCTTGTTTCCAGATTTCTCTGGGAGTGCCGTACATTGGGAGTTCTATGTGAAAGATCCTAATTTTTAAACATTGGCTCAGACATCGGATGGGCGTGTGAAATGTGAGTCAGAGAAACGATCTTTGTTGGGAAATGATGAAACATAAAGTTGGATGGGTGGGAGGTGTCCTTAGAAGTCATCAGGAGGGCTTGGATTTGACGTGGCGTCGTCACCATCGCCCCATTACCACCACAGCCTTCTGTTCCCTCACGCTCATCTGAAATGACTGCTGTCCCTCGTGGGCAGTGCATCGTGCTGAGCGCTTTCTCTGGGTGGCCTCGGTCACCTGTCAGCAGTCCCGTCGGGTCGCAGCGTGAGAGGCGGGCTGGGCCGTGCTGCGTGGCTTGTTTTCCTTGGAGAGCTCTAGCTGGCCAGCTGCGGCCCGGGGTAGGCAGAAGCCGAGGGTAGGATCAGGCCCCTCGGCTGGTCAGCTAGGAGGCCACGCTGCTGCTCCTCCGCCGGGCGTCACAGTGCGCCCGGCTGTGTGTCGGTTCAGCTCACCAGTTTAGTTATTACTGTGTTTTAGAGACAGACCAAACAGAGAAGTCGGAAGTGACGAGCAGAGTTTTTCTCAGTGGAGTCTCCTTGGTGTTTCACAGGCTGTTTTGTTCTTATGGCAGCGGAAGTGTTGTCCTGCAGCTGTGTCCTGTCTCAGTGGCGCCCTCGTCCCTGTCGCAGGGATGTGTATGTAGCCGCTTTGGTGGAAACCTAGTCAGTGGGTTCCTAAGCTGCATGGGCCAGTTCTCCTTGGGCTCAGCAGGGACATCGCAGCGCTGACGGTGAATGAAGGAGTGAGTCACATGCCATCCTTCACCTTGGCCAGATAACAGCCTGCCTTGGGGGTCAGTTTGCAGGACAGCACTGGCCCAGGTGGGGTCCCGTGCTGTGGGGCCCCTGATGGGCCATGGGGAGGAAGCGGCACCCCAGAGGTCGCTGTCAGGGGGCACTGTTCTCCCACCTGCAGCGTAATCTGTAGAAAAATGACTGGAGAGGGGACGGAGGCGGGTGGAGGTGGGGGGTCAGCAGCTAGCGTTTGGTGAGCACGTGCTGCGTCCCCAGGACTGAGCTGGATACTAGTTGTGTTATTTCATCTAATTTTCCAAAAGGAAAAGGGGAGAAAAGGGGCAGTTTTAAAATTCAAACCTCTGGGAATGCTCCCTCAGCCAAACCTTACATATCATAAGCCTTCATCATCGGAGCAAGTGACTTGAGTGTGTTCCAACTGTTTGTAAACTCGAAACTATATCGTAGTACCTGGTTCATAACTAAGCTTCTAAGTAGAGTCGTGACATCTGTCGTTGGCCTCTTTATGACTGCATACACATTATACGTGGGCTTCCCTGGCGACTCAGCAGGTAGGGAATATGCCTACAAACAGGAGACCCTGCGGATGCAGGTTCATCAGGAAGACACCCTGGAGGAGGAAAATGGCGACACAGTCCGGGATTCTTGCCTGGAAAATCCCGCGGACAGAGGGGCCTGCAGGACCACAACCTGTGGGGTCTCAGAGAGGCAGACACTACTGATGCGCGCACACTGATTCTCACAATACCCCTCCCGTGTGTGTGGGATCACTCTCCTTTACTGGGTGACTTAAACTCTGAGAAGAAGCAGGTGGTGCTGGGTGCCTTGACCTCGTATCGCTGACACCCGCAGCTACAGATTAAATATGGTGCCTCTTCCTCGTCTGTCTGTCTTACCTATTCATAGGGGAAATGTTAAGTAATTCGTAATCTACGACATTTAAAACATAGACTGTAGTATGGAAAATCATTTAAACTTCACATAATGAAAAACACCCAGAGACTTGAAAGCTGTTCCCTGCGGGCTGGCCACTTGGGATCCACAGCTCGCTCTGGCCCACTGCCTCACTGGGCACTGGGGGGCGCCTCCGTCCCCTCGCCCAGCCGTGTGGGGCCAGCCTTTTATTTAAAAAAAGAAAATTTTTTTTTTGACGTGCACCACTTTTTAAGTTACCGGTTTGTTACAACATTGCTTCTGTTCTGTGCTTTGGTCTTTTGGCTTCAAGGCATGTGGGATCCTAGCTCCCGACCAGGGGTCGAACCCCCCCACCTCCTGCAGTGGAAGGTGGAGGCCTGACCACTGGACCTCCAAGGAAGTCCCTTGTTCCTTTTTTAATTTGAAGTATGATGAGTGTCCAAATGGAAATGGAGCCTGACTCTGCACTGAGTTAGGGTCTGATGAGGCATGCCTCGTTAAAACTCTATGGACGTGCTTCAGAAACCCGCCCGAGGCCCCTGCTGTGCGCTGTGATGGGTTCAGAGCATGTGGGCAGGTTTTGTGGGTCCTGGAAGTTACTTCTTTGAATGTTTATCTTTCATCACTGCTATTTTTCTTCCATTTTCCCTGGGCGTGACAGGTCTGTCTGTGTTTTGTTCTGGTTTTTGTTTTTTCTTTCTAACTGGATGAGCAGAATTCCTTCGTTCTTATTAGTCTGTGCTATGGCCCTGAAGCTCACTTGCAGCTTTAGTTCCTCTTCAAACGGTAATTTGAGGAGACTCGCCCTGTCTTGAGCCCGTCTAGAAGCCCTGCGTCCAGGCCTTTGTTCCCTGTAATCTGGGATCAGGCAGATGTTCTCAGAGCCGCTATCGGCCCGGCCCGGCGTTCATCACAGCCATTCCTCCCCAGCTTACCTGCCCCCAGTAATGGGAGGTGGTGCTGTTCTCAAGAAAAGCCTCCAGCTCTTAAGACTGAACGTTGGGATTTGCCAGCATTGCCCATGAAGGGAATGGCCTTGCTTAGATGTCGGAGCCAGGGAAGTGTGGGGAATCCATCGGATCCACCGGCGGCCCCGTTCCCGAGGAGCATTAAAGAGACATGTGGAGGGTGCCTGGCAGTTTTGGGCCGAGGCAGCTCGATTTAGCATGCCAGGTCGGTGTGCTTTTTTCTTTGCTCCGTCTGAGCTTTTGCTGCCTGGGATTATGATGTGTGCTCTGATTGGTGGAAAATGACCTTCCTTTGCAGATGGCCAAAGCATCATTTTATTACTTATTAATCCCATTGTGCTCAAGTGAAGCCAGCCAAAAGCCATGGTTAAGCTGTTTCAGAAATACCCGCAGGTCCACGTGGGCCAAGAATCACATGACGTTAAGATGCTCCCTTGGCTTCCTCAACTTTGACCTTCTATGGCTTTACTCTGCACGCTGGCAGCAAGAGCCGAAACTTCTCCACTGGGGTGTATTTTGAGCCCTGAGCTGAGGAAGGAGTTTGTTTCTGCAAATTGGCACCCAGCAGGCCAGCCGTCCTTTGCCTTTTTAAGAGCAAACCAAAAATAGACCTAAATCTGTTTAACTAAGCAGAAATGTCTTTGCTTGCAAATGTCAGTCACTTCATTTTTTAATTCCTCCTCCCTCCTTTGCTTATCGTCACCCAAAGGTCCAGCTCTTGGGTGTCCCCAGACTTGATTTATTCCAGTGAGGGGTTAAAGCACCCAGGCCATGCCGCTTGGTCTGTGAGTTAGAGGTAAAAGGGCCTGATGCTCTGACCAGGGAGTTGAGAACTTGATCGGTTTTCATTTCAGCGTATTTCTTCTTAGCAGCCAGAATTGCCCTCCAGAAATAGAAGGGCAGCCTCAGCAGTACCTACACTTGGAGCAGCTCACAGAAACGGCCACTTGTAGATACGCAAGGTCTGCAGGGAGATCCCACTCGGCAGATAGAAGGCTGGCAGGCACAGGGCACACCTCAACATGGGCTCCGTGAGCCAGTGGGTGCAGACCTCCAGCTTGTGTTGGCCAGGACCCTGGAGCCACGCTCTCACACCTCTGTGATTAAAGTTGAGGCTGCTCTTATTTAACAGTCATTAACATCACTGATGATCTATCTGACCTCAGCCACATGTTGTTAGTTTTCAGTCTTTAGTAGTTGAACCCGTGAAATCTGGAGATGGTTTTCTCAGTGATAGCTGTGTGTCGTGAGAGTATCACACGCAAGCTCTGTCCCCAGGAGGTGAAGCTGAGCCTGCCTTGGGCCGGGCATGACCTGCCCCGTCTGTGGTCAGGACTGACCAGGCCTCCCGTGTTTTCTGCCTGCCTGGATCCCCCATGACTGTCACTGTTTAAAGCAGTCTTGCGCCAGCATGCTTTCCTCCTTTGTCTCAAACACGTCTTCTTTCTGAAGCAGTCTTAGACCTAGTAGGTGAAGAGGGAATGGGTTCGGTCAGCGTTTCGTGAACACTCCCTGTGAGGCTCACACTGTGCAGCTCGGGGAGAAGTGCTCCGCCTGTATTCCTCAGCTGCTCTGTCACGGGGCAGAAAAGACGCAGGGATCCTAGAGCTGGGTCCGAAACAGGGACGGTTTCGGGCGGAGCTTCTCGCCTCTTTGGACTTGGCCAGCTGATCAGCTCCGAGGACGCCTGTCCCGAGCTGCGGAGCCGAGTTATTCCCGTAAGCCTCTGACATCCTGGGTGCCAGACGCCGTTCTGGGTGCCGTGGGTGAGAGACGAAAGGCCTGGCTCCGAGGCGCCGACACTTAACGAGGACAGGAATTCAGGCGAGGTTTTCTGAAAGGAGGACCGCTTGGCCGCGCCAGCTTCGCTCCCTGTCTGTCACGCACCCCAGCAGGCAGGGTCGTTTGTCTTCGCTTCTGAATAACAGCGTCCCGGCTCTTCAGGGAGCTTCGGCTCTCTTCTCCCTGGCTGTGGCCACCTCTCCCCCTGCCTCTCACCATCCCTTAGGTTCTTTTCCCAAAGTTTCCCTGACAAAGAATTCCTGAGGAGAGCAAATATTTACATACCTCTGGAGTTTTGAGGGCAAAGCCAAAAGTGGCCGCCTCTAGCAAAGAATTTTGTTTTGTCTTTAAAAAAAAAAAATTGCATTCCAGTTAATAACTTGCCCACATGCAAGACATTTTAACATAAGAAGAACGCTTTCTTCACCAAATCCTTGAGCCCAGTTGGTGTTCCGGGAAGTAGGACACCCCGGCGCCGGGCGCCCCCCCCCACCCCCGCCGTGCTCAGGGACCCTGTTTGGAGATGTTCAGTGGGGCCTTGTGGCTGGGCCTCCCCACTGGCTGTAGGTTTATCTGCTGGCTGGGCGGGGGCCCACCCTGGAGCCAGGGCGCTGTAGCCCTGCAGGCGAGGAGAAGGCAGAGAGTCAGCCTCCACTCATGCCTTGGCAAGTGCCTTGTGGGTTTCTGTCGGAGGTGGGGGCGCACTCTTGCGTGTGACATGGGACCTATAGGAAGCGCTCTCTCCCCAGCCGGTGCTGTCTCTGGAGCCGACCCTGGGGAAAGAATGGAAGCGTCGGTGCTCTTGCAGGGACCCCTCCACAGCCTGATGTTTCTGAGCTTATCCCGAGCTCTCCTACAGGCAACTGGTGCTGCAGTTCCGTTTTACAAGGGAAAGCATTCCTGCCAAGGGCCTCCAGCAGGATTTTAATGAGCTCCATTCCTTGGAAAGTTGTGGTGAGCCCTTTCATGCAAGTGTTTGTGCTCGTCGAATGGCCTGCAGCTGTAGTGACGAAAGCAAGGCTGAGGGAAAAAGCAGACCCCGGACTCTGGGTGCCGGGTTGGCCCTCTGTTCCCCCTCCAGACGGGGGTGGAGGTGGCCCTTCACGACTCCAGCCTGTTGCCGAGATGAGGACCCCGCCACCTGATGGTGATTGATGTCAGGATGAAATGGCGTGATTTGCTTAGAAAGAGGAAACAGGGCTTCCTGGGGGCGCTCCTCTGATCTCCCCTTAGGGATGGCTGGAAGTTGCTTGGAATTCTGATGAGTTCTGTTATGTGCAGACTACCAGACCCTCACTTGATCCAGTGCAGGATGGCCTGGATTGCCTCCTGATCATGCGGTCCAGAGCCTTAGAACTTGAAACCAATTAAAGGAGAGAAGCACGAGGCCCCGTGCTGTGTCGTGGGCGTGCTCGTAGGGAGCAGAGGGTCTGTCAGGAGCAGACTCCAGGGATGCGTCCTGAGCATCCTGGAGCAGTCGAGGAGGCTACCCGCTGTGGCCATGGGCTTGAAATTCTCCAGAGCTCGGTGGCTTGAAAGTTAGTGATCTCCCGTCCGCTTTGGCGTCAGCCTCTGAGTAGTATGCTTCTGTTAGACTATAAAGGGCAAGAGGGAAACTTTTTGGTTTGGTCTCAGATTGAGAATTTGACTCCCCTCTTTTCGTTCACCATAAGATCTTTTTCAGCGATGACAAAGGAAAATGAATCGCCACAGTGGAAATCCGTCAAGTGTCAGGATCGCTGGTGGAAGGGCCTCGCTGTTAATACGTCTCCCCCGTTACCGCAGTTCGTCTCCACGGCCGCTCTGTGAAGCAGGTGGGAGGGACCGCCTTTTACAGACGAAACCGAGACTGTCCCAGCGCCCGCGAGCCCCGGGCCTGAGCCGTGACCGAGGGGAGGGCAGAGTCAGCCCCGCTGTTGATTCCAGTGTGCTGTCCTTTGAACTGCTGCCTTTAACAAGGAAAACACATCATTTCTGACACGTCCTGCTAAGGCCAGACCACCTTCTACAGTGAAAGCATAAAAGATACTTGTGATAGGGGCAGAGACACACCACAGAACTTGTAAGGACCTCAGGAAAAAAAGACCCTTAGAATCTGTCTTCTGCTGTGAAGCCCCTTCAGACTTGGATGAGCAAGGAAACTGCTGCCCCATTCTGCCTGGGCTGGCTTCAGGGTCCACTGTGCCAAGGTGGACACTTCCATAGGAGATGCCCTCATCACAACACACACACACACACACACACGCACATGCACACGCACACAGCTGTGCCAAGGTGGATGCTTCTTAGGAGACACCCCCATCCCAGCACACACACACACAGGTACACACACACACGTACACACACAGATAGACACCCACACACAGCTGTGCCAAGGTGGACGCTTCTTAGGAGACGCCCCCACCTCAACACACAGACACACATATTCACACACACAGATAGACCCCCACACACAGCTGTGACAAGGTGGACGCTTCTTAGGAGACGCCCCCACCTCAACACACACACACACACGCACATATTCACACACACAGATACACACACAGCTGCGCCAAGGTGGACGCTTCTTAGGAGACGCCCCCACCCCAGCACACACACACAGCATTGTGTGCGTTGCAGACAGAGCACTCCTTAAGAAGGCATCCTGCCCAAACCCAAGTAGTATGACCCTGTTCTTTCAGTTATTAAAGCAAATCTAAAGTTTTTAGGAAAAGCAAATTCTTGCCCTGCAGGACTAAAGGGACAGGTCAGTAAAGCAACTGCCTTTAAATCAAAGCTACCAAAGTCTGCACCCACACTGGCATAAACCGCTTAGAGTGTAGATGACACCAGGGGTGGGAGGGCAAGATCCCACTGGTGACAGCACAACAGCGTGGCACCCCGGAGCGGGCTCCCCGCGAGGCAGGTGGGCGTGTGGACACAGCCCGGCAGCAAGGCCAGAGCAGAGGCCCCGGGACGTAGGAACGTGGTGTGTGTTACGCCTAGTCATAGTCACGCTTCACTGCGAGAAACAAGTTGATCGTTAAATAAAATTGCTGAAACAGCTAATAGTTTTGAAGGAAAACAAGCTAAGTATCTCTTACACAGCACGTCCTCACACTCCTGATGGACTAAGGAACAAGTATTGCATGAACACGAGAGAACCAGGGGGAAAACAGCAGTGGTGCTTGATGTTGGGAATTGGGGGAAGGCCTTCACCAGGTATGGAAGCTCACGCCAGTGTGATGGGCTTGAAATGTGCAAATTTAATTTTAAAGTTTAAACAAAGTGAAGTTAAAAGGCGGAGAACAAACTCAAAGATAGCTTGTAGCTTCTGGCAGGGAATGTATCTCCTTAACTCTTCGGAAAACCTTTTCTGAGGTTGTTGGTCGTCCGTCCCCACCTGGGGGAAGCAGCAGCAGGGGCTGCGGCAGCTTGTCCAAGGTCAGCGGGTGGCAACAGAGGAGCCAGGCTGTGAGCCCAGGCAGCCCAGGGTCCTGCACTTCTGCGCCCCGTCTCCCCCAGCGGGGAGAACGCAGGGACAGCAAGATGCCCAGAGGAGGCCGGGCAGAGGCCTCGTCTGCAGACAAGACGCAGTGAGCTGGCTGGGAAGGCCCCTGCACCGCTGAGCCCTCTTCTGCTCAGGGCACAGCGCAACTTACGCCTGCCCCAGCTTTCGTGAGATTGCTCAGCGCCCTTTGGTGTTGAGTCTCTTGAGGAACAAAGACAACGAGCAGTTGGAGAAACATGGCGTACTCTTAATTACCTTCTAGAAGCTTCTCCTCCATATTGCCACATTTAAAGGTTCTGAGAAGTCCTACAGTTGGAAAAAGAAGAGCCCGCTCTTCTTTAGCCTGCCATCTCTCTAACTTACCATCAATGCACTCCAGTGTGGAGAACACGGGTCTCCTGGAGGGCTCGTGACCCACGTGTGAGATGTGTACTCAGTCTCTTGGCCACGTCCGGCTCTTCACGGCCCCATGTACTGCAGCCCACCAGGCTCTTCTGTCCCTGGGATTCTCCAGGCAAGAACACTGGAGTGGGTTGCCATGCCCTTCCCCAGCATGGGAGACGACCTGGATTCCAGATCCTTTTGGGCAGTGACCCTACGCGTGGTGTTTGAGACTTTGACGAATGCGTGGTGCAGCGTCGTGACTCCCCTTGTCATTGAATCCGTTTGGTGTGAGGGAGGCAGCCCTGTGCGTGCAGCAGCCCTGTTGGCTGTCAGGGCCTGCGCTGTGCCTTCCGGGGCCGCCAGCTTGCCCTGTGACCTGCAGGGGTCTCCGGCTCCCCCTCTGAAGTGGCAGCTGGCTGGTCTCAGCTGAGCAGCTGGGCTGTGTCGCCCAGAACTAAAAGAGCATCCCCGTGGACACCCTTCAGTTGATGTCACTGCTTTCAGGGCCCCCCTCTGCCAGCAGAAGAGGCACCGACTTCCCTTAGCTCTGTGAGTCTGTAGCCTGCCCCACCCCGAAGGTTGGTTCTGTGGAGAGAGGCGAGCTATGTCCGCTGGTCACCCGCCGTCCGGCAGAGCCAGGCTGGCCAGACCTGGGGCCCGCCTTCCAGTTCCGAGACCTCAGGCAGCTTCCTTCGCCCCCAAGAGCTGCTTCCAGGATCCGAGGTGGCAGTAAGAGCCTGCATTCCTGGGGCCGTCGTGAGGACCTGGGAGTCTCCATGAAGCGCCGACACGTGCAGGAAAGGCAGGTGCTTGAAAAGTGCTCACTGAGGCTTTTTCTTCCTTCACGGGCTTCCTCGGACCCGCGTGCCGACCCCCGCGTCCCGCCTGCCTGGCGGCTGTGGCGCCCACGTGCCAAGCAACCTGGCTGTTTTCACAGGTGGACATGGCCCAGACCTTGACCTTCGGGGGCGGGGGTGGGGGCAGGGTGTTACGAGCCAGCAGCACCCAATCACAGGGACTTGGTTGGTCTCGTCTGGAAGGGAGGAGGTGCCGTGGCCCCCTCGGAGGCACTGAGGCTGGGCTCACCCTGCCCCGCCTTCCCCAGGCTCCCATGTTGGGGTCCCTTCACAGAAAGCTGGGAAACGCCGCTGCCCACACCCCCAAAGCCCATGGAGGGGGCTAGGGTCAGACCGTGGCTGAGTGGTTTCATGACTAGTGATAGTGTTTGTCATTCTGCAGAGATGGGGTAATCCGACAGCACGCGTGCTTCTCCGTCTGCCCTGGTCGGGGCTGGGGGAGGTTCCTGGATGGTTAGGTTTCTTCCACCCGCCTTGCTCATTGCTCTGGCCGCCGTTCTTCCCCCTGTTCCAGTTCCCGGGACGCGTAACTGCTCCTGGTTGGTCATCGTTCGGAGTCCTTTGGAAGCCTGGGGGTGGGAACCCTAAACAGTTGTTGGATTGTCCAACAGGCAGAAGGGGTTTTAAGGTTGATCTCAGCATCCGGGGAGGATCCAGGTCGCTTGGCCTGTGGCCTGTGCTCCAGGGCAGCCGCCCAGGAGCCCACCTGGAGTAGCACCTGACCCACAGGGCCGCCCGTGAGCGCCGAGCCCTCGGGGTCCCTTTGTGTCCAGTGTCCTGCTTTCTCCCGCCTTCACTTCCGTTCCCTGTGCGCTTGCAGCTCATCAGGACTGCTTGTCTCTTTCCCCTGGCTCGAACCCCTGTCTGACCTTGCTCTGCCTCGTCCATGTGGCCGGTGTGACCCCAGGCACCTGCTCTCCAGCCCGAGACCCCCGGTCCCACCCCTGAGGGTCTTTGGCAGTCAGCCGGCAGTGGTTCTCTGCTCCACAGTTGGTGGCCCCTCGGAGCCTCCTCTGAAGCTGCTGCTCGTGCTGGGGGGGCTCTTTTAGCCTCTCACTGACTCCTGCCTGTTCTTACCCCCTACACGTAGGTCATCAGCCAAGGAGTGGCGTTTAGGGGGTGGGCTAGAAACAATGCCCATTTATTTTGCACTTTTCTTAGAGACAGGTTATTTAGTGGTTCCCTTCTCCCTGTGCCCCACCCACACCCCCATTTGCCAGGTTAATGTATCCTTTATTTTTTTTTTTTGCATATACTTTGAGGTCAGGGTTCTGTAAAATTCTTGATTAGATGTTTTTAGGGCAGCTCCTAGTGTGAGCAGTGGGGTGTGAGTCAGTTTAGCTCCGTGTACTCTGAACGCCCAGCCACACTTGGCTCACACTCTGAAGGCCCAGCCACACTCCGCTCTCGTCTCCGTCACAGCTTAGTGGCGTGTCCTCAGAGTCTCGAGTTCCCTGTCTAGGAGACGAGTCTGACGACACGCATCTTGAGAACTGGAGATGGCGAATGGAAAGCTTTAGCGCAGTACGTGGCCTCAAGGGCCTGAGTGGGGTTCTGAGGTCCCCCCAGACTAGTATAATTGTGGCGTAGTCAAGTGCAAGCGAATAAACACCACGCCGAGTAAGCCGAGATGCTTTACTCCATAACCTTCAGATGCCAGAGGCGGCTCAAGATGCCTTTCCCAGTGACCACAAGGTCAGTCTTCTCTAGGCCCATTTTCAGTTCAGCTCAGTCGCTCAGTCGTGTCCAACTTTTTGTGATCCCATGAACCGCAGCACGCCAGCCTCCCTGTCCATCACCAACTCTCGGAGTCCACCCAAACCCATGTCCATCAAATCGGTGATGCCATCCAACCATCTCATCCTCTGTCGTCCCCTTCTCCTCCTGCCCTCAATCTTTCCCAGCATCAGGGTCTTTTCCAGTGAGTCAGCTCTCCACATCAGGTGGCCAAAGTATTGGAGTTTCAGCTTCAGCATCAGTCCTTCCAATGAACACCCAGGACTGATCTCCTTTAGGATGGACTGGTTGGATCTCCTTGCAGTCCAAGGGACTCTCAAGAGTCTGCTCCAACACCACAAAAAAGAAAGCTGAGCGTTGAAGAACTGATGCCTTTGAACTGTGGTGTTGGAGCAGACTCTTGAGAGCCCCCTTTTACAGATGAAAAAACTGGAAGCTTTGCCGAGCTGGTCGGAACCTCGCGGCTGATCAGTAGGCAGCAGGGTTAGACGCGCCTCCCCGCCTGCTCTGTGTTCACGGCTCCCCCGAGCAGCCCTCTCCTGTCAGCGCAGGCCACCAGCAGACGCCGGACTGGACGCGACACCGGCACGGCTGTTAGCACCGGCAGGTGCTGGTCAGTCTTCACAGCGTGGCTCTCACCTCCCCGTGTTGAAAGGGCATCCAATTCGGGCTTCCATAGTTCTAAGCCGAGATGTGGTCAGAGGCGCAGGTGTCCGTGGCAACGCTCACGCGCTCCCCATGTCCAGGCTGCGCCCCCAGGGGCACCACTGCGCCCGTTGCTTCTGTTGGGGGGTGGCGGATGGGGGGCTCCTCGCGTTCGCATGAAGGAGTCAGAGCTTCAGAAACGGCGCGGGGCTGAGCAGGGACGCTGCCCTCCTCTTTTTGTGGGTCAGCGGCCCTCGTCAGGCCGGACACTTGTTATTCATTAGCCGGATGGTTTGTGGTCGCCCCTTTGCCACATCTGTTGCTGGCTTCCTGGGCCCGTCGCGCTCACAATTAAGGTTCATTAGAGACCCTGTCAGTCACAGACGCACAGAGCCTGCCCCTGAGAGGCCTCACGAGGGGGCCGTGCGGACCGTGCCCACCCCCAGCCACGGTCCCCACCAGCCGGCGGGGGTTTGGGGGACAGGAGGGCAGGTGTGCGCGGCTCTCCTGAGACCCCAGACTCGTGGAGTCTTGTGGTCCTCGTGGGCCTCGTCCCTTCTGTGTAACCGCGTCCTTCAAGCTAAGGGCAGACTGGACGGTACAGATGGTGGTGGGAGGAGTTACGGCAGATGGAGGCTTTGGAGTAAGTGTCCGACAGCAGGCCACTCGAGGTTCGAAGCCAAATGCAGAAGAGATTTAATTAGCGTTAGTCTCTGCGTCCGCTCTTTCTGGAATGTACAGGCACCCTTAATTACTGGTGACTGGAAGCTAAAGTACCACTCTGGGTTTGGAACAGAACCCTTTATGAGATTGGCCCCGGGCTGGAAACGCTTATCCTTCACACAAGTGGGCCTTTCTTCACACTTCACACGAGTGTCTTTCTGAGTGTATGTGGACGACGGCTGGGGGCAGGGGTGTGGCCCAGGCCCCCAGCGGTGCCCACCTGCCATGGTCCCCCCAGCATCTTCCTGCCTGTATGTTGGAGCTTCATCGTCTCAGCCCCACATGTCAGGGAAGCCATGTCTCGCACGATAGGGCTTGGCCAAGAGCTCTCGCGGTCGATGGAGTGCTGTAAATTTGTGGTATTAGCACCCGGGGCCCTCTGGCTTGGAAGTGCCTGTGGGATGGAGCCGTGCTCACCCGTGTCCCAGACCCTGTGCCATGCCCGACCGCCCCGTCGGTGCTCAGTAGACACCGGTTAATGCGTGTGTGCATGCGTGCACGGAACCGCTTCAGTCGAGTCCGACTCTTTGTGACCCCATGGACTGTAGCCCACCAGGCTCCTCTGTCCCTGGGATTCTCCAGGCGAGAATCCTGAGTGGGCTGCCATGCCATTCTCCAGGGGATCTTCCCGACCCAGGGAGCCAACCCATGGTTCTTACATCTCCTGCATCAGCACGTGGGTTCTTTCCCGTTAGTGCCCCCGGGGAAGCCCTAACAAGGCCGTGATCTCACCCACCCCCAAGCTCTGCGAGGGGCAGGGGCACGTGAGCCTCTTTCAGCACTGCATCGTCCGAAGCCAAGACTTGCAGGGAGACCAAGGTGCCTCGTGAAGCTGACATAACTCGGGAGACCCCAGCCCCTCATCCTTAGGGTTGGTGCCCCCAGGCGGGGGCAGCCCATAGAAAGGCGGAAGTCACTGTGAGTTGTGAAGACTCTGGGGGCCTGACTCCGCAGCCTCCGGGTGTGCCCTGCATGTCTGGGTGACCTCAGGGAGGCGGCTTGAGTTCTCTGTGCCTCGGCTTCCCCGAGTGTGCCAGGAGGAGAAGGACGCCAGCCTCAGTCTCGGCAGGGGCAAGCAGCGAGCCACGCGGGTCAGTGTCAGCCTGGGCTGCCGTGATCACAGGGCAGACCTTGCGGCCCCGAGGACAGCGGGCGGTGAGTGGAGGGGCGGGCAGTTCGCCCCTTGAGCTCTCGGCCCTGCCCGGGACTGTCCAGCGTCCTTCTAAGGAGGGGAAGGCCTGTGTCATCAGGTTCTGGAAGATGGCGCCTTCTCCCGGCAGGAGGCGGGGAAGCTTGCTCAGGACAGTGGAGTAAGCAGACATGTGACCTCTGGGCGCCCAGGGGCAGGGCAGGCCCCAGCGGCACTGGGCGCACCTCAGAACCCCCAGAGGCCAGTGGAGACATGTTCCACGAGCCCAGAATGGTGACTTTGAGAGAGCACCGCCACCTCCAGCCAGCCAGCCGGCCGAAGGGGTGTCTGTCCCCATGTGGAGCGGTCCCGGGAACCTCTCTTGTGCTGCGCCTCTGAGATCAGCGGTGACTCTGCCAGCCTCGGGCCCTCTGTGGCCGTGGTCCCCCACCTGCAGCCAGAGGAGCCCTAGCACATGCGGTGCTGACCGTGTGCGGCCCTTGCTGACTCCTGCCTGTCAGCAGGCTTGAGCCCAAATGGCAGTCTCGGTCTGAGAACACGTGACCTGGCCCCGTCCCCCCTCTCCTGCCCGCACTGAGGCCCCCTGCTCCAGGGTCTCCCGCAGGCCCCACCCCAGCCTGGTGTTCCTGCCGCACTCCGCTTGGGCCTCACTCCCCCCACCTCCTCCAGCCACGGGGCTCGCCTGTGCTCTCAGCCCTCTGATGATGGGGAGCATGTCTGCTCTGTCCATCTTCGTGGGGCGCGTGACGGGCACTCTGGGAAGGCTTGTGTGAGCCCCTCCTGAGGGCTAGAGCCAAAGCCCTGGGGTCAGCAATTGCTCAGTGAGCTCTGTGTCCTTAAAAGCTCGTGCTCATGGAGGGAGCAGATGGCCAGGAGGCTCTCCTGCAAGGGTTCCTTTGAGAGCAAGGCAGAGTTCTGTGCAAGCGCTGCCCAGGACACCAAGCCCTCCCTGGGTGAGTGGGTTTCAGGGAAAGCCCTTCAGAGTAGGTGGTGCCTGGGACACCGCCCAGCGGGGTGGCAGGAAAGGAACTGGCGGGGCAGGGCAGGGGCCACGTGTTTCTGCCCCGGGTCCCACCCCTGAGCGTGGGCCCCGACTCGGGTCTCACGGCTCCCTGCCAGCACGTGGGTGATGGCTGCACATACCAGCTTCGCCGAGGGCTAGCTGCTGGTCGCTGCTCAGACTTTCTCGGTGGATGAGGGAAGGGCCAGTGATCAGTTGGCGCTGTGTAGTTTTTTAAGATTGGAGCCGGGAAATGGGCCCTTCCCTAAGGTGACTCCCCGTGCCTCTGCCTACACCAAGCCTTTCTGGGAGGCGCGGCCTTGCTGGCCCTTCTGAGCCCGTGTGCTTTTCGGAGCTGCCAGCGCCCCCTGCCTCTGTCCTGTCTGACCCACAGCAACCCGGGATGTCCTGAATCCCGCCAGTCTGGTGCCCTGTCGAGGGCCTTCTTTGCAGCTCTGCTCAGTAACAGCTGCTGCCCCCGAGGGACCCCAGAGTCAACTTCTGACTTTCCATCTTTTCCTGAGCTCTTGGGTTTTGGTGGAGGAGAAGGGTGCAGAGGCTGCCTTGGGGGCCCTTATTGAGGTTTGGTGGCTGTTCTCATAGCTGCTGGGCGCCCTCACACAGTGTGTCCTGAACAGCAGAGTCGAGTCCCCGGTGGCCCAGTGCCACCTGCATTGAGTGTCCTCACGTCCCGGAAGGAGAGGGTCAGTGTGGGCGTCGGCTCTGTGGGGAAGGCCATCACTTCCGATCCGGCCCCTCGGGAGTCCAGGGTTCCCTCTGAACAGAGCAGGAGATCCCATTTTCCCATGTGACTGCAGATCATCTGCCCGTGTGCAGGGTATTTAAGTCCGTTGGAAATAACTGTGAGAGCTGGTGGTACACGCAAAGGGAAAAACAGCCCCTAGGTCTGGGGGCGGGGGGGGGGGTAGTTTCCCCTTGATTTCTGTTTTTGCCTTTAGTCTCCTCGACAGAAAAGCTTTCCTGCGTGGTGTCTGTGGGAGGCACCCCTAGGAAGGAGAAGGTCCTGCCTGTCTTGCCCAAGACCTGGTAGTCCTCTTCGGTTGCTTTAAGGACCCCTGGGAACCCTGAAAGGCGGCCAGGGACCGGACCATGCGCCTCCTTCTCGGTGAGAGTGTCCAGCAGATTCGAACTTGTCGACTACCCCACCGCTGTACACATTCTTCCCATTCCGGAGACCAGGGGAGATCTGCCCGACGCTCCGCAGGCTGTGCAAATCTTTCCCTAATTAAAGGGCCTCCCAGCTGCGCGCATAGCTCTTCTGCCTCAAATCTCTGCCCTTTGGTGTTTGTGTTTAAAATTCCATCTTTCCAAAATGTTTGCCCCACTCAGCAAGTCTCCTTGAAAGCCCCCACTTTTGTTTGGGGGAAGGTTTTTTTTTTTTTTTTTATTTCTTTTTGGCGTTTATTCTGCCTCCGTACAGGAAATTTAAGTCTCTTTGGAATTCCGTGTGCAGATGCTCTGGGCTTGTTCTGTTGTGGTCGTTACGTCTGTGTCAGCACGGCGCTGGCAGCAGCCGCTGCTGCTGGTGGCCACGCTCCTGTAACCTCTGGGTGAGGGACTGCAGGATTGTGCTGGTCTCACTCTGGGTAAAATCAACACGAGAGCTGTGTCCTCGGGCGCTTCTGTTCAACGCGAGTGCCATGCCGGTTCGGGGACCGACTTCGGAAGGGTCTGGCCTCGGTAGGGGCCGGGGGGTCGGCAGGAGGCTACTCTATCCTCCCGCGCACCCCCCTGAAGACCCCTGCCGTGGCCTTGCCCTGACAGTTGCTAGTCGGAGTCTGTCTGGCTCTCAGAGCATCTCGGGAGCTGTGTGGCAGGCACCCTGTTGCTGGGATCCTGACAGAGCAGGGCTTTGTGGCGTGCTCAGAGCATTTCATGAAGAGGGACAAGGAGTCTGGGTCAGACCCTGTCCTCTGGATCATGGTGCAGGTGAGCTGGAGGGAGGTGCTGGGCCAGCAGAAGCAGAGAGCGTCTCCTTTCCGCAGGCCGTCAGGAGGCCCGGTGCCGGCCGTGGGCACTGGCCCTGGAGCAGGAGAGCCTGGATCGCCCCCTTAGGGCACGTCTGGCTGGGGAGGCCAATTCACACCCTTGCCGAGAGCAGGGGCTGCCCGGCCTGGCATCCCGCCTTTGAAGCTGGCCGGGGACTGGGTCCTGCAGGCCTTCAGATCAGTGAGGGGGCTGTCCTTTATGTTCTGGATGCCGGCCTGACCGTGGGGAGCAGCAAGGCCGGGCATCCGGTTAGGGAGTAACTGAGGTGGGAGCTCTGGGGAAACCACTCCTGGGGGAGGAAAGGGGGGCGATTTGGGTTTTACAAATAGAGAACTTTCCTGAGAACTTTAAGTCTGAGCCGGAGTTCAGGGGAGTAATGTATCCTGCAGTCACAGGCTCTTCTTTATTCCCCTGTCGTGGGTCTTTCCCACGTGGGCACCTCGGAGACGGGCCCGGAGCTTAGTTTTGGTATTTTGGGGTCTCACCCAGGACCTTCCTCAGTAGACATTTTGTTTTGAGGAAGAATGTCAAACTTTCTTTTTCTTTTTTTTTTTTAGTAACATCACAACCTTTTTTCTTATAAAGTGAAAGTGACGTCGCTCAGTCGTGTCCGACTCTTTTCGACCCCATGGACTGTAGCCTACCAGGTTCCTCCGTCCATGGGATTTTCCAGGCAAGAGTGCTGGAGTGGGGTGCCATTGCCTTCTCCCGATCTTCCCGACCCAGGGATCGAACCCCGGTCTCCCACGTTGCAGGGAGGCGCTTCACCATCTGAGCCGCCATATCCTGAATGGTCATAGAGGTAGTAAGTTAGTAAACTTAAGTCTTGTCCTGTGAAATTTTGTGGGATCGTAACACTGAAGTGATGCTTACTCATCTAGTCGAGTGTTTTTTTCCTTTTAAAAGCTAGTGGAGCCCTCCTTTCAAACTCAGTCTTTTGCCAAACTGGAACAAGACAGACAGAGGTGGCCCCAGACTTCCTCTCTTCCTCTTAACCACCTGGAGCCCCCACGTCTCCACCGGCACCCACCCGCCACTGACTGCCTCTTCTCTGCCTTGGAGAATCACAGCCCCGCCTTGTTCAGTTTGGGTCCTCAGGAGACTGAGGCCCAGGGCAGCTGCGGCTCAGCTGGTGATGCAGCCCCGCTTCTCTGAGGCCCGCCCCAGCCTCCAGGCGGTGCTGCGTCCCACCCCGAGCTTCGTGGATCTGTTGTGATGTAGAAGAGTGCAGGGCTGCAAGCTGCTGAGAAGATGCTCGCCTGAAGAGAAGGGTGACCCTGCTCCGGATGCCTCGTGCCTGGGGGTCACTTTTTACTCACCGGAACTTAGGTCACACGGCATCCCCTTACCTGCTGGAAACCCCAAGTGGTGGTTTTGTATTTTCACTGAACTTATAGTTCCCTGGGTATTCTTGTGCTGTCTGCTTGGAATATTCTCTTGATTGACTCTCTGAAAAAAAGAGAGACACATACTTGTGATTATGTAGATATAACCCATGTACTATAACCCCCCCTTAAAGTGTGCAGGGGTTTTTACAGAGTCGTGTGACCCTCTGTACTCGACACTCCGTGCCTCACTTCTCCGACCAGGTGGGCAGTCCTGCCGGCTTCTCCGTGGCCCACTCTGCATCTGCGGGCTGCAGTTTTTACGGCCGAGCGGAGGCATCAGCCCCTTGAGACCTGTTCCCCAGCCTCGCCCGCACCTCCGCTGCCCCAGAGGCGCTCTGGGCAGTGCACCTCGTGTCTGCAGCATCCAGTCCTCCCCTTCCAGGGCCCAGAACACCTCCCCCGTGTACTGCTCTCCCCTCTGAGACTGTGAGCCTGGGTACGCTAATTTCACCTTTCACACACTTGGGCAGACTGTATCTGGCGGATTTGAGTTTTACTTCCTGATGAGCCAGAGTGGAAACACAGAGGCGCTCGTGCTCTGGGCACACACGGCCAGCACAGGGCACACGTCTGTTGCTCCCGAGTGGAGCCGTTTCCCCAGCAGGAGAGCTACAGCTTCACTTGGTGCGCGGTCATTTTCTCTGAGTGACTCAGTGAAATGAAAACAAAACCTTGCTGAGACATCCATCCAGTGGAAGGAATCCAGTGTGAAACGTTGTGGTCAGCCAGCCCGGATGATTTTTGTGCTAAGGGAGGGGAGAGGGAAAAAAAAGAGCCACCAGCTTTCCCGGGTCTGTCTCCTGTAACGTGGCGCGCCCGTGCTGGCCCTCGCCGCCTCTCAGAAACACACATGCACACGTGGCGGCGGCAGCGTCGCTGGGTCCTGATGGGCTGGTGCACTGTCTGGGGTGTTCAGGAGGTGGTGGCCACGAGAGTTCGGAAGGAATGTGTGGTGGGCAGAGCCAGGACTGTGGCGTGTGACTCAGTGGTCGCGTGGCTCTGAGGCTCATGCGCTCCCTGGCCGCCCTGCAGGGCTCTGAGGGGCCCTGGGGTGGGAGTGGATGCGTTTCCTTCAGTTCTGACTGCCGCCTCCAAAGTGCGAGCTCAGCCTCTCTGTGCCTCTGTGTACTCCTCTGAAGCAGTGAGAAATTTGGCATAAACTGGTTTGTACAGGGTTGCCATGATTTTAAAATGAGGATATGTATTCCGTGCTTAGAAGAGTGTTTCGTGTATAGCAGGCACTTAAGAAGAAAAGTTTGCAGTCTTTAGGATCTTCGCTTTAATACTGATGATATTAAAATAGTAAAATAAAACAGAGGGATCCTTTGTCCTGCCCATGAAATCGCACTCTCTTTGCAAAAAGACCATCTTATAAATGAGTTGTTTTTATGTATTTTTACCTGGTCTTTTTCCCAGAAAGGTGGGAGGTGATTTGTAAGAATGCAGCCAGCGCCTTAATAATGCTTTCTCACTCTCACGCTGAGAAAGCAGGGCCGCGGGCCGCCTGGGAGGAGGTTTCTGCTCTGTCTCAGGAGCCTTCCTCACTAAGCGAGGCTGTGGGCACAGCTCCTGGGGGCACCTGCGTGGAGTGGTGGGGTGGGCAGAGCAGTTGGCATCCCCCCGAGAAGGGGGTGTGGAAGCTTGAGTCTGCGCCCGACTCGGGAGGTCACAGTGACGCGGCGCCTCCCCAGGCCACGGCCCTCCGTGTCCATCTCGCCCACCCAGCCAGTCGCTGGTCCAGCTCGGAACGTTTGGAGGAGCTTCCCGCTGGGACAGACACAGGCTTCAGAAGGTCAGAACTCGGGGACTTCCCTGGTGGTCCAGCAGCCGAGACTCCGAGCTCGCCGTGCGGCGCCGGGGTCTGATCCCTGGTCGGGAAACCGGATGTCACACGCGTCCACGAGGATCCCGCGTGTCAAAACAACAGAAGAGATGCCGCGGGCCATGCCAAGACCCAGCGCAGCCAGAAGGAGATAAAAGAGGGGTCAGCGCTCCCCCGAGTGGCCCTGGTTTTCCCAGTTCAGAACAGTCCCACTGTCTGGACGTTTAGGAAGCCCTGCCAGTGTCCCACTCGGCCTGGGGCCGTGCAGACCTCCCTGCCCTGAGGAAAGAGCTCCCCACCCTGAATCTGGGGCCCCAGGCTGGGTCTGGTCCAGGGCGTCATGGGCACGGCCCGCAGACCATGGGTGATGGGATCGCCGTGGCTGAGGAAGCCTTGGGCGTGTGTGGAAGGGGACCTTGGAGGAGAAGTGGGGCCCTCCAGGTGGCACTGGGGGGACAGGTGATCCAGGCCGAGAGACGGGCGGGGGGACTGCAGGGGGGCTCGTGGGCGGGGCTGCAGCAGGAGGCTGGGCCCGGGCTGGGGGACGGCACCTCCGCCTGCCACCCCCCAGGCCGAGGCGGTGGCCGCCCTGTGCCCTGCAGCTCCTGACCGCGGCTCGGTGGCTGCGTGCAGCCCTCTGGACGCAGTCCGGGTAACGCGCGACACAGTGAGTCTCCGTTTCTGACTTCTTGAAGGTGCTTGTGTAGTGTGCCCAATCCCTGGGGGGCCAGCTCTTCCTTAGAGAGGCAGGCAGCTTGGGAACACCCTGGCCCCTCTGTGTGCACAGGTGATGAGGTCACTGCTGGCCAGGGAACGGCGAATTTAATTAGGCGCCGGGCACCTGGTCCGCCCGCTTTGGGAAGCGTAGGGTCACACGTGGAAAACGGGAGCCTGGTGTGTGCCCCGGGGTGGCCCGCGCGCCCTGATTCTAATTTCTCTTTTCAGCCTGTCTCCTCTTTGTTCCGACCCTCCCTTAGAAAAACCCTCTGGCCTCTCATTCCAGGCTGCTCGCTTCCAGGAGGCTAAGCCCTGGGGGATGAGTGGCTGAAACCTAGCCCAGGAAGTCTGCCTTTGTTTATTATTTGGGGAGTTTTTATTACCCCCATCTGGGGGTGGTTTGAGGCACCTGCCTAAGAGAAGGAGCGCGGGCTTATTGTTTGCTGAGAAAGCTCTCTGTCGTTAATGGCATGTGAAAAGTGGATCTCTGAGCAGAGTAAACTGTGTTGATCGGTACCGATTCCCGAACATTGGCAGCTGCACGTGTGTTAGACCCTTGGCGCCAGAACCCGGCGGGCAGTGCGTGCTGGTATGGCGCTCGAGCCGGGGCCCGGACACAAGGGGCACAGCTCACGCCCGTTATAATGTTGCCGAAGTCGGGAAGTTGCTTCTTAATGCTCATCACGTGCAGTTCACGTTTTCCTTCCAAGTGGTGGTGGTGTTTAATCAGTAAGTCGTGTCCGCCTCTTGTGTGACTCCATGGACTGTGGCCCACCAGGCTCCTGTGTCCATGGGATTTCCCAGGCATAGGCACTGGAGCAGGTTGCCATTTCCTCCTCCAGAGACTCTTCCCAACCCAGAGACTGAACCTGCGTCTCCTGCGTTGCAGGCATATTCTTTACCTCTGAGCCTCCTGGGAAGCCCTCCTTCAAAGAGCACTCTCAAAGTGCTCAGTCTTCAAATGAAGAATAGTCTGAACTTGCACTGAAAGAGCATTGCCCTGCAAGTCCTTCGATAGTTTCACTGGGAGACGGTCAGGACATGAGACACGAGGAGGGCTGGCAGCCTTGGGGTCGGGCCATGCTGGGTGGTGCGGGGATCCCAGCCCGCAGTGCAGCAGGAGTGAAGGAGGGCAGGCAGGGGCGTGCAGACCCCAGGTCCTCCCCAGCTCTCTTCCCTCCGGAGCCCCCAGAGGGGCGGTGGGAGCGGCAGCCCCTCGCTGTGTCCACCCGTCAGGGCCTGGGCTCTGGCGCCCCTGGGTTGGAGTCTGGGGCTCACGGCCCTGTCCCCCACCCTCCGCTGCTGGCTGGCTGTGTGAGCTGCTGCCTGCACTCGGGTCTCCCCCTCCACGGGGTCGGGGGTGTGGAGTCTTGGGGAGCCCAGCCTTGCCCCAGAGGAGGCGCTCGAGGGCATTCCATCCCGTGGTGACAGGGTTGAGGGCTCCTGCGATGAGCAGGGCCCTGGGTGTCCCCCTGCGCCCTCAGCAGACCCTCCCTGCAGACTTACAGGGAGGGGTGCGGGCCCCCTGTTGGGGGCAGAGGCCAGTTCACTTGGAAACTTGGCTTCCAGGGCCCAGAGTGCTCTGGCGACAGCACTGCCGCCGGGCAGTCGTGGGAGGACTTGTGTCCTCCACCCTGAGCAGGAGGTTGGGGCGGGGGTCTCTTACCTCCCATGGGCTCTGGAGGCGCCCTGGGCCTGATTTCACAGATGGGTCCTCGAGTGTGTCCTTAAACCTGGGAGGCTGGCGGGGGTGGCGGTTTATAAGACAGTGCGAGGGCTGGAGTCACACTGCCAGGGGCACACAGGCTCTGCCCCCCCGGCCGAGGCCCCGCCCAGCCCCCTGGACGCGTGCCTCCTCCAGGTCCTCGCCGAGGCCCCATGCCGGCTCCCCTCTCCCCAGGCAGCGCCTCCCCGCTCCTTCACTCCTGGTCCTCTCAGTCTGCCTCCCGGTCACTGACCCCTGCGGTCCCCTTCCCGTCACGGCCCTCAGCCCTTGGGGAGGCTCCTCCTGCCTTGCCTGTTTCCAGCGGCTGGAGAGCGCTTTGCAAGAGCAGGGCTGCACCCGTCCACCTCGTCCGCCTCTGAATCCACGGCACCTCACGCGCCTGGTGCTCAGGGTCATAGAGGCGGGCGCTGCAGACCCCAGTTCCGGGGTTCAGGAAGTGGCAGGCCAAGGATTTGAGCCTGGCTTTGATTTGGGGTTGGTGTTTTTCAGAATGCCACCCCATAGGGTGGATTTCTGACGCAGGTGTGTGTGTCATTAGAAACACTCTCATTTCTAAACTTTTATTAGGGAGAATCGGGGCAAGTTTGAGGCCCTGGAAAAAATAAAAGGAACAGGTTGTAAGCAGAGACCTCTGCCGGCCGCGGGCAGGGAGCTCCGGCATCTTGACCCGCTGCGCTCTGCCGGGGAGCGGGCCCGCCGCGCTCTGCCCAGCCGTGATTGCGGCCATGTCCCCAATCCGAGCGTGCAACCCAGCGAGCAGGGCCTGTTTTCGATTCTTATCTCTCTGGTGGCGGGCTCTCAGCCAGCGGGCAGATCAGAAGACAGAATGTGTTCATTTGGCCCTATTAAAAAAAAAAAAACAAAAAGTGAGGTACGGGGCGCCATGAATTAGGTTATCCATGGAGTTGAGCTGGCCTGGCTTTTGTGCGTTTTTTTTTTTAAGGTTCATCTCGAGTTTCTCTTTCTGGCTGAGCAGTTTTTTTCAACATTAATAACTAATGGAGAAGAGGAAGAGACAAAGTAGAACCATATGGCGGCCCGAACACCAGCCTCGCTCGTGGCCGGAAGCTTCTGATTTGTATCTCTTCATGTGATCAGCTGTTGGGCTCGATAGTGGGAAAGTATGCCGTCCGGGGCAACAGCGAGAGGGGATGTAATTCCTGTTGTTGTTTTTTTTTAACCCAGATGCATCTCACGTGTCTTTTCTTAGACACTGGCTGGGAGCTGTGTGACTTGGGGCATGTGACTTCTCTAAGGCCCTTCTTTGGAAGAGGGACCATGACCGAGTCTGTATGCAGGGCTGTTCGGAGGATTCAAGGAGGCGACGCTGGCAGAGTTGCAGAGTTTACAGTGCCCGGCAAGCCCCACCAGGCGCCGGCGGCTCCACCCTCCTCCTCTTGATTCTTCTCACGCTTACGGTGTCCCCTGAGACAGTGGATCGAGGCCTGCTGGCCCTTCCTGCCTTCCATCTTCTGGGCTTCTTACTGCCCCCGCCCGTGTCGCCCGTCTTTGCTGTGGCCCGTGGGCACCCGTGAGCTGGATGGGGGTTGGGTACCAGTGGTAGGGGCTGAACTTGACCGCCAGGAGGAGGGCGGGATGGCTGTCTTGGCCCAGGCAGCATTGTTTATTATTCCACGTCACTTGGAATTAGGCTTAAATCCCCCCCAACAGCTTGGATTGGTCTGACACCTTTGTGTTTTCTGGACATTGCTCTCAAAGGCCGTTAAGCAGATCGGATGGGCAGCCTGGACAGAAACCGTCCGCCCTCGGGCGGTCGAGAGGCCTGCCTCGGGCCCCGAGGCCGCAGAGGACAGCACACTGAAGGGGTCTCCCGGCTTTGTCTGGACCTGTCCTTCCGTTTAAATTGCTTGCAAGCTCGCGATCCCTGAGACTTAATGTGATTTCTTCCCCGTTGTAAGCATTTGACAAGAGGAGGAGGCAGGGTAGGGTTGGGATGAGTGCAGGGAGAGAGTCATTAACTGATTGACTGGATTTCAGAGATAAACCGTTTTTTTCTGCATCTGCCCTGTGGCCTCAGATCATAGGATTGACACCCACTTTCATGAGCACGCCGGAGCACCCGCCAGTGTGTGCGTCACTGGCTCGGGTCTGGGGGACCAGCCTCTAGGAGAACCGACTCAGGGCTAGGTGAAGAATGCTAAGTGCAGAGGAAGGAGTAACATGGTAGCCAAGGCCAGTGTTAGGACAGCCGTCCCCAGAGCGCTTGGGGTTCAGTTGACATCCATGTCACCGCAGGAATCCAAAGAATTTGGCATCTTGATACAGAAGTTGGGAGTTTCGGCTGATCCCTGCAGGGGTGGTAGGATCAATATCGTAGGATCAGTATTATTAGACATACTTATGATGAAGTTGGAGTGAAGTTGCTTAGTCGTGTCCAACTCTTCGCAACCCCATGAATGTAACCTACCAGGCTCCTCCATCTGGGATTTTCCAGGCAAGAGTACTGGAGTGGGTTGCCATTCCCTTCTCTAGGAGATCTTCCCCACCCAGGGATTGAACCCGGGTCTCCCGCATTGCAGGCAGACGCTTTACCATCTGAGCCACCAGGGAAGCCAGGCATTCTTATACTAAAATATTATTCATTATGTATCTGAAATAAGAATGTAACTGACCAGTGCATTCCCTTATCCAGCAGCAGGGAGGGTTTTTAAGTGGAAGAACACGTGCTCAGACTTCTATGTCCTGGAACAGTGCGTAGGACAGGGTGGTTGTTTGCGAGGGCGCAGGTGGAAGTGGAGGGGAGGGGAGAGGGGATTAGGACACATCCGACCTCGGGACTGCTGCGCCCTGGGGCAGCCGCGCTTGTGCGGATGTGGAGGCTCACCCTGAAGTCCACACTCCCCCTTCCCCGTGACAACAGTAAGGTTATTCTTAAAGAGCATCTTATTTTTGATCAGAGAAACAGGACTGGTGGAGCGAAGTCATATGCAAGGATGTGGCCCAAGTTGAGAGTTTATCCAGGAGGCAGAAATTTTTTGTACCAGTGGGGGTGGAGAATCATTGGGGCGAGTCACCGCCAGGTGCTTCTCACCGTTGGGCGAGTCAGCCATCACTCACAAGTGCCCTGAATGTGTCTGTGCTCCACTGTGGCTTTGTGAGTGGCAGTTCAGATGGTGTTTTCCTGAGGCGGGGTAGTTCCCGGCCACAGATTCTGAGAAGTCCAGGCGCAGACCTTACAGGTGGGCCAGATCCGGGCACTCAGGTACGGTCTCCACGGCTCTGCCGTGCCCAGGAACGCAGGGAGGGGGTCTCCGGATGCCTGCTGCACCCCCGGCCCAGCTGCCCTGGCAGAGAGAAGGCAAGCCGTCCACCGCCCCCGGCGGCCCGGAAGCACTCTTCCCGCATACAGCAGCGGCTGAGGCCCTCTGGTTGCCCTTGGTGGGTGCTGGCAGCATGCAGATCAGCCCTGGCCGACCGTGTGGACGGAGGAGCCCTGTGACAGAGGAGTAGGAAAGGAGGCCGGGCGGGCAGCAGGCACGGCTGTTGCTGACGGCCGGTCCCAGGGATCAGCCCCCTACCCTGTGCTTTAATCTGCTTTGTTCTTCGAAGGACTTGAGTCACAAAGTGGGGTGGCGGGGAGCGCTCCTACGCCTTTATGCCGACCTAGAAAGTACCTAGATCTGCTTGGGCCGCAGGGAGGACTGGATCCCACTCTGCAGAAAACTGGTTGCTTCGTTTTTTTTTGCTTTAACCAGCCCAGAAACATTTAAAAAAGAGGAGGAGGAGGAGGTCATTGGGTTGTGAACCTTTAAAACAAAACCCATCCTCTCATAAAATTTCAGACGTTTTAACACCCCCTGCCCCCCTGCAAAAAAATAAGGCATTCTCAAATAAAGGGTGAATACGTTTACCCATGCGAACAATGTAGCGTCGTTTTGACGAGAGTCTTTCTCTACCCGAATTGTCTGCACTGAAGCCATGAGGCTCCTGCTGCAGCGCAGCGGCCGTCTGTGTCCGATGCAGCTCCCCTACTGTTTGCCAGACAAACCGCCTTGGGCCCAGCCCGGGCCCACGTGGCGAGTCAGCAGCAGGCAGGGGCGCGAACCCAGGGCTCTAGGTTCTCAGTCTGCACTGTGGCTGTGCTCCTTGGGGTCATGTGGTAACAAACACACCCACACACCCAGGACTTCCACTAAGACTCCCGCACACAGACACATACACACACACACCCAGGACACACTCATACACCCACACCCCCAGGACACACACACCCAGGACTTCCACTAAGACTCCCGCATACAGACACATACACACACACACCCAGGACACACTCATACACCCACACACCCAGGACACACACACCCAGGACTTCCACTAAGACTCCCGTGTACACACACCCACAACACACACACCCACACCCAGGACTTCCACCACTAAGACTCCCGCGTACACATACACACACACACACACATACCCAGGACACACACACCCAGGACGTCCACTAAGACTCCCGCATACAGACACATACACACACACACCCAGGACACACTCATACACCCACACCCCCAGGACACACACACTCAGGACTTCCACTAAGACTCCTGCATACAGACACATACACACACACACCCAGGACACACTCATACACCCACACCCCCAGGACACACACCCCCAGGACTTCCACTAAGATTCCCGCGTACACACACCCACAACACACACATACACGCACATACCCAGGACTCGCGCTAAGACTCCTGCTGTCTCTGCTGCTCTGGAACCACATCACCGGCTTGTGTTTGAGATGCCTGGTTGGAGCCACACTGACATTGTCGTTGGTAACCATCAAAGTTTAGTTCTTGACCAGACACTCTGGGTGAAGATTCTTGTTGCTCATCAAGTTATTAATGTAAAGCTACTTGACCTCTGGGAGGCCCCATGTTGTAAGAGGGGCTTCTAGATGGTGCTAGCACTGGAGAACCCGCCTGCCAGCGCAGGAGATGTGGGTTCACTCTCAGGGTCAGGAAGATCCCCTGGAGGAGGGCGTGGCATCCCACGAAGAGAGTCGGATTCGACTGGAACTACTTAGTGCGCACACACACACACACACACCCACACACGTGCTGTGAAAGTCCTCCTTTTCTCCCCACCCCTGCCGAGTTTCAAGGGCTTGCTGTGTGCCATTCACTGTCCGGAGACCGAGGATTCAGTGGTGAACAGGATCAAAGTCCTTGCCCTGGAAAAACTTACCTTCTGGGGAGAGTGAAAAATCAGTGTTTAAAAAAAAAAAATTAATGGTTTCAATGTTAGTATAAGTGCTTGGAAGAAATTACTGAAATACCTTTGTTCCACACGTTAGCCTCTTGGATAGGAGTGAAGTCAAGCCTTTTTATACCAAATCCCATCATCTTGGGAGCGTCCTGTGTTGGAGACCTGGCTGCCCACGGCAGGCCTTGGGGGAGAGGGCAGTGTGGCTCTGGACAGAGCTGGCTCTCAGTGGTGCATTTCCCTCCAGCACCTGGGGCGCTACAGTTCGTTCAGTTGTGATCTAGGCTGGAGCTACTGCTCCTGCCCAGGCTGGGACTGCTGCTGGGAACAGCATGAGCACACTCGCCCTCCACTGGGCGCTGCGCTGAGTCCCGAGTGAAGGCGTCACCCCCAGCTGGGCTGGTTCTTCCTTTCCCCACTCTGCAGGTGGTAAAGAAGTCCAGTAAGTTGCCCCAGGCCAAGAGGCCAGTGAGGAGTAGAATGAGGAAGTGTGACTTCAGAGCCTGTTTGCTTGGTCTTTACTATAATCCAGGGTCAATCAGGCCAGTAGTGTCAGGGCAGTGGCACCCCACTCCAGTACTCTGGCCTGGACGGAGGAGCCTGGTGGGCTGCAGTCCATGGGGTCACTAAGAGTCAGACACGACTGAGCGACTTCACTTTCACTTTTCACTTTCATGCATTGGAGAAGGAAATGGCAACCCGCTCCAATGTTCTTGCCTGGAAAGTCCCAGGAACAGTGGAGCCTAATGGACTGCTGTGATGGGGTCGCACAGAGTCGGACACGACTAAAGCGACTTAGCAGTAGCAGTAGCGTCAGGGCCCAACAGGTAAGCCAAGATTCCAGCCCAATGGAACAGTGACACCAGGGAGAGGCTATCACATGCTAGGCAGGCACACAGGTGCCCGGGGCCATTTCACGTGGCCACCAATAGGAAAGCAGGGCCACTTCAAATCCCAGCTGCCCTGGGCGGAAGCTACTAAAATCTTCCTCACCTTGATTTGGACTTTTCTAGGTGAAAGACTCTGTGGCCTTCCATAGCTGAGCCGCGGTGGGGTCATTTCCCATCGGGCGTACCTTGGGCCCGCTTGTTCAGTTGCTAAGTCGTGTCCTGCTCTTTGCAACCCCATGGACTACAGCACACCAGGCTCCTCTGTCCTCCACCGTCTCCTGGAGTTTTCTCAGATTCATGTCTGTTGAGTAGTTGATGCTATCTAACCATCTCATCCTCTGTCATCCCCTTCTCCTCCTGTCCTCGATCTTTCCCAGCATCAGGGTCTCTTCCAGTGAGTTGGCTCTTTGCGCTGGAAAGCGGTTAGTATTGGAACTTCAGCATCAGTCCTTCCAATGAATATTCAGGGTTAGTTTCCTTTAGGATGGAGTGGTTTGATCTCCTTGCAGTCCAAGGGACTCTCAAGAGTCTTCTCCAACACCACAGTTCAAAAGCATCAATCCTTCAACGCTCAGCCTTCTTTATAGTCCAACTCTCACATCCGTGGGCTTTCCTAGTGGCACAGTTGGTAAAGAATCTGCCTGCAATGCAGGAGACCCCTGTTCGATTCCTGGGTCAGGAAGATCCGCTGGAGAAGGGATAGGCTACCCACTCCAGTTTTATTGGGCTTTCTTTGTGGCTCAGCTGGTAAAGAATCCACCTGCAATGCAGGAGTCCTGGGTTCAATCCCTGGGTTGGGAAGATCCCCTGGAGAAGGGAACAGCTACCCACTCCAGTATTCTGGCCCGGAGAATTTCAGGGACTGTGTAGTCCTTGGGGTCGCGAAGAGTCGGACACGACTGAGCAACTTTTACTTTCGCATCTGTACCTGACTACTGGAAAAACCACAGCTTTGACTGTATGGACCTTGGTTGACGAAGTGATGTCTCTATTTTTAATACACTATTGGGTTTGTCATAGTTTCCTTCCAAGGCGCGTCTTTTAATTTCATCACTACAGTCACTGTCTTCAGTGATTTTAGGGCCCAAGAAAATAAAATCTGCCCCTGCTTCTACTTTTTCCCCTTCTGTTTGCCATAAAGTGATGGGACTGGATGCCATGGTCTTAGTTTCTTTAATGTTGACGTCGTCCTTCCTCGTCGCTGTCTATTAAACCAGCGTTCCTGTCAGAGGGGAGACTCCTCCCTCCGCTGCTTTCTCCCTCTGTGGGCCTTGGGTGCACTAACGAGTGTGGGACGGGAATAATGCATCATGACCTCACAGGACGGTGTGAGCTTCCGGTGGGCAGGAGACCATCTGTGAAGGGCCCGGCATGGGGCGTGATACACGACCACCGCTTGGTGATCTCAGCCCCAAAACGAACTGAAAGCAGCCCCGTCTTTGTGTGACTTTCTCGGGGAGGGAGTCGAGCACACAGGTGGGTTTTGCATGCAGAAGGAATTCTGACATAAGTGCGTCATATAAGGGGGCTACTGGTGCGCGCGCGCGTGTGTGCGTGTGTGTGCATGCGTGTGTGTGTGCGTGTGTGTGTGTACACGCGTGTGTGCATGCGTACATGTGTCTAGGGTGCTGCCCAGTGTTTTGTTTACACAAAACAGCTGTGAGTCACAGGGCACGGTCCCCGCCTCCCGGGGGTGCCAGACAGTGCCTTCCGGGCTGAGTTTGGAAGCACCCCACAGTCAGCAGAGGCGCCTCGAGAAGCCCGTGGAGGCTGGTGGTCTCCGAGGTGGCGGCGACCCCTGTCCGTGTGTCTCTGGCCGCGGCGAGGGTCTTCCAGGGCGCCCAGGGACTGCGTGGCTGCCGCGCCTCTGCCGGGTGTCTGCCGGGCCTGCGTGGCTGCCGGGCGTCTGCCGCGCAATCTCGCTCTTCCATGTGGAAGGGTTGTTGGTACCATCGGTGGCCCACTTGTCTGGTAAACGATATGGTGGGGCCTCCGTTAACCCAAGCCCATGAAGCGAGTAAGTCAGCACGTTGAAAATATAGTGTGGAAGTGACTCAAGCCTGGAGGAATCCATTCCTGAGAACGCAGCCCTCCCTGCCTGGCGTATTTTGGTGGAAGTTGATGTCTGAGTTGGGAGGAAGAGGCCAGAGGCCTGGTTCCTGGCAGAGCTCTGGGTCCAGTTCAGCAGCGTTTGCCCTGGGATTCCGGGCCCCCCTTCTCAGGGAGGAGTCCCAGGAGGGTCAGCCTGGGCACAGCAGCTGGAGCTCGGCACGGGGGAAGCTGGCGGAAAGCTGCCTTTGCTGCAGGTAGGGCTGATGCTGCGCACTGACCGGCAATGCTTGGCCGGGGTCTGGAAAGAGCTGGAAACTCTACCCGGCATGGAGCCTGTGGAGCGCTCAGCACGGACAGCTCTTCTTCCCCCGAGTGCTCTGGGTTCCTGTGTGTGTGAGTGTTTCCCTTCTTCTCAGGACGCTCCCCAGAGACTGGCCCCGGCACACACGTACTTACGTGTGCTGGGCCACCCTGGCGGCCCCGTCATTAGAGCTGCACACAGGGTGGAGGGAAGGCCGTGTGGGAACTCACGCTCCACTGTAATCCAAGAACAGGTTTCTTTACAGCGGGACGTGGTTGGTGTCAGACACATATGGAAAAGAAAGGAACGGGTCCCTGATTCTGGCAGGGCACCAAGGGCCAGATGCTCAACATGCGGACCACGGGCCAGCTGCGGTGCCGCTAGCCAGCCAGGGCACGACGTGTGATCTTGACCCCGGCTCTGCCTTTTCCTCTCTCCCCCCAGGTGCCCAGCCTGTGTGAAGACCTCCTGTCCTCGGTTGACCAGCCACTGAAAATCGCCAGAGACAAGGTGGTGGGGAAGGACTACCTCCTGTGTGACTACAACAGGGACGGGGACTCCTACAGGTGAGCCCGTGCCCTGGCCGCCCACCGCCGCCGCTGGCAGCCAGCCTTCCTCCTCCTGTTCTGTCCATCCTTCCATCCACCCAGTCCCAACCAGCCGGTGTCTGTGGAGCGCCTGCATGGGAGATGCAGCAGTAAACAGGCGTTCTCTGCCCATGTTGCTAAAAAACAGCTAGCTACTTCATTAACATCTCATCAAATCCTGCAAAGGAGAAAGTCCAGGGTGTGCCCGTGACAGGGATCCCAAGTGCAGGAGGGCCTGTGTGCTTAAGGGCATGTGAGTGAAACTTGTCAGACAGACAGGCAGCTCTCCCTTTGTTTCCCCATCACCCTTTCAGAGCCGTGAATTACTAAGTCAGTGTTCATCCCTGCCCCCGATGATCACTAGGCTAGAGCAGGAGACACACCGGGTCTGGTCACCTGTGACTTGATTGCTGCAGCCATGGCCAGGCTTATTTGAGGGTAACATAGAGAAGGCCAAGGTTGACTCCAGGAGGACTTGCTGAAGAAGGTGATGTCTGAGCTAGGTTTTTAAAGGTGCATAGAAGTTCTTAAATATTAAAAAAAGATGAAAGTAAAAGTTGCTCGGTCACGTCTGGCTCTTTGTGACCCCAGGGACTATACAGTCCGTGGAATTCTCCAGGCCAGAATCCTGGAGCGGGTAGCCTTTCCCTTCTCCAGGGATCTCCCTGACCCAGGAATCGAACCGGGGTCTCCTGCATTGCAGGTGGATTCTTTAGCAACTGAGCCATCAGGGAAGCCCTGATAAAGATGGAGTGGAGGGAAAGATGAGGAATCCTTAAACCTGTCCGGTATTCCTAGGATGGGTGGCGGTAATCAGTGCCTTGAAGGATGGTGGAGGAATGCCATCTGCCTTAGGTTTATGTAGAGGCTGCAGAACCTGAGCTAAGTCTTGATGCCTTGGCCTCGTGCTCTTTGGGGGACGGGTGGGCCCTAAGAAGTAAAAGCAGGAGAAAATGGCTGGAGGGAGCCGGCACGGGCTCCGGGGCAGCACTGCCTGCTGGAGCAGCTGGAACTCTGACGATCAGTCTCTGGTCTCTGGCTCTCTCGAGTGTCGGGTGGAGGGGACGGGGCTCACTCCTCTCACAGGACGCTCAGCAGCGCGTCTGTGTGAGCAGGCACTCGTCCGCCAGGCACTTAGGCACACTTCTGTGCGGCTTGTGTGTCCTGCTGAGGACTCCAGAGAGCAAGCAGATGTGGAAACCCTGGAGATTGTTGAAAAGCGGGAGAGGATAGGGAGGGGTGGGAGGGGCTGCAGGCCCCTGTGACGAGATGGTCAAGGCTGACGTGAGCCCTCAGGACAAGAAGGTTCCCTCCTGCGCAGGTCTGGGGCAGAGCATCCCTCGTGAAGGCCCTGGGTGGGACGCAGTGAGCCCGGCAGGGAGGGAGGGGAGCCTGGGGTGGAAGGGAGGCCGGAGGCCTTGCAGGCCAGGGAGGGGTGATGCAGGCTCAGTGCCGGGCACTTGGGGGTTAAGGGAAATAGTGCCCCTGAAGTGCTGCACAGCACAGAGAGCGAAGTGGCATGAAAGCTTCAGTCGCTCAGTCGTGTCCGACCCCGTGGGCTGTAGCCGCCCGGATGCTCTGTCTGTGAGGATTCTCCAGGCAAGAATTTTGGGATGGGTAGCCATTCTCCAGAACTTGGGGCAGAAATTACAAAGAACTAATGCTGCTTAAGAGAGACTGGACAGCTGTCTTACAGTGGTGTCTCTTTCCTAGCTTCATGTGGGAAGTTGGGTAAAGAATGTCCTTCAGCCTGATCCAGACTGGAGCCTAGAGCGGAGATGGGAAGAGGTGGTCAGGTTGAGGTTGGTCTTAGACGTAGAGCCACTGGAGTTTGCTGATGGAGGGGGGTGGGGAGGAGCAGCTGGAGAGGTGGCGGGGTCCCTGAGTGGGGAGGTGAGGAAGGCTCTGGGGGCGTCTTAAGCTCCAGATGCCCAGCAGATGGAAGTGGAGAGTCAGACAGCCTGTGTGTATTCTTGACTCCGGGGAGGCCTGGGTGGGGATGGATGTACAGAGGTGGGCGTCCGGCTCCAAGGTGGTGAGACTGCCTGAGGCAGGTCCAGCTCAGCCCGAGGGGGCTGGCCACGGCCCGGGTCGTGGGCAGGGGGCCGCGTCCCGTCCTCAGTGGGGGCGAGGCCCCAAGGGCGGTAAGTGGGCTGGCAGGCCAGGGAGCCCGTGACAAAAAGACGCCGCGAAGTGCATCATCAGACACGGGGTTCAGGGGGGCGTCCTGGAAGAGGGGCCCCAAGGCTGAGGCTTGCTAAGTCAACATCATCATTACATTTCTTGTTTCCTCCTGAAAATTCGGGCTTGTTGTATGAGACGGCTGTTCCCCAGCGGCCGGTGGAAGGCTGGGGACGTTTCCCACTCCAGGCCAGTTTGCCGGGCCTCCTGGGGACGTGGGACCCGCGGCCCCTCCAGGTCACCCTGCCGGCTCCCACCCGCATGCCTAGGGGCTCCCAGGGGGCTGTGGGGTCTTCAGCTGAAGAGGAGCCCAGGCACAGGGCAGAGGGCTTTCATTTTTTCTCTTCTCGGTATACAACTTCAAGGTCTTCTGATTTCTCCACACGTTTCTGTGTAACTGTGTTTGACCGTTTGCTTAAATGAGATCCTTATGGTGTGACGGTCTGCCAGCAGCGCTGTTTGAAACCTGTTAGCTGAAACAAAAAGCATTCTCTGAGGGAAATGAAAGGCCTGACTTTGGAAATCTAAGCGTTCCTGTCCATCTGTCTTTTTTCAAATGGCCTCCATTTAAGCTCTTTAATGTGTTCTGAGTGCCCCTTCCACTCAGAATATTCTGGGTAATGTTATGATTTTTTTTCCCCCAGCTACAATTACCCCGGCTCCAGGACTAACGGCTGGAAATGCTGTCGTCTGTGAGCCAGGGGAGATGTGAGGTACAGGCTTCTTGAAAATTCCAGACTCCCAGTCAGCAAGAGAGATGGGCTGTGTCTCAGTTGGGTTGCCTTTAAACAAAAGCCGGCTGGGGCAGGTCTTCCAGCCCTGCCCCACCCCGGACAGCGGGGGACTCGTAGCCTCGAAGGTCAGGCCTCTGAGGGTGCCGGCCGGGCAGGCGAGGCGTGGAGGGTCTCACACTCGGCTTCCTTTCCACCCGCCTTGGTGAGCAGAGGTACGAAGCCTCCTGGTTTATGTATAAATAGTGGTGGTGACAGCCCTCTTCATCTTTGGGCCTGGTAAGAGGTCTTTATTGATTTCTTTTTTTAAATTCTTAGGCATCCCCCAGCAGAAAGAGCAGAGAGTTGCTTCATCTCTGTTGGTTCGGAGGAGCACTTGCCAGAATGGCCGGGGGTCCTTTCCTCCCCGCCCCATGCTGGCAGGCTTCGGCCCGCAAGCTCCATGCTGGGCGCCGGGCCACGACGGCAGAGCGCGCCACGGGCTTCTACCCAGAGCACCCTTGCTGCCCAGGGCAAGGTCGGGAGGCCAGGCTGTGACCGTGGCAAGGGGGTGAGGGGACAGGCGGGGAAACGGTCTGTCCTGCTGCGTGTCAGGGTGGAGACAGGTGTACAGTGACGATTGCACTCTCCTACTTTGCTGCTGTTCTCGAGCACGTGGAGTGCCAGGCCCCCTTCCAGGTGGGGAGCAAACGGTGGGAAGCAGGACAGACATGACTCCTGCCCTCCGGGAGCTCAGCTTCTCAAGTTGACCGTCTAAACTAGGTTGCAGTTCAGTAAAGTTTTAGGATTCAACTCTGCAGCCACACCAGTGCTCAGGAACCACCTGAAGCTCCCAGCTACCGTTCTGGACGCACAGACGCAGAACACTGCCGTTGTCGGGGAAGTTGTGCCAGGCAGCACCGTTCTGAGGGGTGAGCACGGTGAGAACGGCCCTGCCCGGGGAGGGAGAGTGGGGAGAGGCCCAGGGTGGGCCTCTCTTCTGCCCTCCAAGCAGGCAGGGCGCTTGCCAGTGGCCTGGGCACGGCCCAGTGTAACCCGCAGGCTGCCTGCTGGTCACGGGGCAGCAGGGGCATCTCAGGCCGTTTTGCACGTTCTCCTGACACGGGTGAGTGAGGTTGGGGGCTGGCGTGGAAAGAAGGGTGCCCAGGCACCTCCTGCTCTGAGGGACGCTGGTGCAGGGAGACTCTTGGGGACACCAGGCACAGTGACTCTGCCCTCACTTACCTGTGTGGACCCCCAGCCTCGAAAGGGGGGCCTCTGCCCGAGGGTGGCATGGAGGTTGCCCGGCTGATGTGATGGATCTGCTGAAGTAGGAGCCAGGCGTCAGATACCAGGAAGAAAGATGTTTGTACACAGGACTCGTTAAGGGGACGGGGATGCCTTTTGCCCCTTACCCTCAATCCCAAATCAGTCAGCCCTGAGTCCTTCGCGACGTGAAGTGGTGTGGTCAGGCAGGGAAACAGGAAAGGCAGTGGGGTTTCTGACCATGGGCGCGTCTCGGTCTTTACAGCCCAGGGTGTGAAGGACTTTGTCCGGATTCCACGTTGCCCCAGCCGCCTCTCCTTTTCCCTCTCACCTTTGTAATCCCCTCTCTCTGTGCCCCCAGCCCTGTGAAGTCCACCTGCGGGAATTAACGAGTGAGTTTCCCTTACAACCGCCTTCCCAGCACTTTCTGTGGTTAAATGTTTTCCTGATGTGGCAAAATACATTTTTTAAAGCACAGCGAGTCTTTGGGCTGGAAAAAGCAAGGCTGGTTCTCATTACTCTGCAGTGTTCTGTGCGCACACAGCCCGCGGAGGCTGGAGGGCCCTCCTCTGCTACAGGGAGGGCTCCGTCCCCGGGGTGTCCTTACGTGTGATCTGCGGTCTCTTGCTGCCCTAACTGACAGCTCTCATTTTAATCCTTAATTGTCTGAGGCGATCTCTGAGGAGAGTGACATTTTTTCCAGAATGGCTGGCAAGTCAGGAAGGACTGAGTGGTCTTTCTTCATCAATACAGTGGTGAGAACAAAGGAAGGTCTTTAAAAGATGAGTAAGAAGTGGTGTTTGTTGCACGCTGAACTATATGCTAGTCTCTGGGCACTTGATGTCCTTGCCTCCTTTGCTCCTCGAAGCAGACCTGTGGGTAAAGAGTAGCCTCCGTTTACATACGAGGAAAACGAAGCTCAGAGAAGTCAAGACACGTGTTGGAAACACACAGCTAGTGAGAGCTGGGGCCTGGCAGTCACAGCCAGGTCTGACAGTCTGAGCCCTTGCTCTCCGAACCTCGAGAAAGAAGGCCTCATCTGTTGGCCAGGGCCTGTGGGTCGTGGCTGCTCCTTTGAAATCTCAGTAGCTGGGGCTGACGGGCTCAGCTGCCTCGCTCCCCCGGAATGAGTCGTGTGACCTTCTCCCTCTGCCCTGCAGGTCACCATGGAGTAACAAGTATGACCCTCCCCTGGAAGACGGGGCCATGCCTTCTGCTCGCCTGAGGAAGCTGGAGGTGGAAGCCAACAACGCCTTTGACCAGTACCGAGACCTGTGAGTTAAGGGGCTCCCCTGATACGTAGGTTGGAGAGGAGACATGACCAGCCCCATGGCAGGCCTGACCAGGGACAGCTCTGAGTGCCCTGCAGGACGCTGGGCGGGAGTGTGGTCCCCGGGCCCGTCCTGAGAGGCGGCTGGCACGTCCGGGCACTGCCCTGTGTCGTGAGCACCGCCTGCCTGCAGGACTCCAGGCCCGATGCCCCATACCCTTCGTCTCAGATCTTCCCCAGCGTGGGTGCTGTTGTAGCCCCCATGTCTGCTGAGGAAGAAATCAGCTCAGAACAACTCACTGAATTGTGTCAGAGGCCAGAGGCAGAGCAAGGAGTCAGACCCGGGTCCGTCTGTCCGCAGAGACCCTGCTGGGTTTCATGGCACCGCCTGCCATGACGGTTCTCGCCTGGGGCCCAGGGCCCTGCTCCCAGACCAGTCTCCAAGGCCAGGGGGGTCCGGGGGGAGGCAGAGGCGGGGGTCGGGGCTCCTCGGTACCCACAGCTCCCTCACGTCAGCGCTGCTGCCTCTGGGGTCGTCGGGGCCTCAGCCCTCACTGTGCTGCTGTGGCTTAGTCACTGAAGCGTGTCTGACTCTTGTGTGACCCCGTGCGCTTGGCAAAGTGTTTTTGCTGCATCTGCTTAGATTTCTGCCTCCTGCCGCACCCCCAGAAAGGGCGGCCACTCGCTCCACCCACCGCGCACGGGAAGGCTCCAGAGAAGGTTATCTCCAAAGCATTTTTTTCTTAATAGGATCTCATTTTTAATTAAGCTCCATATTGAAAACATAGCAAACCTATAATATATGCAGTGCTACCTCAATACGGACCCAGTGATTCAGGGGAGGACTTGACATATATATGTCTGTAAAGGGCCAGATAGTAAACACTTTAGACTTTGCAGCCACGTAAGTCCTGTCACTCTTTCTTTATTCTTTCTTTTTATGTATAATTATCCTTCCCTTGTAGCTCAGTTGGTAAAGAATCTGCCTGCAGTGTAGGAGACCCGGGTTTAATTCTTGGTTTGGGAAGATCCCCTGGAGAAGGAAATGGCAACCCACTCCAGTACTCTTGGCTGGAAAATCCCATGAACAGAGGGGCCTGGTGGGCTACAGTCCATGGGGTCACAAGAGTCAGACACAACTGAGCAGCTAAGCACACATCCCATATCCTTTAAAAACATAAAGCCCTCTCTTGAGCCTAGAGGTAGGTGGCATTTGGCCTTCAGTCTAGAGTGTGCCCACCCTGAGCTGACCTAGGATGTAGGCGGGGAAAAAGAAAGAGAGAAAGAAAGCCTCCGACCGCTGCGGTGTCGTCGGGACGCGGCAGCGCCATCCTTGGAGAAGGAGCTCAGGCTGCTCCTTGCAGACAGCTGGCATGGTGGTCCAGGTTTCAGCAGATTTGGTATGTATAGTACATCATACAGAATTACCTGTGTCCATCTGACACGTGTCGACAAAAAGACCCACGACCCAGAAGCAAAAGCACAGCTCTGAGGAAGCCGGGAGCGCTGGCCCGTAGCGTCTGAGCTGCCCCAGGTGCGTCGCCGTGCGAATCAGCTTCATCTTCACTCTGCCACGTGCCGGTATTTTACATGCAGTATCTTTAATCCTTTCAAGAACCTCTGGGGCCGTTGATGTTCCCATTTTTACTGATGAGACTGGGGTTCCCAGAGGCTAAATGAACCCCCCCCCACACACACACAGGACCTCGAGGTGAAGAGCTAGAGTTTGAATCTGTATTTGCCTGATGTTTCCACATATTATTGAGTCTCACCATTAGAGTAAATTTCGGTGATTGAAGACTCGTGACATCGAGAACGTTGCCCTGTAGTAGAACAGCTCCTTCCCCAGTGAAGCCGAGAATTGGTCTCGTTCCTGGCATTTCTGGTTTATTTGTAGCTCTTCTTACCCAGCCATGTGGCAAGAAACCTGTCCAGCTGCTGAACGGGAATTCCCAAGTGGAGTCAGTGTTGTGGGTTAATGATATGCTGACAGTAAACCAGCAGTGCCGATAGCAGCGGTTACCAGCCAGTACCTGGCGAGCCTGGCGTCCGCTGCCTCTCTCGGTCTCACCGAATCTTCACATCGGCCTGTGCAAGAGGGTTCTCCCCGTTCTACAGAGGAAGTGACAGATGCAGAGAGGTGAAGTCTCTCACCAGGTTCACCGAGCCAGGGGCATATTTCACATGTTCTATTCCGGTTTAAAACCATCCTTATCCAACTCAGAGTGCAAAACTTAACTCATTTACTTGACCAGCATTGGCCTGTTTGACACAAGCCAGATGCTCGCCAAGTCCTAGGGCTCCGGCCCTGAGTCCAGATGACCACATCCTTGCTTGCGTGGTGCGTCCGCTGAGGATACACAGACGATAGAGCGAGAGTGGGTCGGTGCTGAGAGGGTGATGGGACAGAGAGTGCCCGGGGTTTGCGTGGCGGGGTCGGAGCACCTGTCCGGGAGCTGGCCTGGGCTCTGGTGCCCGGGCGGGAAGGGGCAGCCAGGCAGGGTGGCTTTCGGGTCCTTCGAGGAGCAGAACAAGGCCAGTTCTGATTGCTGGTAGGCGTGAGCCTTCGAGTGGCGACTTCCTGGGTACCGTGATCCGCGTGTGCTGCTCCCCTCGTGCTGCCGTGGAGTGGGGGTGGGGCAGGCCTGGGAAGAGGCCCGTGTCCTCTCTGACTGCTCCCTCCTGCCTGCTGGCTCGCTGCTTCACGTGTATAATGATGTGCGGTCTGTTCAGCGTGTGCCTTCTGTGAGGCCTCGTTGGGCCTCATACGGTAGAGCATTTCCCCATCCCCCTTCACAAGGCTTCCCTGTCGGAACAGTGGCTCTGTAGGGTACGTGGGAGTTGTCTACCAGGCCATGAGGTCCCTGCTCAGGGAGGTCCTCTAGGCGGTTAAACCTCTGGGAATCTGCAGGAGCTGGTTCATCCCCCAGGTCTAACTCTCCGCACTGCCTCCTGAGAAGGTTCCCCCGCCTGGGCAGAGTCCCCCGTGAAGGGGCTTTCCGCCTTGATGACCCGTATCTCTGTGGGCCTGTGCGCGTTGCCTGTGCTCCCCTCTGAAGGGGAGCTGACCTATGGGGAAGTGAGGAGGGGTGGCAGGGCAGCTTCCTGCACCCAGAGGGGACCTCACAGGACAAGCCGGCCCTGAGGTTCTGGGATGGTCTGGAGAGGTGGAATCTGGGCCCAGAGCTGCCGCCCCTGAGGTTCTTGGACGGTCTGGAGAGGTGGTGTCCCGGCCCAGAGCCGCCGCCCCTGAGGTTCTTGGACGGTCTGGAGAGGTGGTGTCCCGGCCCAGAGCCGCCCCTGGGGTTCTGGGAGGGTCTGTAGAGGTGGGGTCCGGGCCTGGAGCCGCCCCTGAGGTTCTGGGACGGTCTGTAGGGCTGGGGTCCGGGCCTGGAGCCACCCCTGGGGCTCTGGGACGGTCTGTAGGGCTGGGGTCCGGGCCCGGAGGATGCTGCTCTGCCCCCAGTGAATCAGAGTGCTCTTCTAGGTGGGAGGAGACGGTCCATGGCCTCCAGGCGGCACCCACAGGGAAGGGCAGGGGGCCTTTCATTCCCTCGTATGTGGGGGCGGCCTGGTCATCCCATCACAGCAGTCCCAGGCCCCCAGAGGGACCGTGGTGGGAGTTGTCGTTGGGTGGCCAGAGTCTTCAGTGCTCTGGGACAGCCACTCCTGAGGCCCATGTCAGGACCATTTCCCCAGTTGCTGAGCCAACCCATTTCTCGTTTAATAATTATGAATCCAAGTCTCCTTTTTCTTTCTTTCCTTCCTTTCCCCTCCTACCCCACATCCCCTAGTATCTTGCCCACTTCCTGTTGTCAGAGTGCCCTGTGGGTTGTCAGATGTCACATTAGTGACCTTGAACTCTCCGCGCTGTGGTTCTGGGGCAGACAGAGATCAGCCCAGGGCTTGGAGGCCTCACCCCTGCCTTGGTCAGCGCAGGCCAGTGGTCACTGCAGGTTTCCTGGGGCCAGGGCCTCACCTTTCATCCTGGCCTTCGTTCTTGCCCCTCCCTAGTCTAGGCCTCTCCCCACAGCAAGAAGACTCCTCTGCTGTCACCGTGGCGTTCTCGATAACAATCTGCCTGCCGTTGCAGGAGACGCGATAGACGTGGTTTCAGTCTTCAGTCCCTGGGTCTGGAAGATCCCCTGGAGGAGGAAATGGCAACCACTCCAGCATTCTTACCTGGAGAATCCCGTGGACAGAGGAGCCTGGCAGGCTACAGTCCATGGGGCTGCAAAGAGTTGGACACAACTGAGTGTGTGCACGCACACACGCGCGCGCGCGCACACACACACACACACACACACACACACACAGTGAAGGAAACCACAGCGCTCCTCCATGGAGCCTTCCACCTAACTTGCTTCAGTTCAGTTCAGTGGCTCAGTCGTGTCCGACCTTTTGGGACCCCATGAACCGCAGCACGCCAGGCCTCCCTGTCCATCACCAACTCCCGGGGTCCACCCAAACCCATGTCCATTGAGTTGGTGATGCCATCCAGCCATCTCAACCTCTGTCGTCCCCTTGTCCTCCTGCCGTCAATCTTTCCCAGCATCAAGGTCTTTTCTAATGAGTCAGCTCTTCACACGAGGTGGCCAAAGTATTGGAGTTTCAGCTTCAACATCAGTCCTTCCAATGAACACTCAGGACTGATCTCCTTTAGGATGGCCTGGTTGGATCTCCTTGCAGTCCAAGGGAGTCTCAAGAGTCTTCTCCAACACTTGCCTTCCTTACACGTCAGCAAACAGGCTCAGGCAGAAGGTCACTCTGAGGGGAGGCTCCCCCAACACTGCCTCACGTCCGCTGGCTCTGTCGCTGAGCCACTGCCTGAGGGGCTGAGGAGATGGCCCGTGTCCTGGGCTTGCAGACAGGCACCTGGAGCCTTGGGCAGACCCAGAGGGAAGCGAGTGATTGCAGGGCCTCCGCCAGGAGAGGCTGGTGCCCGTGGCTCCAGGGGGTGGACTGCAGGCCTGTGCCCCTGGGGACTGAGGACCTCAACACGCAGGCAGTCCACTGTGCTCACCCGGACTTTACCCCCTGCTGTTCCTGAATTCTGGGATCCTGGTGGGTCGCAAAACTAGAACTGGGTTTGCCTTGTGCTCTGGCCTCTCGACCACCACCCCCCACCCCCAAGGGACTGGACACTGCCCTCAGGCTTGGAACCCCTCGTGCTGTGAGGCACCTCCAGGCGCTCCTTGTTCTGTGGCTCCCAGCAGGAAGGGCCCTCGTCTACACCAGGAAGGTGCACCGAACTCCACTCACAGAGGCTGGTCGTCATCTAAGGACTGGGGAATCAACCAAAGAAAAAAAAAAACGGGCCAAAGGCGCCCTTCCCTGCCATTCCACGCTCCGGGGCCCTCATCTGGCTTATGTCTTCAGCCTGAACCTGTGGCCGTGGAAGTGAAGACAGCTCCTGGTTCCCAGCCCCGGTCCCCCAGCCTTCTGCATCCTGGCGTTCTCCTAACAAGATGCGGGGAAGGAGACCGCAGTGAGCGTGGAGGTGGAGCTGAGCCACGGCCTGGCCAGGTGTCCTGGGCCCCAGCAGGCCGGCCTGCCTTCCTGGAGAGAGGGGCTCGCCAGCCCCCAGAGGTGTCTCTCTGCTATGGAGGCTGGAGGTTCCATCACCGTCTTCCTGGAGGAAGGCCTTGGCTTTTGTGCTCGGGCTCCGGGCTTGCGTCGCCTGGCCATCGAGGTTCTGACTCTGTAGGGATTAGGATGAGTCAGCGGCACGTCGAATTGTGATACGGTCTGAGTGAGAGGCCAGGCCGGGACCGGACTGACGAGCAGGCCCTCTGGCTTGCACCTCTGGGTACCCCCTCTCCACCTGTGGGCGGGGTTTCTGCAGCGTGGCTTAGAAGTGCCAGCAGCGGGAGCGTGCCTGCTTTCCCACAGCGGGCACGAGGTGCCTGGGGGCCTAGAGAGCCGAGCCAGGGTCCTGCCTGGTTCCCGTGAAGCCCGGTTCCTCGTTCCTCCTGGCTCCTTGCCGCCTTCTGTCCCTCCCATCCCTTCCACAGTTACTGCTTTGCTGCTTTGCTATCGCTAGTGACAGAGAGGGATCCTGGAGGGAAACTTTCCCAGGAGAGTAACTGTTGAGCAGCCGCTGATTGCACAGCTCTGATTTTAGATGAACAGCTCATTTGCTGAAAACCCTCAGGAGATGACAGGCGGGCTTTGCTGGAGTGCTTGCACTGGGGGAGGCCATCGTCTGCTCGCCAGTCTGGAATGTCATCACTCCCCTTCCCAGGCCCTCCCGCCCTGGCCACCAACATCCCAGCAGCTCCCAGTCTTCCCCACCACGCCCCCAGGTGGTCTCCAGCCCCAGCAGCCTCTGGGCGCCAGGAGAGGGAGCGGAAAGGGCCACCTCTCAGGCACTTGGCTCACGGGGACGCTGCTTTCCTGGCAGAGCCATCTCTGCTTTCTCAGGCCCGGGCCTGGGGTGGCCCAGTGAGCCATCTCCCTGAGGGAGGCCTAGCAGAGGTTGGCGCTTGCTGCTGCCAGAGAAGCATCTCTTTTGCGGTGTGAGCCACCAGCAGGCTGCCGCACACCCCACGGTCAGCGCTTTGCGTTCCCAGGTTCCCAGGGAAGAGGGGAACCTTTCCCGCTCTGGCTTCCACACTGGGCCCTCGGTCAGCCCGGGCTCTTCCGAGCCCAGATGTTGTAACCCAGGGCCTGGCACTGCTTTCTCTCAGACGTGATTGCTCCCATGTGTGCCAGACAGCTTGCCCCACGCTCTGCAATCCTCGGCTCTTGGCTCGCAGCAGATAATACCTTCGAACATGCGGTTGCAATTTATTGGCCTTATAAGTTAATTTTAGTGGGTGTGCAATTGATTGAAATCAAAGCTTAATGAAGGCCAGGGTCGGGGGTGCGGAGGCGCAGGGCGGGGGGCACTTTGTGTTCTTCTTGCTTTGGGTCCTAGATAATCTTCAAACGCTTTAATTAGGTTTTCTAATCAGCCTCTCTTGTCTGGAAGAAGTTTACAGAGTGAAACGAGGCTGGCGCCCCCGTGGCAGGCGCGGGGCCCGCGAGCCTCTCGTGGCAGCGGCCGCGGTCCTCTGCCTCCTCTCGCTGCCCTGGGGCCCGCCTTACAGTTCTGGCTGTTTCCGTCCTTCCGGCCTCCCTTCCCTCCCCCGGGCCTCCGTCAGATGGTGCTTGAGCAGCACCAGCCGGCGAGTGCAGGGCGTCCAGGGGAAAGTCTGTTGCCCAGGTTTCTTGTGTCTTCAAAGCTGAGACCTCGCACCCTGGGCCCCAAGGGGCCACCTCTTCCTGGGACGTGAGCGTTGGGCCCGAGAGTCTGTGTCTGTCCCGACGGGACTCGTAGGTGGCAGCGGGAGGCTGGCTGCTGAAGTGGAAGTAGCAGAAGTGTGCGTGCGTGTGCTCACTCAGTCGTGTCCCACTCTGCGGCCCCACAGCTGTAGCCCGCCAGGCTCCTCTGTCCGTGGGATTCTCCAGGCAAGAATATTGGGGTGGGCTGCCATGCCCTCCTCCAGGGGCTCTTCCCGACCCGGGGGTCACACCTGCGTCTCGTCTCCTGCACTGGCGGGCCGGGTCTTTACCGCTAGTGCCACCTGGGAAGCCCAGCAGAAGTCTGGGAAGCAGGCGACGGGGGTGGGTGGGCCTGGATACCTCCCAGGAGCTGGCTCTGACCCCACGACTGTGTCCAGGTCCGGCTGCAGAGCGGGGCGGAGCTGTGCTGTGGAGGAGGCCGGGCCTCAGTTCTCTGTTGTGACCTTGCTCGCTGACAGTGGGCCAGGGGTCCACTTGCTGAGCCTCTGTTTCCTTGTCTCACTGAGCCGTGCCTGTCTTGGTGGGGGGTGCTGTTCCCCTCCCAAGGCTCCCCTGTGTCCACTTGGCCCCTCGAGGGTAACGGAATCATCCTCATTGGGTGGCAGTCCCGTGTGGGGCGGTCTTAGGTCGGGTGGGTTTGCGGTTGTGGCCGTGGGGTGAGTGCACACGTGGTGGACAGCGGGCCGCGCTCAGGAGGCTGCAGGCTCCAGTGCGGCCCGGCCCCAGCGCTCAGTGAGGCCCCAAGGAGGTCTGCTTCAGCAGCGGGCTGCAGTGGTCGCCGTGTGCGGTGACGGGAGGCAGTCCTTGTGACCGAGCCTACAGTGTTTCCCGAGACCTTGCGGTGCTCTCAGCGATGCGGGTGCCACGTGGGCGAGGGGTCCCCAGGGAACGGAGTGAACCGAGGCTCTAAGGACTCTCTTGGTAAGCGCTAAGAGAGACCGAAACGCGGGCGCTGCGGCGGGGAGAGCACCCACAGCGGGGCCATGGGGGCCCAGAGCGGCGTCCCTGTCGCGGGGGACGTCCCGGCATCACAAGCCGGAGGCCGCGCTTCCTGGGCTGGCCTCCGGGAACTCGGACTTGGGGGGCTTCCTATGCTCCCTGATAGGAATGGTCACGGTGCAGAGACTGTCATGTAGACACTGTGGTTTGTGCTGAGCTGCAGCCTCCCTCCCAGAGCCTGTGTACAAGGCAGAGGGCTCACCAGGAAGAGCAGCGGGCGTTGAGACTGGGGGGCTCCGCGGCCCATCGCTGGGACCTGAGGGCACCCCACGTGGCTCGGTGCCGGGAGCCAGGGGCGTCTTGGGAGCCCGCACCTGGTTCCCTCCATGACCTCTGCTTTCTCCTTTCCCTGGAGTGATGCGGGGCCGCGAGCCTGGCTTTTCTGAGTCCAGTGAGTCCTCCTGGCGCATCGCGGAGCCTCAGGTGGTCGTGGGTAGCCAGTCCAGGCTGTGTAACCAGAGGAGGAGGAGCGGGTGGGCTTCTCTGAGCCGAGGGGCTTGCTGCTGAGGCGGGAGAGCGTGGGCCGCCAGGACCGGACGGTGGTGAGAGCTGCAGAGGCCCTTGTGCGGCGTGGCCGGGGTGTCGTCCTCCGCACCTGGGGAAGGGGCTGCGGGTCCTAGAGTACATTGGACAGTGCTCACTGTATGACCTCCGCCGTCCCCCAAGGCTCTGCAGGCTAGAGAGGCAGACCCTGACCCAGGCTCCTCCTGGACTGACCGCGGCACCTGTGGCCTGAGGTTACCCTGTGTCCCCCTCCCCAGAGACGGCCGGTCCAAGCTCCCTAGGTCTCCAGAATGAGAGACCAGGTGGGAGACGGGTGAGAGCAGTGAGCAGCGTGAGCTGAGGTCACAGAAGTATTCAGAAACGTTCTCGGGAAGGTGAGGCCTGGACTGCCTGCCTCGGCCCTCACCCTCGCCGTCTGCCCCTTTGATTCGTCCGGGGGGTCCCTGCCCAGAGGTGGAGGGCCTCTCTGTGCATGGAGGCCCTGCCACGCCTCCCCCTGCTGCAGATCCTGTGCTGTGGGGACAGAGGGCTGGAGGGGGGAAGTCACGTCTGGCTCTGAGCACGCTGGCAGCGTAGTTAGTGTTTGAGCTTCCACGTACATTCTTCGCATCTTCAGCCGCGCGTCCATCGGAGGGCCTCTGAGGACCTGCCCTGCCTGTGGACTTGGGCTGGGGTGAGGGTGCAGGAAGCAGCTAAGGGAGAAAGTCAGGCTCGCCTCAGCTGCACACTCTGATCCTGTGGGAGGCAAGCGAGGAGAAGCCTGTCCACCTGGGGGGAGTTGAGTCGCTTCCTGCTCTCGTGCTGTAAGTTTCAGAGGCGGGGGCATCAGTGGAGGTGCCCCGAGGCCCTGCAGGCGGGGTCCAGACGGCCGCCCACTGCTCCCAGCCTGGAGCCCAGTGACAGCCCAGCCACTTGGTCTGCTTTGCCTGGTCCCCACGCCATGCCCAGGGCCTGCATGCCTTGGCACTCATTGATTGTCCTCTGCTGGAAGAAAGTTAAATGGAAAACAGGAGCGTGCGGAAACAACTCCGTTTGCAGACAGATCCCCAGTCAGCGTCAGGGACCGGCTCCTCCAGGGTCACGTGGCAGGCTTTGTGGCTGCACGTGTTGGGGTGAAGCAAGGATCTCCTCCCACTGGCGGAGCTCCCTGGTCCTCCCGGGCTCCCCGGGAAGCAGTTCTGTGCAGGTGTCCAGGCCGGGGGTCTCACAGAGGCTCAGCCAGCAACCCCTGCTGCCCCCTGCAAGTGGAAGGCCCTCCTTTCTAGAGCTCCCTGTGTGGGGTGCCCAGTGCCGCCTGACTCCTGGAGACCCCTTCCTCCCTGCCCTGACTGCTCCTCCACCTTGAGGCAGCTGCGTGGGGCGGTGAGCTTACCTGAGTCCATCCTCACAGGCTGAACCCGGGCCAGCGGAACAGGCACGGTTCTGGGGCCTCCAGCTTCCCCTCCTCTGCTGTGTGATGAGTGCATTCCTTTCTCTCCCTGGGTGTCCGTGATTTTAGCTCTAAGATGACGTACGCAAAGCCTGTGACACAGCTGACAGCCTTCAGGCAGCGGCTCTGAAACTCAGGAAGACCTTGACTGTCCACGTCCCCTCAGGGAGGGCGGCATTTTCCCGGGCAGCCTAAAGTGACTGAAGGTGCTTGCGGGGGCACGGTCAGATACGAGGGCCGTTGTTCCCAGCGAGGCCTTCATCATCCCTCTTCAAGGACAAAAGCAAAAGGCTTGTAGAGAGGCCGTAAAGCAGCACAGGCACCGTGCAGGTGTGCGCCGCTGAGCGCACCCGGCCTTAAAGCGGCGTGTGCCTGAGCCCATCGGCCCGTCGGCACCTGTGTGTGCTGGAGGGGTTCACACCGCAAACCTGCCCCGAGGCCGTGGGCAGGGGTTCTGAAAACCATGGCAGAACTGACCGTCCCTGGAGGCGTGTGAGCCGAGTCCCAGTGCATGGGACAAGGGGTTAGGAGGCTGCACGCAGCTCTCGGAGCCACCCTCACACCAGCCCTCCCGCAGCCTCCAGATCCTGGAGCGTCGTCAGGGCCAGCGTTTCTACCTGAGGAATGAGAGCGCCGCACGGGCGCCCCACGCGTCCCCCTTGTTCCTCCCGGCTTTACTTAAGGACGCCAGCTTGAGCAGCGCTCAGCCCAGCACCTGGGGGCGGGGCCTTGTGCTGGCCCCTCCCCCGACCAGTCTGGGTCTGGGGGTGACCCACGTCCTCCGCCTCCGGGGTGGGGGGAGTCATCGCCCTGCCAGAGACCCACGGCCTCGCCCGCTCCCAGCTGAGGGCCCGCACGTTGGAGTGAAGCCACGAAGGGCCTGTGCCCACAGAGCTGTGCCGGCTGTGACTCTTGCGTGCGGATCGTGGCGTGTGATTGTCACTTGCTGGGGCCTCTGCGTTAGAGCTGAGTCCAGCCCAGCTCCCAGGGGGCGATTTGACGGGAGGGAGGGAGGCCAGCCTCGAAGCCCATCCAGTCCCGCCTTTCCTGTTACACGCGTGGCCCCATGTTGGCCAAGGTGGGTCACAGCCCAGATTCCTGAGCCGAGTTTCCATCCCTGTCTCCACGCACACCTCAGCCTCAGACACCCCATAAAGCTCAGGGAGTCAGAATAGTTGGTTATTTCTTATTCCTTTCTGTGATGAAGTAGATCATTTTGAGAGTGAAGTATTACATTTTTCTCTTTTTCTCTTCTCCTCCCCAGAAGTCCTGAGGTTGGAGACTTACGGTCATAGAACCTATATGTGTGACCCTGACTCTGGCCCAGTGGAGGAGGGCATTTCAGGGGGAGGAATGGCTCTCTGGGGAGAATGGAGTCCGGACACCCCGGGCGCCTCACTGACCCGGTGCAGGGGCTCACGGATGAAGAGGCCACCACCCAGGCGCTCCGCCGCGACTGGCTGTGCAGGTCAGCGGCCCGCCACCCGAGGGCTTGCCTGCAACTCCTAGCTCCTGGGGACTCGGCCTTTTTGAAGTTTATGAAACCTGGTTGTAGTCAGCATGGTGTTTTTCAGACGGTGGGACTTACAGAGCCAGCCCAGGTGCCCCTTGACTGTAGTCCCTGCTGTCTGAGCTCCGGATGGCTACGTTTGCCTTAAGAAATGTTCATCTCAGCCGGGGTGGTCTTGAAAGCCACCGAGACTGGGAGCCCATGGTTGACGGAGCTCCCTCTCGAGTGGACTGCAAAGCCGCGTTTTCCTCTTGTTCCTGGGCTGGTCTGGGCTGCTCTCCCATCCCCTACTCCTGATGATCCTGGGATGTGAAGGACCCAGGGTTTCCTGGCTCATCTTTCCACGGCGGCTTCTTCACCATGTCCCCACCGACTGACTGAGCCTTACCACATGTGTGGGTTTCAGCCCTCACTCCCTGAAGGCCTGAGAGAAGCCCAAGGGGTTCAGTTCGGGGCATCTGCATTTTAACGATGTTCCCCAGGTGGCCCACTTGACTGGGGACCATTTCCGTCGCGCTCAGCTCAGCGGGGCCGTGGCCGTGATCCTGGGCCTGTCCACCCTCCCTGGTGACGGGGTCCCCGATGTCCCCGACGGAACCAGGTCAGAGCACAGGCCGCCGGGCGAACCCCATTCACGTCCCCAGCAATGGGGAGCCGCCTTATTGAAATGGCATGCTGGCGTTTAAACAATATTGATACTACTTGACTCGTTAAACACACAGAGGCGGCAAAGTGCTTCCACGTGTGCGCTGTTGGTGCTGGCGGCGGCTCCTCAGATGCTTTATGTGGTTTCAGACACATTTTAGCACATTCTTAAAATGCCCACAAAAGCCTTTATGTAAAGACTCATAAATGTGAACCACATAAAAATTATTTTTCCCCCCGTTTCATGTCATTATGATCAAAGTAAGGTAGGCAGGAATAAGTTTCCAAAAACCCGTTGAGGTCCCTTCTTTAATTAATGCGCGCGCAGAGCTGGGCCGTAAACCGTGGGACGCGGGCTGTCTGTGCCCCACAGGCACCTTGCCCCAGCGGCCAGCGTTGTGGGCGGTGCTGAGCCAGCCCTGCCTGCTCGCTCATCCCTGTGCCTTCTGTCTTGGAGCGTCAGGTCGAGGCTCGCAGCTACACAAGTCCCCGGAGGTCCCTTTAGGTGGAGTGGAACACGAGTCCGCGCTTGAGCCCCTGGGGTGCAGCTGCCGCCATTGCGTTATTAAAAGTCAGGTGGACGGCAGATTCGGACACCACCCGCCGTAGTACCGTCCCCGCTGTTAAAACCAGTTCTGGCGATCACGTCGCCCCACGAAAGTGCGCGTGATTCCCGCCAAGTGGGGAAAAGCCAAGCCCAGCCCCGTCCCCTTGCTGTGCTTCCAGTTACATACAAAGCAAGCGTCTGGACATAGACCAGAGGGGAGTTTGGAAAAATGAGGTTTATGGAAACGTTGATTTATGGTGTTAGGGGCTAAATGTTAAATTTCTCTTTCATAGAACAACGTTGTAACGATTATTTTTTTTTAGTTTGGAGGAAAGAATAGCAACCCCCATGAGACCAGACTCAAGCTTGTACCGCCCTCCTGTGTCCCCCAGGTCCTGAACCTAAAGGGCCCCGGCCAGGGTGGTCCACGGGGGAGTGCAGACGCCAGGGAGCCGCCGCCCCCATGGGGAGCCGGGAGCAGAAGCGCCCGGTCCCGCCTTCCGTGTCAAACACCGCTGTGTGGTTTCTCTGGAAGAAAACAGGGATCCCAGGGAGCGGACTGAGGGGCTTGACCACAGACCGCCTGGTGCTTCTGAAACGCTTGCTGGGTGATGTGGGTGGGGGCTATCGATCCGCCAGGCCCTCGGCTGGCTCCCTCCCAGCATGGCTTGCCCTGCCCTGCCTGAGCCCCAGCACGAACAGCACTCTGGTCTGGGGGGCAGGTGAGGCCAGAGCCTGTGCGCCGGAAAAGCTGCTTTTTAAAAGGTGTCGTTTTTTCCCTTTTGATGTGGGGCTGCTCTCCCGACTTGCAGACAAGAAGGGAAAACCATACGTTGGAAGCCGGCCACCTGTCCCGCCAGGACGGGTGTTGGCAGGTCTGCTGTGGGCTGCCCGCTCCTGCCCAGTGGCGCTGCTCTGCTTCCTGGTGGATGCAGGGGGGAGAGGGAGCAAAATCCAGGAGAGCGAGCAGGCAGGGCCCTGGAAAGAGTGGCTTCCGCTCGCCTGCATGAGGGCCCAGGGGCAATCCAGGGGGGCCCCGCGTGTGCCCAGCCCACTGCAGGCCAGGCCGGATCCAGGTGGCTCGTGGGCTGAGGGGGCATCTCGGGCTCTGAGCCAGAAGCCTTACCCGCTTGGGGTTCGGAGAGAGATCTAGAATGAGGGAGAGAGCCGTCCTGAGCGGGGTCCCCGAGTGCCCGGTGCCGGCCGGTTTCCTGGGGGTCACTGGCCCCCCAGGCAGCTCTCTTCCTTCTCCCGTGCTTTCCCCGCACCACCGCCCTGGCCTGGACCGGAGTCTGCCCCCGCCTTGGTCTTCTGACCGACATTTGGCCCGGGGGCCGGCACCCCAAATGTCCCCCTGCCGTCAGCCCTTCCTCACGGCCGGCTCGCCAGGGGACACGAAGCCGTGAGTCTCAGCTGACAGTTACATGTGCGGGATGAGCAGCGCGGGCAGCCTGCCTGAGGGGCCCTGGCAGGGCGGGCTCTGGGAGCAGACCAAGTGTGGAGCTGTGGGCGCCCAGCCCAGGGGGCTGTGCTGGGCCCAAGCCGGGGAACCCGGCTGCCCCGGGGCCTGCAGCTCAGCAGCACGGGGGCACCTGCCTTTTCTGTCCTCTGGTCTCCTGGTTTCACCCTGGCGTGGATCGCACGCTGGGGCCTTTGTGCAAAAACTTAGTCTGAAAGAGTTTCAGATTTATAGCAAAGTTATCCAAACAAGAATACAAAGAATTGTTGCGCACCCATCACACGCGTTCTCTAAGGAGTACTATTTACCATTTATATTGTCATTGTGTAATACCATCATCGAGGTATAATTCACATAGATGTTTGTTTTTCTTCCTTGTCATGAAGATAACCCTTGGTCGGGTATCTTCTGTTAAGTGTGTGTTTTTGGTTGTGCGGGGTCTTGTCGCTGCCTCTGGGCTTTCTCTGGTCGCAGCACGCGCAGGCCTCTCTGCTCGTGCTGCTTCTCACTGCCCACAGGCTCCAGGGCCCGAGGGCTTGGTAGTTGGGTGCTCAGGCTTAGTTCCCCTGCAGCTCGTGGAGGAAGCCAGGTCATCTTCCTGGACCAGGAATCGAACCTGCGTCTCCTGTGTTGGCAGGTGGATTCTCACCCACGGGACCCCCAGGGAAGTCCTCCCATATTGTTTTTATCTCTGAACAGTCCTGTAAAGTAGACAGCGTCCCGGTGTCATAAGGAGACCGCAGCCGAGCTCGCACAGCTCTTGCTGTGGATGAGTCGTCGTTGGGCGAGTAGGCGCACAGCACGGGCAGGGGTGGGGCCCTGTCTGCCTGACGCCCCGCCCACGCGCTTCAGTGCCTGCCCTGCTGCTTGTGTCTGAGGCGGTGCGTGGCCCAGGCCCTGCTGGAGGGACCTGGAGTGTGCCTGCCGCACCATCCACACGGGGTTAATTGGGGACAGAGAGGCCACAGACTTTCCGGTAGAGAATTCATGAGCCGCCAGAGGTGAGCTCTTCCCAGAGTCGTAGTTGGGAGTCGCTGCATGAAGTCTCCGCTGCCCGAGTCCCTCAGGCCTGCACGCACAGCCGCTGCCTGCTGCCCTTGGACTTGGGATCCTCTCCTGATTTTCTTGGCTTCTCTGGTTTTTTCTTAGCCTCTTGCATTTGAGCTGAATTAGGAGCTCTGATCGGAGAAGGCAATGGCAACCCACTCCAGTACTCTTGCCTGGAAAATCCCATGGACCGAGGAGCCTGGTAGGCTGCAGTCCATGGGGTCGTGAAGAGTTGGACACGACTGAGCGACTTCACTTTTACTCTTCACTTTCATGCATTGGAGAAGGAAATGGCAACCCACTCCAGTGTTCTTGCCTGGAGAATCCCAGGGACGGGGGAGCCTGGTGGGCTGCCATCTATGGGGTCGCACAGAATTGGACACGACTGAAGCAACTTAGCAGCAGCAGCAGGAGCTCTGATTCATTATTGCTGCAGACCTGCAGAGGAGGCTGAGTTCCAACCTCATTGTCGCAGCCGGTGCTCTGAAAGACCCATAGACCCCAGGGGTGTGCAGGCACTGGAGCATCCCGGAGAGGAGGAGAGCCCTGTCTGCTCTCAGTGGGAGGAGTCTGGACAGTTGTTGCTGTGGGTTTTTTTTTTTTCCCCTCTTCTTTTTCATCTGTAAAGTAGCCATCCCAAAAGATAGGAATATCAGACTGTAACGATGACTCAATAGTAATGAGCCCCAATGAGTGTCTGTTACATGTCACACACGTTAGCGGATCCTTCCTCTGAAAGTGATGTGAAGCCTGGAGACGTTGAGCCAGCTTGGCAGAGGCTGCAGAGCTAGCGTCGGGGGCAGCTCAGGCTCAGAGTCAGCTCAGGACTCCTTGCTCTGTGCTCCTTCTGTGACCCGCCCCCCGGCCCCAGAGGGTGCAGCGCCCTCTCCCCTGCCCAGCAGACGCACAGGACACAGCCTCGAACCACCCATGGCGCCCCCATAGGGAGGGCCTGTAAACCCAGATGGACGTCCAGACGACTCTGGGCCACGCGCCCCCCCGGGACCTGGGGTGGTGATCTGCAATTTGACGGGCTTAACGTTTAATAGGATGTGGGCCTGTTTGCTGCAGGTATTTTGAAGGTGGTGTCTCATCTGTCTACCTCTGGGATCTGGATCATGGTTTTGCTGGAGTGATCCTCATAAAGAAGGCTGGAGATGGATCAAAGAAGATCAAAGGCTGTTGGGACTCCATCCACGTGGTGGAGGTGCAGGTATGGCTCCCCGCAGCTGGCCCTGGGGTGCTGCTCGATGAGGCGATGTTGTGATGTGTAAAACCCTGCTGCTTCCTGTGAGTGCCCATAGCCATGTGGACAGAGATAAGTCGGGAATGCAGTCGTCACTGATAAAAAAGATCCCCAGAGGATTGGGGTACACATGATTGCAGATTCACCCCTAAATTTAAAAACCGTTTGGGATTTTTACAAGGTCACGTCATGGTGAGGTCTTAGGAAGGGAATGCTCGAATGACCTGAATTCAGGGGCCCCTTGGGGCTCAGCTCAGGGTTACAAGCAAGGTTCTGATCTCTGTCTCGTCCTGCAGGAGAAGTCCAGTGGTCGCACCGCCCATTACAAGCTGACCTCCACGGTGATGCTGTGGCTGCAAACCAACAAATCCGGCTCTGGCACCATGAACCTCGGAGGCAGCCTTACCAGACAGGTAGAGCGAGTGGGCAGTGCCCAGGCCAGCCCCAGCACTGGCCGTGTGTGGAGATGCGTGGGCAGCTGCCCCCACAGGGTCCAGGGGTGGCCTTGTGACTAGTGGGGTGCCCCGCAGGCCTGTGGGTGATTGCTGAGACTCAGTCATGGGAGACTTTTCCCTTGGGTCAAGGTGCTTACAGTAAGGTGCTCCTGTATGTTTGGGATGTGCTGCTGGTTACATTTTCGAGTGGATTCATCTGTTAATCGTGAGTCCTGCTCGCAGGTGGCCGAAGTAAAACTAACCAGCGTAAGCAAAAACGGACACAAGCCAGCTCACACACTTGCAAAGCCCCGTCGCCGTCAAGCCCAGCGGGGTCTCAGACGCACGTGATGTGGGCGGGACCCTGGACCTCTGCGTGGGGGCGCCTGGCGACCTCTGGCCATCCTGAGGGAGAGCGTCTCCCTGCTGCCTCGGGCTGATTGTCCAGAACAGAATCACTTCCGGGGGCCAGGGTCACGTGACTACCTGTGGGTCGAGTTAGACGAACAGGGGGTGTCAGTTTCCTGAAGTGAAATCGGGCAGCTTTTCTTAGTTTGGGGGGGTGGTCGATGTGGGCAGCGTGAGCAGTGATGGCAGCCAGGGGGTCTGAGCACCAGGCCGCTGGGGGTTGGCCATCAGGGTCCCCAGAAGGAGAGAACTGGCTGAGCTGGAAGCTGCAGGGCTTCAGAAGGAGGAGAGCCTGCTTCAGTCTCCGAGCCAGTTACCAGCCTCCCCCGGCAGCTGCCTGGTGGTCACGTCTGCTCTCTGCTCCACTCCCGGCCCCCCCACCCCCAGCAGCGCCCCAGGGACATGGGGTCACAAGGGAATGACAGTCACCAGCATCCTCCACTCTGCACCCAACCAGGGCACTCTCCAAACCCCAGAGTATCCGTTCATCTCATACAGAAAAAAAAAAAACGAGTGTCTGGCTAAAGCTGTCCACAGCCTGCGTGAGGCACAGTGTCTGCACGTTGGAGGAGTTCAGAGGGCATCTCCCAACCCGACGGGATGCCCCGTGCTGCCCTCCTTCACGTCAGCCTCCGCAGGAAGTGGCATCAGGAGAGAACCTGCTCTCCAGGGTGGGTCCCCTGCCACTTGGCGGGCGCCCCGCAGGTGTGCGGTTGGCTGGGTTGGCACCCCGCCCCCTCCTCTTTCCTGTGAACTATTGACAGTCCAGGGATTTCCTGTTCTGTTTCTGTGTGGTTGATCTTTCTTAAAACGAGGTTTTCCCTGTGGACCCGCGTTTTGGGCTCTGTCCCTTCTGCCCGTGACAGATACGTTGAGTCTCGGTTTCCATCATCCCTGGGTTCGTTGTTCCTTCTGGCTTTGTTCCCGCACATTAACTCAGACGAATGAGTCTTTGTAGTCATTCACAGCCAAGTTCAGAGCTCTCCGGCATGGCTGTCAGAGACTTCCGTAGAGGAAGTTGTAGGGCGCTGGTCTTCAGGGTGAGCTGGTTCAGTTCTCATTCACCACCTAAGCAGACTTCACATTTCCAAATAGATGCTGTTTGAGGTACCTGTGGCTGAATGCTGCCTGCCGTTTCCCAGCCAGCTCCCTGCTGTGCTGGGACCAGGTGGCTCCAGGCTCGGCCTCACCCTCGTCCTCAGGACTCAGCGCATCTCTGCACCTCGGCCTCCTTTGATGTGGCGAGAAGCCTTGCTTTGCTGTTTCCTGTCACTGTGGTCCTGCAAGCCTGACGGGGCAGGCAGGCTCACCAAGAGGCTCGTCCTCTGCAGCTCGGTGGCACCTTCCTGCCCACAGCCTGGTGCAGGAGGGCCCTGCATCAGCACCGCACACCGCAGAGCTGCTCACAGATCCAGAGAGCGAGGGCCCCACCCTGACCTACCAAATTGAGACCCCAATTTCATAAAAGTCTCCAAGTAATTTACGTGCCCATTAACATTTGACAGACGCTACTCTCCTGGGCGGGGGTGGGGGTAACGCCCCATGCCACCAACAGCAGTTTTGCGACCCCAGCAAGGGCGTCCTGCGCGTCACTCTACCTGGAGACAGTGTCAGGCTGCGTGTTCAGGGCTCAGTCCCAAACGGCTGCCTGCCCGCCTCCCCTGAGACACACCTTCAGACTCCAGGCGAGTCCAGGTTGTCACTGCGCGTCTGACCTACTGGCTACACATCAGAGGTTCCCACGACCCCTTCCTTGGGGTCCATTAATTTACTAGAGCTGCTCGCCGAACCCAGAGAAACCCATTTACTCATTAGCCTGCAGGTTTATTGCAACGGACATTTAAACATCACAGATCAACAGCCAGATGAAGAGATCCGCAGGGTGAGGTCTCAAACAAGGCCTGCTGTCCTGTGGAGTTTTGGGGCCCTGCACAGTGGCACCTGGAAGCCGGTTGGCTTCTCAACCTGGAAGCTCTCTGATTCCCATTTTTTGTGAGGTTTCACGGAGACTTCCTTGGGCTTCCCTGGTGGCTCAGACGGTAAAGAATCTGCCTGCAATGCGGGAGACCAGGGTTTGATCCCTGGGTCGGGAAGATCCTAGAGAAGGGAATGACAATACATGCCAGTACTCTTCCCAGGAGACTTCCACGGACAGAGGAGCCTGAGGGCTACAGTTCATGGGGTCACAAAGAGTCCGATACGACTGAGCAGCTAACACATGGAGACTTCCTGACAAAGGCGTGATTGATTAACTCACGGGTGATTGATTCGACCTCCAGCCCTTCTTCCCCCACCTCCTGGAAACCAGGAATTTGTGATTGGTGCTCCTGGCAGCCAGGCCCCATCCTGAAGTGGTTTCCAGAACTCACCTCGTTCACATGAACCCAGCCGTGGTGGAAAGAGCTTGTTGTGAGTGACAGGGCACTTGTTTCCCCTTTATGGCCCTGAAGCGATTGATGTCAGGAAGCGCAGATGAGACCGAATATCGTAAAAGATGCTGCTGTTGCTGCTCACTCTCAGGAAACTCCTAGGGTCTCGGGATCTGTGAGCCAGGAGCCGTGGATGAAGACCAGAGGCACAACGAGGGATGGGTGTGGGTCATCCAAATGACAAGCGCGTGTTCCTTACGAGCCACAGTTTCACAGCTGCTGTGTACCCTTGCCTTGCCGTCTTTGGCTCAGGTTATCATGAGCAGCTCGTCTCCAAGATCCCCTTCCAAGCATGTGTCAGGTGAACTGGGAGAGCTCAGACCACGAGGTACCCCCTCTCCTAGAGCAGCCTTCACTTCCTACTTCATGTGCTACGTTAAGTTTCTAAGCAAGTTCAAGACCCTTGCTTAAGAGTCCACTCTTAGGGCTCGTCACAGGCTGTCCTTTGGGGAGGCCTTTGCCCCGGCCGGCGCGGGCCGGTGGTGCCTCTGTGTACCAGGAGGGGACCCGCAGGCCTCCGGGAAGCTGGGCTGGCAGCCCTGCAGCAGCCCTGAGGACGTCCGTTCCCGTCTTCAGCCTGAACTCCATGAGGATCCCTTTTAATATCAAGAGTTTTTTTTCAGTAAGATAATTGTACTTTTAATAGCCATTGATTGTTTTATAACGTGGCGGAAATTATCATTTGGGAGCTTGGTTATTTTTGGGGGGCTTCATTGCTGCACACGGGCTTTTCCAGCTGCGGCGAGCTGGGGCGGCTGCTCTTGGGGTGCACGGGCGTCCCGTGCGCCAGCCCCTCTCGCTGTGGCACGTGTCCTAGGCACTCGGGCTCCAGTCGTCGTGGCCCACGGCTTAGTAGCTCAGAGCACATGGAGTCTTCCCGGACCAGGGATAGGGCCTGAGCACCCGACACGGCTGCGACCAGGGAAGTCCCGTAGTGACTCTTGTTTTAGTTTATTGAGTATATTTTACATCAGAGGATGATCACCAACAACACTGCAACGGTTTCTTCCGTGTGTTTCTGTGTTAGTTGCTCAGTCGTGTCCAACTCTTTACAACCCCTTGAACTGTAGCCCTCCAGGCTCCTCTGTCCATGGGGTTCTCCAGGCAAGAATACTAGAGTAGGTTGCCGTTTCCTTTTCCGGGTTTCTTCCATACCTCACCACGAATCAGCCGTAGGTGTACATAACGTCCCGTCACTCTTGACCTCCAGTTCAGTTCAGTCGCTCAGTCGTGTCTGATTCCCTGCGACCCCATGGACTGCAGCACGCCAGGCCTCCCTGTCCATCACCAACTCCCAGAGCTTACTCAAACCCATGTCCATTGAGTCGGTGATGCCGTCCAGCCATCTCATCCTCTGCCGTCCCCTTCTCCTCCCGCCCTCAGTCTTTCCCAGCGTCAGGGTCTTCTCCAATGAGTCAGCTCTCCACCTTGGTAACTCTTAACTGCATTTGTGTCGCAGTCACAGAAGCGTCTCCAGGCTCTTGAACAGAAGTAGTGCAAGGCATGTCCCTGCACTGAGGGTTGGAGCCTCAGACTCTCCACGTAGAACCTGTCTGGAGCCACAGGGGGTCTCAGGGGTCCCCTTCTCTGGCCTCGGGGCAGGGCTGTCTCCAAACCCTCCCAGAACCAAGGCGAGTGCTTGCTGGGCAGAGCCCATCCTTCCACAAGGAAATAGGCCCTTGCTTCCAGGAGGCACTGATGAGGCGGGGCAGTGGAACCCCCAGGCGGCTGGCTCCCCCGCCCCGCCACCCGAGGAGTGCTGGAAAATCCTAAATCCGTATCCGGAGACAGCTTCCTGCATCACTTACCGCTCTGAACTGTTTATAATTCCACCCAGTTTACAGTGACCTGGACAAATATTTAATCCCCAGCCTTCCTAATAGTTTAAATCAGAGCTGTCAGCCCACGGCCAGGGCCTGGTTCCGGCTTGCCGTGCACGGCGCCTGCTGCCAAGCCAAACGCCGGCCCGATGAGAGGCTGTCCTCAGTGCGCCGGCCTGGGCCGCGGGCCTGTGTGGGCTGCCTTGCGCTCTCGGCTCTAATGAGGAGACTCAGGCTTCTGTCATCCTTGCGGCCAGTCACATAACTCATCCGAGGCACGGTAAAGCCGGGGCTGGTTTCCAATGTAAGTAACTGCAGGAGGCGGGCCCGGGAAGCCACGAGGGTGACAGGTCTAAGTTAATGATGCGCAGCTTCTGCTCAAACGGGGAAATGAGGGCTGCGGGTTTCGCTGTTTGTCCCAGGTGGACCTTGGGGAAAACTCCTTTGCTTCTCTTGGATGGGAGGCCAGGGTGTTCCAGGAAAGCTGCGCGGATCAGTGATAGGGTGGACACGTGGGGTGGTGCGGGCTGTCTCCACAGGTCGGGTTGTGAACAGCATAGCGTCACTTAGCAGGTGAGGAAACTGGGGTTCCGGCTCTTCAGTGGTTTGCCCCGTGGTGACTTATCGAAGCGGCAGGCAGAGCTGGGATGTGGACCCAGATCTGTCCCTTAGGAGAATGAAAAAAGGCTGCGTTCCGCCACACTGCATTTTTTGGTCTTAATCTGTCCCCTGTGCCTGGCATTCGTGAGATGCCCGATAAGCACTTCCACAGATGTGAGCAGTCGGCTCAGTGTAGACAGGACGCTGCCCCGTGGGCGCCCGGGGACTCTACGTGGGCAGTGGCCGTGGGCGAGTGGGCCACACCTGCGGAGGCCCGTGGAGGGGCCAGGCCTCCCTGCGCCGTGCTCAGCCGTGCTGCCCTTTGGGTGTCTCTTGTAGGAACCAGGTTGACCACAGGAGACGCCTTCCCCGCTGGAAGCAGTGAGGAGGGTTTTAAGATTTTTAAGTAGTCGACTGATCAGATGTGTGTCTTCAAAAGGTGGCTCTGTGTGTGGAGTGGAGGCCGGGTTGGCAGGAGGGGGCCGTTGAACCCGCCCAGGAGAGGGGTGGCCAGGACCCAGTGGGGCAGCCCCAGGGGCCGGGCATCTGGCCTGTGGCCAGCGGGTCAGTGAAGGGGCCTCAGGCAGGAAATACAAGGAAGGGCAGAGGCAGGAGGAGAGGTGGGGTGGGTTAGAGAATCTCGGGGTGACACCCAAGGTGTGTGCCCTGGGCTCAGAGGCTCTTCCCTGGCTTGAGTGCCTCCATGAGGCCGCAGCTGCTGACCCTGGGTGTGTGGAGGGAGGGCCCTGCTGCCCTGGCCACGCCACAGCCACAGCGGCCTGGGCCACCCTTCCTGGGGTGACCCCAGGCCCCCCACGTTCCCGCTTCCCTCGCCTGTCTTGATTGACTGATGGCCGGGCCAGCTCCTAGTAGTGGGTGTGCAGTCTGTAGCTGGGGCATACGGGACCTAGCTCCGAGCCCAGGCGCCTGTGCTCGGAGGTCAGAGTCTTAAGTCCCTGGTGCCTGGCCCCAGCTCGGGCTTGGCGGCATTTGCTGCCCCGCCCCGTCCCCAAGGGCCCCTTTCCCTGGCTCCTCGGGCTTTGCCTCCGTGCCCTCCTTGCTCGGTGTGGACAGCGGGAGCTCGCACTGACTATCTTTCCCCTCGGTGAGCGTGCCAGCGTGGCTGGCCCACCAGCGGTGGGAAGCTCAGACAGCGGCACCTTCCCCACCACCCGCAGCCCTGCCCGTGTGCCCGCCTCACCAAAGGGCGCCCCTTAGGGACGTGCATCCGTGGAGGACAGAGTGGACACCGTGTTTCGGCAAGGCCCTGCAGCCCTGGGGCCGTGGGAGGCAAGTGGGGGGTGGTCCTCACAGGGGCTCTCACAGCCCGACCTTGTGGGGGCGAGGGCGGATGCTGGCCCCCGGGGCCCCGCGGGAAGGCCGCCGGCCGAGCTCCAGCACGCCCGCGAGGACGCCGCGTCGCGAGGTCACTGCTGCGTCAGAGGAGCGTGGGGAAAGGCGGGACCCCGGGTCTCTGGAAGGAAACCCACGGGCCGGGCCCTGCAGATGTGCGTTTGATTTTTTTTTTTCCCAGATTCTAAGGATTTAACAACAAAGGTGGAATGTCTCGTGGGGAGGGGAGGTGAGGCCGGTCCCTCGCCCCCCGCACGGCGTCTGCATGCAGTGAGGCTCCAGCCAGTACCCCTGCCTGCGGGTTGAGGCCGGGAAACCCGCTTCGACCCTTGCTGGGCAGTCAGGCCAGGCACTGTACTCGAGCCGGGCAGAGGCTTGTGGCCTCCCCTGCAGACGCAGGGAGGCCGGGTCCGCGCCAGGCTGGGGGTGGTTCAGGGAGGGCGTTCTCCTGGGGGAGGCCCAGCTGCAGCTGCTCCCTGTTCTCTGAGGCTCCTGGGTTTGGGGTGGAGAGGCTTCACGGTGTGGACTCTGGGGGCACCCCCGTACACGTCTGGTGACCTGGGGTGGAACGGCCCCGGCTTGGTCCAAGGGGCGAGCCAGGTCTAGGCTGCCGCCCTGTGCCGTGCCCCACCAGGAAGGTCGGGCAGGAGCGGAGTGGAGATCCAAGGGAGGGCAGGGACGGAGCCGCTTGGAATGTCTGAGCTCTGCACTGTGGTCTGGCCTTGATTTTTCCGGTAAGGAGCGTGGATGAGATTGAGCAAACTGAGAAGTCTCCGGGAAGAAAACAGGTTTTGGAATCATCCAGGCCGTCGTTCCAATCCCAGCCCAGTCTCCTTCCAGCTGTGTGACCTGGACAAACCACTTCCCTTCTCTGAAGTTCAGCATTTTCACCAGCTAGCCCATAACACCCTTTTGGAAAAACTGTTAGAGCAGAAATAAAAGCTACCTTGAGGCACGGGTTCTGCCCGATAAATAAAATAGTAGCTTTTGCTGCTGGTACCATGTACCATGTAAGCTAGGCTCTATTAAATTTTTCCTGAACTGGGCAGACAGAAGCTCCGCTGAGAGGCTGTCCAACCACTATCTTCCGGCTTGCCAGTGCGCCAGGCCCTGGTCTCCAGCCCCACGCTGATCTGGAGCCGGCCTGAGGCAAGTCCCAGGAACAGTGCAGCCATGGAGCCCGGCGCCACTCTGGGCCCGGGGCGGGTGTTGGCTCATCCCGAGTACGGCAGCAGCAAGGAGATGGAGGCCTTTCTGGGCCGAGGCCTGGCCCTGGGGCTGCAGTGTGGGAGCTGCCTGCTGGGCTGGCTTCCCACAGGGCCCCGGAGAAGCGCCGCCTGGCCCTCTGCTCACGTTTTCCCTTTTGAGGAAAACAGTCTGATTTCTAAACAGGCCCACGTCCTCCGCATCCTCCGGGGTACCGGATGGGGGTGGGCAGGCTGAGCTCTGACTTCAGACTCGGCTGGAACCACCTTGTGGAACATCTGTGCGACCATAGCCCATAAAAATGTTTTCCTCTGGCAGCTGCTTTTATGAGATGTAATAATATCCGCGTTGCAAAAATAGTTCTGTTTTTGGTGGGTCAGCACTGCCAGCGAGCTGACCCTGACCAGGTGTGGAGGGAGTCGGCAGGGGGGCCGTGGAAACACATCCGTGTGCCAGGCCCCTGCCCCCCTTCCAGCCCACCCTCTTCCTTCCCTCCCCTGGGGCCCTGCTGGGCCTTTGCCTTGGGGTCAGATTTCTGGCCTCGAACTTCGCACGCAGCCCCTTGGGTCCTCCCGGGGAGTCAGTCTGCTCCCAAAGAAGGCTCACGCCCCTGCCCAGGCCTCTCTGACCTCTGAGAGCCTGGCAGTGCCAGACTCTCCCTTTGTTGAAAGACAGCTCTGATTCTGAAGCAGAGATGATGCCCAAGCTGCCCGACACCCGATGGGGCTTCGCTAACCCCATGGCCCTGAGCCCTTTGCCTCTGGTCCTGGCCTCAGCTTTGGGTGATTGGTGCTCATTTAAGGTGGGATTCTGGTTGAGCTCACCGCCTCCGTGCTTCCCTGGGTGTGCCAGGGATCCACCATCCATGTGGAGCTGGGGAAGAGGGGAAGCTGATTTGTGGGAGGACGTAATCCACTTGGGTCAGAGCCGCAGGCCTCTGCTTGCCCAGAAGAGCAGCCCTGAGCAGCCATCAGGCCAGGCACAGGAGCCTCCTCTCCGGGGGAGGAGAGAACCCTGGTGCCAGCATGTTGGTGTCCAGATTACCTTTCAGGATTGGGTGGGCAGCCTCCGTCCTTCTCTGTGGCAGGTGGGGTTCCCAGCCCGTTCAGCACGCGTGCGCTCCAGCCGTCAGGGCTGAACGCGTCTCACAGATGCTGCAGCTCTGCCCGGTGGGGGCGCTTCTCATGCTGAAATGATGAAGTTCACAAGCTTGCGCATCCCGTTTTGTGGGGACCCCTGAATCTCTGAAGATCGAGTCTCCCCGGAACCCTTGGCTAGAGTGCCTGGGGGGCTCAGGCCCCAGGGTCGGGGCGGAGCAGCAGGTCCTGCTGGCATCTTGCCCCCTCTCCAGCTCGGCCAGCCCTCCGCAGAGTGGTCTACCCAGAGCCAGGCGTCTTCCCTTTCAGAGACTTGGTGTCCTGGCTTTGGAAGGCGAGGACTTGGGTTCCAGACCTTCACTCCACTCTGGTTCCCCCCCTTCCCTGGCTTGTAGCATCATGCCACAGGGCCGCCCGTTCCTCTGGGGACCCCTCCGGGGACCCGGGGCTCCTGGCTGTGTGCGCGGGCACTGTGACAGCTCCGCCATCGCTGGAGTGCCCCGCCAGGCAGCAGGTTTCAGAGCGCGGCCACGGCCTCCCGCGTCCTTCTCCTTCCGGCCTGAGACGCCCACGTGCTTTCCCATTTCTTGGGCTCGGGGCATGCAGACCTTTGACGCAGAAGAGCGTGTCCATGGCTCTACTGAACCCAGCCGTGCCGATGGAGACGGGCCGAGAGGGGGCCCTGCAGCTCCATCAGGGAAGGGGCTGGGCACACGGCCCCTGACCTGGGCACCAGGAGCAGCTTCATTTTGACCCTGAAAGGCACACGAACACTGTCCTAGCAGGCACCTCGCATTCCTGTCAAGCGAAATCACCCAAACCCACAAGTCTCTCTGCTGGACCTGTTCCCCACGTTGTTGGTGGTGAGATTAATGTCTAAGCCAAAGTACGTGGTCTGCGTTTGCCCGGCTGCACGCAGTCACGCTGGAGCAGAAGTCCAGCAGGGCTGTCGTCTGGACAGGCTCTGTGACGTCTGCCTGCCTGTTTCCTCGGGTGCATGGTGGTCCTGAGGAGGGGCAGGCAGACCGAGGCCCGAAGCTCTGTGCTCCGCCGCCAACCCGTGCCTCTCTCCGGGAGTGACCCGTCCATCACCTGCACCCTTGACTCCAGTGGCGTCGCCCCACAAACCCTGTGCGCCTTCCCTTAGGTCCTGCACAAACAGACGGACCCAGGGCCCGGCAGGGACTCCTGCGGGCGGCCCCGGGGAACTGGCGGGCCGTGGTCCAGCCAGGGCCGCGGCATCCTAGGTGGGAAGCTGCCGCAGGGACGCGCTCTCGAGGAGCCCGCGTTCCTCAGCCCAGCGTCCCCGTCACCACCGGAAACCACAGACTCATGGCAGGTCGTGTCCACAGCCAGCCCGCACTGGCTCCTAGAGCATCTGATTTGAAAACGCGCCGGCAGATGGCTTTTTTTTACCGGTCCCGTCAAAAGCTGTGGCTTGGATCAGCGTCAGGCCAGTGTTTTAACTTCCAACTCCAGTCTGCCTTCTGTCACGGAAGTGGGGTCAGCCTCCACCCTCTGCAGAGTTCTGGTACCTCTGAAGCGTGCTCTAGCTTTTCAGGGAGGTCTGTGTCATGGAGTCGGATTTGTCTGACACTGAAGCCTAATCATTTTAAATGATTTGTTTCTCTCCTATCACCACCTGCTTCCAGCTCTGTCTCCCTCTTATCTGGGTCTCTTGTACCTTTCCCAGTCCAAAAATCACCCTAAAATTCATTGGTAAGAGAGGTGAGGCGACGGAGGCCTTTAGCCTCTGAACGGACCGCCGTCCACTGCAGGTCTGCCCTGCCCTGTTCTTCCGGCTCTGAAGGTAGTTAGCCGTCCACCTTCGCTCTGCTCTTTTACTGATCTGAATTCATCCTGCGCTCTTGCCTTCCTGATCCGGCTCCTGTCTCCTCGTCCGTTTTTCGGTCGCTTCCAGAGTGTGTTTCCGCAGCAGCAGTGACTGCGGTCGGGCGCCAGTCGGGTTGGACGGCATCTTGCGCTCAGTGATCCGCTCGGGGCCTGTGACTGTCACAGGCGCATCCGCCCTGAAGGGATGTGTGATCGTGGAGAGAATAAGCCCTAAACGTGGGGAGGAGTTGCGGGGAGAGCCATGGTGCCGTGTCGTGACTCAGCGTGCACATCAGGGGCCTCATTGCCTTCTCCTCCTTCCTGTCAGCCCTCAGAGGGCTCACCCCTGGGCAGAACCAACTCGATGGGCACCCCTCCTCATCGTCCCTGCAGAACGCCCATCGTCCCTGCAGAAGGGCCGTCTATATTATTAAATACTAAAGAGACACGAGTTCAAAACAGTCATTGGACAATTTGAAAACTAGCGGAGCACCTTTGAGAGAATTATTTGAGGAGAAGAAGAGGACTGAGATGAGCCACAGGAAGGCGGGAGCACAGAGCTGTGCCCCCTCGACGGGCGTGGCCCGGGGGAGGCAGGGGCTCGGCCGCCAGACGGCTAAGCGCAGGCTCTTGTGCAGCGCTTTCCTAGCTGTAGGTCGCATGTAAGAGGCCGCCTGGGTGGATGGTGCGCATCCTTTTCTGGCCACGCACTCCCCAGGAGGAGCCGCACCTTCAGCGGGAGTAGACGGAACACAGGCTGGGAAGCGGGCAGACGTTGACGCGGGCTCTGCCTTCCCCGCCTGTGTGACCTTGGGCAAGTCACCGCTTCGGCCTGAGCCTGGGGTCTCCTGTCTGACACCTGGGTTGTTGCCCACCCCCCCCCCAACCCCTCCCTCTGTAGCTGCCAGGCACAGCCGCAGCTGGCAGGCGCCTTAGAGGCTCACCTGTGACATCACGGCCCGAAGCCACACGAGTGCCCTCCCGCCATGGGCCCAGGGAGGGCTGTGCTGTGGCACCAGAGATGCCCCTGGAGACAGGCCTGTGACCCTCGTGCCGGGCTCCCCACAGCCAGGACAGCAGGTTCTGTGCACCCCGGCAGCCGCCCCCACCCAGCGCCCTGACTCAGCCGTGTTCCTGTTCCCTTGCAGATGGAGAAGGATGAGACCGTGAGTGACTGCTCTCCACACATAGCCAACATCGGGCGCCTGGTTGAGGTGAGCGGCTGCCTCCCCCAGGGCCTCCCGGGCGGCTTCCCGCCAGCTTCCAGCAGCGCGGCGCCCATTTCTGGGCCCCGCCTGGTGTCTTCCGCACCTTCTGAGCCTAGCTCAGAGCCAGAGGCCCCTCCTCTGCGGCCCCCAGAGGACTCAGTGTGGGAAGCCCTCAGCCCTGACCCCCTCCACCGAGTGCGGGTGCAGACCGGAGCCACCCCTCGGCACCGCCCCTTCCCCACACCCTCCGGAAGAAGGGGGTGCTCTGCAGAGTGTCCCCCAGCCCGCACTAACGGCAGGCCAGGCCCTGGCCGGGGGCTCCCGTGCACCCCCGTGTGGCCGCCACGGGGACTGCAGGGTGCCGGTGGGGCAGGCGCCCCTGACTGGCCACCTCCCTTCCAGGACATGGAGAATAAAATCAGAAGTACGCTGAACGAGATCTACTTCGGGAAGACAAAGGACATCGTCAATGGGCTGAGGTAACGTAACCAGGAGCGCAGGCTATGGGACCCGGAAGATGGGGGTTGTGGGTCCGAGGTCACCGCTCAGCAGCTCCGCTGCATGGGGCCTCAGTCTCCTCTGCAAACCAGGGCCGGAGTGCCCTCCTGACAGGGTCGTTAATGCAGGTTTTCGAGCTAAAGCCCCGTGCGCAGGACTTGTTCCCAGGGTAGACGTGCGTGCCAGGCTCCTCCGTGTCTTCTGGGGACCGTCCGCCTTCACGGCCGTGGCGCCCTTCCTCCTGCAGCCACCTCTCGGTCCCGTGGGCCGAGTCCTGCCTGAAGATTCTCCGTGTACCTGCCGGTCCTGGGGCCTGAGGACCCCCGGGTCTGACCCTAAGATGCAGCGGGGAGCATGGCCCCCAGTTGGCCAGGTTTTGGGCAGCAGAGCATCCCCCAGAGAGAGCCCCGGCCCACTGCTTTCTGCAGAGGGCCCCACCCCTGGTCCCCCACGCCTTGTTCCTTCGGTTCTTCAGCGAAGGCCAAGGGAGGTGCAGGGGCTCCCCAAGTCCTCCCGGTCACGGAGGGTGGTGGAGGCCGCGGGGGAGAGAGCCCCGGCCTTGGAGTCCCAGCCTGGGGTCTCAGGCAGCCTCTGCCACCCCAAGCTCCGTGGTCTTTGAGCAGGGACTCCTCTCGGGGGCGTCTCGCCTGTCCAGGAGCTGGGGTGGGGGGCCCGAGGCAGGGAGGATGGGGTCTGAGTCTCATCGCCATCCCACCAGTTCAGGGGCTCGCACTCCGCCCATGGCCCCCGGCCCTGCAGGCCCCCTGTGGACAGACCCCTCTAGGCCGGGCAGGGGCAGGAAGCAGCCTGGGGCGGCCCTGGTTTAAGTCTGCCCAGAGAAGACGGTTTAGTCTCTCTCTCAAACAGCTGTCAGAGTGGCGCCCACTCTGGACTCGCCTTTCTGATCCCCCATCTGTGGGGAGCCTAGTCCAACCCCTGGGCTTTACTCCCCGGCTTACCCCACGCAGCGCTGCTCTCCTTCGGCTGTTGAGCCTGGGGCCTGGGGAGTCCTCTCTGCTCAGAGCTTCCCAGCCTGGGGCTCCTGCATCATCAGACGCACCAGACACGCCTGTCGGCCTGCACCATCCCAGGCGATGGCTGGAAAACCAGGGGGAGCCGCAGAGAGCCTGCGGGCGGTGGGCGGGCCCCCGAGAACTACAGCTGCCCTCCCCCGAGCCCCACGGCCCCCGCTTCCTCCACGCTGGGCCCCTCCACGGCCCTCACTCTGCGTGCTCTCTGTAGATCTGTTGACGTTATCCCTGACAACCCCAAGTTCCTGCAGTTGCAGAGGGAGCTTTCCCAAGTGCTGACGCAGCGCCAGATCCACATCCAGCCCGATAACTAAGCTGCTCCAGGTACCCTGCCTGAGAGGCCTGAGCGCCGCCCCACTAAACAGGACTCACCAGCCCGCCGAGACCCCACCGGCCCCTTAAACACCACTAACCTGTGTCCGCCCGGCCGGGAGCCGCCCCGTAACTGCCGACTTCGCCCTGCGTAACGCCGGCCCGGGTCACGCGTGCTGTGTGTGCTTGGCACTCTGGGCAGGGCCGCGTGTGGGGCAGGCCGGCAGGCCAGGGTTGCGGTCACCCACGCCGCTCCCAGGGGCTGCCCGCTTGGCCGGAGGCTGAGGCGGCCTCTCCGTCTGCTCTGTGTGCAGCCGGAGCTTTGCCACCTTTCCACCAAGGACCCCAGAAGCTCAAGAAGATCCCTTTTCGGTGGGCAGTTGCCTGGAGTCAGCTGATCTGAGGTGTACTGCCCTGAGTCTAAGAGTCGAACACGGAGCTGGGTCTCTTAAGAGCCCTCTGTCGGTCGTTCAGTCGTGTCCGACTCTGCGACCCCGTGGATTGTAGCCTGTCAGGCTCCTCTGTCCATGGAATTCTCCAGGCAAGACTACTGGAGTGGGTAAAGATTCCCTCCTCCGGGGGTCTTGCCGACCCAGGGATGGAACCCGGCTGTCCCACATTGCAGGCAGGTTTTTAATGTCTGAGCCACCAGGGAAGCCCAGAGCGGGGCTGTAATGTCTGAGCCAGGCCTGGTGCCCCCAGACCAGGTGCCCCTGGAGCTGCCAGGACCCGCATCGCCCTCCGGCCCCGGTGAGCTGCAGCCATCCTCCTAAATGCCTCATGCTCAACAGAGGGGGATGTCTTGCTTGTGGACAACAGCCGAGAGCCACGACTTGAGCGTGTGATGAATATAGATGCACAGAAGCGGGGAGCTCCCGGAGAGGAGGCGGGAAACTGGGCTTCATATCAGGCATCTGGAGACCGAGCTGGGCAGGGCTGCAGAGCTCGGGATTAGGGGCTTCCTCCCAGGCCTGGGAGCTGGACACAGGGCCCCAACCCAAAAGAGGCTCAGGGGGCTGCTCTGCTGTGGCTGCAACCATCTGGTCTGGGTGCGCGCCGGCATCGGGCCTGGGGCGTCTCCCTGCCTTTAAAAGCGCTCCATACAGTACAGTTCCCCCCAGCCCCTCCGCTTCTAGGGTGGGTCTAGAATCTTCTGGACCCCTCCCCTCAGCCAGGTCCTGTTGGGACATAGGACGCCTGTGCCCCCATCCCCTGCTGCCCAGCCTGGCACCTTCTGTCTGGGACACACACACACCACCTCCTACAGACACTGGTTCCCGGTGGCTTGGCCGTGACCTTCCTGAGCGCCTTTCCCTGAACAAGCACTCTCCCCTCCCGCCTCCAGCTGCTCCAGCCTAACCTTCTGTCTCTTACCGGTCCTCCCTCTGGACATTTCTCCTTGTTGGGGCAGGGAGGGAGGGGCTGGGCACAGCCCAGGCCTGGCGTGCCCCTCCCAGAGGAGCCAGCACGCACTCAGGCCAGGGAGCTGTGGGAGCTGTCGCAGAGCAAGCACTTAGAAACGTGTGTTCTGCAGCATCAGCCAGAATGTCAGCATTTCTCACGGGAGGTTTTTAGTTGCACATAGACTCTCTGAGGGTCTTGTCTCTGCCACCCTCTTTACCTTCTTGAGGGCGCTTCCCATGGTGTTCCCAGGACTCAGTAGCCAGCATTCCACGTGGATGCTCCTGGTCCTGCCTCGTTGTACTTAAGCCACATTTGGCGCTGGCTGAGGGGTTATTGTCTGGTCTCTCCTTCCCATGCGGCTTCACGGCCAGTGCGTGTCAAGCTTGAGGTTCCTGTGGCTCCACGGTGGTCCTGCCAGGCAGCCTGCCGCCCTTGCTCTCCGCTGCCTCGAGACCGTTACAAAGGCTGTACGTAGTTTAATAAGCCCCTGGTTAGCCTGTACATTGGGAAACCTTGACCAGGATCGCTAAGATTGTTGCCAGGTCATTGCATTTCTCAGAGCCTCAGTTTCCTCATCTGTAAATTGGGACTAATGCTCGGACTCCTCTGTGATGCTTGTGAGAGTGAAGTGTGCTTGGGAAGCACTTACGAATGACAGATGACACAGCGCCTACAGAGCTCAGCTGTGTCTGACCTGTGTGTCGGTGCGCTCGCGTGAGCGTTTCCCCACAAATCCAGGAGTTGACCCGGAAGCCACTTGTGGTTCAGGCCGATGTGTCGTGTGCCCGGAGTCTGGTCACAGCCAGCCTGGGGCAGAGCTGGGCCGTGGCCTCCCCTGCAGGGCCCGGCCAGGTGCTGAGGGGCCAGCCTCTGGCTCTGGGCCCCTCCGCACCCCCGACCTTCCCGCACGGCTTGCAGCTCCGCTGCTGGAGGCGACGTGGGTGGAGGGGCGCCCGGCCCCCCCACCCCGGACGCGCCGCATGGCAGCTCTCAGCCCCTTTTCCTTTCCTCTTCTGCCCGTTCATGACAATTCTTCCCCACCTCCATCCCACAGGTCTGTGCAGACTTTTGCAGACAAATCAAAACAAGAAGCTCTTAAGAACGACCTGGTGGAGGCTTTGAAGAGAAAGCAGCAGTGTTAAAAGCCTCTGCTTCCCACTGACCGGAGACGCCGTGCGCTGTTAGGCTCCTTTCTTAGACACTCGTTTCCTGCTCCCTCCTCGTCCCTTCCCTCCCCGACAGGTCACATAACAACTCGTCACATAACAACTCGCATCACCACCGCAGCGCCATCTCTCCCGAGAATAAACCTGGTAAAAACCCGGTAAACACCCCTGGTCTCGGAGGCCTCCTTCCCCCACCACGTTTTGCTATCACGACTTGGTATTCCCATAGAGACCGCGTTTTCTGTCCGCCCTGGCGCCACCCCCCCTGCCATTTATAGGCATAAAAACACACTGTCTGTCTGCCTCCCTCCCCTCCCACCTTTTTGTTACATTGGTGTAAAAAATGTAAAACAAAAAAATTTTATGAAATAACTGTGGTGTGTGAAAGATAGAAGAAAAACTGGAAATCTGATTCCATGTGTGTTTGGGAGTTGCTTGGGGTTGGGGGCCGGGCGGGGGACGGGGACAGCTCTGGGAGAAAGGAGAGGTGGCCCTCGGCTCGCGGTGGGGGGCGGGGACTGCGGACCGCCCTGCTCTTCTGGCCAGGTGCTTTTCTGTCAATTTTTATGGAATGCAAAAGGAGTTTTTGTTTTATTTTGTTTTTTTGTAAAGCTTAAAAAAAATCTACATCTTATACTTGAGCTTCCATACTTAAAAAAAAAAAGAAAGAAAAAAAAAACAAAAAAAAAAATAAAAAGAAACTGGGACGCAGTTAGCCTTGTGTTCTTTCTCGCCTGCCCCACTTTCCCAGGACGTGTGACTCTCTGGCTGCCCCGCTGGAGGGTTGACCCCAAGCAGGGGCGGGGGAACACAGTGGGGTGTCGGGTGGAGGGAGTGTGGAGCCCACACAGCAAATGAGCGGGGGCGGGGGGGGGGGGTCCCTGCAGGACCCCAGCTGCTTCTCTGGACCCCTGCCTCTGCACAGACCCTGCCCTGCCTGTCCTGAAGAGCGTGATGGGGTGGGGCTCCCCGGCCGCATCCCCTTTCACTTCGGCAGACCTGGGCACAGGCATGACCTGTCCAGACCAGTCCCGGCTTCTCTGCACTGGGTCTGATGAGAAGGTTCCCAGATGGGGGCGCATCTCGAAATACAAAGCACCACTGAGATGGAGGCAGGGAGCCAGAGACCCTTGCGCGCAGCGCCTTTCAGGGACCTTCAGGTGGAGAAGAAGAGGGAGGTGGACAAGTGAAGGCGGGGCGCTGCCCGGCGGGTGGAGCCAGGACGGCCCCCAGGTGAGCGCTGCCCGGCGGGTGGAGCCAGGACGGCCCCCTGACACCTGTGAGCGGCCAAGCTGACACCCTCACAGCGCCTGGGGCAGAACGCCGGGCTCAGACAAGCCGGTTCACTGTTGGTAGGTGTTCAGTCCCGGGGTCAGGAGTGACAGTTGAAAGCCAGAAGCTGTAACTCATGATGTATGAAGAGGCCTGATCCTACTAGTCTAGAATCTTCCGTCACTGGGAGGGCCATCGCTGCTGTTTGCTGGCGCTGAGTCAAACTGGTGTGATGAGGAACCATGGGCTCAGAGACCAGATGTCCCCGGCGAGGGGCAGCCTGAAGCAAGTGGCAGGAGAGCAGTGTGAGCCCCTGGCTGAGGGCCACCCCCGACCCTGCTCGCGCAGGGTGGGCACCGTGGCAGCCGGCAGGCCCCCAGCATTCTCCAGAGGGACGCTAGGCTGGGGGAGCTGTACACGGGCTGTGGGGGGTCAAGGGCTCTCTGGGTCCCCCTGCTGCGGGTGGCTGACTCCTGGGGTTCGAGGGCAGCATCGCATGCTCCCCTCCAGGGGCACCCTAGGTGCTTGCTTGGCACTTGACGGATGATGGGAGACCGCTGAGGTGAGGGAGGGGCAGCATGAGTCTGGTCTGGGCCCGGGGCTTCCGATGTCGCCCGCCTTCTGATCTCAGCCCCGCCGGAGTCGCCGTGGTGTGCCTGGCACCAGTGACGGTCTCCACTTCTAGAAGCACGAGGGCTCCAGCGGGTGACCGGGGATTCCTTGTGCACGGCCCTTCCACTGCCCTCTTGCTCCAACCTTAACAGGCCAGCCTCTCGGATGGAACCCTTCCTGAGCCCCAGATTCCAAGACTCTGTCTTCAAATCTTCATTCATTCAGATCCTGGAGCAAGCAGCCGCTGTGCTGCAGGGCAGGCCCGAGGGGACCCTTCTGCCTGGAGGGTATCCCAGGCCTGTGGACTTGCTCTGGGCTCCTCTGCGCTGCCGCCCCCTCCCCGCAGCCCTGGGGGGCCGGGGCAGCCTTTGCTCCAAGCCCTCAGCACTGGCAGAGGCAGGCAGCCCGCCCCAGGGTAGCCGGCCCCCTCGGCCCCCTCGCTCACCCTGCTCCCCTGGCTGGTGCCTCCGAGAGGGGACCTTTGTCTTCTCCTGACCAGTGATAGTTGCTTGTTACTTTAAGTATCTATAGCAAAATCTTACAAGACAGTATGTCTCACTCCAAACAGTATTATTAAACATGATAAATTACATATTAATTACAGAAGTTCAATATCATAAATTAAAAGGTGCCATCATTTTTTCTCAATGTAACTAAAACCTGTAAAACTTTCAGCAGGAAATCCAGATTATACTTAATCACACCACGTCAAGTCGATACTTCAGACAAAACTCCTATTTCACAACAGGTATTTTGCGTGAGAGCTTTCTTATTAATTCTGCAAGTTGCTTTTCAGCTGTTCACAAAACAGGTGGTCTGTTGATATTCTTTTAAAATTCATTGTTGAAATTTTTTCTTGTTTTATAAAAAGTTTGGACATAATTCCTGTCACTTCAACTCTAATTAGCTTCTAAAAAGATGGGAATTTCAGAATACAAATAGTTTTATATAAACTCATAATTTAAAGAAGTTTTCTGAAAGATATTTAAGTGTGGGGCAGTATTTTAAACATTTTTGTTTGAATTCCCTACTCTTATTTTCTTTAAAATAGTAATTTAAAATATTCAAATAATAAAATATTACTTCATGAACACACTCATGACCATTCTCTACTTTCCTTGTGAATGACTAAGTGATCTCTTGTGTGTGTGTGTGTACATGTGTGTGCATACACGTGTATGTGTGTGTACCTCTGACAAGTCTAATGAATGAAATCCTTTACTCCTCCACACACCTAACTGACCACCCATTCCCCATGCATATTGGACATCGGTTATTTTGTAGTAACTGTGTGAGGAGCAGTGTTGCAAGATACATTTTCATGACCCATAACTTGCCATTCAAGTTGTACAAATAGCTGACATGATATTTATTCAGATAGATTTACTGAGATATAATTCACATTCACCTCACCCATTTAGTGTTCAAATGCAGGGACTTCCCTGGCGAGCCAGCGTTTAGGACTCCACACATCCTCTGCAGGGGACACAGTTTTGATCCCTGGTCAGTGGAGAAGTCAATGGCACCCCACTCCAGTACTCTTGCCTGGAAAATCCCATGGACGGAGGAGCCTGGTAGGCTGCAGTCCATGGGGTCGCTAAGGGTCGGACACGACTGAACGACTTCACTTTCACTTTTCACTTTCATGCATTGGAGAAGGAAATGGCAACCCACTCCAGTGTTCTTGCCTGGAGAATCCCAGGGACAGGGGAGCCTGGTGGCCTGCCGTCTATGGGGTCGCACAGTTGGACACGACTGAAGTGACTTAGCAGCAGGGAAGTAAGATCCCACATGCTGCTTGGCATAGCCGTAAAAAATAAAGTGTAGAAATCCATATGTTTAATGGAATCACTCTACTGTACACCTTAAACTAACACATTTTTAAATCAATTATACTTAGATAAGGAGGTTCCCTGGTGGCTCAGTAAAGAGTTTGCCTGCAGTGCATAAGACCTGGGTTTGATCCCTGGATCGGGAAGACCCCCTGGAGAAGGGAATGGCAACCCACTCCAGTATGCTTGCCTGGAGACTTCCACGGACAGAGGAGCCTGGTGGGCTACAGTCGATGGGGTCACAAAGAGTCAGACACCACAGAGAGACTAACACTTTCATACTTAAATAAAATTTAAATAGTTAAATATATACAAAATAAACTGTACAAATCCCACAGCTGTGTGACGGTCACGTGCCCCTCTCTGTCTGACCAAGGCTCCTTGAGGGACTGTGTTTCAGGCATTCGCTTCACTCATTAGTTCACCACGGTCCTGGGGGCATGATGGTCACAGGGGAGATCGGTATACGGTCTGGTGGAGGTAGGAGAATACTTGCCAACAAGTCTCTTGAGCACTCACGTGCACTGGGTGCAGAGCCTCTGGTGGGTGGCTGTGTCAGGGGTGGCACGGGGCTGGGGGACAGATTCGTAGTTATCCTCGGGATTGAGTTAATCACAGCACAAGGCATTCCCCACTCCCTTGTTCAGTCGCTCAGTTGTGTCCAACTCTGCGACCCCATGGACTGCAGCACGCCAGGCTTCCCTGTCCATCACCATCTCCTAGAGCTTGCTCAGACTCATGTCCATCAAGTCGGTGATGCCATCCAACCACCTCATCCTCTGTCGTCCCCGTCTCCTCCTGCCTTCAATCTTTCCCAGCATCAGGGGCTTTTCCAATGAGTCGGGTCTTCGCATCAGGTGGCCAAAGTACTGGAACTTCAGCTTCAGCATCAGTCCTTCCACTAAGTATTTCCTTTAGGATTGACTGGTTTGATCTCCTTGCTGTCCAAGGGACTCTCAAGAGTCTTCTCCAACACCGGAGTTCAAAAGCATCAATTCTTCAGCACTCAACATATATGGTCCAATTCTCACATCCATACATGACTATTGAAAAAACCATAGTTTTGACTTGACTAACATTTGTTGGCAAAGTAATGTCTCTATTTTTTAATATGCTGTCTAGGTTGGTCATAGCTTTTCTTCCAAGGAGCAAAAGTCCTTTAATTTCATGACTGCAGTCACCACCTGCAGTGATTTTGGAGCCCAAGTAAATTCTTTCACTGTCTCCGTTGTTTCCCCAACTATTTGCCACGGGACTGGATTTCATGATCTTAGCTTTTGAATGTTGAGTTGTAAGCCAGCTTTTTCCTCTTTCACCTTCATCAAGTGGCTCTTTAGCTCCTCCCCACTCCCTGCCATGGGGCTCACGCTAACTGATGAGGTTGATGCTTGGACATGCAGCTCCTCCTGTTTCAGGGAGCCCTGTGGTCCCACCATTCCTCTCCGATGAGAGCCAAGTGCAGCAGGAGGGGTGAAGAGGGGACTGTAGATTTCTGCTTTTTCTTAGCTGCGGGGACTGAAGGCCATGCAGCCAGGGGAGACAGGCAGTCCACCCGGGACCTTTCACCTCAGGGACCTCACCAGCCAGTGAGCACAACCCAGTCTGGGCAGCAGAACTGACTGATGGTCAGACTGGTCCGCCCACTTTGGGAGGAACCCAGGGCGTCCCCTGGGTGGACACGCTGATGAGCCTTCACCCGGCAGAGCTGCCTTGTGAGTCCAGTACCACGATGGCTTCCGTCAGACAGGGCATGCCCGTGTCTGCACCATCGCACTCGCTGATGAGCAAAGAACCAGAGCTCTCATTAGACGGGGTGGTGCCTGCAGGCAAGAGCCATCACCCCACCAGACGGGGTGTTCCCCAGAAGGAAGGGATTATGTCACCCCCCCAGGGCAGGGGCCGAGCTAGCTTGTGCCTCTTCCCCGCCCAGCTCGAGCCCAGGCCCGCACCTGGCTTCATGCTGAGCCCCCAGGTCCTCTGGCTGGGGGGCCGCCAGCCTGGCCACGGCCCTGGGTGGAGCCAGACCCTGGCTGCAAAGGGCACTGTGGCAGCTGGCACGTGGGCGTGGGAGGTGCTGCTCGGGACAGTGGGGAGGGGGCCTGAGCCCAACAGGGTGGTGCTGCCCCCACGGGCACGGCCTCTGACGGCCGCGGGGGGCGGCGTGTGCAGTGAGTGGCCTCAGGTGGATGCAACTGCTTCTGGCCCCAGGCCCCAGGCACGCAACTTAGCTCTTCCGAGCCTGTTTTCCCATCTGGAAAATGGCCACGATGGCCGCACCTCCCTCCGAGGGGGTTGTGGGGAGCAAGAGGGCACGGCCTGACCCCCCACACAACGTGTGCTCAGCAAACATCAGCTGCAGGCCCGTCCAGGATGGAGCTGAGGTGATGGGGCCCCCTAGCCCCAGCGCCCAGCTGAACCTCAGAAGGGGCTCCCCAGACCCCAGTTCCCTCCTCCTCTCCCCTCCACCACCACCCCCGCCAAATCCAGCGGCCTGTCACAAGCCTGGGCATCCGGCCCAGCCCCCACCACCGTCCTCACCCAGACTCCCACCCCCGGCCTTTGCACACACTGTTCCCTTGTCCGCTCCAGGGCCACTCCTCCAGGAAGCCTTCCCCGATTGCCTCTTCATTCCTCCATCAGTTTGTATCTTCTGGCCACATTCCTTCCCTCCAAGCCTGGCAACCATCTCCCCTCCTTGAGGGTGAGGACCAGAGTTGGTCCACCCCAGGTGCCCAGCACAGCGTGGGCCAGGGTGGAGAGGAGAACTGCCTTTGGCAAATATTTGTGGCACCAGACTGTGCTGGGCATCCTCTGAGGCTGGAGAAGGAAGATGCTGAGAGACAGGCTCACGCCGGGGCCCGCCTCCTCCCTACCAGCCTTCGCCCTCACCTGGCACCTCCCACCCCGATGGTTCCTGGGACCTGGGCGGGCCAGGGCGCGGTGTGTGGGGCCAGCACAGAGGGGAGCTTTGTCCCCAGGCCCCCGTGGGGTTGCAGCCAGGAGGAGGTGGACTCAGGTCAGGGTCTGGGAGACACACCGAGGCTGGGGCAGAGGGGCTAGAGCTCCGAGCTAAGCCCTGCCCTCCTCTCTACCCTTCCCGCCTGCAACACCCTTACTTCCCCAGGGTTATCTCCTGCTCACCCTTCTGCCGTGTCACCTCCTCCAGGAAGGTCTCCCCGATTTCCAGGAGAATCTGATTGTCGTCCTCCGTCATAAAAAAATGACCAAAGCTAACCTTCATGGAGCTTTTACTGCCGCCAGACTTGGGGTAACTTCCATAACCACACCATTTTATTTACTCCTTAGAAGGACACATGAAGTGGTGGTACTACCGTCCCATTGCACAGATGAGGTAAGTGTGGCACAGGGAAGCTGAGATGCAGAACCAAGGTCTGAATCTTGACTGTCCTGCTTCTTGCTGAGCGCCGCAGAGTGGGGACCCCCTGTTGGAGGGTCTCTTCTTGCCACTGCGTCCTTACCACCAGGTATGGAGCCATCACGGAGGAAACAGGTTCAAGAACCCAGAGGCCCAGGAGGCTGAGCAGGGACAAGCCAGCAGATACAGCCCCCTGCGGCCTGGATCTCCCACACTCTGAGCCCTCAGGCCCACCTGGGGCCTGACTCCCATCCCTCCCTGTTCCCCAGAGCCTAGCATCTGGGGAAGGAAGACCACCATAGGCCACCTGGGAGTACCGTTTACTAGGCCACATGCAGTGGACGGAGCAGGCCTGGGTGAGCCTGGGCCCCTTTTTGGGAGGTGGGGGGTGCCAAGGGGGTGACGGGCAGTGAGGTAGGTGAGTCGCGGGGCTCAGGGCCTCTGAGAGGTGAGTGTCCACTGCAGCCCGTCCCCGGGCTCCAGGGAGAGCGGCCTCCGGCCCCAAGGAGGACAAGTCCCAAGTGGGGGTGACCGGGCCAGGGGCCGTTTTCCTGGAAGAGGCAGTCAGCCAGGGCTTCAGCTCACGAGCCTTTGGGGGTACTGGGGGGCGGCTGGGCTGGCAGTTCTGGGCTCCCCGGCGCCTCCCTGGCCTAGACCGGGGCCCCGCCCCCAGCCCGGGCTCGGCCGTCCCGTTCAGCTGGGGAGGAGCGGCTGGCGCTCGGACGAGGGGGCGGCGTGCCGGTAGAGGAAGAACTGCACGGAGATCTGGGGGTCGACGTCAAGGCCCAACACGCGGAGACGGGCTGGCCCCGCCCCGGGGGCCTGTTCAGAGCTGCTCCCCTCCCCTCTGCCCTCTCCCCCTGCCCCGTGCGCTGCTGGCTGGGAAGGGTCAGCCTGGCCTCCCGGCCCCTGTTTGTCCCCCTCGCCAAACCCCATTCATCTGCCAAGCCCAGTGCTGGGGTCCTCCTACCCCAGGCAGCCTCCTCTGACCCCAGCCCCAACATCTGGCCTTCCTCCCCTCCTCCAACACCCTAGGGGGTCCCCCAAGTGGCGGTGGCAGCGGGCAGGGATCTGGGACACTAGAGCTTAGCTTTTCTTCATCTGTCTTTGCACCCACCCCGAATGCCACAGACATTGAAACAAGGGCCATGTTTACTTCCTCCCGAAGGAGATCAAAGTAACACCCTGCCCGGCCCCCCGCCTGCAAACCCTCACTGAGCGTGCGCGGTGTGCGAGGGCCACTGCCGAGGACTTCCAGAGGCCTCAGCTCCTGTGACTGCCCCGCGACCTGATGAGACGAGATGGGGACATCCAGAGTGCTCCGCATCACACAGGACACAGGGGAGCCAGGACTGGAACTCAAGTTTTCCTGTCTAATTCTCGTGTGTCTCCGAAGGTGCAGCTTTCCTTTCTGTGGCCTGGGGGGCTGATTTACGCCCTGTTCCCCAGGGCCTGTGCGTAAACTGCTGCCACAAACATTCCTCCCTTGCTGTCGGCCCCTGACTCTTCTCTTTCAGGGCACAGTTCAAATGGCGCTCATGGAGGCCTCTGCTGAGCTAAACCGGGACAGCCCCCTGGTCACACACACTTAAGTTTTTCTCCACAGTGCTCGGCACCGCAATGAATTACTTATGATTACATGTGTCCTGTCGGCCTCCCCACTGAGCTGTAAGCTCCCCGAGGCAAGGGCCATCTGTTCTTGCTCATGACTGGATCTGGTACCTACAGGAGTGCCCAGCACATGGGAGGTTTGCCTCTTGAATGGGTGGACGGGTGCATGGATGGACAGAAGGATGGATGGATGGGATGTGGATGGACAGAAGGATGGATGGGTGCACAGACGGATGGATGGACGGATGGGATGTGGATGGACAGAAGGACGGATGGATGCACAGATGGGTGGATGGACAGATGGGATGTGGATGGATAGAAGGATGGATGGATGCACAGATGGATGGATGGATGGATTGATGGATAGATGGGATATGTGGATAGATAGAAGGATCAATGGATAGATGGATGGATGGATGGAAGAACAGGTGGATGATGGATGGATGCGTAGATGGATGGATGGATGGGATATGTGGATGGACAGAAGGATCAATGGATAGATGGATGGATGGATGGATGGATGGAAGAACAGACGGATGCATGGATGGATGGAAGGACGGCTGGATGATGGATAGATGGATGCACGGACGCTGACACAGTGTGCAGGGGAGGGTGCTGCAGCCCCAGCCGCCCCACCCACCCTCACAGCCTGAAGGATACGATGGTGTCGAGCAGCAGGACGCCCAGGCTGCCCACGAGCCAGGGCAGGTGGTGCAGCACGTAGCTGCCTTCGCTCTGGCCCTCCTCGGGGTTTTTGAGCAGCACGCTCAGTCCATACAGCGTGTTCCCCAGCATCACCAAGGCGAACAGCGAGTACGAGATCCCCTGGGTCGACTTCCGCAGGAACTGGAGGCGGGAGAGGGGAGGGTCAGAGACCTCCAACAGTGTTCCTGTCTCTCTGGACCATGACTGTCCATGTGCCCGTCTGCCCTGTTACACTAAGCCGACTGCACAGGGTGTGACCAGCGCCCGACACAGGCCTGGGGCCCACACCGTCCCTTCCAGGGCCTGATTCCTCATCCCCGTTCCAACATCCTCGCCCAGGTCGGCAGGAGACTGGGGCTGCGCCACCCTGCCGGCCCCAAGCTGCCCGCTCCCCAGCCCCCTGCCAGCTCAGCTCAGCAAGCCCCCACGGCCCTGGCTCCTCGTCTCCTCTTCTGCCTCAACCTCTCGCTCCCACCTGACCCCCTTCCTCCCCGGGGCACACAGGGGTCCTGTACCCTGGACAGCAGGTCGGCATCTCGTGTCCGTTTCCAGAGGCAGACACTGAGGCTTGGAGAACCGGATTCAGGTACCCAAGCCAACGGTGAGGGCGGGCCAGACCTGCTCCACGAAGACCCCGCACCCCCGTGCTCGTCCTTCACCCAGGGACCAAGCTGCCAGCCGGCCCTGCCCACGGCCCTGCCACCCTGCCCACGGCTCACGTTGGTGCGGATCTGAGGCAGCCGGGAGAACAGGTACAGCGCGCTGGACACGGAGCCGATGACAAAGCCAATGATCTCCTTTCTCGTGAAGGGCTGAGGGCGGGGGAGGCTGCTCGGTGCCCCGCAGAGGCCAAGGGTGAAGGGCGAGGGCCCCAAGCTCCCTTCTGGGGAGCGAGCCCCCCGACCACATGGCCACGCGTGGGCCCCCCAACCCCACTCCGCCCTCTCACGCGCGCGTCTCACCTTATTGCTCGGTCCCACAGACAAGAGTGTGCGCCCCTGGAAGGCCTCCCCCGGGGCGGCCACTGAGCCAGCGGCTCTCAGCAGCGGGGTGGCGCACGCCACGCCCAGGATGAACAAGAGCAGGGAGTTGATGGGGGCAGACCCTGCACGTGAGCAGGGGGACGCTGAGGTGAGGGGTCTGAGCGCGGGCAGACAGACGGGGCTGAGTCCTGGCCTTACCCCTCAGTGGCTGTGAGACCTTGGGCAAGGGACCTAACTTCTCTGGGCTTTCATCCCTCATCCGCAGAATGGGTATGACGAGACTACCCTTCTCCTAGGGTTGTAAGGTGACTTGGTGAGGGCGATGGGGGCAGGAAGAGGGTTACAGAGTATGGACATGCTCATGAAGCCCCGCCCCACGGGCCTGGGTCGTTTCCTGTAAAGCCGGGGATCTGACCCTGGGGAACACTTCAGGGCAGCGACGGGCTGTGGGCCGGGTGCAGAAGAGCAGCCGACACTGCGCTCGCTGAAGGAGGCTGTGCGCACGACGGGGACGCCCGTGTTGCTGCCCGGGCGTGCTCACTGCCCTTGGTTCATCAGGGGATGAGGCCGCGGTGGTCAGATAAGGCCAGGGGAAGCTTTCCTGGGGTTCGCTGTGTCACCAGCAACGGGACACTGCCTTCTCCCAGCCTCCCAGGCCTCCCCCAGGCCCCCGACACCCGGGGCCCCCCGTACTCACACGGAGAGGGGCGCTTCTTAAACTTGTAATAGAAGTACAGCGAGAGCATCAGCAAGTCGGCCAGGACGTAGTACACGGCCGTGTAGGTCTGCAAGAGGGGGTGGGCCAGGGCGCTGGCGGCAGTCCCAGGCTCAGGGACCACACGCCAGCACCGGGCAGCTCGGCCTCACGCCGGCCGGGTGAGCCTGAGCTTCACTGCTCGGGACTTCCGTTTGCAGGTCCAGAACGGAGGGGGTCGCAATTCCTAACTTGGCAGAGCTATACATCAGGTAGGGGAGGGCCTGGCAGGTGCCCAGCCGGGCAGAGGGAGGGAACACTGGCAGGGATGACCGGGCAGCACAAATGGGAAGTGGAGGCTACAGTCCAGCCTGACCTGGAGCAGTTACTCACAGTCCCCTTTGGGAAGACAAGAGGTTCCTGATCTTGAGTCTCAGCTCCACCCAGTCACAGAAGGGTGATAGCCAGGCTTCCCATGGGAAAAGCTTCCTCTTCCAGGGCCCCAGGCCCTGAAAGCTTCATCAGGATCTTAGCATCTCAGAGGTCAAAGACCCCAGCCAGCCTCTGGTTTGATGTGCCCATTTTGTAGATGGGAAAACGAGGCCCACCAGAGGGCAGTGACCAGCCCGTTGTCATGTCAGGCAGCAGGCAGAGGGGGGCCGTCACTAGATGGAAGGATGCCTCTGCCATGGCTGTCCCTGGCAGCCCACCCTGCCGGGGGACCAGCCCACCTGCAGGGGCAGCTGGTCAGCGAGGAAGGAGCCAATGAGATTGCAGGAGTCTCCGCCGATCCAGCCCAGGAGGAACCACAGGGACAGGGCCTGGTCCATGTTGCCCGTCTTGCAGGCCTTGATGTACTGGCTGTGGGGGAGGAGGGAGACGTGGGTGGAGGAGGTAGACAAGGAGGAGGGGGTCGTGGGGGAGGAGGGGGTCATGGGGAGGAGGGGGGAGTCGGGGGAGGAGGGAGTCAGGGAGGAGGAGGGAGTCATGGGGGAGGAGCAGGGAGTCGTGGGGGAGGAGGGAGTCGGGGGAGAGGAGGGAGCTGGGGAGGAGGAGGGAGTCGTGGGGGAGGAGGGAGTCAGGGAGGAGGAGGGAGTTGTGGGGGAGGAGGGAGTCGGGGGGGGGGAGGAGGGGGTCGTGGGGGAGGAAGGAGTCAGGGAGGAGGAGGGGTCGTGGGGGAGGAGGGAGTCGTAGGGGAGGAGGGGGTCGTGGGGGGAGGAGGGGGTTGTGGGGGAGGAGGGAGTCGGGGAGGAGGAGGGAGTCGGGGAGGAGGAGGGAGACGTGGGTGGAGGGGGGCGAGGAGGGAGATGGGGGTGGGGGGGAGGAGGGAGTCGCGGGGGAGGAGGGAGACGTGTGCTCAGAGCTGTGACACCGCGTGGGGGGTAAATGTGGGAGACCAGGGCTGGGGGGCGCCGCACAGGGTTGACGGGGGACCGACCCCGCCTTGGGTGGCATCCTCATGGGCCTGTCTTCGCCCTTCAGGGCTTCTCACCGGGGAATCCCTTCCAGCCCAGCTCTCTGGGACGTGCACCCTGCTACAGTCAAGGTGGGGTACAGATTCCCCCCAGAGCAGGCTCTCACTGGGACCAGGGCTCAGAGGGTCCCGAAGCTTTGTGTCCCAGAGACCTGGGGTTCTCTCTTCTATGAAGGGGTCAGGGGTGGGGGGTGGCATGAAGGAAGGATGGCTGTGGCCGCTGCCCTATCTGCAGGGAGATGGATGATAAGATGGGCCAGACCTCGCCTGTTATCATCAAGGGCAGCAGAGAAGGGGCGAGGCTGCGGCTCTGTCTCACTACAGATGCCAAGGAGTCAAGTCCCTGTCGCAGATGGGCCTCTCTGGGGGTGGAAAGTCCAGGAACCAGGATTCATACCCCAGATCCCGGGCTCCAGCCCTGCTCTGAGTCATTCCAGAAGGGCCACCTGCCGCTTACGTTTCTCTTTAGTCGTCTGCATGTATTTAAATTAGTAAAAGGGACCACCTAAACAGGACCTCATCCCGATCGATCGCTGGAGACAGAAGGCAGGACAGCTGGGCCGGCCCTGGGCCTCCCCCGCGTCTCCTGCCGAGCGCCCCACCAGGCACCTCTGCGAGTCCGTGCCCCGCAGTTCCAGCCTCCCCCTCAAGGACCTTTCTTTTCTTTCTCTCTCATTTTTATTTATTTTCTTGGTCACACTGCGCGGCCTGTGGGATCTTAGTTCCCTGACCAGGGGTCGAACCCAGGCTTCCTGTGCTGGAAGACGGATCTTAACCACCAGACCGCCAGGGAAACCCTCGAGGATCTTCTGAAACCCCCATCTTGCCAAACTCTTTCAGAGCCTCCGACTGTCTTCGGCAAGGACTCCCGCCCTCCCGACCACATCCTGACCGGCCCCCAGGCCCGTAGGGCCCCCGCCTCTGCACTCTCCTCCTCCAAACTTCGCCTCGGCAGACGGCCCGCCAGCCCTCCTCTGCATCCTTCAGGAAACTTCAGTTCCTCCTCAGGCCCTTCTCAGATGAGAGCGCTGCTGGCGCCGGCCACCTCCTGCCGGACTCAAGCCTGCTGAGGGACGGGACCGTGTCCAGCACAGGCCTGGCCCTGAGGAGGCCCATAAGCTTGACACGGACCCGAGTAAAGTCCCTCCCAGGACACAGTGACTTGAAGAGTCTCCATATGTCTCAGGGACAGCCATTCCGTCACTCTCACAAAAGGCTGAGCCGTCAGGAGAAGCAGGCAGGTGGCTGCCTTTCCATCCTTACCTGGGGCTTCTCCCAGGCCTCTGATGCCCCGTCCCTGGTTAAACAGCCAGGCACAGGGCTGGCATCAAGCCCTTCTGGAAAGGAGATGCCTTAGCCCGCTCCTCGTGGCTTTGGGGACGCCCTCACCCCAGGACAGGAAGCCCCTCTCTTCCCTCCACCGGTCACCCAGCTCCGGCCAGCTTGCCTCCTCAGGGCCACCGAGCCAGCCGCCCTGACCCCACCGCTTGCCGACACCTGGCACAGCCTCCAAGGCAGCCTCTCTGCCTCCAGTCTCTCCCTGACCCTCTCACCCTCTTCCTCTAACGGGAGCTCTGCAGAGGCAAGGATGGGGTCGGTTCCAGCACATGTGGAGTGGCAGCTGGGACAAGGTGAGTCAGAAACACGTCAGGCTCCCAGCAGCATGCGGGACACAGGGTGCCGGTAGTCGTTTTAACACCTGAAGCTGGGACAACGGGGCGCCTCGTGCAGAGGAATGAGGTTGGACCCCTGCCTCACACCGCATACAAAATCCAGCTCAAGCTGAACCAAAGCTCTACATCAAGAGCTGATTTGTGATACCATGATTTATAACAAGAAAGATATATATTTGGTTTTCTTCCCTGCTCCCTACAAAGCTACTAATACCCCTGGAATGTCCTAAGGGTTGAGAGACAGAGAAAGAGAGAGAGAGGTGTCTTCTGTAGCGTTAACGAGGTGACTTTTGGAAAGCCTTTAGGTCGCCTGAGGATAAGGACCAACTGTGTGATCAGACGGTTAGGACCGTCTTTCAGGCTGGGGGCGGGGGCTGCCCTGCCCCCTTCACCACCTCCAGAGGGGGAAAGGCTGCAGAGTGAGCCCAGTCACTCATGACCAACGACTGTAATAAAGCCTCTATAAAGAGCACTTCGCTGAGTTCCGTGAGCCGCTCTAGCAAACTAATCAAACCTGAGGAGGGGTGGGGGAACCCCCGATCCACAGCGGGAGGTCCGAGCGCAGGGACAGCCTGGACTGGCCTCTGAAGTGGGGAGGAGAGAGCACTCTTCTGGGACTTGGAGGGCTGGTCCTTAACCTGTGGGATCTGAAGCCGTCTTCAGGTGTAGACAGCGTAAGAGCTGACTGCTTGATTGTGTGGGGAAAAGACACACATCGGACTTGGTGTCAGACTTGGAGAGATCTATATAAAACTCTTAGAAGAAAAGATAAGGGTGAGTCTTTTTTACCAGGATTAGGCCGTCCTTTTTTAGAAACTAGACCAAAAGCACCGTGGCGCTAATGGATGCGAATCCGCCTGAGCGCAGGAAACAGAAGAGGTGTGGGTCCAGTCCTGGGTGGGGGAGATCCCCTGGAGGAGGGCCTAGCAATCCACTCCAGTGTTCTTGCCTGGAGAATGCCCACGGGCAGAGGAGCCTGGTGGGCTGCAGTCCATGGGGTCGCAAAGAGTCAGACAGCACTGAAGCGACGGCACACGCATACACCTCAAAAGTATGAGCAACGAAAGGAAAACCAGCCAAACTGGACATCATCAAATGTTTGAAATTCTGCACTTCATGTGATACCATCAAGAAAGTGAAAAGGCAACCCACAGAACAGGAGAAAATCTTTGCAAGGTATACCTAGAATATATAAAGAACTCTTAAAACTCAACCACAAAAAGACAAATAATCCAACTGAAAAGTGGGCAAAGAATCTGAATAGACCTTTTTCCAAAGACAACAGAAGGTGGTCAGGAAGTACATGGACAGCTACTTAACATCACCAGCCATCAGGCAAACACAAATCAGAACTACAGTGAGATACCACTTCACACCCCCTAGGATGACGATAATCAAAAAGACAGACAATAACAAGTGTCGATGGAGATTCAGAGGAACTGGAACCTTCATATGCTGCGGGCGGGAACGTATAATGGTGCAAGCACTTTGGAAACACAGTCTGGCAGTTCCTCAGAAGATTAGACAGGACTTCCCTGGTGATCCAGGAGTTAAGAACCCACCTGCCAATGCAGGAGATGCAGGTTTCGTCCCTGGGCCAGGAAGATCCCTCGTGCCGTGGGGTGATTAGGCCCGCACACTCTAACAAGAGAAGCCCTGCGATGAGACGTCCACGCACCTGGACTAGAGAGCAGCCCCGATCATGACAACTAGAGAAAGCCTGCACGCAGCGACCAAGACCCAGCACAGCCGAAAACAAATCAAAAAGCATTTCACAGATGGAACACACTCACCAAGCGACCCAGTACACCCATATACTCGTAGGCATACACCGAAGAGAAGTAGACACACATGTCCCCACAAGAACCCATACGTGAACCTGCAGAGCGGCCTTAATCATACTGGCCAGAGCCAGAAATCACCCACGTGTCTATCAACGGACGAATGAACGAACAAAATGTATAGATGTACAACACACTACTGTTCAGACGAGAAACAGAATGAAGTGCTGGGGCTTCCCTGGTGGTTCAGGGGTTAAGGATCCGCTTTGCGATGCAGGGGATGCAGGTCTGACCCCTGGTCGGGCAGCTAAGCTCACGCATCACAACCAAGACCCAACACAGCCAATCAAACAAATTAAAAAAATAAAAATAAATATTTGTTAAAAAGGATGAAGTGCTGACACTCGCTACGTACAACGTGGAGGAACCCTGAAGGTGCGCTGAGCGAGAGAGGCCGGTCACAGAAGGCCACACCGCGGTACGAGCGCCTCACGCGAAGCGTCCAGAGCAGGTGCATCTAGAGACAGATGTGGACCGGCGGCTGGGCCGGGAGTTTTAGAGGGAAACGAGGAACGGCTCGTTTCTTTCCGGGTTTCTCTGCAGGGTGGTGAAAATGTTCTAAAACTGGCTGCGGTGATGGTGACGCAGCTCTGTAGATACTAAAACCGTGAACAGATACACGTAAGCGGGTGAACTCTACGGTGCACGAATGATCTCTCAGTTAAACCGCTTCTCTTTCTGCCAGAGGAGAAAGAGCATAAAACGTCCTGAAGGTGGAGAATGCTCTTACACTGCAGGGCCCTTGATGACCTTTCTGGCCTCACCTCTCCCTGCCCCCCTGCCCCCTTACTCCCTCGCACAGTGTGTAAAGGCCATGCTCATAGCAACCCTGTGAGGTAGGGAACAGTATTCTCATTTTACAAACGAGAAAACTGAGGCCCAGGGCAGTGAGCGGACTTACCGGTCCCGCCGGCTTGGTGTTCCCCAACCACAGCAGTGGCCACGCTGTTTTGTAATCGCGGCGTGCCCTTCCCCAGACAGTCTCAGGACAGAGGCCGAGCTGATGCGCCCCAGCCCTCCACTCCTCTGCCTCCTCTCTGACTGGCTGTGCAACTCAGAGCCAGTTACTTAACCTCTCTGGGTTTCCAGTAAAGATCGGATAGGAACTGTACGTATTTCACAGGGTGGTTATGGAGACTGTTGTTCAGTCGCTCAGTCGTGTCCAACTCTCTGCGACCCCATGGACTGCAGCACGCCAGGCCTCCCTGTCCATCACCAACTCCCGGAGCTCACTCAAACTCGTGTCTATAGAGTTGGTGATGCCATCCAACCATCTCATCCTCTGTTGCCCCCTTCTCCTCCTGCCTTCAATCTTTCCCAGCATTAGGGAAGACTCATCCAATGAGTGGGCTCATCACATTAGGTGGCCAAAGTATCGGAGCTTCAGCTTATGAGGATTAAATAGGGTGAAGATATGTCAGGTTCTTAGAAAAGAGCTGGGTACGGGGGGAACTCAGTGAACAGGTGGTATGATTATCATCTGCATGTCAGCATGGCTGAGCTCTGGGTGAGGTCTAGAGAGGGGCTTGCTGTGAGGCCCTCCGGGGGGGCTGGAAGTCAGTGAGTGGGGCTGGGGGGGCACACATGGTGTGAGTCTGGAGAGGCCCAGGGCCAGCCAGGCATCCCCTCCTCGGGGCAGCCCCCTGCCCACCCCATGCAACCCAGCCCCAGTGCTACTCACGGGAAGGTGGATGCCGCGAAGCAGAGGATGGACAGCAAGCCCAGGCCCACACTGGCCTTGTCCCAGGCGTCCTGGGCGCACTCGCCGAGCACGTCCCATATCCACTGGCTGGAGCCGTTGGGGCAGCTGGAGAAGTTGGAGGAACCCAGCTTCACCCAGACCATGGCTTCGGAGGGACCAGGGGAGGGAGCCTTGTGCTGAGGCAGGAGACGGCTCTGCGGGAGAAGAGAGGGACCTTCAGCCTCAGGAGGTCCGGTCCTCGCTGTGGTCCTGCCACTCTAAGCCCACCCCAGGCTTCCTGCCTGGCCCTGACGGAGCCCCTGAACCCCAGGACACAGTCAGGACAGACATCAGAGTGGCCACACACTGGCTCTGCAGTCAGACAGGTGCGTGCGAGTCCCCGCTCTGCCCGTGAACGCCACGACTTCAGGCAAGCCGCTCCGCCTGGCCATGCCTCAGTCTCCCCATCTGCAGGATGGGGTGATGACAATGCCTCCCCCACCCCATATACTCGTGAGGGTTCAGCGAGTTCGTAGATGTAGCGGGAGGATGGAGCCCTCAGACAACGCCGCCTGTGTTCTAGCTCTTGAACGTTTCCATAGTTTCCAGCCTTTCCTTCCTGTAAATCGTGCTGCGAGGGTCTGCTGAGACCAGGTGCTCTAGACACAGCCTCTCGTTTAAGGTACGGCTAGGGACTTCCCCAGGGTCCCAGGGGCTAAGCCTCCATGCTTCCAGTGCAGGGGGCCCAGGTTTGATCCCTGGTCAGGGAAGTTCCACAAGCCACGTGGCCAGAAAAATTAAAAAGTACGACTGTCCTGGGACTTCCCTGTTGATCCAGTGGTTTAGGACTTGGTGCTGTCACTGCTGGGGCCAGGGTTTAATCCCTGGTTGGGGAACTATCCCACGAGCCACATGGTGGACCAAAAAGAAAAAGAAAGAGTATAGTTGTCCGCCTATACTGGTCAGCTGAGGCAAGCAGCAAAGAAGGGCCAGGTGGATCCAGGTCACACAGGTGGCTGGAACTCAAGCGTGGCGCTCCCAAGCCACATTCTCCCAGCAGCCCGCGTGTGGGGGGAATCTGCTGGCAAGGAGCCGGGAGCCACTTCCCTGTTTTCACCGCCACCAATGCCAGGAGCTGGCGGGCTGCAGGGCCGGGTAGGGAAGTCCCCTCCAGGTTTCTGTCCCAGAGCAGTCACTGCTTAAGCGACAGTCCCAGGGGAGGGAGAGGAGGCGGGGCTGCCGGAGCGTCTCTGCTGGGCAGGATCAACCCCTGGTCGCTGAGCAGTTCGCCAGCTCTGCGCTCAGCACCATGTAAGCTTTTCCGCAGTTTGCTGCACACCAACTTCCCTCGTGGCTCAGCGGGTAAAGAACCCGCCTGCCAATGCAGGAGACACAGGAGACATGGGTTCAATCCCTGGGTCGGGAAGATTCCCTGGAGGAGGAAATGGCAACCCACTCCAGTATTCTTCTCTGAAAAATCCCATGGACAGAGGAGCCTGGCGGACTACAGCCCAAAGGGTCACAAAGAGTCATATGCAACTGAGTATACACACACACACACACACACAGCACACACACAACTCTGTGAAGCCGGGGCTACTGGTACGTCCATGAGGACCCGGGAGAGCGACTTGTGGCACCACACGTCTGTCCCTGGGCACAGCAGCACCCTCGTGCGGTCTGCCAGGGCTCCCCAGGGTCTCCTGCAGCCAAAGGCAGGCTTCCCCTTTTCTCACTGCACTCAGAGGGGCTTCCTCACCGAGGATAAGGCCTTCTCTAGTCACTTTCAGTTTCTGTTGGTGTCAGAAGGCCCAAGATCCTCATAAAACGACATCCGTAGACAAGGCTACAGACTCAATCCTATGTCCTTCCTGCCCCCAAGTTCGTGTGTTGAAACCTACCCTGCAGTACGATGGTGTTTTGAGATGCAGCCTTTGGGGAGTATTTAGGTCGTGAAGACAGAGCCCTTATGAATGGGATTAGTGCTCTTATTTAAAAAAAAGAAAAAAAGACCCCAGGGAGCTCCCTTGCCCCTTCTGCCAGCCGAGGACCCAGCGAGAAGACAGCCATCAGTGAACTAGGAAGTGGGTCCTCACCAGACACTGACTCTCCCAGCATGCTGACCTCGGACTTCCCAGGCTCCAGAACCATAAGAAATCAACATTTGTTTCTAAGCCACTCAGACCATGGTCCTTTGCTACAGCAGCCCGAATGGGCCGAGATACCCTGCTGGACCCTGGAACTGCTGAGGCCGCGGCAATCAGGGAGCAGCAGGCAGGGAAAGGAAGCAAGTTCGCTGCTTTTCTCGAGAGGCTCCAGGCTCTCAGCGCTAACGTGACTTGCCAGGGGGCCCTGGAGCTGGGGGTAAGGGCACTGCAGGTCACTGCCCGGCTGGTTCTCACCACAGTCCCTCCGGGGCCCCGCAAGAGGGGCTGAAAGCCTCGTCCCGTACCTCAGTGGCCCACCTTGAGCTTCAACACAGCTGAGGTTGGAGCCGTCTATCTTACATCCAGCCACCAGTGCCTGCAAGGCCACCCAGGTTGACACCCAGTCCAGGTAGGAAGGGCAGCACCAAAGGCACCTCAAAATCAGTCCTTTTGCTCCCCAACCACCCTGCCCCTGGATCGCCTCCTCTACCCTCTTCTTGTACAGTAGAACCCACACACCGCCGCAGGTCATCAGGGTAGGACACCGCCATCCTCATTAACTCCTCTGCAAGGGGAACACTGTCCTCATTTTAAAGATAAGGCTGAGTGGCCTTGCGCAAGTAACCGTCTGAGTCTGGGTATAAAATGAGGAAAACGATGCTCACGCTTTGGAGTTGCTGCACCGATAACACACACACAAAGCTCTTGGCCCAGGGCCTGATGCCACAGGAGCAACAGAAAATGAGAGACTAGCCTCTCAAGCACCCCGAGGCCACTCTCACCCCGTCTTTTCACCAGGTGAGTGAAGAAAGAGGGGCCTCCCTGATGGCTCCGTTGGTGAAGAATCTGCCTGCAATGCAGGAGACCAGGGTTCAATTCCGGAGTCGGGAAATTCCGCTGGAAAAGGGATTGGCTATCCACTCCTAGAAAGAAAGAAGGTGGAGGGCTTCCCTGGGAGCTCAGTGGTAAAGAATCCACCTACCAATGCGGGAGACACGGGTTCGATCCCTGGGCCGGGAAGAGCCCGCATGCTGCAGACTAAGCCGTGCACAACTACTGAGCCTGAGTTTGGTTTGTTGCAATGAGAGACAGCCTCTGCGCAGCAGTGAAGACCCAGACCAGCCAGAGCTAAATAAGACAGACAATAAACTGAAAAAGAGGGGCCACTGCAGTGAGAAGCTCGAGCACCGAACTAGAGAGTGGCCCCCAATGGCCTAACAGTGAAGACCCAGCACAGCCAAAAATACAATAAAATTATTTTTTTAAAAAAAAGGTGGACACATGCCTGGTGAGGGTGGGGGGGTGTCTTGAGGGATGTACTTGGGCTCACAGGGCCCAGGGCCCTGGGTGGGTGGTCCCCTGTCCATGCACGGGGCCGTGTGCAGCTCGAGGCTCAGGACACACACCTTTGAGACACACCTGAGCCCCGAACAGAAGGCGCTTTCCCCTGAGGGCCGCTGTGCATAGCACCTGTCACTCACAGGTTCTGATCCAAGTAGGAAGCCAGCCTGGGCCTACCTTCTGGCCAACAGCACCGAGTGAATGGACGTCCAGGGTTGACACAAAAGTTGCCCAGGTCTGTAGGTGTGATGAGGACCACAAGAGGAATTTTTTTTTTTTTTTAGAAGCTGTACTTCAGGGGTGCCTTATCGATGTTGGTGGTGCTTTTAATGTTATTGAAGCATAGCCGATCAGGGGTGCCTGTGAGCATGAAGGCCGCATGTTTGAACTTCAGGATCCGTGAGGCTGGGCTGGGGAGCAGGGATGTAAGAAGCTTCCCCAGCAGAGTCCGAGCCCTCGGATTCTGTGTACACGATCACACCTGAAGAACGGCGGCCCTGGAAAAGGCATCCCCTGCAACAGCCAAGCAACTCTTCCAGATCCCAATCTGAGCTGCTGGCCACTGAAGCTGCCTTTATCTACCAGATAAGTTCAAATGCCTTGAGACAGAGCTCCAGGGCACTCCAGATGCCCCTCCCCATCTCCTGTCCCTCCCTCTGGGCCTTCAGAGGCTCATCCCAGGTCTCCAGACTTATGTCTAGGCTGTCTGCTCCCCCAGGCTTCTCCCTCATCCTGAAGGGCATAATAAAAAGACACTAAGACCAGTTCTGGGACTTCCCTGGTGGCTCAGTAAAGAGTCTGCCTACAGTGCGGGAGACCTGGGTTCGATCCCTGGGTCAGGAAGATCCTCTGGAGAAGGAAATGGCAACCCACTCCAGTACTCTTGCCTGGAAAATCCCATGGACAGAGGAGCGTAGTAGGCTACAGTCCATGGGGTCGCAAAGAGTTGGACACGACTGAGCGACTTCACTTCAAGACCAGTTCTAAACTGTCCTCTCAGTACAGAGGGGCCTCACAGGAGTCGCTGGACAGCACCTGTCATCTCTTCCTCTGCCCTCCTCCACACGCCAGAAAAATGCTCATCAGAGTCCTCAGGGACCGCCGCTTTTAAGCTCACTCCTCTCTGTCATCCTAGATGGGAAACTTATTCTTAGAACCTAGACACAACAGCTGCACAGTAAAGGTTCAAAAAACAGCAAGAGACAGTCAGAGAGGGAGGTGGGGGCAGAGAGAAAGGAAGGAAAGAAGGGAGGAGGGAGAGAAACGAAGGAAGAGAGACCTAATCATCAGCTAACAGGTTGAGAAGAAAGCTCTCTGGAACTGACCTGCCTGAGGACCGCTAGAGTAGAATCCCTGGGCAAGCGACTGGGCCTCAGAGTTCCAACCTGTAAAACGGGGAATGATGTAAGTATCCACCTGGGAGGCTAGCTGCAGAGTTACATGAAATAATCCAGGCAGAGCGATCAGAATGGTGCCTGGCACAGATTAAGCACTCAGCAGAATATGGAAGGATGGTGTTATTCCCTTCTGGCTGAAGCATTCCCCTCCCCACCCCCCCACCCCCAGAGTCCCTGGCAAACAGCAGGCTTCAGCAAGCGCTGAATAGACAAGACCACGCTAGTCCTCATCCTTCCGAAGGCAGACTGCCCATGTAGGCACTTTGGAAACCTGTCCTAGGGATGGGGTAACAGGGAGCAATCTAGGCTCCCTGCAGACTTGGGGCGCATCTGAGCGGAGGAGCGTCCCGGCTAGGGGCTACCACCCATTCCAGCCTTCCAGGTCCTCGGTCACAATTCCCTTCGAGTGACTCAGCCCAGCACGGGGCCGCCTGTTTAGCGAAGATAATCATAGGGAAGCCGCTGGGATAAGCGCTCGTTCGCCACAAGGCCCTCTCCCCTGGCCCGCCCTCGGGGAAAAACAAAGCCGTCAGAACAGAAGGGGCCAGTCGGCCGGGATCGGGAGATAAACAACGGACCCAGACCCTAACTCTGAGCAAGGCTGGCCGGAGAGGTCGTGATGGTCGCTTCTGATGGGGGAGAGGGTGGGGAATTGGACCCCAATTCCAGTCCAGAAAGCCTGGCTCGAGGATCTCGCGCCCCAAGGTGGGGGCAGCAGCCCCCAGGGCCGTCCCAGAGCTGGAGGAAGGTGTTGGAAAGATGTGGCAGCGAAGGCCCGGGGTTCCTTCCCTGGCCCCTCGCAGCCCCAGCCTCAAATTCGGCTTACCGCGTCTAGATCGTCCGCACCGCCCGGCTTCTCGGTCCTCCGGCTTCTGCCTGGGTCAGCTGATCGGAGGCCCCGCCCCGTTCCGCCTCGCCCCGCCCCGCCCCGGAGCTGCGTGGCTCCGCCTCCCGAGCGGCCCTCTTGGCGGGGGCGGTCCCTGGAGGCGTGACCAGCGAGCCGGGCGTGCGGATGGGGCGGGGTGACGCCGGGCCCCGCCCCAGCGGCGGGTGGGCGGGGCCGCAGGCGCCCCAGCGCGCAGGCGCCGGCCTCATGCTGAGGACCTTGACTCGCGCGGTGGGCCGCGCCGCTGCCCGCTGCTCTCGTAGCCCCCAGCAGCCCGGGGAGCGCACCGCCGCCGCCGCCAACGCCATGTCTCGGTCCCCGCGGGCCGCCTCTGGCTCCCCGGCCCGGCCCGCTACCGTGCTGGGCACCATGGAGATGGGGCGCCGCATGGACTCGCCCGCCAGCGCCGCGGCCGTGCGCGCCTTCCTGGAGCGCGGCCACGCTGAGCTGGACACGGCCTTCATGTACAGCGACGGCCGGTCCGAGAGCATCCTGGGCGGCCTGGGGCTCGGGCTGGGCGGCAGCGGCTGCACAGGTAACGCCCGGTGCCCCGACCGCCTGTCCTCACCCAGCCGCGTGCCGCGCGGACCTTTGCGCAGGACGCCCACCCGACCCAGCCACACCCCCGCAGCGGCCAGGGCCGGCACCCCCGTCCGCTCCCGGGGCGCCGACCTCCCCTCGCCGTCCCACAGCTTTGTGGACCCCCCGCTCGCTCTTCGAGCTCCGTGCGCATCCAGTCCGGACAGCTGAAAGCGCTTTATCCAGACCACCTTCCCCTCCGCTCTTCTGGGGTTGCAACTCGGTAGCCCCCGAGCCTTACCCGAGCCTAGTCTAGTCCTTGCCTTCCTATCTCTGTTGCTTTCTTGGTGCTCCTCTCTGCGGCACTGGTCTCCAGCGCTGTGCCCTAACCCGCCTCCTACCCTGCCAGGTGCGCGTAACCGGTCCCCAGGCGCTCTGCCTACGCCCCTCTCCTCATTGCCTTCATTGCCGGTGCGCCCGCTCGAGCTCCCTTTTCTCTTCCCTTTTCTTTTCATCAGGCCCTAGACTTCGTTCATTTGGCAGTACCCCTGGCTCTCCCACTGTGAGCTCCAGCATTGCTCCTGGCGAGGCTGGCAGAGCAGGGGTGGTGGGCTGAAGAGTGGGGAGGTGTGAGAGGGGGTAAGGGCTTTCTGTCCACTTCTGTAGCCCCGTGCCAGCTTCTTATGGAGGTATAACCCGCCTCCAGGGAGCTCGTCGTCTAGTGGGGAAGACGGAAGCAAATGATGGCAGAGGAGCCTAGAAGAGGAAGCACTTTTAAGGGAGGAAGGCATGAGGGGCCCAGGAGGAGGACCTCGGAAAGGCTCAGAATGCCCTGGAGCTGGACCATCGAGGACCAGTTGTAGTTTGCTGGGCAGAGAATGAGAGAAAGGGGCGTAAGAGGTGGAGGGCATAGCTGTGCCAGGCCTGGTGTGTGGAAGAGTGGCCTGGAGGCAAGTGTGGCTTGAGTGACGTGTGTGGGGAGGGATGGTCCCTCATGGGCCTAATGCCATTGGGCGTGCCTCCTGTTTCATCCTGAGGCTCTTCCTTCCCAGCCCTTGTGGGTGGTGCCCTCTGGGTTCTCCTTAGATTCACAGCTTGGTGGATCTGCAGGACCTGGGAATGAGCATCTCAGACCCACGCTGTAGCTCACCTGGCTGCCTCTCTTGGCTAATGAATATCTGGTTCTTGAACTGTTTTTTCTCCCTCCGGCCCTTCCCCGCTTCCTTCTTTGAGGCCAGGTGCTCACTGAGTCCAAGTCCTCACGTTGGACCCAGGCAAAGTTCACACCAAGAATGCAGCAGGGGGAGTGACAGATGTGAGGATGGAGAAAATCTGGACTGGGAGCTGAGGGACTTGGTCCTCTCCTCTGAACCACCGAGTTGCCTTTGCCAAGTGTGGAAAGGACAGAATCCAGAGAGCTGGCATTCTTTTCATTTTCGTTGTTTGCTGCGTTGTGAGGCTGAGGCCTGGGTAGTTCCCAACCAGGGATCAAAACCCGTGCCCCCTGCAGTGGAGGCACGGAGTCCTACCTCCTGGACCACCGGAGACGCCCCAGAGGGAAGGCACCCTTCACAGCACTTCCAAGCTGCTTGCGTGACAGAGCACTCCCTTGTTCTGCTGGGGGTGGGGGTGCCTCCAGGAGTCTAGAAGGGAGAGGCCGCCGCCACTGCCTCTGCTCATCTCACCTTCCACCTCTCTCTCAAATGCACTGCCAGGGGCCATGTTCCGCAGCAGCATCTCTTTCCCGAATTCTTGTCGCAGCTTGTATACTTGTTCCATCTCCAGGCGTGTCTGTCTGTATGGCCAGAGTGAACGCAGCTGACTAGTTCAGTCAGGGAACCTTTGAACGATGGACGGGAATTGAGAAAACCCTTTGGAACTGGGTCTGGCCCCCTTCTCTTGTCACGTCCCGGCTCTCCCTGCCTGGGGCTCACGCTCTTATAACTCAGTATTCAACCGACTGTGCTTTCTCGCCTTTGCCCCAGTTCCCACCCTCTGAAACGTGCTTCCCACCCTTCCTTGGTGGCTGGGACTCTTTAGAGACTCAACTTCGGGGGTCAGGAAGCTCTCCCTGGAATTCCTCAGTTGGACACGCAGGTCTACTCTGGCCTCTACTGTGCTTTCCTGTTTAACATCAGCTTCTAGCCTGTGAGCGCCTTGAGGGCAGAGATGGGAGTGTGATTCGTTCATCTCTGCACACTTGGGCTCTGCCCCAGGCTCACCAGCCAGCAGTTGTGACTAATGGTGGCAGTGAACGTCAGGAGCTCACATGAGACCTTATTTAATCCTCATGCTGTCCTTACGAGGACAGATCCATTGTTATCACCCTCATGTTGTAGATTAGAGAATTGAAACTCAGAGAATTTAAGTAATTTCTCCAGGGTCATGTGGCTAGTAAGTGGTTACATTAACCAGGACATTCTTCCTGCAAAGCAAAAATTGCAACCAAGGCCAATCCCTGGGAGGGGAAGTCACTGAAGCCTGACAGCCTCCGGTCCCAGCTGGAGACGTCCCTCCAGCGGCTGCAGTGCCCCCGGGTCGACCTCTTTTATCTGCATGCGCCAGACCATGGCACCCCCGTGGAGGAGACGCTGCGCGCCTGCCACCAGCTGCACCAGGAGGTGAGGGCAGCCCCTGACTCCCCACCCTGGCCTGTCGGTGCCCAGAGAGCAGAGGCTCTGGGGCTGCCCCAGAGCAGAGCAGGGGACGGACCCCACGCCCAGGGTCCCAATCCCCGGGACTGGCGTTCTGGGCTGCGGGGGGATCTGACCGTGGCCTCTCCCCCGCAGGGCAAGTTCGTGGAGCTCGGCCTGTCCAACTATGCCGCCTGGGAGGTGGCCGAGATCTGTACCCTGTGCAGGAGCAACGGCTGGATCCTGCCCACCGTGTACCAGGTGAGGCCCGGTCTGCAGAGGCCCGTCTCCAGGGCACCTGCGACCCCAGGTCCTCTTGTGCCCCCTGCCCTCTCCAGAGCAGCCACTCCCCTGCTCCCAGCCTGTAGACGACCCCCGGGGGCCATCTGGCTGGCCATGGGCGCCCGCCCTCAGGCCCTGGCCCCGCTTCCTGCCTGCTTCTGGCTCTGCGGTCAGCCCGAACTCGCCTCCCCCTCCCCCCTGGCAGGAGTGCCCGGGCGTCACTTAGATACCTCTTCCTCTGGAGGCCTTTCCCGACAGCCCAGTGGGTCCTCCAGTCTCCAGACCCCACCTTTATGCATTGAGCGAGCATTTCTGAGAATCCGCCGTGATCACAGAAGCCGCCTCTATGTGATCATCTGTTCTGTCTTTTTTGTTTGTTTGTTTGGCTGCCTCGGATCTTAGCTGCCTCATACGGACCTTGCATTGTGTCCCATGGACTCTCTAGTTTCAGCTCTCGGGCTTAGTTGCCCGACCAGGGATCAGACTCGGGTCTCTTGCATTGCAAGGTGGATTCTTAACCACTGAACCATCAGAAGAGTCCACTCCGCTTTGTTTTTAACTCGACTCTGACATCTCTTGAAGCAGAGAGCTCACCGGATCCACGTGTGTTTGAGAGCTCAGGGTCCAGCCCACGGTTGGTGCCTGCAGATGTGTGTGGGATGGCAGAGCCAGGCCGCCGTCCCTTCCTGGGGCCCAGCACCATCTCCCCGTCCACCAGCAGTGACTTTGGAAACCATGCTGGAGTCCTGGGGGTCTTGACCGAAGACTTTGAGAGCAGGCTGGGGCTCCCCAGCCCGGCCCCCGCTCAGCTGGCCCTTCTGCCCACAGGGCATGTACAACGCCACCACCCGGCAGGTGGAGACGGAGCTCCTGCCCTGCCTCCGGCACTTCGGACTGCGGTTCTACGCCTACAACCCTCTGGCTGGTACGGGCTGTGCGGGCACAGGCTCCCCTGGGCGGGAGGGCCTTCCTGACCCCGTTTCTGCCCCTTCCTGACCCGGGAGAAGCCTGGCCCCAGACCTGGGAAGGGGAGGGCTTTGCCAGGACCTCCGCCCGTCCTGGTTCCCCCGCCATCACCCCCACTTCCGGTCCAGGCGGGCTCTGGGGGCAGTGCCTGGAGGTCTGACTGCAGCCTTCCCGCAGGAGGCCTGCTGACCGGCCGGTACCAGTATGAGGACAAGGACGGGAAACAGCCCTTGGGCCGCTTCTTTGGGAACAGCTGGGCAGAGGTCTACAGGAATCGGTGAGCTGGGGGCGTCAGGACGGGCGGGGCCGGAGGGTCCCCATAGTCTGAAAATGGGGCGTCCCTGGGGCTGCTTTCCTTTCAAGGCCTTCCCTTGCTGCCTGGACCTAGCTCTCTTGATTCCTGGAGGAATTAGGAAACCCTCTGTAAGGCTTCGTTTTGTTTTCTTGGGACCTCCGTGAGGAATGCCGACCCCTGGGCCTTATGGCCAACCTTCCAAATCGTAACTCATGCCTAAGAAGTGCTGATCACCTGCCAAGGGTCAAAGACAGGGCTCCGGGTGGAGGAACAGGAGGCCTGGGGCCGGGCTGTGCCCCTGTCCTGGCTTCCTGTTACTCCAGGTAAAGTAAGGGCAGGTTTGAATTCTTAAGAGTAGAGACATCCTTGAAGTCTCTGGTGAGGGAGCCAGCGTCCTGGGTGGTTCTGTTGCCCAAAAAAGCAGGAGACCCCCTGCTTGAGGGGACCCTGGCCCCTCCGTGCTACAGGGGCTCCCTGGGTGGACTCTTAGGCAGTGGCCCCCTGTGTGACCCTGTGGTCCTGACCCCGTGCTACCATCCCCTCCTGTCCAGCTACTGGAAGGAGCACCACTTCAAGGGCATCGCCCTGGTGGAGAAGGCCCTTCAGGCTGCGTATGGCACCAGCGCCCCCAGCATGACCTCAGCCGCCCTCCGGTGGATGTACCACCACTCCCAGCTCCAGGTAACCTGTCCCCCCGCACCCCCCACAATATCCCTGGACGCCCTGCCCCTGCTCTCTTTGAGGAGCCAGCATGATTTCTAAGTCGTTTTTCCCTCTGAAATCTCTCTCTGGTCCAGTTCTCAGGCAGCCTTCCTGTTGTTCTGGGTAGCTGCCGAAGAACCAGGCCCTGTCGCGAGGGCTTTACAAGCATGGATTGAACGATTGCTTAGGCCTGATGAAGTGGGATATTCCAGTTTTACCAATGAGCAAACAGCTGTGAACGGGAGAGAAAGTTATAGTCACGGACTTGATCTACAGCCCGCTGGTCCTGCTCCTCTTGGGGTGTGGGGGTTCCCTGTCTTTGGTGTCCCCTGTCTTCCTGGCTAACACTTTTCTTCAGCTGCAGCCATACACAGTTGCATAGTCCCTGGCATGTATACAGCAGGTTTTCAATAAATGGGAGTTAGGAGCTTTGTGTAATTTCTCATTCCCATAAGCACAGGGAAACTGAGATCTGAGTCTTGGGGGCTAAAAAGCTAAACCGAGTTTACTGCTGATGTCAGAACTGGACTCTAAACTGAGGTCTGAATGAGGGTGCACGTTGCGTCAGCAGGACAGAAGAAGGCGGGTTCGGGGTCACACAGTTAGGGTCCTTGAAGGCACCGTGAGTGCTTTGTACAGCTGTGTAGGGTGTAAAGAGTATGCCCAAGCCCAGGCCTTGGCAGGGGCGGGGCTGGGCGGGGGTGTGTGACGGGGTCTCTGTGGGGCATCAGTGTGTGACGTCTGGCCGTCTCCCCTTGCAGGGTGCCCACGGGGACGCGGTCATCCTGGGCATGTCCAGCCTGGAGCAGCTGGAAGAGAACTTGGCGGCCACTGAGGAAGGGGCCCTGGAGCCGGCTGTCGTGCAGGCCTTTGACCAGGCCTGGCGCCTGGTCGCCCACGATTGTCCCAACTACTTCCGCTAGGCTCCTACCCGGATCAGGCGCCGAAGGTTTCTTCCTTTTCTGTCGCCTCTTCTGCTCTCTCCCTGGCCGGTCTCTGCCTTAAGCTGACTTCGCGTGGTCTTTCTCCATCGTCTGGATCCACGGTTATTTTTCTAGACCCCTGCCTCACTCCCAGTTGCCTTCACGATGCGTAACGCCTTGGGCTGAGGCCCTTGGGCATTTCCCGTCTGAATAAAGCCAACACTAGACGTGCCTGTAGCCCAGTCATGAGCGGACCCCGTAGGCTTCTCTCCTCAGCTGTTGGGACTTGTCCCCTCCCTGCCTGGGCCTTCCTGCCTGAGGGGTGGAACCGTGAGCTGGAGCCACCACGGGGCAGAGGCGGCGGGGGGTGGCTGCAGGCCGTCCCTCACGTGCCCACGTGACAGAGGGAAAGAGGGCCGTCCACCCTGCGGTGGATTTTCTCTCTGAATTATCTCACTGAATACTCAGAAAGGGAGTAATTTGGACAAAAACCTTCCAAGAAGGATAAAAACCCCCAGGATGCTGCGGGGCATTTTAACGCACAGTCGCCTCATCAGCGACTCTCCTTTGCTCCCGCCTTCTGCTCATCCTCAGATTCTCCACTCTGCTGCTGGGTCTCCTTCTTGACGGGAGTGGCATTGGCAGTCAGGAACCCCACTTCCCTCAGCAAGTCCCTATTCCGCGTAGGAAGTACCCAAGACTGGAGAAGAAACGCAATCCCAGGCCTGGTGGCTGCTGTCTGAACATGCCCAGGGCAGAAAAATCACACCCTGGGCGAGGGGTGGGTCGTGGGCCAAGCAGCAGCAGGTGGTGAAAGGGGCTCAACTGGGAAATTCAGACGAACCCACCAGTCAAAGACTCTTTGTTGGACTTCCCTGGAGGCCCAGGGGTTAAGAATCCATCTGGCAGGGGACATGGGTTCAATCCCTGGTCAGGAAGATTCCACAAGCTGTGGGGCAAGTAAGCCCATGTGTTACCCTTGTACCCTGGAGCCGTGCTCTGCAACAAGAGGAGTCACCCCTCTCCACAGCTAGAGAGAGCCCGCGCGCAGCGCCAACGCCCGGCACTTAAAAAGGACGCATTTGAATCAGTTCTAATGAGCTGGATGAAACTGGAGCCTATTCTACAGAGCGAAGTAAATCAGAAAGAAAAGCACCAATACCATATACTAATGCATACATACGGAATTTAGGAAAGATGGTAACGATGACCCTGTATGTGAGACAGCAAAAGAGACACAGAGGTAAAGAGCAGTCTTTTGGACTCTGGGAGAAGGCGAGGGTGGGGTGATCTGAGAGAATAGCACTGAAACATGGATATTACCATATGTGAAATAGATCGCCAGTCCAGGTTTGATGCATGAGACAGGGTGCTCAGGGCCGGTGCACTGGGACGACCCTGAGGGATGGGATGGGGAGGGAGGTGGGAGGGGGGTTCAGGATGGGGGACACACGTACACCCATGGCTGATTCATGTCAATGGATGGCAAAACCACCACAATATTGTAAAGTAATTAATCTCCAATTTAAAAAGTTGAAAAATTGAAAAATAAAATTTTAAAAATGTGAAAAAAAAGGGACCCAGCACAACCATAAATAAATAAATTTTGAAAAGAGATTCTGTTCAAAGGAAGGTCCTACTCACAATCTATTAATGAAAGGAGACACACACCCTGCAGGTAAAGTCTTCCAACAAAGACACCCTCCTCTGTCTTCACCTATAATAAAATGGATGCTTCCCCAAGTGGGGGAATTACCCTCCTCGTATTATTATTATTAACTATTTTGGTTCTACCAGTTTATTGCTACCAACCCATCTCCCTCCACCCTCACGCACACATGTTCAGTCATGTAGCCGCATGGACTGCAGCCCGCCAGGCTCCTCTGTCCACAGACTTTTCCAGGCAAGAATACTGGAGTGGGTTGCCGTTTCCTTCTCCACCTGCTCATATTAATCATAATATAAAAATTACTGTTGCACAGCAAACCACCCCAAAATTCTGTTGCTTAAGATGACAAAATCTGAAACACCTAAGAAGATTCAGTGCAATTTCTATCAAATATCTTAAAAAGATCAAGTACAAAACTATAGTCTATTTTTTAAGGAAGAATAATAGCTCTTCTGTGCTGATGCACCCCCTGCCTTAAGGGAGGAAACACAAAACCTGAGAGGTTTATGCTGAGGTGGAGGGAATGTTCTGTAAAATTCTGTGGCCTGTTGATAAAGGGATTGGTACTGTGACCTGAAAGTGAACTCACCATGAGAACTTCAGAGGATGTCGTCTCTAAAGTGCAGTGGCCATTCCCTGACTGAACTCCATAGTTTGATAAGTGCATGTGGAATCTGTTGAGGCAGTCTGAGCTCGGACTCAGACACAGAGTCCAGACACAGAGCATTTTGGAATGGAGTGAGCTTATTAAGAGCAAGGAGCAGAGATACCGAGGGCGCCACGAACCCAGCAGGGCGGGTCGACCTCCTGACGGGCCAGGGAGAGCTGAGGGGCTGCTTCAGAACGCTGGGCTGGCTCAAGGGGGACCCGAGGCTGTTCCTGGAACCCACCTACAAAACCTCTGGCCAACTCAATACAGTAATAAACAACGAGGGTCACACACCCCGACTGGTTACATTTCATCCCAAGAATACAGTTTGCTTTATATTTGCAAATCAATCAATGCTGCAGTGACATCAATCAGTTCGTTAGTCAACTCTATTGGTCAAAGGTTTTTGTAGGTAGGTTCATGAAGACTACTGGGGTTTTTTGCTGAGTCATGCAGTAAGTGCATTTTTAACTTTATAAAAACTCACTTATCTGTTTAAAAGGCTAAACATGAAAAAGGTTAAAAGTTATATTTATCCTCACATTTACCATTTCCAGCACTCTTCTTTTTGTGCGTGTGTAAATCCAACTTTTCTTCTGTCTAAAGAATTTTTCCAAATATTTGCTATAGTGAGAGCTGGCTACTATGCATTCTCCCCAACTTTGTCTGAACAAAGTCTTTAGTTTGCTTTCATTTCTGAAAGGTGTTTTTGCTTGAGTTCTTTCAGGACTTTAATACAAATGCTGGCTGGAGCTTTTGGCAAGTCCCAACAAGAAAACCACAGAGCTGAGTTCTGGGCCCTGCAAGGTGGCAGGAAAAGTAATCAATATAGTTGAGTGTGCTAACACCAGGGACTTCCCAGGCGGCGCAAGTGGTAAGGAACCTGCCAGCCAGTGCAGGAGACAAACAGGGGTTTGATCCCCGGGTTGGAAAGATCCCCTTGGAAAGATCCCCTGGAGGAGGGCACGGCAACCCACTCCTTTATTCTTGCAGAGAATCCCATGGAGGGAGGGCTCCTCCCTCCATGGGATTCTCTGCAAGACTGGACTATGGGCTACAGTCCATAGGATCCCAAAGAGTCAGACGTGGTTGAAGCAACTTAGCATGCACACATACTAGCATCAAAGAATAAAACCCTTATGATTATCTCAATAGATGCAGAAAAAGCATTTAACAAAGTTTAATACCCATTCATGAAGGAGAAAGAAAAAACCCTCAGCAAAATAAGAACAGGGAATTTCCTCAAAATGAAAAAGGGCGTATTCAGAAAACATATAGCTGACATTATAGTTAATAGTGGAACAACTCTCCCTCTAAGATTGGTAACCAGGCAGGGATGTCTGCTCTTGAGGCAGCAGGTAGATGGGTCCCATCAGGACAAACCGATTAGACAGTCATTCCCTGTGAACCGAAACTCCAAGATGAGGAGAGCAGGACAGTGAAGAGAAGTAGCCGGACCCTGCCCAGACCACATACTTCTCATTCTCGAAGTCAGGGGACCTTCCCAACCGCACATGCGCAGAAGGGCTCCTTGGAGGTCAAACCGGAGTGATATCAAGGGATACGCCACCCGTAGGCCTTTGCGGTAGACTCCGTCTTGGCTAAGAGATGCGTGCGCCCGCATGGAAGGATCCTGAGCGACACTAACTGGACTGTGAACCAGGCAAATCAAAAGGACTGGCCAAAGGAAGCCCGGAAGACAAGCCTGATAAAGTAATCCAAACCGCCACAGGGGGCCTCTCTCTCTGAGTCTGCCAGCCTATCTACCCACATGTACTGTACTCTTTTCCCACCTAAAAAATACTTTCACTACTTTCCGTCTCTGTGGGAATCCTTTTCTGCAAAACTGAAGGGCCAGGGCCCTTGTCCGTGACCGCCGGTCTAGTGGTTAGGATCTGGTGCTCTCAGCGCCGCAGCACGGCCTGAGTCTCTGACTGGGAACCCAAGCCCCGCTTCGAGCCATTGCAGGGCGAGGCTGCCAAGGTCACTCCCACCTCTCAGTCAGTACTGTGCTGGAGACGCTAGAGATGCCGATATATGCCAGTGTGCATGCGTTGCAACAGGCAACTTCTTACGTAACTACAAAGCCACGGTCACACTAAAAATAAACCAACAATTCTTTTGTGTCACTTAATACCACATCTGTATTCAAATATCCCTGATTGTTTTTAAAAAGTTTCAGGTGGCTTCAGGACTTCCCTGGTGGTCCAGTGGTTAAGACTTTGTGTTTCCAATGCAGGAGATCAGAAATTTAAAAAAAAGAAGTTTCAGTTGGCTTCCATTAGGATAAGACATGGTTGACACATTACATTTGGTTGTTATGTTTCAAAAGTCTGGTTTAAACTTCAGCAGTCTCACCGCTTTTCATGCATCTGTTTATGGAAGAGACCCACCACTTGGCCTATAGAACATCTCACACTCTTTTTGCATAGTCATAGTTTGATTTAACTTGTTCCTCATATTTTGCACCAAATGGAAGTGCTAATGACTTGCTTATATTCTAGTTCAACTCTTTTTTTCCCCTGTTAAGAATGCTTCATCAGTGGTCCTGTGGACTTCCTAATGCGTACCATCAAGGAGATACGAACAGCGTGGGTGATCCGCTCCTAATGCTGCTGACGAGCAGTGGGCCGTGTGGTGCCAGCCTGCTCCCTCCACGTCGAGTTCCCGGTCGTTCATTTTAGGGTTCGTTGCAGGAAGGGCTACCCTGTCCAGGGTCCGAGAACGAGCTCTTGTCTAACACCCGGGAATGAACTGTCCGAGGAGATACACATGCCCTCAGAGCAAGGGGCTTTACTGGGAAGGGGCATCTGGGTGGAGAGCAGGTCAGGGAACCCAGGAGGACTGCTCTGCCACGTGACCTGCAGTCTCGGGCTTTACAGTAATGGGAAGAGTTTCTGGGTTGTCTCTGGTCAATCATTCTGACGCCGGGTACTTCCTGGTGGCACATGCATTGCTCAGCCAAGATGGATTCCAACAAGGAAGATTCTGGGAAGTTGGTAGGACATACAGATTGGCCTCTCCTCTCTCCTTTTGACCTTGCCCAGATTTTTCTGGCTGGTGGTGGCTTGTTAGTTCCTTGTTTCTTACCAGCACCTTCTGTCCTAAAATAACTCTTGCAAATGCTCACTCTGGTGCCTGGTCCAAGGGTGTGGTTTCAGTCGTATCTCCCCTAACAGTTTCATCTACTGATGGTCTTTGCCTGAAATCAAGATAGAATTTTTAAGTCTCAGATTATGTTGCGTACATGCTAAAAACAGATCTTAGAAGTGTAAGTTTAATATATATGACCTTCTGACGACAGTTGGCCCCTGAACAACATAGGTTTGAACTGGGCAGGTCCACGGATACACAGATATTTTATTCAGTAGTAAACACTTCAGTACTGCACAATCCAAGGTTTGCTGAACCCCAGGATGTGGAAGAGGGAACCACGGGTACTGAACAGCCTCACACGCAGAGGGCTGACTCTAAATGCAGATTTTCGACGGTGCAGGGGGTCAGCGCCCCTCACCTGGTTGTTCAAGGGTCAGTTGTACTTGGTTTTTTTTCCTTGCTGTACCATGTGGTCTGCGGGGTCTTAGTTCCCTGACCAAGGATTGAACCCGGGCCCAGGGCAGTGAAAGCAGAGTCCTAACCACTGGACTGCCAAGGAATTCCCCCAACCGTAATTTTAAATGAGAAGTAAAGTACAGGTGTTCTTTTTATAATTCAACTTTTTAATTTTTGAGAAAGTTTTAGATTTATATGCAGTTGTAACAAATAATACAGAAATGCCTTGTACTGTTTTCCCAGTTCCCCCATCTTGTAAAATTATACTACGCTGTCATAACCCAGATACTGGCATTGACACAGTCTGTACACGATCGTTGTTAAGTGGAGTATCCTATAAATGTTGATTAGATCCTGCTTTTGGTGACTCCTTTGAGTTATTCTATGTCCTTGATGATTTTTCTGAGTAGCTATTCTACCAGTTGTTGGGAGAGGGGTGCTGAAGCCTCCGATAATAGAGGCGGATTTGTCTCTCTTCATTTTCAGGTCTATCGGTTTTTGCTTCGCATACTTTGGCAGCTGTTTGGTGTTTAAATATTTAGGACAGCTGTTCCTCAGTGTGTTGAGCCTTTTCCTCATTACATAGTATCCCTCTCTGTCTCTGATAGTTTTCTTTGTTCTGAAGTCTGCATTCTTAGACACTGCTGTAGCCATGTTGATCAAGCCATTGTTCTTGATCAATACTGTCACTGTATTTCTTTCTCCACCCTCTTACTTTCAGTTCACCTGAATCATTATATTGTAAGTGACTTTCTGTAGAAAATCTGTAGTAAGGTCATTAGGCAATTTATTTATGTATTTGGCTGCACCCGTCCTCACTGCGGCCTGTGAGACCCTGAGCTGAAGCACGTGAAGTCCTGGTTGTGGCATGCAGGGTCTGGTCCCTGACCAGTGATCAGACCCAGGCCCCTGCAGAGTTTTAGCCACTGGACCACCAGGGAAGTCCCAAGTTTTTGCTTCAACCATCAAGTGTAACTCAGGACACTTTTAAGAGAAGGAAAACCTATCGTATTTATCCATGTTTCGCTTACCATGTTTTTTCTTCCTTCGTGATGTTCCAGGATCCCTTCTTTCATCATTTTCTGTTTGTGTAGAGAATTTCCTTTACCAATTCACTAAGGATTGACCTGCCAGCAACAAAGTCATAATTTTTCTTTATCTGAGAATGTTTTGATTCCCCCTTCATTCCAGAAGGATATAGTGCTGGGTATAAGATTCTAGGTTGATGATTCTTTTCTTTCAGCACTTGAAAAATTGTTGCACCACTTCCATCTTTTCTCAGTATTTGGTTTCATGGGCTGTGCTGAGGGGATCACACGTTTCATTCTATGGTGTTTGTGGCATGCAGTAAGCAGTTATTGTCCAAAACGTTTCTGTCTTCCCAGGATGCCCCTTTCCTAGCTTTTGGCTAGAAAAAGCAGGCTTTTGTTGGGGCTTTTTCTATCTGTGTCAGTATTTCCAGGTTGTTGGCGTCTTCAGCTCTAAGTCTAGGATATAAGAGACAAAAAGAAAACTCAGGAAAATTATCTCGGTCATTCCTTGGGTTCTGAGGTCCCTAGCTAGTCTGACTTCTTCTTTCCACCTTTCAGAGTCTTCTTATATTTGTGTTACACATGTTGTCCAGGATTTTTATTTGTACTTAGTAGGAGAAATAAAAGGAAACATATGACTATTTTATCTTCCTGTAAGCAGGAAGTTTTGCTAAAACTAAAGTTACAAATATAATTTTCGTATAATTTAGCAATCCCACTTCTATACATGTGCCAAAGAGAAATGAAAACATATTTCAGGCACTTCCCTGGTGGTCCAGGGGCCAGGACTCCAAGTTCCCGATGCAGGGGCCTGGGTTCAATCCCTGGTCAGGGAACTAGATCCCACACGCCACAACCAGGACCCAGCACAGCCAAATAAATAAATAAAAATAAATATTTAAAAAAACATATGTTCAAATTTATTGTTGTTTTGTTGCTCAGTTGTGTCCAACTCTTTTGTGACCCCATCATCTGTAGCTCACCAGGTTCCTCTGTCCATGGAATTACCCAGGCAAGAATACTAGAGTGGGTTGACATTTCCTTTTCTAGGAGATCTTCCCCACCCAGGGGTCAAACTTGTGTCTCCTGCGTTGGCAGGTGGATTCTTCACCACTGAGCCACCAGTGGGTGCTACGTCGCTTCAGTCGTGTCCGACTCTTTTGTGACCCCATGGACCGCAGCGCGCCAGACTCCTCTGTCCATGGGATTTTCCAGGCAAGAATACCGGAGTGGGTTGCCGTTTCCTCCTCCAGGGGATCTTCCCCACCCGGGGATGGAAACTGCAGTATTAAGTCTCCTACGTTGGCGGGTGTGTTCTTTACCACTAGTGCCACCTGAGAAGAGAACCTCAGTATTCAAATACTTACACGCTAATGTTTATGTCAGTTCATTCACAAGAGCCCCAAATTGGAAACGACTAATCAACTTGTGGTACATTCATACAATGGAGTATGGTATCAGTTCAGTCAGTTCTGCAGACCCCACGGACTGCAGCATGCCAGGCCCTCCTGTCCATCACCAAAACCCAGACTTTACTCAAACTCATGTCCATCGAGTTGGTGACACCATCCAACCATCTCATCCTCTGTTGTCCCCTTCTCCTCCTGCCCTCAATCTTTCCCAGTGTCAGGGTCTTTTCAAATGAGTCAGTTCTTTGCATCAGGTGGCCAAAGTATTGGAGCTTCAGCTTCAACATCAGTCCTTCCAATGAACACCCAGGACTGATCTCCTTTAGGATGGACTGGTTGGATCTCCTTGCAGTCCAACAGACTCTCAAGAGCCTTCTCCAACATCACAGTTCAAAAGCATCAATTCTTTGGCACTCAGTTTTCCTTATAGTCCAACTATCACAGCCATACATGACTACTGGAAAAACTATAGCCTTGACTAGATGGACTTTTGTTGGCAAAGTAATGTCTCTGCTTTTTAATATGCTGTCTAGGTTGGTCATAACTTTCCTTCCAAGGAGTAAGCATCTTTTAATTTCATGGCTGCAGTCACCATCTGCAGTGATTTTAGAGCCCCCGAAAATAAAGTCTGTCACTGTTTCCACTGTTTCCCCATCTATTTGCCATGAAGTGATGGGACCGGATGCCATGATCTTAGTTTTCTGAATATTGTTTTAAGCCAACCTTTTCACTCTCCTCTTTCACTTTCATCAAGAGGCTCTTTGGCTCTTCTTCGATTTTTGCCATAAGGGTGGTGTCATCTGCGTATCTGAGGTTATTGATATTTCTCCCAGCAATCTTGATTGCAGCTTGTGCTTCTTCCAGCCCAGCATTTCACATGATACACTTCACATATACGTTAAATAAGCAGAGTGACAATATACAGCCTTGACGTACTTTTTTTCCTACTTGGAACCAGTCTCTTGTTCCATGTTCAGTTCTAACTGTTGGTTCCTGACCTGCATACAGATTTTTCAAGAGGCAGATCAGGTGGTCTGATATTCCCATCTCTTATAGAATTTTCTACAGTTTATTGTGATCCACACAGTCAAAGGCTTTGGCATAGTCAATAAAGAATGAGAATAGGTAAAATTAAAATAACTTTCGAAATCAACTAGTTTACCATCATGGTTGATGGCTACACTACTCCACTGTGCTGAATGATGCTTTCTTATCAGGGGACAAATCTTGTAGGCAAGATACATAGAGCCACTCATTTGGGTAAAGCAGAAGTTGAGATGTTCTCTTGTCTCTATAGGGTGAACAGCTACTTATTCATGAAAATAGCTGCTAGAGCCTTGGGGACCAGTCTCTGTCCTTGACTGAATCTTCTAATATATCACCATTCTTCTCTGGACACAACCCAACTTTGTTGCTGTTGTTCAGTAGCTAAGTTGTATCCAACTCTTTGTGATCTCATGACTGCAGCACACCAGGCTTCCCTGGCATTTACCACCTCCTGGAGCTTGCTCAAACTCATGTCCATTGAGTTGGTGATGCCATCCAACCATCTCGTCCTCTGTTGTCCCCTTCTCCTGCCTTCTATCTTTCCCAGCATCAGGGTCTTTTCCAGTGAGTTGGCTCTTTGCATCCTAAGTACTGGAGTTTCAGCTTCACCATCAGTCCTTCCAGTGAATATTCAGGACTGATTTCCTTTAGGATGGAGTGGTTGGATCTCCTTGCAGTCCAAGGGACTCTCAAGAGTCTTCTCCAGCACCACAGTTTGAAAGCATCAATTCTTTGGCACTCAGCCTTCTTTAGGATCCAACCCTCACAGTTATACATGACTACTGGAAAAACCATAGCTTTGAGTAGATGGACCGTTGTTGGCAAAGTAATGTCTCTACTTTTTAATATGCTGTCTAGGTTGGTCATAGCTTTCCTTCCAAAGAGCAAGTGTCTTTTAATTTCAAGGCTGTAATCACCATCCATAGTGATTTTGGAGATCAAGAAAATAAAATCTGCCACTGTGACCTAACTTACATGGTTTTGATTCAGAAAGAAGTTATTAAGGATGAGAATGTTGAACTGGAGAATTAGAGCTTCCTTCTAAATCAGACAATTTCTTACTAGAGTCTAGTAATAGATTAGCTCAAAGGGTATGCGTGATTCAGCAGAAGGCTCAACTTCAAAGTTCAGGGAACAACAAACACCATCAGTATCTCAATGCCAAAGCCTCTAAGCAGTGATGAGATTATTATGCTGCTGCTGCTGCTAAGTCACTGCTGTCGTGTCCGACTCTGTGCGGCCCCATAGATGGCAGCCCACCAGGCTCCCCTGTTCCTGGGATTCTCCAGGCAAGAACACTGGAGTGGGTTGCCACTTCCTTCTTCAATGCGTGAAAGTGAAAAGTGAAAGTGAAGTCACTCAGTCATGTCTGACTCTTTGCGACCCCACGGACTGCAGCCCACCAGGCTCCCCCGTCCATGGGATTTTCCAGGCAAGGGTAACGGAGTGGGTTGCCATTGCCTTCTCCAGAGATTATTTTAGTCACCTATAATTCTTTGGGGTTTGAATGAGATAGAAAGTAGAGCTTGATTTACTGCCATCTAGAATGCTTTCATAAGGGATTTGATTTAGGTCATACCTGAATGGTCTAGTGGTTTTTCCTACTTTCTTCAATTTAAGTCTGAATTTGGCAATAAGGAGTTCATGATCTGAGCCACAGTCAGCTCCTGGTCTTATTTTTGTTGACTGTATAGAGCCTCTCCATCTTTGGCTGCAAAGAATATAATCAATCTGATTTCGGTGTTGACCATCTGGTGATGTCCATGTGTAGAGTCTTCTCTTGTGTTGTTGGAAGAGGGTGTTTGCTATGACCAGTGCATTTTCTTGGAAAAACTCTATTAGTCTTTGCCCTGCTTCATTCCGTATTCCAAGGCCAAATTTGCCTGTTACTCCAGGTGTTTCTTGACTTCCAACTTTTGCATTCCAGTCCCCTATAATGAAAAGGACATATTTTTTGGGTGTTAGTTCTAGAAGGTCTTATAGGTCTTCATAGAACTGTTCAATTTCAGCTTCTTCAGCATTACTGGTTGGGTCAGAGACTTGGATTACCATGATATTGAATGGTTTGCCTTGGAAATGAACAGAGATCATTCTGTCGTTTTTGAGATTGCATCCAAGTACTGCATTTCAGACTCTTCTATTGACTATGATGGCTACTCCATTTCTTCTAAGGGATTCCTGCCCACAGTAGTAGATATAATGGTCATCTGAGTTAAATTTACCCATTCCAGTCCATTTCAGTTTGCTGATTCCTAGAATGTCAACATTCACTCTTGCCATCTCGTTTGACCACTTCCTATTTGCCTTGATTCATGGACCTGACATTCCAGGTTCCTATGCAATATTGCTCTTTACAGCATCGGACCTTGCTTCTATTACCAGTCCCATCCACAGCTGGGTATTCTTTTTGCTTTGGCTCCATCCCTTCATTCTTTCTGGAGTTATTTCTCCACTGATCTCCTGTAGCATGTTGGGCACCTACTGACCTGGGGAGTTCCTCTTTCAGTATCCTATCATTTTGCCTTTTCATACTGTTCATGGGGTTCTCAAGGCAAGAACAATGAAGTGGTTTGCCATTCCCTTCTCCAGTGGACCACATTCAGTCAGATCTCTCCACCATGAGCCGCCCATCTTGGGTTGCCCCACAGGGCATGGCTTAGTTTCATTGAGTTAGACAAGGCTGTGGTCCTAGTGTGATTAGATTGACTAGTTTTCTGTGAGTATGGTTTCAGTGTGTCTGCCCTCTGATGCCCTCTCTTGCAACACCTACCATCTTACTTGGGTTTCTCTTACCTTGGGCGTGGGGTATCTCTTCACAGCTGCTCCAGCAAAGCGCAGCCGCTGCTCCTTAACTTAGACGAGGGTTATCTCCTTACCGCCGCCCTTCCTGACCTTCAACGTGGGATAGCTCCTCTAGGCCCTCCTGCGCCCGCGCAGCCACCGCTCCTTGGATGTGGGGTTGGTCCTCCCGGCCGCTGCCCCTGGTCTCTGGCGTGGGGTTGCTCCTCCCGGCCGCCACCCCTGGCCTTGGGTGTGGGATAGCTCCTCTCAGCCGCCGCCCCTGACCTCGGATGCGGGGTAGCATAGAACCGTTCAAAACTTCAGCTTCTTCAGCATTACTGGTTGGGGCATAGGCTTGGATTACTGTGATATTGAATGGTTTGCCTTGGAAATGAACAGAGATCATTCTGTCTTTTTTGAGATTGCATCCAAGTACTGCATTTCAGACTCTTTTGTTGACCATGATGGCGACTCCATTTCTTATAAGGGATTCCTGCCCACAGTAGTAGATATAATGGTCATCTGAGTTAAATTCACCCATTCTAGTCCATCTTAGTTTGCTGATTCCTAGAATGTCAACGTACACTCTTGCCATTTCCTGTTTGACCAATTCCAATTTGCCTTGATTCATGGACCTAACATTCCAGGTTCCTATGCAATATTGCTTTTTACAGCATTGGACCTTGCTTCTGTCACCAGTCACATCCACATCTGGGTCTTGTTTTTGCTTTGGCTCCATCCCTTCATTCTTTCTGGGGTTATTTCTCCAGTGATCTCCAGTAACATATTGGGCACTTAACGGAAAGATGATGCTGTGAAAGTGCTGCACTCAATATGCCAGCAAATTTGGAAAACTCAGCAGTGGCCACAGGACTGGAAAAGGTCAGTTTTCATTCCAATTCCAAAGAAAGGCAATGCCAAAGAATGCTCAAACTACCGCACAATTGCACTCATCTCACATGTAGTAAGGTAATGCTCAAAATGCTCCAAGCCAGGCTTCAGCAGTATGTGAACCGTGAACTTCCTGATGTTCAAGCTGGTTTTAGAAAAGGCAGAGGAAGCAGAGATAAAATTGCCAACATCTGCTGGATCATCGAAAAAGCAAAAGAGTTCCAGAAACACATCTATTTCTGCTTTATTGACTATGCCAAAGCCTTTGACTGTGTGGATCACAATAAACTGTGGAAAATTCTGAAAGAGATGGGAATACCAGACTACCTGACCTGCCTCTTGAGAAACCTATATGCAGGTCAGGAAGCAACAGTTAGAACTGGACATGGAACAACAGACTGGTTCCAAATAGGAAAAGGAGTATGTCAAGGCTGTATATTGTCACCCTGCTTATTTAACTTATATGCAGAGTACATCATGAGAAATGCTGGGCTGGAAGAAGAACAAGCTGGAATAAAGATTGCCCAGAGAAATATCAGTAACCTCAGATACGCAGATGACACCACCCTTATGGCAGAAAGTGAAGAGGAACTAAAAAGCCTCTTGATGAAAGTGAAAGAGGAGAGTGAAAAAGTTGCCTTAAAGCTCAACATTCAGAAAATGAAGATCATGGCATCCGGTCCCATCACTTCATGGGAAATAGATGGGGAAACAGTGCAAACAGTGTCAGACTTTATTCTTTTGGGCTCCAAAATCACTGCAGATGGTGACTGCAGCCATGAACTTAAAAGACGCTTGCTCCTTGGAAGGAAAGTTATGACCAACCTAGTTAGCATATTCAAAAGCAGAGACATTACTTTGCCAACAAAGGTCTGTCTAGCCAAGGCTATGGTTTTTCCAGTGATCATGTATGGATGTGAGAGTTGGACTATAAAGAAAGCTGAGCGCTGAAGAATTGATGCTTTTGAACTGTGGTGTTGGAGAAGACTCTTGAGAGTCCCTTGGACTGCAAGGAGATGCAACCAGTCCATTCTGAAGGAGATCAGCCCTGGGATTTCTTTGGAAGGAATGATGCTAAAGCTGAAACTCCAGTACTTTGGCCACCTCATGCGAAGAGTTGACTCATTGGAAAAGACTCTGATGCTGGGAGGGATTGGGGGCAGGAGGAGAAGGGGATGACAGAGGATGAGATGGCTGGATGGTATCACTGACTCGATGGACATGAGTTTGGGTGAACTCTGGAGATGGTGATGGACAGGGAGGCCTGGCGTGCTGCGATTCATGGGGTCGCAAAGTCGGACACGACTGAGCGACTGAACTGAACTGAGATCACTTTCACATCTTTTTTTTTTTTCACTTTAGGAGCCTCTTTTCACATTTAGATGTTTATCTGATAACCTTATACAGAGATTTACCAGAATTTCCGGTTACACTGTGCTCTTCTCAGGCCATGACAGTGTGAGTGTTTATCCTTCATGTCTGGGGACCAGGAGCTAAGAATTTGTTTTATAGGAGTTGGGAAATGCTTTATTCAACTCCTACATCTGTTCTTTTTCAGATTCTTTTCTCTTATAGGTTATTACAAAACACAAAGTGCAGCTCCCTGTATACTGTAGGTCCTTTCCAATGATCTGTTCCATACGTGGCAGCGTGTATGTATTAATCCCAGACTCCTAGTTTATCCCCCCCTGCCTTTCCCCTTTGGTAACTATAAGTTACCAAAAGTACCGTAAGCGTACATTTTCTCCCCTGTAAGTGGTGCTACTACAATTCCTGGACTTCGAAGGCTTTGCAATATCTGCTGTCCCCCTTAATGCTTTCTGCTGAAGTTACGGAGGCAATCCCTAGGTATCATGAATGCTTCTAACCATCACATCACACAAACACATCACACACACACAGCTGCACCTCACACAAACAATTCTGTGGAGTCCTGCCCCAAGGCCCCAGCTGTGAGGCCTTGCCCCAAGGCCACAGATACGGAGGCCAGAACCAAGGTCACGTCTGAAGCTGACTGAGCCCGTTTGTAACTGTTGCCAAAAGCCCCGCTGATCATCAGCAGCAGGCCTCCTGACCCCATATGAGGCAGAAGTGCCCACCCCTACTCACCCTAGAGCTCTCAGACTCCGAACCACTGGAACACAGGTTCAGTTCCTGGTCCAGAAAGAGTCCATATGCCGAGGAGCAGCCGAGCCCATGGGCGGCAACTAGGGAGCCCACTGCTGAAGCCTGTGTGGCCTAGAGCCGTACCCTGCATCGAGAGAAGTCACTGCAGGGAGGCCCAAGCGCCTCGGCGAAGAACAGCCCCCACCACCTGCAACCAGAGAAAACCCTGTGCAGCAACGAAGGCCCAGCACAGCCAAAAACAATTACAGTTCTTTAAAAAAGAACACGTCACAAAGCATAGTGCTTTTGTTTTGTTTTTAGTGTATTCAGCGTTGTACAACCATCACAATCAAATTTAAAGCATTTTCATCACCCCCAGAAGAAACATCACCTACTCAAGGCACATTAGTTTGAGTAAACTCTGGGAGATAGTGAAAGACAGGGAAGCCCGGCGTGCTGCAGTCCACGGGGTCGCAGAGTCAGACACGACTTAGCAACTGAACAGCAAAAGAAACCTGTACTCATTAACAGTTAATCTCCAGTTCCTCCATTTTCATCACCCCCAAAGGAAACCTGTATTCATTAGCAGCTCATCTCCAACCCATCTCGCAGCCCCAGGGAACCACAAGTCTAGTTTTTGTCTCTAGTAGATTTCCCCATTCTAGACATGCCACAAAAATCAGATCATATAATATGGGACCTTTTGGAACTGTCATCTTTCACTTTGGGTATCACCTTCAGGGTTCTGTTAGGGAAATTAAAGGGAGGTAGTCTTATTCAGGCTCCAGAAGCAGGAGACCAGGCCTCTGACTTGCTTCTGACCTGCATGGACACTGCAGGATTCTGTGCCCGCCTGCAAGCACAGCAAGTCAGGCAGCGCTTTAGGGAAGAAGGGGAGGAGGTCTTGGAATCTCTTAAGCCCCTGAAGGCCTGGCCACGCCCCCGGGTCTAAGAAGTCCCACGGCTCACAAAGGAGACAAACAGCTTGTAAAAGGAAAACCGGAGCTGCGCTTTGCGTGTCGGTTTGCGCCCTGGAATTATAAGCGGGGCCCCGAAACCGCGATCTGAAGTCTCGCCTGTAGGATGGACTCGCTGCCTGGGACCCTGTCCCAGCTGAGACTCCATATTGCTGTTAACAGGGGACTTTGCAGCAGCGGTCAAGTCGGGATGTTGGTCAGCCCAATTTGGTGATATGCGTAGAGTTACTTTCTTTACTGTTTCTATTTCATTAACTGTATATTGAAATTAAGACAAATAATTATAAAAAATCAAAATTGCTTATGTGCAACAACTGATTTGCTGACAAAACTTTTGAACTTAAAATGTAAGTAAAGCTTACAGCGGAACAGGTTCACCCATATTACAGGCATTTCATCACTTCACTGGCTGAGTGACATTCCCTGGTACGGACGTGCCACTTTTAATGTATGCGTTCATCAGCTGTTGGACTGTTTGGATGATTTCTGCTTTCAAACTATTATGGATGTATTTCTGGACTCTCAAGTGTGCTCCATCAGTCTATGTGTCTGTCCTTAGGCCAGTCCCATGCTGGTTTTCATTTCTGTAGCTTCGTAGTAAGCTTTGATATCAGGGACTGGAGGACTTTGCCCTTGCTTGTTTTGGCAATTCTGTATCCCTTGAATTTCAAATGTGAATTTAAAAATAATTTTGTCAGTGTCTGTAAGAAAAAATCTAGCAGGGTTTTGATAGAAATTGAATTGAATCTTCTTAGGTCAATTTCAGATTTTGTCATCTTAAGCAACTCAGTTTTGGGGTGGCTTGCTGGGCAACGGTGGCTGATCACACAAGCAGGGTGACTACCCCATTTGGGGAAGCATTCATTTTATTACAAATGAAAGTTCCAAATAATCAAACTGTATCTGCAGTGTCTCCTTCTAGATGGCAAGCAGGGCCTTTCTTTGGACTAAGGAGCCTCTGATTGGTGGCTTTGGCTGCATTTCCAAGTTGAGCCCCTGTCGTCACTTGAGCGACGGGTTCCGGTGCTGCCTGCTCCTGCTGCTTGGCTCACATCCCTCGCCCAGGGCGTGATGTTCTAACAGAAACAACCAGACCTCGGATTTCATTTCTTCTCCAGCCTTGGGTGCCTCCTGCTTGGAGCAGGGATTTGCTGAGGGAAACTGGGGTCCTGGCTGCCCAGGCCCGTGCTAACAGAGGGAGGTGCAGCAGCAGAGCTGAGAATCTGTGGATGAGCAGACGACAGGAGGCTTCAGCTAGTAGTAAAGGCACTGCTTCTGTTTTTAGAGGGGTGGGCCCCGCAGTGTGTGGGGTCTTCACTTCCCAAGCAGGAATCGAACCTGCACCCCCTGCGCAGAGTCTCAACCACTGGACCTCCAGAAAGTCCCACGTTTCTCCTTTTTTTTAAAGCCACCGATGAAACGACTGTGTTAAAATGCCCCACAGCATCTTGGGGGTTTTTATCCTTTTTGGAAGGTTTTTGTCCAAATTATTCCCTTTCTGAGTATTCAGTGAGATAATTCAGAGAGAAAATCCATGTCAGGGTGGACAGCCCTCTTTCCCTCTGACACGTGGGCACGTGAGGGCCGCCTGCAGCCACCCCCGCACCCCGCCGCCTCTGCCCCGTGGTGGCTCCAGCTCGCAGGTCCACCCCTCAGGCAGGAAGGCCCAGGCAGGGAGGGGACAAGTCCCAGCAGCTGAGGAGAGAAGCCTGCGGGGTCCGCTCATGACTGGGCTACAGGCACGTCTAGTGTTGGCTTTATTCAGACGGGAAATGCCCAAGGGGCCTCAGCCCAAGGTGAGGCAGCGGCTGGAAAAATAACCGTGGATCCAGACGATGGAGAAAGACCACGCGAAGTCAGCTTAAGGCAGAGACCGGCCAGGGAGAGAGCAGAAGAGGCGACAGAACAGAAACCTTCGGCGCCTGATCCGGGTAGGAGCCTAGCGGAAGTAGTTGGGACAATCGTGGGCGACCAGGCGCCAGGCCTGGTCAAAGGCCTGCACGACAGCCGGCTCCAGGGGCCCTTCCTCAGTGGCCGCCAAGTTCTCTTCCAGCTGCTCCAGGCTGGACATGCCCAGGATGACCGCGTCCCCGTGGGCGCCCTGCAAGGGGAGACGGCCAGACGTCACACACTGATGCCCCGCAGAGACCCCGTCACACACCCCCGCCCAGCCCAGCCCCTGCCAAGGCCTGGGCTTGGGCATACTCTTTACACCCTACACAGTGAGAAGGTTCATTCTCAGGTAGAGTGATAAGAAGTCCAGGGTCCCCAGCGAGGAGAAAGGGGTCTGGGGCTCTCAGTAGGAGAAAAGGACAAACTTTTTTTCACATTCCTTAGTCTTAGTCACATTAGACCTTAGTTTCTTTAAGCCCAGAGCTAGTGATTACACAACAGAACAACTCATCGGAAGCTCTGTACTAAGGCAAAGAACGCTCAGACTCCCGCACAACTGCACTCGTCTCACACGCTAGTGAAGTAATGCTCAAAACGCTCCAAGCCAGGCTTCAGCGATACGTGAACCATGAAATTCCGGATGTGCAAGCTGGTTTTAGAAAAGGCAGAGGAACCAGAGATCAAACTGCCAACATCTGCTGGGTCATCGAAAAGCAAGAGAATTCCAAAAAACATCTATTTCTGCTTTATTGACTATGCCAAAGCCTTTGACTGTGTGGATCACAATCAACTGTGGAAAATTCTTAAAGAGATGGGAATACCAGACCACCTGACCTGCCTCTTGAGAAACCTATATGCAGGTCAGGAAGCAACAGTTAGAACTGGACATGGAACAACAGACTGGTTCCAAATAGGAAAGGAGTATGTCAAGGCTGTATATGGTCACCCTGCTTATTTAACTTATATGCAGAGTACATCATGAGAAACGCTGGGCTGGAAGAAACACAAGCTGGAATCAAGATTGCCGGGAGAAATATCAATAACCTCAGATACGCAGATGACACCACCCTTATGGCAGAAAGTGAAGAGGAACTAAAGAGCCTCTTGATGAAAGTGAAAGAGGACAGTGAAAAAGTTGGCTTAAAGCTCAACATTCAGAAAACGAAGATCATGGCATCCGGTCCCATCACTTCATGGGAAATAGATGGGGAAACAGTGTCAGACTTTATTCTTTTGGGCTCCAAAATCACTGCAGATGGTGACTGTAGCTATGAAATTAAATGATGCTTGCTCCTTGGAAGGAAAGTTATGACCAACCTAGATAGCATATTAAAAAGCAGAGACATTACTTTGCCAACAAAGGTCCGTCTAGTCAAGGCTATGGTTTTTCCAGTAGTCATGTGTGGATGTGAGAGTTGGACTATAAAGAAAGCTGAGCGCTGAAGAATTGATGCTTTTGAACTGTGGTGTTAGAGAAGACTCTTGAGAGTCCCTTGGACTGCAAGGAGATCCAATCAGTCCATCCTAAAGGAGATCAGTCCTGAGTGTTCGTTGGAAGGAGTGCTGCTGAAGCTGAAGCTCCAATAATTGGCTACCTGATGCGAAGAAGTGACTCATTTGAAAAGACCCTGATGCTGGGAAAGATTGAAGGCAGAAGGAGAAGGGGACGACAGAGGATGAGATGGTTGGATGGCATCACCGACTCAATGGACATGAGTTTGGGTAAAGTCCGGGAGCTGGCGATGGACAGGGAGGCCTGGCGTGCTGCAGTCCGTGAGGTCGCAAAGAGTCGGATACGACTGAGCGACTGAAGTGAAGTGAAGTGAAGTGAAATCGCTCAGTCGTGTCCGACTCTTTGCCACCCCATGGACTATAACCTACCACCCTCCTCCATCCATAGGATTTTTCCAGCCAAGACTACTGGAGTGGGTTGCCATATCCTTCTCCAGAGGATCTTCCCGACCCAGGGATCGAACCCCAGTCTTCCGCATTGTAGGCAGATGCTTTACCGTCTGAGCCACCAGGGAAGGATTGTATAACAACAAGGTATCTTGCTGGAGGACATGTTTCTCCTTTTGAGAAGAACCTTCTGACTAATCCTGTTTATGTGAAGTGGGAGTGGGTCTGCTAAGACCTTTCTGTTGTTAATGTATGTTGTGGGAGTGGGTCTGGTAAAGTACATAAGGCCTCGATAAAACTAGCGAATGGGGCACTCTCTAACCCTTTCTGATGTCTGTCTCAGAAGCTTTCTTTGTCCTTTCTCACTGTAATAAACTTCTGCTACACAAAGGCTGTGAGTGATCAAGCCTGGTCCCTGGTCCCTAAGCTAAGTCTTCTTTGGAGATCAGGAAGCCGACATCGTTCACCATAAGCGATCAATAGTTGTACAAAGCACTTTTGGTGCCTTCAACATTCGTAACTATGTGACCCGAATCCTCTCTTCTTTCCTCTGCTGCCACGATGTTCGTCCTCGTTCAGACCTCAGTTCAGAGCCCGGTTCTGCCACTCAGCAGCTGTGCGAACCTGGTTTAGCTTTGTAAGCCCAGAGTCTCCGATCTCAGTTTTCACCATGCTTATGGGAATGAGAAATTACACAAAGCTCCTAACTCCCATTTACTGAAAACCTGCTGTATACATGCCGGAGACTATGCAACTGTGTACAGCTGCAGCTGGAGAAAAGCGTTAGCCAGGAAGACAGGGGACACCAAAGACAGGGAACCCCCACTACTCCAGAGGAACAAGACCAGCGGGATGTAGATCAAGTCCGTGACTATAACTGTCTCTCCCGTTCACAGCTGTTTGCTCATTGGTAAAACTGGAATATCCCACTTCATCAGGCCTAAGCAATCGTTCAATCCATGCTTGTAAAGCCCTCGCGACAGGGCCTGGTTCTTCGGCAGCTACCCAGAACAACAGGAAGGCTGCCTGAGAACTGGACCAGAGAGAGATTTCAGAGGGAAAAACGACTTAGAAATCATGCTGGCTCCTCAAAGAGAGCAGGGGCAGGGCGTCCAGGTGCGGGGGGACAGGTTACCTGGAGCTGGGAGTGGTGGTACATCCACCGGAGGGCGGCTGAGGTCATGCTGGGGGCGCTGGTGCCATACGCAGCCTGAAGGGCCTTCTCCACCAGGGCGATGCCCTTGAAGTGGTGCTCCTTCCAGGGGGCCACTGCCTAAGAGTCCACCCAGGGAGCCCCTGTAGCACGGAGGGGCCAGGGTCCCCTCAAGCAGGGGGTCTCCTGCTTTTTTGGGCAACAGAACCACCCAGGACGCTGGCTCCCTCACCAGAGACTTCAAGGATGTCTCTACTCTTAAGAATTCAAACCTGCCCTTACTTTACCTGGAGTAACAGGAAGCCAGGACAGGGGCACAGCCCGGCCCCAGGCCTCCTGTTCCTCCACCCGGAGCCCTGTCTTTCCCCCTTGGCAGGTGATCAGCACTTCTTAGGCATGAGTTACGATTTGGAAGGTTGGCCATAAGGCCCAGGGGTCGGCATTCCTCACGGAGGTCCCAAGAAAACAAAACGAAGCCTTACAGAGGGTTTCCTAATTCCTCCAGGAATCAAGAGAGCTAGGTCCAGGCAGCAAGGGAAGGCCTTGAAAGGAAAGCAGCCCCAGGGACTCCCCATTTTCAGACTATGGGGACCCTCCGGCCCCGCCCGTCCTGACGCCCCCAGCTCACCGATTCCTGTAGACCTCTGCCCAGCTGTTCCCGAAGAAGCGGCCCAAGGGCTGTTTCCCGTCCTTGTCCTCATACTGGTACCGGCCGGTCAGCAGGCCTCCTGCGGGAAGGCTGCAGTCAGACCTCCAGGCACTGCCCCCAGAGCCCGCCTGGACCGGAAGTGGGGGTGATGGCGGAGGAACCAGGACGGGCGGAGGTCCTGGCAAAGCCCTCCCCTTCCCAGGTCTGGGGCCAGGCTTCTCCCGGGTCAGGAAGGGGCAGAAACGGGGTCAGGAAGGCCCTCCCGCCCAGGGGAGCCTGTGCCCGCACAGCCCGTACCAGCCAGAGGGTTGTAGGCGTAGAACCGCAGTCCGAAGTGCCGGAGGCAGGGCAGGAGCTCCGTCTCCACCTGCCGGGTGGTGGCGTTGTACATGCCCTGCGGGCAGAAGGGCCAGCTGAGCGGGGCCCGGCCGGGGAGCCCCAGCCTGCTCTCAAAGTCTTCGGTCAAGACCCCCAGGACTCCACATGGTTTCCAAAATCACTGCTGGTGGACGGGGAGATGGTGCTGGGCCCCAGGAAGGGACGGCGGCCTGGCTCTGCCATCCCACACACATCTGCAGGCACCAACCGTGGGCTGGACCCTGAACTCTCAAACACACGTGGATCTGGTGAGCTCTCTGCTTCAAGAGATGTCAGAGTCGAGTTAAAAACAAAGCGGAGTGGACTCTCCTGATGGTTCAGTGGTTAAGAATCCACCTTGCAATGCACGGGACCCGAGTCTGATCCCTGGTCGGGCAACTAAGCCCGAGAGCCGCAACTAGAGAGTCCGTGGGACACAATGCAAGATCCGTATGAGGCAGCTAAGATCCGAGGCAGCCAAACAAACAAACAAACAAAAAAGACAGGACAGATGATCACATAGAGGCGGCTTCTGTGATCACGGCGGATTCTCAGAAATGCTCGCTCAATGCATAAAGGTGGGGTCTGGAGACTGGAGGACCCACTGGGCTGTCGGGAAAGGCCTCCAGAGGAAGAGGTATCTAAGTGACACCCGGGCACTCCTGCCAGGGGGAAGGGGGAGGCGAGTTCGGGCTGACCGCAGAGCCAGAAGCAGGCAGGAAGCGGGGCCAGGGCCTGAGGGCGGGCGCCTGTGGTCAGCCTGATGGCCCCCGGGGGTCGTCTACAGGCTGGGAGCAGGGGAGTGGCTGCTCTGGAGAGGGCAGGGGGCGCAAGAGGACCTGGGGTCGCAGGTGCCCTGGAGACGGGCCTCTGCAGACCGGGCCTCACCTGGTACACGGTGGGCAGGATCCAGCCGTTGCTCCTGCACAGGGTACAGATCTCGGCCACCTCCCAGGCGGCATAGTTGGACAGGCCGAGCTCCACGAACTTGCCCTGCGGGGAGAGGCCATGGTCAGACTCCCCCGCAGCCCAGAACGCCAGTCCCGGGGATTGGGACCCTGGGCGTGGGGTCCGTCCCCTGCTCTGCTCTGGGGCAGCCCCAGAGCCTCTGTTCTCTGGGCACCGACAGGCCAGGGTGGGGAGTCGGGGCCGCCCTCACCTCCTGGTGCAGCTGGTGGCAGGCGCGCAGCGTCTCCTCCACGGGGGTGCCGTGGTCCGGCAGGTGCAGGTAAAACAGGTCCACGCAGGGGCACCGCAGCCGCTGGAGGGACGTCTCCAGCTGGGACCGGAGGCTGTCGGGCTTCAGGGAGTTTTCTTCCAATGGATTGGCCTTGGTAGCAATTTTTACTTTGGGATGAGAAAAATAGAAGTTCAGGTCAACTTACCAATCATTGGAGAGGATCTAGGGTTAATGGTTAAGAGGCAGGCCTGGGTTCATACCTCAGCTCTGCCAATACCAGCTCTATGACCTTGACCAAATTATTCAACCTCTCTGAGCCCCACGCCAGTATTCTTGCCCGGAAAATCTCAGGGACAGAGAAGCCTGGCAGGCTACAGTCCCTGGGATCACAAAGAGCTGGACATGACTGAGCACGCACATGCGTGTGTATGCACACACCACACAAACACACACAGAGTCTCAATTTTCTCAACTGTAAATTGAGAGTGTTAATGGTACTGTTTGGTTGGGAGGCCCTGAGGATTGATCACAACTTTGACACACTTGCTCATCATGAGTTGCTAACATTATCACTACAGTGACTACTTACCAGACAGCTAGGTGTGCCATGCCTGGCACTTCGGGTTGGAAGATGAATGCAAACCCTGGATCCCTGCCCTCAAGGACCCACAGTCTAAGGGGGCACCACAGAGTAAGTGAGGTCAGGACACGCAGGGGCAGGGGAGAGGAGCCCTGAGAATTCAGGGAAGGCTTTCCAAGGCTTTGCATCTCCAAGAGGAGTCAAAGGCTACCCTGGGACAAGAACATGGCTTTGAGGAGTCATGCCTGAGATCCCACGGACCTAAAATACCAGGTCTGGGGGTACATGAGACAAGAGAAGGGGCCACAGACCAGAGACATGCAAAGCGCCCTGAGGGCACCCCTTAGGGGACCACAGGGCAACTCTGAACACTTCCAGCCAGCAAGCTAAGGGGTCAGCTTTGCAGTTTTGAACGATGACTCCGAATGAAACACAAATAGCCTCGGGCACAGGTCTGGAAACAGGGAAAATGGCAAGGAGACTGTGGCAGGAATTCAGGAAAGAGAAGCAAGAGGCCTCAACTGGGGGCCCAGGGAAGGATTATATTTCTGTCAGAGAAGCATCCAACTGAGAAAAGGCCAGTGTCGTGCTACCTGTGTGACTCAGGAAGGAGTTAAATACCTTTCTCCTCATCAGATGAGCAAGCTAACGGCTGAGAAGAAAGCCCTTTCTGCGCTGTTTACTCTTAGAAAGTCACCTCAGCAGGCCAGACCCCTTGAGATGGGAGAGATCAGGCTGGAGGGCTGAAGGCCTACTCATTTGGAATTTTCCATTCCACCACCTCCTCCTCTTTGGCCCACACCCCTTCTTGACATTAACTTCAAATCTGAGATTTAAGAACTCTAGCCCAGCTGGTTCCAGCCTAAAGGAGGGAAGAGGAGGTGCTGCAGAAGAAAAGTAATCAGAAATAAGACCAATGTAAATGCCTATGACAGATTAATGGATAAACAAATGTGGTATGTATATACAATGGGATATTCCTCAGCCATCAGAAAAGAGTGAAATGATGCCGTTTACAATAACATGGAAGGACCTAGAAATTGTCATACTAAGTAAAGTAAGTTAGAGAAAGACAAATATGATACCGCTTACATGTGAAATCTAAAAAAAATTATATAAATGAATATATTTACAAAGCAGAAATAGACTCACGGACAGAAAACAAACTTATGGTTACCAAAGAGGGAAGGGGGTGATAAATTAGGAGTTTGGGATTAACATATACAATAATATATAGAAAATGGGGATTCCCAGGTGGCTTAGTGGTAAAGAATCCACCGGCCAATGTAGGGGACACAGGTTTGATCCCTGGATCAGGAAGATCCCCTGGAAAAGGAAATGGTAACCCACTCCAGTATTCTCGCCAGGAAGATCCCAGGGGTAGAGGAAGGAGCCTGGAGGCTATAGTCCATGGGGTTGCAAAGAGCTGGACACAATTTAATGATGGAGCAAGCAATATTTATAAAAATAGATAGCCAACAAGGACCTACTGTAAAGCAAAGGAACTACACTCAATATCTTATAATAATCTATGATGGAAAAGAATCTGAAATATCCCTTTGCTGTACACCTGAAGTTAACTCAACATTGTAAATCAACTACACTTCAATTAAAATTAAAAAAAATAATAAGACCAGAATTGTCATGCGAGGCAGCCAAGTGACCTAGAAAGAGTGCGGCTCTGAGACCCATGCATGTTCTCGTCTTGTTCCAGATCTACCCTGCCGTGAATCATTTCTCCCTGAGACACGCCCGAGTGAAAGGCGGCACAGGCTGCTAACGGCATCTACTGTTACTACAACCACACGACCACCAACAGGATCAGCCAGTGCTGCTGAGCCCTCAGTATGTGCCTGCCTGGCACATACTAAGCACTTCAGATGGCATCAGACTGGTGGGGGACCTTCCCCTGGGCCCATACAATAACCTCCGCTTGGCTCCACTGCCTGCTCCAGTACCCTCAGCACTGCCAAACCTCATTGCCTTTGCACATTCACTGCTCACACCCACTGCCAGGAAAGCCCTTTCTCCTCTTCTGGAAAAGTGTCAGTTCAAGGTCTGATGTTCCCTTTTCTGAGCATTCTTCTTTGGCCCTTTCTGGGAAGGGGTCCCTCTTCTGGGCTCCCCAGCTCTCTCTAGACTCTGAGCTCCCTGGATTGGGTGACTGTCGATTCCTCTTCTATGGCTTCAGACAGAGGCTGGCACAGATGTGGCAGTTAGACAGGGTTCCTCCCCCACACCCGTATCCCAGCTAATGCTGATAGCTCCTGTTGCTCCCAGGAGTGAAGTGGAAAAGTTAAAGTGTTAGGCACTCACTCCTGTCCCACTCTTTGCCACCCCATGAACTGTAGCCTGCCAGGCTTCTCTGTCCACAGGGACTCTCCAGGTAAGAACACTGGAGTGGGTTGCCATGCCCTTCTCCAGGGAATCTTCCCGACCCAGGGATAGAACCCAGGTCTCTGTATTGCGGGCAAATTCTTTACCATCTGGGGCACCAGCGAAGCCCTGGTGAAGTGGGAGACACTGCAGACAGAACCGCGCAGCCAGGGCTCCAGGGAGGAGCTAAGGGCTCAGAGCAATGAGGAAGCCGGTCCCCGCTGGTTCCAAAGACTGATCTGCAACGGTGCCAGGGAGTGCCAGGGCAATAAGGGCAGGACTCCTGCAGATCGCAGATCGGACCGTAAGGGGCACCTGCGGGGGAGGGGAAAGGGGGAAGGGGGGCTGCCAAGCGCCAGATTCCGTTTTCAGGGCCCCCTGAGAGGGGCTAGTCAAGTCATTCCAGGCTCTGCCACTGTCGGGACGTTACTGAGAGGGAGGGAAAATGAGAGGAAAAGTCAAGACCAAGTGTCTGGCTGTCCGGGCTGAAGTGCAAGGGCGCTGGGAAGCGGGGGTTTCACAGAGCTGCGGGGAGGCCAGGGGAGGTGGGCGTCCCAGCAAGGTGGACAAGGCGGTCGATTCCAGCCGCGGCCAGTGCATGGCTTGGGGGCGGTCACGGTGCTGAGGTCCGGGGGGCCAGGCGTTACCTTTGCAGCCGCTGCCGCCCAGCCCGAGCCCCAGGCCGCCCAGGATGCTCTCGGACTGGCCGTCGGCGTACACGAAGGCCGTGTCGATCTCGGTGTGGCCGCGCTCCAGGAAGGCGCGCACGGCCGCAGCGCTACTGGGCACGTCCATGCGGCGCCCCATTTCCATGGCGCCCAAGACAGTGGCAGGCCGGGTCGGGACACCCCGTGGGTACGACTGTGGCTGGGCCATGGCGAGGGGATGGGCAACGCAGCCGCCCCGAAGCCGAACGCACCTGAAAACAACGAGGTCAGGGCGGGCGCTTTAAGGAGAGGTGGGCCACGCCCACTCGACAGGGGGCGGAGCTAAATGACGCGTGTAGCCCCGACCCCTACAAAGCGCCCTACCGCGGGCAACGCGGTGAGGACGGGCACTTTAGGAGGGGTGGGCGTGGGCCCCGCCCACCGGGCAGGGGGCGGAGCGCTCGGGGGCGGGGCGACGTGAGCGTGTTGGCCCCGCCCCACACACAAGCGCCCCCTACCCGGGATCCCTAGGCAGGGGCGTTTCCTAAGGGTTGAAGATCCTAAATAATGTGACAGACTTTATTTTGGGGGGCTCCAAAATCACTGTAGATGGTGACTGCAGCCATGAAATTAAAAGAAGCTTGCTCCTTGGAAGAAAAGCTATGACCAACCTAGACAGCATATTAGAAAGCAGAGACATTACTTTGCCAACAAAGGTCAGTCTAGTCAAGGCTATGGTTTTCCCATGAGTCATGTATGGATGTGACAGTTGGACGATAAAAAAAAGCTGAGCACTGAAGAATTGATGCTTTTAACCTATGGTGTTGGAGAAGACTCTTGAGAGTCCCTTGTACTGCAAGGAGATAAAACCAGTCAATCCTAATGGAAATCAGTCCTGAATATTCATTGGAAGGACTGATGCTGAAGCTGAAACTCCAATTCTTTGGCCACCTGATTCGAAGAACTGACTCATTTGAAAAGACCCTGATGCTGGGAAAGATTGAAGACGGGAGGAGAAGGGGATGACAGAGGATGAGATGGTTGGATGGCATCACCGACTTAATGGACATGAGTTTGAGTAAACTCCGGGAGTTGGTGATGGACAAGGAGGCCTGGCATGCTGCAGTCCGTGAGGTTGCAAAGAGTCGGACACGACTGAGCAACTGAACTGAAGATCCTAAAATGTGGTCTTAGCCTAGGGGTGGTGCCTTGGGGCTGTCCCGCCATCTTGCAGGCCCCAGAGGCTGGCTCTGTGGTTTTCTTGTTGGGACTTGCTAAAGGCTCAAGCTGGTGTTCAAGTATTGCAAGAACTCAAACGAAAACACCTTTCAAAAATGAAAGCAAAGACTTTGTTCAGACAAAGGTTAGGGAGAATTTATAGTAGCCAGCTTTCACTCCGGGCTTCCCTGGTGGCAGCTCAGCTGGTAAAGAATTTGCCTGCAATGTGGGAGACCTGGGTTCGATCCTTGGGGTTGGGAAGATCCCCGGGAGAAGGGAACAGCTACCTACTCCAGTATTCTGACCTGGAGAATCCCATGGACTGTATAGTATATGGAGTGGCAAAGAGTCGGACACAACTGAGCGACTTTCACTTCACTTCTTCACTATAGCAAATATTGGGAGAAATACTTTAGACGGAAGAAAAGCTGGATTTACACACACACAAAATGGAGAGTGCTGGAAATGGTAAACACAAGGATAAATATAATCTTTAACCTTTTTTCATGTTTAACTTTTTTAACAGCTGAGTTTTTATAAAGTTAAAATACACTTACTGTATGACTCAGCAAAAACTGCTGCTGCTGCTGCTGCTAAGTCGCTCAGTCGTGTCCGACTCTTAGCGACCCCATGGACTGCAGCCCACCAGGCTCCTCCACCCATGGGATTTTCCAGGCAAGAGTACTGGAGTGGGGTGCCACTGCCTTCTCCGTCAGCAAAAACTACACCCTAGTAATCTTTGTGAACCTACCTTCAAAAACCTTTGACCAATTGAATGCAGTGATATATAACAAGAATAATACATCATGACACACTGAATTTCATCCAGGCATGTAGTTGGCCTTAAACTGGCCAATCAGTCAATAGAGTTAATGTTAGTCAACTGTATTGGTCAAAGGTTTTTGTAGGTAGGTTCATGAAGATTACTGGGGTATAGTTTTTGCTGAGTCATATAGTAAGTCTTGGCTTCCCTGGTGGCTCAGCGGTAAAGAACCTGCCTGCCGATGTAGGAGATGTAAGAGATGTGGGTTCGATCCTCTGGAGAAGGGCATGGCAACACACTTCAGCATTCTTGCTTGGAGAATCCCATGGACAGAGGAACCTGGTGGGTTACAGTACGTAGGGCCACAGAGAGTCAGACACGGCTGAAGTGACTGAGCACGCACACACGCAGTGCGTCTAGTTTTAAGTTTATAAAAGCTCAGGACCGACAGCTTTGTCCCCTTCCCGGGACGCCAAGTCCTCTGGCCACCTCGCAGCTCTGTGAAACCCGGGCTTCCCAGCGCCCTTGCACATTAGCCCTGGACAGCTGGACAGTACAAAAGTCTTGACCCTTTTCCTCTCCTTTTCCCTCCTTTCAGCAACCCTTACCTAGCCTGGAACGACTTGGCTAGCCCCTCTCAGGGGGCCCTGAAAACGGATCTGGCGCTGGGCAGCCCCTGCCCCCTTCCCCTCAGGTGCCCGGTGTGGTCCGGATCTGCAGGAGTCCCGCCCTTATCGCCCTGGCACTCCTGGCACTGTTGCAGATCGGTCTTTGGAACCCGCAGGGACCAGTTTCCTCATTGCTCTGAGCCCTGGACTCCTCCCTGGAGGCCCGGGCACGTGGTTCAGTCCTGGTGCCTCCCACTTCACCAGGGTGGGTGCGCCTGGGAGCCCTGGAGCTACCAGCAGTAGCTGGGATGGGGAAGTGGGGGAGGTACCCTGTCTAACTGCCTGCTCTGTGCCAGCCTCTGTCCAAGGCCACAGAAGGGGAACTGACACTCACGCACTCAGGGAGCTCAGCATCTAGAGACAGCTGGGAAGCCTAGAGGAGGGACCGCTTCTTGGGACGGGCCAAAGAAGAATGCTCAGAAAAGGGAACGTCAGACCTTGAACTGACCATTTTCCCGGAGTGAGAGGAGAAAGGGCATTCCTGGCTGTGGGCGTGGGCAGTGAGTGGGCAAAGGCAGTGACATTTAGCAGCGCTGAGGGTGTTGGAGCAGGCAGCTGTGGCCAGGCGGAGGTTTAATGTGTGAGGGCGGGAGGTTTAATGTCTGATGCCATCTCAGTGCGTGTAGCCTGTGCTGGCAGGCACACAGTGCGGGCTCGGCCACATCAGCTGTTACTGTTAATAGTATCGTCGTGGGCACCCTGTGCCGTCTTTCACTCTGGGGTGTCGCAGGGGGAAATGATTCACGGCAGGGTAGATCTGGAACAAGACGAGAACATGCATGCGTCTCAGGGCCTCACTCTTTCTGGGTCACTTGGCTGCCTCGTCGAGGCAACTCTGGTCTTATTATCTTTTTCAATTTTAATTTTTTGAAGTATAGTTGATTTACAATGTTGTGTTAGTTTCAGGTATAACCAAAGTGATTTTGTTTCACATTTCAGATTATTTTGCATTATAGGTTATTACAAGATATTGAATATAGTTTCCTGTGCTATACAGTAGGTGCTTGTTGGTTATCTGTTTTATATGTGTGTGTGTGTGTGTGTGTGTGTGTATATATATATTAGTCTATATGTTAATCCCAAACTCCTGATTTATGCCCCCCTTCCCCCTTTGGTAACAATAAGGTTGTTTTCTGTCTCTGAATCTGTTTCTAGTTTGTAAATAAGTTCAATTGAATCATATTTTTAGATTCCATATATAAGCAGTATCGTATTTGTCTGGAGAAGGGAATGGCAACCCATTCCAGTATTCTTGCCTGGAGAATCCCATGGACAGAGGAGCCTGGCAGGCTGCAGTGCACGGGGTCGCAGAGTCAGACACGACTGAGCGACTAACACACACACACGGTATTCGTCTTTCTCCGTCTGACTTACTTCATTTAGTGTGAAAATCGGTCCATGCACGTTGCTGTGCGTAGCATTAGTTCACTCTTTCTGCTGGCTGAGTAATACTGCACTGTTTATGTGTACCACATCTTCTTTATCCAGTCATCTGTTGCGCATTTAGGTTGGTCTTTTTCTAATTGCTTTTTCTTCTGCAACTCCTCCTCCTTTTCCCTCCTTCAGGCTAGAACTAGCTGGGCCAAACTTCTTAAAGCTCAGGTCTGAAGTTAACATCAGGAAGGGGTGGGGACTGTGCTGGAGGAATGAAGATTCCAAATGAGCAGCCCTCAAACACTCTGCAGATGGTTCAGTGGTAAAGAGTCCGCCTGCCAATACAGGAGACCCGGGTTCCGTTGGCTACAGTCCATGGGGTCACAAAGAGTTGGACACGACTGAGCCGCTAACACCTTCACTTTCAGTGAGTAAGTGTGTCAAAGTTCCGATCAGTCCTCTGAGATTCCCAACTAGAGAGTACCATTGTCATTCTTGATTTACCCTTGAGCGGATTGAGGCTCCGTCTGTGTGTCCACCCGCGTGTGTGTGTGTGTGTGTGTGCGCGCGCGTGCTCGGTTGTGTACCACTCTTTGTGACCCCATGGACTACAGCTTGCCAGGCTTCTCTGTCCAAGGAATTTTCCAGACAAGATTACTGAAGTGGGGCTCAAAGAAGTTAGATAAATTGGTCAAGGTCACAGAGCGCATCCTCTGCCTTCGTCTTTTCAACTCAACTCTGACATCTCTTGAAGCAGAGAGCTCACCGGATCCACGTGTGTTTGAGAGCTCAGGGTCCAGCCCACGGTTGGTGCCTGCAGATGTGTGTGGGATGGCAGAGCCAGGCCGCCGTCCCTTCCTGGGGCCCAGCACCATCTCCCCGTCCACCAGTAGTGACTTTGGAAACCATGTGGAGTCCTGGGGGTCTTGACCGAAGACTTTGAGAGCAGGCTGGGGCTCCCCGGCCAGGCCCCCGCTCAGCTGGCCCTTCTGCCTGCAGGGCATGTACAACGCCACCACCCGGCAGGTGGAGACGGAGCTCCTGCCCTGCCTCCGGCACTTCGGACTGCGGTTCTACGCCTACAACCCTCTGGCTGGTACGGGCTGTGCGGGCACAGGCTCCCCTGGGCGGGAGGGCCTTCCTGACCCCGTTTCTGCCCCTTCCTGACCCGGGAGAAGCCTGGCCCCAGACCTGGGAAGGGGAGGGCTTTGCCAGGACCTCCGCCCGTCCTGGTTCCCCCGCCATCACCCCCACTTCCGGTCCAGGCGGGCTCTGGGGGCAGTGCCTGGGGGTCTGACTGCAGCCTTCCCGCAGGAGGCCTGCTGACCGGCAGGTACCAGTATGAGGGCAAGGACGGGAAACAGCCCTTGGGCCGCTTCTTCGGGAACAGCTGGGCAGAGGTCTACAGGAATCGGTGAGCTGGGGCGTCAGGACGGGCGGGGTCGGAGGGTCCCCATAGTCTGAAAGTGGGGCGTCCCTGGGGCTGCTTTTTTGGGTTCGAGAGCCTCCCCTCTTGCTCAGACCTTGACCCCTCAAGCCCAGCTTTACTGAGAACCCAACCAGCACCCCTAAAGTTTCCCAGAGTGACTGGCGACCTGGATTGGGAGTGTGTGGAGCTCTGGCCCTTCTCCCGGTTCTGCAAGACTGTGTCTCCTCCCTCGAAGAGCCTCCCCCCTGCCCACCGCAGCAGGAGACACCTCGCATCGGGACTGGGGAACCCTGAAGCTTGCTGCTGGCCCTGTCACGTGGGGCACTGAGCCTAAGTTTTGTAAATTCTTGGCAATAAAATTGTCATCAATGTCCAAAGTTATAGTTGAACATCTGTTGGGACCAGCCCTTTTACCTTTTTTTTTTCCCTTTCATTTTTTTAAAGTTTGAAAAAGTATCCATGTAATACATGCCCGCAGCTAAAACAAGCCCTTTCCAAGTCACATTCCTTAGAGGTGATGCTTTTAAACTCTGTCAGCTTACTCTCCCTCTGGCGTTGACTGTAGGATCTCTGACGTATATGCTTTATTGCTGTTCCTTAATGTATCAAATTTAGACATTATCTATGGACTGCTGGGAAGCTCATCTTTCAAGATTTATAGAAGCTAAGTCTCCAAAGCTTCAGTGCTAATTTTGTTGAAATGTCCCAGGACTTTTTACGCAGCACAGTGTCTCATACTTGGAACCACCTCTGTGTGCAGTGGTGTGATTTAAACCCTAATCCAGGCGCCCACCTGCGCCAGAGTTTCTGATTGTCTGACCAGGTTTAGAAGCCATTTCCTTAAGCAGCGTATCAAGGAGCTTGTCACACCACCAGTGCCTGGGCCTCTCTCCCGGAGGATACTTTCTGTAAAAAATAACTCACATTTTTTGCTGTCTTGGGTCTTTGTTGCTAGGTGGGGGCTTTCTCTAGTTGTGGAGAGCCAGGGCCTTGTGGTGAGCAGGTTCTACTGTGGCGACTTCTCTCACTGTGGAGCGCAGGCTCTAGGGCACACAGGCTTCAGGAGTTGTGCCCGAGGGCTCAATAGTTGCGGCTCACGGGCTTTAATTGCCCCGTGCGTGTGGAATCTTCCCAGACCAGGGATTGACCCGGTGTCCCCTGCAGGGGCAGACAGGTTTTTACCCTCTGTACCTCCAGAAAGCCACCCTGTAGGGCCTTGTGCAGTGCTTAGTTGCTTAGTTGTGTCCAACTCTTTGCAACTCCATGGACTGCAACCTGCCAGGCTCCTCTGTCCATGGGGATTCTCCAGGCAAGAATACGGGAGTGGGCTGCCATGCCCTCCTGCAGGGGATCTTCCCAACCCAGGGATGGAACACAGGTATCCCGCATTGCAGGCAGATTCTTTACTGACTGCACCCCCAGGGAAGCCCAGGATCTTGGCTGATGGTTTTTACCTTCTCTGCTCTATTGAGAAAGCACGGCAGGTCCATTATCTGTCTTACACTTTGTGCTCACCGTGTGGGGCTGGCTTGGGTTGTCTCCTCACCAAGCAGCTAAGTGAAGGCAGGTGGCTGATCCAAGGATAGTTAGGTAGGACTGGAAGCAGGACTTGTCCTGTCCGTGATCCGGGGCACACAGATGTGGTCCTGACGTTGGGGGTTGTACTGTTCATGTCTGGTGAGCATGTGCGATGCAAGGATTCTTGCCCACTGCACCCCTGCCGGTCCCACCGCTGGGCAGGGACCGCCATGATGAGGGACCCAGAAATCCACACGCATTCTGCTGCTCAGGGAGGTAAAGCCTCCACTTAGACTGACACCCTGCAGGAAACCCCCTTCTGACCCCTGTGCCACCCTCCCTCCCTCCCTGCCCAGCTACTAGAAGGAGCACCCCTTCCAGGCCGTTGCCTTGGTGGGGAAGGCCCTGGAGGCTGCACATGGTGCCAGAACCCCCGGCGCGACCTCGGTCGCCCTCTGCTGGACACACCACCACTGCCAGCTCCAGGTAGGAGGCAGGAAGTGGGAGAGCTGCATGACTTCATTTTTAGTTGTTTTTAAATTTTTGCTGCATAGTGGCTCAGATGATAAAGAATCTGCCTGCAATGTGGGAGACCTGGGTTCAATCCCTGGGTTGGGAAGATCCCCGGGAGAAGGAAATGGCAACCCACTCCATTTCTGACTCTTTGCGACCCCATGAACCGCAGAACACCAGGCTTCCCTGTCCATCACCAACTCCCGAAGTCCACCGAAACCCATGTCCCTTGAGTCGGTGATGCCATCTAACCATCTCATCCTCTGTTGTCCCCTTCTCCTCCTGCCCTCAATCTTTCTTAGCATCAGGGTGTTTTCAAATGAGTCAGCTCTTTGCACCAGGTGGCCAAAGGACTGGAGTTTCAGCTTCAACATCAGTCCTTCCAATGAACACCCAGGACTGATCTCCTTTAGAATGGACTGGTTGGATCTCCTTGCAGTCCAAGGGGCTCTCAAGAGTCTTCTCCAACACCACAGTTCAAAAGCATCAATTCTTCGGTGCTCAGCTTTCTTTATAGTACAACTCTCACATCCATACGTGACTACTAGAAAAACCATAGCCTTTACAAAATTTTAATCCCCACAATCACCCTGCAAAGTAAAGGGATCCTGAAGCTTAGTGAGGTCATGTAAGTAACTCAGGCCTGCCCTTGTGTGTCTAGGGAGGCAGGGCTTTGGAGCTGTTTGAAGGCAAGTTCCTTCTGGAATAATGCAGGGTATGGACACTGGGGGCTTCCTGGCAGCTCAGTGGTAAAGAATCTGCCTGCCAATGCAGGAAATGCAAGATACTTGGGTTCAATTCCCGAGTTGGAAAGACACCCTGGAAGAGGAAATGGCAACCCACTCCGGTATTTTTGCCTGAAACATTCCATGGACAGAGGAGCCAGGTGGGCTACAGTCCATGGGATCAGAGTGCGACACGGCCAAGGGACTGAGCACACACAGATACTGGCTCCCAGGTCTTGGCAGAGGCGGGGCTGGGCGGGGGTATGTGTGACGGGGTCTCTGCGGGGCATCAGTGCGTGATGTCTGGCCGTCTTCCCTTGCAGCTGGAAGAAAACTTGGCGGCCACTGAGGAAGGGCCCCTGGAGCCGGCCCTTGTGGGGGCCTTTGATCAGGCCTGGCGCCTGGTCGCCCACGACTGTCCCAACTACTTCCGCTAGGCCTAGTCTGGGGTGGCAGAGGGCACACTCCACCTGTCGCCTCCTTCTCTCGCACAATTTTGACCTTAGGCTGCTCTGCGTGGCTGGTTCTTCCCTCACAGTCCTGTCTACAGACGGTTTATCTCCCATGCTCTTGAGAACACTCCCTGCAGCCTCCACCACAGGAAAAGGCCGGAGCCGACAGGGCGTTTACTGTCTGAATAAAGGGGCACTAGCCAGGCTGGAGCCCAGGCCTGTGGTGAACCCGGCGAACGGCTCCTCTGCAGCCACGGGCTGTTTCCCGCCTCCCACAGGCTTGGTGAGAATGAGCAGGAGTAGGGATCAGGCTTTGAAGGGCAGAGGCGGCAGGAGGGCCTCTCAGCCTGACCTCTCAACAGCAGGGCTGCAGGTGGCCCTCATGCTTCTACACACGACAGAAGAGGGCCGTACACCCCGAGGTGGACATCTTCTTGTGTAGAATCACCTCCCTAAATACATACAAACAGAACCATCCGGGCAAAAACCTACCACCCGGAAGAATAAAACTGCCGGGGTACACTTCTCACACTTGCTCAGTTTCAGTGGCGCTTCATTCTTTTTTTTTAACGCTTGTTTATTTCCTTATTTGGTTGGGCCAGGTCTTAGCTGCCGCAGGTGGGATCTAGTTCCCCGACCAGGGATTGAACCCAGGCCCCCTGCACTGGGAGCACGGAGTCTCAGCCACTGGACCACCAGGGGAGGCCCATCAGCGGTGGCTTTATTCTTGCCTCAGCTAAGCCTCCCGTCCTCGGGTCGTCCGCAAGATTCCTGGCCCGGGTGTGGGAGAAGGGGTGGGGAGAGAGAAGACACAGCTGGGGTAGAAGCGGGCGGGAGAGGTGCCTGTTCCCCTCAGCAAACCCTAGCTTCCAGCCAGGGCCGCTGAGGCCGGAGGAGAGAAGGCGCTTCCTCCTGGGCCCCCGGAGCCGCCCGGCCACATGGCCATGCAGGAGCCAGTCCTGGAAACCGGCTTGAGGAATGAACAGACCCCTGGGAGTCCAACCCAAAGCCCAAACCCAACAGCGTCTTTAGCTTTTTTCCCAAGAAAAGTCCCTTTTGCAGGAGACAGCCTGAATGACAAAGTCTCATTATTTATAGGAAAGTCGCCTGTCCTTGCCCCCCTCGCTCATGTTCCTCAACAGCAGACACACAGCCGTGCTCCGGGAGGGCGGTGGCAGTGCCTCCTGGCCGTCCTGACGAGACTTGGAGGCCTCGGCCCCTCAGCTGTCATCTTCCTCCTCTGACTCGCCTTCTGACTCGGGCGCGCTCTCTGGCAAGTCATCTCCCATCTGCTGGAACCTTCCGGACTGTGCGTCCCACATGTATTTGATGCTCACCTTGAATTCAGCCATCTCATACCCGAAAAGCTTCTGTGAGAGATGGAGGGGACCAGCGGTCAGGAGGGTGAGTGTGGTCTGAGGTGCCTGTGGACCCTCCCGTCGCGGCCGCGGACACCGGGTGGGTGGCTGGGGGCCGTGGGGACCTCACCAGGACGCGGGCCTGCTCCGGGGTCAGCACGTCGCCCTCTTTGCACACCTCGTAGTCGGACAGCAGGGTCACCACACCTGCAGAGAAGGGACCCCGAGCAGTGACCCCAGCACAGGGGCCTGGGCGGCGCCAGAGGATCGGCGGCCCTCTGCCCGAGACTCCAGCAGCTCAGGCACTGGGCTTCCTCCCGAGCGGTCAGCTGCCTGGGGCAGGGGGTTCTGATGGTGGGGGGCACCGACTCCTCCTTCCTTGTCCCTTGACTGCTGTACTCTAAGTCCCTGACCACGTTCACCCCAACCACGAGGCGGGCACTCTTAGTCCTGTCATCGTGTAAGAAAACACAGGCTGATAAAAAATAACCTTCTCCGCAGGAAAGGTGGGGGCGGGGTGGGGAGAGCTGCCTGGCTTGGAAACCTGCGCTCTCGGCCCTCAGCTGTGAGCTCTCAGCTCCAGGGACACCCCTACCTTTCTTGAGGGCCGTGGGCAGGCCCAGCTGCCTCAGCTGGGGCTCCATGGAGTGGGGGAACTGCTCCAGGGGTCCCGGGTCCAGGTTCACAGTGAACGTGGCTTTGTTCCCCGCTCGGGCATAGTCCATTTCCGTGTACTTTGTGAACCACCTGAGGGAAGAGAAAACAGTCACGTATGGATGCGAACTGGACTGTTTAGAAGGCTGAGCGCTGAAGAATTGATGCTTTCCAATTGTGGTGCTGGAAATCAACCCTGAATATTCACTGGAAGGACTGATGCTGAGGCTGAAGTTCTGATACTTTGGCCACCTGATGCGAAGAGCTGACTCACTGAAAAAGACCCCGATGCTGGGAAAGATTGAAGGCAGGAGCAGAAGGGGATGACAGAGGATGAGATGGTTGGATGGCATCACCGACTCAATGGACATGAGGTTGAGCAAGCTCTGGAGTTGAAGATGGACAGGGAGGCCTGGCGTGCTGCAGTCCATGGGGTCGCAGAGTCGGACAGGACTGAGCGACTGAATCACGAACAACGCCCATCTACCTGAGGTCAGGCGCTGCCTGGCTTTGCCTGGCCTCCCCGTCCTCCTCGGCTCAGCTGGGAGCTCTGAGCTGGGGAGGATGGAGACCCGGTGACAAGGTTCCAGGAATCAGGTCTTCCTTGGACCCTGCACTGGACCAAATCCCGGCTTATTCCTTCCCGGGAGACCTCACCACCTTTCCCTTCCCACCACTCCTCCAGAGCACTTACTCGTCCACTTCCTCCTTAGTGCGATTGGTGAAGAGGAGACCAACTTCGCCCCTCAACTTCTTGCTGACCTGCAAAACCAGAGGAGGGTGGCGTCCGTCGCGTGGGAGCAGTGGTTCTCAGCTGGGGACGGTTGTGCCCCCCTCCCCCCAACATTTGGCAACACCTGGAGAGGACTGTGAGGGGGCGGAGGCTCCAGGAGAGCTGAGCCTGACGCCAGCCCCTGGGCCGGCCAGACGGCTGGAGGGCGCCACCCCGCCGGGGAGAGCCAGGACCCACCTGATGCAGGTTGTCTTTGTACTCGTCAGACGGGCTTCGACCCAGCGCCACCATCATCACTTTGTTTTTGCCAAAGAACATCCTACAGAGAAAAAGAGGGCTCCGTGAAGGAGGCGCCCTGCCCTCAGCTAAGTGCCAACCAGCTCCAGTCCCCGGGACCGGAACCCCAGCCCAGGAGGAGGCGCGGCCAGAGGCTGCTTTCCACGCAGCCCAGGGCCCCTCACATTCTTTCCCGCACAGACCAGGGCCCCTCACATTCTTTCCCGCACAGACCTGACTCACACACGTTCTGTCTCAGCCCACAGGGAGTGCATCTGGGTCTGTGGAAGAGGCCCGCTGGACGGTCTGAACCAGAGCTGCTGGGTGTTCCGTAAGGGACCAGACCCCAGGGCTCAGGGGCCCCCTCTCCTGGAGGGATCACTGCTCTCCTCCCGCCCCCAGGGCAACACCAACTTTAACAGTTAGGGACTTCTCGGGTGGCCCAGTGGATAGAACTCTGCACTCTCACTGCAGAGGGCCTGGGTTCGATCCCTGGTTGGGAAACGACCATCTCCAACCAAGCCAAGCAGCCTGACCGAAAAAACCAAACAGCCACCCCCCAACCCCAAACAGTTAAAAAGCATACTTCATCGGGGGTTGGGGAGGGTGGCATTTTGTCCTTATTAAGGCGATCCTTGTGACCCAGGTACCCAAGGTCACTAACTGCCCTGTACTTTCTGAGCAGCCTGGCCCCGCCTCCCACTGCCCACTCACCGACTGTGCTTCCAGGCGTTGCGGATGTCCTTCAGCTTGCTGTTCCTCATGTTGGCCACGGAGAAGATGAAGAGGTACTTGTACGTGTCCACACATTTCCGAAGCTACGGGACAATTCATGGGGCTCTGGAGTCCCAGGGCAGCAGGGGTCGGGCAGTAACACTCTAGCCCCAGGGGGGAAAGAGGCTGCTCCATGGCCTCTGACTTCACCGTGGATGTTTAGAGCTGTCCCCGTCAGATAGTCCCACACCCACCTTTAAAACCAAATAAAAGGGCTGGGAAAATAAACATAACAATAATAAAAAACAAGCTCTTACCTCTTCTATCAAGTTCTGTTTCAGTTCCAAGCCTTTCTTGGCAGTTTTGGTTAGGGAGACTAACACAGAGAAGAAAAAGAGGAGATGATGAGAGAGAAACCTGGATGTCTCAGAGACTCGTCTCCCCTTTGGTACCCAGCTGGATGGAGCCGATCCAGGCTTTTGTGGCTACTGCTTGTGGCTTGCAAGGCTACTCCCAGGTCCCAGGTCCCCAGAATGCCTCTCCAGCAGTCCTGAGCCTGAAGATCCCTTCACATCTGTCCTGTTACTAGAGAAACCAGCTATCTACAGCCCCTCTGGGGCTAACTCCCTACTGAGGAGTGAGGGTGGTGCACTCCCCGGAGACCCAGCCTCCTGTCTGGGGCCGGTCCCTTCCTGCTGTTGGCTGCAGTGTGTGGAGACCATCTATGGCTTCTCTGTGTGGAAGAATGAGTCTGGGGCCTCTCTGCTACATCACGTCTTACAGTTTGGACCTGTGCATGCAGCGGCGTCTCTTTGGCGAGGGACAAGCACCTCTTCTCTACCAACAGCTGGGACCCAGTTTGCCCCTTACTCAGACGGGTTTGGTACTTGCCAGGTTTGACCACGGATCCCGCCACAGCATCCAATCATTCCACAAATGCTTAACAGAGGATCAAATGCAAAGCCCTGGGTCCCAGGAGGGACCTGGATAGATGAATAAAAAGCCCCTCTTCACGAAGGACACATCAGAAAGGTAATCACAGCAGGCAGGGGCAAGTGCAGTACAGGAGGGCAAACAAAATCCAGCTGGCTCGTTTCCCAGCGTTTCCACCGCTACGACTGTGGCCCAAGCCAGCACAGCGTTCTCTTGGATTATTACTTGTCTCGCTGCTTCCACCCTTGCCCACTGCCCCTGCCCTCCCCGGTCCATTCTCAACAAATCAACTAGAGTGATCTTTTTAAAAGTAAAGTGGAACCACATCACTCCTCTGCTCAAGCTCTCTCCTCCCACCTCACCTGGGTGTGAAAACCAATCCCGTGCAAAACTCTTTCAAGCTCTGCACACTGCTCGGTTCTCTCTCCCTCCATTTCGCCCACTCTGGCCTCTTGCAAAAGTTAAACACGCTCTTGCTTCAGGGCCTCTGCCCTTTGTGTTCCCCCTCCTTCGACCACTACCCTTCCAGGTAACTCCTTGGGTTGCTTAATTCCTTTCTGCAAGTTCCGGCTCATTTGTCATCTCAACAGAACTTCTCTAGCTACACTACACAAGGGAATGTCAACTGCTTTTTTCCTACATGAGACTCATCACTATCTGAATTTATGGATTCAATTTTTAGTATCCTGGGAAGACACACTTCCCAAAACTAAAACTCTATGAGAGCCCTAGACCTTCCATGTTATAACTGCAGTATCTTTCAAAACCTAAAGAGTTGCCAGGTCTCTAACTTATTGAGTGAATGTGCCGGGATGAAAGAGACGCACCATAAGTAGCAACAGTCAGGAACAGTCTCTTAAGAGGGGTCCTACGGACTGCCACCTAACAGCCAGCCATACGAAGATCGGAGCACGACCATGCCGGCAGAAACAACTTGGAGAACACAACCACCATACTCGGGGATAAACCCGGGCTGAAGGAAAGTGGGCGAGGGGAGGGGGAGCGCGGAGAGAAAAAGAGAGAGGGGCTGAGGTCGGAGAGGGGGGCCAAGGCGAGATCGCCGGCACCCCAGGGGTGCGGAGGCTGTTCCCTGGGCCAGCCGGCCTTGGGCAACTCTCTCTGGAGGCCTGGCAAAGCCCCCTCCACTTCCCCGACGCGGCTCCAGCCTCCTCCGGGGTTTCCGCCACCCCAAAGGCCCCAACCGTTCCAGCGCGCCGCGACCCCGCTCCCTCCTCGCACAGGTCCCAGCGTCCTCCCCTGTCCTCCCCGAAGCCCTAGCGCAGCTGACAGCCGGCCCACAAACTGGCCCCCGGGGGCCCACGGCCTTCGGGGCTCACCTTTCTTGTCGCGCTTGGACTTGGGCATCTCGCCGTGGCCACGTGGGCGGAAGACGCTGCCGCCGGTCAGGCCCTCGGCGCGCGGGGGCCTCTGGGAAGGCCCTCGGTGGGCGCCCTCGCGCGTGCCTGACCCAGCCCGCGCTGAGGCCCTGTTTTCCCTGCCCGGTCGCCACCTGCCCTCTGCCCCGAGTCTCCAGGTAGACTTCCCACGCGGGCGGGGGACGCCGGAGTCTGGGGCGCCGCACCGTGGACCCCGCCTGTGGGCCCAACTCTATGGTTCCGCACCGAGGACCCCCGCCTGTGAGCGCGACTCTATGGTTCCGCGGAGGCGGGGCCCGCGGCGCGGTGCATGCCGGGCCCAACTCGATGGTTCCGCACCCAGGACCCCGCCTGTGGGCCCAACTCTATGGTTCCGCGGAGGCGGGGCCCGCGGCGCGGTGCATGCCGGGCCGGCCGGGCCCGCGCTCCCATCATGGCGGCGGCCTCGGTTTCCCGGTTGTGGCTCTGGGCTGCCCTGCTTGTCCCTGCGGCCGCGGTCTACGAAGACCAAGTGGGCAAGTTTGATTGGTGCGTACGGGGCGGGGGGCGAGGGGCGGTTCCTGTTCGGGAACTATTTTCCCTGTACCTTTTCTTTTGTTTAAAAGGAGGAGGGCTTTACTATGCAGCAGGGCCGGCTGCAGAACTTGCGGGGCCCAGGGCAAAATGAAATGTGAGACCCCTCGTTCAAAAATTTTGAAAGAGTTTTAAGGTGGCCACGGCAGAGCGTTAAAGCGAGAGTTGGGGGCTCTTCTGAGCCAGTCCCTGTGCGGCTGTACGGGTCGCAAGCCAGTGAAGCGGGCTCTGCCGTCCGGGCTTGCTCGAGGTTCTGGTCAGCGGTCACTTCTCCCCGCCCGGCCGCGTTTCTGTGATTGTCAGGATCTGCTGGGTGTCCGACGTCGACCGCTGTCAGCGAAGATCCTCGTTCCCCACCCTTCCAGCCCAACTCTGCCATGGGCTCAGAACAGGGCCGCCCAAGACGCTTCAGCCAGGAGGTGCCATTCATTCATTCTTTCCTTCACTGACTGGCGCACTCACTCTTCATTCATTCACTCATTCAGCACTTTTGTTCATTCACGTCTCATTAATGCGCTCATTGAGTCACTCACCCACTCGTCCACCCACCCACCCCATCCTTAAGGCCAGGGAATTGGCTTGAAATGTCCGTTTGCCACTTCAGCATTGTGTGATCTCAGGAAAATGACTTAACTCTGTGCCTCGGTTTCTTGATCTGTAATTGAGTTTACTGATAGTCTATTGCTTGCCACAGTAGCTGTAAGAATGAATACGGCAATTCTTTTAAATTGCTTAGCGCAGTGGCTGGCTCATTGAGTACAAGCAGGATGTTCCCAGTTATTGCTGGTCAGGGAACACTCTCAGAGCCTAGCTCCTCTGTGAGGTCTTTTCTACATCAAACCAACGGGTTTGCATGTCTGTTGCGTGCCTGTTGTTGGCCAGTGGTCATGCTAGGCGCGTGGGTGCAGAGATGGAGAGGAACTCAGGCTGGTGAGGGGGCAGATATGTAAGTACGTGATATAAGGCAGTGTGACAAATGCAGCATAAGTCCTGTGGTTTTTTTTTTTTTTTGGCGGGTCGGGGGGAGTGCTGTGGCTTTTGGGGTCTTAGTTCCCTGACCAGGGATCAAACCCATGCACCCAGCATGGGAGTCCTAACCACTGAACTTACGGAGAATTCCCATAAGTCTCATTTTTAATGATGTGGGCAGATGCTCACAATATAACATGTACAGTTGACTCTTGGACAACGCAGGGGTTAGGGATGCAGACCTTCTCTGCAGTCGAAAATCGAGTGTAACCTATAGTAAGCCCTTTGCGTCTGCAGTGCGACACCCACAGATTCAACCAACCATGGATTGTGTAGCACTGCAGAATTGACTGTGGAAAACAGCCAGTGTAGGGAATTCCCTGGGGGACTCCATGCTTACAGTGCCGGGGGCCCGTGTTTGATCTCTAGTTGAGAAACTAAGGTCCCACAAGCCTCAAGGTGCCACCAAGAAAGGAAAGAGAAGAAAAAACCAGCGCTAAGTGGATCTGCTCAGTTCAAACCCATGTTGTATATGTTACACACGCACAACGTCATCCAATTTAGCAGAATCCTAGGTATATGCAGTTTATAAACTGAAAAGTAACAGAAAGAAGTACACCAAAATGTTAAATGTTTATTGCTGAAAAAAACGTTTATGGATGATGGTATTTTAGGCATTTTTTTTGTTTTCTATTTTATACCTTTGTGTATTTTTCATGTTTTCTTCAGTAAGCAGGCATTACTTTTATAGTTCAGATAAAAAATATCAGCATTTTAAAAGAGAGCATGGGATTCAGACTTAGAAGATTAGGTTAGATTTGGATTTAGACTTAATTTTGCGTTCTAGTTCTCACAGCAGTTTGTTGACGTCAGTGGACTTTGGTTTTCTCGCCTCCAGAATGAGAGTGTTAGTGCTTGTCCTGTGTACTTGGTAAAGGGTTCAGTGATAACAGTGAGATCCAAGTAGGCTAGAATACGGTGGAAACTGTCAGATGTCACACACACCTGTCACTCTGTACTAATACAGCTCCTTCTTTTGTAAAAAGTCAGACCAGACCGTGTAACAAGGGAAATTCTGTGTGAATGCTGTGTGTTTGATTTGCTGGAAGTGGCATTCGTGAACAGCAGTGTGCCACTCGCCGCCTCTGTAGGCGGTAGTGTGCCAGGGGAAGCCCACTGTGCTCCCTTTATGCAGAGATAAGAGTGTTGAGAGTGATGGGGTATATTCCAAGGAAAGTATGAGGAGTGAGTCAGATGGATCCTGAGCACGGCGTGGGTTAGAACAGGCTGCAAAGAACACAGGCCTGACTCAAATCTGTCAAGTTTTGTTAGAATATTTGTGTAATATTTCTCCAAAGATCAGTGAAAATAGAAGGGGAAGTTGGATTGTGTGCTCATTAACAGGATTCATGTCTCTTCTCTCACGTGTAATGTGAGTGTCTAGTCCCACTATTTTTTAATATTAAAAAATAGTTGCAGCATGTGGGATCTAGTTCCCCGCCCAGGGATCGAACCCAGATCCCTTACCTTGGGAGCACAGTGTCTTACCCACCTGACCACCAGGCAGTCCCTGGTCCCACTATTAAGGAGTACAGGGAAGACTAATTTTGTTCTAGTGGGATTTAGGCCAGGTCCCCTTTTGGGTAAGGTAAATACGTGCTTGCATTTAGAAGGAAGAGTGTTAGGTTAGCTATTAGGGTGTGTTCTCTCTTCTTCTCCCCTTTGCTCCTGAGCACATTGCCTGGAAATGTTGCTTTTGGTCAGATCTCTTCATTAACACACACTCCTCGTGCATCCCAAGACAGGTGTGGTGTGGTAGCCTCCTGTATTTGTGCAGCAACACTCCTCGTGCATCCCAAGACAGGTGTGGTGTGGTGCCTCCTGTATCTGTGCAGCTGTCTTTCCCAAAGTGTCCTGTGCAGCGATGGCCTTGGCCCCTTCCATTTCCCTCGTCTCTTTCCTTTAGGAGACAGCAGTATGTTGGGAAGCTCAAATTTGCCTCCTTGGAATTTTCCCCTGGATCCAAGAAGTTGGTTGTGGCCACAGAGAAGAATGTGATTGCAGCACTGAATTCTCGGACTGGGGAGATCTGTGAGTGGACTGGGTAGATGGGTAGCTGGGGATGGCGTGGCTGCGCTTAGTGAGTCCAGCATGTCCCGTGGCCGGCAGCGTCTGCCTGGCTGATACCCCACCCCTGGGGACAACATGGCCGAAAGCTGCGTCCTTTACTGGATTTGGATCATTTATTTATTTTTCAGTTTTGCCATCTTAGAAATATTTAATATATTCTCATAACTGGCCTTTGAGTTTACTTCCTTAGCCCGCGTCCTGACTATTCTTAAGTAAGATATTGCTGCAAAAAACACATTTTTTGATTAAGATTTTACAGTAAAGCTTTGGATGTCCCCCGTTTCCCTACCTCCAGTCATTTATATCACTTTTGTGGATGTTTTTAGGTATTAAAATCATGGAAATGTGATTTATAATCACTGCTTTGCTTGTGAGTCATAGAGATTTTGTGAATTTTGTCTTTGTCCGTTTATCTGTGTGGTTGGGTGGGGTGGGGATGGGAAGAGTGTGGTCTCAGATCGGCACAGCGGTGGCTCCCCTCGTTACCCCGGGAGTGGGGGTGGGTCACTGCCGGCTGGCAGTAATCCTCCCCTCCCTGGAATAAAACGAGGCACTTCTGTGCGCACAAAGGCTTGCGCGGTTCTCTCCCGAGCGCCTTCCTGGATGCCTCGCCAGGAACGCGTCCTGGTAACGTCATAGTAACGTCGTCACAGTAACGTCCGACTCTCCTGTCTCTCAGTGTGGCGCCATGTTGACAAGGGCACAGCGGAAGGGGTGGTGGATGCCATGCTGCTCTACGGACAGGGTAGGTAGAGCCCGGCTTGTCCCTGTGACGGCGTCAGCTCCCTCTCTCCCCTTGGTTCCTTCCTTTGTTCAGGGTCTGGGAGGGAACGGAGTAGGGGCGTTCCCAGCAGGAAAGGACAGGTGCAGTTTCTATCTGCACTTGTACGTAGGAGGCGAGGCCACTGGTCACAGGCCCTGGGAGGCTCCAGATGGCGCAGCAGTTTGGGGATGATCTCATGTGGTCTTTTCTCTTCCAGATGCAATCACTGTGTCCAATGGAGGCCGGATCATGCGCTCCTGGGAGACAAACATTGGGGGCCTGAACTGGGAGGTTACCCTGGACAGTCGCAGGTAGAGGGAAAGAAGCTGAATTTCATTTTGCTCTGGTTAAAGGCTTCGCTGGAACACAGATTCTATGTAGACAGCAATTCTGGGCCTTTGGGCTTTTTTGCCCAGGGGGAAAAAACCACAGAAGAGCCAGAGAGCATCAAATGTCCATTCTTGATGTCTTGAGGTCATGGGACACGTGCTTACTCAGCCACCGTTTATTGAGCTCGTGTTGGAGGCAGAGTGCCATGCTAGGGGCAGTGTTCATTTCTGGTATCGATTGCTTTTCCTAATCTGACCACGACTTGAGAGCTTTGCAATGTTCTAGGTAAGAGAAAGTGAAAGTGAAAGTCAGTCGTGTCCTACTCTTTGCGACCCTGTGGACTGTAGCCCGCCAGGCTCCTCTGTCCATGGGATTCTCCAGGCCAGAATACTGGAAAGGGTTGCCATTTTCTCCTCCAGGGGATCTTCTCGACCCATTGCACCCGGGTCTCCTGCATTGCAGGCAGATTCTTTACCAACTGATCTACTAGGGAAAGAAGATTCTAGATATGAAGATGGAGAATACAATTTCCTGTGTTTTAATTTTATGTTTAAAAACAATTTGCACTACTGTTTCAGCTGCGTCTCGCTAAAGTTGTTTAAATGATGGGGTTGGTTGCGTTAGGTTATGCTTCTTCTGATGGTAATTTACTGGGTAAGGGCTTGGGAATGCCCCAGGCAGTGGGAATCCACTGTGAATGTGAAACAGTTTCCATCATCAAGTAACCTCTTGTGTTGGGTGAGGCGGGCCTGCAGCCTGCTAATGACAGCTGTCTGATGGCTGCTGTGGTGGAGAGTTGGCCTGGTTACTGTGAGGTCCCGGGGAAAGAAAGGAGCAGCCCTCAGGAGAGTCGGCGAGTCTCAGGGAAACGGTGTAGTCGAGTGGCTGAAAATACAGTCGCTCAGGTCAGCCAGTGGGAAGCAGAGCCAGGCTCGGTGCGGATGCGGCTGAGCCCAGAGCCTGTTCCGTCGCCTCCTGAGGTGGCGGTTGTGTCCCGGACCGTCCGGCCTGAGGCTCGGGAGTCTCTGGGCTACGCTCACCCCTGTTCCTGTGCTCAGTCTCCAGGCGCTGGGGCTGGTCGGCCTGCAGGAGGCCGTGAGGCACGTTGCGGTCCTGAAGAAGACCACCCTTGCCCTCCTTCACCTCTCCAGCGGGCACCTGAAGTGGGTGGAACACCTCCCGGAGAGGTAAGGCTGCCTTCCCCTGGGTGGTGGCCGCCGCCTCCTGGTCTGTACCAGCCCGTCTTTCTCCTTGAGAGTCGAAGCATTTGAATCCTGTGTGGGGTCTGGGGCTCACTAGCCTCTGGGCCTGCACTCCAAGGCTGTGGCTGCCTCTGGAGTTTCCTTTGCAGTGAGGAGAAGACTCTCCACCTGGGCCCGAGAGCCAGTCGAGCGAGGGGAGTGGCTCACTCAGTTTGTCAGGGACCCAATGCTCAGATTCCTAAGGGGCCGACTGCATAGCATCTGTGTGCGGAGCAGGCCGGGTGGGGAATGTTGGGAGCCGCAGTGTGCCCGGCCCGCCTCAAGGGGGCAGCCTTACTCAGCTGACCGTGCCCTGTATAGTTAGGCCTAGCATCATCACATCCCAACTTTTTAAAGAAAAGCTAGAAATCTTACTGTTACATGCTGATCTCAGTTCTAAATGTTGACAACAAATTCAAATTAAAAAAAGAAAACTAAGCCAAACAAAACTTCACTGAGGCTGCTAGTTTGTGACCTCTGGCTCAGTCCCTGGCGGCCGGGCTTTGGACCCCCGAGGGTGGTCCTGTTCTGTGGCTAAAGCTGAGGCTCCCTGCTCTTCCTTCCCTCTCTCAGTGACAGCATCCACTACCAGATGGTGTATTCCTACGGCTCGGGGGTCGTGTGGGCCCTCGGAGTCGTCCCCTTCAGCCACGTGAACATTGTCAAGTTTAACGTGGAAGATGGAGAGATCGTTCAGCAGGTGCGGTCCGGCTGCAGCCTCGGGCATCATGGAGGGGGTGGGTTCAGCCCTCCTTTGCACTGGGGACCGGGGGCCTCGGCCAGGTGAACGCCGGAGCCACGCGTGGTCCCTGCTTCCGGGCAGAGGGCTGCCTTCTGCTGTCAGAGCCCGCACGTGTGCACATGGCGCACTCTCGGTGGCTAAAGACACGGCTGTGTAGATCTGCTCGCGGCCTGCATGATCTCACAAGGTGGTACTGAAGGTGACGATATGAACCCGCGAATGACAGACGCAGTGGAGGAGTGCCGATCGGAGGGGCCAAGCATGCTGCCCTGCAGCCCCAGCCCTGCCGGCACCGTGGCTGCGGCTGCCCTGCTGCACCTGCAATGTTGGGGCAGAGAGAGGTGATGTCTATGCTCAGTGCTCAGAACAGCAGGTGCTAAGAGTGGACTGCGGGCAGATTCACCAAAACAAGAAAAGAGTGTCCAGTATTGAAGAGGGCCTGGTTTAGCTTTCAGACTACCAGAAGGATCTTCTCCAGCTGTGGAGCTCTCGGAGACCGGGAGGGGTGGGAAGGTCTCCTCCTCAGTCCCTGAGGAAGAACCTTTGAGCTGAGATCCTCCCCTGGGATCTGGTGGTGACGGCTGGTGTGCTAAGAGCGAAATGTGAGGATCCCCAGGAGCTTCCTGTTCTCTCGTCTCTCGTGTAGGTCAGGGTGTCGACCCCCTGGCTGCGGAGTCTCACCGGGGCCTGTGGTGTGGTGGACGAGGCTGTCCTGGTGTGCCCCGACCCGAGCTCGCGGTCCCTCCAGACCTTGGCCCTGGAGACGGAGTGGGAGCTGAGGCAGATCCCGCTGCAGGTGAGAGGCTAGAGCTGCTTCCCTAGCCCAAGGTGCTGCCTTGGCCGTTGGGAAAAGCCTTTCTCCCAGGCAGCCCCTTTGAGGTTTGGCCTCTGGCAGAACTGGAATGAGGGCAGACGAGCCACTCTCCTCCTTTGAGAGCCTGAATGGGAGCTTCCGGAGCCCCGTGCTGAGGCCTCGTTCCTTTCACTGGCAAAGGGGGGCAGAGGCCGCCAGCCTGGATGGTCCATCCCCTGTCCTCTCCTGGCCCTCAGCCTCTTCCTTCTTGTCTCCCAGTCTCTCGACCTGGAATTCGCAAGTGGATTCCAACCCCGCGTCCTGCCCACACAGCCCAGCCCGGTGGGTCCTTCTCGGGCGCAGTTCTTCCTGCAGTTGTCCCCAAGCCACTATGCGCTGCTGCACTACCGCCACGGCGCCCTGGATCTGCTTAAAAACTTCCCGCAGGTAACTGCAGGCAGCGTGGTGTGCTGGGATGCAGGGGGATCTCGCTGAGGCCTGGATGCTGGAAGTCCCAGCTTTTGAATCTGGAGATACTTACTCAAGACAGAAGACCTCTTTGCATGAGTGTTTTGAGAGGGGTTAGCCTTAGAGTAGGAATGGAATATTTGGTTCTTCTGAGAGTTACAGAGGATTTTTAGAGTAAAAGTGGTACCTTCCTGAACCCACGGGAGAGAGGGCACGCTAATTAGAATTTCCCTATAGATGCGAAGAGCAGCATTGAGCTTGCCTGTATTGGAGGTCAGGCAGGGCCTGGCTCAGCTGTGGGTGCGGTGGGGCCTCTCTGCTCTCAGTGCTCTGGCCATCATCCTCCAAACTTGGGAGCATTTTTAACTCCAAGGCCAAGGGTTCTTCCGGTGGAGGCGACCCTAAGGCTGCTGGCCAGGACAGGCCCTGTTTAGGAACTGACGCCTGACTCTACCCCAGGCTGCCCTGGTGAGCTTCGCCACCACCGGAGAGAAGACAGTGGCTGCAGTCATGACCTGTCGGAACGAGGCGGTGAGTGTTGGGAATAACAGCGTTTGGCCACATGCGGGATCTTAGTTCCCTGGCTAGGGATCGAACTCATGCCCCCTGTGGCGGAAGCACTGAATCTTAACTGCTGGAATGCCAGGGAGGTCCCAGGGTTTTCTTTGCTTATCTTTGCTGGAAGCCCTGAGAAACAAAAGTTTGGGCATGTTCACCTGGTCGCTTTGAACCGGGGCGGGGCGGGGGAGCAGGGGGCTGTTGAGCAGCCCTCACTTCATCTGTAGGCTCTGTGTGCACCTCTTTGTGCCCAGGAATGGGACGCCCTCACAGTCATCTGGGGCTGTTCCAGCTTGCGTGGGGGGTGTGGGTGGAGATGGGGGTGGGATTTGCCCTCTCCCAAGGGCTGAGATCTGGAGGTGGGAGCTTCATTCTCATGGCTGGGAGGTGACCCTCTGGCTGTATTTTCTCCTTCCGTCCTTCTCGTTTCCATGGCAGAAGCCCAGCGTTTCTGAAGATGGGTCACCTGGGAGCTTTTCGGAGAAGCCTGGCCCCCAGGTAGGTGTGGCCCTGGGCAGTGCACCAGCCCTTTATGTGGGCGGGGCGGCCCCCAGCGAAGCTGGAGGAGCGATCAAGCCTGGGAGTGGGTCTTCTCCAGGTCCCAGCCTCAGATGGAGTTTTCTAAGTTTTATAAATTAAACCGTGTTTCTCTTGATCTTTTTCAATTGGGAGATTAGAAAGTAGAACTCCTAGAACCTGTTCTTAAGCGCGTTCTCCTCTGGGCCTCCGCCTCCTCATGTCTTGTGGGGTCCCCGCTGGCAGAGTTGAGGGTTAGTCTGAGCAGCTGCCCTGAAGCAGAGTGTGGGGCGCTGGCTGGAGGCACAGGTTTGGGTCGTGGCTTCCGTTTCCTGAGCTTTTCCCAAGGCGGGTGTGCTTTCCCTGCCTGCGGTTTTGCTAGTCACTCTTTGGGAAGTCTCTCTCCACTCCTTGCTTCTTCTGGAGTAAGTGTGTATAGTGGTTGTAGTTTTATTTATTCACTCACGCACCTTATTTCTGCCTTAGGATTTAGCTTTGCCCTTTGGCCTGGGTCCTTCTCCAGGATGTTGCCCCCCCCTCCCCCCAGCCCCACCCAGATTCTTGGACTTCCTTTGGGGGACTTTGCTTTGGGGGACTCCTGTAGCTGACCCATGCGGTCTGTTCCCTAGGACTCGCTGGCGTGCTTCAACCAGACCTACACCATTAACCTCTACTTGGTGGAGACAGGCCGGCGGCTGCTCGACACCGCGATCACCTTTAGCCTGGAACAGAATGGCACGCGGCCCGAGCGGGTGAGTCGGGGCCTGCGGGCTGCTCGGCCTGGGGCTCTCTTTCCTTGGTCCCAGCCGTGCGCTGTAGTCCTACCTGAGCCACTGGCTGGTCAGAAACGCCTATGACTACCAGCAAGAGAAGTGCCGCTTAGGCCAGGTTGTCAGCGTGCCGGGCTCCACGCTAAGCTGTTTACTCACTCGCTGATGGACTCGTCCTCCCGATAAGGGCCTTCCCTGGTGGTCCAGCGGTGAAGACTGTGCTCCCAGTGCAGGGGGCCTGGGTTCAATCCCTGGTCAGGGAACTAGATCCACATGCCAGAACTAAAGATCCCACGTGTGGCAACAAAGGTCCCCAGTCCCATAGCTAAGATGGGGTGCAGGTAAATAAACACTGAAAAACGTATCCTCCCGGTAGTCTTTTGATTACCACTGCCCTATCCTTATAAATAAGGAAGCCGTGCCTGGTGAGGTTCAAGATGCTGTCGCTGCCCAGCCCTGCCTCTGTGCACGTCCAGTGGTGTTCCTCAGCCTCCCTGGGCGGCTGCTGCTTGGTCTACTCCGGGCCTCCTGCTCGCTTTGTGGTGTGTGATCGGTGCATAATGAATGATCGGGTAGCCGAGAAGGTGTCAGGTTCCTCCGTAGAGAGGACCCGAGCTACCTGCTCTTTTGCTCTGTCAGCTCCTAAGGATGCACGGTGTCTATAAGTGGAGTCCAGGAAACGCTGTGTGCTTTGGACACACGGGGACGCCGTGGCCTGACCTCTGACCACTCCTCATGCTTTGAATCTCAGGGTCTGGGCTCTGAGAGGTGTCTGGATCCCCGCTGACTGCAGGGGTCTTGACTCTTTGGTTGACAGCTGTACATCCAGGTCTTCTTGAAGAAGGATGACTCCGTGGGCTACCGGGCCTTGGTCCAGACAGAGGATCACTTGCTGCTTTTCCTGCAGCAGCTGGGTGAGTGGGCATCACTCAGCTCCTGTTTGTGGGCCTGCCCATGAGTTGCATTCAGACCCTTCATCTGGGGCTGTGGCCAGGCTTCTGGGAAAGATTCAGGTGTAGTGTATCCTGCCTACTTTTCCCAGAGCCCTAGGTGACCTGCCTTTGAATACTTCCTTAGCACTCCTGGGCGGGAGACAGAACTCTCCCCACTTCATCTCAGCCCCCAGCCCCGCCGCTTCTCTTTTTGGCCTGAGAGCGGGGGTGGCCCTGAGCCTCCGAGAAGGGTCCCTTCAGGGGACGGCGGAGGCGGGCCTGACTCTGGTGGCCTTGGCTCCTGCAGCAGGGAGGGTGGTGCTGTGGAGCCGCGAGGAGTCCCTGGCCGAGGTGGTGTGCCTGGAGATGGTGGACCTGCCACTGACCGGGGCACAGGCGGAGCTGGAAGGGGAGTTTGGCAAGAAGGCAGGTAGGAACGGGGGGCCGGGAGGCAGAGCTGCCAGTGGGGGCTCTGGGGCCGCTGGCACCCCCCTCCCTCCCCGGGCTTCGGGCGCGGCTGCTCTGCCGGCCTGCTCTGAACTCGCTCTGCGCCCCGTCTCCCGTGCGTTTGTGGCCCTGTGGCTTATGGGCCCACTTCTCTCCGAAAGGAGCGACGTGTGACTCTTCCTAGGGAAAGACCCTGATGAAAAGAGTCTTAATGTAGCATCGTCATAGCTGCTGTTGTTTGAGGACCTGAAGTCTGTCAAGCACCTTGTCAGGCACTGTATAGCTGTTGTCCCCAAAGCAGGAGTCCCACCTTTCCAGAGAGACGTGACTGGGCGGGCCAGGTTCTGTGGGGATAGGCCGGTGCCCTCCGAACCCGGCCGCGGTCCCAGACCCAGGGTGAACTTGGTTCACTCTCCCCTGGTTCCGTCCTGCCCCCGCCTCCCTCCATCCGTTCGCCCGGCCAGCCGGGTGGTGTTTGCTGGGAGCCTGCTCGGGGCCAGCCGCCCTGCTAGGCTCCGCAGATGTGCTCAAGCCGAGGATTAATGTGCCTTTACTGTTTATTTCCGCTGCCTGGATCCAGCCATCCAAGGTAAAACCTGCTTCCCGCTGCCTGGTTGCTTGTTGCCTGCCCCACGGCTGGCTTTCTCCGTCGTTTGTCCCCTGGACTTGCCTCGGTGAGGTGTGCACCGCGCGTGCGTGGGCTGCTTGCCTGTGCCTTGCCCCGTGTGCCCATCGCTTCTCTCCCTCGAGCCGGGGCTGATGGACATTGGCCCAGAAAAGGCGCTGCTCTTGCCCGTGAGCGCCCTGCACCCCGCCCGGGGAGATCCCGGGGCCCTCACGAGGTCTGGTCTCGGCATCTTTCCCGTGAGCGCCCTGCACCCCGCCTCGGGGAGATCCCGGGGCCCTCACGAGGTCTGGTCTCGGCATCTTTCCCATGAGCGCCCTGCACCCCGCCCGGGGAGATCCCGGGGGCCCTCACGAGGTCTGGTCTCGGCAGCAGCCCGGTGGGTGCTGTGCCATTTTACAGATGGGGAGCTGGGGGCTGCGAGGTGAAGCACGTTTCCCAAGGTTGTTGTCTGATTCCTCAGTCGTGGCCGACTCTGTGCGACCCCGTGGACTGCAGCCCGCCTGGCTCCTCTGTCCACGGGGTGTCCCAGGCAAGAGTGCTGGAGTGGGTGCCGTTTCCATCTCCAAGGTTGCCCAGCCTGTAGGCAGTGCAGCTGGGATGTGCGTCCCGGCTGCCGACTCCGAGGCCTGGCTTCTCACCGTGCTGCCTTGCTGCGGTGACCGGTCTCGTCTCCAGAGGAGATTTGAGGGTGGTGGTCTCGTGGATGGAGGAAGGGGCGGAGTCAAAGGGACCCCTGGGAGCGGGCTGCAGGGAGGTCTGTTGGGAGCAGGTTGAGCAACTGACAACGTAGGCCTGAAGCCGCGAGAAACAGAAGTACCAGTTGATGGCACACACACGTGCACCCCGGCACCCCCACAGCCTGCCCTCGTCTGGCTTTGTCACGGCGCCCGGGAGCCTTCTGCTGGCCGTTCTGGATGTGGGCTTGTGGTGGAGATGTTTGTGGCACGGCTGCACCCTGCATGGCTGCCCCCTGCCTCTTAGCCTCCTGTCCCGAGATTGCAGGCAGGTGGCGTGCTGAGAGCCCCGTGAGTAGGCCTTAGAAGTTCCCGCACGGCTGTGCCTGAGTGTGGGGCTGTTGGCATCGGACACAGGACTGCTCCCTGGGCTCGTGACCTGGGGTGTGGACCACACGAGTGCTGTGGAGGAGGGAGAGCCCTCCTTAGGGGGAGCAGGTGCCCCGTCGCCGGGAAGCCCCACTCCGCCGAGGAGAGAGCATGAGCCGCGGTCCCTTTTCCTTGACACCAGACGGCCTGCTGGGCATGTTCCTGAAGCGCCTGTCCTCCCAGCTCATCCTGCTGCAGGCCTGGACCTCCCACCTCTGGAAAGTGTTTTACGATGCGCGGAAGCCCCGGAGCCAGATCAAGAACGAGATCAACATTGACACTCTGGCCAGGGATGAATTCAACCTCCAGAAGATGATGGTGATGGTGACGGCCTCGGGCAAGGTGAGCCCTTCAGAGGCCCCGGGAGCGGGACAGGAAGGCCGGGGCGGGAGCTGGGGCTGGTTCTGGTTTTCAAGGACAGAAGTAGTTCTGGGTCAGCCTTTCTGGTAGTGAGCCCGGTGTTTCTCTGGCAGCTTTTTGGCATCGAGAGCAGCTCTGGCACCATCCTGTGGAAACAGTATCTCCCGAACGTCAAGCCGGACTCCTCCTTTGAGCTGACGGTCCAGAGGACGACTGCCCACTTCCCCCACCCGCCCCAGTGCACGCTCCTGCTGAAAGACAAGGTGAGCCTCTGCCGCACCTCTGAGCCCGTGGGGGCGCGGTTTTGTGTTTTGTAACTCTAGCTGGGCCTTGGGGATTCTCTGAGAGTTACATACAGAGACTCAGGGCTTAGAGCTCTGTTTTCTTGCGGTTTTTTGCCTGAGTGCCCCTCCTCCCCCACCAGGGGTGGTGGTGGCCGAGGAGGAAGTGGCTGTAGCGTAGGTGGGATGTTACCAGGCCCCTAGTAAGCCGGCCCTGTTTCTCCCAGACACAGGTGGGTGTCGGTACCTAGTGGGCAGCTGGCTCTTCTCCCGGGGATGGAGGGCAGGACGCCGGCTGTTCTTGCCTCTGCCTCCCAGCGAGCAGATGGCTCTTTGCAGATACATTCTGCCGTCATTGGAAAGGGGGCCTGGTAGACATTTCGTTTGTTCCTCAGCGTGACCCATTCTTAGATTTGGAGCTAGAGGCGGTTAAACTTTTATCCTTTTGACACATCAGCCGTCAGACGCTTTCACCTTCAGCCAAAGCTTTTGTTTTCCACAAGGCAGGGAAAGACTGGGGGATCCCCGAGGCTGAGCTCCGGTCCCCAGCTCCTTAGGATTTGCAGTCTTTTCCTGTTGGTGGAGGCTGAGCGTTGCTTGCCCTTTCAGGAGACGGGAATGAGCTCGCTGTATGTCTTCAACCCCATTTTTGGGAAGTGGAGCCAGGTGGCCCCCCCCGTGCTGAAGCGCCCCGTCTTGCAGTCTCTGCTCCTGCCCATCATGGATCAGGACTATGCCAAGGTGCTGTTGCTGATAGACGACGAGTACAAGGTACGCGTCTGCAGAGGCTGCAGGAACCACCCCCCACCCCCGCCCCCGCCGTCGATGGGTGGGGGCAGGGTGCTCACACAGCGGCTCGTGGGCCCCAGGTGGGCGCTGACTGCAGTCAGGCCTCAAAGGGCTTCTCTACGCAGCGCGATGGCTCTTTCTGCACTTGTGAAAACTGGGTCTCTTAAGAGAATTCAGTTTAAGACCTGATTGAATTTAGCAGACTTTAATTCCTTTAAGGTTTGTTGTTTTATTCTTAAGGCCCTCTTTGATGGGAAACAGTAAAGAGTCTGGAGAAATCCATGCTTAGGGATTCCTTCTCCTTGAACTCTTTTTCTTTTTTTTAAAAAAAAACCCAAACATTTATTATTTTGATTTATTTGGCTGAGTCTTCGTTTTGGCTTGCAGGATTTTTGATTGCAGCATGTGGGATCTAGTTCCTTGATCAGGGATCAGTCCAGGGCCCCCTGTACTGGGAACGTGGAGTCTTAGCCACCAGACGACCAAGTCCCCCCCCATAACTCTTCTCTGGGGTTTTCTAGGTCACAGCTTTCCCAGCCACTCGGAATGTCTTGCGGCAGCTCCATGAGCTCGCCCCTTCCATCTTCTTCTACTTGGTGGACGCGGATCAGGGGCGGCTGTGCGGATATCGACTCCGGAAGGTGGGCAAGGGCATCCTGGCGGACCCGTGGTGGGAGGGGTGTAGGTAACAGGTGTGGATACGCTGGCCCTGGTGTTGTAAACGTGGATCGGCGTCAGCCTGGTGTCCGAGGCCATCATTCTCGGGTTTGTGGAGCAGGCCGGGTCGCTGCTGCCGTGGATGGAGCCGTGCACAACAGGCGGGCCTTGGCCCCTGAGGAGCGTTCACTCCACATCCCTCTCCTGTGGCAGAGGGAGTGTTTTTGCCATCTTTAGCGGGGGAGGTGGGGATGGTGATTGAACAATAGCGCTTTCTGTACGAAGGTGGTATTATTGATCCACTCTTAATCGAATGCGAGTTTTGAATTTTATTTCTAGAGTTGGGATCGATCTGCTCCAATTCTGACATACGTGAGTCCAGCTCTTGGAAGTACTGCTTCACGCTGGCTCTGAAGTCCTGCTCTGAGCTTCACAGGGGCTGCCTTGGCCCCGAGAGCAGGGCCACGTTGAGGGCTGATCTGAGACGTGTCCTCCCTGGCGGGTCCTGCCGTCCTGTCTGGAAGCCTTTTGGAGAGGCTCAGACCTCGGGCCCGGCTGATCGTGCAGGAGGCCTGGCTGTGCCCCTCGTACACTTGGCATCCTTGGGCAGATGGCTTCCGGCTGGTCTTCTGTTTTCTTGTCTGTAAGACAAAACGGTAGTAATAGTACGTCAGAGTGTTTTCGTGATGAGCTGGAGAGTGAACACGTCTGAGTCTCGTAAAGCAGGGCCTGGCACACAGCCCACGCCTCGTAGGTTTCACCTGCTGTTGTTTAAAAAATGCGGCGCCCTTTCCTGACATTTTGTAACAGCTGCGGCTGCTGCTAAGTCGCTTCAGTCGTGTCCAACTCTGTGCGACCCCAGAGACGGCAGCCCACCAGGCTCCCCCGTCCCTGGGATTCTCCAGGCAAGAACACTGGAGCGGGTTGCCGTTTCCTTCTCCAATGCATGAAAGTGAAAAGTGAAAGTGAAGTCGCTCAGTCATGTCCGACCCTCAGCGACCCCATGGACTGCAGCCTTCCAGGCTCCTCCATCCATGGGATTTTCCAGGGAAGAGTACTGGAGTGGGGTGCCAGTGCCTTTTCCGTTTGTAACAGCTAGCCTTTAGCATAAACAGCACAGGAATGGTCTGTCCAGAGAGTGTGCTCTTTACCCAGTGGGTAAAGAGACACTGCTCTTCTGAGTTGATGGAAAAGGGACCTTGAAAGAGAGAGTTCTTCATGGGCGGGGGTGTGACCCAGGGTGCGGGTGTCATGGACCAGTGGAACCCTGAGGGTGTCATCGTAAAGACGGTCGAGGGGAGACACAGGAGTCAGAGCTCCAGAGGGAGTCAGCCGGGGGTGGGCTTCCAGGCTCTGACCTCCGGGGGCTCCCTGGTGACCTTGCTCTCCGGGAGGGTTTTAGTGAACTCGGGTGTTTTCATAGGAATCTGTGAAATGTTTTCATCGGAGCCGTATTTTTTAATAAAGATTATTATCGAAAAGATTAAAAAAAGAAGTAACATGTGAATGCATTCTCCTGGTGAAAGTTTGCACGGATACAGCGTTGTGTGAGCAAACTGTGAAGGGCCCGTTGAGCCCCATTGCCAGCTGCTTCCCTGGCTAGAATGCGCGTCCGTGGCCCGCATGCCTTCCGTGGCCTGCTGCCGTGCCCTCCGCTGAGGACACGACCGCGAGGTCCGCGTGGGCAGGCGCGGCGTGTATACTTCTTACCTGAACTGGAATTGAGCCACATTTAATCAGTAGGAAATCTGCTTTGTTCACTTGATGTGTTTCCTACTTCCTTCTTTTGTTAAACCCATATCTGATTAAAATACAACACTGAGAAGAGTGCAGAATGCTGCGGTCACTGCTCAGCGGCCCTCACAGAAGGACCACAGCTGTGTACGCAGCGGTCAGAGCAGGAAGCCCCTCCAGTCGCTACCTGCCCCCCACCCTAGGGCTCCGTGTAACCACGTGTGGAGGTATAATCACGCGTTTAACCATACAGGTTTATTGGTTTCTTATGACAATAAAGAGTATTTCTTGTCACATTTTGAGGTCCCTTCCAGCTTAGTAGTTCCCCGCTGGCTCAGTGTACAGGGACCTTAGATGTTAGTAATAAGTGGTAAGTTTCCTTTGAGTTAGTCTTACTCAGATAAACAATGGGAAACTACTAACTATCCTGCTTCTTTCACACTGGCTCTAGTATCTTTCTGTTTTTTTTGACAGAAAGTAGGAGTGTTGGTGGATGTGAGTGAGGAGGGGTGGCTCTGAGGTCCCCATGGGTGCAGGGCCCGGCCCGTGCCCAGAGGGCGCAGAGTCGGGTTGTGTCTGACCCCACGGCTGGGCTGGAGGAGCTGCTTTTCAGCTGCCGGGTCTTCAGGTTCACGTGCGTCACACTTAGTGAAGCTGCACTTCTTGGAGTTGAAGGTCTGCTGGCAGCCAGGGCACTTGAACTTGGCTCTGCGTTGGGCCTCAGCCACACGCCCCTTGTTCTGCATGTCAGTGCGGATGGACTCCACGGCTTGGCTGACCGCTGCGCCCTGGAGATTTCCAAAGGCACCGCGCTGTGCTGTCTGGAGCCTGGACTGGGGACAGTATGGGATCACACATATATCCCCCAGAGAGGACTGTCTCAGGTCCCATCGGGCAGCCCAGACAAGCAACAGGTGCCTCCAGCTGCCCAGGAGGCTGCTGTTTGTAGCCATTGACACAGGCTTTACTGGTTTTCTAACTTGAACTAGGAGTTCCAAAACCTCTTCCCAGACCAGATCCTTATTGCTGCTTCTCTAGGACCTCTGAACCCTGTTCCACCCTGCACAGAGGCACCTGCTGAACTGCAGGCCAGGTCTCGCTACACTTATCGGGGGCCTGAGGGTACCTTCCTGATGATCGGTGCCGGTTCCTTCTCTTTGGCCCCACCCCAGGACCTCACCACTGAGCTGAGCTGGGAGCTGACCATCCCCCCGGAGGTGCAGCGAATCGTCCAGGTGAAGGGGAAGCGCAGCAGCGAGCATGTCCACTCGCAGGGCCGAGTGATGGGGGACCGCAGCGTGCTCTACAAGGTATGGCGGCCGCCTGCTGTCGTGCAGAGGAGCCGGGCTTGCGTTCTGGCTCTGCGATTGGTGGAGAGGGGAGCTTTCTGCCAGTTTTTTTTATCCCTTTGAGCCTTACTTTATTGCTTGTGAAATGGGCCTGTGAAATATGCCGTCCTCCTGGGGTGGTGGAGATGATCACACGAGACAGCACCCAGTGCCAGGCACGTGACCACTGCCTGGCAGCTGCCATCTGTTAGGGTTAGTGGTAGTGCTGATAGACGTTTCTGGGGTTAAACCTTAGTCGATCCATCAGAAACTCTGTCTGTGATCCAGCATCCTCCTGAGTGGGAGATGAAGAGGTGACTCGTCAGCTGCAGAACCATCCTGTGGAGGAACGTAGTCCTTAAGGTGATGAACATGAGTTACAGCCTCTGGCAGAGCAGAGTCGGAGTTGGAGGAGGAGCGAGGCCTAGAGGGGAGCCGGTTTTGGCAGGTGTGGAACAGGACCTAGGCCTGGGGCACGTTGAGTTTGCCGTGAGACGTCTGAGCAGTGATACTGACGTGGTGGTCCATTAGTTGGGTCTGGAGTTCAGGGAGGGGCCTGGCTCGGACATGTAAACTTGGGCGATGCCAGCCCCTGTAGGTGTTCTGGAAGTCATCAGATTGGCTGAGGTCACCAGGAGAGCGGGTGCAGCTAGAACACCCAGAGACTGGGGAAAGGAGGACGGACCTGCAGAGGGGACTGAGAAGGAGCAGCCACTGAGGCAGAGGACAGATGGGCCTGGCGTCCTGGACGCCGGGGGGAAGGCGTCTTAGGAAGGGAGTGATCGCTCACGTTACTGACCTAGTCGGTCAAGTTAGACGAGAACCGAGACGTCTCTGTTGCTGTGGTAGTCGCAGGGCCCTGGTGGAGAGACGTCAGGTTGCTGGACCAGTGTCCTTCTGTCAGGAAGTGGGCCGGCTTGGGTTGTGTCTTGAGTGACTGTTTGCTTGTGACTTGAGCGAGTTGCTTAACTACTTTAAGATGTTTCATCTGTGAAGTGTAGGTAGTAACTTCTGTTTGCGAGGATATTCATGAGATTCAATGAACCAAGCCCAGCCCCCAGTGGACACTGAAAAAGTACAATGATGATGACCCCTGATAGGAAGTTCTTCCACCCAGAAAAGCTGCTTCCTCTGCCAGCTGGAGGGCTCTGTGCCCACCTCCCTGCCCCAGGCTCACGGTGGGGTGCCACTGTGGTTCTGAAGGAGCCTTTCCCTCCGTCTTCCCAGAGCCTGAACCCCAACCTGCTGGCCGTGGTGACGGAGAGCACGGACGTCCACCACGAGCGCACCTTCATCGGCGTCTTCCTCGTGGACGGCGTCACGGGGCGCATCGTCCACTCGTCCGTGCAGAGGAAGGCCAAGGGCCCCGTCCACATCGTGCACGCCGAGAACTGGGTTGCGGTAGGTGGGCGGGCGGCCTGGGTGACGCAGCCTCCAGGGCCTGGCCGGCCTCCTGCAGCTCCAGTCCCCTCCCGACCTCTTGTTCGGGAAACCGGTTGCTGCTTGGTGCTTTCAGAATTCAGAACCCCTGGCTGGCAGCAGAGGGGGCTGGGTAGGGAGCCGGGATGCCTGGATTTGATTGAGTTCTTCCATTTTCTGATTTTATAGCTTCTAACTAGTTACTTAAGCTCTCTGTGTCATACCAGAGGGGTAACAGCAGTCACCTCATCTAGTCAAGTTTTGAACAGTGCCTGGCATGTAGAAAGCACTCAGATGTTAGCTGTTAGTCTCGTGACTTGTAAGACTCTTGCGAATTCATTTTTCTTGGGGTGCACCTGGATAGTCCAGATGCAGCTACCCTGAATGTTACTGAATTCAGTGAAAGTGAAAGTCACTCAGTTGTGTCCGACTCTTTGCAACCCCATGGACTGTATAGTCCATGGGATTCTCCAGGCCAGAATACTGGAATGGGTAGCCTTTCGCTTCTCTAAGGGATCTTCCCAACCTCAGGATTGAACCCAGGTCTCCCACATTGCGGGAGGATTCTTTACCAGCTGAGCTACAGGGGAAGCCCAGCTCAGGAGCAGGAAGAAAGCTGGGATGCTGGTGGCTTTTTCCTTCTCGGACTTGCCTCTGCACGTCGATTCCCCTTCCCAGCCGAGCCAGCAGCCGGCCCTGAGCAGCGCCCCCTCCTCTCCGCAGTACCAGTACTGGAACACCAAGGCTCGGCGCAACGAGTTCACGGCGCTGGAGCTCTACGAGGGCACGGAGCAGTACAATGCCACAGCCTTCAGCTCCCTGGACCGCCCGCAGCTGCCCCAGGTCCTGCAGCAGTCCTACATCTTCCCCTCCGCCATCAGCGCCATGGAGGCCACCATCACAGAGCGGGGCATCACCAGCCGCCACCTGCTCGGTGAGTGAGCTGCGCCCTCGGCGGCCTTGCTGGGGTCCGCGAGGAGGGCTTTGTTTCAGCAGAGGACGCGCCCCAGTCCAGTCGGCTTTGCCGTCTGTGAGAGAGCTGACGCACCCACCCCAGCCCTTGTTTCTGATGGACCGTTTTCATGACGCCTCTGCTTTGTTTGCCCCTCGCTCGGAACGTTGCGCCCTGATGGCGTCCCTCACGGGTAGCCTGTGCAGATGGGCTGCAGAGACTGGCGAGGTGCAGGGTCTCATCTTTGTGTAGTTCAGATTCAGGACGCAGTGACTGCATAACAGGCTGCTCCATCCAGTTGTTTTTACCAAAGACGTTTGGGGCTCTGAGCTTTGACAGACACTCTGCATCATTGTTTTATCCTCAGAAGTGAGGAAGACAGCCCTTTTAGCGGTTTCCCCTGTTTAATTCCCTCTGTTCCTAAAACAGGCGATCCTGCGGGACCTCATGTTGCCAGGCCCTTCCTGTCTCCTCCTCCCATCCACCCCCCATCCCCTATGCCCCTGCCCCCATCCCGCACCAGCTTCCCTGCATCCTATCCCCTCCCCCATGTTTCCCCCCATCCCCACCCATCGCCCGCCCAATCCTGCACCAGCCTCCCTGCTGCCCCAGCGCGCATGCTCGTGTTTTGCGACAGCAAGCAGCCCTGCTGAGCTGGGCAGGTGCTACTGGAGAACAGGATGGGAGATATAGAGGTCCACGGGCCTTCCACTCTTTTCTCTTTCATCATTCCCTAGTTCTTGATTCTAGAACTTTATTTTCTGATGTCTCAGGATGATATGTGAAGAGACTAGTGTCTTCAAAAGTGAGAACCTTCCTACAGATCCATGTGTATTAAGACTATTGTTTTTGGCCATTGAAGGGCATCTCATTGACCTGTTTTTTTGGTTTTAAACTCTATTTTGATTTCTGCGATAAGGACATTTTTGTAAGTAGCCCTAATCTGGGATCAGGTTCGCGTGAACACTCACTTCTGTTGACTTGTCTCTGTGCAGTTGGGCTGCCTTCTGGAGCGATCCTTTCCCTTCCTAAGGCCTTGCTGGATCCTCGGCGCCCCGAGATCCCAACAGAACAGAGCAGGTAGGCCCTTGTGGGACACCCCGAAGGCTGTGACATTAAAGAGCTCCGCCTGTGGGTGATGTTTGGTCCTCTGTCAGCTGTGCTGTGGGCGTGGCCGTGAACAAGTCTGCCCTCACGGAGCTTGCGTTCTAGCAGGGGAGGCGAGATGGACGATAAGTAAGATAAGCAAGTGAAATAATGCTATGTTAGATGCTTGTAAACGCTAAGGAGAAAAAACTTATAAAAAGGGACAGGGGGCTAGGAAGGGATGGTACACGGGGTGAGGTTTGAGACGGTGGCCTGGGAAGGCCCCCCTGAAAAGGTGACATTTGAGTAAGCACTTGAAGGAGGCAAGAAGCTGGCCTTGGGGATGTCTGAGGGCGAACCTTCCAGTCGGAGGAAACTGCCATCACAGATGCCTGAGGTCGTATCTGGTGAGTTACAGGAAGGGCTGGAGGCCACTGTGGCCGCCAGCAGCAGGCACACTGGGAAATGAGGGGAGGGAGTTGACTGGGCCCAGGTCTCATGGGGAGACAGTAGCTCGTTACCGATCATATCCATTTTTAAATTTCTGGCCATCATCTCTGTATGTTTTCTTGCCTCTGTCCTGGATTCTCTTCCCTCAGGGGTGAGGAACTGTGGGCAGGGTGAGGAGGTGCTAGGTATGTCCCCACACGTAGGGGAGGGAGGAGGATGGTTCAGAGAGCAGGAGGCTACAGCTGAGCACTGAGGCACTCTGGAGTAAAGAGCCGCCATCGGCCTAGTGGCTCAGTGTCTTGTTTTTAAACTGGTCCTTGCTTCCTCTGGTGTGAAATCGCCGGTTGTCTGGGATGTTTTAGACTCAGAACAAGGTAGGAATCCAGGTCTTACCCTCTACACAGCGTCCTCTCTTGTGGCCCTTCCCTTCCAAACACTCAGCGGCTCGGCGTTCAGCTCCCTGATGCACGTAGGCCCAGAGGAAGACCGGAGGCTGATCCATGGCCTGGAAACCGCCCAGGGCTCGGGGCAGCGGGAGATCCCCTTAGAGCAGCTTTGAAAGCCATCCTGGCTGATGTTTTTGCAGAGAGGAGAACCTGATCCCGTATTCTCCAGACGTGCAGATCCACGCAGAGCGGTTCATCAACTATAACCAGACAGTCTCCCGAATGCGAGGCATCTACACAGCCCCGTCGGGCCTGGAGTCCACTTGTCTGGTGAGCAGAACCCCCAGCCCGCCCTGTGCCCCCTCGTCCAGCCACAGCCGCCCTGCATGACACCTGCTCTCTGCTCCCCCTTGGGAAATGACTGAGGAGCCTGTCTCCCTTCTGACCCAAGTCTGTGGCCGTGGCGGCCGCCGGCGCCTTTCTCACGGGCTCTCGCTCCCTCTGCCCTCCAGGTCGTGGCCTACGGTTTGGACATTTACCAGACCCGCGTCTACCCGTCCAAACAGTTCGACGTCCTGAAGGACGACTACGACTACGTGCTCATCAGCAGCGTCCTCTTTGGCCTGGTCTTTGCCACCATGATCACGAAGAGGCTGGCGCAGGTCAAACTCCTGAACCGTGCCTGGCGGTAAAGGCCTGAGACCCCCTGCCAGAGAGCAGAGAGCCGAGGGGAGCGAGGGTCGGGCGCCAAGCTCCAGCGGCATGTGCCGGGTTGGGGGGACGTGCATCAGGCGCTCATCTCAGTTCAGCGCCGTGGGGAGGAGGATGGACTCTCGTGGAGACTGCTCTGGGGACACGTCTGTGGAGGAGTCACCAGAGGCGGACGCAGGCTGGACTCTGTCAGCCGAGACCACAGAGCATCCTGACCGACTTTCCCCTGGAGTCCCAAGGCTGTCGTCATCCCCTTCTGTGCCTGTGCACGAACGTCACTATCCTATAAGACCTCCCTCAGACCTCTCTGTCTCGTGAGGCCTGCTTAAATCGATTCCCCTTCTGTGCCCGTCCACGAACGTCACTGTCCTGTAAGACCTCCCTCAGACCTCTCTGTCTCGTGAGGCCTGCTTAAATTGATTCCCCTTCTGTGCCCGTCCATGAACGTCACTGTTCTATAAGGCCTCCCGCAGACTTCTGTCTCTCGTGAGGCCTGCTTAAATTGATTCCCCTTCTGTGCCCGTCCACGAACGTCTCTGTCCTGTAAGACCTCCCGCAGACCTCTCTCTCTCGTGAGGCTTAAATTGATGTTGGTTTGCCTTCTGTCTCCCAGGTATATCTGGAAAGCCTTCTCCTTGCTTCCAAAGTCAGAGGGAACTCTTACCGATAACTCTACCTTATAGGTGCATTTGCTGTCTTATACTGGGGAGAAAGAAGAGCCACCCTTAGCTGAGGTTTGAGAACCGATCCAGCCTCTCATGGCTTCTTTCCAAAGTAACTATGGGTCGAGGAATCTATATTTGTGTCACAATTTCTCTTAACTAAGCCTCTCGTTTCATGCTCCCATTCATGAGTGGGCCAGGCGGCCTTAGATTCAGTTTATTGAAAACCACGTGAATAATAGTGTTTTCATTTGTCAGTCATCGTCCAAGCTTTTCTCCTAAGATGTGTCAGAGCTGAGGCCTTTTTAGTACTACTGAATTGTCTGCACCTTGAAAGGATTTCAAGGGAGGAAGGCAAATCTGCCTGTTTCACACTCTCTCTTAACCTCTCATTTCACCTTCAGGCTGACCTGGTCATCTTATAACCCAGTTGGAAAAAGTTGTCCTTGTTTAAGAAACCTCATTATTTATGTTTGGTTATGTGTTAATGCTTGGGTTACTATACTTCTTTTAAAATCAGCAAATTTTAAATCTTACCTCTAAATGAGGGAAGGAAAGGGTAGGGGTGGGACATGGGCGTCTTGTGGATGTAGCCTTGTTGACTGGCTGGGCTGCTGTTTCTGGTGCAAACTAAAGACAGCCTAAAAATTTTCGCTGTCGGTGGATTTGGGGAATGATGGAGTTTCTCTCTGCTGTGAAGAATGAAATGTACAGAGAGCCCTGTCGGGAGAGAGGTACGTTTAAGTGTCCGAATAAAGCGAGTGGCGAATGACAATGTTCAAGTCCTTTTTTGTGGCTTTGGAGCGTCTCATTGAGGCCACTGCTGCCTCGGAGGGGACAGAGAGCTGTGTTCCGGAGTGGAGCGAGCGCAGTGTTTTAATGGGAAACAGGCCAGTTTAATCATGCAAGAGTTGTGTCATGTAAATAACAACAGTTTTTGTTTCTGTGGTCACATGCTGGTGGTAGAGAAGGAAGAGAAAGAATAATTTTACTTTATTATTATTATTTTAGCATTTATTTACCCGGCTGCCTTGGGTCTTGGTTACAACACACAGGATGCTTGTTGGATTATGGGGGCCCTTTCCTTCCTTCTCTGGTTGTGGCCTGGGGGCTCAGTAGTTGCGGCTCGCAGGCTTCCTTGCCCCTTGGGATACGGGATCTTAGCTCCCTAACCGGGGATTGAACCTGTGACCCCTGCGTTGCAAACTGAAATCTTAACCACTGGATCTCTGGGAAGTCCTGTGAAATTTGATTTTAATGAATGGATGAACATCTGAGTATCTTCAGAAAAAAACAGGCAGCTATTCATCCTGACTCAAGGCTTAATTTTGTTTAAAGTGACCTGGGAGATGGGGATAAGTACCAATTAAAGAAAAAAAAATCTGCCCTACTTTTGAGGAAGCCTGGCTGGGATTTTGCCTGGCCTGTATAAATGTGGACAGGTTGCATCCTTAGCTGTTGCCCTGACGCCTGCTCTGCTTACATAGTAGCCCAATCAATCTGCTAAATTCTAGTTTTCACGTATGTGCCAGAGTCTGAAAGAAGAAGCTGATGAGATGGAAGTTAATCTGCCTTTCCGTAAAATTCCTTATATTTCGGCTTTAATCATAACTATGTTACTGAAGGTTATTGAAAAGCATTTAAAGTAGCTAATGCTAATGACCAGAGAAGGCAGTGGCACTCCACTCCAGCACTCTTGCCTAGAAAATCCCATGGGCGGAGGAGCCTGGTGGGCTGCTGTCCATGGGGTCGGTAGGAGTTGAACAGGACTGAGCGACTTCACTTTCACTTTTCACTTTCATGCATTGAGAAGGAAATGGCAACCCACTCCAGTGTTCTTGCCTGGAGAATCCCAGGGACAGGGCAGCCTGGTGGGCTGCCGTCTGTGGGGTCGCACAGAGTCGGACAGGACTGAAGCGACTCAGCAGCAGCAGCAGCAGCAGCAGCGCTAATGGCAGGATCAAATCTCAGTCTCCTTAGATCTCAGCCTTTCTTATCTTAGGGCAGCACTTGCTTCTGACCAGCTACACTGAGCCTCTGCCTATGGCTTTTGAAACCGCTTCCTCTGAATTCTCTGATGTGTCTCCTTCCTTCTTTCTCCTTCCTTTCCTTCTCTGCTCCTCTCTTTCTTCCATCCTGCCGGGGGTGGAAGTACAAGTCCTATCACTGGACTGCCGGGGAATTCCTGTCTGATCTGTTTTCTTGTCTTCCTCTTTTTCTGTGTGTATCCCAAGAGCCGTCTGTTTTCCCCTGCCTTCACTGTTGTTCAGTCACTCAGTTGTGTCCGACTCTTTGGGATCCCATGGATTGCAGCACGTTCGGCTTCCCTGTCCTTCACCATCTCCTGGAGGTTAAATCTTGTCTCTAAATGAGGGGAGGAAAGGGTAGAGGTGGGACACGGGCGTCTTGTGGATGTAGCCTCATTAACTGGCTGGATTGTCATCTCTGCTGCAAACTAAAGATGGCCTAAAAATGTTCCCTGTCGGTGGATTTGGGGACTGATGGAGTTTTTCTTTACTGAGAAGAATGAAATGTACAGGGTGCCCTGTTGGGAGACAGGTACTTGCAGTGTTTGAGTTAAGGAAGGAAGTTCCTCAGTATTTTTATTAGTGTGGTTAGCATACAAGATCCTTTGGTGTAAAATTTTGCTGCTGAAGAGTATTCAGTGATTCTGTCTCTTTTGGGAATCACGTAGAATGGTCTGTGGTTTTTGCTCTAATTTCTTCTTCGTCTTTGACTGGTTGGGAGTCAACGATTGGGAAACATGAATTGTAGTTAGAACATTCAGGATCAGTAAGAGCTTTTAAAAATTTTGGTAGTTTTCTTTGGCAGAGGGGTTTAAAAAATCATGTATTATGCTCCACTGACCCTCTTAAAATTATACAGCCTTTTAATTTAATAGCACTTGAAGAGTGGTGATAGCTGCTCCCCTTCTCCCATCCGTAGCAAAGAAGTTTGGTGAGCAGCTAATACGCAGTTAATACTGTTTGATTGTCATAAATTAGGAGATGTTGTTCAGTTGCTAAGTTGCAATTAGGAGTGGTTCTCCAAAACAAGTTACAGAGTTAAATGTTTCTGCACCCAGATAATTCTTGCTAGCCTTCTTCCAATGTGTATTTTGCCTACAGTCTACAACCGTAAGTCGCCAGGCATTTTGCCTTTCTCTTAGTTGCAGCATGTGGGACCTAGTTCCCTGACCAGGGATCACACACCAGTCCCCTTGCATTGGGAGCGCAGAGTCTTAGCCGTTGGATCACCAGGGAAGTCCCCTATAACTTGCCTTTTTTTGATAAGAACTTATTACATAAGCTACAATTATCAGGCTTCCCTGGTAGCTCAGCTGGTAAAGAATCCACCTGCAATTCAGGAGACCCTGGTTTAATTCCTGGGTTGGGAAGATCTCCTGGAGAAGGGATAGGCTACCCACTCCAGTATTCTTGGGCTTCCCTGGTGGCTCAGCTGGCAAAGAATCCACCTGCAATTCAGGAGACCCTGGTTTAATTCCTGGGTCGGGAAGACCCCCTGGAGGAGGGATAGGCTACCCACTCCAGTATTCTTGGGCTTCCCTGGTGGCTCAGCTGGTAAAGAATCCATCTGCAATTCAGGAGACCCTGGTTTAATTCCTGGGTGGGGAAGATCTCCTGGAGAAGGGATAGGCTACCTACTCCAGTGTTCTTGGGCTTCCTGGTGGCTCAGCTGGTAAAGAATCCACCTGCAATTCAGGAGACCCTGGTTTAATTCCTGGGTGGGGAAGATCTCCTGGAGAAGGGATAGGCTGCCCACTCCAGTGTTCTTGGGCTTCCCTGGTGGCTCAGCTGGCAAAGAATCCACCTGCAATTCAGGAGACCCTGGTTTAATTCCTGGGTCGGGAAGATCTCCTGGAGAAGGGATAGGCTACCTACTCCAGTGTTCTTGGGCTTCCCTGGTGGCTCAGCTGGTAAAGAATCCACCTGCAATTCAGGAGACCCTGGTTTAATTCCTGGGTGGGGAAGATCTCCTGGAGAAGGGATAGGCTGCCCACTCCAGTGTTCTTGGGCTTCCCTGGTGGCTCAGCTGGCAAAGAATCCACCTGCAATTCAGGAGACCCTGGTTTAATTCCTGGGTCGGGAAGATCTCCTGGAGAAGGGATAGGCTGTCCACTCCAGTGTTCTTGGGCTTCCCTGGTGGCTCAGCTGGCAAAGAATCCACCTGCAATTCAGGAGACCCTGGTTTAATTCCTGGGTGGGGAAGATCTCCTGGAGAAGGGATAGGCTGCCCACTCCAGTGTTCTTGGGCTTCCCTGGTGGCTCAGCTGGTAAAGAATCCACCTGCAATTCAGGAGACCCTGGTTTAATTCCTGGGTTGGGAAGATCTGGAGAAGGGATAGGCTACCCACTCCAGTATTCTTGGGCTTCCCTGGTGGCTCAGCTGGTAAAGAATCCACCTGCAATTCAGGAGACCCTGGTTTAATTCCTGGGTGGGGAAGACCCCCTGGAGAAGGGATAGGCTACCCACTCCAGTGTTCTTGGGCTTCCCTGGTGGCTCAGGTGGTGAAGAATCCACCTGCAATGCGGGAGACCTGGGTTCAATCCCTATGCTGGGAAGGTCTGCTGGAGGGGGACATGGCCCCCCATTCCAGTATTCTTGCCTGGAGAATCCCATGGACAGAAGAGCCTGGTGGGCTGAGAGGAGCGTGGCAGGCTGCAGTCCGTGGGGTCACAAAGAGTCGGACACGACTGAGCGACTTTCACATAGGGCTTCCCTGGTGGCTCAGATGGTAAAGAATCTGCCTGCAGTGTGGGAGACCTGGGGTTGATCCCTGGGTTGGGAGGATCCCTGGAGGAGGCATGGCAGCCCACTCCAGTATTCTTGTCTGGAGAATCCCTATGGGCAAAGGAGCCTGGAGAGCTACCGCCCATGGCGTTGCAGAGAGTCAGATACGACTGAATGACTAAGCACTATTGCATAAGCTACAATTATCAGGATTATCCCAAATATTACTTATAGCTTTCTGTTCACTTAAAATTTTGTTTTAAGGTCCTGGATCTATTTTTTATTTGGAATGCTTTCTTCCCCTCTCAGAATCTGGTTTGTCTGAAATCTAAACTCCATAAAGCCTTCCCTGTTGACTTTGGCTACCCAGGACCTCCAAGTTTCCTGGCTACTAACCACACAATTTCCTGAATGATGTATCCTCATATTTTGTTATTTCAGTCATTCTTCGCCTCCCAGGGATGGTCAGACTGTTTTCTGAATTCCTCATGGTCCTAAGCATGAAGTGGCCACTTGACTAAACAGGTCCCCGAATGGTTACACCTTCTTCGCAGAAGCCTTAGGACATGTGTCCTTCGTTTCTTAAGTTTCTACAGTGCCTTTGATGATTTCCTATGGAGTTCTTATATATATATATATATATTTAAATTTATCTTAAATTGGAGGATAGTCGCTTTGCAGGGTTGTGGGTTTGTGCCGGGCAACAGCGCGGATCCGCTATGTGTATGCTTACTCCTCAGCCGAACTCCCCTACTGTGCATCCCGCCGTCTGGGTCGTCACAGAGCACCAGGCTGAGCTCCCTGTAGTAAGGAATTCTTACACGGATTGAAACGCCAAGAGGTCGTCCTAACCCACCTTTTCCTGTTGTGCCTGGAGCTCTGACAGACCTACTTTACCACTTTTTACAAAATGCTCATAAAATCAACATGGGGACTGAGGGGTTTCCCTGCGGGTCCAGTGGTGAAGACGCTGCACCCCCACGGCAGGGGATGCAGGTCGACCCTGGTCAGGGAGCTCCGATCCTGTGTGCCATACAGCGTGGCCAAGAGAAAGAAAGGAACGCATCTTTCTGATCTTATATTTATATGTTCTTACGTAAAGTAAAAGAACTTTGATTACTCGTACTCAAAGTCCAATATTCAAATATTGACAGTTATCATTCTTGTCAATCATTATTTGACAATATTCAAAATAAGGTAGATGGCATTCTGTGCACTTTTATTTTATAAAATGTACACTGAGGATTCCCTGGTGGTCCAGCAGTTAAGATTCTGAGCTACCACTGCAGGGAGTGTGGGTTTAATCCCTGCTTGGGGAACTACAATCTCATATGCCACTCCATGTGGCCAAAAAAAAAAAAAAAAAAAAGTGAACTGCTTCAATTTTTGCTGCTAAGTTTTTTATTTTAAAAGACTATAGAAGTTAAAAATAATTGAAGCAATGTCCCCAAAATATTAAGGCAACTCTCCCCCTTCAGCACTTTCCCCAACCCTCTTTTGCCTAGAGGTAAGAAAAAGAAATGCAGAAAAGCAAAGTGGCTGTCTGGGGAGGCCTTACAAATAGCTGTGAAAAGAAGAGAAGCGAAAAGCAAAGGAGAAAAGGAAGGATACACCCATTTGAATGCAGAGTTCCAAAGAATAGCAAGGAGAGATAAGAAAGCCTTCCTCAGCGATCAATGCAAAGAAATAGAGGAAAACAACAGAATGGGAAAGACTAGAGACCTCTTCAAAAAAATTAGAGATACCAAGGGAACACTTCATGCAAAGATGGGCTCAATAAAGGACAGAAATGGTATGGACCTAACAGAAGCAGAAGATATTAAGAAAGAGGTGGCAAGAATACACAGAAGAACTGTACAAAAAAGATCTTCATGACCCAGATAATCACGATGGTGTGATCACTCACCTGGAGCCAGACATCCTGGAATGTGAAGTCAAGTGGGCCTTAGAAAGCATCACTATGAACAAAGCTGGTGAAGGTGATGGAATTCCAGTTGAGCTATCTTAAATCCTGAAAGATGATGCTGTGAAAGTGCTGCACTCATTATGCCAGCAAATTTGGAAAACTCAGCAGTGGCCACAGGACTGGAAAAGGTCAGTTTTCATTCCAATCCCAAAGAAAGGCAATGCCAAAGAATGCTCAAACACCGCACAATTGCACTCATCTCATACGCTAGTAAAGTAATGCTTGAAATTCTCCAAGTCAGGCTTCAGCAATACATGAACCATGAACTTCCTGATGTTCAATCTGGTTTTAGAAAAGGCAGAGGAACCAGAGATCAAATAGCCGACATCTGCTGGATCATCAAAAAAGCAAGAGAGTCCACAAAAGAAACAGCTGCTTTGTTGACTGTGCCAAAGCCTTTGACTGTGTGGATCACAATAAACTGTGGAAAATTCTGAAAGAGATGGGAATACCAGACCACCTGACCGGCCTCTTGAGAAATCTGTATGCAGGTCAGGGAGCAACAGTTAGAACTGGACATGGAACAATAGACTGGTTCCAAATAGGGAAAGGAGTACGTCAAGGCTGTATATTGTCACCCTGCTTATTTAACTTCTATGCAGAGTACATCATGAGAAATGCTGGGTTGGAAGATGCACAAGCTGGAATCAAGATTGCTGGGAGAAATATCATTAACCTCAGATATGCAGATGACACCACCCTTATGGCAGAAATTGAAGAGGAACTACAGAGCCTCTTGATGAAAGTGAAAGAGGAGAGTGAAAACGTTGGCTTAAAGCTCAACATACAGAAAACTAAGATCATGGCATCCAGTCCCATCACTTCATGGGAAATAGATGGGGAAACAGTGGCTGACTTTATTTTTCTGGGCTCCAAAATCACTGCAGATGGTGACTGCAGTCATGAAATTAAAAGACACTCCTTGGAAGGAAAGTTATGGCCAACCCAGACAGCATATTACAAAGCAGAGACATTACTTTGTCAACAAAGGTCTATCTAGTCAAGGCTATGGTTTTTCCAATAGTCAAGTATGGATGTGAGAGTTGGACTGTGAAGAAAGCTGAGCGCCAAAGAATTGATGCTTTTGAACTGTGGTGTTGGAGAAGACTCTTGAGAGTCCCTTGGACTGCAAGGAGATCCAACCAGTCCATCCTAAAGGAGATCAGTCCTGGGTGTTCTTTGGAAGGACTGATGTTGAAGCTGAAACTCCAATACTTTGGCCACCTGATGTGAAGAGCTGACTCATTTGAAAAGACCCCAATGCTGGGAAAGATTGAGGGCAGGAGAAGGGGATGACAGGATGAGATGGTTGGATGGCATCACTGACTCAATGGACATGGGTGGACTCCGGGAGTTGGTGATGGACAGGGAAGCCTGGCGTGCTGCGGTTCATGGGGTCGCAAAGAGTCGGGCACAACTGAGTGACTGAACTGAACTTACGTGACCTACTGAACAGTTTGGTATGCTGCTGCTGCTGCTGCTAAGTCGCTTTAGTTGTGTCCGACTCTGGGAGACCCCATAGACGGCAGCCCACGAGGCTCCTCTGTCCACAGGATTTACTAGGCAAGAATACTGGAGTGGGTTGCCATTTCCTTCTCCAACAGTTTGGTATGCATCTCTTCAGACAACATAATATTCTGCCACTTGATTTTCTTATCTAACAGATCATGGATCTCTCCCACTCTTTTTAGTGGTCACAGGGTTGAAACTTTTTTTTAATTAGAGTATTGTTGATTTACAATGCTGTGTTAGTTTCAGCAAAATGAGTCAGTTATACATATATCTGCTCTTTTACATTCTTTTCCCACATTGGCCATTACAGAGTATTGGGTAGAGTTCCCTGTGCTACACAGCAGGTTCTTATTGGTTATCTGTTGTATTTTATGTACAGCAGTGGTATTTGTCCATCCAGGCTCCCAAGTTGTCCCTCCCTCCCTTGCCCCTGGTAAACGTGAGTCTGTTTCCCTAACTCTGTTTTGTGGAAGTTCGTTTGTACCCTGTTTTTTTCCATCCCACGTAAAGGTGATGTCATGAATGTCTTTGTCTTTCTTCAGTCGGCATGACAGTCTCTGGGCCCACCTGTGTCGAGGCACACGGCGGTATTCTGTCTCTTTATGGCTGAGCGGTGTCCCGCTGTCTGTCACGCACCGCCTGTAGCCAGTCCTCTGCTCTTGGACATTTAAGCCGCTCCCATGTCCTGGCTGTCGGGAACAGTGCTGAAGTGGGCACTGGGTGTGTGTATCTTTGTGAACCATCGTTTTCTCAGACGTGCCCAGGAGTGGGATGGCTGGATCACACGGCAGTTCTGTTTTTAGGCTTTTAAGGACCCTCCGTGCTGTTCTCCACAGCGGCTGTGCCAGTTCACGTTCCACCAGCAACGTAGGAGGGTTCCCTATTCTCTAGACCCCCCAGTCCATGGGGTCACAAAGGTTCAGGCATGACTGAGCCACTTTCACTTTCTCCAGCATTTATTGTTTGTAGATTTTTTGATGGTCATTCTTCTTTTTTAATTTACACTTTTTATTTTGCATCAGGGTACAGCTGATGAACAAGGTTGTGATGGTTTCAGGTGGACAGTGACGGGAGTCAGCCACACACGCATCCATTCTCCCCCAAATGCCCCTCCCTGCCAGGCTGCCATATAACATAGACCAGGTTCCCTGTGCTATACAGCAGGTCCTTGTTGGTTATCCATTTTAAATGCAGCAGTGTGCACACATCCATCCCAAACTCCCTAACTATCCCTCGCCCCCATCCTCCCCGCCGGCAAATGTAAATTTGTTCTCTGTGAGTCACTCTGTTTTGTTAGTAAGTTCATTTGTATCATTTCCTTTTAGGTCCCACATATTAATGTAAGGGCTGTCGTATGGTGTTTCCCTTCTCTGTCTGACTCCTCCAGTCAGTGTGACCATCTCTAGGTCCATCCGTGTTGCTGAAATGGCATTGGTGGCCATTCTGCCTGGTGTGAGGTGATGCCTCACTGTAGCTTTAATTTACATTTCTCTAATAATGAATGATGTTGAATGTCTTTTCTTGTGCTTTATAGCCATATGTATGTCTTCTTTGGAGAAATGTCTGTTTAGAGTTTGCATCCTTTTCTTTTTGACCCTTCCCTGCAGCTCGTGGGGTATTAGTTCCTCAGCCAGGGACTGAACCCACGCCCTCGGCAGCGGAAGTGTGGACGCCTCTAACCACTGGAATTCCCTTCTGCCCATTTTTTTTATTGATTTTTTTTTTTTGTTTTTGGATATTGAACTGCATGAGATATTTATGTATTTTGGAGATTGATCCCTTATCAATTACTTCATTTGCAAATATTTTCTCCCATACTGAGGGTTGTCTTTTCATTTTGTTTATGGTTCCCTTTGCTGTGTAAAAGTTTTTACTTAGGTTTCATTTGTATATTTGTTTTAATTTTCATTACTGTAGGGGGTAATGTAGGGAGATGGTGAAGGACAGGGAAGCCTGGCGTGCTGCAGTCCACGGGGTCACAAAGAGTTGGACACGACTGAGCGGCTGAACAAGTGCAGGAGGTGGGTCAGAAAAGACCTTGCTGTGATCTGCGTCAGAGTGTTCTGCCTGCTTTCCTCCTCAGAGTTCTATAGTACCCAGACTTCCATTCAGGTCTTTAATCCATCTTGAGTTTATTTTTGTATATGGTGTTAGGAGTGTTCTACTTTTATGCTTTTATATGTAGCTGTCTAGTTTTCCCAGCACCACTTACTGAGGAGACTGTTCTCTGAAATTCTTAAGTGTTATTCCATTGAGGATTTTTATGAGATCAACTGAATACTCTTTTAGGTAAGTCTCTTTTGTATTTTCCATCTTTTATAGTAAAGAATGTGTACACCCGCCTCCTCATCTTTTAAGGAGTTTGGTGTGATGTTAGCTGAGACTGATCTCCCACCAAGAAGCCATTTTCCGAAAAGTCCTAGGGCTCATCTAAATTTCTGATTGCTGACGCGGGGAACATGCCTATTCCGGTAGAGACCGAGCGCATTTATAAAGGCATCTTTGTAAAACTGGGCTTTCCCGCTGGCTCAGATGCCACCTGCAATGCAGGAGACCCCACCTACAGACTTACCGTGAGGCACACTCCTTTTTTTTTTGTTTGGCTGAGTGTGCAGTTTGTGGGATCTGTCGCAACCAGGGACTGAACAATGCCCCCTGGGATGGAAGTGTGCAGTTCCGACCACTGGACCACCACAGAATTCCCTGAAGCACACTCTTGAGTACTGGTGCCTAACATGCAATCTGAAAGGATGCAAGTGACGAGAGCAAAAATACACTTCAAAGGCACACCTACTCATATAATCTCCATCATACTTTATAGTTTTGGTGATATTATACATCCCATGTACTGTGGTAAGATAACCTAGGCTAGAAAACTGATAACCAGAATGCCAGTTTATTGATGACCGTGAAGACAAATTGCTAAGAGGAATAGACTACTCATGACTGCAAGTTGGAATATATATTCTCTCCTATGAAAAAGCCTGGAAACTAAGTTGAAATGCTATTGTAAGTTGGCTTGGTCATTAGGGACTTAGACTAGGAGGTGTGATATTCCATCCATGACTTTGTCAGGGACGTGTATGGGCACGAGAGACTAGATCTCGCACTTCTGCAGGCCCAGGCGCCCCTCCGCACGCCCCAGCAGTGCGAACGTACAACCGTTTGACTCCACTCCTCCCAGACTTCATGTACACTCCTCTGTTAAGAGCCCGCCACGCCATTATACTCCCACTCACCAACTCAATGGACATGAGCCTGAGCAAGTTCTGGGAAATCGAGAAGGACAGGGAAGCCCGGCGTGCTGCAGTCCACGGGGTCGCAAAGAGTCGGACACAACTGAGCGACTGAACAACAGATGATAGCCGTGTTTTCCAATTACAAAGAAAAGTGTTTACAAATGTGTTTTTTAAAAATTCTTATTTTGATACAATTTCAGACTTATAGAGAGATTATAAGAAGAGTACTAAGGATTCCCCAAGTGTTGATATCTTCCCCTTTGTTTTATCTTCCCTCCAGTCTCTCAATGCGATGGTCCAAAACTCTGCTGAATGTAAATCCTCAAGAACGGCAAGAGCAGATCTGAGGAATATAAAAATCATTTGACGAATCAGAAACCCCTCTGATTTACTTTTTTTGGCTGGGCTGTGAGGCATGTGGAATCTTAGTTCCCTGACCAGGTACTGAACCTGTGCCCCCTGCAGCGGAAGCGTGGAGTCGTAACCACTGGAAGCTCCAGTGAAGTCCCTACCCTGTTTCTTTCCTTGTCTACATTTAGAATGTGGATGCCATTCCAAATCTTTGTTATGAACACAAGAACAAACCTCCAATACTGAAATTAATGTGGTATTTATAGTGAAAGGTCATTACCTTAGAATGCATTCTTCAAATCTGTAAGCCCAAGATATTAAAAAAAGAATTTAAAATATGTTTATGTATAGGTGCAAATCTCCCTGTGATAGTCTGTTTGCCTTTTTACTGTCTTCCAGCTGCAGCAGATGAAGGCGATGCAGGCAAGCAGGATCATTTGATTTTTTATTATTTCCTGAAACCTCTCTAAGATAACCTTTGCAGATTAACTTTGTTCTTTGTGTAAAATAAAATTAGTCTCCCAAAAGCCACTAAAAAATGCTTGGTCCAGCCTTCTCTTTAGGACTCTAATTCTGTATGTTGCAATAGGGCACTATTTATTGTGTTACAGAAAGGTTTCTTTTACCATCTTTTATTTTTTGTATTTTTTATAAAATCTGCTGTTATATTAAGTAAGACACTAATATAAGTCAGACACTAAAGGAAAGTCCCTACTGTTAACTCTGAAGCCAGGTTTTCCTCCAAAACTGGCCTTGTCTTGACTGAATTTTATTTCTAATGTAAAATAGGTCTTTCCTTACAAAAAGCCTAGATTGATCAACCAACCTAGATTGGGTACCAACTTATCAGTATTACACCAGGAATAAAAGGCTTCCCCAGTGGCTCAGATGGTAAAGATATCTGCCTGCAGTGTGGGAGACCTGGGTTCGAACCTTGGGTTGGAAGATCCCTGGAGAGGGCATAGCAACCCACTCCAGTATTCTGGCCTGGAGAATCCCATGGACAGAGGAGCCTGGCGGACCACAGTCCCTGGGGTAGCAAAGAATCGGACATGACTACACAGAGCAGAGACAGAAGGTATTCTTCCCAATGCTGGGGGAGAAATTCAGGGATTTCAGGATATTCAAACCGGGTCTACAGGTCTTGTGAAGATTTTTTGATTTCGGTGGACTATGGGCCTGGGGCTTGACGTTGTCTACCAAGAATGCACATACAAGAGGGCCAGCAAGGTCTGCCTACCTTTCCTTAAGTCAAACTGCTTTTCCCTCTTAGATCTGGAACCCAGATCACTTTTTATCAGCAAAAATATGCATAGTATTCCCTGTGGATAAATGTTCACATTCTTTTCAGTTCAGAGCAATGATGGTAAAGATGATGAAAGAACTTGGGAGGAGAATCGATACACAGAGCAAGAAATTATTATTTAAAAAAATTTCCTATTATGTTTTATTACAGGATATTGAATACAGTTCCTTACGTTATACAGTAGGGCCTTGTTTGCTCATTCTATATGTGATAGTTTGCATCTAACATCTACTGATTCCAAACTCCCAATCCATCCTTCTCCCATACTGCCCCGCCCCTGCAACCACAAGTCTGTTCTCTATGTCTGTGAGTCTGTTTTATTGAAAAATTCATTTTTACTTATTATTTATTTATTAAGTGGACCTTATGAAGCATCACTACACACAAAGCTAGTGGAGGTGATAGAGTTTCAGTTGAGCTATTTCAAATCCTGAAAGATGCTGTGAAAGTGCTGTACTCAATATGCCAGCAAATTTGGAAGACTCAGCAGTGGCCACAGGACTGGAAAAGGTCAGTTTTCATTCCAATCCCAAAGAAAGGCAATGCCAAAAAATGCTCAAACTACCACACAATTGGACTCATCTCACACGCTAGTAAAGTAATGCTCAAAATTCTCCAAGCCAGGCTTCAGCAATAAGTGAACTGTGAACTTCCAGATGTTCAAGCTGGATTTAGAAAAGGTAGAGGAACTAGAGATCAAATTGCCAACATCCGCTGGATCATTGAAAAACCAAGAGAGTTCCAGAAAAACATCTGCTTTATTGACTATGCTAAAATCTTTGACTGTGTGGATCACAACAAACTGGAAAAATTCTTCAAGAGATGGGAATACCAGACCACTTTACCTGCCTCCTGAGAAATCTGTATGCAGGTCAAGAAGCAACAGTTACAACTGGACATGGAACAGACTGGTTTCAAATTAGGAAAAGAGTATGTCAAGGCTGTATATTGTCACCCTGCTTATTTAATTTAAATGCAGAGTACATCATGCAAAATGCCAGGCTGGATGAAGCACAAGCTGGAATCAAGATTGCTGGGAGAAATATCAATAACCTCAGATATGCAGATGATACCACCCTTATGGCAGAAAGCAAGGAACTAAAGAGCTTCTTGAAAGAGGAGAATGAAAAAGTTGGCTTAAAACTCAACATTCAGAAAACTTAAGATCATGGCATCTGGTCCCATCACTTCATGGCAAATAGATGGAGTAACAATGGAAACAGTGAGAGACTTATTTTTGGGGGCTCCAAAATCACTGCAGATGGTGACTGCATGAAATTAAAAGATGCTTGCTCCTTGGAAGAAAAGCTGTGACCAACTTAGACAGCATATTAAAAAGCTGAGACATTACTTTGCCAACAAAGGTCTGTCTACTCAAAGCTAGGGTTTTTCCCGTGGTCATGTATGGATGTGAGAGTTGGACCATAAAGAGAGCTGAGCACTGAAGAACTGATGCTTTTGAACACTGTGTTGAAGACTCTTGAGAGTCCCCTGGACTGCAAGGAGATCCAACCAGTCCATCCTAAAGGAAAGCAGTCCTGAATATTTATTGCAAGCACTGAGGCTGAAGCTGAAACTCCAATACTTTGGCCACCTGATGTGAAGAAGTGACTCACTGGAAAAGACCCTGATGTTGGGCAAGATTGAAGGCAGGAGGAGAAGGGGATGACAGAGGATGAGATGGTTGGATGGCATCATCAACGAGATGGACATGAGTTTGAGGAAGCTCCGGGAGTTGGTGATGGACAAGGGAAGCCTGGCATGATGCAGTCCATGCGGTAGCAAAGAGTTGGACACAACTAATCGACTGAACTGATTATTTATTTTTGGCTGTTCTGAGCAGTATGTGGGATCTTAGTTCTCCAACCAAGGATCAATCCCCCCACCCCCTTGCATTGGGAACACAGTCTTAACCAATGGACTGCCAGGGAAGCCTGTATGTCATATTTTAGATTCCCCATGTAAGTGATATCATATGGTATTTGGTTTTTTCTTTCTGACTTACTTCACTTAGTACGATCATCTCTTGTTGTTGCAAAATCCATGTTGTTGCAAAAATATTCGCATTATAGGAGTCCCAGAAGAAGAGAGAGAAAGGGCCTGAGAAAAATATTTGAAGAGCTAATAGCTGAAAAGTTCCCTAACCTGGGAAAGGAAACAGTCACACAAGTCTGGAAGTGCTGTCCAGGAGATTAACCCACAGAGATATCCACCAAGATACAATGTAACCAAAAGGACAAAAATTGAAGATTGAGAATATTAAAAGCAACAAATAATATACAAAGGAATTCCCATAAGGCTATCAGCTGATTTTACAGCAGAAACTCTGCAGGTCAGGAAAAGAGTGGCACAATACTTAAAGGAGGAAAACCTACAGCAAAGCATACTCTATCCAGAAGACTCTTATTCAGATTTGATAGAGGAAAAAAACTGTACAGATAAGCAAAAAGAATTCAGCACCACCAAACCAGCTACAGTAGAGGAAGTTCTGTACCCAAAGGGATCTAATGTAATCCCTAGTAGCTGCTATTAACATAAGGGCATTTTGCATAATGGTTTATTTCTCTCTAAAAACGTGTGCATAAACGATCTTGATGTTTGCAACAGCCTAGTGAACTTGGTAGGGCCCTGCATCATCTCCACTGGGCAAACAAGGAAACTGCAACACAAGGAAACATATCCACCATCATTACTGTTCTATAAGACACACAGATACGCATAAGATACATCCTGTTTTACAGAGAAATTTTGAGGAACAGAAATTTTTATTTTTCATCACAGCTATCTGAAGGTTTAAAAGGAAAATGTTTTGTTTTGGTAATGCATATATGATATCCTATATACTGGAAGGCAGTAGGTTATCATAGGGGTTCTCTGGTGGCTCAGGTGGTGAAGCGTCTGCCTGCAATGCGGGAGACCGGGGTGCGATCCCAGGGTGGGGAAGATCCCCTGGAGAAGGAAATGGCAACCCACTCCAGTACGCTTGCCTGGAAAATCCCACGGAGGAGCCTAGTGGGCTGCAGCCCATGGGGTCGCAAAGAGTCGGACACGGCCGAGCGATAGGTTCTAAACCAGCTTTACCACAAAAGCTAAAGGAACTTGTCTAGGTGGAGAAGAAAAGGCCACAACTAGAAACAAAATTATGAGAGGGAAAAGTTTATATTCTTGCTTTGCTGGTAGAAAAAGGTGGGGAAGGGGGCCTTACACGGTAAATCACAGAGTGATGCAAAGGCGAGCTGGTAATCTTACTTATGAGGGTAATCAAAACATAGAAGAGGGTTCAGTGCGAAAAGCAGTAAGGCCTGGTGATTGCAACGATAGCAGGAGGCGATGCGAGGAGAAAGAGCTAGGCGAGCTGTGTCGCGCTGTGCTGCAACTACTGGGGGCCATCCGGGAGGTGAAGCCGGTGAGCTTGATTAGGCTACGACCTCCTCTTCTTCTTGGCTGTCTTGAGCCGGGGGCGTCATACTCGCCGAATGCAGGTCTACTTCGAAGCCTCGGTCTAGCCAACTGATAACCATGCTCCAAACTCACCTCTCTGGGGTGCCCACCGAAACCACGCAGTCCCGTACTTCAGGCAGGACTTCCAGCGCGCAGGTCCAGAGCTTAACACTGCCACCGCTTTCCGGAGCGCTGCGTCCTGCGCATGCGCAGCCCCTCGACACCACCCCCCCCCCCCCGACCCCGCGCCCTTCCCTACGACCTACCCCGCCCCCTCTCCGCCCTATGCCCCGCCCCGCGGCCTCCCGGCCGCGCCACGCTTCCCTTGCGAGAAAGGAGGGAAGCCGGCCTCCCGCGTTGCGTATTTTGGCCGGCGACCGCGTCGCGCCCTCTGACGCGCATGTCGCGTCATTTCCGCCCCCTCACGGGAGGCGGCGCTGGGCCGGTGGCAAGCCCCCGGAGGGAGCCGCAGGAGTACGACGGAAGATGGCGACGAGCGGCGGCGAAGAGGCGGCGGCTGTGGCGCCGGCGGTTGGCGCCCCAGCCCCGGCGGGAGACACGACCCCGGGCTGGGAGGTGGCGGTGCGGCCCTTGCTGTCCGCGTCCTATTCCGCCTTCGAGATGAAGGAGTTGCCGCAGCTGGTGGCCTCAGTCATCGAGAGGTACCGGGCGGCGGCGCCGGCGGGGCGGGTGCCGGGAGGGGGATGGGAGGTCGTGCCGGAGGGTGCGTGCCCCCCGCTTCCCGACTGCCTCCTGCGGCTCCGGGACGCCCCGGCCGCGGCCCCGACATCCGGGCTCCCCGGCCCCGCGAGTCGAAGGCTTGTCTGGCCTTCCTTCCGCCAGCCCGGGCGAGTACTCCGTGCCTCAGTTTCCCCCCCCGAGCAAAACTTCTGAGGACGACTTCTCGGGAGGGCGCGGCCGGCCGGGCTGGGAGTAATTTTGCGGGACGCGTCTCCCTGGGAGGGGTCTGCCTTCGGGGCTGCCCGCTCTGTTAAGGTCAAAGCTCCGATGAGTTTGCATTTCTCGTCCGCGCTCATCCCCCTGGCCTGGGCTGGAGCGGAGCCGCGGGGTTTAAATCTGGGACCTACCACACAATTTAGTAACGGTCTCCGTGCTGCAGTAATCACTCGGGGCACGTGCTGTTTGTGCTCTAGGTATTGATGACTCTTTTTTTTTTTTTTCCAGGTTGCATTTATGGTATATTATTACTGTAACGGTCTTTGATTAAAACCATGTTAGTGTTATTCTCAGAGGTCATTTCCTCCCTGACACCGCATACTCTCACTGCCTCTCAACTAAAGGATGTTCAGGCTCTTACCATCAGGACTGTTTATTGGTTAGCTGTTAACATGTTTGCCCTTTTGAGAGTCTTAGATTATGCGAGTTGTGTCATACAAGGCCAGGAATAACCAGAGTGCCTGGCTTTTCCTTTCTTAACCTTGCTCAGAGCGGTCTCTCGTTAGTTTAGTAGTAGACCTGCCTTTAAAGCCAGTCTCACTTTCATTTTTCTAGCCAAATGTGACTTCAGCAACTTTCCGCAGTTGCTTACTGGCTCATTTTAGCTTCCTGCCAACAAGAGGATTACCTACATGTTATCCAGAAGGTTAGAAATTGCTGTTTGTTTCTCAAGGGAGGCCCATGATTTGACAGGTGGTCTACTGCAGTGTTTATTGTTACCTTTGTGCTACTTTGGATGCGGTTTAAAAAATAAATTAGATTAAAATAATGGTTTGGTTTAGTAACTTCACAGTTACCTTTCAGATGGATTTTCCTGTCTAATTATTAAGCCAGGAAGGTTCAGAAGATGTAAACAGATATCAAAAATACTGCTCTCAAATTATGTAGCCTCTTTATATAACTGTTGTCAACATTTGGATTAATGGTATTTTCACAAATTATACTTGCCATGTTACTTAAAATGGACAGTGTTCCACTCTTTTTAGAGCACTTACTCTTATGTTTTTATGGACATAAGCTGTAAGTTATAAAGTCATTTGTTGACACACTCCCATACATCCAGTATTCGGGGCCTGTGTCTTTTAAACTGTAATAGTTAAGCAGCTCCCTTCCACCTGTAGAAGAAGCCAAAACGAAATACATCAAGGTAGGTTTGAATTTTGCCAAATAAGTGATAGGGGTCTCTCTTGCACTCTGTGTAGCTAAGATAATCAAGAGTTGCCTGTGTTTGCAGATGCTAGTGAGACCTCTCTTCATGGTTTAGAAGAGAAGTCCAAACTGATTGCTGTTGAGTAGCACATCTTTTTATTGGAAGGTGAGACCCTTGAAGTCTCTGTGCTGGTTTTTGTGGCTCAGTCAGCTTTGGAACACAGCAGTGTGTCCTCTTCAGGCTCTCTCAGAGCAATATGATCTTAAGGTTGCACTTATTGTCTGAGAGGTCCTTTTTCCACAGAAAGCAGCTACTCTCTCTCTTCCCCTCCCTCCCTCCATCTTTTCAGACTCTTGCACATGGGAGTGTCGATTGGTTTGCTGTCACGTGGTTCTGTAATTTCCAGAAGAAATATCTGGCTCACACGTTCTTTACGGTTAAACACAGCCTAAACGTATCAAGTGCTCAGTTTGGTGTAGAGCAGAGACCAGCACACTTCTTCTGTAAAGAGTCAGGGTAGATTTAATTTGTGGGCCGTAAGAGGGATGTATGCACTAGTCCACTGAGTCATTGTGTGACGAAGCTGCCATATGCGTTATGTAAATAAATGGGCGTGGCTGTGTCCAAAGTTTTATTTATGGGCTCACCTGTGAATTTCATATGACATGTACATATCACAAAATATTCTTTTCATCCCCCCCCCTCCCCGCCCCCAGCCATAAAGACACATGTAAAACTATTCTTAAATATGGCCTGAACAGAGCGGGGTGACTGGCTAGATTTGACCTGTGGGTGATAGTTTGCCAACCCCTGGTTTAGAGCATAACGATTAATACCCTGCTATCAATATCCTGTTTCTCAAAGGTTTTATTTGCCTTTCCAAAAAAAAAAAAAAAGGTCAGAATTGAGGAATTATTTCTTGAATGCCAAAGTACGGCTACTGAGTGTAGGACTAGGTCAGAGCCAGCCCTGCGCAGACACCGTGGGGCCCTTCCCTGGCTGCCTGGAGGTTTTGGAGCTTTTCTGCGCCGGTTGCTGCTTTGCTTTCACATCTGTGGTCCCTGCTCCCCCACAGTCCTGTGTTCCTTTCTATTGTTATGCCTCCCGAGTTTTTCTTCGTTGCCTCCAGGGACCTTCTATTTTCTGTTACAGCCTACTGCTCTCTGCTTCTCTCTCCACACCCCGCCCCCACCCCCTTTTGGTGTCCTAGCTCCATCATGTCAGCTCTTACTTCCTATCTGGTGGCTTGCTCATTCACTGAATTCCTCCCTTTTTAACTTTTGGGGATGATGAAACATGCTCTGAGATTCCTCAGTACTCCGCCATTCTACTATCTGTCTCTTTTTTCATACCTTTATTGTTGGAATTGGAGAAGGCAATGGCACCCCACTCCAGTACTCTTGCCTGGAAAATCCCATGGACGGAGGAGCCTGGTAGGCTGCAGACCATGGGGTCGAGAAGAGTCGGACATGACTAAGCAACTTCACTTTCACCTTTCCCTTTCATGCATTGGAGAAGGAAATGGCAGCCCACTCTAGTGTTCTTGCCTGAAGAATCCCAGGGACAGGGGAGCCTGGTGGGCCGCCGTCTATGGGGTCGCACAGAGTTGGACACGACTGAAGAGACTTAGCATAGTTGGAATTGACCTTTGGTTTGAAGAGAAGGCAGATGAAATATTCTGAGGTCCAGACCCTGTTTCGTTTTTGTTGTTTGGCTACACCACACGAGAGAACCTGGGTCCTTGGCGGTGAAATCACAGAGTCCTAACCACTGGACCTCCAGGGAATTCCCTGAACCCTGTTTGTTAAGTTTGACTTTGTAACCAAACTGAAACAAAGGAGGGATTAGCATGGATAAATTGGGAGGCATCAGTTCATTGCAAATAGATGGGGAAACGATGGAAACAGTGACAGACTTTATTTTCTTAGGTTCCAAAATCACTGCAGATGGTGACTGCAGCCATGAAATTAAAGGAGCTTGCTCCTTGGAAGTAAAGCTATGACAAACCTAGATAGTCGGTTATAAAGCTGAGACATTACTTTGCCAACAAAGGTCTGTCTGGTCAAAGCTATGGTTTTTCCAGTAGTCATGTATGGATGTGAGAGTTGGACTATGAAGAAAACTGAGCACCAAAGAATTGATTCTTTTGAACCGTGGTGTTTGAGAAGACTCTTGAGAGTCCCTTGGACTGCAAGGAGATCAAACCAGTCAATCCTAAAGGAAATCAGTCCTGAATATTCATTGCAAGGTCTGATGCTGAAGCTGAAGCTCTGATACTTTGGCCACCTGATGCAAAGAGCTGATTCATTAGAAAAGACCCTGAAGCTGGAAAAGACTGAAGGCAGGAGGAGCAGGGGACAACAGAGGATGAGATGGTTGGATGGCATCACCAATTCAATGGACCTGAGTTTGAGCAAACTCGTGGTGATGATGATGGACAGGGTGATGGTGATGGACAGGGAAGGCTGGCCTGCTACAGTCCGTGGGGTCACAAAGAGTCGGACAAGACTGAGCGACTGAACAACAACTCTCAAAAGTAGTTTTTTAAAAGAAAAAGATAATCTGAGTTTACTTAAAGCGGACTTCATTTCTGCTGCTTGTTGATAGCATGTCTTTTAGTAGTAAAGATTAAAAATCTTTTAAATACCTTTACTTTTCTAGACCAGAAATGAAACTAAAACTAGCTTAATGGAGCACATGCTGTATGTAGGCTTAATTAGTGTAATTAAAAATGTAACTGTTCAGTTCAGTCGCTCAGTCGTGTCCGACTCTTTGCGACTCCATGACTCGCAGCACACCAGGCCTCCCTGTCCATCATCAACTCCCGGACTTCACTCAGACTCAAGTCCATTGAGTCAGTGATGCCATCCAGCCATCTCATCCTCTGTCGTCCCCTTTTCCTGCCCCCAATCCCTCCCAGCATCAGAGTCTTTTCCAATGAGTCAACTCTTCACATGAGGTGGCCAAAGTACTGGAGTTTCAGCTTTAGCATCATTCCCTCCAAAGAAATCCCAGGGCTGATCTCCTTCAGAATGGACTGGTTGGATCTCCTTGCAGTCCAAGGGACTCTCAAGAGTCTTCTCCAACACCACAGTTCAAAAGCATCAGTTCTTCGGTGCTCAGCCTTCTTCACAGTCCAACTCTCACATCCATACATGACCACAGGAAAAACCATAGCCTTGACTAGATGAACCTTTGTTGGCAAAGTAATGTCTCTGCTTTTCAATATGCTATCTAGGTTGGTCATGACTTCCCTTCCAAGGAGTAAGCGTCTTTTAATTTCATGGCTGCAATAACCATCTGCAGTGATTTTGGAGCCCCCAAAAATAAAGTCTGACACTGTTTCCACTGTTTCCCCATCTATTTCCCATAAAGTGATGGGACCGGATGACAAGATCTTAGTTTTCTGAATGTTGAGCTTTAAGGCAACTTTTTCACTCTCCACTTTCACTTTCATCAAGAGGCTTTTGAGTTCCTCTTCACTTTCTGCCATAAGGGTGGTGTCATCTGCATATCTGAGGTTAATGATATTTCTCCCGGAAATCTTGATTCCAGCTTATGTTTCTTGCAGTCCAGCGTTTCTCATGATGTACTCTGCATATAAGTTAAATAAGCAGGGTAACAATATACAGCCTTGATGTACTCCTTTTCCTATTTGGAACCAGTCTGTTGTTCCATGTCCAGTTCTAACTGTTGCTTCCTGACCTTCATACAGATTTCTCAAGAGGCAGGTCAGGTGGTCTGGTATTCCCATCTCTTTTAGAATTTTCCACAGTTTATTGTGATCCACACAGTCAAAGGCTTTGGCATAGTCAATAAAGCAGAAATAGATGTTTTTCTGGAACTCTTGCTTTTTCCATGATCCAGCGGATGTTGGCAATTTGATCTCTGGTTCCTCTGCCTCTTCCAAAACCATCTTGAACATCAGGAAGTTCACGGTTCACGTATTGCTGAAGCCTGGCTTGGAGAATTTTGAGCACTATTTTGCTAGTATGTGAGATGATCGTAATTGTATGGCAGTTTGAACATTCTTTGGCATTGCCTTTCTTATGGATTGGAATGAAAACTGACCTTTTCCAGTCCTGTGACCACTGCTGAGTTTTCCAAATTTGCTGGCATATTGAGTACAGCACTTTCACAGCATCATCTTTCAGGATTTGAAATAGCTCAACTGGAATTCCATCACCTTCACCAGCTTTGTTCATAGTGATGCTTTCTAAGGCCCACTTGACTTCACATTCCAGGATGTCTGGCTCTAGGTGAGTGATCACACCATTGTGATTACCTGGGCCATGAAGATCTTTTTTGTACAGTTCTTCTGTGTATTCTTGCCACCTCTTCTTAATATCTTCTGCTTCTGTTCGGTCCCTACCATTTCTGACCTTTATTGAGCCTATCCTTGCATGAAGTGTTCCCTTTGTATCTCTAATTTTCCTGAAGAGATCTCTAGTCTTTCCCATTCTGTTGTTTTCCTCTATTTCTTTGCATTGATTGCTGAGGAAGGCTTTCTTATCTCTTCTTGATATTCTCTGGAACTCTGCATTCAGATGCTTATATCTTTCCTTTTCTCCTTTGCTTTTCACTTCTCTTCTTTTCACAGCTATTTGTAAGGCCTCCCCAGACAGCCATTTTGCTTTTTTGTAACTGTATGTGCTATCAAATACAGAATTCCTTTCTTAACTCTGTGCAGGATATGCTGGTGAGCATGGTTGTCATTGAATAATTTTATGAATCTTTGTAAATTTAAAAAGAAAAGTCCCTTTCTCTTGGGCTTCCCTTGTGGCTCAGCTGGTAAAGAATATGCCTTCAATGCGGGAGACCTGGGTTTGATCCCAGGGTTGGGAAATCCCCCGGAGAAGGGAAAGGCTACCCACTTCGATATTCTGGCCTGGAGCATTCCATGGACTGTACAGTCCATGGCGATGCAGAGAGTCAGACATGAATTAGCGACTTTCACTCACTGCCCTGAGCCAGTCCTTCCTAGGCTGTCCTGCCTTTCTTAATGATAAGCCTCCTCGAGTCTCTGCCTCCCAGCTATTTGATGAAACTTAGACCAAGAAGACCTACTTGGGAAGGCAGAAGCTGTTAGTAACATCCCCATTAGATAATGCACAGTCATTTTCTAAAAATCTTGAGAGGGAGAAAGGGGTACCTTGGTGCCATCATCAGCTGAGTTTGTGAATGACCTACAGAAGAGAAGCCAGCTCCCGAGTGAGAAGCCTGTAGTTAGTTGTGAGATTAGGTCATGTTTCCACGTCTCAGTATCCCGTTCGCTACAGGTTTGCTGAGAGTGTGAGAGAGGCATGTGAAAGTTTTCACTTGTGTGACACACAGTAGATGTTCATTAAACCTATATTTAAAAAAATGTTTCCTGTATCTCATTAATTTGTTGTGCTTGTTTATAAGTGTGTCTTGAAACAAACCCAGTGGACTCTATGCTTGGGAGTTGGTGATTCTGGTGAGGGGAAAGGGCTCCGAGTGTCCCCCGTTGACGGCAGAGACACAGCTAGCAGTGGCTCAGTGGTGAGGAGCCCGCCTGCCGGTGCGGGGGCGTGGGGAAGGTCCCCGGGAAGGAGATGGCAGCCGTTCCAGTAGTCTTGCCTGGGAAAATCCCAGAGGAGCCTGACAGGCTACAGTCCTTGGGGTCACAGAGTCAGACACAGCTTAGTGACGAGACAGCAAGAGGGAGAGCGGCAGTGAGCCTGCAGTCTGTATTTTGCCCATCACGCTTTTTCACTCTTCCTGGACCCTGGCTAGTTCTTTTTCACTTACATGTCAAGTTGGGTTTTTCCGACCCGGCTGCTTAAGTGCTATTTTCCTTTGTACTCTGCATTGCATTTATTTTTAATTGGTATGTAATTTTACTTTAAAATGGAATATAATTGCTTCAGATTCCTTGTCCTTTCAGCAGTTTTCAGGCTCTGTGGTACTTTGTTGCAGAGTTTGTTAGGCGAGGTACATGTTTAAGGAAAGTAGCATGACTGCCTGGAGGAGAAATATTTTCACCTTCATGTCCCTTGATTTTCTTTTGTGTCATAGTTGCCTTCAATTTCTGCATTCTTCGCCTTTCTTCTTAATGTCTTGCTCTCTGTTCCATTTTTACATTTCTTTGTCTCCTCTGGTGACCTGGTGTCTGTCAGGCTCTCAGGGAATGAGGGTGGGGTCAAAAAGGGAGACGACACTTCTTTGCTAGGTTCCTCACACACACACATTTCTTCAGGATCAGAAGATAGGACGTTGTCCTTTGGGCCACATGGCCACCTACCTACTCTCCCCTTTAAGTCTTTTAAAAACGAGTTTTCCCAGGTTTATCCTTCCTTGCCCTAAGCACATTGTGAGTGGAGCTCAAGAGCCCTCTGCTCATTTTTTCTCCTTTTGTCCACCTCCATCTTTCCCTAGAGGGTATTATTGTTTCTTGATTGGAATAAGGCAGTTGTATAACTAGGGCAGGAAGAAGTGAAGTGAAGTCGCTCAGCCATGTCCAACTCTTTTCGACCCTGTGGACTGTAGCCTGCCAGGCTCCTCTGTCCATGGGATTCTCCAGGCAAGAATACTGGAGTGGGTTACCATTTCCTTCTCCAGGGGATCTTCCCGACCCAGGGATCGAACCCGGGTCTCCCGCATTGCAGGCAGACGCTTTAACCTCTGAGCCACCAGGGAAACCCCTGGTGGCAAGAAGAAGGGTTTGTTTAATCATAATGTGGCAGCCTTGAACCACGCAATTAATGTGTTGACTCCTGTGTTTTGGATGTGTTTTATCATCAGAATGAGAAGGGAAGCGGCAGAGTGAGTTCCTTCTTTGGCTCAGCAGTGATTCTCTTGGTCGTGGTAAACCTGTCCAGTTGAAAAACATGGGGGGCGGGGGGTGGCAGTAAGCAGCTCTGAAGTTCTGAAGTAAAGCAGAGAAGGGAAGTTCTTCATAAAATCCATCAAATTACAGGGTGGGGGAACCTTAGAACTATGAATGCAGGGTGTCAGGATGGGAGTGAAGGAACAGCTCTTCCTAGGAGGTAGAAGCAGGGGTGGGGAGCTCTCTCTTCTGGGTGTGGTGGGACTCCCCCTGCTCCCACCAGTGTGATGGCCCCGTGAACTTTGAGGGTTGCTTGATGTTTTAAGGATTTTGTTTCCTTTCTTTTGTCCATCTGACAAGTAGGGAGAAATGATCCTTGCTGGGCAGGAAGATTCTTGCACATCATAGGTACGCCATAAATGTTTTTCTTAGTGAGGGAGTTATTCCAAGATAAGGAACCGATCTTTGATAATACCTATTTTTCCTTGATGAATTCCCAAATAGGGAAGTGCTGTTTGAGGTGATTCATCACTCACGTTAGCACCTTCAAGACATGGAACTTGCTTTTTGGCCCCCATGTCGATTTGGCAAGTGAACTGAGTCTAGACTCTGTTTACGTTTCCCTTCCTAGGCTGATAGTTCTTGTTGGAGAATTAACTGTGGAAGCTTTTAAAGCACATTGCTCTCTTTTTTCCATTTAAGAACATACATTTTAGTGTTTTTCTTTGCCGCCTTGTTTCATGGGTTGTGATTAGCATCTAATGCAGTAAAGAGAATGACATTAACGTATCCAGCTTTTAGACATAGCTGGGCTCCAGATTTTCACTGAAGAGGCCATTTCTTCTGGTAAAGATAAGGGAGTGGTTAAAAATCACTTTGTCGTGATCTAACTATATATCCTGTGGATGTGGCGAGTGGGGTGGAGGACTCTGGTACCTGAAGAATTTTGGATTTTAGCACCCATCAGATGATTTCTTCCCTTGAAATGTTTATTCTTTTTAAGTTGCTGTGTTGTGGACTGGCCTTGTTTGGTCTTCAAAAGGCGTTATTCCCACTAACAGTGTTTTGAGTACCCTGCCCTACCCTCTTTTGACCGGCTTGTGGCATTGTTAGCTTTTGGTCTTTGTTAAGTATCAATACAGGACACAATGGTATCCTATTGGATTTTTACTTGTATTTCTTTAATTCTAAGTGAGTGTAATGTGTTTCCTGTTTGTTAGCCTTTGCCACTTACTAAGTCTGGTACCTCTAAGCTCCACTTTCTCAGTTTGAATATAGGGATGGTAACAGGGCCTACCAAGTAGCATTGCTACGAGGAGTAAGTAAGGCCTGTAGAGGGGTGGAGCACCTGGCCTGTAGTAAGCACTGAGTAAATGTTGGTTTCGTTGCAGCGAATCCGAAATCCTGCAGCACGAGAAGCAGTACGAGCCCTTCTACTCCTCCTTTGTCGCGCTTTCCACACACTATATCACGACAGTTTGTAGCCTCAGTAAGTATTGCGCTCTTGCCATCCCCTTTTAAGGGCTGGTGAACGGGGAATTGTGTGTCCTCTTGCCTGAACAAGCTGTTAATGACGCCTGTATTTCCGTTCTAACCTGTTCATCCAAGAGTGGAGACAACTGTCAGTTTGATAAGGCTTTGGAAGGTCCTTTACCGAGGCCAGCCAAAAGGGATTTAAAAACTGTTTGGTTTGGACTTCTATTTCATAACCATTAAGTTAACTTCCCTTGCCTTCTTATCGATTTTACACATGTAATTACTAATGTGCTAATTTCGGGGGGATGGATGGGATTGGAAGGTTAGGTGGGGATGCTGAGCTGGGGTTAGCAGCCACTGACCAAGGCTGTCTTCCTTATTTGGTTTTGGTGAGGGATTAAATTCTCCTTTTGTGTTCTCTGGTATATGAAGGGATTTCAACTTCAGTTCCCCATCTTTTAAGCTTTTCTCCCCCTAAAGTAACCAGTCTCTTACTTTCCAATATTTCTGATACTTAGCATTTTCATTTTCTCCCCCAAGCCTGATTCATGTAGTTCTGAAGAATTCGAATTATTTGTTTACTTAAATAATCTGCTAAGCAAGCAAAGTGAAAGGAAGTTGGAGGGTTGCTGAGTAGTCTTTCGGTGTCCAGTGCTGTTTATTCTAGGCATTGGCCACCAGTGTAAGAGTCACTTCTAGCTTGGAGCACCTTTGAATGGGAAGCCCACTGCAGAAACAGAAAGGAGAGGTAGTATATTCTAGTGGGTAACAGCATGAACTTTAGAGCCAGACATCTGGATTTGATTCTAGCTGCATGACTTAGGCAAATCATTTAACCTTTCTATGGTTTACTTTTCCTATTTCTTTTTTTTAAAGAGAAGAGGTTAACAATATCTATCTCATAGCATCAGTTTGAGGATTAAATGGATTAACATATTTGAAGTGCTTGTTACTTCCTGTGATGTATTTCCTATTATAATTGTCTTAATTTCTAGTAAATACAGGATAAATGGATCTAGAAACGATTCATGATCATCAGTGCCAAGTTGCCTTTGTTTGCCTGATGGATTGTTGATTCTGAGAAAGATACTGGGAATGTTGGACATACGGAGCTCAAAACTTACTTGGTTCATTGACTGTGAGGCTGAAGTGCACTATAGCAGTCTGAGGTTAAGTAAAGCTTATTCCTTTCTCAGTTCCCCGGAATCAACTTCAGTCTGTGGCAGCAGCCTGTAAAGTCCTGATTGAATTTTCTCTCCTGCGTTTGGAGAATCCAGATGAGGCGTGCGCTGTGTCCCAGGTAAGAGTGGTGGGCCTGTTTCTGGCCCTTATTTTGAGGTAGGCTCGTGACTGACCCGTGGAATGATGGAGAAGGGATGGCATAGAGCAGGGATTGGTGACTTTCTCTGTAACAGGCTACACAGGAGATAATTTGCTGACCATCCAGGCTCTGTTAAACTCTGACTTTGCACTGTGAAAGCAGCCACAGACAGTATGTGAATGGATGCGCACAGCTGTGGTCCAGTCAGATTTATTCACAAATACAGTGGGCTGAATTGGGGCTATGGTTTATCAGCCTCTCGTATAGAGAGCTGCAGAGGTCTTTTCTAGGATTACAAAGATACATGACCATGGGGGCCAGGCAAGTAACATAAAATGAGTCAAGTATGCTGGTTGAGAAGGGTGTGTGACCCAGCTATAAAGGGATCAATCACTGGCTCCAGCTGATCTTGTGAATTATTGAAAGAGGTAGGAAATCTGGATTTGTATGATAAAGGGTCCGTGTTTTAAAAAGTTAGCCATGACTTCAAATGTAAACAACGACATCGCTGTGAGACCTGTGAGACGCCTGCAAGCAGGTGTGGCCTGAGGACCATCAGCTTGTGATCTCTGCTTCCTGAGTTTGCCGTTCTTGCTTTGAACCTAAATTTGGTTTTGTGCCTGCTACTGCTGCTGCTAAGTCGCTTCAGTCGTGTCCGACTCTGTGCGACCCCGTAGACGGCAGCCCATCAGGCTGCCCTGTCCCTGGGATTCTCCAGGCAAGAACACTGGAGTGGGTGCCATTTCCTTCTGCAATAAAAGTGGAAAGTGAAAGTGAAGTCGCTCAGTCGTGCCCGACTCCTAGCGACCCCATGGACTGCAGCCCACCAGGCTCCTCCGTCCGTGGGATTTTCCAGGCAGGAGTACTGGAGTGGGGTGCCATTGCCTTCTCCGTTGTGCCAGCTAGAAGTCCCTAAAGAATAGAACCCCTAAAAGGCATATTTGATGTAATCCAGAGGAGGCCTCTCTAAAAGGCATATTGGAATTTGTTTTCTTTGCAGAAACACTTGATTCTCCTCATCAAGGGCCTGTGCACTGGCTGCAGCCGACTAGACAGGACTGAAATCATCACGTTCACAGCGATGATGAAGTCGGCCAAGCTGCCCCAGACAGTGAAGACGCTCTCAGATGGTGAGCGCGCCTTCACCAGACTTGGTTTCTTGGCCACTCCCCTTGCCAGCTGTTTCCTCTTTTGTCCGCTAGTGACATTGCCCTCACCGCTCTCTTGTTTCATATTTTATAGTGGAAGATCAGAAAGAACTGGCCTCACCAGTAAGCCCAGAGCTGAAGCAGAAGGAGGTCCAGATGAATTTTTTGAACCAGCTAACGTCAGTTTTCAACCCTAGAACTGTAGCATCATCACCTGTAGGTCCACAGACTCAGGTGAGTTACTTCAGTCAAAGGACCTCGTCCTGTAGGATTTGTTAAGATGATAATACTAGAAAAAACAGCTAACAAATGCATTTTATATTTGTGATATAAAATGATGTACCTGCCAAGGGTAGAAAAAAAGTTGAAGAATACTAACTGAAAATGAGTAGCATTCACCCCAATTCCTTCTGTTCACAGTTATTACTATTTGTTTTAATAATACATTTATTTATATTTATATTTTTGACCACGCCTAATAGCATGTGGAATCTTAGTTCCCTGACCAGGGATCGAACCCGTGCCCCTTGCATTGGAAGCATGGAATCTTAATCACTGGACCACCAGGGAAGTCTCTAGTGGTTACTATTTTGATGACCATTCTTCTGACAGTTTCTCAGTGCAAGTAGACACAGAGCCTGTACTCCTACTGTAAAAGGCATCGCTCTGTGCTGGTTACAGAATATATTTAAAGCTGTGTATCCCACCACCTCCCACCCCCGCTGGGAGTCTGACGAGCATCCTCGGAGCAGCTCTAGTTTGTACAGTTGGTTCTACTCTGCACTTGAGGACGACAATCAGCAGATGACAGTATCTTTTTGTTTTTTAATTTATTTTTTGGTCACATCACCCATGGCATGTGGGATCTTAGTTCCCTGAATAGGGATTGAACTTGGGGCCCTTGCCTTGGGAACATGGAGTCTTAACCACTGGACCACCAGGTCGGTTCCAAGGTGCTAGTATCTTCAGAGGCTTTTCACAGCCTTTGTTTCTCTTCAGGCGGAAGGAGAAAGTGAAGAGCAGTCATCCACAGATCAAGCTTCTGCTATCAAAACCAAGAATGTGTTCATAGCTCAGAATGTGGCTAGTCTTCAGGAACTTGGTAAGACTCTGTTGTCAAAAAGCTAGTTTCTCTGCTTTCAGAAATTCCTTAAGTGGAAAAGAATCAAGCAGCAGAAGCCTGTTTGTATGGCTGAGCCTTTTCATTAATTCAGGTGGCTCAGAGAAGCTACTGCGTGTGTGTCTGAACCTGCCCTATTTCCTGCGCTACATCAATCGGTTTCAAGATGCAGTGCTGGCCAATTCTTTCTTTATCATGCCTGCCACAGTAGCAGATGCCACCGCTGTTCGTAATGGGTAAGGTGCTCCAGGGTGCGTATGCTCTATGTTTTAAAACTGTTCTCCAAAAGAGAGAACCCGGTTAGTTTTTATGGCCTGCCCGCTTTCTTTAACAGATTACAGAAGCAAGTGAATCAGAGACACTTGTGTTAATCTTGTTATGTTCCAGTTTTCATTCTTTGGTGATTGACGTAACCATGGCATTGGACACCCTTTCGCTACCTGTGCTGGAGCCTCTCAACCCTTCCCGTCTGCAGGACGTGACAGTGCTCAGCCTGAGCTGTCTGTATGCAGGTGAGACGTTGCATCTGATCATTTCCTCAGCCACACAGACTTCCTGGAAACTGTGAGACCCTTCTGCGTGCTCTCTCCCTCTTTGCTTAGTTCCTTCCCCAGGGGCCATCTAGCGTCTCATCTAGATGGAACGAGATCTAAGTAGGAGTTCTGTAAATTCCCTTATTGCTCAACTGCTGCTGTTGTGTTATGTGGATATTTGATTTCATAGTGTGTGCACATGTGAGTAAGTGTCTGCTGTGTGAGAAGCAAAATGCTAAGTGCTTTGGGGATATTGCAATGAGCAATATGTAATCCTTGCTCTCAAGGAGCCTATACCTGAGCAGTGAAGGACAGATTGGACCACAGAGTGTATGTAATGTGAAACAGGAGATGCTAAAGGCAGTAGAGATTCTAGGATATTACGGGCATACAGAGAAGGGAGCGATGGCGCTTTGCTGTGGGAGCAGATTTGAGGAAGCCTTCTGGAACAGGTGGTATCTTTATATTGATAAATACAATGAGTGTTTTTCTCCATGCTCCCACAAAATCCCCTCCCTTCCTGTTGATTATGCTGCCTTAGAAGTGAGGCCTGACAGCTGGTGTTTATGCTTTTTTAAGTTATTGTTTCGGTGACTTTTTAACCCAAATCACTGATCCTGGTTTTAAATACCATAGTCCTGGTATGTCTTGGGAGGCCTAACAATTTCCGATGTTTACTGGGTTCTGTGAGTGAGGGTTTGAACAGTCTTAGAAACCTGACCTTGGGAGCATGAAGAAATTGCTGAGGTTATCTCCCTACATTCTTTGAATGGCTTTATTATAAACATCTCTGTGTAAATAGGCATGTAAAGATAAAGGCACTTTTCATTGGGGAAGGCAGTAGTCACAAAGGGGTTCTGTCGACGTATCTTGCAGGGCAGGTAGGATTTCAGCTTGGCTATCCCTCGGCCAGAGGCAAAAGCAGGACCAAAAGTATCCTGGTATTTGGGGGAACATTTTGAGAGAGAGAGAGAGTGTGTGTGTGTGTGTGTGTGTGTGACTAGTTGGTGTTGTACAGCCAGAAAGAAGGTACAGCCTCCTCAAAGAGGGCTTCAAAATGCAGTCTCAGTCATTTGCACCATATCCTACAGACAGTGGAGGCCGTTGGAGATTTGAAGAGTGGCATGGTCTGAGCTGTGCTCTGGAAAGCACACTGGAGCCGTAGTGCACAGTGTCTGCTGTGGGGAGACCGGGGGGGCTGGGAGATCTGCTGGGAGGAAGTTTCGGTCGTTTGGGCCTGAGCGAGAGCAGAGCTGTGGGGGGAGCACCAAGGCTGCTGGGAGCAGGTGTGCTCTCCAAGCCCATTCGCAGTGTTCACTCTCAGTTCTCAGGCTTTGATTTTTGCATTTTTAAGTTTGGGGTTCATGAAGTTCAATTTTCAAGGAGTTTCTGAATATTCTATGCATCTCATTATGCTTCGTCGATAAGAATTAAGAGTCCTTAAAAATTCTTAGTTGTTAAGGGAACTCCCCGGTGGTCTAGTGGTTAAGACTCTGCTTTCACTGTCCGGGTGCTGGTTCAGTCGCTGGTTGGGGAACTATCCCACATGCCTTGTGGGCATGGCCAAAAAAAGTTCTTCATTGTTTTAAAGAGCCCCCAGATTTGGTTTGTTACTGAAATTTGATCACTTAGAATTTGAAATAAAGAAAGGGATTTGGCCTAGATGTTTTTGAGAAATACTAAGTGTGAGATTATTTTTTTAATCATTGTAAAGTTTTAAAAAAATATTTTAAAAGTAATTTCAGTTTTAAAAACTTACTTGTTTATTCACTTTTGACTGTGCTGGGTTTTGCTGCTCTGCAGGCTTTTTCTCTAGTTGTGGGGAGCGTGCTTCTCCTGGTGTCTCATGGAGCACGGCTTCAATAGCTGTGGCTCCTGGGCTCAGTAGTTGCAGCTCCCAGGCTCTTAGAGAGCAGGCTCGGTACCTGTGGTGCACAAGCTTAGTTGCTCTGCAGCATGTGGGATCTTCCGGACCAGGGATTGAGCCCGGGAACCTGCACTGGAAGGCAGATTCTTAACCACTGAGACACGAGCGACGTCCTAGATTTCATTTTTAAAGCAGCTTTAGGTTTGCAGAAAAATGCAGCGTTCCCAGACTCTGCATCTGGAACAGTACAGAGTTCTGTCCCCGTACGCTCTCACCCCTGTGTACAGTGCCCTTGTTAACATACTGCATTCATGGGTTGCCTTTGTTGTAATTGATGATCCAGTACTGACACATAATTAACTGAAGTCTGTGGTTCACTACATTAGGGCTCCTTTCTCACATATAGCTCTATGGTTTTTGGCGTTGATACAGAATCTTTTCACTGCCTTCCAGATCCCCGATGTTCCACCTGGAAGTCCCTCCCTCTACCTCGCCCGTAACCCCGGCCCCTAGAAACCACTGATCTTTTACTGTCTCCATAGTTCCCTTTTCCAGAAAGTCTATTGTTAGAATCATCACCTTTTCAGACTGGCTTCTTTTGCTTGTGGGTGGAGCAGGGGGTTTCAGGACCTCCCCGTGGGTACCAAAATCCATGAATGCTCAAGTCCCATGTGTGAAATGGTGTATACAGTTGGCCTTAGCATCTGCAGATGGCCCATGCACAGATTCTGCCAGCTGCGTCTCCGGATGCAGGACCTGTAGGTGTGGAGGGCCTGCTGTGTGCAGTTAAGCTTCCTCTTTGTCTTTTTGTGCCTTGATAGCAATCGCTTGAACTGTTGTTCAGTCGATAAGTCATGTCTGACTCTGCGACCCCATGGACTGCAGCATGCCAGGCCTCCCTGTCCTTCCCTGTCTCTTGGAGTTTGCTCAAACTCTTGTCCATTGAGTCAGTGATGCCATTCCTTGTATGGATACACCCCGGTTTATTGATTGATTTATTGATTTATTATTGAATATTAGAGGACATCTTGATTGTTTCCATCTGTTGGCAGTTGTGACTAAAGGTACCATAAATATTTGTGTACAGGTGTTTGGGTGGATGGAAGTTTTCAGCTCATTTGGGTAAATATATCTAGGAGTGTGCTTGTTGGATCATATGGTCACACATTTTTTTGTTGTTTAGTTGCACAGTCGTGTCCGACTCTTTGTGACCCCATGTCCTTCACTGTCTCCTGGAATTCGCTCAAAACTCATGTGCATTGAGTCGACCCCTGTTGGGATTTCAGTCACCAGATCCTGGAATTGCTTGTGGGTGGGTTATGTTTCTGAGTTCAGTCTCTTGGAGTGTGTGTCTCTTGTTTCCTCAGGTGTGAGTGTGGCAACTTGCACGGCCATCCTGCACGTGGGTGGTGCCCAGCAAGCGCGGACGGGCTGCACGAGCTCCAAAGAGGAGGACCACGAGGGTGACGCTGCCACGATCGTCCAGAAATGCGTAAGCTCTGCCTCTGCGACGGGAGCCCCGAGGATTCGCTTGAGGGAACATGGCGGCTTCCGCCTTGTTGCTCGTTAGAGGGAAGGCCATGGAGTGCTCTCCACACCCTCCCCCTTGAGAGCTTGGCCTGGGACGTAGGCGTCTTGCTCGCTTGGCGGTTTGGTTAGCTGCCGGAAGCACTGTGACTCTGTGGTGGTGGTGGACGTGGTGAAGGATGCGTCGTGCAGTCAGCACACGCACCGGAGGCTTACCGTAGGCGTCAGTGTGCTCTCAGCGCAGGCACACGTTGGAGACGAGGGCTTCTGAAGTGGCAAGTGCATTGGATGAACGGGTGTGATAGTGATTTGAGGTGTCCTGGGTATGTTGCTTTAGATGGGGTGGAGGGGACATGTTTCAGAAGCTGTCGTGAGCTGAGTGAAAAGACAGAGTCAGCGTCACGTGAGGATCAAGGAAATTGTGATGAATCGTACCATTGGAAGTGGCTTGAGGACATTGAAGTCTTCAAGCTAAATTGTTTTGGGTCGGATTTAGCGCTTATAATGAACTATGTCACTTTGCTCAGATTTTTGTGCATGTTTACTTTTGGACAGCTTGAAATCTATGACATGATTGGTCAAGCGATCAGCAGTTCCCGCCGCGCGGGTGGTGAGGTAAGACGTCGCTGCCTCCGTTTTGCCTGTAGTCTCTAAGACGTGTAGCCTGTAGACTCTCTGTCTGTATATTTACATTTCATGCCTTTTTCAACAGCACTATCAGAACTTCCAGTTGCTGGGTGCCTGGTGTTTGTTGAACAGCCTTTTCCTCATACTGAACCTCAGTCCTACTGCCTTGGCTGATAAGGGGAAAGAGAAAGATCCACTGGCCGCTCTCCGAGTCAGAGACATCCTTTCTCGCACCAAAGAGGGAGTGGGCTCTCCGAAGCTGGGGCCTGGAAAAGGGTATGTGTCCATTCGATGCTGTTCGTGCTGGTTTTCCTGCTGTTTCCTATTGATGGGGAGCTGGTGTCACGCCTCTCGTCTCCATAGCAGTAGCAAAGCTTGCCTCTATCCAGTACCTGTGAACAACGAAGATGGTGACCGTAGCTCACTGTCGCTGTATTGTAGCTATGTGGTTTTGGGTAATCGCTCATTCTTTCCAATCTTGTTTCCTTCTCTGTAAGAGGGAGAAAATACCTGTGTAATACACACGTTAGGCCTTCTGTGAGGTTCAAGTTAGGGAAGAAAAGGGCTTCTGTTTTGTAAAATGGACTCATTTGACTTGGAGTCGGTTATGCACTTGCACACTTAACCTGTAACATAAGGGTTCTGTCTGGGCTCATGGCTTGCTTCCTGAAACATTTGCTGCTGTTTTGATGAAGTCTGGACAGAAAGCCTTGCTTGTCAGGAAAAAGTTAGAAATGTGATTTCTGTGTTGTTGAGGTTTTATTTTTGAAGCCCAGGCTTATTTCTGGATTTCATTTATTTTTTTCAGTGCTCTTTCCAGGCATTGAGGTACTAATCAAAGCAATCTCCTTGACTTTATAGAATTTGTATTCTTTTTTTAAAAAATAATGTTATTTATCTGAGGCTGCGCTGGGTCTCCGCTGCTGTGGTGCGCAGGGTTCTCATTGCTGTGGCTTCTCTTTTTGCAGAGCACAGGCTCAGGAGTTGTGGTGCATGGGCTTAGTTGCCCCCCGGCATGTGGGATCTTCCTGAATCAGAAATCAAACCCGTGTCTCCTGCACTGGCAGGCACATTCTTTACCACTGAGTCACCAGGGAAGCCCTGGAGTTTATTCTTTAACTGGAGCAACAGTGAGCAAACAGTAGTTTTATAACAAACAGCAGGTTTATAATCGATTATCGTGTATGAGTGCTGGGAAGAAAAATAAGCCAGAACAGGGGGTTAGAGACTGTCAGGGCCTGTTAGTTTAGTTAGCATAGTCGGGAAAGGGCTCTAAAAACAAGATGTAGATGTGAAGTGACAGATAAACCTCGAAAATATTTGAGGTAGAATTATTCAGGTCTCGAGGTGCAAGTATGATTGGCATGTTTAAGGATCAGCAAGGTCATTGTGTCTAGAGCAGAGAAATTGAGGAGGAGAGTGGTAGAAAATCCAGTCAGAGAGGTTGCCAGGGCCAGATCACCTTGGGCCAAGTGTAAGCTGAAGATATCTGAGGGTTTGCAAGAGCGGAGTGATAAGATCTGAATTGTTAGTGACAGAGAACCCAGCCCCCTGTGGAGAATAGTCTGTATGTAGGGTTGTAAGGCAAGAAGAGGGAGCGAGAACAGGTGGGAGGCTCACGCCTTCCTCTGAGCGATCGATCGAGGCGGGGTTTGGAGTCTGGCGGTGCTGGGAAAGGCAGGGAGAACGAGTCATGTTGGAAAATGATAGGAGTAATCCAAGTCTGTGCCCCAGCCAGCAACGCTGAAGAAGTGGAAGCTGAATGGTTCTGTGAAGACCTACAAGACCGTCTAGAACTAACACCCAAAAAAAGATGTCCTTTTCATTATACGGGACTGGAATGCAAAAGTAGGAAGTCAAGAAACCCCTGGAGTAACAGGCAAATTTGGCCTTGGAGTACGGAATGAAGCAGGGCAAAGGCTAATAGAGTTTTGCCAAGAGAACGCACTGGTCATAGCAGACACCCTTTTCCAACAACACAAGAGAAGACTCTCCACATGGACATCACCAGATGGTCAGCACCGAAATCAGATTGATTATATTCTTTGCAGCCAAAGATGGAGAAGTTCTATACAGTCAGCAAAAACAAGACCGGGAGCTGACTGTGGCTCAGATCATGAACTCCTATTGCCAAGTTCAGACTTAAATTGAAGAAAGTAGGGAAAACCACTAGACCATTCAGGTATGACCTTAATCAAATCCCTTATGATTATTATACAGTGGAAGTGAGAAATAGATTTAAGGGCGTAGATCTGATACACAGAGTGCCTGATGAACTATGGAAAGAGGTTCGTGACATTGTGTAGGAGACAGGGATCAAGACCATCCCCATGGAAAAGAAATACAAAAAAGCAAAATGGCTGTCTGAGGAGGTCTTACAAATAGCTGTAAAAAGAAGAGAAGCGAAAAGCAAAGGAGAAGAGGAACGATATAAGCATCTGAATGCAGAGTTCCAAAGAATACCAAGGAGAGATAAGAAAGCCTTCCTCAGCAATCAATGCAAAGAAATAGAGGAAAACAACAGAATGGGAAAGACTAGAGATCTCTTCAAGAAAATTAGAGATACAAAGGGAACACTTCATGCAAGGATGGGCTTGATAAAGGACAGAAATGGTATGGACCTAACAGAAGCAGAAGATATTAAGAAGAGATGGCAAGAATACACAGAACTGTACAAAAAAGATCTTCACGACCCAGGTAATCACGATGGTGTGATCACTCACCTAGAGCCAGGCATCCTGGAATGTGAAGTCAAGTGGGCCTCAGAAAGCATCACTATGAACAAAGCTAGTGGACGTGATGGAATTGCAGTTGAGCTATTTCAAATCCTGAAAGATGATGCTGTGAAAGTGCTGTACTCAATATGCCAGCAAATTTGGAAGACTCAGCAGTGGCCACAGGACTGGAAAAGGTCAGTTTTCATTCCAATCCCAAAGAAAGGCAATGCCAAAGAATGCGGAAACTACCGCACAATTGCACTCATCTCACATGCTAGTAAAGTAATGCTCAAAATTCTCCAAGCCAGGCTTCAGCAATACGTGAACCGTGAACTTCCTGATGTTCAAGATGGTTTTGGAAGAGGCAGAGGAACCAGGGATCAAATTGCCAACATCCGCTGGATCATGGAAAAAGCAAGAGAGTTCTAGAAAAACATCTATTTCTGCTTTATTGACATGCCAAAGCCTTTGACTGTGTGGATCACAATAAACTATGGAAAATTCTGAAAGAGATGGGAATACCAGACCACCTGACCTGCCTCTTGAGAAACCTGTATGCAGGTCAGGAAGCAACAGTTAGAACTGGACACGGAACAACAGACTGGTTCCAAAAGGAGTACCTCAAGGCTGTATATCGTCACCCTGCTTATTTAACTTCTATGCAGAGTACATCATGAGAAACGCTGGACTGGAAGAAGCACAAGCTGGAATCAAGATTTCCGGGAGAAATATCATTAACCTCAGATATCCAGATGACACCACCCTTATGGCAGAAATTGAAGAAGAACTAGAGCCTCTTGATGAAAGTGAAAGAGGAGAGTGAAAAAGTTGGCTTAAAGCTCAACATTCAGAAAACTAAGATCATGGCATCTGGTCCCATCACTTCGTGGGAAATAGATGGGGAAACAGTGGAAACAGTGTCAGACTTTATTTTTCTGGGCTCCAAAATCAGTGCAGATGGTGACTGCAGCCATGAAATTAAAAGACGCTTACTCCTTGGAAGGAAAGTTATAACCAACCTAGTTAGCATATTGAAAAGCAGAGACATTACTTTGCCTTCAAAGATCTGTCTAGTCAAGGCTATGGTTTTTCCTGTGGTCATATATGGATGTGAGAGTTGGACTATAAAGAAAGCTGAGCGCAGAAGAATTGATGCTTTTGAACTGTGGTGTTGGAAAAGACTCTTGAGAGTCCCTTGGACTGCAAGGAGATCCAACCAGTACATCCCAAAGAAGATCAGTCCTGGGTGTTCATTGGAAGACTGATGTTGAAGCTGAAACTCCAATACTTTGGCCATCTTATGCGAAGAGCTGACTCATTTGAAAAGACCCTGATGCTGGGAAAGATTGGGGGCAGGAGGAGAAGAGGACGACAGAGGATGAGATGGCTGGATGGCATCACTGACTCGATGGACGTGACTCGGAGTGAACTCCGGGAGTTGGTGATGGACAGGGAGGCCTGGCGTGCTGCGATTCATGGGGTCGCAAAGAGTCGGACATGACTGAGCGACTGAACTGAACTGAAGTGAATGTTGAGTGTGAAAAATATATCAGAAGTTTCTGGCATGAGCATCTGGAATTGCGTAACTTACTGAGAGAGGGCACACTAGTTTTAGGAATAGATTGAGTGACAGGAAGGGGAAGAAATGAAGGATTTCGTCTGGGCCACGCTGCTTTTGAGAGGACCGGTAGGCCCCCTGTGAGAGCTGGGTAGGCACTTGGGTGTGTGCGTCTCAAGTTCAAGGAGAAGTCGAATTGTGGACCTTAGCAAATTATTCACTGCCTTCTGTCCCAGGCTCTGTATGAGTTGTGGAATGCTGCAGTGGAGAAACAAAATAGACGTTCTGAAGAGAGAAGAAGTTGATATTCATGCAAATATATGTCAGATTGTGTCTAGAGAATATTATAATAAGGGCATTTGACCTGGCTAGAGATATCAAGGCAGGCTTCCCCGAGGACGTGTACTGAGCTGAGATCTGAAATAGGCATTGAGGTAGTAGGCCATAGACACTAGGCAACGTAGGGAGGTAAGCATGTTCAGAGAGAACAACGGTTTGTCGTTTTTGAGTGTCTGTTGTTATAGTTGACATTGTAAAGGGAATAGATTGCCAATAGGTATATCCTTTGAAGTTGAAGAAACATATAAAAAGTAGTTGTAGTTTCCTGAGATTTAAAAGGAATGTATATACATTGTGTAGGTAGAAAGTCATGAGAAAGCAAAAAAAAGAAATCATCAAAAAATCATCTACCACCCAAATTGGTAAACATTCTTCCAGACATTTTTTTGTGCACATATGTTAAATAGATATCTTTAAGAAAATAGGATCACTCTTATTACATATTGTAGACATTTTCAGTGACACAATTACAGGTCTGTGTTTTAATGACTGATAGTATACCATTATATAAATATGCCATAGTTAACTGATTAACTTTTCAAACACTTGTTTAGGTTGTTCTGTATAGCTTGTTTTGATAAAGTGCACTTCAATAATCCTTCTGAAACAAATCTCTGTGCACTTGTCTAGTTGTCCCCTTGGGGTCAGTTTCTAAAAGTGTAATTGTGCGGACAAAGGACATGCTTACTTGGTAACTGCACTCTGCCATGCGCCCCTGGCTGTGGTGCGCTGTGCCGCCCTCCCCGTCCTCGCTGCTGGCGGGTGGCTTTGCTCTTCCCGTGCTGGTCTCACAGGAGCGAGGCTCCTGCAGCGCCCTCACTTGTGTTGCGCTGAGCCCTCCTGTGACTGTGGTCGTTTCCATACTGCCTGGGTCATTTGCCCCAGTTTTTCCTTGGTGTTTGTACTTTCTTCTCACTGATTTACCCGAGCTCTTTGTATATTAGGTATACTGACCCTTTGTCGTGTGGTCATTTGGACAGAGAGAGTAAGTTCTACTCAGATTTAATGTAAACCTTTGTTTTTATTCTCTCCTGTCCAGATATTTTGTAAGAATTGCTACTTTTTAGCCTTTTGTTCTCAAAAGAATGAGTTTGTAAAAAAGACTCCGTTATGTGTTTATTTTTGGCTGTGCTGGATCTCCTTGCTGCGTGGGCTTCGTCTGGCTGCGGCAGCCAGGGGCTCCTCATTGGTGGCGTCTCTTGTTGCAGAGCTTGGGCTCTAGGGCACAGGCTCACTAGTGGCACACAGACTCAGCTGCCCTTCGGCATATGGGGTCTTCCTGGACCAGGGATCTAACACGTGTCCCCTGCTTTGGCAGGTGGATTCTTATCCACTGTACCACCAGAGAAGTTCCCAAAAGAATGGCTTTTAAATGTCAGTGCTTTTTCACATGACCCAGTAGCTTTGAATTGACAGTTTAAATTCCAGAGTTTCTTCTAGTCCAGGAGTTCTTAGCCAGAGGCTCCCTAGGCAGTCTGTAGGTGGGCTTCCGGGAGAGTGAACTTCTGAAATTATATACAGATTTTATGTTTTTGCAATTTTTTCACCCCCTGGGGAAAGGTCAGTAGAATCTTAAAGGGCCTCAAAATGGCAAAATCCATGATTGTAATTTGTTGTGAGTTGTCTTAAAGTTTGTGTTTCCCTTTGGCTTTGTAGGCATCAGGGCTTTGGGGTACTCTCAGTGATACTGGCAAACCATGCCGTCAAGCTGTTGACATCTCTTTTTCAAGACCTGCAAGTGGAGGCTCTGCATAAGGTGAGGGCTGGTCCTCAGAATCAGCACGGTGGCTGCGGGCCCTTCTTCTGGCTTACGTGTGCTTGAACCATCAGACTGGGTGCTTACTTCCTGTTGAGACCTAACGTTAACTCTCTCTTTACCGTCAGGGTTGGGAAGCAGATGGTCCCCCTGCAGTCCTGAGCATCATGGCCCAGAGTACCTCCATACAGAGGATTCAGCGGCTGATCGACTCTGTCCCACTGACGAACCTGCTGTTGACACTGCTCTCAACGTCCTACAGAAAGGTGAGTGGGGTCACGCCGCTGAGAATCTGTAAGGTCTTCTTATGTAGCCTTCTTAAAACAAATGGGACGGACTGCATGCCTTACTCTTTGTAAACGTATCATTTGTGGTAATGGTTTTGAAGATGAGGAAAGCTCTTAATGATTCCAGAGATTTGAATTAGCTATTGATTATCAGGACTTTCCTGGTGGCTCAGACAGTAAAGCGTCTGTCTACAATGCGGGAGACCTGGGTTCAATCCCTGGGTTGGGAAGATCCCCTGGAGAAGGAAATGGCAATCCAGTACTATTGCCTGGAAAATCCCATGGTGGGCACTGGGCACTTTGTGACAATTGGCGTGCTGAAGCCTTTCCAGCTCTTGTCCAGAGTTAGGGTTTTGGAGTGCTTTCATAGCAGTGGTGCCCAGACTTTTTGTCACCAGGGGCCTGTTTTGTGGAAGACAGTTTTTCCACAGATCAGCGCTGGTGTTGAGGGTGGGGTGGGATCTTAGTTTGGGGATGATTCAAGCGCGTTACAGTTACTGTGCATTTTATTTCTATTACTATTACGTCACCTCCATCTCAGAGCATCAGGCTTTTAGATCCTGGGGGTTGGAGACTCCTGTTTTAGGATAAAGCTATGAGAGTCCTGAAGGGAAGCTATTAGGAGGAATACTTCACTTGGATTTAGAAAAAAGAGACGCAGAGAAGACCGTTCACGTGGTAAAAGGGCCGAAGTAGGATGGCTCATTTGGGGGTCACTGACTACAGACGCCTCGCTGTTTCCCCAGGCATGTGTCCTGCAGCGTCAGAGGAAGGGCTCCATGAGCAGCGACGCCAGCGCCTCTACTGACTCCAACACCTACTACGAGGACGACTTCAGCAGCACGGAGGAGGACAGCAGCCAAGGTAGGCACCCTGCCCTCTCCCGGGGGCCCAGAGCACGGCAGGGCACGCCCCCAGGAGCTGCCTGGCCACCGTCTTCTCTCACTGGCCCAGCCTGGGTCTTGACCGCATGTGCCCTTAAAGGTGACCTGGTGGAATAAGTGGCGGTTGACGACTGAGTGAGTGAAGCCACTGTCAGCAAAGCTCGGATGCTTTGGTTTCTTTTCCTCCACAATCAGGGTGCTTATCACTTGTTTTTTGTTTCTTTCTACACTGACTCATGTGGGGAACTCCCTCCTGCTTTCTGGGTCCTAGTAACAGGCCATTCAGCTCAGTTCTGCTCAGTCACTCAGTCGTGTCCGACTCTGTGACCCCATGGACTGCAGCACGCCAGGCCTCCCTGTGCATCACCAGCTCCCGGAGTTCACTCAAGCTCACGTCCGTCGAGTCGGTGATGCCATCCAGCCATCTCACCCTCTGTCGACCCCTTCTCCTTCTACCCTCAAACTTTCTCAACATTGGGGTCTTTTCCAATGACTCAGTTCTTTGCATCAGGTGGCCAGAGTATTGGAGCTTCAGCTTTAGCATCATTCCTTCCAAAGGACACCCAGGGCTGATCTCCTTCAGAATGGACTGGTTGCATCTCCTGGCTATTCGTAACTAGTAATTAGACCAGATTACTAGTAACATTCCCTCCTGCCTTGGTTTGGAGAGAGAGTAAAGAGAATAACCACATCAGATTGTTTCTATCCAGGTGTATCTAGTAGTGCAAAAAAGTGCGATTCTTATCTGGGAGCTTACAATTGATGACAAGTAAAAGTTTGCACTTGAGAACATTTGGCTTGTTGCCAGTAAAATAAAGTGAGGTGATTTCTATTCCTTCCTGGGGTTCTTTTAAAAAACTGTTGGTCTTGTCGATGTGTAACTTTACACACAATAAGGCACTCCATGTGCTGGCTGTGTACTTTTGTATGAGTTTTGACAAGTTTAGGCCACTGTGTATCTTCCACCATAATTTGGATACCTTGTATTCTTTTTGACTCAGGCACTTTTCCAAGGCAGATGTACAGAAACAATTTGAAAAGTGGGTAACTTCTGTTACTTTGTTAACTTTTCTCTTTCCCTGTTAGATGAGGACAGTGAACCTATCTTGGGGCAGTGGTTTGAAGAGACCATCTCCCCCAGCAAAGAGAAGGTGGCTCCTCCGCCTCCTCCCCCGTCTCCTCCCCTGGAAAGCTCACCTCGCGTCAAGAGCCCCAGCAAGCAGGCTCCTGGCGAGAAGGGCAACATCTTGGCCAGTCGCAAAGATCCTGAGTTGGTAAGAGTGCATTTCTGAGTGGGGAAGGAGAAATGGTTTGAAGGCATGTGAAAAGCAGATCATTGGAATAAAACCATTTTGTATGTTGAATCATTAATTTTCTGAAATTAATTTATTTTAATTGCAGGATAATTGCTTTACAATATTGTGATGGTTTTTGCCATTCATCGGCGTGGATCATTAATGTTTAAAGACATTTTTACTTAGGGCTTAAGTATATTGATTACGTTTCATTAATTAACTCTTGTACTCCTGATGATGTTTCTCTGATTGAGGGTTAGTAACATAGTGTTTAGGATTAGATAGGAGTGAATTGAATCCTACTTCTGCATTTACTGACTTTATGACTTCAGGCAAGAACCTGAATTTCTCTGAGCCTGTTTTGTCTCCTGTTGTGTGGGAGTGGTTGTGCCTCCTGAGAGTGTTGTGAAGAATTAACGGGCCCGTTGCCTACGTCCAGTATGTCATGATTGGTTGCTAACTATCCGTGCAGCCAGTATTTGTGGGTGGCACACTGCGTGTTATTCTCTCTCCCAAAGCCCTATCGGTTCAGATACGATCTTGGCTTTTATGCAGCTTAGTGTAGTCAAGGATATGGATTTAAAACATTTACATAATAATTCAGCTTGATTCAGTTCACTCTAGTTAAGTTATTACTATTCTTTTGGTCACTGCTGTGCAGCTTATTGGAGAAGGCAGTGGCACCCCACTCCAGTACTCTTGCCTGGAAAATCCCATGGACGGAGGAGCCTGGTGGGCTGCAGTCCATGGGGTCGCTAAGAGTCGGACACGACTGAGCAACTTCATTTTCACTTTTCACTTTTCACTTTCATGCATTGGAGGAGGAAACTGCAGCCCATTCCAGTGTTCTTGCCTGGAGAATCCCAGGGACGGGGGAGGCGGGTGGGCTGCCGTATATGGGGTCACACAGAGTCAGACACGACTGAAGAGACTTAGCAGTGCAGCTATGGTATCTTAGTTCCCTGACCAGGGATAGAACCCAGGCCCTTGGCAGTGAAAGTGCACAGTCCTCACCACTGGACCGTCAGGCAATTCCCCAACTGAATTTTAATAGAGAAGTGAAGAACTGGGCATTCCAAATGTGTATAGTGATAATATAGGCTTCAGAATTGAATATATCAGTTATATCTTAGAGCTGGACAAATACAGGACCTTAGAGGAATGAAGGAAATGAGTCTGTCTGTTTGCAAATCCTGTCTTCGTACAGTACTCTGTGAGGTCTGTTGTATTAAATTGATCCACCGTTGTTTGTAATTGGTACAATCACGTGAGAAAGGCTGTCATAATTAAACTTAGTCATACTGTCGGTGATTGAAAGTCTGAGTCTGAGTCACTGTGTTTTTCTCACGAGATCAACGGACATATTTTACTTGGTGTTTGCATTTAGGGTTTGTGGGAGCTCTGGGCTTATGAACCTGGTATAACCTTTATGTGTTCTTTTTAGTTCTTAGGCCTGGCTTCCAACATTTTGAACTTCATCACCTCTTCCATGCTGAACTCCCGGAGCAATTTTATCCGAAACTATCTGAGTGTCTCTCTTTCAGAGCACCATATGGCCACGTTGGCCAGTATCATTAAGGAGGTGGACAAGGATGGGCTCAAGGGTCAGTAGACAGGATATGTGCCTGGCGGGTGTTTTTCTAGCAGCATTTGGCTGCTGGCAGGGTGGTGCACTGCATCAGGCAGGTGCTTGAGTAATTGGTTTTCCCGCGTGTCTTCAAGGTGCGTCAGATGAGGAGTTCGCGGCCGCCCTCTACCACTTCAACCACTCCCTGGTGACCTCGGACCTCCAGCCGCCTAACCTGCAGGTGCGCGAGGCGACTGTTCTAGCCGGGAGCTCTCTGCGTCTGCACTCAGTAGGCTGCGCTTGTTTCTGTAGCTAGGGAACAGTTTGTCTTGGGATCCCCTCCCTGGAAAGAGTGTTGAGAGACTACTTTAGGATGTCCCTCTGCCTGAATTAAGATCATTTCAAGAATATGAGTCCTTGAGCCCCAACTCACTTAGTAAGTTTAAAGAAAAGCAAAAGCCACAAAACCCACTCCTGACAACTAAATAGACAAGGGGGCGTTTTATTACAAAATAAGAAACGGCCAACAATGTAGGAGATGTTGAGCGCCGTTAGTGATCTGAGAGATAAATTAAGGTGCTTGTCTTAAAAGAGGCCGGTTATAGGAGGTGGGTGTTCTTTTAGTTCTTAGGCCTAGCGTCCAGCATGTTGAACTTTATCACCTCTTCCATGCTAAACTCTCGGCACAGTTTTGTCTGAAACTATGCAAGTGTATCCTTTTCAGAGCACTGTATGGCCGTGTTGGCCAGTATCATCCAGGAGGTGAACAAGGATGGAATCAAGGTCCATGATATGCTCCCATAGACAACCCACCACTGAAATCAAGTCTAGGATCTTGATTGTGGACTTCTAAACCTTGTAGCTTTCTTTCCTCAGTGAAGTAGCTGATATCTGGAATCCTAAATCTTAAATTCCTCATTTCATTAGTTTCATATATGTATTTGCTTTTGGATTTAAGGAATATTTTAAAATTTAAAATTATTTGATTGCTTTTAGCAATGACATCACATTCTGTGCAGTTTTGTAGGCATTTTCCACTTAACATTATTTAGTCCTTTACTATCAGAATTCATTTCTGTAGCTTTTGTTTTGACTGCTGTGTGTATTTCACTGTGTTTGTGACTGCACCAGTTTATTTGTGTCCCTTCTGCTCCAACTGATGAACATTTGGGTTGTGTCAATCAGATACCATTGTTATTCCAGGTGTTATATGGTCTCTTTTTAAAAAGGTTAATTGCTTTGGCTGCACTGACTCTTGCTGAGTGGGGGCTGCTCTGGGTGCCTCACAGGCTGCTCATGGTGACCGCTTCTGTGGTGGAGCAAGCGCTCCCGGCGCGCGGGCCTAGTTGCTGTGCAGCACGTGGATCTTCCTGGACCAGGGATCGAACCCATGTCCCCTGCACCGGCAGGAGGATTCTCAGCCACTGGACCCCCAGGTGTCCTGCTGTCCTTGTGGGTGTCCCCTGTGTGTCCCCTGTTGCAAGTGAGTCTCTTGGGAATATAAGCTGAAGTAGGATCAACAGGCTATGGAGCCTGTGACCTTGAGCAGATAATGCAGTGCTCTGTGTTGTGGCACCGAGGTCTGCTCTCACCAACAGTGTGCCAGGGGCATGGGGATTCACATTCTCTCCCAAGATTTGGCAATGTCATGTCCTGATAATAACTTTATTAGCATAGTTAGAGTTAGTGTTTCTCAGTCTTAAGTGTGCATAAGGTTTCCTGGGGAATTTATTAAAAATTCAGATTCTCAGTTAATGTGACCCCCCTGAATATTCGCCCCCAACTTTCCCCAACCAGCCCCAGTAGAATTTCATTTAGGAGATCTCCAATAATTAGTTCTAAGGTTGTTTTTTTTTTTTATCACTCAGAATTTTATTTTTTAACTTTACAATATTGTATTGGTTTTGCCATATATCAACATGAATCCACCACAGGTATACATGTGTTCCCCATCCTGAACCCTCCTCCCTCCTCCCTCCGTGTACCATCCCTCTGGGTCGTCCCAGTGCACCAGCCCCAAGCATCCAGCATCGTGCATCGAACCTGGACTGGCAACTCGTTCCATATATGATATTATACATGTTTCAATGCCATTCTCCCAAATCATCCCACCCTCTCCCTCTCCCACAGAGTCCAAAAGACTCTTCTATACATCAGTGTCTCTTTTGCTGTCTTGTATACAGGGTTACTGTTACCATCTTTCTAAATTCCATATATACACGTTAGTATACTGTATTGGTGTTTTTCTTCCAACACCAAAAAAATTTCTTCTTTTTTTCTGGCTTACTTCGTTGTGTATAATAGGCTCCAGTTTCATCCACCTCAGAACTGATTCAAATGTATTCTTTTTAATGGCTGAGTAATACTCCATTGTGTATATGTACCATAGCTTTCTTATCCATTCATCTGCTGATGGACATCTAGGTTGCTTCCATGTCCTGGCTTCTAAGGTTGTTAATGAAAATATTTTTATTTCAGTGGTTTCTCAGAATCAAAACACAATTTAAGGACTTGTACTTGTCCCCAAAGGGGCAAAATCCAGGAACCTATTTCATGAAGTTAAAAAATTGATTCTCACAGGGAATTGGTCCAGTGGCTAGGACTCCGCGCTTGCCCTGCAAGGGGCATGGGTTCCCTGATCGGGGAACTCAGATGCCGCATTGTGCAGCCAAAAAAACAAAACAAAAAAATTCTCACAATCCCAAGCTATTTGAGAAATCCTGAAGCATTTCTTTTGTTGTTTAAAAAGGTAATTGTAAAACCTATTTACGCTTACTTACTGGTACATGGGAAAAAATTTTTTAGCGGGAAAGAGACTATATCAGTAAATAGAGTAGAAAAGCTATTGACCTGTTTAAGGTAAAGAGCAGAAAATGCTTCAGTTATGATATTGCCTGCAGTAACTTCTCAGAGTGAAGTTATTGCCAAAATTATCAGTGAAGTTATTGCCAAAATTATCAGCTCCTTGCCCAGATCTGACTTTATCAAGAGGTTTCAAAGGTCATAGATTTGCACTTTTCTTGGCTAAACTTTTATGTCCAAATAATGGGGAAGAAATATTTTTCTTTAGAGAATATGGGTTCTTAAGACTCCTGTGATGATACTGCTCTCTTAGCATTTTAAAAATAATTACAGACCTCGTGTGGATGTGTAGCTGGGCTGCCCATAGCTGCTGACGCTGCAGAGGAAGCCCTCAGATCTCCATTTTTCATTCCAGCGCCAGGCATGGAACTGTAAACTGTTTCCCATATTTCACTACTTGGAAGGATAGTCATTGTAGTCTGTCTGCTGTTGAGTCCCCTTCCCTTGGATATTATTTCTTTGGAGTAATGTGCAAAGTTCTCTTACTCAAGATGCCTGATTTAAGTTGCCAGATACACAGTGTCTTGTAAGGGACGTTAATAAAATGTATTGTTACTGTTACTGTCTAATACTATATTTAATATTGCATGTAAAATTATCATAACTGAATAATACTGTTACTATGGTGATCTAGGTTCATTTATAAGTATTCATTGAAAGTTATCCATGTTTCAGGTACTGTTACAGGAACTGAAGAAATAAAAATGACTTGAGTTAGTGTGGCTTCATGAGAAAGGGGAGACAGGGTAATTAAAGGACCTAGTGTAGAGATCCGGAGAAGGCAGTGGCACTCCACTCCAGTACTCTTGCCTGGAAAGTCCCATGGATGGAGGAGCCTGGTAGGCTGCAGTCATGGGGTCACTAAGAGTCGGACACGACTGAGCAACTTCACTTTCACTTTTCACTTTCATGAATTGGAGAAGAAAATGGCAACCCACTCCAGTGTTCTTGCCTGGAGGATCCCAGGGACGGGGCAGCCTGGTGGGCTGCCATCTATGGGGTCACACAGGGTTGGACATGACTGAAGCAACTTAGCAGTGTAGAGATCGTGGGAAATTGTTTGAATGAGGTGAAAGACAAGGAGAGTTTAAGAATTTAAGATGCTGCCAAATTTAAAATCCTTAAACCCCAAATGAGACCAGCAGGATGCTCTTGTCTTAATAGAAATAGGGAAATCAGGAAAGAGAGTTGGTTTGGGGATAAAAGGAGTGATATTGAGAACTCCGTGGCACGTTCTTTGGGTTTAAGTCGACTCAGATTGTGTTTCCTCACGCGTCACTTGTTTCTCCAGATTTCTGTTAAACGTTTTTTTATTGAGGTGCAGTTGGTTTACAGTGTTGTGTTAAGTACTGCTGTACAGCCGAGTGGTTCAGTCTTGCGTATACATTCTTTTTTAGTGTGTTCTTTTCCGTAACAGTTTATCACAGGATGTTGAGGATAGTTTCCTGTTCTGTACAGTTGGACCTTGTCTGTCCATCCTCTGTTAAAGCTCGCGTCCGGCAGCCCCGGCCTCGTGCTCCACCCGTCCTCCAGCCCTCTCCACCTTGGCAACCGCCAGTCTTTCTGCTGTGTCATGATTCTGTTTCTGCTTCATAGACAGGTTCATTTTTGTCGTATTTTAGGGTCTCCGTGAAAGTGGTGCCGTGGGGCATTGGCCGCTCTCTTTCTGGCCTCGCTTGGCACGGTGATCCCTGGTTGCGCCCCTGTCGCTGCAGGTGGCGCTGCTCCGTTCCTGCTTGCGGCTGAGCAGCGCCCCGCGCATGCGCACTGCTCTTGTTTTAGCCATCTGCCGACGGGTGTTGAGGTTGCTTCCATGTCTTGGCTGCTGTGATGCTGCTGCTGGGAGCCTAGGGCTGCGTGCGTCTTTTTGAGTTGTGTTTTGTCTGGATGTATGTGCAGGAGTGGGGCTGTTGGGTCCTAGTTCTGCTTGTAGTGTCCTGGGAAGCTCCATCCCGTTTCCCACAGTGACCGCACCAACTTACACGCTCACGGGTCACTTAGTCACAGTTACTCGGAATGAGCCTTTGGGTTCTTTAGGTGCAGGAGGCACGATTTGCCATTTTCTGTTTTTAAAAATGAGTCATGTCAGCCCTCCAAAGTGACTTTTAGGTCCTTGCAGTCGGCGAGCCTTGGAGTTGTTTGCAGTCAAGAAAATTGAATAGCTGAAGGTGAAGCTCTCCTTTACTAAAGGAGTAAGCTGAAGACAGCTAGCGGAGGCATCGTCTATGTGGTTGTATTATTTCCTTTGTCAGTATGTTAGATTCTGTAGTCCTCAATCAAATGAGAAAAACTGTATTATCAGTATTATAAATTTGAATAAAATAGTCACCATTACTGCTTTTGAAAAAAAAACCACCACTTTAAATAGTGAAATTTTGAGGTGCCAGAGGGATGATGATGTCTTAGAAAATAGTGGGAAATGTGAGTCTGAAATTCAGGAGTTAGAAACTGAAGACGGATGCTGCAGCTTTGGGGATGGCCCACTGGGCGGCCATCAGTGAAGTGTGAGAAACAGGGAGACGGTGGGCCCAGCAGGAGCGGTGAGGCCGAGGGTCCCCTCGGGTGCGGCGGGAGCGGCGGGGAAGGGCGCTTGGAAGGTGTCCAGGGGTGCGTCGGGCCGGGCTCCGCTCCGTCCTGACTCAGACTTGCTCCTTAGGAAGTCAGGTCTTCCTTGGAGCTCGTCAATGCGAGGGGTGGGGAAAGCCGGTTCCTGAGGAGCGTCGGCTTGTTTGTCACGGCTCTGAGCCCTAACCCATCTGACACGAGGCAGACAAGCTCCCTTAGCGGTGGTGAGTGGCAGAGTAGACGCAGCCACAGTCCTCTCGCCGAGCTCCTGGTTTCAGTGTTGCCGTGCTTCCTCTTGTTGCCGTCCACAGAGGCACAGCTTTACAGTCATCAGAACGTCGATGTGTCCCTTGTTTCTGCTTTTTCAACTTTATGATTTTGTATCTGTGTGTGACATAACATATACAGAGCATGTTTTTATGTTCACTGGTCTCTGTGGTTGCCACCACCATGGCTGCATGTGCCTTGATTTTACTTTTTATTACCAGTGGTGCTCCAGTGAAGACTTTGGCCATAGATCAGACATGTTTATTTATTTTTTGAATTGTTTTCTTGAGTCAGGAATGGAGAAGTTAGTCATCATGTCTTTGTTGAGCATAAGGATTAAGAATGTGGGTTTTAGAGAGAAACTTGGCTTGTCGCTTGGTGATCCTTTGGCTTTGGTCATGTTGCTAAGCCACCCTGAGCTCTGGCCCTGAGCAGTGCAGCGGAACACACTGCGTCTGACGTCACAGCTCGAGTGTTTAGTGTCACAGTCTCCATACAGCACTTACCCACGTAACCCGCCAGTACATGGGAGCTACGCTCGATATCCATGACTTTTTGAACATTATCGAGGGATAGGGTCCTCTCGGATGTTTTTTTACAAGAGTATAATTTAGTTTGGCAGACTTCAAAATTTATCCTGTGTCCTGAGGTAACCATGATTTGTGTTTTCTAAAGCCAAATGAGAAAGCAGGCATTTGTCTGGTTTTTCCACTGGCATCCTGCTCAGTTTGTGTGTGTGTTTGAGGAGATAAATTGCAGCTTAGATAACTGAGCTGAAAGTAAAGCTCATTTGAAAGCATGCTACAAGCTACAACTGGAGGCAGAGACAACGACCTGATTAATTCTAGATGCCGTGACATCTTAGAGGCAGAATTTCTCTGCTAATGCTATTAATACAAGTTGTTGGCCCTCTTAAGTTGTTGAAGCTCCCCCTTTGGAGTGTTATTTGTAGTACATAAGTGACTTGAAAGGAGAACTGTTAGCCATTACAGTTGAAGTTTTCTTTCAAAGACACTGCCCGTTGAAACTGACCCTGGCTCTGCTGTCTCGCGCGCGTCTCCTTTCGGGGACCTGGTTGCTGGCGCTAGTGACTGTCTTCGTCAGTGGGTTAGATAGTACTTTTGCCTGTGTATTTTTCTCATGTGTGGAATGACCTTTTGGGGCTGCTTCTGAATCTGAATTTCTGTGTCCTCCTTTCTCTAAAGGACTCTTTGTCAGTGTTAAAAAGCAACCTCCTTCCCTGCCTTTTCCCCTAATGGCCTCTTGTATGTCTTTCATGTTAGAACACACTGCTGCAGCAGCTGGGAGTTGCTCCTTTCTCTGAGGGCCCGTGGCCCTTGTACATTCACCCTCAGAGCCTCTCTGTGCTTTCACGCCTCCTGCTCATCTGGCAACATAAAGCCAGCGCTCAGGGTGACCCTGACGTCCCTGAATGCCTCAAAGTTTGGGACAGGTAAGATGACTCCAACAGAAGCCCTACAGAGAAGGCTGCTATTTAAAATTTGTTTGACTGATTTGTAGTTCATCTGCGGCCCTGAGATGGTACTCTGATGATAGGCTTAAAGTGGCAAGGGTGGAGGGGTATGTTTCCGATGGGGGGATTGGGGAGGAGCTGGGGGCTATTTAAAAAACAGATGTACGTAGACTAGGGTCTGGAAACAGAATCTTCCCTTCAGCACATGGAGGGTTTGATTGCAGTTATGAGAGAGAGCCTGAATCCGGAACATAAACAAGTTTCATCCTGACCTGGTTTTTTGGAAAGAGAGGGAGCAGGGACGCCAACTCTGTCTTGGTTATTTTGCTTTCGACACAAAACCACTTAGAGAGACTTGCAGTCTTTTTTGGACAACTTTTAAAGAATATTTTTACTTGGGGGAAGCTCAGATTAATCATCTAAATCCTCTTTAGATGGACCTGTATTTGCCGTTTTTGTTTACATGGTTGGGAGTCTTCAAAGCAGTTAGCTTTCCTAAAAGGCTTTGTTTTCCTCTTTCCCAGTCCATGATCAAATAGCTCTACTGCTGGATTTGAGAAATCATAAACCCCCGTGAATGCCAGACATGCACTCTATTTTTCCTGGTGGGATCTGGCAAGAAGGCCAGAAGGTGGAGGGTAGGGAAGTGCTGAGGGAGACCCTTATTAGAATACAAGCCTATCTCCTGGTGGCCAAAGGCAGGGAAAATAGCTGGCACATTTATTCCTTTTTTGCATGAAAGGTTTTCTCACAAGTTCTCTAAATAGTGTAAATTATGTGTTGCTTTTTAATGCATTGAGTTATTTTCAACTATTACCATGTTGTGATTTTTAACCTGTAGTATGAATTCTCAAAATGAGAAATAATCTGTAGAATCAGATGACAGAGAAAAAGGTAGTTGAAATGTTTCTGTCTACCTGGACTTATTAATTAAAGAAAAAAAAAAGCCACCTTTTGGAGAGCTTGTAGTTCTTTTTCATTGCCAGAAATGGCAGCGTGGGAGTTAACACTGCTGTGGCCACAGTTAATGTTGTTGAAGGGTTGTTGAAAATGCTTTTGTGGCCAAATCTAGCCTTTTTGTAGCCAAGATTTAATTTTTATCTTCACATTACATGTAGCTTCTTGTCTCCCTTAATTTGTTCTCTTCATGCCTAGGTTTAAGAAATCTGCCTTTTCTGGCACTGGACACTGTAACTCTTGGGGGGTGTTCTGACTTTTCCCTACCAGACATATTCTCCTCTCCTCTGTGGTAGGTTTTTGTCGACCATGAAGCAGAATGCCCTGCAAGGGGTGGTGCCCGCTGAGACGGAGGATTTGAACGTGGAGCACTTGCAGCTGCTGCTGCTCATTTTCCACAACTTCTCTGAGAAGGGCCGGCGGGACATCCTGACGCTCTTTGTGCAGATCACCCAGGAGCTGAGTGCCAGCATGGATGCCCAGATGCGCTCTGTGCCTCTCATCCTGGCTCGCCTGCTTTTGATCTTTGATTATCTGCTTCATCAGTACTCCAAAGCCCCCATGTATCTATTTGAGCAGGTACAGAGGAACACGTTCTTTTTGCTTTACAGCTGTTCCTGAGATCTTTGTTATTCTCAAATTATCACGTCCCAAACCAAAGTGACCTGTTCACTTGCGGTTTCGGGTGTCCATTGTGGTGTGTTTAAGCACCCTGAGGAGGACGCCTGGGACTTTGTCTCTCTAAACACTTTATGTTCAGCCAGAAGCGATACACGTGCATTTATTTCATTGGTTGTGTTTGCTGAGATTGGATCATAGGTTCTGTTCACAGGTGTCCTTCTTTGAACTGCCCCACTGTACGTGTGTCGAGCACAGCGCTGTGAGTGTCAGGCCTCAGTTAGTTTACTAGTGGTTCAGTGATGGTCGAGCAGTACATTTTATGGATTAGTAAATTGCTTTGTTTCAGGGAACCAAAATGAGAATGGGAGGGCCGTTTAAGGATTATTACAGGCAGTGTTTCTGACCGTGCTTCATTACACACTGTTCCCTTTATACTCTGGCAAAAAGGTGCTTCCCAAAAGAAGTCACAGAAAAATCTAAAATTTTATTTTGGTTAAGTTTCCCAGACTTTGCTGTGTCAATCTGATATCATGCCTGGAGTGAGAAGCAGAATGTTGACTGTGTCTCTTTCTTAATTTGAATCTTTGTGTTTTAAAAGGTGCAGCATAACCTGCTTAGTCCTCCTTTTGGGTGGGCAAGTGGATCCCAGGACAGCAGCAGCCGCCGGACGACCACCCCTCTCTATCATGGGTTCAAAGAAGTAGAAGAAAACTGGTCTAAGCATTTTTCATCAGGTCAGAAAGAAGACTGTCGATAAGAAACTTCCTGATTCTCATGGGAGGGGCTGAATTTGGAGGTTGGGGCATCCTTGAGAACTTTTGGTCATTGGTGTAGTCTGAGATACCTATGGATTCAAAACTCTTGGTGGAAACAGACCCTCACATATCCCACGTTTTTTTAAAAGCAAAAAAACATCTGAGATGTGAGGAGTTGGAATCCTCTGCTCCTAGTGTGCCGTATGTATATTCTTGCCACTCTGGGTGACAGCGTTCAGATTTCTCTTAGGGACATGGTTCTCACCGAGAGGCTGGTTTCTTTGGGTCATGGTCTTCAGACAGCGGGAGCTGTGGTTTCTCCCCAGTGTTTCGCACATGGCAGTGGTCCATGCTTTTAATAAGGCTCCTCTCACGCGCATTGCACGTGTTTGCTGCATCTGAGGGTCATTAAATGTAAAGTGTATTTGGTGGACGTGCTCATCAAGCCCTAACTGAGTTATCGTCTCTGGGGTCTCTTAGTGGTTGGCCCCTTTGATACGGGGAGGCAGCATTTAAGACTACCAGTCTCATGATAGTTCTGTCGATTCGTGTGATGATCATAGAACGGAAGTTAACTCCTGGAACAGAAGTTGTCAACTGGGGGAGACGTATTTGGTTGTCACAGCTGGGAGGCCGCTGCTGGCCATCGGGGGATGGGAGCCGGGATGGTGCTCAGCATCGTGTTGTGCAGAGGGTAGTTCCCCTCAGCAGAGAGTCCTCTGGCCCAGAGTGTCAGTGGGTCATGCCAAGCGTGGGAAACCCTGGTCCAAAGTGTCTTTTTGCTTTTCGTACTTGTTTGACTTGAGAGTGGAACCGTTCTTTCAGTAAGCACATTGCTTTTCAGATGCCGTCCCGCAACCCAGATTCTACTGTGTCCTGTCCCCAGAAGCCTCAGAGGATGATTTGAACCGACTTGATTCTGTGGTACCCAGAATTTAAAAATCCCATTTTGCATGTGGGTTAGGTGGTGTCCACCAAAATCAGGCTATTAGGAGGAAAGGGAATGATGTAACTTTCTGTAAGGAGTGAATTTAGTCTGTATTAGGATTTGAGCTTTTTCTAAAAGGAAAATGTTTTGAGATTTATTTGCTGGGCTCCAATTTGGCAGTAGGGGATGTCCTTCCTGGCAATTGACATCTCTGACAGATTATTTCTAAAGCTATCTGTGTTAGCGTTTTCACAGGCAGCTATTTTAATGGACAAAATAGTTGTTTCAGTCTAATGCCTGCACTTGTGTGCTCACAATATAATCCATAAGCTGAGTTGGTCCATGAGGGGGACTCTAGCTGCAGTGAGACATCAATAACTGTTTGGAACAAGCTGTTTGTCAGTCCTGAGGTTAAGTGGTAGTGTATGGGTAGTAGGAAAAAATATTTCACAAAATAAGAGAAAACGATTGTCTGTCTTGATATTAGGCCTGTGATGTCCTCTTCTCCAAGCTCGTCAAGTATGATGAGCTGTACACTGCATTGACGTCCCTGCTGGCAGCTGGGTCCCAGCTTGATACAGTCAGGAGGAAGGAAAACAAGAATGTAACAGCCCTGGTAAGACCATGGCAGCCTGGGCTAATTATGAAGGGTTTGGCATGTGTCTGACTATTGGGGAGCAGTCTACCAGGAATTTCCTTCTGGGATCTAGTCAGCCTTTTTGGCTTTTCTTTTTGGTTAACATTGAGAGGAATGTGACTTTGAGAGGAAGGGTCACCTCAGTTCTTATCTCCTGATGTACCGCCTGAGTGCTGGTTGATATATGATATTGGAAGTGGCCCCATGAATGTGTCTCGTACCTGTAGGATTCATAACAGCAGTTAAGACCACAGAAAGGGCCTGCTGAAGGCAGTGTCTTGCTCTCTTTCAGTCACTTGGTAAATTACTGGGGAGCCAGGGACTGAGAATTGCTTACTTGGCCTGTGAAATGTACAGAATGTGGGACAGATTTTATATGTATGTAAAAAGTGTGTTTTACCCTTTTCTGCTTTGGGTATATTCCCTGGGAAGACCCAGTGAGCTGACTTAAGAGCCAAATCTCAGTTGAAAATTGGGACTGCACCCTGTTCTGCTTTAAAAATTATATTGATATTTGGATCAGTTTTTATTGTTAGGGAGATCTTGAAAGAGTAAAGTCGCTTAGTGGTGTCCGCATCTTTGCAACCCCGTGGACTGTAGCCTACCAGGCTCCTCCATCCATGGGATCTCCATGGGAGATCTTGAGGCAGTACCAAAAGCTCCTGCCTCTGAGATTGCTGTTTTTGCTTCTTGTAGGAAGCCTGTGCCCTTCAATATTACTTCTTGATACTGTGGAGGATCCTGGGCATTTTGCCACCATCGAAAACTTACATGAACCAGTTGGCCATGAACTCGCCAGAGATGAGTGAATGTGACATCCTGCACACCCTGCGGTGGTCGTCCCGCCTCCGGATCAGTTCCTATGTCAACTGGATAAAGGTACCGCTGAGCCTGCTGCTGTGGGGTAGTCAGTCAGCAGGGTCTAATTCGGGAAACTTAATTTAAGTTTAAGGCTGAGGGGGACGCCTCAGACCCTGCCTGTTTTGCTCTCCTGAACACTTTTTTCTTGCTGTAAATAGGACCACCTTATCAAACAGGGAATGAAGGCTGAACATGCTGGTTCTCTCCTAGAACTGGCATCTAGCAAGTGCAGCTCCGTGAAATATGACGTTGACATTGTAGAGGAGTACTTTGCCCGACAGGTATGTGAGTTTGGGGTCCGTAACGACAGAACTTGGCTTATGCTGCAGGGTTTTTTTTTGCCACAACTAACTAAGATCTTGGGTATCTTTTAAAGATCTCGTCCTTCTGTAGCATCGACTGTACCACCATCTTGCAGCTGCATGAAATTCCCAGCCTGCAGTCCATCTACACCCTGGACGCTGCTGTCTCCAAGGTCCAGGTCTCTCTGGACGAGCACTTCTCTAAGGTGGCCGCCGAGACCGACCCGCAGAAGTCCTCTGAGGTCACCAAGAACCTGCTGCCCGCCACGCTGCAGCTCATTGACACCTACGCCTCTTTCACCAGGTGGGCGGGCCATCTGCCCAGAGATGTCGGAGATGGGGAAAGTAAATGCTTGGGTGGTTTACTTTCCTGTGTAAATATTTTCTAGCATTTTTCTTGTATGGTGCAGAGAGGTAATGCAGTTTTTCCAAACACTATATTTCCCGTTATTCACTGAGGTGAAGCTCTTTAAACCTCACGGGACATAGGCAGAGAAGACATTTTCTTACTATTTATCTGTTTGGCTGGGTCGGGTCGGGTCTTAGTTGCAGCCCTCGGGGTCGTCCTGTGTCATGGGGGGTCTTTTGCTGCAGCCTGCGGGCTCCCCACTTGCAGCGTGTGGGCTCTCTGGTTGTGGTGCAGGGCTTAGTTGCCCTTTGCCACGTGGGGTCTTAGTTCCCTGACCAGGGATCAAACCCTCGTCTCTTGCATTGCCAGGCAGATTCTTAACCACTAGACCACCAGGGACTTTGAAATCTTGAGAAAAACCTTTTCTTAATGAGTTAGAGAGTATTTTGAAACCCAGTCCTTCTATAATAAACATTGCAAATTGCACACCCTGTGGACTTCCTTTGTTTGTTTTGCGTAGTGTTTAAATATTTTAGAATTCACTTTCAGTGCATAAAAATCGGTAGTTTATTCTCCATTCACAAGACGTCTGGCTTTTCTTCCATTGGAAGGACTGGCAAAACTGCCTGTCTCCGTGTGATGGAGCACGCCGCTGCTGAGGACTGGCTCCTCCTCTGCTGTTCTGACCCGGCCCCTTTGCGCTCGCTTACTTTTTCTGGTCCCTGGAGGATTTCACTCTTCAGTTCCTGTTTTATGGGACGTTGTTGCTGAAAGGGACTTGGATCTTTGTAAAACTTAACGTGTCTTTTAGTGTGAATGCCTTGCAGTAGACAGAAGACTGTTGCTTGAGGCAAAATTTTTGGACGGATGTGAGCAGTAAACTTGAGTAGCAGCAATGCGTGCGCACTATGGGCCAGTTAGGTTTTCGGGCGTGGTGGGTTCAGCAGTTAGCAACGCTGTGAGTCACTGGCCTTTGAGAGTGTCTAGGCTGTAATCGGCCCATTCCTGATATTACACGTTCCCGGGCAGATAACTTTGGGAAGTGTTGTTTGTTTGTTTAAGAAAAAATAATACTTCTCAGAGCCTGTGATATGTACAGTGCCTGAGGCCAGGACAAGTAGGGTAGATAATGTTTTGTGAGCATTTCCAAGGATGGCATGTTCTTTGGGAAGTAATTACCCTTTGGCATTCTTAGGAGACCCAAAGGGGCAGGCACTGGCAGCTGCACTTAGAGGATCAGGAAACGGAGCTGCAGGTCTTCCATTTGCCTGGGGTTGCTTTTTTTCCCTAACCAGAATGTCACTAGGTTCCTTCAGCTTTGACATAGTTCCTTCTTTTTTTCTCCAGAGCCTATTTGCTACAGAACTTTAATGAGGAGGGATCCACTGAAAAGCCTTCCCAGGAGAAGTTGCACGGCTTTGCTGCTGTTTTGGCCATTGGCTCTAGTAGGTGCAAGGCGAACACTCTGGGTAAGTGAGCGAGCTTCTGAATAAGACTGCAGACCGCTGTGGCTGGCAGTGCTGTTTCTCCCTTGCTGCCTGTTGACTGCATCTACCATTTATTGGGATCTTCCTGTGTGTCGAGCACTGACATAGGTTTATCTGTTCTGATCTTTGCAGTAATCCTGTGAGGTAAGTTTTATCATCATCCTCCATTACTCATTAGGAAACTGAGACTTAGGTTATTTGCCCATATCCTACATTTTGCAAGTGGCAGAGCTGGAATCCAAGCCAAGATTAGTTGGTTCCAAGGTGTTAAGCTCTTTGACTGTTGGAAAGATCTTTGTTCTCCTTTCCATTTATAGAGATTAGGAAGACTATTGAGCTACTGCTTCATGCTTGGGAAAACTTCTTCCTTGTGTTAGGAATGGTCTGGTAGAAATTTGGGATGGGAAATCAGAAGGACTTGAGCGGGATTGGCGTTAAGTGTAATAGTTATCCTTTAAAATGTACAGGCATTTGTATATTCCTGCATTTCACGGTTTAAGTACCCTTTTAATGTTCAGATAGTCTCACTTGTAGAAATTTAATTTCATTACTTCGTTGACTACTGTTCTTGATGTGCATTAATGTTCCCTGCCCTCAATATCTGTTTCGGAGAAAAGAGATGGAAGTGCTGCCTGTCCGTAGAGGGTCTAGATGTTGAATAGTGACTTGCAGTGACTTGCTGTCCCTTTGCATCTTTTTTCAGTTGTCTTCTTTACTCGCAAGGTTAGAAAGTGAATATGATGGGGAGTGAAAATCTTATAATTGAGATCGTTAGTTGTTAAGCAGTTAGTAGTTTCTTGGACATGGTGCTGCTATTCAAATATGCTTCTAAGCTCTCTTACTAATTATTTTGACAACCTGGGCTGTAGTGTGTTTCTCTCTGCATTGGGGTTGGCTTTTAAAATGCTGTGTGGTGTTCTCTCTCTCTCTCTCTTGTGGTGATTCCTTGTCCTTTCTGTTGCCTCCAGGTCCAACGCTGGTTCAGAATCTACCATCATCAGTTCAGACTGTGTGTGAATCCTGGAACAACATCAGCACCAACGAGTTTCCCAACATTGGGTCCTGGGTGAGTGTCCATCTGCCCGGGAGTAGAACTTCGGAGCCCTGTTTGGTTTCTGTGTTCTGTTCGTATTCTTTAGGCTTAACTGGCTGCCAGGAGATCTTAACCTGCTGCAGTATTTTCTGTGGCTGAACCCGTAGTCAAGTCCTTGAATTACCCAAATGCTACTCGTGATCATTTTGCCAAGAATAAGAAGTATGTTATTGTGTTATAGGATAACCACTTCATCACAGTGGAGTCTTGAGCAGTACCGGGCTGTGAACGGCGTGTGCCCATGTACACACTGTTGTTTTCACTACGTCTGGGCTGCAGTACTGAATGATCTGTGGGTGGTTGAATCCACGGATGTGGAACTGCACGTATGGAGGGCTGACTGGAACGTTATACATGGATTTTTGACTGCATGGACGGTCAACACCCCAACCCCTGTGGTATTCGAGGGTCAACTGCTAGGACCTTCAGGTTCTTCATCTGTTAAATACTGGGAGGTGAAGATCAAGGATATTAAATATAAAGTGCCTAGCACATTCTCTGGCACGTGAATTGTCAGTAAATGTTAACTGTTTCCTTTCCCTTTTAGGTTATATGTCAAGAACCTGCTCCTTCTGTCATCATTTTATGGGGTAGCATTTAAGTTCTCTAGGCTTTCAGAAGACTGTTGTGTCTTCTGTCAGTTCCCTTGATCTTCCTGTGTGCTGCCCTCAGGTTAACCTCTGTTAACAGATTATTGTCTTATTACAGTTCTTGGGAAAAACAAGTGTTATAATCTTATTATCCTTGCTTTGTAATTGTGACCTTTATTTACATCACCCGGAGCTGTAGTGCAAGGATAATTAAGATATTTGTAATGGGGAACCAGATACATTGTGAAATCCTGATCTTTCCCAGTTATTAGAGGCAAACAAGCATAGTTTTAATATTAAATATAATATATCCTAATTATTTGACAAGTGGTATTGGGTGTCTTAAACTTTGTAGTAACTAAATTTTAGCTCAACTTTAACTTTTCTGTTTAAAAGACCTTATCTCCTTGTGGCCGTGCCGGCTGCCCCTTGCTGTGTGGGCTTCCTTCTAGTTGCAGCGAGGGGGACGGCCCTTTGTTGCGGCGCGCAGACTCCTCATTGCGGTCACTTTGATGGAGTGATGGAGCGGGCTCTAGGGCACGCGGGCCTCAGGAGCTGGGGTTCCCAGGCCCTCGAGCACAGGCTCAGTAGTGGCACCGCACGGGCCGAGCTGCTCCAGGGCGTGTGGGGCCCTCCTGGACTAGGGGTCGAACCAGTGTGCGCTGTACCGCGAGGCAGACACTAAGCCGCTGAGCCGCCAGTGGTTTAAGATTTTAACTCAACTTGTACTAACTAAAATTTGCTAACTGCTTCCTTCACTCCACTCCACTCTCCTTCCCGGGGTGACTCAGTGTATACTGAATAGAGTCCTAGTCTATGAACCCCAGTGGGGCCTTGGATTTTCTCTTTGCTCGTGTAAGCATCTGGAGACGGGTGGTCTCTCCATTTATGTCTGCTTTGCCTCCTTGCAGCGCAACGCCTTCGCCAATGACACCGTCCCTTCCGAGAGCTACATCAGTGCTGTGCAGGCTGCCCACCTGGGGACGCTCTGTGGCCAGAGTCTGCCCCTGGCTGCGTCCCTGAAGCACACGCTCCTCTCCCTGGTCAGGCTGACTGGAGACCTCATCGTGTGAGTACCAGCTGCATAGCCCTGCATGCTCTCCAGGCCTGTGCTCTGTCATAGCCGCAGGAAGACGGTGAGAGTTAGGTTAACTGCAGGATAGTGCTGCTTGTGCCTGCTTCTGCAGCAGAGAGCGCCTGGGCTTTAGAGTGTGAGTGTCTCCGTGGAAGGGTTTTGAACGTAGATGTGGAGGGCTCCAGAGGACCTCCCCCTCTTTATGTGTAGTGTGTTTCAGAAAAAGCACGCTGGCTTTAAATCATATTGTGACGTGGAGGTGCTCTGGGTTTAAGTTTCCAGATGACGGTGACGTATTTGAAGTCATGCTTCTCCAGGTTCATGTGGAACTTAGATACTGCCGCCGTGGGGACTAGGGCAGGCTTCCGGTACATAGATCACGAGTAAAGTCCTGTATCTCATTGCCTTAAAAGTGATCCAGATTCCTGCCAGTTCTTCTAGAAAGGTTGTCTTAGAGGGTTACTAGCTTAGGTTGCAGTAAATTTTCTTTTCTGAATATTACAGAATACATCTTATGTAATTAATTTAACATTTTAATAAGTTGATTTTGCAAATGGAAATGATTTTAACTTCTGATACAGTGATGAGAAAGGAGACCTTGAAGTTGCATGACTGTGCCTGTTTGAAAAACAACTGTCCAAGGAAAAAAGCCCTTCCCAATACATGATTGGCTTGCCCTCTCCGCCCCTTGCAGCTGTTCAGAGGAGTATATTCACTGATTTGATTCTGTTTTCTTTGCTGAAGTTGGTCCGATGAGATGAACCCGCCACAGGTAATCCGGACACTGCTCCCCCTTCTTCTGGAGTCGAGCACTGAGAGTGTGGCTGAGATCAGTAGCAACTCCCTGGAGCGTGTCCTGGGCCCCGCGGAGTCTGATGAGTTCTTGGCTCGTGTGTATGAGAAGCTCATCACTGGCTGCTACAACATTCTGGCCAACCACGCGGATCCCAATAGGTGAGCCCGCCTGGGGAGCAGCGTCCGCTTCCTGTGACCGCCTGCTGCTCTCAGTGAGATACACCAGCACTCGCTTCTCTCTCATTCATTAACAGCCTACGATTGTGCCTTTTTAAAAATTTAATTCTGGTTCTGCTGGTTGCACTGGGTCTTCGCTGCTGCGCATGGGCTTTGGTGTGAGGACTTCTGTTGCGGTGACGTCTCGCTGTGGAGCGCGGGGATTTCAGGAGCTGTGTCTCTCAGGCTTAGTTGGCCCGAGGGATGTGGGACCTTAGTGCCCAGACCAGGGACTGAGCACGTGCCCCCTGCGTTGGCAGGTGCCTCCTTACCCCGGGGCCACCAGCGAGGTCCCTGTTGTGCTTTTTAACAGAAAGTTCTGTGCTTGTGTGCGTCTTGCATTCTTGAGGACACATAGGAAGACTTGTTTGGAATCCTCTTCTGTGATTCATTCTTAGGGATGAGCGTGCTGTCCTGGATGTGGTACTGTCTGCAAAGGAGCTTGATGCAGTTTCTAACATTTTTGTGACTGTGCGTGTGAGATAGGTGTTCTGTGGCGTAAAGGTGATCTCATTGCGTTGTTTGACCATGCTGGCCATGTTGATGTAGGCGAGTCTTAAAAGAGCAGTTGAGTAAGTTAGTTTTATCCCACTGAGAACTATAAAGATGAAGGGTGCCAGGAATTGTGATTTCCCGCCTTCTTCTTGTCCAGCAGTCCAGGTTTTCGTGAGGGACTGTTTTTTTTTCTCTCTCCCCACTTCTCTTTTGTCACCCCTCCCCGCCTGCCAAGGCAGGAGATGTGGATTCGATCCCTGGGTCAGGAAGATCCCCTGGAGGAGGACATGGCAACCCACTCCAGTGCTCTTGCCTGGAGAATCCCCTGGACAGAGGAGCCCAGCGGGCTGCAGCCCATGGGCTCGCAGAGAAAAGTGACGTAGCATGCCTGCACGTCGCACTTCCTTTACGCCCTCTCTCCACCTCCAGTCCTCCCCTCCTTTCCCTCCTCTTCCTGATAGTTTGAGATAACAGCTCTGCTTCTTTGAACTCTTAGCTACTGACTACATCACTTATTTTAGATTTTAGGAATTTTTTGTTTTATTGCAGTTTTAATTCCTCATTTATTTAGCACCTGCTGTATGCTTACTCCTTGGAAGGAAAGTTATGACCAACCTAGATAGCATATTCAAAAGCAGAGACTACTTTGTCAACAAAGGTCCGTCTAGTCAAGGCTATGGTTTTTCCAGTAGTCATGTATGGATGTGAGAGTTGGACTATGAAGAAGGCTGAGCGCCGAAGAATTGATGCTTTTGAACTGTGGTGTTGGAGAAGACCCTTGAGAATCCCTTGGACTGCAAGGAGATCCAACCAGTCCATTCTGAAGGAGATCAGCCCTGGGATTTCTTTGGAAGGAATGATGCTAAAGCTGAAACTCCAGTACTTTGGCCACCTCATGCGAAGAGTTGACTCATTGGAAAAGACTCTGATGCTGGGAGGGATTGGGGGCAGGAGGAGAAGGGGACGACAGAGGATGAGATGGCTGGATGCCATCACCTACTCGATGGACCTGAGTTTGAGTGAACTCCGGGAGTTGGTGATGGACAGGGAGGCCTGGCGTGCTGCGGTTCATGGGGTCGCAAAGAATTGGACACGACTGAGCAACTGAACTGAACTGTATGCCAGGGTTTATGCCAAGCTTTGACAAAACAAAACTAAATATTGCCCTCAAGGTGTAGCCGTAAATAGACTTAGGACTTTTTTTTAATAGTTTAAAATTGGGTTTTTAAAAATACATTTTAAAACTGTATTTTCGGCTCTGCTGGGTCTTCACCGCTGCGTGGACTTCTCTGGTTGCGGGGGCAGGGCTGCTCCCTGCTTGTGGTGCGTGGGCTCCTCCGTGTGGCGGCTTCTCCTGTTGGGGCACAGGATCCAGGGTGCTCGGGCTTCAGCACTTGCGGCCTGTGGGCTTAGGAGTCGCAGCTGCTGGGCTCCAGAGCACAAGCTCAATGGTTGTTGCTCATGGGCTGAGTTGTCCCGTGGCAGGTGGGGTCTTCCCGGACCAGGGATTGAACCCGTGTCCCCTGCATCGGCAGGCAGGTTCTTTATCACTAAGCCACCAGGGAAAGCCGTAGACTTCTGAATTGTTAAAGGTAGTATTAGGACTTCGAAACAGCCCTTGTTTCTATAGTTGATTTTTCTTTTGGATTTTCAGTGGACTTGATGAATCCATCTTAGAGGAATGTCTCCAGTATTTGGAAAAGCAACTGGAAAGTAGCCAGGCTCGGAAAGCTATGGAGGACTTTTTCTCTGACAGGTGAGCTATGTTGCGTTCTCCTCAGTGCGGATTTCTGAATGCCTTCCAGAAGCAAGGACTGTGTTGACCTGGTTGTTCTCTCAGGAAATACAAAAGCTTGCTTAGATGTTTGTACTTCCAGGAGGACTGGTTAACTGCTGGCGCCTTGAGGTTATTGGTGAAGGGGGTTGGTTTTGATTCACTGGCATTGTTGACTCACAGGTGATCCGTTCTCCTAGAGGGGATGAGATTGTGAGGAAATAGAAAAGGACGCTTTTTATGTGACACTTAACATGATTCTTCGATTTTTGTCCCCTCCTGCCTTTCAGTGGAGAACTCGTGCAGATCATGATGGCAACAGCCAATGAGAACCTCTCTGCTAAATTCTGTAACCGAGTTTTGAAATTCTTCACCAAACTCTTCCAGCTGAGTGAGTGACAGCTTTTAATAATCTTCTTAGGGGAACTTTGATGTCCAGTTAATGACTGTGCCTATCTTCTTCCCGAGTGTAACTACAGCAGAGGAATGCTAACAAGTGGAGAGAATTCCTCAGAGAAAGTTTGGAAGGAAGTCGAAGGCTTGCTTGGAGCCTTTCCCCCTTCCCTGGCTCATGGTCTGGGCCTCTTGCCTCCCCTCGCCCTCCTTCACTGACCGTCGCCTCTCGCTCTGTCCCCAGCTGAGAAGAGCCCTAACCCAAGCCTTCTGCATCTCTGCGGCTCCCTGGCCCAGCTGGCTTGCGTGGAGCCTGCGCGTCTCCAGGCATGGCTCACCCGCATGACTGCATCGCCCCCCAAAGATTCCGATCAGCTGGACGTGATCCAAGAGAACAGGCAGCTGCTGCAGTTGCTGACCACCTACATTGTTCGGGAAAACAGGTAGAGCACCTGTGTTCATATCACGCGTTCCGACAGCCCCAGCAACAGGGCAAGAGCGTTTGCAGCTGTGTTTCCTTCAGCCTCAGTCCTGAAGCATTTGCAGCGATCCCGTAGCTCCCTCTCAGTAGACTTAAGGAATCTAGCATATCTCCTTGATTTTTCCCCTGAAAAAACTTTTGCAGTGGCTTCGTCTGTCAGTTGTAACACGTGTGATCGTTTTATGGTCTAGTAGTCCAAGTGCACAACTTGGCTTAGTGTGTATGATCATGCATTTAATGTTTAATTTTAAACGCCTCTTAGAAATTCTGAATTCTTACAAATTTAATACTGCTGATTCTTACTGAATATTTACCAGTGTGATGTTTCTTTTCTACCAGTCAAGTTGGGGAAGGTGTGTGTGCTGTGCTTTTGGGCACCTTGATCCCCATGGCAACAGAGATGCTGGCCAACGGTGATGGGACCGGTTTCCCTGAACTCATGGTTGTCATGGCCACCCTGGCCGGTGCAGGTCAAGGTGCTGGCCATCTTCAGCTTCATAATGCTGCTGTGGACTGGCTGAGTAGATGGTAAGAGGATGAAATGGGAGGATCGCATCTGTAGTTTACACCATTGCTCTTAAGGGGGATAATTAATTGCAGGCTATTTTTTTGTAGCTCAGAGTAAGTTTAAAAGAAACTTGAAGCTCTGTCTTTTTATTGGGATTATTCACTGTAGATTCAGTCAGTTCAAGTTCAGTTTGGATTTAATCTCTACTCTTTTATTAGTAGAGTTTCTTGTTCATTATTCCTAGGACAAGTCTTGGGAAAGTCTACCAACTATCTCTGATAGGAACAGAACCCCTTAATCACTGATGACCCACATAATTTCCAAAGAATGCCTTTTGTTCACTTTGTCTACAAATTGATGCAAGATACATGGAAATGCTTCCCTTCTTTGGTTCCTTAGATGATTTTGTGTCCCATCCCCCCCCTTTTTTATTTGACAGCAAGAAATATCTGTCACAGAAGAATGTGGTTGAAAAACTGAATGCCAATGTAATGCACGGAAAGGTAAGGAGAGTGAGGGGAGCGATGGGTCCTGTCTTGGTGGCCGGGTGGAGGGAAGTCCCTTTCCTGTTGGTTTCTGTCCCTGGCTCCCCTGCAGAGGGGAAGGCCTAGGATCTCAAAGACCTCGAAGCGTGTCATCACCAAGTGCACGCCCACAGGCCTCTTCCTGGGGGCAAGAAGTGGTCTGGAGGAAATGTTCTGCGAAACAGACATCCAACAGAATCCTTCTGAAAACAGTGAATTACTGCTGTGTTTAGCTATTGGTATTCTCTGGGAAATTGTCTGCTGCTCCTGCATTGGGATTGTGTGCTCTGAGTGTCAGACACAGGTTCCCGTTTACTTCCTCAGCGCCAGTCCAGATGCTAGAATCGTTTATGTTATTTGGAGGTTCAGGCCACTGTGCTGAGAAAAAGGGTGGCAACTGGCAGAAATCTTGCATTTGAACATTTTCTCCCTCTACCCAACCTGCGAGCCCGTCATTGTCGCTAATTTAAATGTTTTTCACTAATGGTTAAAAAAATGATTATGGCAGGGAAAAAAGCCAATGAGAGGTTACTCATACTTTAATACAATCTTTTTATCTTTTTTCTTGAGGTATAATTGACACAGATATTAGTTTCAGGTTTACAGCATAGTGATCTGACATTTGTCTGTATTGCAAAATGATCACAGTCTAGTTAATATCCATCACCATACATAGTTAAGTTTTTTTTCTTGTAATGAGGACTTTTAAGACCTGCTCTCTTGGCGACTTTCAGATGTGCATACATTAGTATTAACTCTGGTCACCATGCTTGACATTTCATCTCCATGGCTTACTTATTTTATAAGTGGAAGTTTGTATCTTTTGACTCACATCACCCACTTCACTGAATCACCCTCCTACCCCCTGCCTCTGGTACCACCACTCTGTTCTCTGTATCACTCTAGTTTTTTCTTGAGTGATTTTTGTGTCTATCTCAACTTTATTTTCCTGGTTTACACTGTACTTCATTTTCTAAGGTTTTTAAATATATACACATTTATTTCGCTGTGCTGGGCCCTTGCAGCTGCTTGGGCGTTCTCTCGTCACTGCGAGCAGGGGCTGTGCTCTAGTGCCGTTGGGCTCTCTTGTTGTGGAACCTGGGCCCCAGGGCTCGAGCTCTTCAGTAACTGCAGCTCCCAGGCTCTAGAGCGCAGGCTCAGTAGTTGTGGCCCATGGGCTTCATTGCCCCGTGGCTTGTGGGATCTTCCTGGATCAGGGATCAAACCCACGTCTGTTGTGTTGGCAGGTGGATTCTTTACCACTGAACCACCAGGGAAGCCCTATTTTATGATTTTTTAAAGAGTTGTCTTTAAAGGATGTCTTTAAAGTTGTGCTTAAAGGATGAATCATACTGATTCAGTACAGTTTCTTTAATTTTTAAAGTTTTTAAATTTTTTGGTTACCCCATGCAGCATATAGACTCTTAGTTCCCTGACCAGAGATCAGACCTGCATCCTTTGCATTGGAAGTGCTGAATCCTAAACCACTGGCCCCCAGGGAAGTCCCCATGCAGTTTATTGGCCAGCCACTTGCTGTTGTAGTGCGAAGAGCTAAGGAAATAGATAATTAAAACATGTTATTTTTCTTCTCTGCTTTTTGTGCTGTTCCTTTGATCTTGAGCTTTATCGGAAAAAGCGTGAGAAAACACAATTTGCATGATAATGGAATGTGGAGAACTGACCTTTCATGGTGTGGTGGTCTTCTTTATAGCACGTGATGGTCCTAGAGTGCACCTGCCATATTATGTCTTACTTGGCTGATGTCACCAATGCCCTGAGCCAGAGTAACGGGCAAGGCCCGAGTCACCTGTCTGTGGATGGGGAAGAGCGGGCGATCGAGGTGGACTCTGACTGGGTGGAGGAGCTGGCGGTGGAAGAGGAAGACTCCCAGGCCGAGGATTCAGTAAGTGAGGTCACCACCACAGTCATGGCTGACCGCCACTTGCAGAGCTCACGTTAACAGGCCTTTGGCCTTCTTTTTTAGCTCCTGTGAGCTTCAGGACTTTGCCCAGTCCTTGTTGCTTATTCATAGCTTTCATGATTAATGCCAGGCTGATTCTCCAGGCCTGCAGAACAAGTGGTAGGACTCTACCTCCTAGAGGAAGGACCCTTAAATAAGCCTGGGCCTTCTCCCATCTGGAGGCACGTGTCCTGCAGTTCCAACTGGCTGTTGCATCCAAAATGGAGTTTCAGAGACGAGAGTTTTTCAGGGGGATGGTGTGAGCTGCGTTGTAGAGAAAGCATAAGGTTTATTTTTTTTCTTAGCCACAAAACCTTAAGGTCTTATCTGAAATTACATCACATTTATAGCCTGCAAGCTCTCTCCAACTGGAATAGGTTTCTCCTAGTCATTTATGAAGTCAGTGGTTTATTTTCCATAGAGTGTGTTTTTGTGGGTGCCTGTGTGGAAGGATGTATTTCTGATTAAAAAAAATTTATTATCTTTGAAGGATGAAGATTCCCTTTGCAATAAACTCTGCACTTTTACCATCACTCAGAAAGAATTCATGAACCAGCATTGGTAAGAGGAGTTTTTCCTTTTTGGTGGGGCTTTCCAGGTTGGTGTTGGGGACTTCCGGACTCACTGCCTGGCTCTTATTCTTTCCAGGTACCACTGTCACACTTGCAAAATGGTCGATGGGGTGGGCGTGTGCACGGTATGTGCCAAGGTGTGCCACAAGGATCATGAGATTTCCTACGCCAAGTATGGATCTTTCTTCTGTGACTGTGGAGCCAAAGAAGATGGCAGCTGTTTGGTGAGAGATTAGGACATTCTCTTGGCTCTAAAGGGTGACTTGTTAGGGATACAGATGTGTAAGCCAAACTGGGAACTTCCCACGTCACCCTCATGGTGTCCTGGGTCAAGGACCAAGTTCTGATTCTGTCAATGATAGTTGCATAGTCATGGCCTAAACACTTCACTTAGAACTGGAACTTGCAGTATCCTTAGAGATCTTGCAGTTTTTTCAAAGACCTTACCCCTACCCCAATTTTAAGACCTGTCGTTAGGAGTGGGTGAAGTGTTAGCTATTAGGTGAATACCACAAAGATTAGAATTCAGGCTTTTGGATATTCTTTAAATGGTTAGCCAGTCTCCCCTCTGAGTCAGATTTTTCCTCTGAGATCTTAGGCAGTATTTCATCTGCGCTTGTGACAAGAAAGTGGGGGCCTGTGACATTTCCTGTCCCTAGGCTTTGGTGAAGCGAACTCCCAGCAGTGGCATGAGCTCCACCATGAAGGAGTCAGCATTTCAGACTGAACCCAGGGTTTCAGAGAGTCTCGTGCGCCACACCAGCACCTCCCCGGCGGACAAGGCCAAGGTCACCATCAGCGACGGAAAGGTTGCTGACGAAGAGAAGCCCAAGAAGAGCAGCCTGTGCCGCACTGTGGAGGGCTGCCGGGAGGAGCTGCAGAACCAGGTGGGCCCTGGTGGGAGGAGCTGCAGAACCAGGTGGGCCCTGGTGGAGGAGCCGCAGAGCTGGGTGGGCTCCGGTGGCGCACAGCGTGGGAGCAGAGCGTGGAGCCTGGCACGGCGCCCTCCTTCCCGCCCCACCAGTGGTGGCTTTGTCCTCCAAGGTTGCTGATGTCCAGCACGTGAATAGCAGGCGTGTGTGTGGTCCCTCCCTGCGTCATAGGGAGTGTGTGGCTGAGGAGTGTTTGGGGCTTTGTGTGAAGGTGGGTTTTAGTTGTGTGATGCCCCGGGGCAGCCTTTCTTGGTGCAGGCCCCTCATCTGCAGCACAGGGCACAGAAAGCGGTGGGTGGTTGTTGGGTGGGGGTCGTCTCAGCCTCCCGAGGGGTGCATGCCTGTACGCGCTCTGGATGTCTCACTGCGCTGTGGGTGTGTGGAAGCAGTGCTCATCAGCAGGGGGCCCCTGGTGTAGTGACCCAGTCTCATGCTGACTGGAACCAAATCCAGCGCTCGGACAGAGTGAAGTGAGGGCTGGAACACACACTTGCAGTGAGGAAGCCGGGTCCTGGGTTCTGTAGGTTGCTACTGGCAACATGATGATGAGTGTGACCCGTTCTTTTTCTTTTTTTTTCACTTGTGTATTTGGATTTTTCTCAGGCCAATTTCTCCTTCGCTCCTCTCGTGTTAGACATGCTCAGTTTCCTCATGGATGCCATTCAGACCAACTTCCAGCAGGCGTCCGCAGTGGGGAGTAGCAGCCGGGCCCAGCAGGCCCTCCGGGAGCTGCACACAGTGGACAAGGCGGTCGAGATGACGGACCAGCTGATGGTGAGTGGTCAGCGTCGGGGCCAGGGGCACGCGGGAGCCAGCACATCCGCTGGGAAGCCAGAGGCGCTCGATGCTCCAAGATGCATCCTTAGAAAGTCACCTGTGGGCGTTCAGAGCCTAGACTGTAAGAACCTGTGACATCCAATGTGAAAAACAGCATGTGGGGTACGTCTTCTCACGGAGGGAATCGGAGGTCACTTGGACCAACAGCGAATAAGTCTCCTTTTCAGTTCACGTAAATCTGTGAACCCCTGTGGGTGAGGAGTGACGTTTGGGGGCAATTTTAATAGCTAGGAATGTCTTCTGTATGTAAAATAGAAGACCTCCTTGTTGTGTCTTCTCCCTCGAGATTGACATTGCATGCAGAAGTGATGCTGTCCTCTTGGGCTTGGAGCCTGTTAGGTGTCTTCCTTTAGTTCTTGCTGTGACGTGGGTGCTGCATTCTAAGGCGTTGTCCACTGTACGCCTGCTGCCCGGCACTGACTGTAGGACTCCTGGGGTGGTCTGCTCGGCCTCTCAAGCAGCTGTGTAAAATCAGACGCTGGGACTTCTCTGGTGGACCAGTGAGTGAGAACCCGCCTGCCGAGGCAGTGAGCGTGGCTTTCATCTCTGGTCTGGGAACTGCCATCCCCCATGTGGGAGCTACTAAGCCCATGTGCTGCAGTTACCAAAGCCTGCAAGCCTAGAGCCCATGGTCTAGAACAGGAGAAGCCCTGTGGTGAGAAGCCCGAGCGCCGCAGTGGGAAGTAGCCCCTGTTCACAACTGGAGAAAGCCTGTGTGTGGCAGAGAAGATCCAGGGCAGCCAGCGTTAAAGGAGAAAGGAAACTTGCGCACTTCTGGAAGGATAGTATAACAATGAGTGAGGTGCACGGATGGATCTCACAGGGTGACTGCTTCTCAGGGAGACACGGGCACTTGGTAGCACACACACAGACAGACACACAGATATTATGACGTTTTACCGAAAATCAGTCACCGTTGGGAATTCCCTAGGTTCCAGTCATTCGGACTCTGTGCTTCCACTGCAGGGGGCCTGCGTTTAATCCCTGGTCAGGGAGCTAAGATTCTGCAGTGGCCAACCTCCCTCCCCTAAAAATCAGTCACAGTTTTAGAGCAGTGGTTTTAGACTTGCAGATATTAAAGATGAAGCTAGAAAAATATTGGGATGGTGTTGGTGATCCATAAGGTTGCTGACTTTTAATTTTATTGGGGTAAATCAATGAAAAAAAACACTATCATCATTATCATTTTATTTTTTGAAGGGCATTTTGGAATTCGTGGTGGTCCAGTGGTGAGGGTTCAGTGCTTTCCCTGTTGAGGGCCTGGGTTCCATCCCCGGTTGGGAAACCGAGATCCCACAAACTGTGTGGCTTGGCCTAAAAAGAAAGACAGAGGCGCTTGTTAACACTTAAAAAAACCCAGCACTCACGTTAATTTAGTTCTGTGCAGCACTTACTGCATTGTTCTTATTGCACTGACGGTAATTTTGATGAATTAACTCTCCATGGATTACGAATCGGAAACTATTGCTCTTTAGTGAGTAAATTGCACATTATTTCAGTCATATGAACAGTGTGTGTATGAATCCACTTGGTCTATTTTGCCTTACTACTGCCTACTCTCTCTGCGTCCGTCTTTGCCAGGTTCCCACGTTAGGCTCCCAGGAAGGTGCCTTTGAGAACGTTCGGATGAATTACAGCGGAGACCAGGGTCAGACCATTCGCCAGCTGATTAGCGCCCACGTGCTCAGGAGGGTGGCTATGTGTGTGCTCTCCTCCCCTCACGGGCGCCGCCAGCACTTGGCTGTCAGCCACGAGAAAGGCAAGGTGGGTCCTCCAGTCCCCTCCCTCTCGTTTGAGATCGTGCTTGTCTGAGGTGCCGAGCAGAACACATAGGGGACAACACTCAGATTGGCCCGCCAGGAAAACGTCTATTTTTCTGAATTCTAGCAAAGCTTCAGGGACAGATCTCAACAAGCTTTTCTGCTAGAACCCTGAGTTACTTTATTAGACTCAGAACTAGTATGACTGGAACAGAGACTAAAGAGTCAATTCCCACTCTGTGAGTCAAACCCCTAGGCAAGGTACGGACTGGAGGTTTCCTAGGACAGTGTGGCTTGCAGTCTTTCTCAGGTTAGCCACGCTGGAGGACACAGTGGAGAGAGGAGAGTCTTCCTAGGAGGGCTCAGTGGTCCTTATTTAGTTCTTCCCTGCGCTCCCAGCCCTCCTGAAGACCCAAGGAAGTTTATGGAATTTTATAGAACAGGAGAAGTTAGAGTGTCTTAAGCTGTTCTGTTTTCCAGCGTCTTCATTTGTTTTATCTTTACATTAAGTGAAAAAGAAACTAGAGATAAAAGTAGCTCTAACAGACTTTCAAAAACATTTTCGTAGAAAAACAAGAAGGGACAGTAGTATACGGGACCGTTGAGTGTCTTATGGACAGACTATGGAGTTGGCTTCTTTGGTCACCTCTAGAAAGAAGAAATGAAGGCATGCCATTCTTTAAGCCAGAGAAAATAGAGGCTGATACTGGTCTTGGGTTTTTGAAGAGACTTGCTCACAAAAACAGCCTCCAGATCAGTAGCTCTAGTGAAGGAGCTTTTGTTACTGCTGGTGTTCTCTGAGAGGAAGAGGGTTGAGAATAAATCGGTAATTATTCCCTGGCAGATCACTGTCCTCCAGCTCTCAGCTCTCCTGAAGCAAGCAGATTCCAGCAAAAGGAAGCTGACTCTGACCCGCCTGGCTTCTGCCCCGGTGCCCTTCACTGTGCTGAGCCTCACAGGGAATCCTTGCAAAGAGGACTACCTGGCCGTTTGTGGGCTGAAGGTAATCCTGATCCAGTTTGGTTCTGTTGAGCTATAGGTCACTGTGACCTTCTCTCCTGTTCTTAGCTCCACTTTCTCTTACTCATTGTTGAGATTGGAACTTAAAAGCCATTGGGAACACGAAAGAAGTCTCTTGAATTTCTTCCACGTCATCCAGATTTCTCTTCTATTGGAAATAAGCTTTGTGTGTTGACAGCTGAATGTGTTACTCGACAGTCTGAGTACTGTCTGGAGGCGGGGAATGCCGGGGAAGAAAAGGCAGTGTCAGACTCTGAAGTGAGTTAGCCTACTTTCCAGATCGCCTTTTAACCATTCTGTTCCTCCACCCATGTCCAGGACTGCCACGTGCTGACCTTCAGTAGCTCAGGCTCCGTTTCGGATCACTTGGTTTTGCACCCCCAGTTGGCCACAGGGAACTTCATCATCAAAGCCGTGTGGTTACCTGGTTCACAGACCGAGTTAGCGATCGTCACCGCAGACTTTGTCAAGGTATAGGTACAGCTCTTTGATTGTCTGGTCTTACGGTGGTTTTGCTTTTAAATTCAGAATGCATGGTCTCCATTACGTGTGCCAGCTTCTTTTAGACATGAAAAATTAAAAAACCCTAACGTTTCGTTACTTTCTGTCCTGTTGCTGAGCAGGAGCTGTGCGTGTATAGGTGATAGAGAATTGATTCTGGTTCAGTCTCTGCTGTACTCAGAACACCGCTCCTCATTGCTGTTCTCGGTATAGCGTTTGTTTATGTGTCTCCTCTGCTCATTCCTTAAGAGAGAGTGGAGAGAGACCTTGTTTATCTTTGTGTGCTCAGCGCCTAGCACTGACGGGCGTGTGCTGAGTGGAGGAGCGCCCTCCCTCAGCCCTGCCGCTCCCTGCACGCACCGGGAGCGTGTGGGCCTGGGGCTGAGGTCGACCTCCCTCATCTGACCTCTCTTCTCTCGCAGGTTTATGACCTGTCGGTGGATGCCTTGAGTCCAGCCTTCTACTTTCTCCTGCCTAGCTCAAAGATAAGAGACGTTACCTTCCTCTTCAACGAGGAGGGGAAGAACATCATTGTTATAATGTCCTCGGCGGGGTACATCTATACGCAGCTCATGGAGGAGGCCAGCAGTGCCCAGCAGGGGCCCTTCTATGTCACCAACGTGCTGGAAGTCAACCACGAGGACCTGAAGGTTAGGGCACGCGGCGCCGCTTCCCCCCGGGCCGGGGCTCATCAGCCAGCGGCTCTCTTAGTGTCTCTCCTTTAACTTCTACGTGACCGCAAAGCTCTAGTTCTTAAGGGTTAGACTTGACGCTCCTTTATTCTCATAGTGTTTTTAGGATTTACCACGGGGGTCTCACGCTTAGAGAATGAGAGCCCTTAATTACGGTCTAGAGTGAATGACCAGGGGCGTCCTGGTGGTCCAGTGGTTGAGAATCCACCTGCCTGTGCAGGGGGCGTGGGTTTGATCCCCGTCTGGAAAGATTCACACGCCGTGGGGGCGCCAAGCCCACGAGCTGCAGTACTGAGCCTGCCGCTGCAGCTACTGAAGCCCGAGTGTCCAGAGCCTGTGGTCTGCAGCGAGACCTCACACTGCAGCTAGAGAGCAGCCCGTGTTCACAGTTAGAGGAAGCCTGCATGTATCGTTGAGGACCCAGTGCAGCCGGAAATCAAGCAAAGCACCCGAGTACATTAAAAACAAACAAAATGAACGGCCGGCCGCAGTGAGCGCCAGCGCCCAGGCGGCCCGAGGACTTAACGCGAGTGTTGTGTCTGTTGTGACAGGACAGTAACAGCCAGGTGGCAGGCGGCGGCGTGTCCGTCTACTACTCGCACGTGTTGCAGATGCTGTTCTTCAGCTACTGCCAAGGCAGGTCGTTTGCGGCCACGGTCAGCAGGACGACTCTGGAGGTGTTGCAGCTCTTCTCCATCAACATCAAAAGGTGGGGCTCAGCACTTACCCTTGAACTTCCACAGCGCCCCTTGTTCAACAGGGGAGCTCGCCCTTCCCGGGGACTCTCCCCTCCCTGCCTGGGATCTCTAAACTGGGCAGCATCCGGCGTCGCTGGGTTGGCCAGTCTGCATGGTTTGTCCCCCCAAGCTGCTGGAGGTAGTTTGTGGGGGCCACTGTCACTCAGAAGGAAAAGCTGTACTCAAGGTAGCAAATGCGATTTTAATTTGATGAGAGAGTTTTCTCCTGGACATTCCTGCTGCCCTTGAAGTTTCCCTTCTGGTTGGGGTTGGGGTGGGGGTTGATCAGTAAATAGAACGTGACGTCAGAGCACAGGGCATGGTGGCAGTTTGGGGAAGCGGGGGCTGCCATCAGGCTTCCAGAAGATAGGGGTATGTGAGGTAGAGGGTGTTTTATTTAAGGAGGAGGCAGAAAAGGTTTACGGTTTCTTCCCCTCTTTTTCTTTTCTGCCACCGAAAAGCCATTACAGCACTTTCTCTCTGCTGTCTATTTTGTGAATCAGCCGGTTTGGGGTGAAATAAAATGGATGCCATTCATTCATAGCTTGATGTGCTTGGAAATTCTTAGAAGGACAATGGGTTGTCAGCCTTTGGCACCTCCGTGGGCCTGTGCACTTGTTAGCCTTAGGCCCGCAGGGCCACCGATCCCCTCAGACAGGGGAGAGCCTGAACCAGGACTCCCGCTGGGGCATGCATTGTGTGTGAGACTGCATGTGGCTCAGACTAAAACTGGGGCTCCTGGGTAATTTGAGTCCTCGGGTGGGTATATTTCTCTGAGAGTCCAGTAGTAGTGAGGGTGTCCTTCACTACTAACGAAAGTGCTGTTAGACGGTGAGTGACACCCTGCCCGGCCACTTCTGTCGTCCGCAGTCCCAACGGTGGTAGCAAGGCGCCTCCCGCTCTGTGTCAGTGGTCTGAGGTGATGAACCACCCTGGCCTGGTGTGCTGTGTCCAGCAGACTACAGGCGTGCCCCTGGTGGTGATGGTGAAACCAGACACTTTTCTCATCCAGGAGATTAAGACTCTTCCTGCCAAAGCAAAGGTGAGTGCCATGTTCCCCCGTCGCTTGAGTAGACCGTGACCCTGCCCTGTTTTTGTACGTGTATATCCCGTCCTTTCCCAGCTCTCCTGACAAGAGACCTGTAGAAGAATCTGCTCCTAGACGCCTTTTCTTTGCCAGCCTTTTGCACTCCCCCCGTTGACCGTGAAGCCAGTGGCTTCTCTGCCTCGTCTGTGTAGGTCTTGGGAACTTCGTTCCGTAGGTGTGGGAACTAACACGGCCTGTCCCCGCCTCCTAGATCCAGGACATGGTGGCCATCAGGCACACGGCCTGCAACGAGCAGCAGCGGACGACGATGATCCTGCTGTGTGAGGACGGCAGCCTGCGCATCTACATGGCCAACGTGGAGAACACCTCCTACTGGCTGCAGCCCTCCCTGCAGCCCAGCAGCGTCATCAGCATCATGAAGCCCGTCCGCAAGCGCAAGACAGCCACCATCAGTAAGGCCCCGCCGCCGCCGAGGCGTGCCCGGGGAGGGGACTCGGGGTAGACGGTCATGGTACCTGTGAGCAGTGGGGCTGGGCCTTCTTCAGTGCTAAGGGTCTGCACTTCCAGGGCAGGGGGCGTGAGTTCAGTCTCTGGTCGGCTCAGATCGCAGATGCCTTGTGGCGTGACAGAAGAAAGAAACGGGGACTGCCTTGCTTGTGTGGCTCATAAAGGTAGAGCTGGTGCCGGCTAGCTCGCCAGAAGCAGCGTCGAGGCTCCTGCAGCCGCCCCCTTTCTGTGCAGGCGAGCATTTGTTGGCACTCCTCTGCAGACAGCAGTTCCTAGGTGCCCAGGAAAGGATGCTCTCTTGGATCTGGTTTCAGATAGTTTTCTCTGGGTTTAGGGAAAGTGGCTTACTTGATGCAGCGGGCAGGACGGAACTGGCGGAGGAGTAGATCCTTCAGTTGGTTCATTCTCACCAAGTAGTGTGGAAGCCAGGTCTTCCCTGGTGGCTCAGCTTAAGAATCCACCTGCAGTGCAGGAGACATCAGTTCGATCCCTGGATTGAGAAGATCCCCTGGAGGGGAGGGCATGGCAACCCACTCCAGTACTCTTGCCAGAAAAATCCCATGGACAGAGCCTGGCGGGCTAGAGTCCACAGGGTCGCAGAGCGAAGAGACTGAGAGACGCGACTGAAGAGACTGAGCACGCACGCACGCCGTGCGGAAGCCGTCATAGGTGTCCGAGCTGGGAGTCTTGCTCCTGAGTGGTGAAGCAGGACTCTTCCAGGAGTGAACGCTTGAATTTAGGTCTGAGCGAAAAGATCATTACAGTGTTCTTCCCACTCCCTGGAGTCTGTTCTAGAGCCTGTGTTTTAGAAAATTGTGCAGCTCATCCTTTATAAAGAAATAGTTTCTCTTGTTTATTTTGGATAGGCCAGCTCTGAGAGAGCCTGTTGTGAGTGAGTGTTCCGGATCCTGACCCCAGATCTCTTTGCCCTGCAGGGTCATGTTGTGGTTGCGGGTGGTGACTGTTGGGCCGCTGACCATGTGTAGGCATCATAGTGATGCCAACTGTGTAATCCCGAGTTGGCCTAAGGTTGGAACGCACGTGTGTGAGCTCGGGCAGAGTTGGTGGGGCCGCACTAATGATGGTGCTCTCTGGCCCCCGGCACTGCCCTCCACAGCAGCCCGCACCTCCAGCCAGGTGGCCTTCCCCATCGACTTCTTCGAGCACAACCAGCAGCTGAGCGACGTGGAGTTCGGTGGGAATGACCTCCTGCAGGTGTACAACGCGCAGCAGATAAAGCACCGGCTGAATTCCACTGGCATGTATGTGGCCAACACCAAGGTGAGGCCCGGCTGCACAGCCCTGGGTGCAGTCCCTGGGAGGCAGGGCTCGCGAGCAGTATGGTTTGAGGAACACATCTCCTGTCAGGGTGCAAGACTCACAGTCACTAACCCTTGACCCTAGTCTAACGATCCCAGAATAAACAGATACTCTCAGCTCCATGCAGAAGGGGTCCTGCTCCCATGTTACCAGCAGGGTTACCGTGCACAGGGCTCAGGAGGCGGTTAATGCCGGGGAGAAAAGGAGCCTGAAATGGAAGGGTCTCCTCCCTGCCTGTGTTTCCTGTCCTTGGAAGCAAGGGAGTCATTGCCAAGGAACTAAAGGATAAAGGTCTTGTGTAGGGTCGCACGTGTGTCGCTGTCTTAGGGAGGCCCAGAAGTTGGCCCTTCAGAGCTTGTGTTCCTTTTGCCATGTGCGCCTCTCCCCCTCCAGCCCGGTGGCTTCACCATTGAGATCAGTAACAACAACAGCACCATGGTGATGACAGGCATGCGCATCCAGATTGGGACCCAGGCAATTGAGCGGGCCCCGTCGTACATTGAGATCTTCGGCAGAACCATGCAGCTTAACCTCAGTCGCTCACGCTGGTTCGACTTCCCCTTCACCAGAGAAGAAGCCCTGCAGGCTGATAAGAAGCTGAACCTCTTCAGTGAGTCCCCAGCTCCTGGCACAGATTGTATCCGTCTCTCGATTAATTCTGACCAAGGGGCCACTTCTCTGTGGCTCTCCAGGATTCTGGGGTCCCCCTGCTCTACTGATAGCTCTGTGATCTCTGCCATCAGGAAGCGTTGAGCTTCATTTGAGATATAAAGGAGGCAAGGGACATACTTGAGAATAGGAGGGGTAGAGACGGGGCAGCTACTTCAGGGCTCGTTTCTATAGGCTTGAGTGACCTTGCCGATGTGGCTGCCTGCCTGTCTAGGCAGAAAGGTGGCGAGACTAACGCTTGACATCACAAAGCGCTCTGAAAGTGCAGTTGAGGGCCTCAGGGCACACGTCACCGAGAGGTGTTTAGCAGTGCCCTTAAAGCCTCAGAGTAGACATCTCGGGGCCTTCCATGAGGTTGACAACTTTCCCTACCATTTACTGACTGGCCACCTGTCTCTTTCTTCCAGAAACAGTTACTGTTAGTAGGAATGAGGATGATCTGTGCTTTGAACAAAAGGAGTGTTCCCTGGGGGTAGAGTTGGGAAACATGGTATTCTGATAGCACCAGAGGATCCCTGCACTGGTATTTGGGGTCTCTTCTTCTGAGAGACTTCGCAGACTTTTGGTTCATGGAACTGTGTCTACACGTATTCAGCATCTGTACCAGGTGAAAGTGCTGCTGAAGTCTCAGGAGATAAAGTTCCTTTCTGACCGTGAACTGTATGTGGCTCACCACGTGGTCCACACCAGTCTGGTCTGCTCTGGAGGGGGTGGTGTCACCCGTCAGAGATCATGCTTCCTAATGGCTTCTCGTGCCTGTTGTAGTTGGGGCCTCGGTGGATCCAGCAGGCGTCACCATGATCGATGCTGTGAAAATCTATGGCAAGACTAAGGAGCAGTTTGGCTGGCCTGATGAGCCTCCGGAAGAATTCCCTGCTGCCTCCGTCAGCAACATCTGTCCTTCGAACCTGACCCAGAGCAACGGCACTGGAGACAGCGACTCGGCGGCCCCGGCCGTCACGGGTGGCACCGTCCTGGAGAGGTACCGTGCTGGCGGGGCAGCCCTTTGTTCTCGCCAGCTCCGCTCTCCCGGCGGAACCTGAGTCTTGAGAGACCCAGCCCCTCCTAAGTGTCCCAGGCCTGGCCTGTGATTTTCAGGATTTCAAACCGCCCGCACACACAGGGTCTCCTGATGAGCAGACAGGGCTTGGCGGTGTGCTCAGAGCCGGCTAACTCCCAGGGCTCTGCCCAGGGGCTGCTGTCCCTTCCCTTCTCTTACTGCTCAGGTGCCCTTGGGAGCAGTCAGAGGCTGTTGACCAGACTATGCTTGAGCCAGAATTAGAGATTAGGATCCAGTCTTGCTGAAATTATAGGGGAAAATCTTCCCTTTCATTGTGATCTCATCATCTTTTCATCTTTCTCTGCAGCAGTTACTTCTTGTGGTAATAACACTGCTGCCAAGAGGCTGTCCCAGGCTTCTTGTAGCAGAGTTCAGAGCCCCCTGGGGCTCCCCCCAGTGGCCTTCTTAAGCACTGCGCTTGGCTTCTCTGTGCTGGGGAGCTGCTGGTTTGCCGCTGTAGATGCGGTGACTCAGAATGTAAGATGTTCATTTCTTACATTGAAGGTATAAGAGTAGCCTGGCTTGGAAGCACTGCCTCCCACCAGCAGCCTCCCTGCCCCTCCTTTTCTCTGTCTCCCCACGCCCTTCCCACTCTATTCTTATATTGTTTGCTTAGGATGTGTTTCCAGGTTTCTCTGAGCTTCACATTTTTTTCCTTTTTTTTTCTTTTGCTTCTCCCCCAAGTTCTGAAACTGAGTCCCTAACCAAGCTGGACCGGTTAGTATGCCCTCTTTCATTTCTTTGCACGAGCGAGTGTGTGTTAGAGAGCCGTGTAACTGATGGCGTGGCTTTGCGTTGATTCTGCTTCTGTGGACGAGTCCTGCTGCTGCTTTCTGTCTCCATCGTTGCATGGCTGCAGAGCTGTCCCGCGTCCCCGTGGAGAATGCGGGGGGCTGGACGTGCGCGCCTGGTGTCGGCCGCCCCGCCTTCCCCCACCGCCTCTGCAGGGGTGAGGAGGGCGTGGGGCGCCGAGTCAGTGGAGAAGGCCGGTCGTCGGAACAGCCAGGGAGCTTGTTCTGCTCCTGGGTCTTGTGCCCCAGGTCCCTTCCTCCTGCTGCCCTCTGCCCCTGGACCTTTTTCTCACCAGCTGCCTTCTCCACACTTGGCCCTGTCTGTCCAGAGCCTCAGCCCTCCCGACGGTGGTCTTTTTCCTGTGCTGCCTTAAACGCACACGAGGGGCCCTGGGCAGTGTTTCCTTTGGTACCCTTCAGTGGTTGGGTTTCTCATCCTTCCCTGAGAGAAAATTGCCCAGTTTTCTAAAGGGGCTTCATCGTACCCTTTGAATGTTCGTGATTGGCATAAACCTAAAAATCCAGTTGGTTCTCTTCCCCATACTGGGCGACTCCTAGGAAGTGCTTTTGTGCATTTTCTTGGAGGTGTAAGTCAAGTATAGCTCTCCCAGTGTAGGAAGATGGCTTGAACCTCTCCCTTTGTGTATCCCCTTTGCCCACTGATCTCGGGGCACCTGAGCTTCGGGTCCTGTCACATCGAGACTGTTAAGCCTGTCTCCGTGATCCCTGCCACAGGCAGCAGAAGGAAGCGCCCTTATCCTCTTTGAGGAAGGAAAGCCCTGTCTTTGAGTAACGGATTATGCGCGTGGCCTCAGGTTGATCTGCAAGCAGGAGCCAGGCTCCTTCCGGCCTGTGACACAGGGAACCCCACGCGTGGTGCCGGTGGCAGGTCTTACCGTGCTTTGATTTCGTATTTGGCATCCACTAGCTGTCCCTGAGGGCCTCGGGACTAGTCTGCGCAGGCTAAAGCACCAGGCGGAGGGAAGGGGGGCTCTCGTACTCAAGCCAGCTTTTCTGTCTCCCCAGGCTGGTTGTGAGTTCTTTAGAAGCCCTGGAAAGCTGCTTTGCTGTTGGCCCAATCATCGAGAAGGCAAGTTACTTTTTTAAAGCACATGGAAGCTTTCTGAAGAGGCAGGAGGTCAGTGGAGTGGTCAGAGGCCCCAAAGCCTTTCAGCTCAAGTACATTTATAGCATGATCTTGATTTGCAAAGGTGATCCAGTGGAGTCTTCAGCTTAAGGCTTTATGTCCTACTTCCAGGGCCCCATGGAGGAGTGTTCTGTAAAACAGGACGAGTGCTAATTAAAGAGCACTGTTGCAGGAGTCCTGATCTTGGTCTCGATTGCTGGCGATGTCGTGGGAGGGTTGTGATCTCGAAGTTCTTTGTTTTGTTCCCTGCGGCCCATGGAGCCCACGCTAGTCCTGGTAGCCGGGAAGGGGGAGGGCAGAGTGTGGGCAGCTCATCCTGCATGGACGGTGTGGGGTCAGTGGCAACCCTGCTGTCTTCTGCATCAGGAGAGAAACAAGAACGCAGCTCAGGAGCTGGCCACGCTGCTGCTGTCCCTGCCAGCCCCTGCCAGCGTCCAGCAGCAGTCCAAGAGCCTTCTGGCGAGCCTGCATACCAGCCGCTCAGCCTACCACAGCCACAAGGTAATCAGGGGCGTCTCCTGTCAAGGCGGACGTGGTGGCACTGACGGGAGAGCAAGTAAGTTGGCCTTTTGGATGCCAGCAAGGGTGTCACGTAGTCAGGCGGAGAGAGGAGAGCATTGAGGTCAGACCCACGTAGCCTCTAGGTTCTCCTGAGAAAGGAGTACCACTCAGAATGAGGACAGGCCTCTAACAGGCCCCTGGTTTGCGTTTTTTTTTTTTTTTTTTCCCCTGTTATATCAGTAGAATCGACAAGATCTAAGGAAGGGAGGGGAGGGACATTTGAGTCGGGCTTCTCGCTGGAGGACGGGGAGGGATGTCTCTCGGGTCAGGACTGCTGGTGCTGTCACTCCTGGGGTCCCGTGCAGGCCTCAGGGAGGAGGGCTTACTTGTTTGGGAAGAATTTGGTGAGTGGGTGAAAGAGACTCCGGGAAGTCTGGGGAGAGGGAGTCTCACCTATTAAAGTAAGTAGCAATGGAAGACAGTAAGTTTGGCCAGTTTCTATGAATAGAAAAGAGTGTCAACATTTCAGATCCATGAGGAGGGAGCCACCAGCCTGAATGCCTTGGTTAGCTTTTCTGCCTCCAATGCAGAGAATTGAGAAACGCGAGTTTAACTTGCTGAACCTCTCAAGGAAAGGCAGTTTTGGAAACAGCTTTGGTATGAATCTGTAGAGAAATTACTTTGTAGGAAAGAAACCTGGGATGTTGCCATTCTGGAGAATTGGCTGGTTCTGGTTTTCCAATCAGACTTTGATACTGATTTCATGGCTTTCAAGTATTTTTAAGTGGCTTTAGCATTTTATGTTTAAGAAGTAGAACCGTGTTGGGCTGCCCTGAAGGTTTCTTTCAGGTAGTCGGTGGTAATTAACCTGTTCCCTTGAGAGGAAGTCGCCAGCCTGACAATCTGCCAGTTCCTCTCTCCTCTGGGCTTTAGTACCCAGGCCTTCTTTGCCTTTGGCTCATCCTCTGTGATTCTTTGGTTGTAGGATCAGGCCTTGCTGAGCAAAGCTGTGCAGTGTCTCAACACATCGAGCAAAGAAGGCAAGGATCTGGACCCTGAGGTCTTCCAGAGGCTGGTGGTCACGGCGCGCTCCATCGCCGTCACGCGCCCTAACAACCTGGTGCACTTCACGGAGTCCAGGCTGCCCCAGACGGAAACAGGTGAACTTGGCCTGTGTGGCCGCGGCCCTGAAGCCTGCCTGCTCATCTTCTTCACTCTCTCATCTTCTCGTAGTTCTCTCTGGCCTCTGATGGACTTCGTGCTCTGAGATAGGGATCTCACTGGCTCGTCTTTATAGCTTGTAGGGCTTCTGACATTAGAGTTGTACCATTTTAATAAATAGATACTGTTTCCAGTGCTTACCCCTTGGGTTACTCTTGAGTTTACTTAGTGTTCTGGACATCAGATGTAATCGGGCTCTGAAGTTACTGTCTCTTTAAAATCTTCAGGGGAAGGTTAAGCTTGTGCCCTGGTTGCTTTAAAGTAAGAGAATCAATCATATCTTCTGCTTTGGCGCTGTTCTTTTGCCAGTATTTTATGAACATGAGTAGCAGCCTGTCTCAGCGCTTGATGCTGTTTCCTCCTCTCCTCGTGCTGGCTGGGTACCGTACCTGCTTGGCTTTCATCAAATAGAGCTTATCAATGCCTTTACGGTTCTGTTATTCACATGCTCCCACAGGTTGTCGTCATCCTGTTCCTCCTCTAATACTATAATCCAGGAATCTTTTTAGAAAGTCTAAGATGTTCCCCTAGGTTTTAGAAGTCGAACAGTTGGACCTCAGATCTCTGACTCTGCTGTAAGATCCTGAATGCTCCCCCTGTTACTTAATTCTAACATCACTGTTTTCTGTGATATTCCTTTCCCAGACTGTTTTTTTCCTAGATGTGCCTGCTGGAATCTAGGGATAGTTGGCATATTGATTGGGGCCCCACTTGAAACTCCCTCCCCAGGCAAGCTTCCTTGACCTGAGTTAACCTTAAAACAAATTAAATTCCATCTTCAATTTACCGTCGTTAATAATTTTTTTTTCTCCTGCTTAGAAGGAGCAGATGAGGGGCGAGAACCTCAGAAGCAGTTGGAGGGAGACTCCTGTAGTTTCATCACGCAGCTGGTGAACCACTTCTGGAAACTCCATGCCTCCAAACCCAAGAATGCCTTCTTGGCGCCTGCCTGCCTGCCAGGTATCAAGTTAAAAGGGACATTTGATAGTGAAACCTGATGTAAGTTCTTTCTTTGAACAGATTGTACTCTTCACCTTGAGCCTTCATCATCCATCTCTTCCAGACTGAATATTTAGGAAATACAAGTCTGTGAGATCAATGTTCCTGATGGAGGAATTTAGCAGTGTAGCAGAGGGATGGAACTTTCTTGATCTCTCCATGTCGGGTTGCATACTTCACATAAAGATGTGTGTGTGTGTGTGTGTGCGCGCGCGCGTGCACGCATGCATGCCTCCTTAGTGGTGTTTATGATTGTTTTAAAAAATCTTGGAAAGCTTGATTCAAAGCCAGTTAAAAAGGTAAAAGTTAAACATCATCCTAGAGAATTACTGTATTTCTAAGCTATTGCTGCCTTTAGTGTCTAACTCTTCATACTGTCCAAGGGTTAGGTGGAAGAGCCAGCTCTGAAGAGCTGGAAGAGGAGAAGGGCCCCTGCTGCTCACTTGTGTTTGGGTGTTGCTTGGGCAGTAAACCCCAAACGCGTGTTCAGGACGTCTTATCATCTGAGGTCTGGGGATCATTGGGAACATTTGGACTCTGCTCACCTCTTCACACTTGTCTGCTCTGTATTTTGATATCTATAGAGAGTAGGTCTATTTATTTCTGTGATTCAGGGTATCTGGAAAAGCTTTTGGGGCAATTGGAGAGACTTAGGAGACTGTTAATGGAATAGATCATAAATAATGCTGACGGCCTGCATTCTGCGTGTGTGTGTTTCGTTTGTTTCTCCCTGTATGTGCTCTCCTTTAGGCCTGACTCACATTGAAGCTACCGTCAACGCTCTGGTGGACATTATCCACGGCTACTGTACCTGTGAGCTGGACTGCATTAACACAGCATCCAGGATCTACATGCAGATGCTCTTGTGTCCCGTACGTATCCTTACCACCCCGATAATCGTAACTATCCAGCCTAACATCTGGAAAAAAATTTTTTTATAACTTTGCTATCTAATGAAATAAAATAGACTTAAGGGAAGGCAGTGGGAATTAAGAATTTGCGGATCAGTAAACCCTGTAGCATCTTACTCATTCCACGGAAAGAAAGGTTGGAAAAGGGAATGGACTTGGTCTTGCTCATCCAGTTGCTGAGGAGTGTACTGATGGTTGTTTCACAGTTCATGCTAAGTAAGTATTGATTAAATGACCACCTGGATGAACACCATCAGGGTCTGCTTGCAGCGACTCTAGCGCAGAAGCGAGTGTTGAAAGGACTGGTTTTAGCACAGAGTTACGATGAGCCTGGTCCTCTGAGGAAAAGGCAAACCCCGTGTGTACAGAGCCGAGGGACTTCAGGGACAAGTGACCTGCCAGTCTCTTACCAGGAGCTAAGAGCAGGATGCAGTGTACAGGTCTTCTCTGTGCCAGGTCGGGGAGTGGACTTGGCTGCTGACCTGATGCAGCAGGTTACAGGTGAGAGTAGGCAGATTTTCCACAGGCGTGTAAGCAATGGTCCAAGAATGCAAAGTGTTTTATACAAGTGTCATAAATAACATTAAAACCTAAGAATGATGGTTTTTTTCAACCTCAGGATCCTGCTGTGAGCTTCTCTTGTAAACAAGCTCTAATTCGCGTCCTCAGGCCAAGGAACAAAAGGAGACACGTGACATTGCCCTCCTCCCCTCGAAGCAACACTCCAATGGGTAATGTGAGGTCTGAGTTTGGGCTCGTGTGAGCGTGGTGGGTAGGGGAGAAGGCAGACACAGCTTTAGGACATGCTGCTTGTGTGACCGAGGTCCTGGAGACTTCTGTTTCCGAGTCCATGGGCGCACTCTGCCTTATGCCTTGAAGGATTAAAGGTGGCATGGAAAAAGCTTACGGCAAGAAGAATGAGAGAAAGGCGAGTTGAAGCCGAGGGAGGATAAGGGTGCAACAATAAAATCAAGCCGAGGACATCAGACCTACACCACGGAGTCCCGCGTGGTAGTTAATGAGGCACTTGTGTTTGGCAGAAAGCTTCTAAAAAGCCATAGCAAAAACGAAATGAGAACAGTTCAAAAACCATAGTGACTAAAAAAACCCTCCATTTTTCAGGAACTGAAAAATTTCCTGGTATGAATACTCTTACGTTAAGGGTCCATTTTGTTGCCTAATGGGTAGTATGCTCAATGGTTTTGCCTCCAGTAAGACTGAAGGTAAATTTCACAAGAAAGTTCCCTCTTCATACACTTGGATACAAGTCAAGGACATACATTTAACATTTTTTAGTAAAAGCAGTTCTAAAAATTGTCCGAATCGTAGCCTTAGTATCTTGTGTAACTCTGGTTACTTGGTTTGGCTCAGGAGTAAAACTCCAATGAGAGTCACATAGGCAGTTTAAGGTTTTCTATTAGGCACTTGATAAAGAGTAAAAAGGAATACATGACATGAACTTACTAATAATCCAGTATATAAAAAATATCATTTTAACGTGTTAATCTAAAAAATAGTAGTAGTAAAACATTCTCCTTTCCTGAAACAATTTTCTGGAAGAGTTTTAAGCTTCTGGTGTGTGCTGTGTCCATCAGCACCCCTTCCCACGGGGACGTGCCGCACTGTAGCTCGTGGCTGTGGCTGTTTATGGTGCAGTGCAGGCCTGGAGGCGCTCGTGCAGCTTCATGACCTTCAGGTGACCCTCCTTGACCGTCATTCACCTTATCTAAGTCTTTGCTGCGTCAGGCAACGATTTGTGCATCTTTTGTCTGAGGAGAATCTCGAGTGCGTCAACAGTTTGTTTCCAATTAAGGCACATCCACGTGTGTTTTCAGCCCTTCAAGCAGAAGGCGAGGTCTCCGTCCTCTTCCGACAGTTAGGGGTCTAACCTAGGCGTCTCCGTTTCCAGGAGGCCTCTCCCCTCCACACCGGAGCTGGCCAGGGCAGTGCTGTCCTCAGTCTCATCCAGTGGTTTCACAGTTCAGTTGGCTCTTATAAGAATTATGCAGTGTGAAAACCTGACGGATGCAATTGTTTCTGGGGAGGAAAAAAGTATAACACTCCAAGCTGCCATGAGCGATAGCAGATAGGCAATCTCAATTGTAGTATTTTCCCTGTCTTGCCCAAGGACTCCTGAGGGTTGATGGGAGCTCTTGGGGTCTGCTGGTCTTAGATTTTTCTGCTTTATGGAATCCAAAATTCCACAAAGGATTTTGTTTTCCTTCATCGGCCAGAAAAGACTTATCCTAAGTGGGCCAGCTGTCACTGCCAGCCCCCGCTTCCCAGATCCTGCCGGGTCCAGGAAGCAAGAGGACAAGGCCAGACACGGCCCCCGGAGTTACCCTCGCGGCACAGGCCGCTAGCTGGTGGCTCGTGTCGGCTTCTGTTTGCTCTGTAGCTTGTTTTCCCACGCCCCGGGGGAGGGTCGAGCAGGCGCCTTCCGGTGACGGGGGTTTCTCTGACTCAGGAGACAAGGACGACGACGACGATGATGACGCAGATGAGAAAATGCAGTCATCGGGGATCCCGAATGGTGGTCACATCCGTCAGGAAAGCCAGGAGCAGAGTGAGGTGGACCACGGAGATTTTGAGATGGTGGTGAGTCTGGCAGCAGGCGGGCAGGAGGAGCCTCGGCACACTCCTCCAGCTCTTGTTTGGGGGCTTCCACGAGCTCCCGTAGCCACAGGACACTGACGGAGCTCTCTCTCTGCAGTCTGAGTCGATGGTCCTGGAGACGGCGGAAAATGTCAACAATGGCAACCCCTCTCCCCTGGAGGCCCTGCTGGCAGGTGCAGAGGGCTTCCCCCCCATGCTGGACATCCCGCCGGACGCAGACGACGAGACCATGGTTGAGCTAGCCATTGCCCTGAGCCTGCAGCAGGACCAGCAAGGTAGAAGGCAGTGTCAGGAACACAGCGGCCCCTTGGCCTGGCACAGGAAAGAGGGTCTGGCAGTTACTGATAACCAGCTGACTTAGCTTATCCCCAGACGTGGGGAGAGGGCGATCTGGGTGAGAGCTGTGCAGAGACACAGGTGGAGAGTGAGAGGGACTGAGCCGGGCTTCTCAGTGTGGGGGCCGATCTCATAGTGCTGGTGGTTTGGTCTTTAGGCTTGTTTCCTCCTGAATTGGATAGATTCCTCCAGCCTGTGTCCTGCCTGAGCTGAAGGAAGCTTCCGCCATCTCTGTAACTGGATTTGGTGGGTGGACAGCAGTGGCTGTTGAGTAGCTTCCTCTAGGCCAGAGTGGGTCACACGCTGGCGAGTGAAGGCTCTGAGGGCGGCAGGCGGCCGAGGCAGCGCTGTGGACGGGGTGTGGCGGGGACGCCGTGCTCACTCTCCACTTGTTTCCCAGGCAGCAGCAGCAGTGCCCTGGGCCTGCAGAGCCTGGGGCTGTCCGGCCAGGCACCCAGCTCTTCCTCTCTGGACGCAGGAACCCTCTCTGACACCACAGCATCAGGTAACTGTCCGCAGCAAGGAGCGCGGCTCAGGGCCCCAGGACCCTCGGGCCTCGTCTCCAGTGCTGTGAGAGTGTCACGGGCAGCTGCTTTGACAGGCCATTCTGGACTTCCTGCTTCTGCCTTGGCTTTAGAAATGCGGGCGCGGAAGGCCCAGCGCTGCGGCTCGGCAAAGTCGCTATGGCTCCGCTTCCCTCCACTTTGCATGCTGCCTGGCTTCAGCTGATTCCCCCAGAAAGGCCAGGAGCAGCTTGCAGGTTAACCAGCTTTAGGGCTGAAATCACAGCTTTCAGGCTTCTTCACCAGAGTTCTAACATTTTAGACGAGATCAAGAGGGAGACAAGAAACAGAGCGCATACCTTTTAACTTCTTTCTCTTGAACTACAAGAAGCAGAGTGAACGCTTCAGGTCAGCGTGGGTCACCACCAGGGATCTGAGCTTGGGGGTAGGGTTTTTATGGACAATTCAAACGCATAGGAAATCTTCAGACTTCATTTTGTGTTTACTTTCAATGTCTTTCCTAATTTGATTAAAAAAACCCTCAACATCCTGAGTGGAGAGTTGGACCGAATAGAGGAGGATGGAGCATCTCAACAGTCTCCTGGAAAGTCAGCCCCTGAGTAATCGAAGGGTTGATGGAGAGTCTTCAGACTGATGTGTCCCGTGTGTGTGTGTGTGTGTGTGTGTGTGTGTGTGTGTGTGTGTGTGTGTGTGTGTGTGTGTGTGTGTGTGTGTGTGTCTGTGTGTGTGTGTGTCTGTGTGTGTGTGTGTGTGTGTGTCTGTGTGTGTGTGTGTGTGTGTGTGTGTGTCTGTGTGTCTGTGTGTGTGTGTTTTCCTTTCTTTCCTGTTTGGCCTCTCATCCTCCGTAGCTGAGACAGGGAGAAGCTGGCTGCCCCTCACCTGCTGCCGTGCCTTGCTGCTTCCCTTGGGGCTCTTGAGTTGCTGTCACTTCAGGCTTGGCGGTCGCTGTGGTGCGGTGCGGTTGTGTTCCTGCTGTGCTCTGTGGCTGTCTTGGCTTTCCTCCCCCGTGTATCTCATCCAGCATTATCCTCCTGTCTCAGCTCCGCCCTGATCCTGGATGCTGTGGCTGTCTCTGGGGAATTTCCTTGCTTCATTATTAGCATCTGATGAGGAAGTTTGAAATTTCCCAGTGAGCTCCCCTCTGGACCGTCTGATTGAAAAAAAACAACCAGGGTTGATTCAAGAGCTCATGATAAGTGATTTCCTAGCATTAGCGTAAATTGATTACAAAACAAATCTCCTGAAAATTCAGAATCTGTGCTTTTGAGTGGTACTGGCTAGTTTCTGATCTCAGCAGGTGTCAGTAACACCTAGACGATGGTGACCGTGAAGCATTTTAGCTAGAACACTGTCCGTGTCACAGATTCTTGAATCTTGGCGCGGTTTCACTTACACTGTGCCGTGGCAGCGAAGGAAATGCCCAGTGAGCTGGGTTTCGCGTCTGTCTCAGTGCCGTGTGCGACACTCCATGTAGTGTCTGTTCCTGTTATGAGTAACCAGCAAAGCAGACCTTTCCCTTTTTCCTCGGACGACAGGGTGTCTAAACTGCATTGTGTCCACCACGCTGTGTGGTCTGCTGCCTTCGCCCTGAGAAGGGTTTTCCCTGTAACAGCTCTCGTTACTCTCTCAGCTCCAGCCTCAGACGATGAGGGCAGCACGGCCGCGACGGACGGCTCCACCCTGCGGACCTCCCCTGCCGACCATGGGGGCAGTGTGGGCTCGGAGAGCGGGGGCAGTGCCGTGGACTCGGTGGCTGGCGAGCACAGCGGTAATGTGGCTGGAGGCCCTGACCTCCTTGGGCAGAGGGTGGGGGCAAAGTAGGCATCCTGCCTGGGCCCTGGGGTTGGTCTCGGCAGAGGGAAGTTTAACAGTCTGTTAGTGGAAGAAAAAAATGATGTACGTAATTCCAAATCATGATTCATTTAAGACAACTATGGTATGACTTAGAAAGCAGTCATGCTGTGGTCTTTGCTTCTCTCGTTGTGGGGAGAGATTTGGGGCAGTCCTGCTGTTCACAGCCTGGTGTATCAGTAGAGCAGGCCATCTGTGCTCGCTGGTGGGGGCGGGGCTCTAAAATGAGGAAGCATGACAGAGCCATTTTGGTTTGTTCTTAAAAAATCAGTCTTTGTTTAAAAATTGGATATGAACTTTTTTTTGTGAAAGAGATACAGAGTAGCTGATAATTCTCTAGAGTCCCAAATCAGTATAGGCTTCCTCTGAAATACGAGATGGAAATACATCAGCAGCTGAGATTAAGATTAGTCTTATGGGTGGATCTTACATTCTTTGGGTACCCAGAAAGTCATTTTAGTCATCAGGTGTCACAGGGCTGAAATCGTGAATTCAATCCTTATTGAGCTTTACGTAAAAGAAAGCATTTTTCTAAAGCTATCACTCAGATAGCTTCAGAATGCATTGGATTTCACCAGGCTCTGCGAGTTTATTAGCCGTTTCTAAACCATTTCCCTCTAGTGTCTGGCCGGAGCAGTGCTTATGGTGATGCCACGGCGGAGGGGCATCCGGCTGGACCAGGAAGCGTCAGTTCAAGCACTGGCGCCATCAGCACCACCACCGGGCACCAGGAAGGAGACGGCTCCGAGGGCGAAGGAGAGGGGGATGGGGAAGCAGACGTCCACGCTAGCAACAGGTCAGGGCCGGGCCGCCGGCACGCGGGGTCTTTCCTGGGGGGCGTGTTTGGGGGTGAGGTTGATACATCAGTTGCTGGAGGTGGAGAGGTGACAGCAGTGTATTTCTTTTGAAATGTAAAGTTATAGACTCAGAAACAGTTTAAAAATGGGAAGAAGCGTGCTAGGTCTATCTCCTGGTCCTAACTGCAATTGGATCAAGTCAGTTGCAGACAAAGTATAAAGTGGTTTTTCTCGTAAGGCGTGCCTGTGTCCCTTAAAGTGATTGTCATAAAACCGTGTGTCCTTACTCAAATCTTTCTTCTTCCGTCATTAACCATAGACTCATCTTGTACCATTCTCCTTATAAGTGGCACTGTTCTGGGCTCAACAGTGACAGGTATGAGGTGATGCTAGCAGTGAGTCCTTGTTCAGTGTGTTAGGTGAGAGAATTAAGACAGCAAATACGTCTAGAAATACCCCTGGTGAGGCATTTGGCAATTGGAAAGTAATCCATAGAGTTCCTAATCCAGCCCCTTTAGAAAATTTTCGTGGATTTTGGTACTGGGTTGGTGGAGTGAATGTATTCTTAACCAAGAGGAGATTAGAGAAATAGAAGAGAAGGAAGGAAAAAACCCCAAGAACATACCCAGGTGGCACTAGTGGTAAAGAATCCACCCTCCAGGGCAGGGGGTGCAGGAGATGTGGTTTGGTCTCTGGTGAGGAAGATCTCCGGGAGGAGGAAATGGCAACCCGCTCCAGTATTCTCGTCTGGAAAACTGCAGGGACAGGGGAGCCCGGCTGGCTACAGTCCCTGGATTTGCAGAGTTGGATCCAACTGAGCACACACACTCGTGACACGGTGTTCGTTAGCTGCTGCTGCGGCCCATGGTGACCACCTTAGTGCGGGAATCAGCATTCTGAACTGAATGATTTCTATCAGGAAAAGAGTAACTGGAGCAGTCAGGTGTTGGAGGCATTTTGAGAGGGCATCAAAGAGTATCTCCTCCCTCCCTGTGTCCTGCGCTTCCACTTAACTCCTGCAGCACCCGTTTGGGGACGATGACCTCTAGTGGTTAACTGGGGTTAACCCCATCCCAGCCCTCGAGGCTGTTGCAGAGCCCCAGTGTGAGTTCCCTGAGTCATGCAGCAGATCCCCACCGGCTGGCTGTTTCACACAAGGTGGTGTGTGTGTCTCCATGTTACTCTGCATCCGCCCCACCCTCTCCCCCACTCCCACCCCTGCCTCCACAATCTTCTCTGCGTCTCCACTGCTGCCCCGCACGTAGGTTCATCGGTACTGTCTTTCTAGCTGCCATATATAAGTGTTAATAGATGATATTTGTTTTTCTTTTTCTGACTTACTCACTCTGTATAAGAGGCTCTAGGTTCAGCCACCTCATTAAAGCTGACTCAGTTGCGTTCATTTTTATGGCCGAGTAATACTCCATTGTATTTATGTACGCAGCTTCTTCGTCTGTTCATCTGCCAGTGTACATCTAGGTTGCGTCCGAGTCCTAGCTGTTGTAACCTGTGCTGCAGTGAACATTGGGATACGTGTGTCTTTTTCAGTTACGGTTCTCGCAGGCTGTATGCCTCATAGTGGGATTACCGTGTTGTATGGTGGTAGTATTCCTACTTTTTTAAGGAGTCTCCACTCTGTCTTCCACAGTGGCTGTATCAATTTACATTCCCACCAACAGTGCAGGAGAGTTCCCTTTTCCCCACATCCTCTCCAGCATTTATTGTTTATAGATTTTTTCTGATGAGGGCCATTCTGACTGGTGTGAGGTGATAGCTCACTGGTTTTGACTTGCGTTTCTCTAATAACGAGTGATGTTGAGCATCTTTTCACGTGTTTATTAGCCGTGTGTATTCTTCTTTGAAGAAGTGTCTGTTTGGATTTTTTGCCCACTTTTTGATTGGATTGTTTGTTTTCCGGGATTTGTTTTTTAACTGCTTCACCTAAAAGGCGTTTTCTATTTAATCTTTTGTTTTCCTCTTAATGTGATTTCTAGGTTAATTACGTGTGTTTAGATAATGTAATCTTTGTGATTTTTGGTTCTTTGAAGTTTATTTCTTTGAAGTCTTTTAAATCTCGGCTGTTGTTGCTTTTTATCGCTGCTTCACTTGTGAACAGCTAAGCTCGCTTCTAACTAACATTCGTCACTGATGTATTTGCGTTTGTTCTGCGCTTGTTTCTGAGTCTCTCTTTGTGGTCTTTGTAGGCCTCTTCTGCTTAATTTGCTCTCCAGCCCCACCTCCCCGCCTCTGCAAGTCTGAAAGTTGTTCGCTCAGTTTCCAGTCGTGTAATAGTTGTGCTAGTCATTTCAATATGCATACTTAACCCAAAACTCAAGTTAACAAGAGCTGTATATTCTTGTAGAAAATATATAAGACTTCTGCATTGAAGACTATGAAAACTAGTTGAGAGAAAATAAATGAGCGGATATACGGTATTTATGGATAGAAAGATTCATTGTATAAAGATAACAATTGTCTCTAAATTGATACAGGTTCAGTATAGTCCCAGTCAAAAATCTCAGCTGGCTTTATTGTACATGTAAGAATCGACAAGCTGATGCTAAAGTTTATTTGGACGAGTAAAAGACGAAGGTCAACCAAGGCAGTATCGAAGAAGACCACAGGGTTATGAGGACTGCACAGCCGTAGCCTGTGGTAAAGCTGTGTTCAGTAAGACAGTGGGATTTTGGTTCAAGGATAGACAAACTAGATTAGTGAAATAGACTAGAGTTCAGAAACGGATTCACACATACACAGTCACCTGATTTATGGCGCAGGTGACTTCTGTACAGTGGAGGGAAGGGTGGTCTTTCAGTCAGTGGCAGTGGGTTGGTGGGAAATTAATCTGGAATAAAATGAGTCTTTTTTTCGTTTTATGACCTGATCGTAGACAAAAATCAGTTGCACTCTGGATTTAACCACGTAAGATAATGCTTCCCGGGTGTTATGTTTTCATTTATTGTGTATTTTTATTGTGGTACAGTTGCTTTACAATGTTGTGTTAGTTTTTGCTGCACAATGAAATGAGTCAGTTATACGCATATATCTCCTCCCTCTTGAACCCTCTCCCCAAATCTCATCCATCTAGGTCACCACAGAAAACGTACTGGTTTTAGAAGACAAAATGTCTTCATAACTTAGGGTTGGCAAAGATTTCTTAAATAAGACACAAAAAGTATTAACTAAAAGGAAAAATAAACAGGACTGTGTTTCAGCAGCTAATGCTTTTTTCCTTTTTCTCTCAGCTACTTTTTCCCACAGGCTCCTGGGAGAGGTGGTGTATTTTTGTTACTTTTAGACTCAGGCTGCTGCTTCTGTGGATTTTCCCTGAGGTTCTCACAGAGGGCCCTCCCCACTTGGGGCAGACTCTGGCTGGCCTTTCCCTATTCCAGATGCCTTGTAAAGTCCTAGCAGCCTGGTGCCCAAATTGCTTTCAGAACATCATAGCCTCAACTTTTCAGATGTCCTAAAATCAGTGTCAGGGCTCTCTGCTTACCCTTCTGGGTTTTTCTCTCTACTCACCCCTGACCTAATAATTTCTTCATTGCTGGTAACGTCTTTATTGCTTTTATTTTAATTTTGTATTCAGTGATCTTTCTAAATTCACTTAAATTCTAATTATAGATTTTGATAATTAGACTAATCCTAATTATGAGTTTGTTTATTAGATTAATTCTTATCACAAATTCTGCATGAATAATCCTGTCTTCTCTAAATAATGACATTTAACTTTTTTCTCTCCAATCTTTATACCTTTTAATTGCCTTTTCTTGCTTTATTGTTTTGGGTCGGACAGAAGTACGGATGTGGAAAACCTTATCTCATTCCCAGAAAAAAGGTTTACCGTTTTACCATTAAGTATGATGTTAACTGGAGGGTTTTCTGGGATATTCTCTATGAAATTTTGTTTCTAGTTTGCTGGGAGATATTTTACCTTGGAGATAGTGAAGGACAGGGAAGCCTAGCCTGTTGCAGTCCTTGGGGTCACAAAGAGTCAGATACAATTTAGTTGACTGAACAACACAGTTTTATCTCAAATTGGTTTTTGAAGCTTTCCAGTTACTTTTGTTTGGAGAAGGCAATGGCACCCCACTCCAGTACTCTTGCCTGGAAAATCCCATGGATGGAGGAGCCTGGTGGGCTACAGTCCATGGGGTCGCACAGAGTCAGACACGACTGAGCGACTTCCCTTTCACTTTTCACTTTCATGCGTTGGAGAAGGAAATGGCAACCCACTCCAGTGTTCTTGCCTGGAGAATCCCAGGGACGGGGGAGCCTGGTGGGCTGCCGTCTCTGGGGTCGCACAGAGTCGAACACGACAGAAGCGACTTAGCAGTAGCAGCAGCAGTTGCTTTTGTTGCACTTAGTTGATTATATGTCTTTTTCCTTTATTCTTTTTAAGGTTGTAAATTACAGTAATTGATATTTTCCATTATTAAACCAACATTCTGGGGACACCTAATCATGGTATCTTATCCTTTGTATCACTGGATTTGATTTGCTAATATTTTATTTAGGCCTGTTCTTTTTCTTCTTTGAAACATTTTTGTCAGGTATCGATATTCATGTTATTCTGGCCTCATAAAGTAAGTGAGGATGTGTTTCCCCTTTTCTGTTCTCCACAAAACGTTGTATAAGATTGGTTTTATTTCCTCTATAAATTCTTAGAAAAATTGATCTGTTGAATCATCTGCATCTAGACTTCCTTTAAGAGAAGACTTAACTGTAGATTCATTCTTTAAATGATACAGAAGTATTTTTGTTCCTTCATGTGTCAATTTTTGTATGTTGTGCATTTCAAGGAGTTTGTTCATTTTATTGTCATGAAGTTGTTCATAATATATTTTATCATCCTTTTAATGCTTTTAGGAATTGTGATGATACCCCTTTTTTTTCATTTTAGCACTGGTAACATTTTTTTCCCCCAAAAGTCAGTCTTGCTAGAAATTACCAGCTTTATAAAGAACCAGTTTTTCTTAAGTTTTTGGCTTAGATTGTTCTCTGTTGTATACCTACTTTCTGTTTCATTTCTACCCTTTATTGTTTCCTTTTTCTCTTACTAGCTTTTTCGTTTTATTATCTTATTTTTGGTAGTGGGTTAATTTTCCTTTTTTTTTTAAAGCTTTTTAAGATGGTTAAATCATCCATTTTTAACCTTTCTTTTTCTATATTTATTTGAAGTTATATACTTCTTTCTAAAATTCCCTTTAAATATTATTTTGATGTGTTGTATTTTCATTGCTATTCAGTTCAAAATGGTCTCGAAAGTCTTTTGTGATTAAAGTTTTGATCCATGGGGTATTTAGAAATATGTTGCCAAATTTCCAAACATTTGAGGGTTTTCTAATTATTTTTTTGTTATTGATGTATAGTTTAATTTACTGTGGCTGGGGAATATACTGTGTAATTGTGATCATTTGAAATTTCTTGAGACTCATCACTTATACTATGATGTTATTATGTATTTTTACTGTTTTCAGTTACTTCTAGCTAGAGGGTCAATTTAGGTAACTTCCCCATATTGTTAATGGAATTTGCTAAAGTTGTTTTAAATTAACGTTTTTTTTTTCAGGAATAAGTTAATTAAGGAATTGTTAAGTGACGTTTAAAAATAATATAATAACTGAATTGCTTTTACTTGAAGTTGTGAGGAGGAAATTGTAATTTTTGGTACAGTGTGTAATTTTAAGCTCTATCTTAAGAGTTTGAAAAGTCAGTAGTCTGGCATGATCTTGGTCCAGGTCAAGACTCTGCTCGTTATGCTGATTTTTTTCCTCTGTGTGTATATTTCCATGCACACTTTCCAAACCTGAGGATTTTAGCCTTTCTCACAACTTGCGCGCTTCATCCTAAAACACCGAGCTGGTGCTGCCGTCTTGCCTTTTGTCACTGCTACCGCGCTGGTTCCTTAGCAGTTTTTATTCGTTTGTCTTCCCGCCAAGCTGGTCTAAATATTCAAAGATGCATGCTCGGGCTTTTGTGTATGACTGTATTCTGAAGGTCGTTTGGCTCATTCTTTCAAGTTCTTTTTAGGACGATTGCCATTTGTTATTCAAGACTCTATTTTTATTCAGGCTTTTATTATTTTGAAAATATTTTGGATACCGGTTAGGATATGTAATACACGATAATCACACTTTAAAAAAACTGTAGGCACATGGCTTCTTATGCACAGTCCGTAAAGTAAAATGAAGCAGAATGGTTAAGTGAAAGTAAATCCATTAATCGATTCAGCAAAGGCACTGGTGATCTGTGTAAGATTGTGTTAGGTGAGACTGCCACCCAGCTTGTTCACAGCCCCCTGATTAATTTTCACGGTGGTCCTCTTCACTCTTTTTTAAGGATCTTTCTCTTTCCGGCTGAACTGGGTCTTCGTTGCTGTGCATGAACCCTCTCTAGTTGTGGCCAGTGGGGGCGTGCTCCAGTTGTGGCGTGCTGGCTTCTCATTGGAGGGTGGCTTCTCTTGCTGCCAAGCGCCGGCCTTGGGGCCCATGGGCTCAGTGGTTGGAGCGCTCGGGCTTAGTTGCCACACAGCATATGGGGTCTTCCCAGACGAGGGACCACACTGCTGTGGCCCGCATTACAAGGTGAATTCTTACCAACTGGACCACCAGGACCGCCCCATATCGGTCCTCTTGAGCTGGTGTGTTCACTGGAGGTGCAGGCACACACGTTTACCACAGAAGCCCAGGTGTGCATCGGCAGATGAAGAAGGCAAGGCAGTGGCCAGCTGTGTATGTGGAAGGGCTCACGTTTCTTGTATTGATGTTGAGATTGAATTTTACACTAGGAAAGGATGGCTACGCTGTGAGAGGGCAGAGCAGTGACTAGCCTTCCTAATGACTTGGGAAGCAAGAGGAAAGGGTGGGTCACTGTGCAGCTGAGTGACATGAAATGTGTCGATGGGAGGATTCCAGAAAATGATGGCTGGAGGCAGAATAGGGCCACCTGTTGAAAAAAGCCATAAAGCCTACTGTGGAAGGTTTAAGTAGTGAGAACAACAAGGACCTGATTGCTTGAGCAATATTTTTTGGCTTTCCTGTAAGTAAGTTTTCAGTGCCATCAGTTGTATCTTGAAACAGTTTGGCTCCACTCTAGCAAAGTGAGGTTTTTCCTTCTGAGTTGCTATTAATAGTATTCCAAAGGCTTGTCTTAAATGCTAGGGTTGTTCCTAAGAAGTACGTTCTTTGTTTACCTTGCTGGCAGGAAGAAAGAACTATATATTCAGCTGGCTAGTGTTTGTGTATTAGCTCATGTTTTGTGCATCTTCCCTGGTCTTTTAGGCTGCACATGGTCCGTCTGATGCTGTTGGAGAGACTACTGCAAACTCTGCCCCAGTTACGAAGTGTCGGAGGTGTCCGGGCCATCCCGTACATGCAGGTATCCCGCAGTTCACCTGGGTCTGTCACATCGTAGGTGGATATCGTTAAGCATGCTCACACTTCTCCCGCCGAGCCTCTGAGAGACTTTGTTTGGTATTAGGTCATAGAATAATGGAATATAATTTTGAATTGCAGGTTACAGCCCTTCATTTTATAAATGAGAAGACCAAGGATCAGAGAATTAAAAATAATGTCTACAGCCACCCAGCTAGTTACTGACAGAGCCGGGAACAAAAGTCTGCTCCAGAGAGTCTTAGTGTCTGTCTAGTATGTCTTTCTTAATGTTCGTGATAGAGCGAGGTCTGCTAGCTGCCTTGCTCTGAGGCACAATTGTTCTTCAGCACAGCGCAGTGCTGTATCTTAAGCCACTTGGACTGGATATAATGTCGGCTAGTCAGTCAGATGTGCAGACTTCTTGCAGAACGTTTTCTGCGTTGCCAAGGGTAGCATATACCATCATTTGATTTCTCTGACTCTGGACCCTTCACTTTGGTTACCTTAGGATTTCGAACCTTTCCATGGGCTGTAGTTCAGTTGACAGGGCAGGCAGGAGGATTGGGATTTCATGTGAAACACTTGGTGTTTAGAGTTGTTGCTCTTTAGGGAATTGGCTTTCACGTTTTGCCTCTCTGTTGACCCGCAGGTCATTCTGATGCTCACTACAGATTTGGATGGGGAAGACGAGAAAGACAAGGGGGCCCTGGACAACCTGCTCTCCCAGCTGATTGCCGAACTGGGCATGGACAAGAAGGTGACATTTGAGAGTCATTGTTTGAGGAGCAGTAACTGAGATCAGTTTTTTTTCTTCCTCTCTCAGAGAAACTTCACCAAGTTACAGGGGTGACTCTCCACTGAGGCCCCCAGTTCTGCGGATCCATTAGAAATGTTTTCCGTGTGTACTTTGGCCCAGGCGTACTTTTGTGGATCTGGCTATAAATGAGGAGCCAGGTCACGGCCCTTGTGGCCCTTTTGTAGCTCCACGAGGTGAAAATGATAAATAGATTGTTTGTATCTTGGCCTCAGGCAGTGGCACCCCACTCCAGTACTCTTGCCTGGAAAATCCCATGGATGGAGGAGCCTGGTAGGCTGCGGTCCATGGGGTCGCTAAGAGTTGGACACGACTGAGCGACTTCCCTTTCACTTTTCACTGTCATGCACTGGAGAAGGAAATGGCAACCCACTCCAGTGTTCTTGCCTGGAGAATCCCAGGGACGGGGGAGCCTGGTGGGCTGCCGTCTATGGGGTCGCACAGAGTCGGACACGACTGAAGCGACTCAGCAGCAGCAGCAGCAGCAGCTCCACGGTGTGTCAGGCTCCAGGGTGGCCAGGCACATAGACCGCAGGTGCATTGGGGCTCGTGTGGTCTGTGATTCCACGTGAGAACCATTTAGCGTTGATAGGAGGGCCGGCGTCTCGTTGAGAGGGTGCCTCAGGGTCAACGCCAACGTGGTCCCCTGGCCCCCCACTTGCAGGACGTCTCCAGGAAGAGTGAGCGCAGCGCCCTGAACGAGGTGCACTTAGTGCTGATGCGGCTCCTGAGCGTCTTCATGTCCAGGACCAAGTCCGGATCCAAGGCTTCCGTATGCGAGGTGTGTTGCTCTGGGCTAATGGCTGTGGGGAAGCAAAGGGGATTGTGTGTTTGGTGCCAGGGTGGCGGGCAGAGGCGACCTCTCTCACCGAGTAAGGCTGTTGGCACTCGGGAGGAGTGAGAGTCTAAGCTGTCACCTCTTCAGGAGCAAAGCTTCCACCTTTTTCAGAATCCCGTCCAAGCTCTGATCTTTTCCAACAATCCCTCCAATGGAGGGGGTTAAAGGGTTTGGAAGTTCCATTATTGAAAAGCAGGAGACTGTTCTGCAAGCTGCAGAGTGGCTAAGAGGATTCCTCTGCTGTATGTTGCTATAAGGTATGGTAATAAAGCAGAGAGAAAGCAGTGCGTGCGTGGTGGAAAGGAGATTAACACAAAGCAGAGAAGGTAGAAATGGAGGCTGAACTGCATCCAATCTTAATGAGCTTATGAGCTGTGGGGGCTGCTGGGATTTGCAAGGCTCTCCTAATGGTTTTATTTACAGTAGCTTTTCCCCTGCCTTTTTATTTGTGTCATCACTCACCCCATCTCCTTTGGAAGGTAGTTCTGTGGGAAGAGCCCCTACTGGGAGGCTGGGGTTGTTGAGAAATGCCTGTAGTGGAAAGTTTTCTCTCTTCTTAAAATAAATAGGCTTCTTTTCTAGATGCCCAAGGAGCAAGAGAAAAACCTCTCCCCTCCAGGTGGAAGGGTTATCAAATTCTTGCCGCCTTGGCCTCTGGCACATATGTGTTCAGAGATTAGATTTGGGAACTGGTGTGTCTTTATTTTCTCTTACCATGCTGTTGTGCAGAAGAGTTGGGGAAACGTTTGAGCTGTTGGGAAACTTTTAAATTAAGAGATGGACTCACTTTCACGACAGCTAGTTCTCAGAGTGTCATGAGCGCGTTCCTGCTCTCAGGCTCAGCTGGACTGCACTCCGGTCTGCCGGCCATTCTTACCTTCTCCCTGCTTCTCCGCAGTCGTCTTCCCTCATCTCGAGCGCCACGGCCGCTGCCCTGCTGAGCTCCGGGGCTGTGGACTACTGCCTGCACGTGCTCAAGTCCCTGCTGGAGCACTGGAAGAGCCAGCAGAGCGACGAGGAGCCCGTGGCCACCAGCCAGTTGCTGAAACCACACACCACATCTTCCCCGCCTGACATGAGCCCGTTCTTCCTCCGCCAGTACGTGAAGGTGAGGGCCATCCCCGGGCAGGGAGCCCCTCCTTCCCCCCCTGGGCTCTGTGTCATCGCTCCCCCGTAGTAGCACCACAGGAGCCAAGGATGTCCCGTACTGCCCCTGCTGTCACCAGAGGCCCTTTGGCACTCTGGTTTAGAAGACGGGCTTTTTCTGGTTGGATGAGTCTGGGAACACATCCCTGGGAATATGCGTTCCCACCTACCACTGTGAAGCTTCCAGAAGTCCTATCTAACTTTTACTAAGCCTCAATTTGTACTTCTGGAAGATGAGCACACACAGAGTATCTGCTTTATAGAGCTGTTGGGAGCCTCGGATGTTTGGAAAGCACAGTGCCCAGCACATCCCAGAGCTCGCTAGATGTTAATTATCATCCCCATTCTGTCCCATTGAAATCCACACAGCAGAGCAGGATGGCCTGGGCTGGGTGTGCTGCTCACTGCATGCTCAGAACTGCCTTAAAGAGTATGGAAGTAAAACAGGACAGAAAATGTGAACCTGAGCACGTCCTTCTCTTTTTGTATAATCCTTTGATGGTTTTCCATAGCTCTTTGGCCAAAAAGTTCTTGGTGGATCCAGCTATCTGCTTAACTCTTTGTCGTCTGCAACACTCCTGCATGTGGCGCCACTGATCTCTGCGCCTCCCCCAGGGTATATGCCCTTCTGAAGTTCTTTCCTCTCCTTCTGCATCCCTTCTGTCCCCCGGTCAGTTCCAAGGCATTCCCTGGTGGCTCAGGTGGTAAAGAATCTGCCTGCCATGCAAGAGACGTCGGTTTGATACCTGAGTCGGGAAGACCCCCTGGAGAAGGGATAGGCTACCCACTCCAGTATTCTTGGGCTTCCCTGGTAGCTCAGCTGGTAAAGAATCCACCTCTAATGCGGGAGACCTGAGTTTGATCCCTGGGTTGGGAAGATCCTCTGGAGAAGGGAAAGGCTACCCACTCCAGTATTCTGGCCTGGAGAATTCCATGGACTGTGTATGGTCCATGGGGCCGCAAAGAGTCAGACACGACTGAGTGACATTCACTTTTCACTTTTTAAGACGCAGCTCACACACTGGGTCCTTCCACAGCATACACTTTGCCACCCTCCAGTCTGAGCCTTTCCCTGGGTCCCAGAGCACCCTGACCACACATGTGGGGTCTTCCCCTCCAGGCTCACATCACGACCCTGTTGTATTCCTCTTCACACTTCCAGTGTTTGATACAGATCTGATAACAGCTGGGGTTGACTGCAGGGTGCACTGACTGCAGACTGTTGGGGAGCACACAGTTTGCAGGGCAGCTGTGGTTCCCCCGTCCACGAATCTCCCAGGGATCTTTGACACCCTGTTTCTTACAGAAGTACGATCATCATCGTATTTGGTTTGTGTTTGGAAAGCTTTGGTTCTAGGGAATGGAATACATCTCTCATAGAAAGTCAGACATCCTTTTCCTTTACTCTTTCTTCAGTTTTTTCCTGTTCTGGCTCTGATTTTTGTGTAAGCAAAGTAAAATCAATCCAGTGTCAAAAACCAGAGTGCAGTGTTAGAACTTTTAAGCGTGGTGAGATCTGTCGCCGCTATAAGCTCTGCACGTGATGGAATTGCCCCAGAGCCCAGGGTCTTCCTGGGTTTGTGAACTGAACTGTCAGTCAGTGATGGCTCCAGCTTTGGAGGACGCCGTTTACTGCCTCCATCATAACGTGTTCCTATGTATGATGCAGACCAGCCTTTCTCCTGGCTGCGGTCACGGAAGAGCCTCAATCATGGCTCTTCCACACGTGTTCTTCCCCAGGGCCATGCTGCTGATGTGTTTGAGGCCTATACTCAGCTTCTGACGGAGATGGTGCTGAGACTGCCGTACCAAATCAAAAAGATTGCCGACACCAACTCGCGAATCCCACCTCCTGTCTTTGATCACTCATGGTTTTACTTTCTCTCGGAGGTAGGTGAGGGTCCCAGTCGAGGAGGGGACATGGACTGTGACGGCCTCTGTGGGCCCCTTGCACCCCAACTCGCACGTGGTGTTTCCCCAGCAGAGCCCCTCCCACCACTGAGGTCTTGCTCCTCCCGAGTGTACCATATGGTGACGCCGTGGGAGCTGTGTGTCAGAGCAGGCCATCCACTTTAGCGTCTGATTCTGTACCTTTAACATCCCCCACACGTGACGATGGCCATGTTTAATAGCTGGGACTCTGTCTGGAAAACAAAGTATACTAGTTAAATGAACTGAGATTTTAATGTAGAGAGCTGGTTAAACAGCCATTGAAGAACCAAGAAGATAACAAGGGAACACTGAGGTAACACAGAGGTAGTAACTGTGGGAAGCAGCTGCCGCAGTCCTGCCAGTGAAGAGAGCCCTGGTGGATCTGGCGGGGGCTGCTTTGGGACCGCAGGAGCTCTGAAGGGGAGTGAGGTGGCTGACTCTGGGAGTTCTGAAAGAAGCCCAGGAGCAGGACCGCCTGGACTTGGCCTGTCCTTGGCTGCGGAGACGCTGGAGGTTGCAAGGTGCAGGGCTGCCTCGGGGACAGCGGGTGGACGGGCAGGTGCAGGCGCCTTCTCTCCTCCCGCTCTCTGGTGTCCTCATCCCGTGCTCCCCCCTGGCAGGGCCTCAGAGGGGGCTGCTGCAGAGCAGCGGCACAGGCAGCCTGGTTCTGGACCGCACACCGCAGAGCAGGCTGGAGCCTGAAGAACGTGGCTAAGTAACCCACAGAGCCCGCCTGGGGTTAACTCCACAAGAATAATGTTAGCAAACCCCAAATGACCAGTTCAAATTGTAGAGGTACACCAACCCAACTTTTTTCCCCTCTATTTAACCTGAAAGATTCTGAAAGTTTTTTCCTTGTAGTTTCACTCTGGGCGGACTGGAGTGGAGACCAGCTTCCTTGTAGATTCCTAAGTACTACCACGAGGAATAGCAGGAATATTGCCGGTTTTCCCTTTTTAATGTTTTTCTTTCTCCTAGTCCTTGTAAGGAATACAAAAGCTAGCTCAACTGTGAGGAAGTAGCTTGGTTCATGGCTTTTTTTTTTTTGAAGTCCAGGGTGCCATGGCCGGTATGGATACAGTCCCCGAGTCCCTGACTCTGTGTTGTTTCTCCTCTCAAGTACCTGATGATCCAGCAGACTCCATTTGTGCGCCGGCAAGTCCGCAAACTTCTGCTCTTCATCTGTGGGTCAAAGGAGAAGTACCGCCAGCTCCGCGATCTGCACACCCTGGACTCCCACGTGCGAGGGATCAAGAAGCTGCTGGAGGAGCAGGGCATCTTCCTCCGGGCGAGCGTGGTCACGGCCAGCTCCGGCTCCGCCCTGCAGTATGACACACTCATCAGCCTGGTACGGCCGTGCCGGGGGTGGGGGGACAGGGAGAGGCTTGGCCAGGTGGTCAAAGGATGGAGCCGTGCACACAGGGCTTCCCAGATCAGGGTCGATCCATCGTACCCGACTGCTGTACCACACGTAATTGATTTCAGGGTCTGCAGTTTGCCCTCCCTGTCCCCGCCCTTGCTGGGCAGTGGTTCCTCTGTCATGAGAAGGGTTGACTAACTGTCATTTGGTCACATTGTGGGCAGGATCAACCCATGGTTTGTGCATCTCTCGTTTTTGTCCTGGAATACTACAGAAATGATGTATTACCACCTAAAATCAGTTGTTTGACTTTGGGGTATAGATTGCATGATTGCATAGGAAAATCTAGAAAGAACGTCTTCAGTATTAAAGACTCCTAAGGCAATGGCAACCCACCCCAGTACTCTTGCCTGGAAAATCCCATGGGTGGAGGAGCCTGGTGGGCTGCAGTCCATGGGATCGCTAAGAGTTGGACACGACTGAGCGACTTCACTTTCACTTTTCACTTTCATGCATTGGAGAAGGCAATGGCAACCCACTCCAGTGTTCTTGCCTGGAGAATCCCAGGGACGGGGGAGCCTGGTGGGCTGCCATCTGTGGGGTCGCACAGAGTCGGACACGACTGAAGCGACTTAGCAGCAGCAGCAGTTCAGGGCTCTTACTATAGTGCTCTTAGCAAGAAAAAAATAAACTAGATTATAGTGTTTTTGGTCCAAGCCTACCTTTGCTGCTGTGTTATTTCAGGGGTTGAAGGACCCCTGAAAACAAAGGGCCTTTGTGTGGTGGGGCGTTAAATGAAGGAGGCTCAGTAGGGGCCGGAGTGTGCGGGCCTCGGTCCTAGGTTTACTAGGGCACCGGTCAGCCTCGCACAGAGGACAAGGGTCTGTAATCCAAAGCCGGGGAGGGGACCCTGAAGGCAGCAGGTGTGGGTCATCGCTTCTGCTCGGTTTCCGTTACAGATGGAGCACCTGAAGGCCTGTGCCGAGATCGCTGCCCAGCGCACCGTCAACTGGCAGAGGTTCTGCATCAAGGACGACTGTAAGCGATGCTCTCACTCGGTTGCCCTTCGTCCGTTCCTTCCTTCAGGAGCTGCTCACCGAGGCCCCTGTAGGCCCAGCATTGAACTGGGCGTTAAGAGATAGAGCCGTGAGCAGCCTGACAGACAGCACTCTGCCCAGCAAAGACAAGCCCTCCGAGACTGAGAAGGGCCTGTAGAGAGAATGGGGGTGCTGTGGGGGCACAGGGTGGGTATCTGCTGGAAGGTCAGCAGTATCTGCTGTAGGTATCTGGTGATCCGCTGATGAGGAGAATCACTGTCTTCGTAGAATTTGGGGCTGGGAGCCAGTTTCTGAGTCGTTGCTGCAGGACTTGTCAGGGTCTCCACAGTAGTGAACCCTTCTGGGTGACCCCCCGCACAGCCTTTGGGCAGGCAGCCAGGAGGAGGGGAGCAGCCGCCCCGTGCCTGCGTGAGCTGCGTGGAGCTGAGCCCCCGTCTCCTCTGCCCGCAGCCGTCCTGTACTTCCTCCTGCAAGTCAGCTTCCTGGTGGATGAGGGGGTGTCCCCCGTGCTGCTGCAGCTGCTCTCCTGTGCCCTGTGTGGCAGCAAGGTGCTTGCTGCGCTGGCGGCCTCAGCAGGCTCCTCCAGCACCTCCTCGTCCTCTGCCCCCGCGGCCGCCAGCTCTGGACAAGCCACGGCACAGCCCAAGTCATCCACGAAGAAGAGCAAGAAGGAGGAGAAGGAGAAGGAGAAAGAGGGTAAGGGCCACCTCCTTGGTGATGAGGGTGATGTGTTCTCATCTCTCTGGGAGCACACCATTTATCCCCTTCCTCTGAAAGGGTTTTCACCCTCATCTATAGAGACCTAAGACCCACGTGCCCCCCGGGGCCTGCTCTTGGTCTCATTTTCAGTTAGGTTCAAGGTGACCCCGTAAAGAGTGTGACTTCCCATAGCAAGTGTCTGTAACGGGAAAGGCCAGAGGTGCACTGAATATTTTTACTAGCCCAGGGTGGAGCGATTGTCAGCATTAAATAAAGCTGTGTTAGTTAGTAAATGTGCCTTGTAAGCTGCTAGGTGCTTTATAGATGGATGCTGTAGTCATCTTTAGCCGACTCCTTGCCATCAGAAAGGCGAAAGCTTTGCTGTGTCCCTGCTTTTCATGATCCTTGGAGGCCTGAGACAGGTGTGGAGATGGTTCACATTCCCCCGTTAATTATTCAGATACCTCTGTGCAGGTCTGTAGGAATGTTGACTGCATTAGGTGGCAGACTTTTGAAAGGAAATCCTTCTCCAGCGTGACTGCCTTTGTTCAGTGCCAGGTTTGTATAGGCACTTTATCCTCTGCTTTTATTGGCAGCAGCATTTTATTTGGGGCTGACTGTTTGTCCCCTAGTAAACAAAGGTGAAAGTCTCTCAGTTGTGTCCGACTCTTTGTTGCCCCATGGAGTATACAGTCCATGGAGTTCTCCAGGCCCGGATACTGGAGTGGGTAGCCTTTCCCTTCTCCAGGAGATCTTCCCAACCCAGGGATCGAACCCAGGTCTCCCGTACTGCAGGTGGATTCTTTACCAACTGAGCTACCAGGGGAGCCCGAGAATACTGGAGTGGGTAGCCTATCCCTTCTCCAGGGGATCCAAAGTTGTTTTCAAATTATAACCATTTTGGCGAAAACTTTTAAGAGACCGTATCCCCTCTCACTCCACTTGAGGACCCTAGACCACTTCTTCCTCAGCCCTCAGTCCTGCTCTCATCTTGCAGGTGAGAGCTCAGGCAGCCAAGAGGACCAGCTGTGCACAGCTTTGGTGAACCAGCTGAACAAATTTGCGGACAAGGAGACCTTGGTCCAGTTCCTGCGTTGCTTCCTCCTGGAGTCTAACTCCTCCTCGGTGCGCTGGCAGGCCCACTGCCTGACTCTGCACATCTACAGGTGGGGCCTGGGGCTTGGCTTCAGCAGGCCGCGTGGGGCTGGGGCCAGAGCGCGTGGCGAGGTTCTGTCTTGTCTCCATGGTGCGTGCCTACGGTTGCAGTATCAGCATTTACACCAGTCAGAATCCTCTTGACTATTGGCAGATTTCTTCATCAGGTTGTCTCCTTCTTAGCTATTAAACTGATGTCAGAAGGAAGAGGTGAACTGTTGTCCACCAAGAAGACTATGTTTAAAAGTCTGTTAAAAGACCAGACTTGGGTCTTTAGGCTAACAGTACTCAGTTTCTGCCCTTGAGTGCTGTTGGAAGATGGGAGTAAACCACCTTCTGAAGACAGGAAAGGGTTGTGCTGGATCTGTTAGGGTGGACTGTCCAAAGAGCGGTAGCACTGTTCAGACTTAACCCATAGCTGTGGGGAAAGAGGTGCATCACCAAAACAGTGCTTGGGTCTTGTTGATTAAAATGAAGGAGCCCCTCAGGCTTTTTTGCTACTGATAAAATGAACTGTCATTTATCTCCAGAAACTCTAGCAAATCTCAACAGGAGCTGCTGCTAGACCTGATGTGGTCCATATGGCCAGAACTCGCAGCCTACGGTCGCAAGGCTGCCCAGTTTGTGGACCTACTGGGATATTTCTCCTTGAAAACCCCACAGACAGAGAAGAAGGTAACAGATAATTGATGGTCCAAAAGGCTTACTTGCCACATTTAACTTTTTTTGCTCTTGAATTAAGAATGTTAGGACTAACCTACAAGGGGCATATGGGTGAAATCTCTTTTAAGTATGTATGAGCAGTCCCAACATGTATGTCACCCAGAAGATGCACACTAATAAAAAAGCACAATCTGAATTTGGCTTAGCCAGTAGACGTAGAGAAAGTGGGGAAGAAAATGCATCTCGTTAAAGTTGCTTGGGGAGAAAAGTGGTCCTCTGGTTGTCCTGGCTATCCTGATCACACACCCAAAAGTATTTCTGCAACAAGATAATCATTTCATAGCTTCTCCATAGTAACAACATTTCTCTTTCTCCACAAGCTGTAAAAAGATGGCTCCTACTAAGACTGTGGAAACGTCTAAAGAAGATAGAATCCTTTACACGATTAGGAATTAAGCTCAGCTTTGCATGATTCTGAATGAGGGCTGGTACTTCCAGGGCAGTAGCAGCTGGAAAGCAGAGGAGAAAAGTCTTTTCTAGTAAGACTTTCCCTTGGGCTTTAACTCTGGTCCTCTGTTGACTTCTGTTTTCAGTTGAAAGAATATTCACAGAAGGCTGTGGAGATTCTTCGGACTCAAAACCATATTCTTACCAACCATCCCAACTCCAACATTTACAAGTGGGTTCTGTTCTGCTTTCTTTCTGTTTGAGGCTCAGTCAACAGTGCAGTTGCTGTTTCCACGCTGATTGGCTTGTTACGAAGGTCTCTAGTTTCAGGGGTCTAAGTCTGAATCACATGGTTTACAGGAAATAGCTGCATTTAAAAGAAAAAAAAACCTTTGGAAGACAGTGCTGATTAAAATCTTTTATTGTTTCCCTGGTGTGTTAGCAACTGTTCTTTTTTCCCCTATAAATTTTATTGAGATACAATTTACACACAACAATATGTACCCTTTTCAAGTATACAATTTAATGATTTTTAGTAAATTTAGTTGTGGCTCTTGAGTCAAATTTTAATGTAACATTTCGGATTCCCCTGACCTCAGAACAGATCAGAAATAGGGATATCTCACATTTCCTTGTGTTTTCACTGGGATGGGGCTTGCCTTGGGGAACAGTGAGCCATGATTTTCTTCTGACTTCTTTGTGAAGCTCCGTGCGCTCTAAACTGAACATCTAACGCTGAGACTGCTTTCTCCCTCAGCGCCTTGTCTGGCCTGGTGGAGTTCGACGGCTGCTACCTGGAGAGCGGCCCCTGCCTGGTGTGCAACAACCCGGAAGTGCCGCTCTGTGTGAGTCGCCTCCCGCGTGGCGGCCTGCTCCCGGGGCCGGCGGCCTCTGCTTTCTAGAGACTGCTGTTACTGCTCCGTGTCCCTCTCCCAGTGGTGGCTCAGAGTGGTGTCAGTTCTTACCTGGCCAGCTACCTTAAATCAGAATTTCACCCATGGACAAAGAGTGGGTTACAGTGATAGTTTTGAAGAGGACAGATGAGCTGTTACCTTGCGCTAACACAGTGTTCTGTGCGTGCCTTTGCATTTAGTACATCAAGCTGTCTTCCATTAAAGTGGACACGCGGTACACCACCACCCAGCAGGTCGTGAAGCTCATCGGCAGCCACACCATCAGCAAAGTGACAGTGAAAATCGGGGACCTGAAACGGACCAAGATGGTGCGCACTATCAACCTCTACTACAACAACCGGACCGTGCAGGCCATCGTGGAGCTGAAAAACAAGTACGGGCTTCTCAGTCTTGCAGAGGGGCAGCAGGCCCGCGCGGCTCGGCGCCTGGTGTCGGCTCTGATGGCCGGGGTCCCGTCAGGCGGCACATTCCCGGGGGCCTAGTATGTCCTCTTGCGACTCTGGTCGTGGCTGGGGTCAAGTGCAGCGCCAGCTCTTAAGGGTGCTGACAGAGGTTGTTTTGAAATCATGTCCGTGGAGCCCTCGACGTCTGAGCTCTGCGGCAGCCTGAAGGGACGTTGAGCACTGGGGCCCCAGGCTTCTCACACCCGTGCCAGCAGAGCGGCTCTGCCTTCACGCAGGCTCTGCTGCAGGGAAGTAGTTGTTTGTTAGGTTGAGACACTTTCTCTCGCTCACTGAGCGGCAGCAGTTCTCAAGGAGCTTCTCTAGTATGAAGTCCTTCCGTTTCTGCGTGGTGCCTTTTGCCTACATGTGCTGACGCTGTAGACACAGGTAGCTACGTATGCTACCTGTCTTTCTAGCTCACCTGTCCTCTGACGTCTGAAACGAGGCCTGGTGTGTGGGGGCCAAAGAAGGCACTAGCTTGGGCTCGTGCCGACCTTCACTGAGACAGACCACGTGAGGACACAGGCGTGCGCGCGGGCAGAGGATACGGGTAGAGACTGCTGGAGTGCCAGGACTTGCAGTGAGTGCTGCTCCGTGCTCAGCATGGAAGGATTAGTATTACTCCGAAGGCAGAATAAAGCTAGCATGTACCGCGTGAACAAACGGCCTCCGGGAGCTCTGCTTTTTAAAGCAGGTTTTGTCCTTTGAAAAGCATGATTAACACTGGTGACCTGCAGGTAGAAGCTGCTCACCGGGATGACCCAGTCCCCTCTGGAGCAGGTGGATTTGGTTTGTGTTGTGCAGAGTTAGCTCAGCTGCTAGTAAAGCCCTCACACTCTGGAATGAGACTGGTTCACATCCGTTGGAGAATTTGTATAGCCTCTCTTTCCTTATTTGTAAAATGCAGAGAAGTCTACTTTCAGGGTGTTCTTTTAAGGATTAAATGTGTTAGCATATGTGAAATGCTGAGAACGGAGCCTGACACATAGTAAAATTTCAGTAAACATTAACTCTTAACTGTATCAATATAATTACCTCTGAATTACCACACGTCTTTACTCTCTCTGACTCTTCTCGGCGCGTGGTCTGGACCCTGGTGTGCCCTCTGCCTCTCAAGCACCCTGAGCTTTACCCTTCCAAGGTGGTTGCCACGATAGGAACTTACAGCAGCCAACTTACGGCATCATGGACCTCTCGGAAGTCCAGGCTCCAGTGTGGCATGCTTTCAGAGGAACGTCTTCCCTTGATGTACATTCCCTTGTTTTTCTGGAATCTCAGAAATTATCATATATGATGTCTTAAAGCGCCTGTATGTTCTAGCCTTTTTTTCAAGAGAGAATAGTGGAAATGTATCTTTAAAATTAAGTTGCTTTTATTTGTCAGAGTCCCTTGCCTTAGAATAACCATTTCACTGTCTTAGGAGAACACGCAGGGACAGTCTTCTTTCCCTCTCATCAGATGGTCGTTGCTGTGGGTCTTGTGAGAGTCTCTCAGGCCCTCTAACCATCTATCTGACACCGTTTCTCCTAGGCCGGCACGCTGGCACAAAGCCAAGAAGGTTCAGCTGACACCTGGGCAGACAGAGGTGAAGATTGACCTGCCTTTGCCCATCGTGGCCTCCAACCTGATGATTGAGTTCGCAGACTTCTACGAGAACTACCAGGCCTCCACGGAGACCCTGCAGTGCCCGCGCTGTAGTGCCTCGGTTCCCGCCAACCCCGGGGTCTGCGGCAACTGTGGGGAGAACGTCTACCAGTGTCACAAATGCAGGTGAGTGAGTGGTTGTCTCCCAGGTCAGGTGCATCCCTTGTATTTCTCAGGAAGAGTCTCAGTGTGGGCACTTCCGCCGTGTGGTGCCCTCACGGTGGAGGATCACGGGCATCTAGAGCATGGAGTTCACAGATACAGGAGGACAGGGCCGGGGAGAGTTGTGGGGTGGTGGGTGGGGGGTGGGGTTCCCGAGTTTGGCTCTGGGTCCCTGTTATGGTTGCCTGGTTGCCTCAGTCGTCCTCGCCCGTTTGCTGCTGCCCCTCCGAGAGCCCTGCAGAGTTCCCAGCGTCTGCAGAAGTGGCTCATGTGTTCCGTCTCCCCTCCGTCCTCTGCTGCCCCCTGACCTATACTCTGGGGTTTCAGATCCATCAACTATGACGAAAAGGACCCCTTCCTGTGCAACGCCTGTGGCTTCTGTAAATACGCTCGCTTCGACTTCATGCTCTACGCCAAGCCCTGCTGCGCAGTGGACCCCATTGAGAATGAGGAGGACAGGAAGAAGGTGAGGCCGAGTCCGTGCGAGGCCCACGCCGAGCTCTGTTCGGAGCTTGGGGGCCGAGCTGGTGTGGGCAGCGTGCTTTTCCTTCTCACCCAAGTCTTCTTGGCTCAGCGTGTTTTCAGGGCTAAGCTTTTGAGTGGCAACAAATAAGATGGATTGGAACACGTGTTTTGGGTAGAATTTTGGAGACGTGTTGGTAATGGAAGTAGAGTATCTCAAGGGGCAAGTGACGTGGTGGGGCTGGAGATGGGAGGACAGGGCAGAGGGGTCTGTCAGAACAGTCACCAGCAGCAGCAGCCCAGCAAAGCGGAGTGGCGTCTAGCTCCAGAGTCAGAAGGAGGAACGTTCCCGTTCCCCCTGTGCTTTTAACACTGTGTGACCTGGCGAAAGTCCCTGCCCTCAGCGTGGTTTATTTGGATGTGTGTCATACACCTTGCATGCCCACCTCACAGGATTATTGCCATGAGTAGAAACACCGTGTGAAACACGGTGCTCAACCGGGTCACTGAGGGGAAGGAACCTTCAGTGTTGACGAGCCCACGTGCACTCCCCGCCTCTTCCTGTCTAGGCCGTGTCCAACATCAACACGCTTCTGGACAAAGCTGACCGAGTGTATCACCAGCTGATGGGACATCGGCCGCAGCTGGAGAACCTGCTGTGCAAAGTGAATGAGGCAGCTCCTGAGAAGCCGCAGGTAATCCTTTCTGGGTCAGAGGCAGAGACTGGCCCCGGGCGAGGCCATCTCCCGGGGGAAGGCTGACCGCGTCCCTCTGGGTTGCAGGACGACTCGGGAACCTCCGGGGGTATCAGCTCCACTTCGGCCAGCGTGAACCGGTACATCCTGCAGCTGGCGCAGGAGTACTGCGGAGACTGCAAGAGCTCTTTTGACGAACTCTCCAAAATCATCCAGGTACAGGCGGGAGCGGCTGGAGTGCGTTTTGTTGTGTGTTATCAACATTGTTTTCAAAGCAGTTCTTTGCTCTCCCCCTGCGGTTAAGCGCCAGCCACACAGCTGCTCACCTACTGCAGTTTCGGGTGCTCGGTAGAAAGCTGAGTTCATACCAGAACGCTGAGAATCAAATGGAGATTATTGTAGATAAGGTTTTCTTGATCGGTCACATCGGTGGGTGGTATGTTACAGACCTCACCCCTGTGGGATGGAAGACTGGCTGCAGACAAGAGCAGCCAGGGTCCTTGTCCCCAAAGTGGCTGGTAGGCCATCTTCACTCCATGTGCCTGTATTCCTGATTTTATTCTTTAAAGAAAGCGTTATGTGGGTGTTAAGGACATATGCCTGTGATCAGACTCTGAGGTCTAACTCTGCCCCTTACCTTGGTCAAGCCAGCCTCTCTAAGCTGTTTCCTCCTCTGTAAAATGGGGATAAAGTATCTTAGCTGCTAAGGTTATTGAAAAAAAGTTCGTTGCACAGCCGTGTCCAATGCTTTGTGATCCCGTAGACTGTAGCCCACCAGGCTCCTCTGTCCATAGAATTCTCCAGGCAAGAGTAATGGAGTGGGTTGCCATTTCCTTCTCCAGGGTACTTCCCGACCCAGGGATCAAACTCAGGTCTCCTGCACTTGCAGGCACATACTTTACCAACTGAGCTACTAGGCTAAGGTCATCGAGAGGGTTAAATTAGGTAATACCGGTAAAGTGTTCTTCAAACCAAAGCTGATTTCCAATTAGCTTCCTTTTTCTTCCTCCTCATTTTAATTGCTGATTTTTTTTTTCTCCTTTGTCTTTTTTTTTCTCCCCCTCAGAAAGTTTTCGCTTCACGAAAAGAGTTGTTGGAATACGACCTGCAGCAGAGGGAAGCGGCCACCAAGTCCTCCCGGACCTCAGTGCAGCCCACCTTCACGGCCAGCCAGTACCGCGCCTTGTCCGTGCTGGGCTGCGGCCACACGTCCTCCACCAAGTGCTACGGCTGCGCTTCGGCCGTCACGGAGCACTGTATCACCCTGCTCCGGGCCCTGGCCACCAACCCCGCCCTGCGCCACATCCTTGTCTCCCAGGGCCTCATCCGGGAGCTCTTTGACTACAACCTCCGCCGAGGCTCTGCGGCCATGCGGGAGGAGGTCCGCCAGCTCATGTGCCTCCTGACTCGGTCAGAGCCTGCGCCAGGGGCATGGGCCGGGACCCTGCAAGTGGGGCCGGGGGGCGGGGCGGTGCTGGGAGCGCTGGAGGGTGCAGGGAACTGTCCAGGGTGCAGCTGAGCGGACGGAGGAGCACGTGAAGCCCAGGTTCCCTTGTATCAATAGGCCGTGTGTTTGGCTTGTACCTGGTTGGTTCCAGGGGGTTTTCCTGAGGAAGCGGTTTTTGAGTTCCAGTGCTGGGAGGAGGGAGTGACCGGGCACCTGGACTCAGGACTCCCCCAGAAGAAGACAGCTGGAGCGGTGGAGCCTAGGGCTTCGGAGCTTAGATCTGGCTCAGAAGGACCCCGGTGTCTGATCCTCTATGCCGTGTGCCGTGGACACATTTCTCAGTGTTCTCTGAGCATAAGGTTTCCTCATCTGAGAAATAAGGATAGTAGCCAATACTGTAATGGCTTGTGGTGAGAATGGAATGACATAATTCACGTGAGTAGTGGCTCATACTTGTGGAGTCCTTAGTCCATGCTCACACAATACCCACAGCTGGATTTGCATTGTTTCCCGAGTGTGGGCGTAAGTCCTAGAACATGTTAGCTGGATGCTAAATATGATTTGCTGTACAATGTATTCACTCATTTAACAAGTACTTACTGAGCATCGGCTAAATGCTAGGCTTTGTTCTGGACTCTGAGGATGCAGTGGGCGATGAAGCAGCATCCCTGCACTCATGTGGCCTTCGCTCTAGAGCGGAGAAGGGCAGTGAGTGGATGAACGTGGCCTTCGCTCTGGCCTTCACTCTAGAGGGGAGAAGGGCAGTGAGCGGATGAATGTGGCCTACAATCTAGAGGGGAGAAGGGCAGTGAGTGGATGATGGCCCCGTACAGCATCAGGAGGTCAGGTGTGAAGAGCAGTGCAGCTGGGATGGCAGCTCTGGTTGCAGGCAGGGTCACTGCAGAGGACAGGGTGGGCAGGGGCGACTGCTGAGGAGGTCAGGGAGTGAGGCAGGCAGGTATGGAAGGCGTGGGCCACATGCCGATACTAATAGCAAGTGGTGGGCAGAGAGGTGGGATGTACCAGCCGTGTGAAGCCGGGGCCACGGGGAAGCCCGTGTGGCTGGAGTGGAGGATGCAGTGGGGACAGAGTGGAGGGGTTCAGTGAGACCAGGGGCCAGGTCCCGTAGGGTCTTTAGGGCACTGCGAGGTTGGGAAGCCTGAGACTGACTTGACGCGATTCGTGGTTTTTAAATTATTAATACATACATTATTACAAAGGGACATGGATGGGAAATGTGGATGCCTTGTGGGAAATGAAGCGGGGGCAGTTGGAGAAGCTAAGGAAGGAGACGGAGAGTGGACCCCTGGGTTCTGGAGACTGACGTACTGGGCGGGGTCCGGGGGCCTGGCAGCCCAGGCTGTGGAGGAACCCTGCATACCGTCTTCCCTCCATCAGCCTCTCCGCTGGGCAGCCCCTTCTCATCACACAGCAGGGTTCTGTGGGGCTCGTGAGTCGTCTTGCCCCTGGGAAGGCCGGTGGCACTAGACGTTGATTTCCTTTTACCTGGGCGCTCTCACGTGCAGAGGAGGGACACACCCAGCGGTGTAACAGGACTCTCTTCTCTGCCTCCCTAGGGACAATCCAGAGGCCACCCAGCAAATGAACGATCTGATTATTGGCAAAGTCTCCACAGCCCTGAAGGGCCACTGGGCCAACCCTGATCTGGTGAGCAGGCGGCCGTGCCCTCTGACTGCCCCCTTCTCCCTTTTCCTTCATTCCCGCGGTCCCCCCGCCGGCGTCTCGTTGTGATGACCAGGGCAGGCGCGGTGGGGGTGGGGGGAGCGGCACGTCGACAGGGCTCACATCCCAGGAAGACCTTGCTGAGTCAGCGTCAGGCTCAGAGAGCAGAGACGGGCAGCGACCGTGCTGAGGGGCTCCGTCTCCCTTCTGACGGTCCGCTTGACCACACGGGTTAGCTCTGAGTCTCTGGGCCAAAGCGTGGATGTGCACCCTCATCCGGGACTGACCCTGCAGACCCTCCTCTGCTCACGTCTCCTCTGTTGGCCCTCCAGGCAAGTAGCCTTCAGTATGAAATGCTGCTGTTGACAGACTCCATCTCCAAGGAGGACAGCTGCTGGGAGCTCCGCTTGCGCTGTGGTGAGTTTAGGGGATGTCTGGTTGGCGGCCGGCCAGCGAGAGGAACGCAGCTCGATGCAGGGCCCGTGAGGCCAGGAAGCTGCCCTCGGGTGGTCACACAGCGGCTGGCGAGGCACGTTTGTGACTGTGCCTCCGCCCTGCCTTCCTCTCCCAGCGCTCAGCCTTTTCCTCATGGCCGTGAACATCAAGACCCCCGTGGTGGTTGAGAACATCACCCTCATGTGCCTGCGGATCTTGCAGAAGCTGATTAAGCCACCTGCTCCCACCAGCAAGAAGAACAAGGTACGGGCCTGAGAAGGCAGTCCGGGGCAGGCTCCAGCCAGCGCCCACCCTGCTCTAAGGTCTCTGCTCACCTGAGCTCGCTCTCCCTGGGGCGCCAGTGCTTCCTTGGCGGCAGTCAGCGAGATGGGTTAGGGTTTCTGAGAAGGAGAGTTTCTCAGAGGGCTCTCGAGTGACACAGGCAGGCAAAGGCAAACGCCTGCAGCAGTGGTCTGCCGTGGAGGATCGCCCCTTCCTCCAGTCCCCTCGGACAGCTCGCGGCTCCCAGAGGCTGTGGTGTTCTTCCCTACCCCGTGCCTTTGCACAGTGCTGGAAGCCCTTCCATTCCCTCGCACCGTGACTTGGGCAGGGATTGAACCTGTGTCCCCTGCATTGGCAGGTGAATTTTCACCACCGAGCCCCCTGGGAGGCTCCTGGCCTTCGGTAGTCCTTTGTAACTGTTCTGTGTGGCTGTGCGGTGTCTCCTCTGCCTGCCATGCCCGCCTTCCCTTTGTCAGCTGCTGCTTCAGTGATCCAGTTCTCTGCCAGGCTGGCCATGAGCTCCTCCAATCCAGGGACTGTTTTACTAAGGTTTTTTTTGGTCCAGTACATAGCGTGGTATCTCGTGTTATAATAGCGACTCGGTAAGTCATTCTTAAATGAGTGAGTAAAGCCGAGTTTTTAGTTCTGAAGGTGGCCTAGCCGCAGATGGACTTGCTCATACTGGTGTGAGAGTGTGTGGGCCATAGTGCTTTCCCTCGGCCCTGCCAGAGGCCGCCGTCTTTGTAGTCCTGGGGCCCTTCTGATGCCTGCTTCATCCTGGTGGAGTCTCTTGGTGGGAAATGGGGTCTTCTTTGCAGGACGCTGAGCGGCAGGCACTACAGGGGAAGCTGGACAGGGAACAGTTTATGCTGTTTCCCTTTCTTGGTCTGCCTCGACCGTCCTCAGAAAAGACCCCCCTTCCTTCGCTTTGATGAAGGCTTTCTTCCCCTCAGAGCACATTCTCAGCAAATGAAAATCGGCTCTTGATTGAAAAGAGGAACTTCATCCCCACATAACTGTCCTTTTTCCCACAGCGTGAGGTCACAGATTCCCACTCGAGAGGGCTCTTAGCCTCTGAGCACTGAAGCCTCACATTTGGCTGAGTTTTAGCCTAGAGAGAGCAGCAGGTCTCAGAGTCTAGCTCATGGATCTGTGGGTGTTCCCAGGACGACTGGGATATCTGCGAGGCCAATGTTATTTCCGTAATTACCTGGGACACGACTGGGAATCTGTGAGGCCGACGTTATTTCCGTAATTACCCTGAGATCTGTGGGTGTTCCCAGGACGACTGGGATATCTGCGAGGCCGACGTCATTTCCGTAATCACCTGGGCCACGATCTGCCCTTTTCTTCTTTGTGCCACTTGTGCAGATGGCACACAGTCAGTGATGCGAGACCGACCGGGCCTCCGCACCACGAGCCACGCCCCTCACTTGCAGCTTCACCCAGGAGCGTCCCGGGTGAAGCCCTGCAGAGGAGTTTAGTAAATCAGTCGTCTCACTGTTCAGGGAGACAGTGCGGGAGGGAGGCGCACCGCAGGGCGGAGGCCGCCGGGGGAAGCGCTGGGGACGGCTGAACCAGCTGCTGTTTTCACGGAGCCTCATCTGTGCTTGAAAGGAGGGCTAGTGAGCCAATTGTGGTTCTTCAGAATCAGGTGTTTGGCAGATTTTCTTGAAAAGTGAACAAAACGAGCCTGTCACTTAAAGAGGAATGGGGTCTGTGCGTGAACCAGTATTTTCCAGCTGACCAGTGCATGTTCATGTGTGAGTAAAAGATGAATTTTAGTGCAATGGAATAAGAAATGTTTTTTGATTGGTTTCGGATTCCACATTACAACCAATCTTTAAGAACCTGTAATCCGTTGAATTTTGGTTTAGTATTAATGTAAAATCCACGATTAATTGAAAAAGCTATTAAAATATTTTTTCTTTCCAACTATATACATCTGAGTGCTTCAGCAAAACAACGTATTGCAACAGTTTGAACTTAGAAGCAGTATAAGAATCTAGCTGTCTTATTAAGGTAGCCATTAAACAATTTTAAAAATGTATAGCAGTATAGCTCCTTTGTCTAGTTTATTTTTGTTTTGGGAAATAAAAAATGCTGTTTAGATTGACAGATAATGTATTTGTTTTTATTTGTAAGTGAGTTAATATTTTAGGAATTGCTAAACTTTAATTTTTAATAGATCCGTATCGATGGATAGAGCTACATCATACACAAGAACTCTTTGGAGTCAGTAATTTTCAAGAGTGTAATGGGGTCCTGTGGCTGAAAAGTTGGAGAATTGCTGGTTTAGAATCCTACTGGGGGCTCCCCTATGCAGGCCACTTGGGATTAGTAATGGTTCTGTAAATTTTAGAGGCTGTTTAGTGACCTCTTGAAGATTTATGTTTGGGGAAACTACAGATCAGGCTTGGGATAGGAATTAGTGTATGTAGCTGTAGGAGTGTCTGTAGGAAGCCAGTCACACCTCATCCTGCGCAGGCAGCGCCAGTGACCCTCAGCTCAGCGTGGTGCTGCTCCTGCTGAGTTGAGTCGAATGCTTGAAAGGAGCGCAGACGGGGCGTAGGAGATGTGAGCGCTGGCCTTCCGGCCTTGCCTGCGCGCTCGTCCCCGGGGCAGCCCCACTGTGCTGCAGCGGCAGCTCGGGCGTGCCCGGGCCTGCTCACCCGTCCACCTTCCTCCTGCAGGACGTCCCTGTCGAGGCCCTCACCACCGTGAGGCCATACTGCAACGAGATCCACGCCCAGGCCCAGCTCTGGCTCAAGAGGGACCCCAAGGCATCCTATGACGCCTGGAAGAAGTGTCTTCCCATCCGAGGTGTGTGTGTGTCTTTCAGGACTTGAGAAGCGGGCCCTCCCTGCCCCGACTGACTGCCCCACCGTCTCCCCCTTACCTCTCCCTGCACCCCTCTGCCTGCCAGGGGTCGATGGCAACGGGAAGTCTCCCAGCAAGGCGGAGCTCCGCCACCTCTACCTGACCGAGAAGTACGTGTGGCGGTGGAAGCAGTTCCTGAGCCGGCGGGGGAAACGGACCCCCCCGCTGGACCTCCAGCTGGGCCACAACAACTGGCTGCGGCAGGTGGGTGGCGTCGTCCCCGGCTCCATGGCCGCGCGCCCCAGGTCCCAGGCGCGGCGTTTCCGAGCCTCACGGCGTGTCTCCTCTGCTCTCTGTTAATCCTGCTTCCTTTCTAATAGGTGGAGGCTCTCGGTTGCAGCCGCCCGCGTGGTGGGTGGGCCACATCAGAACTCCTTCTGCCCTTTGATCAAGCTCGTGCTCTCTGCTCTCCTCCCTGACCACTGAGCAGGCGGAGCCTCCGCGCCTGCACTGCTTTTACCGTCCACCTTTCATGTCTTCTGTCCTTTTCCTTTCTCCAGCTAATGCTTTTAAAGATTAGAGCAGTGATATTTTAGAGAATTCATTTGCCCGTTGGTTATAACGTGAGCACTTGGTCTACATTTAACATAAGTGCTCAGCCTGTCGTTACTGTTCAGTTGCTAAGTTGTGTCCAACTCTTTGGGACACCGTGGACTGCAGCACGCCAGGCCTCCCTGTCCTTCCCTATCTCCCAGAGTTTGCTCAAACCCGTGTCCGTTGAGTCGGTGATGCCATCCAACCATCTCATCTTCTGTCGTCCCCTTCTCCTCCTGCCCCCAATCCCTCCCAGCATCAGGGTCTTTTCCAGTGAGTCAGCTCTTCACATCAGGTGGCCAAAGTATTGGAGCTTCAGTATCAGTCCTTCCTCTGAATATTTAGGGTTAGTTTCCTTTAGGATTGACTGGTTTGATCTTGCTGTCCAAGGTAGCTGTCTCCAAAATAGAATCATAGACGTCTTTGCTAAGGAGAACACCCGCCTGTCTTTTTTCCTGGTTCTGTATGTCCTCCAAAGTACTTGTTGGAGAAAAGCTCCACGAAGATGGGACTCTTAGCCTTTTTGCCCACCTGTAGCAGCCGGATCTTGAGTTAGCTGGTGATTTTTCCTTTACCCTTTTGCTCGTGAGGAGCTCAGAGCATTTCCCCTCGATGGGTGGCGGTGGACTGTGCCTGGCGGGGCCGGATGAGACGCTGTCCGCTGAGCCAGGCGCTTCTCCCCACCCCCTGCAGGTACTCTTTACTCCGGCCACACAGGCTGCACGGCAGGCGGCCTGCACCATTGTGGAGGCGCTGGCCACCATCCCCAGCCGCAAGCAGCAGGTCCTGGACCTCCTCACCAGGTACCATCTGAGAGCGGGGTGGGCAGGGTGGCGGGACTTCATCCAGGGAGCCCTCCCGCTCTCCCGGGGGAGTCCTCAGACCAGGGCGACGGGAGGCACGCCTGTGCTGTAGCCACCTCGCTCCTTGTGGAAGACCACAGAAACCAGGAAGCGCTGGGCAGCCGCGTGCAGTGGGTATAATAGCAGTGGTGGTGGTCACAGAGTCGGCAGCTAATGTCTTGAGGTCTTACAGAGCTTACAAAAACTTGGCATGCATTATCTCATTTAATGTTCACCTGGGCTTTCAGTGCTTAGTTAACTTGTCCCCAGGAAGGCAAGGTTTCAGTCCAGGCAGTCTGATTCCAAAGTTATTGGCCACTGGACTCTGGTAAACTCGCCTTGTGAGCGATTCAGTCACAGCACTCTCTCTCTGCCCCAGTAACCACCATTCACGTATTAGTGCTTTATTGTCCAAATGTGTACAGTGTGAGGCAATGCATTACCTGCTGGGTGCTCTCGAGCTTTTCCCAGGTCTGAGGAGTTCCCAAGTGGGGGTCTGGGGTGTTCTCAGCCCTGGTCCTCCGCAGCGAGGCAGGGGGAGTGGAGGACCGCAGAGGGGCAGAGCCGGGGGCCGTTGGGGCTGTGGGGCGGTGTGGGCTCGCTGTCATTGCCCGGCTCTGCGGCAGTTACCTGGACGAGCTGAGTGTTGCTGGCGAGTGTGCCGCCGAGTACCTGGCTCTCTACCAGAAGCTCATCACTTCAGCTCACTGGAAAGTCTACCTGGCAGCCCGAGGAGTCCTGCCCTACGTGGGCAACCTCATCACCAAGGTATGTCGTCCCGGCCCAGCCTAGGGGAGCCCCTTTGCCGAGCCCCGCTCTCCTTGTTCTCTTTCTCTAGATAAACTTTGTGGTGGTCTTTTGCGCCAGGAAGAAATATTTGTTCAAAATGCAGGCATACCTCGCTTTATTGTGCTTTTCTTTAAAAATAAAGGTTGTGGCAACCCTGTGTCAAGTAAGCCATTTTTCCAACAGCGTTATTTAAGTAAAGTGTATATACATTGTTTTCTAGACATAATGCTGCTGTACACTTACTGATTTAAACTAGAGTGTGGACATAAGTTCTACATTCATGGGAAAAAATGGATTTGTGTGGCTCGCTTTATTGCCATGACCACTTTATTACAGCGCTCTGAAACTGAGCCTGCAGTACTCCTGAAGTCTGCCGGGGGGCACTTCCGTGACTTCACTGTGTTCCTCATGAGGGTATAGCAGTCTGTTGGGGACATTTAAACTGTCCTCCATTTCTAAGCAGTCCCTTAACGTCTTTATAGCTCTCCTTGGCTTCTTAGAAAAGAGTTCTGCAAGGGTTCAGGGTGAGAGAGCATTCCTGGGCCAGTGGGGGAGCTGACCGGTGTCGCTGGCGGTGCCGTCACACTGACCTCGCTTGTCTTCCTGTTTAGGAAATAGCCCGCTTGCTGGCCCTGGAGGAGGCCACCCTGAGCACCGATCTGCAGCAGGGCTATGCCCTCAAGAGTCTCACAGGTAGAGGGAGCCTCCTGGGCCTTCCGTTGGACACCCTGGGGATAGTTTGGGGGCTGCCCTTTGGCTCCCTGGGTGCTGAGGCTGACCTCCTCTCTCGTGCTGACCACACTGCGCTTTTTAAGCTCTGTGTGCGTTCCCCTGAGGACGGGTTTACGTCTTTGAGCACCTGTTGTCTGTTGACCAGTTCACGTCATGGAGCACGTGCTCCATGTCAGGCACAAACGTGGCGTTTCCTGCTTTTGAGTTGCTCGTCGTCTTTTGAAAACATGGACCTTCTTTGTTTACTTCTCGTTCTGAACTCGTGCAACTTTCTCCTGTCCCCACAGGCCTGCTTTCCTCCTTTGTGGAGGTGGAGTCCATCAAAAGGCACTTTAAGAGCCGCTTGGTGGGTACCGTGCTGAACGGGTACCTGTGCTTGCGGAAGCTGGTGGTGCAGAGGACCAAGCTGATCGATGAGACGCAGGACATGCTGCTGGAGATGCTGGAGGACATGACCACAGGTAGCCCCGGCCAGCGGCCCGCAGCCTACAGGCCTGTGTCCCTTCTGGCTCCACTTAGGTGCATGGTCTGAGTTCCCCGGTTCCTTAGACCCAGATCACGGGCAGCAAACATCTCCTCACGTTTGAGTAAAGGAGAAGACATTTCTCTCAAGACTGTTGGTGCTTAGAGTTGTAAAATTCCAGATCTGGCCTCAGTAAATTTGGACTTGTTTTTTTAAAATATTTTACTTATTTATTTTTGACTGTGCTGGTTCTTTGTTAGTGCACACAGGCTTCAGTAGTTGGGGCACACAGGCTAAGCCCTGTGGCATGTGGAGTCTTCCAGACCAGGGATTGAACCCTTGACCCCTGCCCTGTCCGTCAGATTCTTAACCACTGGACTACCAGGAAGGTCCTGGACTTTCTGTGTTGAGCTCACAGGGCAGGAAGAGGTCAAGAGTTCTCAGACTGGTGTCCTTCATTGGTTCTAGAAGATTCTCAGCCATTGTGGCGTCAGTTGCCTCTATTCTGTTCTCGCTCCTTGTCCCCGTGGGACTCCACCTCTCACTGTCCTCCGTGTCTCCACCTCCCTCTTTCGTAGTGTCCGTCTCATTGTATCTTTATGTTGATTTTGGATAATTTCTTCCATCCTTTATTTTTCTTCACTCTGTGTTATCTGTTTAATATACCCATCAAATTCTTGCAATTTTATGTAGATTTTATCGTCTCTAGTCTTTTGCAGACATTTTCTGTCCCTTTTATTGTCTTTCAACATAACAAACTTATTTCTGTATCTGCTAATTCTAAAACTTAAACTATCTATTAATCTGCTTCTGTTGTTGTTCTGGCTCTTGCCTTTGGTGCTTTGCTTTAAATCTTGCATTTCATGTTTTTTTGTCTTTTGGTACTGCGAGCTTGTGTTTTGGGAGTTTTTTTGTGGAAACTCTTCGGGACCTGAGTCAAAGATGGGTTTTTCTGGAGATGATTTGTAGCTGCCTCTGTGAAGCAGCTCAGGGCATGGCCATCCCAGGGCCACCTTCAACAGAGTTCTGAACTTAGAGTTTTCAGCTCTCCTAGGTAGTTTGAGCCACAGACCTCTGTGAGGGACAGCTTGTTATGAGTGCTCAGAGGAGATTTTTCCCCTCTGTTCAGTGCTACATTTTAAGGGGAGACAGTGTTCTTTCATTGATTTGCTTGGGGGAAAGGAATAGTTGTTTTTAATTGATGCTTATACCAAAGAGGACTTCCCAGGTGGCATAGTGGTAAAGAATCTGCCTGCCATTGCAGGAGATGCGGGTTCCATCCTTGGCTCGAAAAGATGCCCTGGATTGGGGTGTTCTTGCCTGGAAAATCCCATGGACAGGGGAGCCTGGTAGGGCTATACTCCGTGGGGTCACAGAGAGTCAGGCGCGACTGAACACAGCATACCTATACCAAGGATGTAGCTCTGGGGGACCAGATTTGCGTGTGTGCAGGCGGTGGTTCCTGCCAGACTCTCTCTCTTGGGAGATTTGGGGCTTTGTATCCAGCTCTCAAATCCTGGCAGGTTTTGGAAACCAAAGCTCATGGCAGAAAATCGCCGGAGTGCTCTGCTGACCCCCCCTGGAGTCCTGCTTTCCCAACCTTGGAGCTCTGGCTTTCTTTGCTGGTGTAGCAGTCCACTGATACTTTTTTCCCCACTATTTTAAATCGTTTTTAAGTAAAGGAGTGGAAAGTAGGTCAGGGGAGGTAGTCTGCTTTATTGCCAGATGGGGACGTCCTTCTGGTGCCATTTTTAGCTGCCATGCTGAGCTGGTTTGTGACCTTGTCAGCTGGACCCTTTGCAGGAATGTATGGCTTGAAGTTATCTGTTTGGCTTCTGGAGGACCGTCTACCTAATTTTTTTGAAACTGAAAACTGTAGCTTCCTTTTGCTTTGACAGAGTGCAGTTAGGATCACTGTTTCACGTTCTTGAGTACCTATTTTGGGCAAGAGGATGCAAGATTATAATTCCCAGAGGGAGGGAGACATGTGCACAGCCAAGTGTGGTGCTCTGTGTCGCCTTGGGTGTGAAGGCCTTCAGATGGAATGAGGTCTCCGTGTAAGAATCCATCAGCTTCAGGTTTCCAGTTGAAATATTGATGTTGCCACGTAGGATATTATAGACTCACCAGGCAGAGAGGATCTGCCGGTGATGAGTCTCATCTCAGCTTCTGTGTGTGCAGCTCCTTCCTGACTGACTTGGCCACATTGACTTCCGGCAGGTACAGAATCCGAAACCAAGGCCTTTATGGCCGTGTGCATTGAGACAGCCAAGCGCTACAATCTGGACGACTCCCGGACCCCTGTCTTCATCTTCGAGAGGCTCTGCAGCATCATCTACCCCGTGAGCACAAGCTGTGGTGACTCATCGTAGTCGTGGGTCATCATCCCAGCGGTGGCCCGTTCAGTCTATGTTTTAGGAATCTCCACACGTAAAGCAGAAGCAACCTCATGAGTTTCCCATTCCTAATGACGGGAAGAAACCTAAAACCCTTCCTTGTCCCATTTCCTAGATTGAAAGTCAAAATCAATCTTTTTCTTTTGAGCCAGGTCTCACCTCCCGTTACCCAAATCCTGGTGTTTGTCAGTCCACGATCCTGTGAAACAAGCAGCCCTGAGCAGGCAGATGGGCCTTTTCACTCTCTTGCTTTTTTCCCTGCCCGCATTTTGTGCACACATGCACGCATGAAGGTGTATCTGTAGCCTGAACTGCATAGATCCCCTTCTGTTACTGAGGAAGGGTGGAGAGCATCAGTCTCATCAGTTAACGATGAGAGACCCCTGAGTATCATGTGATACACAGAAGACCGTTTTCTTGACCAGAGGGCCACCAGTCACAGAGTCATCTGGCCCCGGACTGGTTAGCGTCACGTGGGACGAGCAGGAGGGGAGCCCCTCTCCCCTCATGTCAGTGATCCAGCTTTCATGGGGCACTCCTCATCTGCTTATTTGGTTAGGCTTTCTCCTAACCCACCCTTGAGTTTCAGAGAAGATGCCTGCTCTTTAAGGCTATTTGAGTTATATTTGGGGTTTTTGAATCACCTCTGAGCTTCCTTTAGTCTTTAAGTGTATAAGGGGCTGGATGAGTCTGGTGTGTCTCCCTGAGTGTCCGTGAACAAGGCAGTGTGGTCTGAATGTGAGCAGTCTCTGCACACGTACTCATGCCATCCCTCTGCTTCCTTCTCTCTGTCCTTCAGGAAGAGAATGAAGTCACTGAGTTCTTTGTGACCCTGGAGAAGGATCCCCAGCAGGAAGACTTCTTACAGGGCAGAATGCCTGGGAACCCATATAGCAGCAACGAGCCAGGCATCGGGCCCCTCATGCGGGACATAAAGAACAAGATCTGCCAGGACTGTGACTTGGTGGCTCTGCTGGAGGATGACAGCGGGATGGAGGTAATGAGTGTAGCACAGCCCTGCCGGGGTTAGGCTTCCTGTCCCGTAGGGGCTGGTCCATCCTGGGCATCTTTTCAACGCAGCTCCATGATTCCCGCCTGCCTGCCTCACCTGCCACAGGGTCTGCCCCCTGCCTGGCATGTGGTAATAAGCAGATGGCTGTAGCTTGTCAGGGCACAGGCTTTCGTTGTTCTTGTTGCTGTGGCAGAGGCCTCCAGTGATTCCGGGTTAATCAAGCTCCCTGCTACTGCTAAGTCGCTGCAGTCGTGTCCGACTCTTTGCGACCCCACAGACAGCAGCCCAGAAGGCTGCCCTGTCCCTGGGATTCTCCAGGCAAGAACACTGAAGTGGGTTGCCATTTCCTTCTCCAGTGAATGAAAGTGAAAAGTAAAAGTGAAGTCTCTCAGTCATGTCTGACTCTTAGCGACCCCATGGACCGCAGCCCACCAGGCTCCTCTGTCCTTGGGACTTTCCAGGCAAGAGTACTGGAGTGGGGTGCCATTAGCCCTGGTGCAGGTTTCTGGCCCTGTATCTGGTACCTTCTGGCAGACAACGCTAGGATCTGCTGTTACCATATACATGGTGAAAAACGCGTTGGGTGAAACAGAGAAAACTGCCCTTTTTGGTGCTAAGCTGAAATGGACTTGGAATAGAAGGTACCCAGCAGGGCTTTTAAACCTGGGAGTCCATGGTTTGGGTTAAAGCTATTTGGAACCCCTGAAATTGTGCACAAAATTCTGTGTGATGTTCACACACGTGCATTTTTTAGAGAGGGAGAGTCAGTAGGTCTGTAATGCATAGACAATATGCGGTAAAGCACCCTTTGATCGTAAAATGTGCTTGCGTGATGATTCTTTGGAGTAACAGCCTCATCTTCTTTTCCGCTCAGCTTCTAGTGAACAATAAAATCATTAGTTTGGACCTCCCCGTGGCTGAGGTTTACAAGAAGGTCTGGTGTACCACAAATGAGGTACGTGCTTATTTTCTTGCCTGAGGTGTGGGTTGACTTCCAGACTTGTTAGCGATCGCGTGCCCAGCTTGTAGTAGCACTGAAGGATCTGAACTTCCTGGTCGTGTTAGCGTGGGAAAAGCCGTCGCCTTGCCCTCCTCCTGGGGCCGCTGCCTGGGGAAGGGCAGGGAGCTGCAGGAAGGGGTGAGCAGCCTGGCTTCGCAGCCGGGCGGCCAGCAGAGTGAGGAAGCCCTGTGATGGGGGGCACCTGCCGTTGGGTTCCCTTTCCATGTGGGCACCGAGGTTGATTCTCAGCTTTCGATGGACTTGCTCACCTTTCAGAACATGTTTCAGCGTGGTGTCGAGGAGCATAGTTTCTGTTTTACCAGGAACTGAGACTCGAAAGGCAGTTGTTGTGAAGGAGTGAGAGTGGGAAATGAAGGGAGCACAGCGCGTTGCCCTTCCGGCCCCTCGGTTCTGTCTGTCCTGTCGGAACAGTCAGACGGTCCTCTTCCCCACTCCCTCCTCTTTTCTTAGTCTCATCTCTATTTCCTGTCTCGCTCCTCTTCTTTTCTTTCTTCTCTTTTCTTCTCTTAGGGGGATATTTAATAAATGAATCATGTAATTGAATTACAGCAAACTAGTGTGCCAGTGAAGTACAGTGAATTTTTCCTGTCCTTAGTCCTGAATATTTCTGTAGAGTCTATGAAGCTAAATCGGTAGTACTAACGGTACACTTGGGCCTTCCACTTGATACATACTTGGCTTTTCTCTCTTCTGTTCTCCCACTGTGCTGGGGGTCCTGGTCATTGTGTACTGCTGGTCCACCGCCCACTGGGTTGGTGCAGCACAGGTAAATACACAGAAGACTGCTCCATCCGCCGCATCACACCGTGACACGTCAGCCTCAAAGCAGAATGCAACAGGTGTAGGCCCTGGCGCACCTAAAAGTTAAGACCAAGCTTCTACGGGCACGCTCCTAAATGGTGTATAGGACTCAAAGAATGCACATGGGCAGCCTCCCATTTTGAACCAGGAGGCAAGAAGTTGGGGATCATTTGTTTCTCATATTAATGCTTCATCCACCAAGGGTTTCTTGTGGCGAAGTCCAGAGTTGGGAGCGTGCTTTTTATCCTGGCTTTCATCAGTTTCTTTTCTTACTTTATCCCTTATTTCCCTGATAAATAGCCCACCTCTTCAGCTGCTGACCAGGGCCTGTTTCACGTGTTTCTCTCTCTTTCTGTCCATGGTCTGTGGCTGTTCCCTCTCTTAGTTCTCACTGGGCTTCCACAGCTAGAAATGCTCTGAGACCTGGCCCGACAAGTTCTTTCCCTCCAAGATTTTCTCTCCTGAGGCTGAGCATGGCTTAGCGGCAGGCAGCGTGGACCAGTGTGGTACCTGCTCGCCCTTAATTTCCTGGAGTGTGACTTCAGTCCCCCATTTCTCACCTCCAAAATGAGGGTAATTCCTAAGAGTGTATAGGCTGGAGTGCCTACTCAGTACCTGGCGGATAGTGAAGTCTCATGATCCCTCAGTTCAGGAAGGTTGCTGTAATCTTGTAATTCATGACTTATTTCCAATCATTCTATTAAGTTGTAGGTTTTAGCTTGAGATTTGGATGAATCCAGCCCTTGTTGTGTGGTTATATGAAGGTCTCAGGATCTCCATAGGCAAAGATGGATGTATTATGTTTTCTTGTTTTGATTTCTGAGACTTGAGTCAAAGCGTTTTGATCTTATTGACTTCCTTTGACCTGATTCTTTGAGTAGTGGTCCCTGTTGATCAGAGAGATTTTATAATTCTGAAGGAGGCACAGGCTTGGAATTAGTACCTGGCTTATAGCTGAATAACTTTGAACAAGCTGTGTAACCTTGTGTAAAAGGATAACATTAAGTGCCTAATTAGTGTAGGGCTTGCGTGGGTGTCTACTGGCTAAGCTGCTTCAGTCATGCCCAGTTCTTTGTGAACCTATGGATTGCAGCCTGCCAGACTCCCATGTCCGTGGGATTCTCCAGACAAGAATACTGGAGTGGGTTGCCATGCCCTTCTCCAGGGGATCTTCCTGACCCAGGGATTGAACCCTGTCTTTTATGTCTCCTGCTTTGGTAGGCGGGTTCTTCACCACTGGCACCACCCGGGAAGCCTTAGCATAGGGCTTCAGTTCAGTTCAGTTCAGTCGCTCAGTCGTGTCCGACTCTTTGCGACCCCATGAGTCGCAGCACGCCAGGCTTCCCTGTCCATCACCAACTCTCCCAGAGTTCACTCAGACTCACGTCCATCGAGTCAGTGATGCCATCCAGCCATCTCATCCTCTGTCGTCCCCTTCTCCTCCTATCCCCAATCCCTCCCAGCATCAGAGTCGTTTCCAATGAGTCAACTCTTCACATGAGGTGGCCAAAGTACTGGAATTTCAGCTTTAGCATCATTCCTTCCAAAGAAATCCCAGGGCTGATCTCCTTCAGAATGGACTGGTTGGACCTCCTTGCAGTCCAGGGGACTCTCAAGAGTCTTCTCCAACACCACAGTTCAAAAGCATCAATTCTTTGGCACTCAGCCTTCTTCACAGTCCAACTCTCACATCCATACATGACCACAGGAAAAACCATAGCCTTGACTAGACGGACCTTTGTTGGCAAAGTAATGTCTCTGCTTTTGAATATGCTATCTAGGTTGGTTATAACTTTCCTTGCAAGGAGTAAGCGTCTTTTAATTTCATGGCTGCAGTCACCATCTGCAGTGATTTTGGAGCCAAAAAATATATAAAAGTCTGACACTGTTTCCACTGTTTCCCATCTATTTCCCATGAAGTGATGGGACCAGATGCCATGATCTTCGTTTTCTCAATGTTGAGCTTTAAGCCAACTTTTTCACTCTCTTTCACTTTCATCAAGAGACTTTTTAGTTCCTCTTCACTTTCTGCCATTAGGGTGTGCCGTCTGCATATCTGAGGTTATTGATATTTCTCCTGGCAATCTTGATTCCAGCTTGTGCTTCTTCCAGCCTAGCATTTCTCATGATGTACTCTGCATATAAGTTAAATAAGCAGGGTGACAATATACAGCCTTGATGTACTTTTTCCTATTTGGAACCAGTCTGTTGTTCCATGTCCAGTTCTAACTGTTGCTTCCTGACCTGCATATAGGTTTCTGAAGAGGCAGGTCAAGTGGTCTGGTATTCCCATCTCTTTCAGAATTTTCCACAGTTGATTGTGATCCACACAGTCAAAGGCTTTGGCGTAGTCAATAAAGCAGAAATAGATGTTTTTCTGGGGCTTAGCACAGAGTAAGACAATAAATCACGGTTGTTAATGGCTGTTATATATATTTAATGAAACTAAATGAAGTAGTGTCTATAAAGTGCTTCACACAATTCTGGGCCTATGGTAGACCCTACATAAAATGAGCTTCCTTTCCCCTAACTGAGTTGTAGGGCATTTGGATTCTATATTCTGTGGTTAAGACCTCGCGAAGAATAGAAGTTGTCTACACTGCTGAAGTGTTCGTTGAATTAAGCAGACCAGGTGTCGGGTCCTTTGCATTTTCTGGACCCGTTTACAAGTCTTTCTCCAACCTCCTCCCCTTAGGGAGAGCCCATGAGGATTGTTTATCGGATGCGGGGGCTGCTGGGGGATGCCACCGAGGAGTTTATTGAGTCCCTGGACTCCACCACAGGTACAGCCTTCCACAGACGTCTGAGGTTTGGGACCGGTGGCGGTTCACGTTTTGAGGCTTCAGAGGTGTTCGGGGCAGGTACTCTAGGAATTCTCTTCAGAAGTGGGGGCATTGTTTCTTCTCTGAGGAGAAATACAGTCATTTACAGCCTCGTTTGGATACCTCTGGTATTGAGGGTGGGTGGGAACTTAGGGAGGAAATGAAATTAGCACCAAACAAGCTCAGGTTTATTTATTTAGGGCTTTTTTTTTTAAGATGGTTGTAGTGCTTATTTTCACGTATTTGAATAAGCAATTTTAATTAACTTGAAATTTGAAAAAGAGCTGTCAGGAGCAAGACAGTGTAGTTTAATACCCACTATTGACCCCCTTTATTGGAAAAGAGAAGAGCTGTCAGCCTGGATGAGGGCTGTGCTTTATTCTGGGCTTCACTTCCGTTTTCACTTGGCTTCCCTTCTGTGTCAGATGAAGAAGAGGATGAAGAAGAAGTGTACAAGATGGCTGGTGTGATGGCCCAGTGTGGGGGCCTGGAGTGCATGCTTAACAGGCTGGCAGGGATCAAAGATTTCAAGCAGGGACGCCATCTTCTAACGGTGAGTCGGAGGCAGCAAGACGGGAGCAGCCCTCCTCTTCTGGAGGGGCCCCTGCGAACGGCCCGGCCGCTGCCATTAAGCCCTAGGGGGCAGCATGGCGCTGCGGAGCGCTGCACGCCAGGGACCCACCTGGCCGTTGCCCTGGCCCTCCATACCTCAGGCTCCCTCCCCCAGTGCTCTCTTCCCGACCACTCCCCCCCCGAACACCAGTGTGATAGCAAGCCTCTGCTGTGCCTCTCCAGTCACCTGTGGACACCAGTGTCTAATTGTCTGTCCACCCAAAATTGCACTGTGTCAGTTATTCTTATCATTATTTAAGTGGATTTTGTAAGTAACTGTAGTGTTTTGGTAGGATTTTGTTTGGTCATTTATCCAGCTGTCTCGTGAGAAGTAGATGATCTGAAGGCACCATGCATATTGCACTATCATTTTCCACCTCCAGGGCACATGAGAACGTGTATTAACTATTACACCCATGCCTTAGATGCCATACATGGTTGTGAGCTCCCGTGGGTCATGAGCTTTGGGATCTTTTTGGTTACTGTTAGTTCAGGGTCTGAGTTAGTACTGGAGTTTCCCCCGAGGCAACAGAGCTCCATCACCTATTCCGGTAGGAATTGGTGTCACTGCCCTGTCTGAGAGGTGGTAGAGACAGACCCAGCCCACAGGAGCTACTGCTGGGAACCCTGCCGTTTAAATGCCAGCCCGATAGGCGACCCCAGCCACTGTATCGTATCTCCCTCCAGAAACTTCACCTTCCTGTGTCCTTCAGGAGGAGTGTCTGCTGACGGTGACACGGCCCCTCCGCCCTTCTTAGGATATTTCTCTCCCGCTTGTCCCCACCCCTTCACTGTCCGGTGGCCTCATGGACTTCGGCTTCTCTTGTCAGGTACTGCTGAAATTGTTCAGTTACTGCGTGAAGGTGAAAGTCAACCGGCAACAGCTGGTCAAGCTGGAGATGAACACTCTGAACGTCATGCTGGGGACTCTCAACCTGGTAAGGAGTGTGGGCTGCAAGAGCTGAGGAGTGTGCAGGGCTGGGGGAAGGCAGCTCACCTCTGCCCTCAGATGAAGCGGGTTTGTGACCTTTGCAAACCTCTCATCTGTCTGACTGATGGGCACAGAGGCTTGAATTATGCAAGCTGCCCCTTATCCCCCTGCTGGCTCACCCCTGCTGCTGCCACAGCACACGGGAGCATCCTTGTTTCTTTCCTGAACTCAGAAGCAGGAGGCAGTCCCTGCAGCAGTCCTGACTGCACCCCAGTGGGAAATGGGTGCCACTCACCTCTGGGCGACCAGAAACAGATCACACACACACACACACTCACGGCGACCAGAGAGAGGCCAAAATGTTTCCACTGTCCTCAAAAACCCACACGCTGTCTCTCTCTCCACGCATGCCCATGCACGCGCACCACACACACACACAGCAACACATGCACACACACACGCGTAGACACACACACATGCAGCAACACACCCAAACACAACGCACACACCCACACACACACGCAGACACACGCAGCGACACACACGTGCGTGCTGTGTGTGCAGATTGCTGGGAACACGAGGTCGTGAGGGCGCCCTTGAGGAGGAGGCCGCGTTAGCAGTGTGTGGGCGCGGCCGCCGCCTCCGTGTGACTGGCCCCTCCTGCAGGCACTGGTGGCCGAACAGGAGAGCAAGGACAGCGGTGGTGCCGCAGTGGCCGAGCAGGTGCTGAGCATCATGGAGATCATCCTGGACGAGTCCAACGCTGAGCCCCTGAGCGAGGACAAGGTGGGTGGGGCCAGCCTGTGCATCCACAGGCACTGTCTTGTCGCCAGCCACTGACTTACTTGGGTCTAGCTGTGTCAGCCAGGAATGATCGAACCTTCTCAGCTGGTAGGAATGGCAACCATTCCTGATGGTGATGTCATTGCATCAAAGCCTGAAATCCACAAATTCAGAGGAAACAAAGCGGCTGGTCCAGCTCACAGACGGGGGCCTTAGTGCAGCCCCTCATTTCACAGCTGAGGATGCTCCAAGCCTAGAGGAATGAAGCGAGCCGTTTGGTATCATATAGTTGGTATCTTACTGTATAGTTAGACGCCTAGAACTCAGGTCTCCAGCTCCCAGTTCAGTTTCTCTCCACTTGGTGCCCCTGTGTATTCCTGTGGTCTTGTTGGTGCTGATTTTTGGCTAGAGATATGACCAAATGAATACCAGGGAGCCTACACTGTCTTGGGGAAGGGAAAGCCTGTGTGGTATTTTGACCACCTGTATGGGTATATTTGACCACTAAGAATAGAACCAGCGCCGAAACTTAGAAACTGATTTTTGAGGTGGAGCTCCCACTGCTGATTGTCCCCAGGAAGTGCTGAGACCCTGCTCTTCTGAGGCTACTTCTGGTGGCTCTGATGGAAGTGGATAACCTTTCAGGGCCAGTTGTTGGCTGCAGCCAAAGTCCCGGCCGTATTAGCAGGACTTCCATCCTTTCTTCTTGTAGGGCAACCTCCTCCTGACGGGTGACAAAGACCAGCTCGTGATGCTCTTGGACCAGATCAACAGCACCTTTGTCCGCTCCAACCCTAGTGTGCTCCAGGGCCTGCTGCGCATCATCCCATACCTTTCCTTCGGGGAGGTGGAGAAAATGCAGATCTTGGTGGAGCGGTTCAAACCCTACTGCAGCTTTGATAAGTATGTGGCTTAGATTCAGACAGCTAACTGAGAGTCGCCGTGAAAGCCCTGAACCAGTTCTGGGAGACTAAGGAAGAATCACCTGAGTTTCTATTAGATTTTTGTGTACCAGTCTGGCCTTTTAGGGGATTGGTCTAACTGGGGAGGCAGAAAGTGAAAATATATTGTGTTAAAGCAGCAGTTGGTGAGGCAGAGAAGGCGAGCTGGTTGGAGGGACTCAGGTGTGCAAAAGCAGAAAATGCGAGAGAAGGTTGGGAATTTGGGGAACGTGGCAGAGAAGAGGGACTATGGCAGGAGGCAGGTGGGAAGGGTCTTCTGTTAGGCTCAGGAGTCGGTACTCTAGGACTTTGAGGCTTGTGAGCCAGGAGAATGACACGATCAGCTCTTGTTGCTCCTTTCACACTCTCAGGGTCTTTGCTCTTTCGTCCAGGTATGATGAAGATCACAGTGGCGATGATAAGGTCTTCCTGGACTGCTTCTGTAAAATTGCAGCTGGCATCAAGAACAACAGCAACGGGCATCAGCTGAAGGATCTGATTCTGCAGAAGGGAATCACCCAGAGTGCCCTGGACTACATGAAGAAGCACATCCCCAGCGCCAAGAAGTAAGCAGCGCCGCCCTCCTTCCCGCTTCCTGCTTCCTTCTCTTCTTCATCGTCTGGGCATCCCTCAGCCTTCCTTGGGGTCGCCCTCCCCTCTGGAAACTGTCCAGGCGACCATGCAGCCCTTGGGGCTGTGGGAAAGGGTGGCAGTTTGTTGGCTTCTGTTTCAAGCACTCATTTCTCTTTTAAAGACTTACTTGTTTGGCTGTGCTGGGATTAGCTGCAGTGCGCAAGATCTTTAGTTGCTGCATGTGGGATGTAGTTCCCTGACCAGGGGTCGAACCTGGGCCCCCTGCTTGGGGAGCTCAGAGTCTTAGCCAGTGGCCCATCAGGGAAGTCCCTCAGGTCCTCCTTCTCCCTGGTTTCTCAGCTGAGCTGGGTGGTCCGCTGTGACTCTACGGTGCGCTGGAAGGTGCGGTAGCGTCTAAACAAGCCAGGACCACCGGCCGGTTTCTAGGTGGCCTTTGCCTCTCTGGCCTGCTCATAAGCCTCTCTTTGCTTTGCAGTCTGGATGCTGACATCTGGAAAAAGTTTTTGTCTCGCCCAGCCCTGCCGTTCATCTTGAGGCTTCTTCGGGGGCTAGCCATCCAGCACCCTGCCACCCAGGTGAGTGACCAGCATGCACGGGGGCCTTTCTCTGGAGCAGGACACGTCATGTGAGGGAACCACACCCTCTCTGCTCTTCTCCCACGACTGAGTGAAGGTGACCACCTCAATTAGCCTTGAGCTGGAAACTGCCCTAGTGTATAAGAGTCCCAGAGTAGACGGACTCTCAGAAGTCACCTGGTTCATCTCTCGGTGTGCAGAGAGGATTAAGTTACACTTGTGTTTTCCTCATTCAGTTCATTCTTATGTGGGGCTTTGTTACCTCACGGCTCAGCTGAGCAGCATCTGTGAGGATGTGGCTGGCCAGGGAGGTGAAAGCTGCCTTCTGGCCACAGTCCCTGGGACATTTGTAACACCATCACCGCCAGCTTCTGCTCTGTGCAGGCAGCTGAAAACCCGGTTTGCAGGGGGGCCCACCCTGTGCGCCGTGTTGCTCATTCCTGATAGTCACTGGGTCGAGATATCTGTTACCCTCACGAATAGTAATTGACCCAGACAGGTGGCCAGTCTGGATTACTTTGTTTTAATTAACCTATTATTTTGAGATAACTAGATTCAGATGCAGTTGTTGAGAAATGTTACAGAGACGTCGTGTGTCGCCTTCACTTAGCTTCTCTCAGTACTGCATCTTGCAAAACTGTAGTAAATCATCATAGCCCGGGCGTCGGCACCCAAGCCGTCAAGCTTCAGGACCGCTCCATCACCACAGGGCTCCCTCCTGTGGTCCCTCACAGCCGCATCCGCCTCTCCGGGCAGCTGCTGACCTGGCCTCCATCTCCCTAGATCTGGCCTGTCTAGGATGCTGAGCACAAAGTGGAATTAAGTGGCGTGTGACTTTGGCCTTTCTCACTCAGCGTACTGTCTGGCGTCCACCCTGACTGCCGTGGGTGCCAGTGGTTTGTTGCTTCTCGTTGCTGAGTAGTCCCCGGTGGGGATGCCCTGTAGCCTGTTTAACCGTCACCAGCTAAAGGGCATCTGGGTCGTTGATTGTGAATCGAGTGGACTAACTTCACGTGCAGGATTCTGTGTGAACACGTGCTCATTTCTCTGGGTCGAGTGCCCAAGACTGCGGTTGCAGTGGCTTGTGTAGTGGTCGCGTTACTTTGTTTTACAAGAAGCTGCCAGGCTGCTGTCTGGAGGGGCTGCGCTGCTCCACCCTCCCCTCGGCAGAATCTGAGCGACCCTGCCTTATCCATCCTCGCCCGCATTTGGGGGTGCCAGCGTTCTTCGTTTCAGCCGTGCCGATAGATGGAGGGTGGTCTCGTGGTTTAATCTGTGTTTCTCTGGCGGCTGATGACGCTCGTTGCGCATCTTTGCGTATCCCTCCTCTGTCTTCAGCGACAAGCGTTTCTGTATTTCTTGCCCTATTTCTAGTAGTAGCATGTTTTTGACGTTGGGTTTTGAGAGTCCTCAGGGCTGCCTTTTTTGTTGTTGTTTCCACATTCTCATTTAGTGATGTTTTCTGAAAACTCATTCTAAAAATGTGTTTAGCTGGCCACAATAAAGATCTTCCATATGTCTCGCTCAAATAGCTGTTGTTTTCAACTTTTTTTCAGTTCAGTAGTAATAGTCATAATCAGTGCATCTTTATGGGTAATTCTTCCTGCATAATGGTTTTCACTATTTTCCCCCCGTCTTTGTAGCATCGTTATTTTGAATGTGGATAAATCAAGGGACAGAATTGTAATTTGACCAGTGGCAACACATTGACTTGAAAACTCTGGTCAGTGGGTTCCAGGCTTATTCTTAGTTACTAATTGGGTTCTTTTTTAAAATAAGGCTTCATCTAGGTAGATGCTTGGCATTCCTGCTCCCGACCACTCACTCACTCACCACGAGTGTGTGTAGTGCCCGTCACGCACCTGAGCTGTGCTAGGCTGAAGCAACGCTGGCGAGTGAAACAGTCCCTGTGTGAGTCCTCCAGAGCTCGCTCTCTGGTGGAAGATAGGGCTCAGGACATGGGGTATCAGAGCACGGGGTACATATGCAGTGTGGAAGGGGTCAAAGGAAAGGGGATTTCTAAGAGGAGAATATGGTGCCTGCAAAGGCTCAGAGGTGAGAGAGCTATAAACGTTCGAGGAACTGAGAGCAGTTCCAGTTGGGGGAGGCCTGGCAAGAGTTGGTGCTGGAGACATCAGTGCGGGTCCACATCACGTTCCCCAAGGAGAGCAGTGTGTGGTGTCTCCCAAGGGTGGTGCCCCTGGCTATTCCCTGGAGGATGAATTGCGGGACGGTGACATGGGAGGCGGGAAGGACAGTTTATTAGAATCTGGGTGAGAGCCCCTGGTGGCTGAACTCCAGTTAGTGAGGTGGACAGTGAATGGATTCCACAGAGATCTCGGGGGTGGAGTAAACGGGGTTTGGAGATTTAGTGCTCATGGGCAGTGAAGAAGCTGGGTGAATCAAGAACTCTGCTCAGTGTCTGGACTGAGCGACAGGAGGTGCCACTGAAAGAGATGAGAACTCGGGGGTTTGGAAGTGAGTGAAGGGAGGCAGTCCGTGATACTCGATTATTAGTGTGTGGTCTGTCCTCCTGACCAGAGTGTGAGCTTCGGGCGGGCAGGGGCATCACGTGCATGGGTGTGCATGCACACTTGGACAGTAAGCACCCCGCATGCACCGTTCAGTCGGCCGTTCAGCTCTGAGTTCAGCGTTCAGAGTTGTTGAGACGTGAGCTACCGTGTCGTTGTGCTGAAGAACAAAGTGGACACGTACGTACCTGCTGTGAAGCTCGATTGATGAGCTAGTGACTCAAGTTGATTGCTGAACTTTAAGGTCACAGGTTGACTTAGATTTCGATGGAGTGTCGGCTCTGTAGTGATTGGTGACCTGGGATGTGGCAAGGCCTCACAGCCGGCAGACCCATCTGCCCTCAGCGGGGCGATGCGCTCACACCCCTGCAGGTGGTGGGCTGCTGTCATGCAGCAGCTGCCAGCATTTTTAAGCACGGGGTCTTCTGGTTTGTATTCGTTTCTTTCTAAGCTCTTTCTGTTTCCTACTCCCACGTGTGCTTGTGAGTCTGGAATACTCCAGTTGAGAAAACGCCCATGCTCCTGGGCTTGGAGGGCCTGGGGGCCCCAGATGCAGCACGCAGCACAGCCCCTGTCGGTGTCGGGGGCCAGCCCTCCTCGGTGCGGTCACTGAGTTCACCACTGAGGCCTTATCAGGCGCCGCTTCTCTGGAGCGTCTGACCTGAGCCCCGTTCACGTTCACTGTGCTGGGTGCTCTACCTGATTCAGTCATCACAGCGACCCTGGCCTGCCCCCGTTTTATAGCCGGGGGTATTGAGGACTGCAGAGCGTGGTGACTACTCGGGTCAGTGGCAGAGTCTAACCTCCATTTGTCCAAATCTCTCGAAGTGTAAAATCAAAGGATCCGATCAAAACCAAGCAGATGACGTGAGACTGTGCACATTGTTTTTGTTTTCTTCCAACCTGGAAGCTCCTGAGAAGAACACGTGCCCGTGCACTTGGTGGCCTGCAGCTCTCTGGTCCTTTCTTGGCAGGTTCTGATTGGAACTGACTCCATCACAAACCTGCATAAACTGGAGCAGGTGTCCAGCGACGAGGGCATTGGGACCCTGGCTGAGAACCTGCTGGAGGCGCTGCGGGAGCACCCCGACGTGAACAAGAAGATCGATGCAGCCCGCAGGGAGACCCGGGCCGAGAAGAAGCGCATGGCCATGGCCATGCGGCAGAAAGCGCTGGGCACGCTGGGCATGACGGTACCACCTGCCCGGGGCCCCTGCCTGTTGACAGGGGGGTTTAGGAGCTGGGGTCGGGCATGTGAAGATGCAGGCTGGGAGGTGGGTGGGGGGTGGGGTGTGAGGCGCCGTGCCCGACGCTTTGCTTAGAGATGTGACTGTCACTGCTCTGCTCTGAGCTGCAGAGGTCAGACGGCTCAGATTTACAGAGACTTTAGAAATGGTGATGGCTCTTGTAAGATTTTGTTTAAGCCCCTCATGTGTGTCTGTGAGGTTGACATTACACCCATTGTTCAGATGAACTAGTTGGGGCTGAGAGGTGCAGTAAGCAGGCCAGGGCACATAGCTAATACGTGGCTGGCAGGCATTTGAACCCAGGTCTGTGTGTCACAGGGGGCTCTGGGCTCTCTTCACTGCCCCACCTTGGAAGAGGCCGCAATCCTGTGAGACCGAACTCTGTGTCAGCAGATTTAAAACTCTCATGGGAACAGTAAATGAATCGTGTGCTGCAGCCCTCAGCAGCCGAGGCCTGGGCTTGCTGGCACAAGGAGGGGGACCTTACTGGTGGCAGGTGGCCACTGGCCGGGGTTCCAGCCAGATGGTTTCCTCTGCTTCAGTGGTTCCTGTAGGGAGAGAAGAGCAGGCGGATCTGGGTCTGCACCCTCATTAGAAGCCAACTGAAGAGGTTTCCTTTCAGCGCAACCGTCCTTTCCCCATATGTAGAGGGTCAGCGTGTGCCTGCGTGTCCTGGGCCCGCGGGGAGGGTGGGTAGCAGCCCCATCTGACCCGACCCCCGGGCCCCCCTTGCAGACCAACGAGAAGGGCCAGGTGGTGACGAAGACGGCACTGCTGAAGCAGATGGAGGAGCTGATCGAGGAGCCGGGCCTCACGTGCTGCATCTGCAGGGAGGGCTACAAGTTCCAGGTGCGCTGCCGGGCCCGCCGGGGCTCACGCCCGGGGCCAGCCGTCCTCTTCAGAGGCGGAAGGGGCTCACGCCCGGGGCCAGCCGTCCTCTTCAGAGGCGGAAGGGGCTCACGCCCGGGGCCAGCCGTCCTCTTCAGAGGCGGAAGGGGCTCACGCCCGGGGCCAGCCGTCCTCTTCAGAGGCGGAAGGGGCTCACGCCCGGGGCCAGCCGTCCTCTTCAGAGGCGGAAGGGGCTCACGCCCGGGGCCAGCCGTCCTCTTCAGAGGCGGAAGGGGCTCACGCCCGGGGCCAGCCGTCCTCTTCAGAGGCGGAAGGGGCTCACGCCCGGGGCCAGCCGTCCTCTTCAGAGGCGGAAGGGGCTCACGCCCGGGGCCAGCCGTCCTCTTCAGAGGCGACAGGCAGGCTGACCTGAACAGGCGCAGCAGCAGCAACTGCCGCTCACGGAGTCAGGCCCTGTGCCCACAGCCTTTATGTCAGCTGAGTAACTTTATCTTTAAACGTGTAATGAAGAGCCCTCATCTGTGGATGAGAAAACAGTACCCGTAGCAAAGGCAGAGTTCTAGGCCAGTTCAGAGCCGGGGCTGTTAAAAGACACCATGCTGCCCCCGTTCAGGTAACCTGGCGAGAAGGGCAGGACCTCAGCTTTTTCGGCGCCACCGGACTCGCTTTACCACCTGGGAGCAGAGCAGCAGGCGGCCAGTTTGCTGCCCTGAGGCCTCAGGCGCCCTTTTCCTCTCCAGCTCGAGTTGACTTCCTCACTCCTCAGCCTGCTGACTGGCAGGCGGCTGGGGCTCAAGGCCTGTAAGTCCCGAGGTGACACAGGCTCCTTGGGGCTTTCTGGTCAGTTTTGAAAAACAAGCGACTTAACAAGAAGGTGCTTTTTTCTTCATTTTCAGATGAATGCAGCAGAAAGAAAAGGACAGTTCAATCTTGGATTCCTGCCCCTCTGTCTGCAACCAAAACCTTATTTTGGTTGCTCCCCACAACCCTCATTTTACCAGGGCTGTGCCCCGCCAAGTGCTAAACCAAGTGGCTGCAGGGCTCACTGTCCCGTACTCGTGAACATAGCCCCTCGTAGGCATACAGCCCCCAGGGTTCCCTCTGCTCTGCTTCCCGTCCTCCCAGAGCCTGCCGTGGCACTGCTCCTCACCTGTCCTCCTCTTCCCTCGTCTTTGCAGCCCACCAAGGTCCTGGGCATCTACACCTTCACCAAGCGGGTGGCCCTGGAAGAGATGGAGAGCAAGCCCCGGAAGCAGCAGGGCTACAGCACGGTGTCTCACTTCAACATCGTGCATTATGACTGCCACCTGGCGGCCGTCAGGTGGGCCTGCTTCCTGCAGCGTGGCCCCCACAGGCCTCCCCCGGCGTGTACTTCTTTCCCAGACCTGGGGGGCGGCACGGAGCAGGCAGCTTGCGGGAGGCCCTGGCCTGGGAGGGGTTGGGGATGCCAGCCCTGAAGTTTTAATTGTGTTCCTTAGGTTTTGGGAAGTAGGGTGTCCTGCCTTCAGCCATGTAGGTCCCAGAACCATTCCTGGGAAAATGCACTTGACTTCTGGCCCAGGGTTGGTGAGAGCAGCCTTGCCTACTGGAGGCTGTGGGGCCGGCGTTTACCATCTCGTAGTTAGAAGCGGCTGCTCCTCTGTAGAGTCAGTAGTCACTTGTCCCTGCCCTCCTCCCAATCCAGGCTGGCTCGAGGCCGGGAAGAGTGGGAAAGCGCGGCCCTACAGAACGCCAACACCAAGTGCAACGGGCTCCTTCCGGTCTGGGGGCCCCACGTCCCCGAGTCAGCTTTTGCCACCTGCCTGGCGAGGTGAGCGTGGGGCGTGGGGCGTGGTGGAAAAGAGGAGGTCGGACCTCCCTGGTGGCCCAGTGCTTAGGGCCTGTGCTTTCACTGCAAGGGCACAGGTTCAGTCCCTGGCTGGGGTACACAGATCCCCCACGCTGTGTGGTGTGGGCAAAGAAAGGTGGAGGGGGGTTCCCAGGAGGCGGAGGAAGATCAGCCATCAGCTCAGCCCCCTCATCGGAGACCCACGTCCATCCTCACTTGCTCACAGGAGCAGCCTGGAGCAGGAGTGAGTCTGCTGAGAGAAGCCTGCACCCTCAGCACTTGGGCCCCGGGAGGAATCTCTGGTTTTCTGCTGCCTGCCCTTCTTTCCTGATCTTAGGACTCAAGACACAGGACCCCTGACTTGATCCTCGAGGCCAGAATTTCCCAGAGTTGACTTCCGTTCCTCTGAGGTTTAAATAATGAAAATAGCTTAACGGCTCGGGGAACATTGGTCTCCTTTCAAAGCTGCCCTTGTCCTAAAATCCAAAGTGGAGCAGTGGAGCCCTCTTTGAGGTCCTCATCCCCTACCGATGCCTAGGACAATGGTGCGTGTCCTGAGTCCTGCTGTTGAGCTCAGGGATCTGGTCCTTGGCAGGGATGACGATGCAGGTCACACTAGACCACGTTGAGCTTTTCACCGTGTGTCAGAAACGAGGTCCAGGGTGAATCGGGCAGAGCCCATGGAGATGGCGACGCATATTGATGTAGAAAAGCCTTTTTTCTTTTTTATGGAGGTTGAATGGATGATTCTCATGGATAGATCACCTTGGCAGAGTGGATAAGTCCTACTTTTCTTCTTCCGAAATGTAGTTCCAGTTGTCACAATACGTTCTATGACGTTAGTCTATCAAGGAGTGGGTCCCCAGACCAGTGCGTTCTCATCAGAGCTCGCAGAACATCTCATTTAGCGAGAGCAGAAATGAGAGGGTGCCGTGCTCGTCCCCAGCCCTGCCCCGTCCTCTCCTCTCCCTGTCGCTGCCTGTCTGTGGGTGTAACCTTCGCACCCATCTGGCCGGCGGGGGCCCTGCCTTCCCAGCGGGTCTTCGCCGTGAAGCTGGCTTCCACTTCGCCATCTGTCCCCTTCTCCCAGGCACAACACTTACCTCCAGGAGTGCACGGGCCAGCGGGAGCCCACGTACCAGCTCAACATCCACGACATCAAGCTGCTCTTCCTGCGCTTCGCCATGGAGCAGTCCTTCAGCGCGGACACGGGCGGGGGCGGCCGGGAGAGCAACATCCACCTGATCCCGTACATCGTGCACACCGTGCTCTACGTGCTGAACACGTGCGTACCCGCCCGGGCCCCACGCGCCGCAGTCTGTCCCAGAGCGAGCGCTGGACCCCGGGCGGCATTTACTGAAGTAGGGACGTTTGCCTTTTTGGAGTCACTCAGGATGAAGCGGTAGACGCTTCCTTTTCCAGAGCAGTCTCATCTCCCTCCGAGGGCTGCATCCTAGGACTGACCTTGGGCCAGAGCGGGAGCAGGGAGCGGGAGAGGCCAAACCATCGAAGCTTCTGCTTCAGCATAGCCCCAGCTTGCAAGACTGTTCCCTCGGGTCAGGGCCAAAACAGACCGGCTGTTCCCGGTGAGGTGTCATGGCTGGAGGGCGCGGCAGGACCGAGGGCCTGGTATCCGTAAGTGCAGACTGGACTTGCTGTCCCCGCTTCCTCTCCAGTGAGTGAGGCTCTGGCGGCTGTGAGGGGGAGGGCGGCTGAGGAGGAAGATGGCGTCCCTGAGAGGGCAGAGAGTAGTCAGTCGTTCTGCCTCGCTTTAAAAAGCCAGCTGAAAGATGGATAGTGCTTAGCTCCTTGATTTGATTGAAATGGTTTTACGCCTTCTAGTGAGAGTCTCCCGTCCGTGGGGCAGGTGCCGACAGGTGGAGAGGCTGAGTCCAGCCCACCCGAGGCTGTTGCACTCAGTTCAGGCAACAGAGCGATCATTCTCTTACCCTTCCTGGTCTTCAGCAGAGTGATTTTCTCCTTCCCTCCCGTTTCCCCATGAGGTAGAAGGCCGCTCTGGAGATGGCAGTCTTCATTGTTAGAGAGGCGCTGGCGGGTCTCCACCCATCATGACCTCACCCGCTCAGCTGTTTAGACCAAGGAAACAGCCTGCGTTGTTGACAGCCTGAGCATTCCCATCGCCCTCGAGGTGCCTCAGGCCCGAGCAGCGCTCCCCGCCCCGGCCGTGGACCTCTAAGGGGCCCTTGTGTCTTCTTGGCAGCCGTGAGGTGGCAGGGGCTGCCCTGTTCTCTGGGAAGCGAAGCGGGCCTGGAGAGGCCGTGTGCTTTGCCTGGTGGAACAGAGCCCACGGCCTCAGGCGTCTCTGCGTCTCCCACGCCAGACGTGCATAACTCAGCTCTGGCCCCTTAGCTGGGGCGGCATGGCCTCCCGTTGTCTCGGTCCCCGAGGGCCCCGCCTCCTTCCTTCAGCGGCTCACGGCGTGTGAGCTTGGTCACGGGGGCTGGTTGAGCAGGGCTCACGGCCTTTGTATGTGAGGGCGAGTGTGTCACACGCACCGTGGGCCAGCGGAGTTGAGTGCATCCTGCGATGGCACGAAGCTTCTGGTTCCTGATTCTGAGTCTGGCGGCCCCTCCTGCCCCACTGCATCCCACCTGTGGAGCAGGAGAGGGCGTACTGTCCCTGTGCCCCCCCCCCCCCCCCAGCAGTGTCCGCAGCGCCATCCGCGGGCCTGGTGGCCTGGCGTGCGTGCCCACTTGTGTTGCGTTTTTACTTCCCTCCAGAGAATTAGGCCAGGGCGGCAAGCACTCTGGGTCTGAGAGCGCCATCCCGGTCTTAAGGGGAGAGTGGCCTCCCAGGGCCCACCCAAGGGCTTGCGGAAGCTTCCTGGCCAAGAGAGTGGGGATCCACGCTGGGGAGGCCGGGCCAGGCAGCCTGGTCGGAGCCCGGTCCCTCCCTTAACACGAGGTGGTAGCTGTCCCCCTGGGTTGCTGCGAGGATCGAACGCGATAACCTTAGCACACACCAGGCGGTGAAGTATGGTCACCGTTGTTACTGCAGTTCAGACGGGCGCGAGAACAAGAGGTAGGGCTCGCTGGAAGAATCTAGTCTAATGAAGGAGACAGGACAGGAGAGCCTTAAGAGAGCGAACCAGAAAGGCCTAGGAGAGACACCGGGGGCAAATGCCGTGTGGACAGTTAGCGTACTGAGACTCGTGGGGTTGGGGGCTGTGGTCCATGGGCTCAGTCAGAGACTCCAAACCAGTGACTTGAATCACATCACCTCATCCCCCAGGCCTTCAGATACCCTGATAAAGCGGTGCTGGCTGTCACGTTCCAGGGTCATTAGAACACTGAGATGGTGGAGGGTTTGTGAAAGTGCTGGTCACGTGCATATTGGAGTTGTGTGGAGCTGGACTGGGGGTGGGCAAGGAGGATACTGCCAAGCAGGACTTGGGGGGCGGGCTGCTCCGCTTGGAGAGGGGCGGGAGGGGCCGCCCGTTCAGGAAGCTTCCCAGCGGGAAGCCGAGCACACCCTCACCCCTCTTGCGGCTCGGGCCTGTGTCTGCCCTGCTCTCAGGGTGACCCCTTTCTTCCAGAACCCGAGCAACATCCCGAGAGGAGAAGAACCTCCAGGGCTTTCTGGAGCAGCCCAAGGAGAAGTGGGTGGAGAGTGCCTTCGAAGTGGACGGGCCCCACTATTTCACGGTCCTGGCCCTGCACGTCCTGCCCCCGGAGAAGTGGCGAGCCGTCCGTGTGGAGATCCTGCGGAGGCTGCTGGTGACCTCCCAGGCTCGGGCAGTCTCTCCAGGTGGAGCCACCAGGTTGGTACTTGCTTCGGGAAGCATCTGCTTGGGAGGTTGTTGCCTGGGCTCTGAAACCCACTCTGCAGGACTGGCTGAATGTCGGGTGCTGAGAGGAGGCCGCTCGTCAGCCTTTGGTTGACCCTCACCCCGCTCAGACTGTCTCACCGAGAGTCTCGGCCTGATGGCGGACAGATGCCGGCTGCCTCTGGGGCAGGTGTTCAGCCTCTAGAAGTGGAGCTGGGCTCACCTCTGGGAAATACCTCAGGGAGGAAGCCACCCAGGCACCGTGTGAAGCCTCTCAGGAGAAGAATTCGGGCCGGCAGGTGGCTGGGACAGGCAGTCCGGTTTTCCGAATCTTGCTAGTCCCGGCTTAAACTAGCCAAGCCTCAGGGCTGTGCTCGGGAGCTTCTTTTCTGACACTGAGTGTGGCATCTCTCTCCTTGCTCACGTTCCTCTCCCGTCTGCCCCGCGTTCCGTGAGCCTGTCCTCTGTCTCTGCTGTTGGACACCTCCCGAAGAAGGGGGGCATTTCAGGAAGGAAGCGGTCTTCATTTTCATGACCCTGTGTTGTGATTTGGGTCATCAGGGAGGTGTCTTGAGGGAAACAGCTGCAAATGATAACATGGACTGTTGGGCCTGCATGGATTGCCGCACTCCAGGTGGGGCCCGTCACGCGGCTCTCGGCCTGGGGTGGCCCCAGCCATCTGCATTCTCAGGCTGCAGAGTAGGGTGTGGGTTGGTGGCTTGCTTCTGCCCCTTGAGGGAAACCTGCTTCGCTGTGGGGAGTGCCTAGGGTTCAAGGGGACATTTCCAACAGGGGCACAGAGGAGGAGCTTTAGGCCCCAGTGGTGACAAGCCAAGTGGAAACACCCGTGGGCCTGCATTTCGCACCTGGTGTCTCCACTCCGTCAGCTCGTTTATCACGCCGGTAGTTGTGGGCACCTCCTGGCCCAGAGAGCAGGTTGGAGCTCTGCTGGTGGATCCCCCTGCCCCCATTCCAGACCAAGCACTTCCCAGGGTTTCCCAAGAGCCTGAAGCATTATTAGTTAGCTTGTTTTATTGTTGTCGAAGGATAGCTCAGGAATCAGCCCGTAGCTCACTCCTAGGAATCAGAAAGTTAGACATGGGAGGTACTGAGTTGTGGATGAGCAGAGTTGGCCTGCGTCCACAGCGCAGAGCGGCTGCTCACTGGGCGCAGGGCCTCGGTGACAGGTGTGAAACCCGTGCCCACAGGAGCTGTGCGGCGTTCACTTAGGAGACTGGAATTCATTACTGTCCCGGGCAGTTCAGGAAAAGCCGATCTGGTCACAGCTTAATTAGGAGATCCAGCGTGAGCTGGCCCGTGAGCTGCCGTTTTCTCTGCAGCAATTTGGTCACCTTCACTGATGAGCCTTAAGTAATTAAGTCAGGCAGGGCCACCCTGGATTCCTGCCACCAAAGCATAAGAGCAGCGCAGGCAGGGCGTGGGGGTGTGAGCGGGGCGGCGGGGCAGTGGGACTCCAACGAGGAGGGCGCGCGAGCGGCCCCTGGAGGGCGGGGCGGTGGGGGTGTGAGAGGGACGGCCGGGCAGCGGGACTCCTCCAAGGAGGGCGCGCGAGCGGCCCCTGGAGGGCGGGGCAGTGCTGCCCAGCAGCTTCCTGCTGAGTCTATTGTGCGGGAAGGTGGCAGATACACGGAATCTGGGAATTTGCATAAAGTTGCTTTCTCCTGCGGGTTTCACATTCAGGAAAGAGTCTTCTGCGAGGAACTTGCCAGCATTTAAGCCTGGGACGTTCCTAGACGTCCGTCAGAGCCTCCCTGTTGCCGCCTGCCAGCACGCAGACCTGCAGGGACAGAGCTCCCGCCCTGCCTCCAGGCCCACCCCGCAGCAGGCCTCCCTTTAGACCACGTGTGTGCACGCGCTGTGGGAGGGGAGGAGGCGGGCGCTCTGGAGAGGCTGGGGGCGGCGGGGTACAGGTAGCATGCTTTAGCAAGCGGCGCCGTCCCCGTTGTCCTTTTACTTTGGTTAAGAGCTTAAACGTTTACTGAGTGCAGGTGTGGATGGCTTGTCCTGTGCTCAGTCCCTTCACTCGAGGCCCATACGGACAGCGTGCTTTTAGCCTCTTAAATGAATGACGTCTGTGCTTGTCTTAGAGTCTCGCGGTTATAAACACCTGTGCTGTGCGTGCACACACATTTTAGTACCAAGTCTGGTCCCTTTGGTTGCAAGCTCTGTTTCAAGGGGTAGAATCTCCATGACAAGGGTTTCTCTAGCCTTTCCAGACAACACCTACCCTAGATCTTGGGTCGTAGAGATGGAACCCTGGCACCAGCACTTCACCCCCTGTGTGGAGAGGACTGGCCTTCCTGGCTTTCACGCTGGCTGTGCCTTCTGTAACCATTCCTGAGGCCCAGAGTGTCTGCCAAGAAGGCAGTGGACACTGCTGCCACCAGGACCCCTGGGTATTCCTGGCCGGTCTCTAACCCTGAACTGAATCACTGGATGAGGTGACAGTGATGCAGGTCAGGAGCCCAGGGGTGTGGCGAGCAGTTCCGGGATTATGCGGGGATTTAGGAGGTGTCGGGTGTTTGCAGCTCCCGTCCCAGTCGTCACTGTTGCTCAAAACCAGCTTTCCACCAGCTTCTGTTTTTCAACACGGCACGTGGTTGATAAGTTACTGTGCGTGGCTAGTTGAGGTAAAATTCCCCTGGTGGGAACGTGAGGACCAAAGCAGAGCCTTTGTTTCCTCCTGCACTTACTAGATCCCGTCAAGTTTGAGAGCGTGTGTGGGGCTGAACCCAGGGAAGCGCGGGCTCCGCCTCGTCTCCTGGGGGCAGTAGTAGCCTTTTGGCTGCCGCGCCTGTAGCTTCTCTCCCCCTCTCCCCGACTCGGCAGGGTCACGGCTGAGGTGCCATGCACGGGACATCTGGTCTTGTGGTGAATAAGCCACGGGCCCTAGTGCCTCAGGAGCTCTCGCCCCGGCTGCTTTCCTCTGAGAAGATGGCTGAGGGGGCTGGATTGAGGGGCGTGACTCCCAGGGTCCTTTCCGCTCCCGGAGCACGGGGCTTGACTCTTTTCCAGAAGATGGCTGAGGGGGCTGGATTGAGGGCGCGTGACTCCCAGGGTCCTTCCCGCTCCCAGAGCACGGGGCTTGACTCTTTTCCAGAAGATGGCTGAGGGGGCTGGATTGAGGGGCGTGACTCCCAGGGTCCTTCCCGCTCCCGGAGCACGGGGCTTGACTCTTTTCCAGGCTGACAGACAAGGCGTTGAAGGACTACTCAGCGTACCGCTCTTCCCTTCTCTTTTGGGCCCTCGTTGATCTCATTTACAACATGTTTAAGGTAAGGCGGCCCTGGGAGCGTGGCTGGGCTTGGCAGGCACGTGGACGTCCGTGTGGCAGCTCTGGCCCTGCCTCGGCCTCCGGCTCCACCAGCTCCCCCGGGAGACAGGCTGCGCCCGCCCGCCGTGGGAGGGTTTCCCGTGGCTTAGACCCTGCCGTGAGTGCATTTGTGTCCACGGCCATTCCATCCCTGTGCCCCCGTCTGCTGCTGCTGCGGACCCTCCCCTTCAGGCGGGTGCCGCCGCCCCACCCCCACAGTCACCCTTCAGTGGTCGCTCTCGTACCTTTCTTGGAGCAAGTCCGTGGCCTTGTGTGAGCGTAACTTCTTCCAGCACAGCTTATATTAGCTTGGCCAAAAGGTTTGTTCCGTGAGATGGTGCGGAAAAACCCGAACGCACTTTTGGTCACCCTTAAGATAGGGTTCCTCCTCTCTGCCTGGAGAGAGGGTTTACGGCCGGCTCCTTCCATCATCTGGGAGAAACAGCTCCGTTAAAGCGTGTTGGCGAGCCCCTCTCCTGGGGACGTGCTGGTGTGGAAGGTGTGGGAGGAGAGGGCGTGTGCCTGTCGAGGCGCGTAGCTTCCCAGGACTCGAGCCTGAGCGGGGCTGCGCGAGGGGTGGCCGGAAGCTGTGCTGCTCCGGGAAGCAGGGCACATGCCCCCGGGAGAACGCGGGTGTGACGGGCGGGCGCGCTCCCTCCCTCCTCGGCTGGGGCCCCGGTGACCGCCCGGTCCGTCTCCTGCTGCTTGTAGAAGGTGCCGACCAGCAACACGGAGGGAGGCTGGTCCTGCTCTCTGGCCGAGTACATCCGCCACAACGACATGCCCATCCACGAGGCCGCGGACAAGGCCCTGAAGGCCTTCCAGGAGGAGTTCATGCCGGCGGAGACCTTCTCAGAGTTCCTCGACGCCGCCGGTCAGTGTCAAGGGTTTTCATCTTCACAGACCATAGTGGGGCTGGCCGTTGCTTTCATCTTCGTACGCGGGGAGAAACAGGCGAGAACCAGCCTGTGGGTGACCAGCAGGAGGTCTGGGGGAGCTGTGTGCCTGCCAGCTCACTGGCTAACAAGATGCAGCCGTGACGTGGGGCTCCGTTCAGCCCAGGCACTGTGTCCATCGCGCACGCGTTTCCGCGGTACGCAGGGCAGCCGGTGTGAGGTGGAGCTGTGGTTATCCCCATTTTACAAGGTGGGATAACCGAGGCTTTGATGATTGAACAGGTTCCCAGTGGGAATGCCTGGAAAAATCACTGGAGCCCCTTTGACTTCCGACTGTTACAGCAGTTCACAGAGTTAACATGGAGCTTGCCTGTCTTCCTCCTGCCTCTTGGGGATCCAGACATCGTGTGTCACAGCTGCCCCGGGGAGGTGTGGGCAATACCAGCTCTGCTTCCTGAGATAAATAGGGTCGAAGGAGAGCAGAGAGCATCTCTGCTCATAGGCGCAGGGCAGCACCTCGACCTGCCGTCACACGAGGTGTCCCCAGACAGGTCCTCACCCCCTGCTGGGAAAACTGAAGTCCAGTGTTGACTCTGGAGTACAGGTTCTGTGGGCAACAAACCTGCCATCCTAATTGCGAGCATGAAAATGTGTTTGATTTCATGACGCAGCAGGTGACAGCAGGGGGAGGGCCTTGGGCCGGTGCTGAGGACACCCACCCGGAGTGAAGGCCCCGTGCGGGCTGTGGGCACGGCCGGCCTTTGCATGGTGGGGCTCCCAGAGCCAGAGCGCAGGGCTGTGCCTGCCTCACTCCTGTGAGCTGCTTCCTTTTTTGCCTGGCATTTATAATGGGAATCTTGTCAAGTGTAAGAGAAGGAAAAACATCTCTCCACACTGCCCTGTCTAAGCGCAGGCCTCCGCCGGCATTTGCCAGGCTGTCTTCCGGGAGGGAAACGCTCAAGCATTGGAGGGTGCTCCGTGTGAATTCCTCTCTCTGCCCGCATGAAGTTCCCCGGCCTGGGCCCGCCTTCCGGGTCAGCCGTGTGTTGCAACGGCCCCGGGGCAGCCCTGCTGGACACGCCTCTGTGGGTCTGCTGCCCCCTGAGTCGTCTGGTCATCAGGGCTTGGCACTGCTCACCTCCGTTTCTTTGTTAACTTCACTCGATGCTCTCAGGAGAGTCTTTTCAGCCTAGACACTTTACCTTGGCTGCTCTCTTTGCTTTTCATCAGGAATCAATCCTGAACGAGAGCAGGTAGCCTCGTGTCTGTGTCCTTAGGGCCCAGTGCCATGCCTGTTGTCCAGGGATCTGGGGAGCATCAACAGAATGGCAGTCTGAGCCAGAGGAGGAGGGGGTGGGCACGGGAAGGAGGGGCTTCGCGTCAGCCCCGGGCAGGGAGAGCAAGGCCCGGTCAGGCGGGGCGGGAGCCTCTGCCCCTTCCACTCCGAGCGCAAGCGTTCATAGTCCCCTTTATTGCTTTGTTCAAACTGGTAGAAAATTTCAGAACATCAGACACACCCTCTTGAAACGCAAGGACAGGAGCATCTTCCAAAACCAACAAGAACCGGTGGGAGCCGCTGTCCCTCCGTTAGTGGGGCTGCTGGGAGACACCTCCGGGTTGACAGCCCACGTTGGTCAAACGTGAACCCTGTTTGTGAGGGACAGGCAGGGCTGTGGGGGGCCCGATGCTGTGCCTACCGTGCTTTCCTGAAGTGGCCTTGTCTGACCCCTGGCCCCTGATCTGGCGGTGGAGGGAACGGGGCTCCCCTGGCTCCCTCTGGCACCAGGCCCTAGACCCGGGCTTGGGTCCCACCCCCGAGGGCAGTGGGCTCGGCCTTTCTTGGCCCTCGGTCCCCCTCCGAAGCTGAAGGCCGCAGACACGCTCTCCAGAGGCCCCTCCATCGTGCTCTGCGTCACAGTGGACTTGCAGGCTCCCTGCAGGGTCCAGGGACCCAGCTTTAGCGTCTCCACTCTTGGGAGATCATGAGTGCGGCGCCCCTGACCGGCGAGCGAGAGTTTGCTCGGTGACCGTCTCCCGGCGTCTCTGGGCTCCAGGGAGCAGCCGGTCGGAGCTCGTCGGAGCCCTGTGTGTTCTCCACAAGGACGCGGCCGCCGTGACTCTGGCTGGGCCATGCGTGCCACGGCTAAGCAGCCCCCGCCTGTTTTCCAGGTCTCTTGTCAGAAGTCACGGATGCAGAGAGCTTCCTGAAGGACCTGTTGAACTCAGTGCCCTGAGCCCCACGCGGAGAGCGGTCGACAGAGACGGAAGCTGCCTGCCTGCGCCCTCGGTGTCCCTCCTCCCGCGCCATCCCCTGGGGCGCCACGTCACTGCTCCCCGCTCCCTCCCTCCTCCCGGAGCGGCTTGGGGTCTTAGGCTTCCCGTTGTGTCTCCTGTGTGTGGTGCGCTAGCTCTGAAATTGTCTGTAACCCAAGCTGTCGAAGGACTTGCACATACCTGGGCGCCACGCTGTGTCCTGGCCCACTGAGCCCTGCGTGTGCACATGTTGAGAAATAAACGAGTGACTTCATACCCGTTGGAAGGAAGGTGCTGCTGTGCTCGAGCCCCTCCTCGGTGACACAGGCCGAGTGCGTCTCCTTGCCTGCGTGGCCCTTGCCGGCGTCGGCAGGGAGCTCCGCGTGCGTCACGTTTGCGGCCTCTTCTTGGCTCCAAATGGAGCCTGTCTGTCCTCAGCCAGCAAGTTGGGGCACCTCGTTTGACGGCTGTGATCGTCCCTGAAATAAATGCCTTGGCTTCTCTTTCCGTTGTTTGGGCCTGAAGAGCTGAAGCCCAGAGACACGTGATTTTCTAGTCCCCGGCCGAAGGTGGTCTCTGCACAGTCGGGCGCTGGTCTTTCTGCAGCAGAGGGTGTATGGCATTCGAATTGAGAACCCTTCGGCCACGTCTCTGCAGGGTCGCCATGTTGGGGAGAGGCCTGAGGCAGACTCAGGGTGATGAGGAGCCGCCCTTTATGAGCACCGTCTCTGCCAGGCGTGTGTGTGTGTGTGTGTGTGTGTGTGTGTGTGGCAGACTCAGGGTGATGAGGAGCCGCCCTTTATGAGCACCGTCTCTGCCAGGCGTGTGTGTGTGTGTGTGTGTGTGTGTGTGTGTGTGTGTGTGTGGCTGAGGCAGACTCAGGGTGATGAGGAGCCGCCCTTTATGAGCACCGTCTCTGCCAGGTGTGTGTGTGTGTGTGTGTGTGTGTGTGTGTGTGTGTGTGTGGCAGACTCAGGGTGATGAGGAGCCGCCCTTTATGAGCACCGTCTCTGCCAGGTGTGTGTGTGTGTGTGTGTGTGTGTGTGTGTGTGTGTGTGTGGCAGACTCAGGGTGATGAGGAGCCGCCCTTTATGAGCACCGTCTCTGCCAGGCGTGTGTGTGTGTGTGTGTGTGTGTGTGTGTGTGTGTGTGTGTGTGTGTGTGGCAGACTCAGGGTGATGAGGAGCCGCCCTTTATGAGCACCGTCTCTGCCAGGTGTGTGTGTGTGTGTGTGTGTGTGTGTGTGTGTGTGTGTGTGTGGCCTGAGGCAGACTCAGGGTGATGAGGAGCCGCCCTTTATGAGCACCGTCTCTGCCAGGCGTGTGTGTGTGTGTGTGTGTGTGTGTGCGTGCGCGCGTGTGTGTGTGTGTGTGTGTGCGCGTGCGCGTGTGTGTGTGTGTGTGTGTGTTTATTTCTAGTCTTTTCTAGCAGCCCTGCAGGAGGGCGCTGTGAGCCCACGTCACTCACTTAAAGCTCCCGGCCGGTTGCTGCTGCAGCGGATGCCTGTGCCTCTGAGGCCGTGTCCTGAACCGCTGTGGCAGTTGCCTCCGGGGGCTGGGAGCCCTGCTTCCCCACGTCGGTGGGCAGCAGCGCTCTCTCGGGGCAGCAGCGCTCCCGTGAGCTTCTCCCCAGATCTCAGAGCAAGGCCAGTGTGACCGCGGGCTTGCGGGGAGGGAGGGCTTGCAGTGGCTGCCTCCTTCAGCTCCCTGTGGGCCGCTCTGCCTCCTGCCTCCCCGGGCTCGATGTCCGCTTTGTGTGGCTCCCCGCTCAGGCCAGACCGTTTGGGACAGAAGGCTTACCTAGGCATCTTCAGAGGACTCCCAGAGCCAGGACTTCGGCCCCCGCCCGAGCCCCCGACCACACACCACAGGCAGGCGTGAGTGTCCCCAGGGAGACAAAGGCGATTTGTTGCAAGAGCTGGGCTGGAGGCCCTGGCAGGCGGGCACGAGTGTGTGCTGAGTGCATGGGGGGGCCCAGGGGTGGGAACGGTGTCAGCTTGGCCCTGGGCACCCGCCCCTTCATTCACATCTCAGCTCTGCCCCCTGGAGTCTCCACACTCTCCCCGCCTGAAATGCAGTGTCGGTCTCCACGGGGTAGGCTGGTTGCCCGGTTCACGTCAGCTTACTTGCTGCCCTGTAGTAAGGAAATGCCTGTCCTTGTCACTGATGAACTCATCTGCAGTCTGTGGAACTTTGGCTTTAACAGACTCCGCGTCTCAGGTGGGGTCCACATACGTCGGGCTTTGGAGGTGGATGACGGGCCTTGGTCACTTGAGAACACTCGCTTCTCACCCCAAGCACAGCGATTTCGTTCCCTCTGGCAGGTCCATCGTCTCCTGCTCCCTGGTCTGTCCCGAGAGGCCTCCCGGGTCCACACTGCTATGCGGAGCTGCTCTTACGTAACCTCCTAGCAGGGAGTGAGCTGGAGCAGCCACATCTGGGCCAGCACGCCCCCGGGAGCGCGGGGGAGGGTGCGGGGTGAACAGACAGACTGGACCTGTACGCCGGGCACCATCGGAGGCTGAGCCGTGCACCTGGCCATGCCTCAGGGCCACAGGCTGACAGAGCACCTTCAGGAGCTCAGCCATGGCTTGGTTCCTTGGGCCGGCAGAGCCGGGGTCCCCAGAGCTCTTGAGGAGATGTTCGTTTCTTTTTCTCTGCCTTTTATTTTTTCACTTCTTGCAAAGGCCTCAGAACCTTGGCCCAGGCCATCAGTTGGCATCGAGCCCCTTGTTTGATGGTCACAGCTTTTCCTGGTTTCTTCCCAGGGTGCTTTCCAGCGGCCGCCTCAGTCACGGATGGCTGGCTGGCACGGAGGCCGTCCTGGTCTGTGACGGGTCCCAGGTGGGGCCCCTGGCGGAGCTTGGGCCGGGGTGGAGACTGGCCGAGGGTGAGACCTCGGCTCCCCCAGCCTGCGTCTCTCAAGGGCAGCGAAGGACGTGAGGTACCGGAGGAGCTGGTCCCCTCCCGTCCTGAGCCGTTTTCTGGGCTGACTGCTTCGTGGGTCCTTGTCTTTCTCAACAGGAGACCCCAGTGAGGGGGTCAGAGGACCCCAGGCTGGCCCTGCCTGATGGCTGCAGTGTTTAAGGCACTGGAGTCCACCTTCAGCAATAAAGCCTGAGACGGGGTGTCAGCCCCTTCTTCTAGAGCGAACGGCTAAGGCCTCGGGGCTCCTCAGCCGGGTTGCGTCTTTCCTGGCCCCCGGCCTTCCGAGTTCAGTGCTCTGCTCTGTGGGGGGCCGTATGGGGGTCAGGTGCCCCCTGCCACGAGGCCCCTCTGTCTGCCCCCACCCTCGGTTCCATTGGCCGAGACGCCGGGACTCTTCCCATTGGCGTTCCTGCGTCAGCCTCACGGGTTGGGGCAGGCAATCCACTTCTTCCCGCTCCCAGGTGAGGAGACGGCCAGGAAGTGGTCTGCCTGCTGGGAATCGGGGCAGGCGGGGGTGGGACTCCAAGCCCGTGTCTGCCTCGCTTGCCCATGTGCCCTCCGGTCTGGACTGTCCCCTTGGTGCGGGGTGCCGTGCAGGATGCTGAGGGCCCAGGGCCATGCCGACCGTCCGAGCGGTGGAGCTGAGACCCCCGTGAGCACGGGGGCGGTGGACACGGGGCGGCGGGTCAGTGCAGCTCCCCGCTGACCCGCCGAGTTGTCACAGCTGTCCTGCTGGTCTTGCAGCGAACCCCGGTGGAGCCTGGCCCCGGGTGCGTCCTGCTGCTTTGGCCGGGCGGGCCCGGGGGGACTGGGGCCAGCCAGAAAGGGAGATTGCTTCTGCCGTCTGGCTTTGAGTTGCAGCCTGGCTCTGGCCTTTGCTGTCCCTCTGCCTGCAGCCCTCAACCTGCCTCCTCCCTGACCCCACGTGGCCTGGCTCCTGCCGCCCCTCCACCCAGCCCTCCACCATCCTGGCTGCCAGGACAGGTGCTCAGCAGCACGCGTGTGGCCATGCATGTGCCATCTGCCCTCATGCCAGCCCCGTGCTTCGGTGATCGCTGTCTGCTCCAGGTCACTTGTGTCTCTGCAGCTCGCGGTCCTTGCCCGGCTGCTCCCTTCCTGCCCGTCCTTGTCTGCCGCCCGATCGTGACCTCAGAGCCTGGCGCGGGCTTGTGTGCTGCCAGCTGGCCCCCTTTGCTCCCACGCGAGCCTGGAACCTCCCGGCAAGGCATGTGCCGGCAGGGCTCTTCCCCCGGGGCTCAGCATGTGGGTGCTCCCCTGCCCTCCAGAGCCCAGGGCTGTACCTGGTGGCATGGGCCAGGCCGGAGCCCTCTGCCGCTTAGCTGTGCCCCTCTGCTGGCTTCAGAGCTGGGAAAGGTGCCCTCTGGCCCCTCGGCCAGGACAGTGGGGCACACGGGATGGAGGCCTGCCCGAGGCCCGCAGCCTCAGTCCTTGTCCTCCCGTATCCCGGGCTGACAGAGTCAGGCACTTAGGCGGTCACCCCGGGTGTGTGAAGGCTTTCCACAGTCTGGCCGACTCTGAAGAGAGGATAAAGGGGGCAGCTCTCCAGGGAGAGGGTGGCGGTTGGAGGGTGGTGCCTGCTGAGCACTGCCCACGTGTGCCCACAAGCCTCCGCATCCAAAGCAGGCCCCGCGCTTCCTGCCTCTCAGGGGAGAGGGTGGTTGCTGGGGTGCCCTGGGCAGGAGAGCTGCAGTCCCTGCTGCTGAGAGAGCCTGATGGGGGCTGCTGGACGGGGCCAGAGTCCACCCCAGGGTTTACGGGGGCATCAGTGAGGGGCCCAGGGGAAGTGCTGTCCCTGGGGTAGGCACCCTGGGCGTTGGCAGGGCGGGGGAGACTGGGCCCTCTAGTTGCTCTGTTTTTATTTGGTTTTTGGCCACCCTGCGTGGTGCCAGGGATCTCAGTTCCCCAACCAGGGATTGAACCCACACCCCGTGTGTTGGAAGCACAGTCTTTTTTTTTTTTTTTGGAAGCACAGTTTTAACCACTGGACCACAAGGGAAGTCCTCTAGTGGCTGTTCTTGAGACTCTGTCCGGTCCCTCCGCCATCTCTGCCCCAGGAGGACCTTGTTAACCCAGCTCCAGCTGTCCCCTTGCCTGCCCCAGCCTCCAAGGGGGGCTGCTTGCCCCCCGTCAAACTGTTAACGGGCTTAGATACTTGGGGACTGGAGAAGGCTCTTGAGAGTCCCTTGGACTGCACAGAGATCCAACTGGTCCATCCTAAACGAGATCAGTCCTGAATATTCATTGGAAGGACTGATGCTGAAGCTGAAACTGCAGTACTTTGGCCACCTCATGCGAAGAACTGACTGATTTGAGAAGACCCTGATGCTGGGAAAGATTGAAGGCGGGAGGAGAAGGGGATGACAGAGGATGAGATGCTTGGATGGCATCACTGACTCAATGGACGTGAGTTTGAGTGAACTCTGGGAGTTGGTGATGGACAGGGAGCCCTGGCGTGCTGCAGTCCATGGGGTCGCAAAGACTCGGACACGACTGAGCAACAACACTTGTTTACTGAGCCCCTGCACTGTGCCGGGCCTGACTCCTGGGCTCCTGTGTACTTCTGCCTCCCAGATGAGGCACCTGAGGCTCAGAGAGGCGAGCTCGCCTGCCCAAGGCCGCCTGGCCTGTAAGTGGGGTCTGCTGCCATGTAGTCCGCCTGAGCCCCACTCGGTCACCTGGTCCCGTTCCCCATCCGGTCTGGGCACGGATGTGATTGGGTGGGCCCTGCTCCCAGCTGGAGGCCCCGGCCTGGCCCCGCGCTCCCGGGGGCAGCCGCCTGCTCGTTCAGGGGCTGGGGTCCCAGCCGCGGAGGCAGGGTGCCTGCACGCAGCCCAACGGCACCACTCCGTGCCTCTGCTGGCTCCGGAAGTGGTGGGTCCTTCACCCCGTGCGGACACCGGGCCTCCTCCCCTCCTGCTCCCGGCAGCTGAAAGGGCCCGGCTGCCTCAGGAGTGGACTCGGGGTCCCCGCCCGCAGGTAGCGGCCCCTCTACCCTTCACCCTTCCCTTCCTCTGCTCTCAGCCCTGCTGTTCGGGACTCTGCCCACACCTGACCGTCACTTCCCTTCTCCTGACTTGAGGAGGTGGGCATTGTTAGTTCTGTTACAAAGAGGACATTCAGGCTCAATGATGGGAGTCCTCACCCAAGGCAGGTGTTCTGATTAGGGTTGCCGAATGAAATTCTGGGTGCTGAGCCAAATTTAAATTTCAGATAAACCACAAAAAAATTTTTTTTTTTATAAATAGCCCCCCAGTGACTGCACAGAACAGGTTTTGTTTGTTTTAGTTTAAGGATAGCCCATGCCATACTTGGGATATAGTTATACTGAAAAAAAAAAAATTGCTCATCATTTATCTGAAATTCAAATTTAACTGCACCGCCTGCATTTTTCTTTGCTGTGTCTGACAACCCTAGCTCACGTGGTTGTTGAACACACAGTTTAAGCAAACTCAGGCCCTGATCACAAGGAAGCCCCCCTCCACTTCCATGGAAGAGACATGACCCATGGCAGGGGCTTCAAGGGAGCAGGCTGAAAGCTGGGAAGAGCCTGGCGTGTCGGGGGGACTCCTGGGGCCAAGGGGAGCCTGCAGTGGTGCGCAGGCGAGGCAGGCTCCAGCAGCCTCAGCTCCGGGGCGTCTGCAGTGGCTTCCCCATCACAGGAGGCTGCAGAGACACTGTGGGCTGGCCCAAGGCCCTCCCCAAGCTGCTCAGCGTGGCAGTGGGGTGAGGGCCTGCGGGGGGAGGGTTGGGGGGAAGGGCTTGGGGTCAGAACTGGCTGTGCAACCTCAGGCCAAGCCCTTTAGCTCTCTGGGTCTCAGTTTCTCCACATCTGAGGTGAACACGCCTCTTTGGGTTAAGCACGAGAGTGCTTGTGCAGCCCCAGGCTCGGGAGGCTCTGGAAGTGCGAGTTGGTAGAGTCACCCCCAGAAAGGCTTTCACAGACCTGGGTGGGTTCCCTCCACAGCAGGGCTCCTACAATGACGAGAGCTGTTTGGAGGTAGCCTCCCATCACAGGAGACATCCAGGAAGAGGTCGCGTATGCTACGTGGAGGCAGGGAATGGGAGCGTGAGGATGCCAAAGGTCATTTCCGACTCTAAAGCCAGGACAGCAGGTGGGAACTTTAGGGGCTTCGGAGTCAGACCATCATGGGTTTTCATTCTGGCTCCTCTGCCTCTTAAAACTCAATATTAAAAAAACTAAGATCATGGCATCTGATCCCATCACTTCATGGTAAATAGGAGGGGAAAAAGTGGAATCATTGACAGATTTTATTTACTCAGGCTCCAAAATCACTGCAGATGGTGACTGCAGCCATGAAATTCAAAGACGCTTTCTCCTTGGAAGGGAAGTTATGACCGACCTAAACAGCATGTAAAAAAGCAGAGACACCTATTTGCTGACAAAGGTCTGTCTAGTCAAGGCGTCATGTATGGATGTGAGAGTTGGACTATAAAGAAAGCTGAGTGCCAAAGAACTGATGCTTTTGAACTGTGGTGTTGGAGAAGACTCTTGAGAGTCCCTTGGACTGCAAGGAGATCCAACCAGTCCATCCTAAAGGGGATCAGTCCTGGGTGTTCACTGGAAGGACTGATGTTGACGATGAAACTCCAGTACTTCCACTTGATGCAAAGAGCTGACTCATCGGAAAAGACCCTGATGCTGGAAAAGATTGAGGGCAGGAGGAGAAGGGGACGACAGAGATAAGATGGTTGGATGGCATCACCGAGTCAATGGACTTGAGTTTGGGAACGTCCGGGAGATGGTGAAGGACAGAGAGGCCTGGCGTGCTGCGGTTCATGGGGTCACAAAGAGTCAGACACGACTGAGCAAGCGAACAGCGGCCTCTGTCCCTGGCAGGCAGCTTCTCCCCACGGTCGTCAGGCCCCTTTAAAGACCGTGAGCAGGTCACACTTGTGACCATGGTTGTAAAGTGCCTAGTTCAGCGTATCTGCCAAAGAACTGTGAGTTCTTAAGAAGTGCCAGCCCGAGGTGGGATCGAGGCTTCTGAGGCGCGATTCTCAGGGCCCTCCTGGCTGTGCCTTGCTGCCCGCCCTCGAGTGGGGCAGGGCTGCGGACAGAGGGGCTCTCAGGCTTCTCAGGGTCCGAGGGGTTCGTGGGGAGGCGGTAGAGCAGGCACCCCAGGGCCCCAGCCCTGGCTCACGGCGTCCGGTCACTGCAAACACGGGCCTGCCTGTGCCCCGCGGCCGGGGCCACCTCTGCCGACCCACAAATCCGTCCCACACTCATTCTCTTTTCTTGGCATTCCTGGCTCTGCTTTCAGAGTCTGGGCAACCGGGCAGGGAGGCTGGGGAAGCAAAGGCCTTGGCAGCCTTCATGGAGAGTGAGGCAAGGCCCGCAGGACTTACAGGTGAGGACCCGAGGCCACAAACCAGGACAGCTCTCTCTGCCTGTCTTATCCGGCTTGGGAGCTGGGGAACGGGAACTATGGGGAAGTTTGGCCTCTGTCCACGCAAGGTCTCGTCCCAGCCCCGCCTCTCAACACCCCTGGGGGAAGATGGCGTCACAGCCCTGGGCCTCGGTCTCCTCATCCATAAAAAGGCACCACTCATCCCGAGAGCAGAATTAAACGATTATGACCATGAAGCCCATGGCACAGCGCTGCCCCTGAAGAGCACGTGGCCGCTTTGGGGAGCTGCCCCAAGCCCGTCACAGAGCAGGGTCAGCAGACACATCCACCGGGCCCCCCGCCGTGTCCGAGCCAGGCCTCCAGGAGAGCAGAGAGGCCCGAGTCCTCGTGCACAGGTGGGGCCCTGAGAGAGGGAGAAGCCACCTCCGGTTAGGGGTGGTGTCCCGGCATCAGGGGAGGGCTGCTTGGAGGGGTGGCCTTTGAGACAGGTTCCTGAGTGGACAGGGCAGAATCTCCAGGGGGTGGGGCAGCTGTGGGGGGTGGGTGGAGGCCAGCCCCTGAGGGCCCGGGCATTCTCACAGCCAGCGGGGGCACTAACCGGGGCCAGGCCTGGTGCCGGGCGTGCGGGCGATGGGACCCGGATATGCTGCCGGTGTGGGGTGCCTGAAGGTGGGGGGCGTGCAGGGCAGGGGGCAGGTGGCCTGGCTGTGGCAGACAGGACCTCTGCGGGACCAGGGCACGCCTCAGGCCCTGCTGGGCTCTCTCTCTCTTGTGTGGGAGGATTGGACGAAACCAGGCCTTCCCTCGGTGCTCCTGGAAGCTCCTAGACAGGCCTTAACCCTCCTTCCCCAAGGGCCATTAGGGAGCTGGGCGATGAAGCAGATCCCGGGCCAGCCCCCCACATGACGTGGGCGTGAGGACGGTCCCGGAGTGGCAGGCGGCCCGCTCCCCCAGCGGGCCTCCTTCCGCCCCTCTCCCCGCCCAGCTCAAGCAGGCTCACCCCCACACTCCCTCCCGAGCCCTCCTCCTCCTCCCCGCTTCTGAGCCTTACATGCCTCCACCCACTCAGCCACTTACTACCCATTTACAGATGGGAACGTGGAGGCCTGGGTCACGGTGATACGAGGACCTTGCAGGGCAGGCCCTGGCTTCCAGAGGCTGACGGCTGCCTTTTTCTTTGGTAGTCTTTGTATTCTAGGAGGTCTCCACCACCCATCTTTTCCCCACAGCAATGGGGTTGTGCAGAGCCCAGGTCGGTGGTCTTCTAGAATGTTCCTCAGCAGGATCCGTCTGTTTCACTGAAGTGTTGTTGAACTGGTTCCTCTACCTGCTCCTGTCCTGTTACCAGAAGTCAGGTCGATGGACTGGATGAGGGTCCCGTAATAACCTCCCAGCACGCGAGGCTGAGCCTGGGACCATGCCAGACCCTCATGTCCAAGTGCCGATGCTGTTCATCTGACCGCCGGCTGCTCAGCTTCTGTCCCCTCCTTGGCCTCTCAGCACCTCCTCTGTGCCAGGCCTGGGGGATGGGGACAGTCATGGGTCATGTCCCTCCTGACGTCGGCCCCGAAGGAGCACGGTCAGCCCCGAGCCCCCGAGTGGATGGGAGGGTGGACCCGGTGATAGGACGGACATGGCCTGGTAGGGAGAGGAGGCTGGGCCAACGGCAATGGGAGGAGATGCCTGGGCTGAGTCCTAACAACCAGAGAGACAGACTGCGAGTTGGGGGGCAGGGGTTGCATGGCAGGGGCAGCCGGGGAAGAAGGTTCCAGGCAGGAGAGCAGAGAAGAGGCGTGAGGCCAGGGCAGGAGGAGTCCTTGTGGGGGAATCCGGGTGAGAGGGAGCCTCGGGCTTGCCCCTCGGGAGGGAAGTGCTGCCCGAAGCCTAGACGCTCTGAGACCTGGGTGGCTGTGAATGCACCCCCAGCCCTTCCCAAGGTTGATGCGAGGCCTCCTCCCGGGTGAGGACAGCTCAGCTGCCCCCCGGCACCCCCCGCCCCGTCCTGTCTCCTCTGTGACATCTCTGTCTAGCATGCCTGCCAACCCAGCCGGCATAAAACTTGCTCAAAACGGCCCTCCTCCTCCCCCTTCCTCTCTCCTCCCAGCTCAGCCCCTCTCCAGGAAAGCCCCGCTGGTAAAACAGGAGTCTTTCCAGGCTCCCGGTGTCTTGGCAGAAGGCATGTGGCCCCAGAAATGGCCTCTCAGGGTCCACAGACCGGTGCGGGGAGGGCGGGCAGGCCTGGGAGCTCTGACACCTCGCACCCTGCCTTCAATGGAAGTCAGGAAACCCACCCCGCCCTACCCCCAGGACCGCTGCCCCATCTCTCCCCCTAGAGCCAGCCCCCTGGCCAGAAGGCAGTAACCTCATCTCTTGTTGGGCAAGCTCGGTCCGCCAGGGTGGGGCCCCACGAGGTGGAGGCTGGCATGTGTCTGGGCACCTGAGCCCAGGCAGACAGGTGGGCTGGGACCCTCAGGTCCCTCCCTGTCTCTTGGGATTTTCCCAGCCTGCCCCGGGGCAGGCACTGGTCCTCTTCTGATGGCCTGGGGTCTGGTCTCCCCAAGGCAGAAATTCTCATCTGTGACTCTGCATTCAACACAGAGGTAAGGACAGCTGAGTTTTAGGAGATGGAAGAAGCAGAGAATTTGCCGTGTGCATGCTCCTAGGGGCCAGGGTGGGGCTGCGGCAGGTGCCCCCAGGAGGCCATGGGGCTGCATGGCCTGTGAGGGAACAGCTGAACCCACACCTACCTGGACTCCCCCAACAAGCCGGGCCCTTTCCAGCCAGGGCCTTTGCTCGTGGAGAACGCTCTTCCCTCAGATTCTCCTAGGATCCCGTGCCACCTCCCCCAAGGGGCCTTTCCCGGGATCTCTCCAACACCGTCCACATCGCTGTCTACCGTCTTGCCCATTTCATTGTCTCCGCGGTACCTGTCGTGCACTGAAGTCGCGGGACTTACCCGCCGGATGGTGTGTTCACAGCTGGTCCCCCGAGTGCCCATCCCTGGGTCACAGCCCGTGCTGGCTTGGCGGGCATCGCTTCTGTAAGCATCAGCTCCCTGGCTCCTTGAGACCCCCAGGGGCAGGCATACAGTCCTGTTCTGCCTGTACCCCTGGTGCTGAACTAGGCAACCTGGAGGACTTTGCCACCGGCAGCCTTGCCCTTTCAAGGACGGGCACCTGAGGGACACTGGGACAACCCTCAGCTCGTTTCTGTCCGCAGCCCCATCTGCTGGGCCTGGACTCGCTCCTGCCTGCTCACAGGCTGCAGGAACCAGGGGTTCGTTATGCCTGCGGACGCCCAGTGCCCTGCGCTCGGTGGGGCTATGCCGTCCGGGTGCTGAATGAGCTTAACACGAGGGCGAGGGAAGGAGACTGGGGCACAGCCGTGCGGAGGGCTCCCAGGCTCCTCTGGGTCAGTCATGGTCACAACCTGATTGTTTTCCACCCAGACCCTAAAGGCCAGCCCCTGCCCCCAACCATCTGCCCCCACCCCACAGATGAAGAGGAGCCCCAGGTCTGGGGACATAGTCCCAGTGGAAGCTGAGGTCCCATCTGGTTGGTGTGTCCAGCCCTGCGCCAATGGGCCGCAGCTCCTTGGAGAACAGAGCAGAGACCATCAGAATCAATGGGCTCGGGGCTCCCCTGGCCGTCCAGTGGCTAATACGCCACACTTGCAACTGCAGGGGGAGACCGGAGCTTGATTCCTGGTTGGAGAACTAAGACCCCACATGCTGTGCAGCACAACGGCCCCCCACAAATAGAAAGGGCAAAACCCCAATGAAAACCAAGCAGAAATTCAGTTGAAGTTGGAAAGACAAAAATACCATTACATTTGAAAAAAAAAGAAACGCCCCATTTTACAGACAGGAGAGCTGAGGCAGCGTTGTGAGCTGGGGACCAGCCGGCCGGTGCCCAGCAGCGACCCTCCCACTTGCGGTGGGCTCACCATGCCTGGGTGACGTGCACCCTCTGCCCACGGCAGCAGGCATCTGGCCTGGCCCAGCCTTCCCCAGGGCCAGAGAAGGCTTGCAGTGTCCAGGTCCGGGCTCTGACGGCCCCTCTTCTGGCTATGACTTTCTCCTTGATCCTGGGGGAGAGGGTGGCCCCCTGGAATCCATACGAGAGGGTAAGGGGGCTCCTTCACTGGGGTGGGTGGAGGCCCACTGGCCGGGCATTCGTCCACTCACCCCAGCAGGTGTCACGGAGCCGGGGCCACGGCCGTGCGGGGACTCGGGTCCCCTTCTGGGGAATCTGGGGAGCAGAGACTGTTCCCACCATGGGGAGTGGCACCCTGGCGGGCCGGGGAAGCAGCTCCGTGCTGAGCTCAGCTCAGGGCTGAGTCACGCAGGTGCCCCTCCTGGGCCCTGGAGGAGTGGCCCAGACTCCCTGGGGCTCCCACGCGGCGGCTCTGGGCCCCGGACACGTGCCTGCTAATGACTGTGCCACCTGCCTGCCCGGCTGGCCTGCCTGCAACAGGGCTGAGCACAGTCCCGAGCGCCTGCAGGGAGCCGCCCGCACGGTGGGGGCAGGGGGCCCTGGCCCCACGCCTGCTGACCCCGTGTTTGTCCCCCGACCGGGCTGGACTGGCACATCTAGGGCACTGGCCGTCCGGGGCGCCCGTGGGATTCACTGGGGACAACGTGGCAGATGAGTACTGACCCCGCACAGCGCAGACCACCCCGAGCGTGCTGGTGCCCGTGAAAGCGAGTGGGTGGCCGGGTTCGCAGGAAGGGAGGGTGTGGGCACAGCCTGCCCCGCCATTGGCACCGCAGCCGCCCATAGTGTCTGCCCCGGACCGTGGCTCCGAGAGACAGACGTGGGAGTGCCCAGCCCTGCCGCCTGTGACCCGAGCCAGGCCCTGCGGGGTCCTCAGGAGCAGCCCAGGCTGGGGGCGGCGGGGGACCTTCTGCGCTGAGCCATTTCCCGAAGAGGAAAGCGAGGCAGTGGGGGCTGAGGCAGGGTGGGGCAGGGAGGCAGAGGATCGGGCCTGAGTGCAGCTCTGATTCTGACACCCCTGGCGTCTGATACGGGCGTCAGTCGAATCTCTTCCCCAGCCTGAGCCTCAGTTTCACTGACTGTAAGATGGGTTTAAGGATCTCTACCTCCCAGGGCCGTGCTGAAGACTCAGCAGATTGTCAAGGCCTTCTGTAAACTGTCAAGTGCTGAGAGAATGGTGAGCTGTTGTGAGTATCTGCCTCGGGCAGGCCGGTCACTCCCAATTCCTGATTGCCCCCCTGGACAGACCAGAGCGCCTGGGGCTTCAGGAGCAGAGGGGCTGATGTATAGCCCTGCAGGGTTGGGGGGTGGCCGATGGGGTCCCCGTCCTCCCCACCCAGCAGAACCAGTCCTGCCTGAGGCTGCACGCTCCCTCAGCTCCCTTGAGTTGGGCAAATTCAGGCGGGAGACAAAGTGTGCTCCTTCCTGGGCCTGTTTAGAGAACCAGCGACGAAGAGATGAGAGTCTGTCAGACAGCCCGGGTTTGAACCTGGGCTTGGCTGCCTCCTTGGGTGAGGTGAGTGTCCACGGGGCAGCAGTGTCCCAGAGGACGGACAGTCAGAGCTGGGCAAGGGTGTAAGGCTGCCCCCCGGAAGGGTGGCCTCGTGTGGGTACCAGAGCCCAAGAGGGCAACACGGTCATCCGCGAGGGGGCAGTGGGCTGTCAGAGCCCCCCAGAATGTAGAAGGTGGCCAGGCGAGGGGCGCCGGAGTCGGGCGAGTGAGGGGCCGAGGAGGGCATCCCGTGGGGGGTGGGGGAGTGGGAGACGGCCCACACACAAGGTGGTTCAGCGACCTGGCAGATGTGCTCAGGATCAGGGAAGCCCAGGCTTGCACAGCAGAGAAGGGAGTACAGACATGGAAAGGGAGAACGTGAAAACGAATCCTGGGGCATCGCGCTGGGAGTTGAGGGATCGGTGGGTACACACAGCTTTCAGTATGAGAGAGAGCTAGAGCTACAGATGCGGAAGTGTGCGTTATGCGCCTACCCTGCAGCGTACCTGTGTGTGTAAATAGAGGTGTTTCCTGCCCCTGCCCCCCGCTCTGCTGCTCAGTTGCGATGAGCACGTTCGCACCCACAAGCTGGCGTCCGTGTACCACTCTCCACTAAAGGAACCCGGATTCCTTAGCGACATGGCTGATTCCAGGTGAGGAAAGTACGAGATGAAGCCGCAACAGCTTGTGGTGCCAGCAGTGAAGGAACCACTCAAACAACGGTGGCCATGTGCCCAAATGCCCTGGGACCCACTCGAGGGGTAACCGCTGGCCAGCTCTGGGGCAATTTGAGCATTAGCATAAGCATGGATTAGGCCAAACGGCTGAATGCAATAGGAAACATGAGTCCACCCTGCTATAAATAAGTGAATAATTGGACACTTTGGTGATAAGGACCCAGTCTCACAGCGTCTCCTCACAAAATACTCCTTAATCACAAAGTGGGGAAGACTCGCTCGATGGTGGAAACCAGGCAGATACCACCTCCATCAAGGGACCCCAGCTGACACGGGGACGTGTCATGATGGAACAAATTCAAAACCAAGCAGGTGCCACCTGGGAGAGGCCTGGCACAGATGCACCCAGCCGTGAGCAAACAGCAGCCAAACCCAAACTCTACAAACCAGCTGACCTGAAATCTTGAACGATGTCAGGGCTGTGAAAGGGAGCGTGAGTAACTCGTCCAGAATGAGAAAACTGACGACTCAGGTCTGTGAACTGGGTGCTTTGGCTGCAAAGGGCATCGCCAGGACTGTTGACGACCCAGCACGGGGCCTGGTGAGCAGAAGATACAGTGTTTCGGAAGCTAACTTCCTGATCGATGGTTTTGCCGTGGCTGTGTAGGGAGACGTCCTAGTAGAAAGTAGACGCCAGTGAGCTTGGGCTGATGTGGTATCAGGTCAGCAGCTTACTTTCCAAAGGAGCCAGAAAACAAGATCTTAGTATTACATGGGCAAATCTACAAGTTTGACATTGTTTCAAAGCTTTAAAACTATTAGTATGCTGCTGCTGCTGCTAAGTTGCCACAGTCGTGTCCGACTCTGTGCGACCCCATAGACGGCAGCCCGCCAGGCTCCTCTGTCCATGGGATTCTCCAGGCAAGAACACTGGAGTGGGTTGCCATCTCCTCCTCCAATGAATGAAAGTGAAAAGTCAAAGTTAAGTCACTCAGTCGTGTCTGACTCTTAGCGACCCCATGGACTGCAGCCCACCAGGCTCCTCCATCCATGGGATTTAAAGCAAATAAACAAACAGAAGACAAGAACTCCCCACATGAGACCATCTGGGCTCAGCGCTTGGGCAACTCCTGACACAGGATGTGCTCACCTAATGTCCACAGCGACGCTGATGACACTCGGGCGTCCCGTGTCTCCTGGCTTGCACTTCTTTCTGCCCTTCCCTGTCACTTCCCTCCCTCAAAAGTCGCCTCCTCCAGGAAGTCCTCCATGAAAATGTCATTCATGATTGCTGGTAGAACCGGGAGTACAGGAGCGGGGTTGCCCTGGATGAAACTCCGGCCCCCAGCCCTCCTCCTGTTCTAGCCTTCCAGCCTCCTCTGATCCAGGTGTCTTCCCAGAAACCACTGGCCAAAGGTCCAGGCTTTTCTGTCGCTCTTGTCCTGACCTACAGGAAATCTGGGTCGCTGAGCCCAGCCCCCTGCCCCTTGGCAGGCCGGTTCTTAGACTGGCTTGGCGAAAGGGGGTCTCAGCGTCTTTGTGCGTTTCCGGGGAACAGGGTTCCACACGCATCACGTGTCCCTCGCGAGCTGGCCTGCTCGCTTGCTCACACACTCGCTGGGTCCCACGGTTGCTCGTCGGCGGGTCACGCCTGGCCAGGCGTGCAGAGCACTTGCCCTGCTCCAGGGGCTGAGCTGGGCGCTTCGTCTGTATTCACCCATCGGACGCTTGCACGGCGTCAGGAGGGAGCCGCGGCCCCACGGCCCTCTCACGGGTGAGGACGCGGAGGCGCTCTCTCCCTGAGCGCTTGGTGGCCGGGCTCTGGGCTGCAGCTTGATCTACATCTGCCCCTTCCATCCCCGCAGCACCCTGTGATGGCTCTTGCAATTCTAGGCGAGCCCAAAGCCTACGCAATTTGGAGAGACTCTAAGAAGACCAAAGCATCTTACTTCTGTAAATGGCCCAACACACGCCAGCTGGGTGGACCCCCTGGTGAACTCCCTCTCGGATTCTCGGGGGGCTCTGCGAGCCTACGCTCCCTTGGCTTCCGGGAAAATCAGCCTGTGCTCAGAGGGGCGAGCTGACCCTCCCCGGGTCCCCCAGCTCATGTGGAAGAGATCTGACCCGAGTTCCCGGGGAAACCGCCCTCTCCATGCCCTCCCCCGCAGCCACTCTCTCAGCCTTGCCTCATTCTCCAGGTGAACTGGGCCAGTGAGGCGGGCCTCCATCTGGCTCTGGGGTGGGGCAGTCAGAAACCCAGGCTTGGACCTTCAGAATCACCTTGGGAGCTTGTCAAGAATCCATGGTCCTGGGCCTGCCCCCGCAGATACAGCGTTAGTGGGTCTGAGCCAGGGCCTGGAAATCTGTATTTTCAGTGGGGCCCCCCAGTGAGGCTGCTCAGCCACTCCCTTTGGGGACATGCTGCTTCTGGGACACCCCCTTCTGCCCTGTCGCCTGGCTGTGTCTGGCTCCCTGCCAGGCTGGGCCTGGCACCACGGCTGAGCAGGCCTCATTTCTCAGGTATGCAATTAGCAGCCCCAAGAACAATACGCTGTTTTAATCATTACAGCTCCCAGCCCGTCTGGTAATTTGCTGCCTCTTTTACTGCAATAACAAGCTCTGGCTTGGGAACAGGGGCGGAGCGCCGGGCTTTCATCCCAGCCTTCCCACACGCCTGCAGTGGGGCCTGCGGGAGAGCCGGAGACACACCTCACACGTGGACAACCCGGGAAGGCTTCCCGGGGGAAGTGGCTGTGGGCTGTCCATCAGCAGGACCCAGAAAGGGGCTGGAATTTGGCCCAGTGCTGGGGAGATAGTGGTAGACACGTGGTGAACACCATTCACGCCCTCGTGGGGCCCACCCTCTTATTAGAGATCGCAGAGTAGAGAAGCCGCTGCACCCAGCAGGTCACATGTGGCTGTGGTCGAAAGGGGGCCCCATCTCGGCTGCGGTGGGGGCAGGGTTCAGGGCAGGCTTCCTGGGAGGAGGTGGTGTCCCTGCTGAGCCGTGGAGGGCAAGTAGGGCTGGGCCAGGCAAAGGGGGGCGTGGATTGGGATGGTGGATGAGTTTTCTAGTCCCAAGGAAGTGCGTGTGCAGAGACCAGTGAGGCGTAAGTGGGACCCCATCATCCAGGCTGAGGGCTGGAACCCCATCCGAAGGGGCCTGTGTCGCGGGTTTTTTTCTTTTTTCCGAAGACGGCTATAGCATGCTCTCCAATCTCGCTTGCTCTTCTTTCAACGTGATTTGACATTCCTCCCCTCCAGTGCTGGGGTCTCTGTCCGCTTCCTTGGGCCCGGGAGGGGCTTCCTAGGTACACGGTGGAGCTTTGTGGATGACACTCTGTGATCTCCAAAGTCAGTTCATAAAAATGCTTTGCCACCTTGCTCTCTCAGGATATTTGTTCTTTGAACCCGCCTGCCATGCTGGGAGGAAGCCCAAACTCATCTGCTTGGAGAGACCCTGGGTAAGTGGTCCAGCCAACAGCCCTGCTGAGGTCCTGCTGATGGCCCGCATCAGCAACCAGGCATGTGAGCGAAGACCTCTCCAGATGGTTCCAGCCCCACCCACAGAGGCACTCAGCATTGAGTTTTCCCAGCTGAGGCCCCAAACATCACAGAGCGGGGTCAGGGCATCCCCGATGGGCTCTGTCCACTCTTGACCAACAAGACTCTGAGCGTAATAAGGTGGCGGTTGTATGCGGCTAAGTTTCGGGTAGTTTGGTGAAGACGGTGGAGGGATGTTCTCTGGAGAGTGGGTGGGGAGGGCTGAGGCCGGAGACGGGGTCTGCTAGTGAAATACATAAAACTTCTAACTCCAGCATTGGGACCGTGTTTGCCCAGCCCCCAGCAGTGTGGGAACCCCAGGTACACGGTGCCATCCAGCCTCCGCCCGCACGCGGCCTCACCAGGCTGCCCTCCCCTTGGTCTCAGCTCTGGGTGTCACCGTGTTCTTTCTCAGGTCCAGTCAGCATCTGTGTCCCTGCAGCATCCTGGTGTTGGCATCGCTCTGTCCTCAGAATTCCCACGCACTCCTTCTCTCCTATTCTGTCCTTTGAGGACTTGCCGAAGGTGACAGTCTATTCTTCCACAGAAACAGCAGCTGTGGTTGCGTCAACTGCTCCTCGTATGGTTTGAGTTGAAGACACGGGTTCAGGAGGAAGCTTCGCCATGTCCAGCTGAGTGGCTTGGGCTCACCTACCCAAGTCTCTGCAGAGTTCTCTTCGGAGACAGGGATAACAACAGTGCCTGCCTGCCTCCTCTCAGTACTGAGGGTGACATGAGTCGACAAGGTATTTAGCGCAGGGCAGGGGCTCCCTGGTGGCTCAGATGGTAAAGAATCCGCCTGTAATGCAGAAGACCTGGGTTTGATCCCTGGGTCGGGAAGATCTCTTGGAGAAGGGAATGGCGCCCCACTTTAGTATTCTTGCCTGGAGAATCCTGTGGACAGAGCAGCCCGGGGGGCTGCAGTCCATGGGGTCACAAAGAGTCGGACACGACTGAGTGACTAACATTTTAACAGGGGCTCAGTCAATGTCAGCTCACACAATGGGACCTAACCCTTGTCTCGCTGCCTCTTGTGGCTGTTGTCAAAAACAGTTGAGCTGGGACTTCCTGGTGGACTCCACACTCCCAGTGCAGGGGCCCGGGTTCGATCTCTGGTCGAGGAACAAGATCCCACATGCTGCAACTACAGATCCCTCAGGCTGCAACGAAGATCAAAGGTCCTATTTGCTTCAAGATGTGGTGCAACCCCCCAATGCATTTTTTAAACAAAAAAAAAAATTGAGCCAAAGAGCAGGAAAGGATTTTATGCACTGCGAATTGCCAGGGTAGGAGAGGAGCTTGGCTGTCACTCTTTATGATCATCTTGAAACAACTCAGTATTGACCTAACCTGCTCTGGGGACCAGGAAGGGGTTATGGGGACACTGGGAGGGCATTGTCCTCCAGAGTCAAAGGTGGCTCTGTTCACAGCTGTCACCCTCTCTCCCCCAGCCTGGCTTCTGGCCCAGCCGCCCACAGAGATAAAGTCTCTGCCTGTACCGTCCCACGCCCACCATTTCCTTGTCAGGGTGAGGTCATGGTCAGGGACAGGGACTTTCTGAAACAGCTGAGGGTGCTGAGGGGCTGGGCCTTGGTGGGAGTGGGGTTCACAAATCCCTAGCCTCCCCTTTGGACACTGAGACCCTGCGGCTGCCACCTCGCCGTGTCCAGGGTTCCCTGGATGGTGTGCAGGAGAGGTGCAGGGCTCATGCTGACTCAGGTGGCCGTGGGCTGCCAGGGTGGCGGGGACAGTGGGAATCCTGGGGCCCCCACGGGGCAAGGAAGGGGGCCTGGAGGCCGAGGGGCCTCGCCCTTCCCCCACCTCCAGGACAGACTGTCCGGTTGGACCTGACTCACACAGTGCACTTCCATGTAAGAGTTTGAAAAAAAGTTAAAAAAAAAAAAAAAATGAAGTCAAGATTTTAAATCATTTACTGTAGTCCACTGAGCCTATAAAGGGGAATGGATGGCCCAGGTCACATGACCAGGCAGCGGCAGAAATGGAACCAGAGCCTGAGGGAATAGAGACTTGCTCTCTGCTTCTCCAAGCATCCATCTCCCCTTTCCCATTTCTCTTACCAGAGCAGGGACCAAGGACTGGAGCCCGTGATTCAAACTAAGCCAATTGGTGCGTTCTGTTTCTCTGGCCACAGGGATTGGCTCAGAGGTGAACATGTGACCAAAGCAGGACCAATCAGAGTGAATCCCAGGACTTGGAGCTGGGAATGCTGGGAGTGACAGGCTTTCTCCTTTCTACTCCAAGTGATGGAGGTGAGCCCCCTTGGGCCAGGGCCGGGCCAGCCGGTGAGAGGGACCAGCCCTGCAAGAGGTTGAGAGAAGGTGCAGAGCACTTGTATCCAGCCTCACTTGCTGCCAGAGATTTTGACCTCTTCATTGATGTGATGCTTTTGAACTGAGGTGTTGTAAAGACTCTTGAGAGTCCCTTGGACTGCAAGGAGATCCAACCAGTCCGTCCTAAAGGAGATCAGTCCGGAGTTTTCACTGGAAGGACTGATGCTGAAGCTGAAACTCCAATACTTTGGCCATCTGATGCGAAGAGCTGACTTGTTTGAAAAGACCCTGATGCTGGGAAAGATTGAGGGCAAGAGGAGAAGGGGATGACAGAGGATGAGATGGTTGGATGGCATCGCCCACTCAATGGACATGAGTTTGAGCCAGCTCTGGGAGTTGGTGATGGACAGAGAAGCCTGGCGTGCTGCAAAGAGTCAGACATGACTGAGCGACTGAACTGAACTGAACTGAAGTTTAAATCAGAGGCCAAGTTCAGCTACACAGCGCTCTAACTGAAAGGATCTTCCTGTGCAGCTATCTCTTGTTCCCAGGCCTGGGAGACTGCCATGGCCAACAGGGCACTTGCGAGGTCACGGCCCTTTGACCTCTGCGCCTCTTCTCCAGGTTGCTCTCATCCCCCACCCTCTGAAGCTCGCTGTAGAACCCAGACAGGCACCCAGGGGCTCCTCGCTTGTCCCTTGAAACCAGCGGGGCTGCCTTTCTCACTGGGGCCATCCCGCCACAGCCCACCCACCATCCACAAGCCCCAGGCGCTTCTGACCCTGAATCATCCACCTTCAGAGGCCTCCGCACCTGAGCTATCAGGAAGACGCCTTCCCAGCCGAATTCCCCTCTCACCCTCTGGCTGGGAGTGGCACGAGGAAAGCTTAGAGGGGGCTGCCTCCTAGCTGGTCATGAGCCAGCTGTGTCCCAGGCGTCTGGAGGCCGCCCAGGGGCTCTTCTCCAGGTAAGGGCAGCGGCAACAGTTTAGCACACACTTACTGGTTCCAGTGCCGTGGCCGTCTCTTTCAGGGCAGTCTTTCGCTTCATCTTCACCGCTTCCTGGGGGGGCCAGGAGTGTGGACGTGGCGTTCAGCGTAGGGCCGCTGGAGCCAGGCGGTCCAGGTTTGAATCCTAGCATTTCTACACACTCGCTATGTGACCTTGGAAAAGTTACTTAACCTCCCTGTACCCCAGCTCTTCTCCTATAAAATGGGGATGCTGCCTGCTAGACTCTTGAATGAGAAGTTAATACACATAATGGTCTTAGAACAACAATGCCTGGCTCATGGTGTGCTATATGATGTTAGCTATTATTATTATTCCATTTTATAGATGGCAAAACTGAGGCTCAAAGAGGTGCCTCAGAGCACACAGCTGAGTAAGCCAGGTCTGTGTCATTCCAGAATCAATGACCCATTTTATTGCCCCTTGAAGTAACCCCATAAGTGTGTAACTTGAATGGTTTTCTGCCACTGGGACCAGCCAGGGCCCTGAGGCTCAACAGCGGGCAAGTGTATAAGGAACCTAGCCGGGTCCTTTACTCCAGCCACATAGGTTTAGAGGAGACCCTAGAGCTTATCTATATCTAAGCTGTCCACCATGGTAGCCACTAACCATGGGGCTGTTGAGCCCTGGATATAGCTGGGCTAAGTGGAGATCTGCGGTGAGGGTGAAATACACAAAGGCATAGCTTCCAAAGGCTGAGCACAAAGAATGTGAAATCTCCTTATTGCCTTTTCTGGCCTCACCTTGCAGCATGCTGGCTCTTAGTTTCCCGACCAGGCATGGAACCTGAGCGCCCTGCGGTAGAAGCTCAGAGTCCTAATCACTGAACCACCAGCGAATTCCCCCCTTAATACTTTTTTATATTGAATACAGCTTGAAGATGTTTTGGGTATGTTAGGTTAAATAACATTATTGAAACTAGTTTCACTTATTCATTTTCACTTTTTTATGTGGCTGCTACAACACTTATGACTCCCATTGTATTTCCATTGGACTCTGCTGATCCAGGCCATTATTCCATTTTACAGATGAGGAAAGTGAGGCTCACGGGTGTGATTTGCTTTCGGGTTTTTGTTGGCTGAGCTGGGCCTCCTAAATCCCACTCCAGGGTTCTTCCCGGGAACGCCTGTTGCTTCAGGAGGTAAGAGGTGAGCTGGGCTGCCCAAGGAGACTTGCCACCGTGGCTCTGCTCTGTCTCCCACGATCAGTGCCCTTTCCCGCCCGCACCTCCTCCCACACACTCACAGCCTGCCACAGCCCTCTGCCCAAACCACGAGGTTGAAGAATCACCCAATGCAGGGATTTCCGAGACCCCATCATTCACCTCGTCTGCCTGCAGAAAACAGCGGCCGAGCTGCTCTAGATGGAAAACCAGCCTCTGCTTTGCAGGCCCACCAGGGGGCTTCGCTGGCGGCTCACGGGTAAGGAATCCGCCTGCCAGTGTAGGAGACACGGGCTCGGTCCGTGGTCCGGGAGGATCCTGCAGGCCATGGACCAACCAAGCCCTTGAGCCACAACTATTGAGCCTGTGCTCTAGAGCCCCGGGACTGTATCTACTGAGCACATAAACCGCAGCTACTGAAGCCCATGAGCCCTGGAGCCCACGTTCCCCAGCAAGAGACGCTATTGCCATGAGAAGCCCCTGCTCACCGCAACTGGAGAAAAGACCATGCAGCCAAAAACCCAGCAGAACCCCAAAATAAATAAATTAATTTAAAAAAGGACCTCCTACGTACTCACAGGATTCTCTCTCAAATAGTTGTGAGCAGGACTGAGGAGACAGTGGGCTGAGATGCAGGATCACCCAGCGGCAGGAAGAGCAGCACAGCAAAACTCGCTCTCAGCTTTCTGCCAGGTGAGTTTAATAGCCTTTATTGTTTCGACTGAGAGGTCCATTAATCTCCCAAGTGTTACCTGACAGTAATTAACAATCGGCAGCAGCGAAGTAGCAGTAAGCGTGCAGAACAACAGAGGGTTTTGGCTCGATGGATCACGTGGTCTGCTTGCGTTCTCTGTCCACGTGCCGTTGAAAAAGGAGCCACGGACACGTCATCTTTCCTTTTACGGCTTCATTCATGATTTTCACCTTCAAGGATGGGTTAAAAAAAATAAAGAAATTTTAAAAACGACTTCCGGGATGCAGGCTGTATCGTCACGCCTCTCGCTCTGCTCCCTGTGGACTCCAGCACTCTCTCGTGGAAGTCTTCCTGGTGTGTGACCTTCATCCCTCAGCCTGCCGTGTAGCCTCCTTCCCCTGGGGCTGGCCTCCGGGATCAGCTGGGAGGTGGGGGTTGTGGAAAACCAGCCTGGAACATCTGAACGGGATGAGCTCCTGGTGGAGGGCGACGGCGGCTTCTTGCCCCCGCTCTTGCTCTGAGTGTCCTGGAGGAGTACCCCATGCGCTCAGTCCTCCCAGGAAGAAAGGAAGCCACTTTCCAGCAGCAGCCAGGAGACAACAGTGTGAGGCAATGACTTTTGAACGTTTCGATTAAACTCACTGTGAGAAATGTATTTTCATCCCCATTTTCCAACAACACGCACACATACCCACCTGAAGCCACAGCTTTATGACAGCAGCCTTCCATGACGGTGTGAACTGCTTTTTGTTTTTTTTTTTAAGCTCTCTTCCACCTTATTCTATTAAAAAGTTGTGCTCAGGATCCACTGCACTGATTTCACACCCCACGAGTGGGTGACAGCCTGCAGACTGAACAACGTGGATGTAAGTGAGCAGGAACGCAGGCTCTGGGGACAGGCTTGCCTGTGCCTTGCTGCTATTAGTAAAGCAAGCGCAAAGCTCCCGAGTTCGCAGGGCTGCCGTGAAGGCTGGAAATACAGCGGGGAAGGCACGTGGCGTTCGGCAACGGCACAGGGAGCAGGGCCCGGTGGCTCTTGCTGCACGGATGTGCCCATTATGGGGTTAGGGAAGGCGGGCTGTCGCCTCTGGGCTGTGATTCGGGGGCACCCTGCCTGAGTGTGTCTCTCCACCCAGCAGGATCTCACTGAATCGCGTTAGAGAGTCGTTCCTTTACACTGAGCGTCGCCCTGCCCAGCTTGGGTGCCTTTCTGTGTAAATTTACCCGGCTGCAGGTTGTGACCTGGGTCCCCAGTACTTTGGACAAATGAGTTTGCCATACTCTCCCAGCCCTGAAGGATAAGAGGGAAGGAAAACCGGGGCAGAGAACGTGTCTGGGATGTGGTGGGAGGGACTTCACTGGCGGTCCAGTGGTTACGAGTCTGCCTTCCAATGCGGGGGATGGGGGTTCAGTTCCTGGAAGGGACGTAAGATCCCACGGGCTGCAATTAAGACCCAGCACGGCCAAATAAACAAACATATTTTAAAAGAAGAAGTTGATGGGAGACCTGGAAGGTCTTTCCAGACACCTGGACTTAGAGCCTAGCCTGTGCCCACCCCGCCGCACCCCACCCCACCCTGCCCACCAGCCCCCGTCTCCCTTAAACAAGAGACACTCTGTGGTGTGGGTCTGGCCTCCCCAGCCACAGGCTGAGTTGTGGGGTCAGTCCCTTCACTTCCCGGAGCCCCAGGTTCCCCTCGGTCATGCTGTGGTGAGATTTCAATGAAACGGTGCCTGTGAAGTAGCTCACACCACTGCTGGCGCACAGTAGGACCCCACGCGTCTTCGTTTCCTCTTTCCAACTCATCTTCCCTCCCGACATACTCCCTAAAAACCAGCTCTTGGGAACAGATCTGCCTTGCGAGGAGTGGGCTCCCCATCACTGGAAGAATCTCCCTAAAAAAGGCTCGAGAACGAACAGCCATGGTAGGAGAGATTGAGACTGTTCTGATTTGGGGCACTGAATAGGTGCTTCCTACGTGTCTGTGGAATAAATAACTGTGACTCCTGTATTGGGAAGGTTTTTCTAGAACACTGCTGAAACCTGGCTACACATTAGAATCCCTGGGGAATTTCAAACACATGGATGCCTGGATCTCAGTGCCATGAATTCTGACTTAACTGTTCTGAAATGCAGTATGGGCATTAATATTTTTAAAAGTTTTCCAGGTGATTCCATGCGCAGCGCCTGCATTTGAGAACTGGAACACCAAGTTTCCTTCTAGGTCCAAGATGATAAGTACGTGTTATAAAGTCATTTACACGCTAGTATAAATTTCAGTCAGAGGTATTTCGTGCACTGTGTGATATATGATTTGTGGCTGAATAAGCGGTTTTAAAAATGTCATCTCAGAGTTCAGCCACGTTTCCTTTATAAGCAGCAGAAAGTGTTCGGGTGAGTCAGTGAAGCCTTTCTGCTGAGGGTGAATGATCCAGCAGCATCCGTGGAAGCGGGGCAGGTGGGTTGAGTAAGCCCAGCCCGGGTGCAGAAACTTCTGGGGCTTCAGAATTAAAACAGGAGCGGAAGCGGGGCAAGTGGGTTCACTAAGCCCAGCCCAGGTGCAGAAACTTCTGGGGCTTCAGAATTAAAACAGGAGCGGAAGCGGGGCAAGTGGGTTCACTAAGCCCAGCCCGGGTGCAGAAACTTCTGGGGCTTCAGAATTAAAACAGGAACGTCCATTGGATGGGAGAGGCCTAGCCCCGGACTCAGGGGGTTCCAGTCTGATGAGGGAGGCACAGCCCGTGCTCCCAGGAGGATCCTAGTCTAGAGAGAGCCCTCGCCACTCTCAGCCTCAGCCAGGGTTTCAGAGAGCGCCCTCTCTGCTCTCAGCTTCACCCAGGGTTTCAGAGAGAGCCCTCGCCGCTCTCAGCCTCAGCCAGGGTTTCAGAGAGAGCCCTTGCCGCTCTCAGCCTCAGCCAGGGTTTCAGAGAGAGCCCTCGCCGCTCTCAGCTTCACCCAGGGTTTTCCAATTTACAGCATGCTTTTCTCATCCTCAGCAAGTGATTGGTCTAATGAGGTGCAGCCCTTCCACTCTTGGGGAACTCTGTAGAATTCTCTCCAGGATTCCCAGGCCGATGGAAGATGTGATTCCAGAGTGTCCTTGGGGAGTCGTTGCTCTGATGCCTCCCACAGTCCCCACCCTCTGGTGTCTGAGCAGGGGGCAGGGAGGCCTAGTCCCTGTTCCCTGGGAGCCCCTGGGGCTACTGTGGGAGTCAGCAACCGCACGCTCCTCTCGCACACCCAGCTGTAATCATCTCCTTGGTTGTCTGTCTCCTTCCCTGGAACACGCGTTCCTAATGTGCAGGGACTCTGTGTTCCCTTTCTCTGGATCCCCAGAAGGTTTGCTGACTGACCGATGGACCAACTCAGTAAATGAATGGATGACCTGGTCTGACGGTGGGAGCTGCATTCAGACCTGCAGGGTGGCAATGCCCCGCTCCTTTGGACAGCCTCAGAGCCCTCCCGCCCCCTCCTGAGAGTCCCTGAGTTTCTGAAGAGGATTGCACACACTCTTGCAGGTGTGGGTTGTTCCAGCAGCCAGAGAACAGGAGGAGCCTGAGGCCCACAGGGAAGGCCTGCAAACAGGGGTGCCAGGCACTTCTCGGGGACTCGTGCGGAACCCAAGAATGGGAGGGGTGACGGGCATCTCCTCTCCTCTCATGGGGGGCGGTGCTGCCTGTCCTCTCCTCTCTGTGCAGAAAACCACACCTAGAAAGAGCTGGAAGGAAAGGCGTCCAAATAGAACAGTTGTCCCGGGAAGGCATGGGGGTGGGGTTTACATGACTGCTCTCTGCAGTTTCCGAAATTCCTAGGCCTGGTCTTGATAACGAAGCGAAAACTGCAGACTCGCCCTGGTTGTCCCTCCATGGCCCTGCCTGTCCCCTGGGGCTTCATAAGTTCATGGGAACTTATTCTAGCCGCTGCCAGCGAGCTGCCCATGGTGCCTGTTTGGCATGAGCTTTTCCTCTCATGGTGGGGTGGGAGTGGGGAGTCTAGGCTTTTCCCTGTTTGCTGGCACAGGGTCCAGGTCGGGAATCAGCCCAAGAGAGCCTCAGGGGTTACCTAATAAATGTCTCTATCTGATTGCTCCTCCCAAGGAGGGCTACAGCGATTCCAGTTTGCTGAGATCCTGGTGAAAGGAAAAGAGGGCAGAAGTCTCCCGCCCATTTGCATCTTGCAGATTTTCTCACCAGCAAAGTGGGTTTGGGCATGTGCCTCCACTGGGCCCAGGATCCGTTTCTCCTTTGATTCATTCATCGCGCGTGTGTGCGTGTGTCTGTGTGTGTGTTTGGCTGCGTCTTGCTGTGGCATGCAGGATCTTTCGGGATCTTTCACTGTAGCACATGGGCTTCTCTGACACCGTGCGAAGGCTCCAGAGCGCACAGGCTCAGAGGTTGCAGCGCAGGCTTAGCTGCCCCAGGGCATGTGGGATCTTACTTTCCCACCCAGGGATGGAGCCCATGGCCCCTGCATTGGCAGGCAGATTCTTAACCCCTGGGCCACGGGGGAGGTGCCCATTCATTCTCTCGTTTTCCCATGTCTCCAGTGTCTGACCACACTCACCAGATCCGCAGTGACGATCCAGTGTAACCATGGCCGGCTCTTGCCTGGCCTGGCCTTCCACACTGTCTTGCCTCCTTGGACTGTTCTCTCCCAGAAGGATTCGGCGTATACCTCCACCTCTGTGCCAGGTCCCATACAAGGCCAAATATTAGATCAAAAACCTCCAGCTTGAAGGAATGCATTATATGGGTCAGGAAGAGAGATGGGCAGACAGGTAATCCAGGTGAAACGTGTTCGGTAAAGGGACAGAACAGGAGAGCAGGGAGGCAGAGCCTGCCAGCGTCTGCTGGGTGCTCAGGACAACCGGCCTGGGGAGGGAGCGGGGGGAAGTCTGGACTGGGGGCCTCGGGGCTGGTGGGCGGTTCTCAGGCCCCTGCCACCCCTGGGCTATTCTCCTGTCTCCCCCCTCCTCCCGCCCCTCACCTTCTCCCAGGCCCACTCTTCCAGGTCATCAGGTATGGGCAAAGCGAGAAGGGGGATCTCAGCCGGCCTCGTGGGTGAAGGCCCACTGTGTCCTGAAGCTTGGAGCTGAAGTTGGACGCGGGGGTCACCGGGGAGCTGCAGTGACCCCGGCGTCATTGTTGTCTAGGTCTCATCCCAGCTGTGTCGCCGGCGGTCGATGTGATGTCCACGATGACGCTGCGGGCAGGACCTCAGCATCCCAGTGGAACGGACCCCTGTCCTCCACTCCCATCCCCTGCTGCCCCCAGGCTAAGGGAGAGCATCCCGGACCCGGCGAGGGACGAAACGCATTAGCTCTCTGCAAAAGTGGCTGAGAGATCCTCCACCGTGAGGTGACCTGCTTCCAGGAGGATCTGTTTGTCCTTCAGAGTAGAAATAAATAGAAACTGACTCTTATACCCGGCGGCAGGCTCCGGCTCCCAGAAGGCACTGCCTGAGTGTTCTGTGCTCAATGGTGGTCTTGTGCTCTGGGCGGGGGGTCTGGAAACCCTGGTTGATGTGACCTGAGTCGGGACAAAGTCGGACGAGGTCACAGCGCGTCAGGGAGGGGCTGTGACGGTGGCCAAGCCTCTCGGCTCCTGGCAGCTGCCTGTTGGCAGAGTCTAACATTTAGCCGGATTTGGCTCACAGTTGGAAGGACGTAGGGTTGGCAAGAGAACCCAGGAGTCCTGATCCAAGTTATCCTTTTTTCTTTTTTTTTTTTTTAAGTTTTGGGCCTCACCTCATGGTGCGTGAGGGGCTTCCCTGGTGGCTCGGGCAGTAAAGAATCCGCCTGCCCACGCAGAAGACACAGGCTGCATCCCTGGGTCGGGAAGATCCCTTGGAGGAAGGCATGGCAACCCACTGCAGTATTCTTACCTGGAGAATCCCATGGACAAGAGGAGCCTGGCGGGCTGCAGTCCATGGGGTTGGGGGGTCGGACAGGACTGAGCGACGAGCACGCGTGCACAGCATATGAGATCTTAGCGCTCCGACCAGGAATCAGCCCCCACCCCCCGCGGTGGACCCCCAGGGGAGTCACGACCCGGGCTGTACTGGGGGTTCCCACCCTGAGCTGGTCTTTAGGGAAACAAGGTGGTGGGAAGGCCCGCCCACTGCCCTGGGACCCCCATGAGGCCAGGCCTCGGGTCCACCAAGTAGTTGGCCTCGGACTGCGCGGGGCCCTGGCTGCCTGGGAGGTGTCTGGGCTCGTGGTGGGGTCTTGCCAGAGAGTTCTGAAAACAGGAAGGCCTGTGTGATGATCAGGGCCTAGTGCAAAGTGAGAGCGTGGGCCCCTCTCCAGAAGTTACTAAGAATGTCAGGACGACGGGCACAGGACGTGATTCCAGGCAAGGGCTCTGTGCACACTTCCCACGCTCCCCAAAAACCACTGTCTTCTTTTCTCGGGGCTCCTGGAACAAAGTCTCACAAGCCAGGTGGCTCTCAGTAACAGATTCGTATCGTCTCCCCATCTGGAGGCTGGATGTGTCGGGAGGGTCGGTCCCTTCCAGGGCTTTGGGGGAGTGTCTGTCCCAGGCCTTGTTCCCAGCTCCCGAGGTCTGGCTGGCAGTCTGTGGGTCCCCTTGGCTTGGAGCAGCAGCGCCCCGGTCTCTGCCTTCGCACGCTGTCCTCTCCCTGAGGATTTATGTGTCAGTGTCCCCTCTTGAGAGGACCCCCGGTCGTGTTGGGTTAGGGCCCACCCTAACGACCCCATTCTAACTTGATTACCTCTGTCAACACCCTGCTTTCAAAGACGATCACGTTCTGAGATACCGAGGGTCAGGACTTCAAATATTTGGGGGGAAGGTGCAATTCTGCCGGTGGTCCTGGCCCGGCTGGAAGGCTGCCTCTATTCCGGCTCAGCTGGCGGGGTTTACTGACTTGTCCGTGCCTGGCTCCCCCGGGGCAGGTGAAGAGGCCCTGGGTGAACCCCCTGTCCCCACGGAACCTCCTGGTGGGAGACAGGGTGGCCCTCAGGTCCTGGTGGCTGGCGGCCTCTGCTCAGCCTTGGGAGGGCTGGGGGATCCGCCTTGGGGGGCAGAGACCCTGTGTATCCCCCCGCTCTGTCTGTGGGGCCCAGTTGTCACGTGACGGCCACCAGGTCCCTGCCTGCTGTGGTGCCCTCCCTTCCCGTCCCGTGAGGGGGCTCTGGGGAGTGACCACTGACGTGTCCGTGCAGGACCGGGCCCCGTGCAGCCGCTCACTAGTGTCGAGTTCCCCCCCGTCCCCAGTCTCATGTCTCCATCCTACAGTCGGGCGGCCAGGACCTGCCCACCCCGTCCCCAGTCTCAGTGTCCTCACCCTACAGTCGGGCGGCCAGGACCGGCCTCGGGCTCTGCTGGGAGCTCTGGCGACCCCGCGTCTTGGGTGCCCCCAGCAGAGCCTGGAATGCCGTGGAACCCAGCTCGGAGCCCTGGTCTCGGGTGTAATGCCTTGGTGGGAAAGCGGAAGTCTGCCTTGGAGGACCAGAGGGCTGCAAATGCCCCCCGCCCCTGGAAGGGGCTGACGCATGTGGGGTGTGACTGGTCTGGGGGGTGAGAGGACAACCCAAGGGGAGCTGGTGTCGCGGGCGCGGGAGGAGGGCCGGGTCCAGGGCCGTCGGTGCCGCACACCTGGGGCGCTTGTATTTGGCGCAAACCAGGGATGGCGTCATCCATTCTTTCCGAATGATCGTTAATTACGGCCGAGAAGAAGTGCCAGCTCTGGGCTTTGAGCCTTTTCCCCTCCTATTTCTTTTCTTTCTCTTAATGAGTGTGATGGGATCAGCAGAGACCTGCGAGAGGAAAGCTCTTCCCTTTTTAGGGCAAGGCGGCTCCCCTTGGCTGACTCACCCGCCCCGCTTTCTGGCCCCCAAGCCTGCACCTTGCCTGTTAAAACTGTCCTGGGAGCCGCCCCTCCTGAGAAGGGCGGCCCCAACCTTCGTGTTTGCGGGGCTGAGTCAGCAGTGAAGTCACCCCTTGGCTTGGTTCTCAGACAAGCACCTTCTTGCCTGGGCCGCTCTGCACTGGCACGCGGGCTGCACCCCGGCTGCACCCCGGCCGGCACGTGGGCTGGGGACTTGGCCCCTGGGCCGGTGGTCAGTGATTGGAGCTGGGCCCCGGGTCCGTCTGCCTGCCCCCCGCCAGCTTTCATTTGCCCCTAACCCAGCTGTTGTTGGCCAAAGGCTGCCCCTGAGCTGGGCATGGCGTAGGCAGTGGGGTCTGAAGATGGGCAGCCCTCATGCCTGCGGGGCCGAGGGAAAGGTGTACACAGATTCCCACTCCCCAGACTGTTTGTGCCCGACTCTGTGGGTATGCTGAGGGGGCAGCCCCTGACTGCCCTGGTGGTCAGGGACAGTGATCCTGGAAACGAGTCTTGGAAGCCGCCAAGCCTTCTAACACGCCAAGCCACCAGAAAAGGCGGGGGGGCACACGATCAGAGGGAACAGCATCAGTCGGAGGGAGCAGCATGTGCGGAGGCTCAGTTCAGTTCAGTCGCTCAGTCGTGTCTGACTCTGTGCGACCCCATGGACTGTAGCCCGCCAGGCTCCTCTGTCCATAGGGATTCCCCAGACAAGAATACTGGAGTAGGTTGCCATGCCCTCCTCCAGGGGATCTTCCTGCCCCAGAGATCGAACCTGGGTCTCCTGCATTGCAGGTGGATTCTTTACCGTCTGAGTCACCAGGGAAGCCCCCCAGACCACTTTCCAGCCTACAGTTATTGGAGGGTCTTAGGTTGCATGGAGGACCCCCCTCTCCTGCCCTCCAGGACCTTCATGTCTGCTGGGCCATCCAGCGCCCATCTGGAAAGTGAGGAGCTGCGTCTGTGGGAGGTTCTCCTGCGGGGCAGACGGCTGGTGACTGGCCCAGCCAGTGTCTCCTGCCTGAAGACCGGCCCTGGATGCTCCGCTAAGGGCTGCTGTATTGCCTGCATTCGGGCCCCAACGCGGGCTCCCTGTTGACTGCGGCTGCGTCTGCTGTGAGATCAGCCCTGGGGTCAAAGCAGGCGCCTGTCTGCGCTTCCCTTTCTCTGCTCCACCAGCCCTCACTGGAGAGAAATGAGGCAAATATGTGATAAAATCATCACATTCTCTGTGTCTGCTATAGGAGCGGTGCTTTGGACCCAGGGCACTGAGATCCATCCCCTCACAGCCTTTTTCATCTCTTTAATAAACCAACCAAGGATTTGGAGGCAGCAACCCATCTGCCCTCAATAGATATACCAAAGCTCGTTAGCCTCACGGTAAGCAGTGTGACGTGGCCACAATAGTGAAGTCTGCCGGCCGCATTCAGCAGCGTGGACTTAGACCCACGTCATTTTATCAACTGAAAAAGCCCGTTACTACACAGTATGCAGAACATAGTCCTATTTTGGCAAATATACACAATACGCGTGGAGGAGGGCATGGCAGCCCACTCCAGCATTCTTGCCTGGAGAATCCCATGGACAGAGGAGCCTGGCGGGCTGTATTCCATGGGGTTGCAGGGAGTCGTACACGACTGAGCGACTAACACACACACACACACAATACACATGCCCAAAAGGAGCCTAGCGAGAAAAACACCAAAATGCTGGCAGTGGTTACTTCCGGATGGGGGTTTAAGGTGATTTCCACATTCTCATCTGTAACTCTGTGGCTCATCTAGAATCAGCGTTTTCGTACAGCCTGTGAGCTGAGAATGACTCTTTAGAGAGAATTAAAAGCAAACCAAGGTCAGAAGACTATGCTGTGGAGAACATAGGTGGGCCCCCAAACCTAAATTATTTAGGGAGATCAGTCCTGGGTGTTTTTTGGAAGGAATGATGCTAAAGCTGAAACTGCGGTACTTTGGCCACCTCATGTGAAGAGTCGACTCATTGGAAAAGACTCTGATGCTGGGAGGGATTGGGGGCAGGAGGAGAAGGGGACGACAGAGGATGAGATGGCTGGATGGCATCACCTACTCGATGGACGTGAGTCTGAGTGAACTCTGGGAGTTGGTGATGGACAGGGAGGCCTGGCGTGCTGCAGTCCATGGGGTCGCAAAGAGTCGGACACAACTGAGTGACTGAACTGAACTGAACTGAATTGATAGAAAAAGTTCACCAGCTTCTGGTCTAGGAAAAAAAAAACTCAGCACGTGCATGAAAACAACTCAGTGCGCGCATGTTATCACCGCCAACATAAGAAAAACAGCAGAGGCTTTCCTTTCTGGAAGGCGGTAAATTTCCCCTTAGCAAGCAGATATATCTCGAATCATTTCTTTCTGTTCAACAACACATCTGAGGAGCGGGCACCAGGCTGGGCTCGTCCTTCCCTTTCTTACCTGTTTATTTCTTTTGGCTGCGCTTTATTTCTCCAGCTGGGGTGATCAGGGCTTCGACCAGGGAGGGAACCTGTGTCTCCTACATCGGAAGATAGATTCTTTACTGCTGAGCCACCAGGGAAGCACCCCCTCCCTCCTTCCCTTTCTTCTCTCCCTGCTCCCTCTCTTCCATCTCCCAGCTTCTCCTGGGCACCTTCTATGTGCCAAAGGCTCCCAGTGGGGAAACAGGCCTGGGCTCAAGGCACCATGACGCGCTGGCCTGAGCTGCACTGCACATGCGCCTTGGGGGCTGGGGTCGCAGGCTTTGCCAGGGAGGGTGAAGGGTGCTTCAAGGGGAGCTTAGCTGGGGGTCTCCTGGGATCACCCAGGAGCCAGGACAGGTCCCCAGAAGGGCGATTCAAGACCCCAGGCTACCTTGGCTAGAGTCCCCTGGATTGAGCCAGGTAACCATGGGTGGCTTGGGGACGAAGAAGCTGGTTTGGGCATTTCAAGAATCAAAGGTCAACATTCCTGGACAACAGAAGTGGAATCTTGAGGAGGTAGGAGACCTGCCCGGCCAAAGGGCAGATGAGATGGGGCCTGGAAAGGCAGTTTGGAGGAGCAGAAGGTTGGAGGATGAACCTGGGGAGCCGCCTGCAGACACCAGGCGAGAGGCTGGGCTTCGTCGTGGAGTGGGGGAGCCCCCAAGGGCCTGAGGAGCGAGGCCAGATGCGGGCAGCCCCATGTGGGCCGGGGGGCGTGGGGCAGGGCAGGAGGCTGTCACAGTCACGCCCGGCTCCCGGCCCAGCCTGCTTCCTGCCGCCGCTCCTGTGCGCCCACACGTCCCTCCACCCTCTGTCCCATCAACTTGGTCACACCAGTAGAGGGATTGGGAAATGGCCGCGCGGGGCAGGGGTGGGACGGCGCGGGGACACCCTTCCTTCCTCTTAGTCACTCGTCTAACTTTCAGCACATGTTTGCAGCCTTAGTCACCCCGAGACGATCGTGCCTGTCCTTACTGCCAGGGGAATGGGGCAGCGAGCCAGCTGCCCACCTGCTGCCCCCTGTCCTGGTTTCAAGGTTTAGGGAATGAGCCCAACAAGCTGGCCAGGCCCAGCCTCACTGCCCCGGGACATCTGACAGCTCTTGGCTCTTGGTACCGAACTAGATGTGGTGTGGGGCTCGGGCAAGGCAGACTGTGTTTTGAATCCCAGCTCTGCCTTGCTGTGTGACTTTGAGTAAGTCACTCGCCCTCTCTGGACCTTAGTCGCCTTATCCTTAAACGGGGATGATGCAATCACTTACCATGTAAGAACTGAAGGCTGTAACACCCACAAATTACAGAGGAGACTTGCGGTAAACATTCCTCCCCTCCTTTGTAGGCTTATAAGGCAACTATGTGAAGCACAGGCTCTACCCTTGGGGGGTTACCCATGGAGCCGGGACAAAGCGACTCTGAGACGATTAGACACGGTAATGGAGCTGAATAACTTCGCAAGACATTGCCCTGCCCTAGGACACAGCAGTCTGTACCCCAGACCTCTGTGCCTCCTTTCTGGCATTGCTCACACAGGCTTCTGCTCAGTTCCCAGAACACAGCAGGTCCTGCCACAGGGCCTTTGCACAGGTGGTCTCTTTGCTGGCAGTGTTCTCCTTGCTACCTACTCCCTCCCCGACCGCACCGAGAGTGACTCAGCGTCTAGGAGGCTGGTCACCACAGCTGCCCTCAGAATAGAGATGCCCCAACCCGGTGTTTTAGAATTATTATTGAAAGGAAGAGTGCTCCCTTTTTATTCCTTCTTTGTGGCCGTGCTGTGTCTCCGTTGCTGCGCAGCCTTCTCTAGCTGCGGCACATGTGGGTCGCTCTCCAGTTGTGGCACACGGGCTTAGTTGCCCCTGCAACCCCCTGATACGTGGAATCTTCCCGGACCAGGGATCGAACCCACGTCCCCTGCATTGGCAGGTGGGTTCTCAAACACCGGACCACCAGGGAAGTCCCCAACCCAGTTTTTGCAACACCCTGCAGAGACTAATGATTCTGAGAGGTATCAGGGAACTCTCTAGGCAAGGTTACGTTTTAATACTTTAAGGAAAAGAGAAATGAGAGCCGTCCGGCACTTGGGTGGGCAGGAAGAGGAGGGAGAGCACCAGCCTGACGTTCCCACTGTCCCAGCTCTGAGGACGCCCTGTGCTCCCCCGGAGGGCTCCCCTCTCCCAGAAAGGCTGATGCTTCTCTCCTCTGCGCGTCTGTGGATCTTAGAGCTCCGGTGAAGCCTTGCCGCATTGCTTTGAAATGACGCAGTCACATGCCTTTCTGCCCCACTGGATGGGGCACCGTCTCCATGGCAGCTCATCTTCTCAGCCAACCTTGACCAGGAAGCTGGCGATTCGTAGCACACAAATGTCAACCCAGATGTGACAATGGGTCAGAGCGTTGCTCCTGGTTCCCACAGTTCTTCATTCCATCACAAATTTCTTGTCTCCTGTTTTCTCACGGGCTTACTGAGGTTCTAACTTGCATTCCATACATTTCACCCACTTTAAGCAGACAGTCAATGAATTTCAGTACGTGTTCGTATCCACACCCACAGGCAAGGTTCAGCGCGCTTCTGGCACTGCCCGAATCCCCTTGCATCTCTTTATGGGGCATCTCCAGCCCCAGGTCACCACTCATGTGATTTCTGTCCCTGGAGTTTTGCTTTTCTTTGCGATCCCATGGCTCCTCCCTCCATGCAATTTTCCAGGCAACAGTCCTGGAGTCAGCTGCCATTTCCTTCTCCAGGGGACCTTCCCAACCTGGGGATTGAACCCAGGTCTCCCACATTGCAGGCAGACACTTCACGCTCTGAACCGCCAGGGAAGCCCTTTCATAGCAATTCCTGTCAGTGAGGTCAGACAGTATGTGGTCTTTGTTGTCTGGCTTTCTTTGCCAACTATAACATTTTTGAGGTTCAGAGATTTTTTTCCTTTTTTAAAAGAATTTTATTTTATATTGAAGTACGACAGAGGACGAGATGGTTGGATGGTTGGATGGCATCACCAACTCAGTGGACATGAGCAAGCTCTGGGAGTTGGTGATGGACAGGGAAGCCTGGCGTGCTGCAGTGCATGGGGTCACAGAGTTGGACACGGCTGAGCGACTGAACTGATTGAAGTGCAGTTGATTAACAAGGCTGTGTGAGTTTCAGGTATGTTGAAAAGTGATTCCATTATACATATTCCTGTATCTATTTTTTTTTCTAATTCTTTTCTCATTTAGGTTATTGCAGAGTACTGAGCTGAGCTACTTTTGATAGGCAGTAGAGCCTGGGTTATCTGTCTTTAAATGTAGCAGTGTGTATACGTCAATCCCAAAGCCCCAGTCTATTCTTACTTCCCCAACCACAAATTCACTCCTAAGCCTGTGAGTCTGTTTCTGTTTTGTAAATAAGTTTCGTTTTTGTAACTTTTAGATTCTGCATATAAGTGATATCATATGATATTTGTCTTTCTCTAACTTACTTCACTTGGTGTGATCATCTCTAGGTCCATTCACGATGCAGCAAATGGCATCACTTCACTCTTTTCCGGCTGAATCGTATTCCACCGGTACCACATCTTGTTTATCCTTTCACTTGTTGATGGATACGTAGCTCATTTTCCTGTCTTTGTTGTTGGGAATCGTGCTGCTATGAACACAGGGGTGTGTGTATCTTTTTTAATTCTAGTTTATGGTTTATGCCCAGGAGTAGGGTTTATGGGTCCCATGGTAATTCTATTTTCCGTGTTTTGAGGAGCCTCCATACTGTTTTCCATGGCAGCTGCACCAACCTACATTCCCACCAGCAGTGTAGGCGGGCTCCCTGTTCTCCACACCCTCTCCAGCATTTGGTGTTTACAGACATTTTAATCGTGGCCACTCTGACCATGTCAGGCAGCACCTCATTCTAGTTTAGATTTGCGTTTTTCTAATAACTAGCGATGTGGAGCATGGTTTCACGTGCGCGTTGGCTATCTGTATGTCTTCTTTGGAGAAACGTCTGTTTCGGGCTTCTCCCCGTTTTTTGATTGGCGTGTTTCTTCTTCTGCTTTGAGTCGCACGTGCTGTTTACGTATTTTTGAAATTACGCCCACGTTGGGCCCATCATTGGCAAGTATTTTCTCTCATTCTGCGGGTTTTCTGTTTGTTTTGTTTATGGTTTCCCTTGCTGAGCAAAAGCTTGTATGCTTGATCAAGTCCCATTTGTTTGCTTTTATTTCTATTGCCCTGGGAGACGGACCCAAGGAAACATTGGTACAATTTATGGCATGGAATGTTTTGCATATGAGCTCCTGTGGAGTTTCATGGTGTCATGTCACATGTTTAACTCTTTAAGCCATTTGAGCTTATTTTTACATATGATACGAGGGTGTGTTCTAACTTCTTTGATTTATATGCGGTTGTCCGACTTTCCCAACACCACTTGTTGAAGAGATTGTCTTTTCCCCATTGTATAATCTTCCTCTTTGTCAAAGATTAGTTGTCCGCAGGTGTGGGGTTGTTCCTGGACTCTTCCTTCTGTCCATTGATTCACATGCATGTTTTTGTGCCAACACCATGCTGTTTTGATTACCGCAGTTTTGTAGCATTTTCTGAAGTCTAGGAGGATTGTGCCTCTTGCTTTGTTTTTCCTCCTCAGGATTGCTTTGGCAATTCTGCATCTTTTATGATGCTATATAAATTTTAGGATAACTTGTTCTAGTTCTGTGGAAAATATTATGGGTAATTTGATCAGTTCAGTTCAGTTTAGTTGCTCAGTCGTGTCTAACTCTTTGTGACCCCATGGAATGCAGCACTCCAGGCTTCTCTGTCCATTGCCAACTCCCAGAGTTTACTCAAATTCATGTCCATTGAGTTGGTGATGCCATCGAACCATCTCATCCTCTGTGGTCCCCTTCTCCTCCCGCCTTCAATCTTTCCCAGCATCAGGGTCTTTTCCAGTGAGTCAGTTCTTTGCATCAGCTGGCCAAAGTATTGGAGTTTCAGCTTCAGCATCAGTCCCTCCAATGAATATTCAGGACTGATTTCCTTTAGGATGGACTGGTTGGATCTCTTTGCAGTCCAAGTGACTCTCAAGAGTCTTCTCCAATACCACAGTTCAGAAGCATCAGTTCTTCGGTCCTCAGCTTTCTTTATAGTCCAACTCTTACATCCATGCATGACTACTGGAAAAATCATAGCCTTGACTAGATGGACCTTTGTTGGCAAAGTGATGTCTCTGCTTTTTACTATGCTGTCTAGTTTGGTCATAGGTTTTCTTCCAAGGAGCAAGCGTCTTTTAATTTCATGGCTGCAGTCACCATCTGCAGTAATTTTGGAGCCCCCCAAAATAAAGTCAGCCACTGTTTCCACTGTTTCCCCACCTATTTGCCATGAAGTGATGGGACCAGATGCCATGATCTTAGTTTTCTGAATGTTGAGCTTTAAGCCAACTTTTTCACTTTCCTCTTTCACTTTCATCCACAGGCTCTTTAGTTCCTCTTCACTTTCTGCCATAAGGGTGGTGTCATCTGCATATCTGAGGTTACTGATATTTCTCCCAGCAATCTTGATTCCAGCTTGTGCTTCATCCAGCCCAGCATTTCCCATGATGTACTCTGCATATAAGTTAAATAAGCAGGGTGACAATATACAGCCTTGACGTACTCCTTTTCCTATTTGAAACCAGTCTGTTGTTCCATGTCCAGTTCTAACTATTGCTTCCTGACCTGTATACAGGTTTCTCAAGAGGCAGGTCAGGTGGTCTGGTATTCCCATCTCTTGAAGAATTTTCCACAGTTTATTGTAATCCACACAGTCAAAGGCTTTGGCATAGTCAATAAAGCAGAAAGAGATGTTTTTCTGGAACTCTCTTGCTTTTTCAGTGATCCAGCAGATGTTGGCAATTTGATCTCTGGTTCCTCTGCCTTTTGTAAAACCAGCTTGAACATCTGGAAGTTCACGGTTCACATATTGCTGAAGCCTGCCTTGGGGAATTTTGAGCATTACTTTACTAGCATGTGAGATGAGTGCAATTGTGCAGTAGTTTGAACATTCTTTGGCATTGCCTTTCTTTGGGATTGGAATGAAAACTGACCTTTTCCAGTCCTGTGGCCACTGCTGAGTTTTCCAAATTTGCTGGCACATTGAGTGCAGCACTTTCACAGCATCATCTTCCAGGATTAGAAATAGCTCAACTGGAATTCCATCATCTCCACTAGCTTTGTTCGTAGTGATGCTTTCTAAGGCCCACTTGACTTCACATTCCAGGATGTCTGGCTCTAGGTGAGTGATCACACCATCGTGATTATCTGGGTCCTGAAGATCTTTTTTGTATAGTTCTTCTGTGTATTCTTGCCACCTCTTCTTAATATCTTCTGCTTCTGTTAGGTCCATACCATTTCTGTCCTTTATTGTGCCCATCTTTGCATGAAATGTTCCCTTGGTATCTCTAATTTTCTTGAAGAGATCGCTAGTCTTTCCCATTCTGTTGTTTTCCTCTATTTCTTTGCACTGATCACTGAGGAAGGCTTTCTTGTCTCTTCTTGCTATTCTTTGGAACTCTGCATTCAGATGCTTATATCTTCCCTTCTCTCCTTTGCTTTTCGCTTATTTTCTTTTCACAGCTATTTGTAAGGCCTCCCCAGACAGCCATTTTGCTGTTTTGCATTTCTTTTCCACGGGGATGGTCTTGATCCCTGTCTCCTGTACAATGTCACAAACCTCCGTCCATAGTTCATCAGGCACTCTGTCTATCAGATCTAGTCCCTTAAATCTATTTCTCAATTTCACTGTATAATCATAAGGGATTTGATTTAGGTCATACCTGAATGGTCTAGTGGTTTTCCCCACTTTCTTCAATTTAAGTCTGAGTTTGGTAATAAGGAGTTCATGGTCTGACCACAGTGATTTCTCTAGGCATTGCAATATGCATGTTTCACCTTATCACAATCTAATTCAAATTAATAATGGCTAACTTTCACCAAATTTGTAGTACTGTAGTTCAATTACCTCCTTTCTCTGTGCTATTATTATCATAGATATTATATCTACCTGGGTTTCCCAGGTGGCTGAGTGGTAAAGAATCCGCCTGCTGATGCAGGAGACGCAGGTTCGATCCTTGGGTCAGGAATTTCTCCTGGAGGAGGAAATGGCAATCCACTCCAGTATTCTTGCCTGGGAAATCCGATGGACAGAGGAGCCTGGTGGGCTACAGTCCACGGGGTTGCAAAGAGTCGGACACGACTGAGCCCGTGCGTGTGCATGCGCGCGCACACACATCTATACGTGTTATAAACCTAGCTGCTGAGCCCGTGCGTGTGCGTGCGCGCGCACACACATCTGTACGTGTTGCAAACCTAGCTGCACGGTGTAATAACCTCTGCCTTGAACAGTCATATATCTTCGAAGGAAATTAATGAAACAAAAGAGAGATTGCATCACACCGCTACCAGCTTCAGTGGTCTTTGTTCCAACGTGTGTGTTTGGATTATTTCATGTATTGTTTCCCTTCGGTTAGACGTTTTTATTCAGTTTTCCTGTAGTTTTTAATATAATGCAGATCTTCTAGGAGCCAATTTGTTCAGTATTTATTTATCTGTAAATGTCTTTATTTCACCCTAATTTGAAGGACAGTTTACTGCATAGATTATTCTTTGTTGACAGGAGTTCTCTTTCAGCGCTGTGAATATGTCATTCCAGTGTTTTCTGGCCTCCATTATTTCCGGTGAGAGCTCAGCTGCCTGTCACGTCATTGTGGTGTGTGTCTTATCAATATGTGGTGTGTCTTTTTCTCTTGCTGCTTCCAGAGTTTTTATCTTTGTCTCTGAGCAGTTTGACTATGATGTATGTGATTCTCTATGTTTATCCTTCTTGCTGATATTCTTGGATCTTTTAGCCAATGTATTTCACCAAATTTAGGAAGATCTGGGCCATTATACGTCAAATATTTTTCTCCCCACTTCTCTCTTTTCTCTCTTGGGGCTGTAATGAAACATATGTTGCAGTGTTTGATATTGTTCTAAAGATTTCTGAGACTCTGTTGATGTTTCCTCAGTCTTTCCCCTCAAGCTGTGCTTTTCAGTTTGGAGAATTTCTACTGATACATCTTCCAAGTTCATTGTTTCTTTCTTCCATTATCTCACATTTCATATGGCGCCCAGCTGGTGTATTTAAACATTTTTCTCCAGTTACTGCACTTTTTAGCTCTAGAATTTCTATTTGATTTTAAACTACTTTTTAGTTCTGTGTTCAGTTTCTATTTATTCACTCTCACTCAGCATATTTTTCTTTACTTTTTTGAATACATATTCTTGCAATTTTTTGAACATATGTGTATTATTTTTCAGCTTTTGAAAATCTATTAGTATAGTCAACATCTAGGTCCACTTTGAATGAGTCTCTAGTGACTGCTTCCCTCCCCCACCCCCTCCCCGCCCACCCCTGATGTGGGTCACCTTCCCTGTTTCTTTGCCTGGATAGTAGTTTTTGGTTGAAAACCTGAGGTTGTGGATAATACACTGTGGCAACTCTAGATTATTTTGTTTTTCTGAAGTTGTTGATTTTTCTGTTTCGGTAGGCAATTAACTTGCCTGGACCCAAGCTGCAACCTCTGTCTCTCCCACAGCATGAACCTGCTAATCTTTTTTCTCACTTTCATTTTTTTTTTTTTCTATTTTAGCTTGGCTCTCTAGGGCCCTTCCCTATGTCTGAGTAGTTCAAGGAGCCAGTGAGTGGGCGTAGGTTATACGCAGACACCTCGAGCCAATAAGGGTTTAATCTTTTGAAACCTGAGCTCTGGGTGGGTTGAGGAGCTCATTCAAAGGTTCCAGGTTCAGGCTAGGAAGAAGAGGGAGGACGTTTTCAAGTGTCCCTGGGCTTCCCTTTTCTCTGGGTTGCCCCCACTGATGCTTAGTTTACTATTCAGCTGAAGATGAGTGAAGAATTTGTTGTCTTAGCCTTCTGTGGTGTATTAGGGTTCATCAGAGAAATAGAAAAGTGGGATATATAGATATAAATACAGATAAAGAGAAGATTTGATCTAGGAGTTGGCTCACCCCAGAACGGCCGCTGAGAAGCCCCACGGTCTGTCATCTGCAACCTGGAGAGCCAGGAAAGCCAGTGTGATTCAGCCCAAGTCTGAAGGCCTGAGCATCAGGGGGCGAATGGTTGAAGTCCCGATCTAAGCCCAAAGGCCTAAGAACGTGGAATGCTGGTGTCTGAAGGCCGAAGATGCATGTCCCAGCTCGAGCACAGAGAGCGAACTCCCTCTCCCTCTGCCTTTTTGTTCTATTCAGGCCCTCAAAGGGCTGGATGGTGCCCACCTGCATTGGCAAGGGTTATCTTCTTTACTTAGTCTACTGACTCTCTTCTGGAAACACTCTCATAGACACATTCAGAAACAATGGTTTACTAGCTATCCAGTACGAAAAGGCAGAAAGATATGACACCAGAAGAATAGCCCCCCAGGTTGAAAGGTGCCGAGAATGCTACTGGGGGAAGAGCATAGAACAATTACTAATAGCTCCAGAAAGGATGAAGCGGAGGGGCCCAAGCAGCTGGGCCAAAGTGGAAACCATGCTCAGCTGTGGATGTGTCTGGTGGTGAAAGTAAAGTCCGATGCTGTAAAGAACAGTATTGCATAGGAACCTGGAATGTTAGAGCCACGAATCGAGGCAAATTGGATGTGATCAATCAGGAGATGGCAAGAGTGAATATCAACATCTTAGGAATCAGTGAACTGAAATGGATGAGAATGAGTGAAATTTAATTACAGATACTGAAGCTGAAGCTTCAATTCTGTGGCCACCTGATGTGAAGAGCCGACTCATTGGGAAAGATCCTGATACTGGGAAAGACTGAAGGCAAAAGGAGAATGGGTGGCGGAGGACGAGATGGTGAGACAGCATCACCGACTCAGTGGACATGAACCTGGGCAAACTCCGGCAGATGGTGAGGGACAGGGGAGCCTGGTGTGCTCCAGTCCACGAGGTTGCAAAGAGTCGGACACGACTTGGCAACGGAACAGCTACAAGCTACCTGGGTATCCCTGAGCCCAGTCAAGTTGAAATAAAGTAATCATCACATATGACTCATTTTCAGATCTCCCTGTTAAATACGCCACCCTTGAACCATGCCCACCATCTTTGCCCAGTGAAGCTGTGCGTTTTTGTTGCCCTTGCTTGGAGAGATCTGGCCTCCCCAGGATAAAGGCCAAAAATTCAGTTCCTGGCCTCTGTGAGCAGCCTTTCCTGAATAATGATTTTTCAAGTTGTTACCTGCCTTTGGTCATTTTCCAGTACTCTGTTAGAAGAATGACTTTGTCTCGTTTTATACTTGTTTTCTGTGAAGAAAAATTGCTCTATCTTCTCATGAAGACATTACTAGAAATCTTGCCCTTTGTAATTTTGCAGGACTGTATTTTATTATACAGCTCACCAAGTTTAAACATTTAGAAAATAAGATAACTTTCTCAAATCACTCATAATGAATTGCCAGAGATAGTTATTGGTAACATTATAGATATATCCTTTTATATCTTTTCAGCCATATACATTTTAAAATGGAATACTTTGATATATACTTTAATTATGGTACAATGCACATAACACAAAGGTTTCCATTTTAACCATTTTTACGCATACAGTTCTGTGGCATTAAGTACTTTCGTATTTTTGTGCAACCATCTCCATAACCCACCTCTAGAAACTTCATCTTCCCCAACTGTAACTGTGTACGCAGGGAATTCTCTGGCAGTCTGGTGGTTAGCATTTCACCAAGTCCTGGGTTCAGTCTCTGGTTGGGGAACTAAGCTCTCACACACCACCAGCTTGGCCATAAAACCCCACACAAAACAAAGCAAGACAAAACGACTGTGTACCCGTTCAACAGCAACTCTCCACCTCCTCCTACCTCAAGTAAATACCCTTCTACTTTCTGACTCTCTGAATTTTACTACGATATCTAAGTAGGGTCATACAGTATCTGTCTTTGTCACCAGCTTATTTCACTTAGCGTGACGTCCTCGCAGTTCATTCGCATCGTAGATGTGTTAGAGTTTCCATCCTGTTCAGGCTGAATAATAATGTCCCATTGTTTTGCTGTTTGTTGTTCAGCCGCTCAGTCGTGTCCGACTCTTTGTGACCCCATGGACTGCAGCCCGCCAGAATTCCCTGTCCTCCTCTATCTCCCGGAGGTTGCTCAAACTCATGTCCGTCGAGTCAGTGATGCCATCCCACCATCTCCACTGTATGTATGGACGGCATTTGGCTTATCCATTCATCTTGGATTCTTTCACACTGAGGTGGTTTCTTCTTTTGGCTCTTGTGGATAATGCTGCTGTGAATACGGTATGCATATATGCATCCCATTTCTTTTGGATATATACGCAAAGAGGAATTGCTGGATCACATGATCATCTGGTTGATTTTTTGAAGAATTGCTGTAATGTTTTCCACAGCAGCTGTTCCAGCAACGTACAAGGGTTCCGATTTCTCTGCATCCTCGCCAACATTTGTTATCTTTAGTTTTTCATAACATCCTAATGAGTGTGCAATGGTATCTCATTTCAGTTTTGACTGGAATTTCCCTAACGACGAGTGATGTCGAGCACTCTCCATGTGCTTATTGGTCACTTGTATGTCTTCTTTGGAGACATAGCTATTTGAGTTCTTTGTCCATTGAAAACTCAGGCTGACGTTTTGTTGTTGTTGCTGCTGCTGAGATGTAGGGGTTATTTATTTATTTTAAATTGAGGTATCATTGATATGCAACATTAATTAGTTTTGGTTGTGCAATACGATGGTTTGATATTTATATACATTACGATGATCACCACAGTAAGTCTACTTAACATCTGTCGCCTTATATGGTAACAGATATTTTTCTTGTGATGAGAGCTTTTTACTCTCTTAGCGATTTTCAAATCTGCAATACAGTGTTATTAACAATAGTCATTGTGCTGTACATAACATCCCCATGACTTTAGCTTGTGCTTTTTTGACCCATCTCACTCACTTATTCCATCTTCTGCCCTCACCTCTGGCAACCACCAGTCTGTTCTGTCTATGAGTTTCTTTTTTTGTTTCTGTTTTAGATCCCACATATACGTGATGTCATATGGCATGTCTTTCTCTGACTTATTTTGCTTAGCATAATGCCCTCGGGGCCCACCCATGTCGCAAACGGCAGGATTTCGTTCTTTTTTAGGGCTGTATAGTATTCCACCCCACACCACATTTCCTCTATTCGTCCACTGATGGACGCTGAAGTTGCTTCTGTGTCTTGGCTGTTGTGAATAATGCTACAATGAACGTGGAGGTGCATATATCCTTTCAAGTTAGTGTTTTAATTTTCTTCACATAAATACCCAGAAGTGAGATTGCTGGATCATATGGTAGTTCTATTGTTAATTTCATGAGGAAACTTCATAATATTTTCCTTAATGGCTGCACCAATTTACATCCCACCAACATTACATAAAGATTCCCTTTTCTCCACGTCCTCACAGACACTTGTTATTTCTTGCCTTTTTGATTATGACCATTCTACCAGGTATGAGGTGAAATCCATTGTGGTTTTGATTTGCATTTCCCTAATGATTATTGATGTTGAGCATCTTTTCATGTACCTATCGGTCATCTGTATGTCTTCTTTGGAAAAATATCTATTTGGTTCCTCTTCCCATTTTTAAATTGGATGGTTTGCTTTTTATGCTATTGAGTTGCATGAGTTCCTTATTTATTTTAGATACTAACTTCTTATCAGATATGCGATTTACAAATATTTTATCCCTTGCAGTACGTTATCTTCTCATTTGTTGATGGTTTACTTTTTAAAAAAGTTTTAAAAGTTTTAAGTTTATTGGCTGCGCTGGGTTTTCAGTCTGTGCACAGGCTTCCCCAGTTGCAGCCAGCAGGGCTTCTCCTGGGTGCGGTCAAGGGCTGCTCATGGCGGCGGCTTCTCCTGTCGCGGAGCTCGGGCTCCAGGCCCCAGGCTCTGCAGTTGTGGTGCACGGGCTTGGTTGCCTCTTGGCACATGGGATCTTCCCAGAGCAGTGATCAAACCCACATGCCCGGCATTGGCAGGGGATCCTTAACCACCGGACTGCCAGGAAAATCCTGATGATTTCCTTTGAGAGGCTTTTATTTTTGGCTTCTGTTGCTTTTGGCATCAGTTTTTAAAAAAACCATCACCCAGACCTATGTCAAGGAGCTCCCTGAGGAGTTCTCTGTATATTCCAGGTATTAATCCCTTATTAAATATATAATTTGGAAATATTTATTTTTCCAATCTATGCATTGTCTTTCTACTCTGATAATAGTGTTCATTGATGCAGGAAAGTTTTTACTTTTGATAAAGTTCAACTTATCCATTTTTTTCTTTTGTTATCAATGCTTTTGGTGTCATATCCAAGAAATCATTGCAAATCCAACACCATAAAGGTTTTCCCCCTGTATTTTCTAGTAAGACTCTAATAGTTTGAGCTCTGACGGTTAGAGCTTTGGTCCATTTTCAGTTAATTTTAGTACATATAGTGTAGAGGGTAAGATAAGGGTCCAACTTAATCAATTATTTTGCACGTGGATATTCATTTTTCCCAATACCACTTGCTGAAAAGACCATCCTTTCTTATTGGATGGTTCTGACACCCTTGTTCAAAATTATTTACCCATATATGCAAGGGTTTGTTTGGGGGCTCTCTAGCCTTCCCGTTGGTCTGTGTGTCTGTCTTCATGCCAGCATCATGCTATTTTGATTGCAGTAGCTGTGTGGCAAGCTTCGAAACCAGGACGCGTGAGACCTACACCTCTGTACTTCTTTTTCAAGACTGTTTTGGCTACTATGGATCTCCAGATTTCATGTGAACTTCAGGATAGATTTTTCTATTTCTGCAAAAAATGTTTGGATTTTGATAGGAATTGTGTTGAACCTGTAGATGATATGCACGTTTTTAAACTATCTTTTTTCAATGAAATGTTATGAGTATATGAACTGTACATCAGGAATATCTTTTTTGTTCATGGCTTACTTCGACAACATCGTTTTAAGGGCTGCATAGTGTTCCACTATATGAATATATCCTAATCTACTTAGTCACACTCTGTGCTGTGCTGTGCTTCGTCGCTCAGTTGTGTCCAACTCTTTTCGACCCCACAGACTGTAACTCTCTGTCTGAGGGGATTCTCCAGGCAAGAATACTGGAGTGGGTTGTCATGCCCTCCTCCAGGGGATCTTCCCAACCCAGGGATCGAACCCAGGTCTCCCGCATTGTGGGCAGATTCTTTACCATCTGAGCCAAGAATACTGGAGTGGGTGGCCTATCCCTTCTCCAGGGAATCCTCCTGACCCAGGAATTGAACCGGGGTCTCCTGCGTTGCAGGCGGATTCTTTACCAGCTACCAGGGAAGCCCCAATCACACTCTATTGTTTGGTATTTAGGTATTTCCCATTTTTTATTTTCTAAAGAACACATGGTAACTACCTTTGTAGCATTATCTTTCCAAACATGAACTTTTCCTGGAGAGGGTGGTCACCACTGAGTTTTAAATACAGAGAGAATGTTGACCTGGGAAAGAACTTTAAAAACTATTTTCTTGGAACCTCTTCATTTTTTAGAAGTCTTTCTTGATTTTGTTACAATATTGCTTCTGTTTTGTGTTTGGTTTTTTAGCCATGAGGCATGTGGGATCTTAGCTTCCCAACCAGGGGTCGAACCTGCAGCCCCTGCCTTGGGAAGCAAAGCCATAACAATCGGACCACCAGGCAAGTCCCGGGACCCCTCCATTTTACAAGTGAAAAACGAAAGGTTCCTGAAGCATCGGTGGTTTATGAAGTCTCAGGCTCTTAGCTATGGCTGGGCTTGAACCCTGACTCCATCACTAACAGGCTAGATGAGTTTGAAAGTTGTCTGCCTGCCAGGCTCTTCTGTCCATGGGATTCTCTAGGCAAGAATACTGCAGTGGGTAGCCATTCCCTTCTCCAGGGAATCTTCTCAACCCAGGGATTGAACCCTAGTCTCCTGAATTATAGGCAGATTCTTTACCACCTGAGCCTCCAGGGAAACCCCTAGATGAGTGTAGGTAGCTACCTTAATCTTCCTTCATGGGTAAAATGGGAATAACAAAAAAAGAGAGAGAGAAAGAGTAACAATGCTCAGCTTATAGGGCAGATGAATTAGCTCAGAGCCCAGTATAAATTACACATTCGATAAACACTTCTCCCACTCTTTATCCCCAGGATGCCTGAAGTTAGAACTCAGGATCTTTCTTAATCTAGTCTTTCTGTTACTAGAACAGAGACTGCAGATACTTTTTAGGATTTTTTGGCTGTGTGGCATCCGAGATCTTAGTTTCCCTCACCAGGAATCTCACTCAAACCCCCTGGAGTGACAGCGTGGAGTCTTAACCACTGGACCACCAGGGAAGTCCCCTGAGATACTTTTTCATTCCATAGTCTCATTGGAAAGAAAGGAAAAGACACCCTTCTCCTCTTTCTATCTAACCACTATCCTTATTAATTAACTAATTCATATTTATATTAATTATATAATCTTATATATGTTATATGTACTTACATTAATTTATATTGTATACAATATAAAATTAGAGTTTATATTCATTATTTGCCAGGCAGTGTTCTAGGCACTTTACGCGTGATAATGCGTTGAACACTTCCCAGCAGGGAAAGTGGAAACCGGCGTGGACTGAGAAGGCGCAAATCCGGCCGGCCGCCTGTGGGTCTGGAATGACAGAAGCAGAGCCAGCTGCGGAGGAACCGGGAAGCCATTCTCCTGCAGCCAGAGACCCTGCAGTTGTAAGACGCCATAACTCACTTTTTTCCTACTGAGACACAGCTCTGTGAAAACCAGTGGCGACCCTTTGCTGCGTTAGAGGCTATCAGTAGGAATCTTGGAGAAGGCGGGAATGAATGAAGCACCCTCGTTCTTGCCCCAGGGTCTGAGTCACTGACACACGGGAGCAGCCCGGCTCTCCAGCCCTGGTGCAGGGCCACAGCACACCCCGTCTATCTGCACCGCGTGGTTTCCATGGGAACAGGGCTCTGCGTCCACGTTGCCACCTAGACCTGAGGTCAGTCCCTTCAAACACAGCCCTGCTTGGTTGTGATGCTATCAAAACATTTCATCTCAATTCCACCTGAACGCCGCCCTTCTCCAGAGTTCTCCGGAAGCCTTATCTTTTCCTGTTTGGTTCATTTGCTGTGTCTTCTCCCTCACTGCAGTGGGTTGAAAAGCCTGCCTTTGTCACATTATAGACCTGCTATCGATCAGGCCTTAGCTGGATTGGTTTGGGGCATAACTTTTTTAAAACTTTATTTTGATTTGGAGGATAATTTTTTACAATATTGTGTTGGCTTATCCCATACAAAAACGCCAATCAGCCGCAAGTATATGTATATTCCCTCCCTCTTGAACCTCCCCCTCAACCCTCCACCCCATCCCACCATCGAGGCTGTCACAGGGTGCCGACTGAGCTCCCCGTGTGACTCAGCAACTTGGGACCTAACTTTTAAGCCTCAACTCTGAGGATGCCCTTGAGAAACCGGGGCGCGTGTCACCTCAGTTCAGGGCTTGGATATCAGAATCACCCTCAGAATCACCCTCAGAACTTGGTAAAGCACAGATGGCTGGCCCCCATGGGGGTGCTGACCTCCCAGGGTCTCTGATCTGGAACGTCCTGGTGGGAACCCTAGAAGCTGCATTTCTAGCAAATTTCCAGATCATGCTGATGCTGCTGATTCCAAGGGACCACACTTTGGAAACACTGCCCTAATCAACTGGCATCAACTTCACATAATAGCATTGTAAGGATCAACTGATGAGTATATGAAGAACTCGATTCAAGATTTGGCATATAATAAGTGCTCAAAAAGTGTAAGCTAGCACTAGGATCCAACCAGTCCATCCTATAGGAAACCAGTCCTGAATATTCACTGGAAGGACTGATGCTGAAGCTGAAGCTCCAACACTTTGGCAACCTCATGCGAACTGACTCATTGGAAAAGACTCTGATGCTGGGAAAATTGTAAGTGGGAGGAGAAATGGACGACAGAGGATGAGATGGTTGGATGGCATCACCGGCGTGACGGACATGAGTTTGAGTAAACTCTGGGAGTTGGTGATGGGCAGGGAAGCCTGGCGTGCTGCGGTCCGTGGGGTTGCAAAGAGTCGGACACGACTGAGCAACTGAACTGAACTGAATAAGTTCACGCCATTTGTCTTTCTCTGTCTGACTTCATTTAATACGATAATCTCCAGGCCCATCCATATTGCTGCAAATCCTGCCCATTTCTTAATCAGATCGTTTGGGTTTTTTTGGCGTATTTGTTTTTTGCTATTGAGTTGCATGAGTTCTTAACATATTTTACATGTTGATCTCTTAACAGATACATGATTTGCAAATATTTCCTTCTGTTCCGTTGGTTGTCTTTTCATTCTGTGGGTAGTTTCCTTTGCTGTGCAGAAGCTTTTTATTTTGATGTAGAGACTCTTATTTATTTTCGGTTTTGTGGCCTTTGTTTTTGGCGTCATATCCAAAAACATCATTCCCACGATCGACATCAAGGAGCTTACCGTGTTTCCTTGTAGATAACGTATACTTTGTAAGACAAATATTGCCGAGACCTGGACCTGAATCTCCTTCTGCGCTCAGAATGGAAGGACGGGAACCACGGCCAGTGTGATTTCCTCTTTGGCAGCCACCCAGGGCTCCTCCTGGCCCCCTTCAGCCGCTCCTGCTGCCCCAGGCGCACTGGGCCCTGTGACTCAGGACCAACTTTAGCTGGGCTCACACGGGCCTCCTATGGAAAACTGCTCTCCTGTCCCCTGGGCTGACACAGTCTATCACTAAAATCAAATCGTGGCAGTGCTTTTTCGAATCACAGAAAAATAAAAGGAAGGGGAGAGAAGGTTTTCGGTTGTAAGTTCTTCCATACCCTTTGCCTTTGGGCCACATTATCATCAAATAGATGGTGATGTCTGATTTTGCCCCAAGTTTAATCTCACCCATTGATATTTCAGAACGTCTCTGCAAAGCCAGTGCGACGCTCTGGGGGAAGAGCTGGCCTGGACCGTCCAGGCCGGAAGCTGCCTGCTGGGCGCTGGCTCCACCCTCCCCGACCAGTGGCCCGTAAGGCACCCGCCCGCACTTCAGGCCTGCGGGCCTTCTGCCTTGCTGGGGACGACCACCGCGTCTTCCTCTCTCTGCGGGCTCTGCTCCCACCTGCCCTCCAGCTGGGGGATGCCAGGGCATGTTTTCCATATCCATCATCGCTTCTCCGGAGGCCTCCTCTGTCCTGCCCTGCACACTGCAGACTGGGTCACCGCAGGGCTCAGCTCCCATCATGGCCGCATTGTAACATGCATTTATAGGATTGTGTGATTCCCATCTGTCTTCACCAGAATGTGAATCTTCCCAGGGCAGACAGTGGGAACCGTGTATGTGTGTGTGTGTGAGACAGAACACATGTATGTGTGCACACGTATGTGAACACACGCATGTGAACACACGCATGTGCGCACGTGTGTGCTGTTGTTGCTGTCTAGTTGCTAATTCAGTTCAGTTCAGTTGCTCAGTCGTGTCCGACTCTTTGCAACCCCATGAATCGCAGCACGCCAGGCCTCCCTGTCCATCACCAACTCCCGGAGTTCACTCAGATTCACGTCCATCGAGTCGGTGATGCCATCCAGCCATCTCATCCTCTGTCATCCCCTTCTCCTCCTGCCCCCAATCCCTTCCAGCATCAGAGTCTTTTCCAATGAGTCAACTCTTCGCATGAGGTGGCCAAAGTACTGGAGTTTCAGCTTTAGCATCATTCCTTCCAAAGAAATCCCAGGGCTGATCTCCTTCAGAATGGACTGGTTGGATCTCCTTGCAGTCCAAGGGACTCTCAAGAGTCTTCTCCAACACCACAGTTCAAAAGCATCAATCTTCGGTGCTCAGCCTTCTTCACAGTCCAACTCTCACATTCATACATGACCACAGGAAAAACCATAGCCTGGACTAGACGGACCTTTGTTGGCAAAGTAATGTCTCTGCTTTTCAATATGCTATCTAGGTTGGTCATAACTTTCCTTCCAAGGAGTAAGCGTCTTTTAATTTCATGGCTGCAGTCATCATCTGCAGTGATTTTGGAGCCTCAAAAAATAAAGTCTGACACTGTTTCCCCATCTATTTCCCATGAAGTGATGGGACCGGATGCCATGATCTTTGTTTTCTGAACGTTGAGCTTTACGCCAACTTTTTCACTCTCCTCTTTCACTTTCATCAAGAGGCTCTTTAGTTCCTTTTCACTTTCTGCCATAAGGGTGGTGTTATCTGCATATCTGAGGTTATTGATATTTCTCCCGGCATAGGGTGGTGTTATCTGCATATCTGAGGTTATTGATATTTCTCCCAGCAATCTTGATTCCAGCTTGTGCTTCCTCCAGCCCAGCATTTCTCATGATGTACTCTGCATAGAAGTTAAATAAGCAGGGTGACAATATACAGCCTTGACATACTCCTTTTCCTATTTGGAACCAGTCTGTTGTTCCATGTCCACTTCTAACTGTTGCTTCCTGATCTGCATATAGGTTTCTCAAGAGGCAGGTCAGGTGGTCTGGTATTCCCATCTCTTGAAGAATTTTCCACAGTTTATTGTGATCCACACAGTCAAAGGCTTTGGCATAGTCAATAAAGCAGAAATAGATGTTTTCCTGGAGCTCTCTTGCTTTTTCGATGATCCAGTGGATGTTGGCAACTTGATCTCTGGTTCCTCTGCCTTTTCTAAAATCAGCTTGAACATCTGGAAGTTCACGGTTCACGTATTGCTGAAGCCTGGCTTGGAGAATTTTGAGCATTACTTTATTAGCGTGTGAAATGAATGCAATTGTGCAGTAGTTTGAGCATCTTTGGCATTGCCTTTCTTTGGGATTGGAATGAAAACTGACCTTTTCCAGTCCTGTGGCCACTGCTGAGTTTTCCAAATTTGCTGGCACATTGAGTGCAGCACTTTCACAGCATCATCTTCCAGGATTAGAAATAGCTCAACTGGAATTCCATCACCTCCACTAGCTTTGTTCGTAGTGATGCTTCCCAAGGCCCACTTGACTTCACATTCCAGAATGTCTGGCTCTAGGTGAGTGATCACACCATTGTGATTATCTTGGTCCTGAAGATCTTTTTTGTATAGTTCTTCTGTGTATTCTTGCCACCTCTTCTTAATATCTTCTGCTTCTGTTAGGTCCATACCATTTCTGTCTTTTATAGAGCCCATCTTTGCATGAAATGTTCCCTTGGTATCTCTAATTTTCTTGAAGAGATCTCTAGTCTTTCCCATTCTGTTGTTTTCGTCTATTTCTTTGCATTGATCACTGAGGAAGGCTTTCTTATCTCTCCTTGGCATTCTTTGGAACTCTGCATTCAGATGCTTATATCTTTCCTTTTCTCCTTCGCTTTTTGCTTCTCTTCTTTTCACAGCTATTTGTAAGTTGCTAAGTTGTGTCCAACTCTTTCACAACCCCATGGACTGTAGCCCGCCAGGCTCCTTTGTCTATAGGGCTTCCCAGGCAAGAACTCTGCAGTGGGTGGCCGTTTCCTCCTTCAGGGGATCTTCCCGACCCAGGGGCTGAGGCCCCTTCTCCCGCCTTGGCAGGCGGGTTCTTTGCCACTGAGCCACCAGGGAAGCCCCACGTGTGTTACCTCACCTTGATTCCCATGGTCCTTACCACAGAGTTTGCACACGTGAGCACTCAGTAGACATGTGTTGACTGGATGAGCGTGTGGCGCTGAGTACTTCTTTAGACTCCTTCCAGGAGCAGTGACTTCATTTTATCAACAGAGGCATGGAGGCCCAGAGACGGGCCTTGCATTGGCCAAATTCTCACAGCTAGAAAGGGGCTGAGCTGGGACTCAGAGCCAGGCCTCCGACTCAGCCCCGTGCCCTTTGTCCAACTCTGAGCTGCCAGCTTCCCTTGAGGTTTGGCGTGTTAAACAGAAGCAGAGCGTTCAGAGGAAATTCACCGCAAGGCAGAGTGTTTACTAGCGATGACCTCACCTCCCCAGCAGTGAAAGGGCAGAAAAGAGCTGGAAAGAGAATACCTTTCCAGTGAACGCACTGGGCCGGCCAGGCCCCGGCTGACTCAGGGAGAAGGTTTCACTTTATAAGGGCTTCTTGGGGGCACCCCCTGGGTGTGCCTTTCACCCCGAGTCCAGGTCTGGGAGGGGGCAGCTGGCACGGCTCTCGACTTGAAGCCCCGGCTCTGCCAGCTGGGCATCCAGGGGCCCTTCCCTCCCGCTCTTGAGTACAAGTCCTTCTTTATCTGGAACCTGTCTCTCCAGCCTCGTGGACGAGCAGGCTTGTGTTAATAGCACACACCCAAGTTTCAGTGGGTCCGGCTGCCCACTGCCCTTCGGATACCTGGCCCTCACCAGACTTTACCTGGTTGGGTCTGGGAGTCCGAGGGTGCCTCCTGGGCCCCCAGGGCTCACAAATCCTGGTTGCATTCATCAGCAGCCCATGTATCTCGTTCTTGAAGTCACCGAGGCCCCAGTGGCCAGGGCCATCTGAAGGAATGGGGGAAGTCACGCCAAGAGCTGGTTTCCAAGGCTCCCGGCCCCCGCGGGGTCCACTGGGTCCGCAGGTGCTGTTTCTGCAGAAGGTGAGGAAAGGCTGCCCTTAGCACTCTGCTCACACCTTGGTGCCTGCAGCCAGCGCTGCCTGCCCCACCCCGGGCACCCCCGGGCACCCCTCCACAGGGCACGCACACAGTGCCACCGCGGGAGGCCACGTCCCGCGTCTTCTTCTAAACGACGCTTCTGCCCTCGCGCCCTCCCTGCGGCTCCAGGCCTGCACTGCTACACTCACCAGCTAACCCCGCAGACGGTCCTGAGCCCTGTTTTGATTCTTGGTGCGTGTGTGTGTGTGTGGGGGGGGTTCCCTGAGGGCTCAGCGGTGAAGAATCCACTTGTAATAAGCCCGTGCAACTGGTGAGTCCTGGAGCCGCAACAAAAGATCCTGCAGGATGTAACTAAGACCTGACTCAGCCAAATAAATGAATAAATACAAAAAAGAACCCACTGTCAGGGCCAGAGTCACAGAAGATACATGTTCGATTCCTGGATCGGGAAGATCCCCTGGAGAAGGGAATGGCTACCTCCTCTAGTATTCTTGTCTGAAAAATCCCATGGACAGAGGAGCCTGGTGGGCTGCCGTCTATGGGGTCACGCAGAGTCGGACATGACTGAAGCAACTTAGCAGCAGCAGCAGCAACATTTCATATATATATATATATACAGATACACATACCACATCTTCTTTATCCATTCATCTGTCAATGGACATCCAGGTCGCTTCCATGTCCCAGCTGCTGTAAAAGGTGCTGCAGTGAACACTGGGGTGCGTGTGTCTTTTGAATTATGGTTTTCTCAGGGTGTGTGCGCAGGAGTGGGACTGCTGGGTTGTACGGCAGTTCTACTTTCAGCTTCTTTAGGAACCTCCATACTTCTCCACAGTGGCTGAATCAATTCACATTCCCACCAACAGAGCAAGGGAGTTAGTTCCCTTTTTCTCGCACCCTTTCCAGCACTTACTGTTTGTAGACTATTTTGGCGATGGCCATTCTGAGCTCGTGAGGCGACACCTCATCGTAGTTTTGGTTTGCTTTCCTCTAACAGCTAGTGGTGTTGGACATCTTTTCATGTGCCCCTTGGGCATCTGTCTGTCTTCTTTGGGGAAATGTCTATTTAGGTCTTGGGTCCATTCTTTTGATTGGGCTGTTTGTTGGATAATGAGCTGCATGAACTGTTTGTATATTTGGGAGATCACCTGCTCATTTTAGTGATGGAGAAGCTGAAGCTGAGAAATCTGCCCAAATCTCAGCAGTGAGAGGGACGGGGCTGCCGCGGGAAGGGGTGTCTCAGGTCGCACCCCTGTGTTCATCCCCCTGTGAGCTGTCTGCTGCGGAGACGCACATCCAGGAGCACACAGAAGGGCCTGCAAGGTGAGCCCCAGGCACGCACGAGGGCGATCCCAGGGATTCCCGGCACTGCCGGCAGCTGATGGAAATGGCTGGTGGTGACGTCATACACCGGGACTGACCAATTGCCCCGATAGGCAGGTGTTTTCGCTCTGTTGGAAGTGGTTAACAATTTAGCTGAAGGCAGAGAGTCAGAAAGGGGAAGGAAGTGTGAATTTTGACCCAAGGCCACAGGCTCTCCACAGTGGAAGAGGACGGGAAGGAGCTGGAGCAGGGAACCAGCAGCGCCCCCTCTCCACAGCCCTGTCTGCGGCTCCGCTCCTCTGGGTCAGGAACAGGCTGCGTGCTGGCTTCAGGTAAACAGAACTGGGTTCCACCCGTGTACTGCCCTTTCCTGGCTGTGGTCCTCAAGCAAGTTCCCCCCTGCCCGCCTGAGTCTTGTATTCTTGTCTGTAAAATGAGACTGCCTACCCCCCTACTTCATAAAGGGGTCGGGAAGATCACAAGAGATGAGCCAGGCAAAGGGCTTTGCAAGGAGTGCATGCTTGATAGACGGAGATTTCCTATCTCTTTCCACCATGTGGAATATCAGCACTAACTTCCATCAGCTTGAGAGAGCCACGAACCCTAGGTTTGAAACCCGCGTCTATCATGTCCTGGCTGTTAAACCTGGAGAAAGTCATTTCCCCTCCATGAAGCCCAGCTCCCCAACTAGGAATGGGCATGATGGGTGCTACATAGTAGGCTTTAGAGCAAGGTTCCAATCCTATAACAAGAGCTGATGTTAATGAAGCCCTGCTTTGTGCCGGGGGTCTGGGTTGTCTGAGCTTCTGCCTTTCCAACAAGCCCTTGGTACTGACGCTGCTGATCCAGGGACCACACTGAGTCACGAGGTGACAGATGAAGGTCAAGGGGTCATGGGGCTGTGGGGAGTGGGTGAAGCAGAGGCGCCTGCTAGAAGACTTTTTTAGTGGGCTCTTGCCTGCAGGATGCCACTGTTTTGGGAGCAGTTACAGATGATCTTGCAATTTATTAAATCTATTTATTTTTTCTGGGGCGGGGTGGCCATCAGTTCTTGGCCCCTGGGCGCCCTAGTGCAGGAGGAGACTGACAAGGATCTGCTACAACCTGAAGCGTAAGAACCCTGGTTGCCCAAGCACAGGCCCCCGGGGGTTCTGAAACAGGCTGGAGATCAGGCAGACTGCCTGCAGGCGAGGGCCCTCAAGCTGGGTGTCCAAGGACGGCGAGGAGTCAGCCAGGTAGAGGAGGGGGCGGAGGTGTGGTGTGGGGACGGGATCGCACAGACCCGCTCCCGGGACATAGTCCACCTTCATGTCATCACTTTACAGCCTTGTGCCGAGAAAGGCACCAAGGCTGGGAGGCAGGGAGGGCCGGGGTTTGCTGGCACGCGGCGTCACTGCCGTGCTGGGTGACTGGATGTCGCAGCTTCTGAGCCTCTGCATCCTGTTCTGTCGGGTGGAGGTGATGCGGACCGAGAGGGTAGCAAGAGGCAGCACCCGGCGTGTCTGGCTTCCAGCCGCTGGTCCGCAACCACAACGCCTTTTTCCTGGCAACACAGAGATCCAGTATCTGAGCAGAGAGGTCCTGGTCTCCCGGGGGCCCCCTTGGGTGGGGAGCCCCTGCCCTTTTGCGCTCTACTTGCCCCCCTCCCGCCCCAACAAGCAGGCTCTCAGGCGAGGACGGGGAGCCTGCCAGGGTGCCAGGGAGATGGGTTTTGTCACAACCTCAGATCTTAACCCTGTCGTCACTGTCTGGCAAGAACCCAGAGACCTGGCCGAGATAACAGGGCTGTTATCGTGGTCAACAGACTCCTCCTGGAATACAGAGGGAGGAATTGAACGTCCTCTGTTTGTCCTGGCCTGGCAGGTCAGCCAGCAGCCTCTGACCTCCCAGACGGCCTAACTCAGCTACGGCGACCCAGGGCTGACCTGCCTTTGGAGCTGCCCCTCCTCCGTACCCACCCACCTCCAGCCCACTTCCCGCTCCATCCCGACTTGCTTGCCTTTGTGCTTATTTCTTCCTCTTGGGTTTATCTATTTACCCAGAGGCTTAGCACAGCGTGATAGCCTGAGACCTGGCGTCAGGTCTGGGCTGGAATCTCTGGGATCCAATTCTTTGGGTGGGCTACTGACCCCACAGGTGACCAAACGTTCTAGTTTGCCTGGGACAGAGGGGTTCCTGTGACATGGGATTTTCAGTTGTAAAAAGGGACGGTTCCAGAAAAATTGGAGTCAGTCACTCTGTTTACCTCTCTGAGCCTCAATTTGCTTGTAAACTGGGGGTGATTATCTCTGTTGAGGGGATTAAGTGGGATAACGCAAGGAAGCACATTGCGCCTAGCACGCGGTGAGCTGTCAGTGATGGTGTCAGTTACTTCTCTGCCTGGAGGAAATCGCAGGACTTCTGCCCTGAATTTCTCACCTCCCTTATTCCCATGACCTTTTCAAATGGACACAGAAGCAGATCTGGGGTCGTGTCTGCACTTAAGAAATCGTTAAACCTCTCTGCAGTGCTTTTGCTCAAAATGCCGTTTGACTGACAAGCCGAAAGCAGATGAACAGAGGCGGTTTAGTAAAGAGGGACAGACTGGAAACCACGGGGCCAGGTCCACTTCGACTCTGAGATTAACTTGCTGTGCGACCTTTTACAAGTTGCTTTGCCACTCTGAGCTTCAGTTTTCCCATCTACAGAATAAAGGGTTCTCAGCGCAGCCCCAGCTCTAACACTACAGTCCTACACGCTGTGGGGGAGGAAGTACTGGGGATTGGACAGCTTGGTTGGAGCCAGTAAAAGGCTGAGGAGGAAGTGAAACTGCCCTCCTCGGTGGGACCTGAACCCAGACACACCTCACGGTGGGACTTGACCCCACAGTCCCTGACTTGGGGGGATTCGAAAGCACTGTTTTTTAATTAAAACCCCTCACCTGGTGCCAGGACTTACTGAAGCTCAGGTTCTTTTGTCTCATCACAGAAAGAGCTCAGTGTGAGGCAAAGAGGTGGAGAGTGAGTTTATTGCCATAGGATGCTTGTGAGAGATTCAAGCGGGCCGCCAAGGGAGTGCAGCCCCGAGAACAATCGAAGAAAAAGTGGGGAGGGGATAAGGCCACCCTCTTCCTCACTCTTGGCAGACACCAAGGCTTTCGTCATTCGTTCTCCTTTGAGCCTATATGGTCTAAGCAGGACTGTCATGGTGTGATTGAAATCATATGTATATTAGCAAAAGGGCGGTAACATATAATAAAATATGGTAATTCACCTCGGGTTTCAGGGTAATTTCCCCTTTCCCCTAGTTTTTTCACCTTTCTCTTGTATTCCTGTATTAACTATACGCAGAAATGCTGCTTTTCAAGGACCCTTAACTCCCTGACTTCATGTAGCAAGATTCAGACCCCACAGCTACCGGCTCGTGCTTTAAGGATCAGGGCTCGCGGCCTGAGTGTGCCTGGCGCTTACATGCACCTGGTCTTCCTTCAAAGTAGTGTAAACTGTTGCTAGGTTACTGGATTCTTTTCCTGAGTAGTCATTGGCCTACAACAGTCTCCCAAGCTCCCTTAAAATCCCCGCTCTGTCTTTGATCCCATAGTGGGACTCCTAAATGATCTGTTTAATTATCCTACACTATCCTTTTCTTTAGGAACCAAGATTTGGGTTCCTTCTTAAGCACTGACTAAAATTTTGAAAATAGTGCAAAGTGGAAAATGACTAAGCATCTTACTGATAGAGCAGTTGATTGATGTCTGCACAGCAGGCTGGACATGGTCTTGTGATGCCAGGTCACTGGACATTCATTTACTCCCTCCTGTATTTAGCCGTTCATTCATTTCTTCCTTCATTCCTCCCTTTGTTCACTCATTCACTGAGTGATTCACACAGTGATTGATAGCACGGGTTCTGAAACCGATCCACCTGGGTTCAAATTCAAGCTCTGCCAATTATTATGTGAACTCAGCAGGTTACTCAACTTTTTGGTGCCTCTGTTTCCCCATCTATAAAATGGACACAACAGAAATACCTGGCTCTTGGGGGTGGAATTCACGTTAAAGGTCTTAAGCCAGTGCCTGGCAGTAGCAAAGCACAGTGTATACCATGCTGTTACTGTTCATTCTGCCGCCTTTTACCAGGAGATGGCTCTGTGGCAGGCACTGGGCTGGGCCCACTAGGAATCCAGATCCGAGGGCAGTCCCCTACCTTGAGAAAGTCATAAAGGGATAAACCGGCAATTGTGAACTCATACGGTTAGTGTTGTGGTGTTGTGTGGGTAAGCACAGGGTGCTATGGGAACAGAGAGCAGGGACACCCAGTCTGGGTGGGTTGGGCTCACACGGGGGTGTGTACCCAGGAAGGCTTCCTGGCAGAGATGTCACTTGATCTGAGTCTTGAGATACAGGTTCACGTTAGCCAGGAAGTGAAGAGGGTGGGGTGGTGGGAAATTCTGGCAGAGGAAACAGCTTGTGCAAAGACTCGGAGGGGAGAATATGGATATTTAGGGAACAGAAGTGGTTTGCTATGACTCGCTGGGGTGTGGGTAGGTGGTCTATGAAGCCAGAGGAACAGTAAAGCTTTAACTACGCTGGATATTCCAGAACTGCTAAAAAGTTAATATTTTATCAGCTAGGCCAGTGTCCCCAACTTTTAAGATCATGCTGTAAAATACACACACAAAAAAGGTCCATTATATGGAGATTTATTCATGAATAAATTATATACGCATACACACAAATGTATCATGTATAAGACACAAAAATACAAGCATTTAATTGGATTGTGGTTTGTTTTTTTTTTTTGGCTATTGAATTGTGTGAGTTCTTTATACATTTTGGATATCAGCCTCTTATCAGGTATATGACTTGCAAACCTTTTCTCCCATTTGGTAGGTTGCCTTCTAATCTTGCAGATGGTTTCGTTTGCTAAGCAAAAGCTTGTGAGTTTGACGTAGCCCCACTTGTGTTTTTTTGCTTTTGTGGCCTTTGCTTTTGGTGCCAAATCATCACCAAGACTGATGCCAAGAAACTCACCCCTGTATTTTCTTCTAGGAGTTTTATGGCTTTAGGTCTCACATTCGAGTCTTTTCTTCCCTTGCGAATACTTATTTAATATAATTTAGGTGATTATGGTATTTTGAAAAGAACTGCCAGCAAAGATCGTTTTTAAATTTCATTTATTTTATCTTTGGCTGTGCTGGGTCTCCGCCGCCGCGTGTGCGCTTTCTCTCGTCGCGGTTCACAGGGGCTGCTCTTCTTCGGGTCGCGTGGGCTTCTCACGGCGGTGGCTTCTCTGTTGTGGAGCACGGGCTCTGGAGTGTGGGCTCGGTAGCTGTGCGCCACGGGCTCAGCTGCCTGTAGTGTGTGCAATCTTCCCAGACCAGGGATCGAACCCACGTCTCCTACACTGGCAGGTGGATTCTTAACCACTGGACCACCTAGAAGTCCACTTTTTAAGGTAGCTAACTTAAAAAAAGTCTAAGGCAGCATGAGAATCATGTAACAAAGCACGTGAAGTTAAAACCAGAACTTGAACTGTTCATTCTGTGTTGGAATCTATAGTCCACTTTGAGTTAATTTTTGTGTAAGACAGTGGTCCTGTTCCATTCATTTGTATGTGGTAATTCAGTTTCCCCAATAGAAATGAAAATAATACATATAAACAGAAATCCTAGGACTTTCTCTCTTTTGTACCCAGTGGCTCTTCTTGTGTATCTCCTGAAATGCATCTCCCATCTCCCACTTTCGAACTCACTACTCTGTGCTGTGGGGTGCCTCAAAAGCTGGCACATGGAAGAGACGTGGGTTTTTACCTTTAAAAGGTCCTTTTGACATTGACACATGCTGGAATCCCTACAGTCATGAAAATGAAGATAAAGTTGTATATTACTAACATTGCAAGCTGTTACTATATTAAAATAATATGTTAAAGAAAAGAAAGTGAAGTCACTCAGTTGTGTCCGACTCTTTGGGACCCCATGGACTGTAGCCTGCCAGGGTCCTCTATCCATGGGGTTTTCCAGGCAAGGATACTGGAGTGGGAAGCCATTTCCTTCTCCAGGGGATTTTCCCAACCCAAGGATCAAACCCAGTTCTCTCGCTCTGCAGGCAGACCCTTTACCGTCTGAGCCACCAGGGAAGCCCTAAAATAATATATTGCAGAGTTGCAATTGCACTTTGCCCGGGAGAGTGCTTTCCCGGGGTGCAGGATCTTCAGTGCTGAAACGGGGACTGTCCTGAGCAAACCGGGTTACCCTAATGGCACATCTACTGCAATCCTATTGTGTAAGGAATATAAATGAATGTTTAGACAAAAGTTGGAAGGTAGCTCGTCCAAAACATTTGCAATGGTTTGATAATGGTGGGAAATTACAATTTGCCTTTACTTCTTTTTATGAAGTAACGTATTTTGGGTTTTGCTTCCCTGTATTAGACATTTTCTGTTGAGAAATACGCATTATTGTGTGACTGGAAAAAGAAAATGGCCACACTGGGTCTTCTCTGCGATCCTCACATTTAGTTGCCCCACAGCGAGTGGGCTCTTAGTTCTCTGACCACGATCTAACCCACATCCCCTGCACTGGAGACTGGATTCTCAACCGCTGGATCGCCAGGGAAGGCCCCTCTTGTGTGACTTTTAGAATACGAAGCTCATGAAAGTTAGGATTCCACTGGCAAGCAGGGCAGAGCAGAACAAGGAGAAGGTCTGGGGCGAGTTGGAGGCAGTCAGAGAATAAGGTGAGACGTGAGACGGCTTGGACTTGGCCTTGGGGATGATCGGGGGGGGAGAAAATACAGTTCAAGTGATTAGTGGGAGAAAAAGACTCACGAGGACTGTGATTAATTAACTCTGGGGACTGAAAAAGAAAGCAGGAGTTTCGACTACCTGCAGATTTCTGAGTGGTGCCACTGACTAAGACGAATATTTCAAGAGAGATAAAGCTTTGAGAAGGAGGGATAAAGATAGGAGCTCTAGGGGCCGGTGTTGCTCTCTTGGCTCGATTATGGACATACAGATAAGCCGTGGACACCCAAGAGGAAGTGTAGGAGTGGGGTTTATCACAGGAGCTCAGGGCACCAGCTATCTGCAGGCCTGTTTCTTGACTCAAGTCATTATCACCAGCAACCTCCCTTTGAAAAGTTGTCCAGACCTCCAACAACATGCTCTACTGGCCTGGAAGTCCCTTCTGACACATGGCCTGATTTGAAAGGAGTTAAGTTTTAAAATACACTGCAGTAATCCACAGCTATCACTTGTAAGCGGTGAAAAGATGACTCATTTGCGTTATATGGAAAGTTTCTCTTCTCTTTTAGTAAAAAAACAAAACCAAGAAAAACCCTGTACATCCCTTTATCTTTATCTCCCCCTCCAGCATCAGTGCAGTGATTTCATCTCTTAAATGTGCTGATATTTATCGTGTGGTCCAATATTTGGTGTACCTCGGTTTTGCTCTTAAAAACAAAGCGTACTTCATTATCGGGTGGAGTGTTGTACAAACGGAAATTAGGTCAAGCTGTTTGACAGTGCTGTTCAAGTCTTCTGTATCCTTGCTGACCTTCTGTCTACTTCTTCTACTTCTTCTTAATTATAAGAGTATTGAAATGTCCAGCTCTCGCTGTGGATTTGTCTATTCTCCTTTTGGTTTTTGCTTCATGTATTTTTGAAGCTCTGTTATTAGGCACATGTATATTTCGGAGTAATATATTCTCTTGATTAGTTGGTCCATTTCTCATTCATTAATCTCTGGTAAAATTCCTTGTTCTGAAGGCCTATGTTGTCTGAGTTTAGATAATTTACATTTAATGTAGGTATCAATATAATTGAGTTTAAACCTACTGTTCTGCTATGAGCTTTCTATTTTTCCCATCTCTTTTTTCTTCCTTAATTTTCTTCCCCTTGCCTGGTTATATATCTTTTATCATCCATTTTATTTTCATTCTTTCTTTTCCTTTTTTGTTTTTTGGTTACACTGCACAGCTTGTGGGATCTCAGCTCCCCAACTAGGGATAGAACCAGGGCCACCTCAGTGAAAGCCTGGAATCCTAACCACTAGGCCACCAGGGAAATCCCTGTTTTCTTTTTCAGTGGCTGCTTTGGGGTTAATCATATGCATCTTTAACTAATCACATAACACTTGAACACTTTGCATATTTATTAGTCAGTGTTCAAACAGAGAAACAAAACCACTGGGAGTGATACTTAGCAAGGGATTTATTATAGAAATTTGATCTTATGCAATGATAGGGAGCTGGCTAAACAGTTTCTAAAAGGCTGGTTTCTTTGTGCCTGGTGCTGGTATATTACTGGCTGTGAAGGGAAAGAAATTGGGAGCTGGAGACGGATTTGAAGTCGGGGAAGAGCAGGGGGAGCAGGAACGAAGCAGCGCCCACACGTCCTCTCTCACTGCCTGCAAGAGGCCATCTTCGATGCTGTGAATGACCTAGAGGGGAGACTGGGGCTTCTCATCTTGAAGCTGCAGCACGCCTGGACCAGGGATCGGAGAAACTGCAGGATGATCCAGCAGGACCTGGAGGGCTGTGGGCTCAGCTGCTGCCTCGTGATGACAAGGTGGCCCAGCAGTTAAGTTACAGCATGTGCGCTCTGCACCTGGCGTCCCTGCACCAATTTTTAGAGTGACAAAAAAAAAAGCAAGTGGTTGCTGCTTCACTGTACCTACCAGATGTTGTAGTGTCTCTCGTGACCCGTGCCGACTTGGAACTGTACAGGGAGAGAAACTCTGGGAATACAGTTCCAGCTTGGCTGAGCTGACACAATGCAAACCCACTGAAGCAGAGAGAGTGAGACGCTGTCTTTAACAGTGTTTCCACTCCCATTCTGTCCAGTGGGTGCTGTTGCCACGCCTCTTGCTCTTACACATATTGCAAACACCACCGTCCTCTGTTATCGTTGTCTATCTTTCAAAGAAGTCAACAGATGAGAAGTCACGCGTACATCATCTCTCTGTCCTTTACTCCTCAGTTTCGTTCAGGTTTCCATCCAGAGTAATCGCCTGTCACTTCAAGAGATTCCTTTACTATTTTCTTGTAGCACAGGTCTGCTGGTGACAGATTCTCTCCGCTTCTGTTTTTCTTTTGTGAAGAAGTTATTTCCTTTTCATTGTTTAAAGGGTATTGTTGCTGGCCATAAAATCTTAGGTTGACAGTTTTTTTCTTTTTCTTTCAGTGCTTTGGAGAGGTTCCACTGTCTCCTGCTCACATAGTTTCTGATGAGGATGCTTTGAATTCTTATCATCGTTTCTCTGTATATGACCCGTCCTTTTTTCTTTGTTTGCTTTTAAAACTGTCTTGTTATCACTTGTTTTCAGCAATTTGACTATGATGTATCTTGGTGTGGGGTTTTTATGTTAATCCTGACTGGAGTTTTTTTGACATTCTTGAATCTCTGTGTTTATAATTTTTCTCAAATTTAGAAAATTTCCAGCCATCATTTCTTCAAATGTATTCTTTTTGCCTATCTTTTTGTCTCTTTCTCTGTCTTTCTCTCTCCTCTCCTTTCCTTCTTGGACTTCAATTACACTTATGTTAGACTATTGGATGTCATATCACAGATCATTAAGCTCTGTTAATTTTCTTCCCATCTATTTTTCTCCCTGGGCTTCAGTTTAGGTAGATTATATTACTGTATTGAACATTTGGTCAATTATCTTTTCTTCTTCAATGTTGATCTCATTTAATAAAATTCTCATTTTACATAGTCTATTTTTCATTTTAGAAGTTCTACTTGATTCTTTTTATATCTTCCATTCCTCTACTTATTATGATTATATATATATATTTAAAATATTTGTAACTATAATAACTCTTTAACATCTTTGTATCTAGCTCCTCATCTCTGTGCCCATTTTTATGGATTGATTTTTCTGCTATCTATGGGTCACAATCTCCTGCTTTGGGGCATATCCAGCAGTTTCTGACTGGACGCTGGACATGATGGCTGTTACATAGTTGAGTGTCTCAGTTTTGTTGTCTTTTAAATAATGTTGGGCTTTGTTGTAACACGCGGCTAGGTTACTTGCACACTATCTTTATCCCTTTGAAGCCTGTTTTCAAACTTTGCTGTGGCTGGTCTGGACTAGCCTTCACTCTAGGGATGGCTTAGCCCATGGCTAACATGTGACTTCTGTGAACTTTCCACTGAATATTTGAGGTTTTTACTGAGTTTTCATCACTCTGGCTGGTCGCAACTCAAATGTTTTCTGACCTGTGTGAGCTCTGGGAATTGTTCAATTTGTCTTTGCTGTGTCTCAGGGACTTTTACTCTAGTACTCAACAACAACTCTAGAAGGTCCTATGCAGATTTCTGGAGCTCGTTTGCTGCCCAGCTCCCTCCTTTCTGGAACTTTGCCATACAACTTCTAGCTGTGTCTCTGGACACCAAACTCCAAATGCTCAGCTCAGCAAGATTGGTATGTTCTTCTTGGGATTCCCTCTCCTTGGACCATGGTCTGGAGTATGACTCCAGGCGGAAAACCAGGACAATCAGCCCTCTCCCCCAACCCCCATTATATTTATCTCTCTCCTCTTATGGATCACATTCTGCCACACTTGCTTTTCATTGCTTGAAAGCAGTTGTTTCGTATATTTTGGTCGGTTCTCTAGCTGTTTAGAGTGGCAAGGCAAGCCTAATTCTTGTTCCTGCATCATAGTCTGATGCAGAAGTCAGGAACTGACATAAGGAAAAGCTCTCTAAAAGGCTCCTGTTAGATGTTACCCCTCTCTCAAAAAGCTTTTCTAAGTTTCTGCCTCTTTTGTGATTATTGCTATCACATTCTGCCTTGACATATAATCAAAAATACATGTGACTATCTCCGTGGACTATGAGGGCCTCAAAGGTGGGCACAGAGTCTTTATTATCTTAGCAACTTCTCTGAGCCTAGCATGTAATGGGGAAGTGAGACAGGATTACCCTGTATGGCTTGACAATGAACTGAAGTGACTCCGATGAGGCAGTGGCAACCCAGTCTGAAAACCTAGGAGGACCGGCTCTCTCCCCTGCATGATCACCATTGGGCATCATCCCAGGCAAAATCATGAGGGTGCACAATTCTCCCGTATTAGGCAGGGGACTGAGGGATTGGTTAAGAGAGTCCAAGCCTGCCCAGACTTGCCAAACACATCATCCTGACCCTAGAGCTCACAAAGCCTCAGATCTTGACACAACAGAAGGGCTTGACCATAGGTGCCCTGACAGTGTCAGATGATCTCCCAGAATGAGGCCAGACCAATTCCCAGGGGCCAAGTGTCCAGGAGCTCAGGCTGCCACTTCCCTGGGCAAGGAGCTAGGATGGGAAGTGGCGAGGTCTGGGTCCCAGCCCTAGATCTGTGACCATGATCAGTGAACTTAATTTCCCCACCTGCAAAATGAAGCTTCAGACAGCACAGCCTTTTCCTGCTCTGAAGACCGGGTTCTGGGTCTTCCCTGGTGGCTCAGTGGTAGAGTCCGCCTGACAATGCAAGAGACACGGGTTCGATCCCTGGGCTGGGAAGATCTCATGTGCCACGGATCAACTCGGCCCGTGTGCCAGTAGTGCTGAGCCTGTGCTTGAGAGCGCAGGGGCTGCAACTTCCGAGCCCACGTCCCACAGCTGCTGCGGCCCCCGTGCCCAGAGAACGTGCTCCATAGCAAGAGAAGCCACGGCAACAGGAGAGCCCTGCACTGTGGCTGGAGAGGAGCCCTCTCTCCCAACCCCACCGCTTGCCGCAACTAGACAAAAAGCCTGTGCAACCATGAAGACCCAGCACAGCCCTAAGTAAATAAATAAAATTATGTTTTTATAAAAAGAGCTGGGTTCTGACAACTGATGGGTTGAAGGTCCTGAAAGTCTCTGGTTCCCCAAGGTGGTCATTCTGGGCTTCCAATAATCGATGGTTCTGGGACATTGGCTTTTGATGGTTCTGTGATCAGAACAACTTGTAAATCTCGAACTATCTGTGATGCTCCGGCCCTACCCTTCCATGGTGTCGATTCTGTGACTCTCTGTTTGTGGCTCTGTGACCCTGGGGGATCCACAGCATGGATCTTCATCAGCAGACCCAGCTTTCCGTCCACTCAAGAACTTGAACCAGCTCCTCGCTCACTGTTCCCAGAGTCATTAACTCCTAGTGATTCACTCACAGGAGCTAGGGAGAAACAGAGGTGCGGGGAACGCTGGCCAGGCTGCCCTGGGACTGAAAGGGCTGATTGTCTGCCTGCCTGAGAGGGGCCTTGTGCTTGGCTGTCTGGTGAGGGCCTGGCAGGGCCGGGCCGGGCACCCCTGCGCCGGGCACCCCCGCACCAGGCCCAGACCAGAGAGAGGTCTGCCCTCCCAGCCCATTACCTGGCATGCGGCTTCCCCGGCAACGCGCCTATGTCCCAGCAGAAGGGGTGAGCGGGAGGGCAGGCAGGGGCCCGCTGCTAGTTCCTGGGGCCGCCTGAGCCTGGGCTTGAGCCTGTCTGGCTGTCCCTGGGCGGGGCCCCTGGTTCTCTGCCCAGTTTCCCGTCAGAGCCCGTCTGGGGCCGCCGTGCGGCTCTCAGAAGTCCTCCGGGCCTGGTTATCTGGCCGAGACCTCTGAGCACATCCGGGGGAACGTCTGTTTCCGTTTCACTTCCCTCTAAACGAGGGTCCACATGCTGCTCCCTGACCATCAGCCTGTGGACTGGGGACACACCCTCGATAAGCCTTCATCTCATCCCTGACCCATGGCTGCTCTAAGGCCAGATCCTGACACGCGGGCACAGGCTGGAGAGAAGGGCGAGGGGTCTCAAGTGACCCCTGCTCTGCTCCTTGTTCCTGGGTGACGCCTCAAGTGCCCTCTCTGGGCTTTGAGCTCTTTAACCTGTAAAACGGGAGTGTGATGCCGCCCTCACAGTGGCTGTGGAGAGAAATCCCCGAGCACGTGCGGGCCAAGTGCTGATTGTTGTGCTTCCCTGGTGGCTCAGCTGGTACAGGATCCACCTGCCAGTGCAGCAAACTCGGGTTCGATCCCTGGGTGGGGAAGATCCCCTGGAGGAGGGCATGGCTACCCGCTCCAGTGTTCTTGCCAGGAGAATCCCACGGACAGAGGAGCCTGGAGGGCTACAGTCCACGGCGTCGCAAAGAGTCAGACACGACTGAGCAACGAAGCACATTGCTGTGCAGACAACAGGGTTAGTTCTCCAGGCTCTCCAGCCTCTGGGGAGATGGTCCTGCGCGCCAGCCTCTCCCGGGGGGAGCACAGACACACGCACGTGGGTGGAGGCAGGACAAACGGGGGCCGGGCGGGCACGGCCGCTGTGGGATTTACTTACAAAGGTGCCCTTAAATTTTCTGGCTGGAAAGCTCGCACGTTTCCATTTCCTGAGAGGTAAGTCAGTGGCAAAGCCAGCAGGGATGAGCCCGAGAGCATGTTTTTCCATTCCACTGCTCATGCCCTTGCTTGTTGTCCCGCAGGGTCCGGCAGGAAAGGGTGTACTTCTGTGCAGCTGCCATTCCTGCTCGAGTCCTCTTTTGACCTCTAGGGTCAAATACTCACTGTTAGTTGCTAAAAATGCATCCCTTTTTACATGTTATTATGAGGGATTACACACACACCCCCACGTCTCCCTCTCTCTGACGTTGATGAGCAGGGTGAAGGCCAGCTCTGCAGGCTCCTCCCAGAACCCCCTGTTTGGCTGATACTCATGGCGGTCTTGCTGGTTCCCTTGACAACATGTACATTGCTTTTTTGACTTTCATCATAGTCAGGACTACACATTTTCTGTTTGACAGTGTTGTAACTTTGTGGCATTTTGGCTAATGTTGTGTTTGCACTGTTGTGGAGAGTGAAAGGACTGTGTTGGATAAACCTGGATCAGAGTGCGAAAATGGAATAATAACGCATTTGCAGCAGCGTGAATGGGCCCAGAGGTTATCGCACCGAGTGAAGCAAGCCCGACAAAGACAAACACCATACGATGCCACTTGTACACGCAGACTCTAAAGAAAATGATACGAATGGACTGACTTACAAAGCAGAAACAGACTCACGGAGTTCGGAGCCAAACGTACGGTGACCAAAAGGGAAATGTTGGGGGAAGGGATAAGTTAGGAGTTTGGCATTAACAGATGCACTCCTGTATATAAAATCCGCCATCAACACGGACCTCCCGTACTCAACACTCTACAACAACCTACGTGGGAAAAGACTCTGAAAAGAAGGGATGTCTGTACACGTGAAACTGAATCGCTTGGCGGTACACCTGAGATGAGCACGTGGTAAATCAGCCAGGGCTGCTGTTGAGTCGCTCAGTCATGTCCAGCTCTTTTGAGACCCCACGCACTGTCGCCCGCCAGGCTCCTCTGTCCACTGGATTTCCCAGGCAAGGATACTGGAGGGGGTTGCCATTTCCTCTCCAGAGGATCTTCCTGACCCACGGATTGAACCTGTGTCTCCTGCATTTGGCAGGTTCTCTACCACTGAGCCACCAGGGAAGCCAAAATCAATTATACTCCAAAATAAAATAAAAATTAATTTAAAAAATAGAATAAAATAAGGGAAATGATGGTGATTCCCCTAGCCAGGGCTGCTGGGAGGCCTGAGCGTAATCAGGTGTAGCCCCAAGTGACCAGCTTTAGAGACGGCAGCTCTAGGGTTTAGCTGAAGGTCACGGGACTCACATGACCTGTTTGAATCTCGCCTTAGCCACTCATTGGCCAAGGGGCCTTGGGCCAACCACTTGGCCTTTTCTGCCTCAGTTTCCTCTTCTGTCAAATGGGGCTGATACAGACATAGTGAGGATTAAATTTTTCAAAATGTAGGTCATGTCACCCAAGGCCTGGCACACGGTTGACCTCAGTCAATGGAGCCAACAGCATTAAATATTCCTCCTGATGACCTGAGGACCCAGCCTGCCTGGACTTCATTCATGAACGTCTCAGGGAAATGCGTACCTGGGGGGTGTGCGGGCGGCCCTGGGGAAGGACCCTGGCCCCCGAGAGGACGGCACGGGCGTTGGAGCGTGGGGTTTCTTTATATGGAGGGAGGCGGGCATCCCACAGCCCTGGCCCAGGTGGCCCCACCGGAATGCCTGGATTCCTAAGTCGTTGGTGGAGAGGCGCCCCTCCTCACCCCTGGAGTTTTCTGGGCTGGGTTTGGTCTCTGTTTTGGTGCCTTGTTGTGGGGTTTCCATGGGGCTGCCTGAGCTTGGCGATTGCCTTGGCCTTGGCTGCAACACCCTTGGTACCAAAGCTGGTTCATCTTGCGGGGTGAGGAGGAGAGAGGAGGGTGCAGCCAGCTCCGGGTCAAGGATGGAAAAACCTGTAACGGATCAGCGTGGTTGGGCCCAGGTGAGCAAGAGGAGAGGCCAGGCCAGGATGCTGTCCTGAGAGGCTCACCTGCCCAGCTCTGGGGCCAGCGTTCTGTCTCTTCTCTGTCCCAGAACCAAGGTCCAGCCTCCCAAAGGGACTGGGAGTGGATACGGACCCGGTACCTATCAACAACCTTAGATTTGCAGATGATACTGCTGTAATGGCAGGAAGTGAAGAGGAACTAAAGAGCCTCTTGATGAAGATGAAAGAGAAGCGTGAGAAAGTTGGCTTAAAACTCAGTCTTAAAAAAATCAAGATCCTGGCACCAAGTCCCATCACTTCATGGCAAATAGAAGCAGAAAATGTGGAAGCAGTGACAGATTTTCTTTTCTTGGGCTCCAAAATCACTGTGGATAGTAACCACGGTCATAAAATTAAAAGATGCTTGCTCCTTGGAAGGAAAGCTGTGACAAACCTAGACAGCATATTAAAAAGCAGAGACATCATTTTGAAGACAAAGATCCGTATAGCCAAAGCTAATGATTTTCCAGTAGTCATGTACAAACGTGAGAGTTGGACTGTAAAGAAGGCTGAGCACTGAAGAGTGATGCTTTCAAATTGTGATGCTGGAGAAGACTCTTGAGAGTCCCTTGGACAGCAAGGAGATCCAGTCAATCCTAAAGGAAATCAATCCTGACTATTCATTGGAAGGACTGATGCTGAAGCTGAAACTCCAATACTTTGACCACCTGATGCAAAGAGCTGACTTTTTGGAAAAGATCCTGATGCTGGGAAGACTGAAGGCAAAAGAAGAAGGGAGTGTCAGAGGATGAGATGGTTAGATAATATCACCAACTCACATACCTGAATTTGAGTGACCTCTGGGAGATAGTTGGAGAAGAAAATGGCAACCCACTCCAGTGTTCTTGCCTGGAGAATCCCAGGGACGTGGGAGCCTGGTAGGCTGCCCTCTATGGGGTCGCGCAGAGTCGGACACGACTGAAATGACTTAGCAGCAGCAGCAGCAGCTGGGAGATAGTGGAGGACAAGGAGTTTGGCTGCAGTCCCTGGCGTTGCAGAGACTAGGACACGACTTAGCAACTAACCACAACCACCCAGACTCTGAAAACATGCATTTATTCCTTTATTCATTCACTCAAGGTTTCACTGAAATTCATCTATTACACATCAGGCCCTTCTCTGGCGTTTGGGAAAACAGTGGTTGACTTGCCCTCAAGCAGCCAACAATCTGGAGGACCTGGTCAAACGGTAATGCAAGTGAGACACCCATGTTGTGAAGACTTTCCTGTGCGTTTGTGGCATAGACCCTTTAAAGAGTATGATGGAAGCAAAGAACCTTCTCCCAGAAGATGTAATAAGCACATGCATATGAAATTTGATCCAGAGTTTAGGATGTTCACAGGTTCCCCTGACAGCCAGTCTAGAACCCAGATCAAGAGATGCTGAGTCATAATGGGAAAAGCTGAGCGGGCCAAGCAGGAAGCTGTTGAAGGGCAAAGTGAAGGAATGTTTCTTGGTCTAGGAATGCAGGAAAGACTTCCCAAAGGAATTCACAACGACTCATTCAACAAGCATTTATTGAACACCTACAAAATGCCATGCATTCATGTTATACCAGTGAACAACAGAAGCAAGCTTCTTACTCTTTTGGAGATCATGGTCTGGTGGGGTCGGACAGAGGTATAAACAAATAGGTAAACACAGTGTCTGGAGGTGAGGAGCCTGCTTTAGGGGGAGTGCCAGCGAGAGGGAACAGTTTATGGAAGGGCTCTAAGGTGGGCACGAAAATGCAGTGCTTGAAGAACGCTTGAAAACAGCATTCTCTTTGGACATATCCCTTGTCTATGCTGGAGCTAAGCAAGTGGGATGAGATGGAATTAGAGAGGCAAGAGACAGAGGACACAGGCCTTGTGGTCCTGGGTAGGAATTCACTGTTAGGGGAATGGGAAACCATTTTTCTCTTGAAGTTTAAATTTTTAAATCTTCGTAAATGGAAGCATGCAGTCTTTTTCTGCCTTCCGCGACAGCTCAGTGGTAAAGAATCCACCTGCCAATGCAGGAGATATGGGTTCAGTCCCTGGGTCGGGAAGATCCCCTGGCTAAGGAAATGGCAACCCACTCCAGTATTCTTGTCTGGAGAATCCCACGGATGGAGGGGTCTGGTGGGTTACAGTCCATGGGGTTGAAAAGAGTTGGACACGACTGAGCACCTGAGCAAATTTTATGGGTGCCTTTTTTCATCCAAAAATGCTTGAGAGATGTTGAGTGAACTTAGCTAATTTGTTTTCAGTGCTATATAGAATTACTTGGGCACATGAATATCATATTTTATTTATTCATTCTCATATTGATAGACATTTAGGTTTCATCCTGGTTTTTACTATTTCAACTGATTTTGAAATGGGAGAATTAATGGGTTTGTGCATTTCTAACATTATAAGAAGTTACCAGATGGCTGTTTAAAGTTGGCATCATAATTTATATTCCCATAAACAGCATCTGAAAGTTCCCACTTCTTTATATCCTTGCCAACTGTTGATATTGTCAGCCTTTTAAAATTTTGACAGTGTTTTGGGTGTAAAACTGTAACTCGCTTTAATTTGTGTTTTCAGGATTACTAGTGAGGTTAAACATGTAATTTTGTGTTTATTAGCTCTTAGAGTTTCTTGTGAATTGGCTGTTCATATCCCTTGTCCATTTTTTTGACAAGGCTGTCTCTCTTTTTTAAATTTCTTTGTTTATATATTAGAGTTACTAATCCATTGTCTTTCATAAATGTTGCAAATGTCTTCTCCCATGCTGTTTGATGGAAGGTTTTAAGAAGAGGAATGATGTGATCTGATTGACATTTTTAAAAGATCGCTCCGGCTGCAGGCTGAAGAAGGGGAGATGAGGGTGATGGGTAAGAGTGGATACAGCAAAACCAGTGAAGAGGTCATCACAATACTGGTCCAGGGATGGAGGAGGGTGACCTGGAGTAGGAGAGGAAATGGAGAAAAGTGGGCAGTTCCAGAGTCCATTCTGGAGGCAGAGCTGGATGGGGAGCAGGGTGAGAAGAAAAGATAGGAATCAGAATGACTCCTAGGCTTCTTCAGCAACTGGGTAGGTGATGGTGCCATTGACTGTGGTGGAGAAACAGGTTCAGGCTGAGAGCTGAGGAATAAACATTTCTGTTTTCAACACGTTAATCTTGAGGCAATCTGTAGATATCTAAGTGTAAATCAAGTAGGTAGTTGGATGCATTAGTCTGGAGTTCAGGGCAAATAGCCAGGGCTAGGGATAAATATTTGGGAGTCATCAACACATTGATGGAATTTAAAGCCACAAGACTGGATAAGATGGAAATGACAAGAGATCCCTGGTGGCTCAGACGGTAAAGAATCTGCCTACAACGCAGGAGACTGGGGTTCGATCCCTGGGTCAGGAAGATCCCCTGGAGAAGGGAATGGCAACCTACTCCAGTATTCTTGCCTGGGAAATCCCATGGACAAGGAGCCTGGTGGCAGGCTATAGTCTAAGGGTCACAAAGAATCGGACACGACTGAGCAACTAATACACACACACACACACACACGACCAATATTTGGAGATTGAGCAGAAGTGGACAATCAATAAAGGAGAGTTGCCCTAGAATATAAACTCCACGGGGCAGGGCTTTGTTCTGTGACTGCCTAGGACCTGGCATAGGGCTCAGCAAGTAGTAGGCTGAGTAAATATTTGTTGAAGGAGAGCATGAAAGAATAAAGGAACGAATGAAGAGATTGAGGAGTGGTCAGCGACGTAGGAGGAGGAGAATAAGGTATCACAGAAGCCAAGAGAAAAGTTTCAAGAAGATGGGAACAGTTGTGTGGAATGTGGTCAAAGTTGCATAAGAGGTAGACAGAGAAGTGACCACTGGGTTTGGCAACACAGAGGTCATCAGTGACCTTGATAAGAGTAGCTCAGACCTGAAAGATGAAGAGTTTGCCAGAGCCTAGGAGGCAGGGGGTAGAGTGGGGGTGGAGACTGAGAGAGAGGAGATCTCCCAAGCAGTGGGAAATGCAGGGATGTGAAAATGCAGGAAGACAAGTGGGACTGGTTCCTGTCACTACAAGTTATTCCAGCTGACGGGAAGGTGAGAGAGTGGCCAGGAGAGAAGAGGCTGCAAGCATGAGAAGGCAGGGTTTGGGAGAGGATTGAGGACAGCCTCAACTGAGGAGCCTCTTGATGAAAGTGAAAGAAGAGAGTGAAAAAGTTGGCTTAAAACTCGACATTCAGTAAACTAAGATCTTGTTATCTGGTCCCATCACTTCATGGCAGATAGATGGGGAAACAGTGGCTGACTTTATTTTGGGGGGCTCCAAAATCACTGCAGATGGTAACTGCAGCCATGGAATTAAAAGATGCTTGCTCCTTGGCAGGAAAGTTATGACCAACCTAGACAGCATATTAAAAAGCAGAGACATTACTTTGACAACAAGGGTCCGTCTAGTCAAGGCTACGGTTTTTCCAGTAGTCATGTATGGATGTGAGAGTTGGACTACAAAGAAAGCTCAGTACCAAAGAATTGATGCTTTTTAACTGTGGTGTTGGAGAAGACTCTTGAGAGTCCCTTGGACTGCAAGGAGATCCAACCAGTCCATCTTAAAGGAGATCAGTCCTGAGTATTCAATGGAAGGAGTGATGTTGAAGCTGAAACTCCAATTCTTTGGCCTCCTGATGTGAAGAGCTGACTCATTAGAAAAGACCCTGATGCTGGGAAAGATTGAAGGCAGGAGGAGAAGGGGACGACAGAGGATGAGATGGTTGGATGGCATCACTGATTTGATGGACACAAGTTTGAGCAAACTCCAGGAGTTGGTGATGAACAGGGAAGCCTGGCGTGCTGCAGTCCATGGGGTCACAAAGAGTTGGACATGACTGAGACACTGAACTGAACTGAACTGAGGACGGCATCCCATGGTTTTATTTATTTTTAAAAAACTTTATTATGTATTTATTTTATTTCATTTTAGGCTGCATAGTGTCCTCCTTCTGCATGGGCTACTCTAGCTGTGGTGTGTGGGCTTCTCATTGAGGTGGGGTCTCTTGTCGTGGAGCACTGACTCTGGGAGGCTGGGTCTCAGCAGTTGGGGCTGGCAGGCTCTAGAGCCTGGGTTCGGCAGTTGCGGTGCAAGGGTTCAGCAGGCCCGCAGCAAGTGGAATCTTCCCTGACTGAACCCAGGTACCCTTCTCTGGTAGGCAGACTCCCAACCAGAGGGCCACCTGGGGAGTCCCTAGCCCAGCAGTTTTAGAAGACAGTCACTTGAGCCTGAGTTAAGGGGAATCATCAACTGTCTAGGTGGTGTTCATGATTCCAGGGTCAGAATTACGATCCAAACTGCTTTAAACAAAAAGGAATTGTTTTTTCCCAGGGATAGATCCTGACTTGCGATGTAAGACTTGGCCTCTCTCTGGTCCTCCTTTCTTTGTGCTGCCTTCCTTGTAAGGCAGGCTGGTCTCTCCTGAGGGGCAGGAGGGCTGCCTTCAGACCTAGGCTTCCATTTTACGCCCTCCATAATCCCAGGGAGGACGCCAGACTCGCTGTCAATCTTGCAATCAAACGGGCGTCTCATTGATGCTGCCTGGTGATCATGTGTCATATCTGAGCCAATCACTGTGGTCAAAGGGAGGGTGCTCTTTTCTGATTGGCCAGGCCTGGTCATGCCCATCCCTATAGTTGGAGATGAGTCTAGAGGAGGCAGTTTTCCTTTGGAACGTCGAGGTACAAACCTAAGAACGCGATAAGACCTGCGATGCTGAAGAAGCAAACCTAAAATTCAGTAATTACCCAGCACTGTTGCATTGTCGAATGTCAGAATATTTTTTAAAAGGAAGTACTTTTAGAGATTCCCTAATCCAGTGTTGTCCGGTAGAAGGAGGCTCTGAGCTGCAGATGTAACTTTTAAGTTTTCTAGTGCCCACGTTAAAAATGGAACCGAGAAACAGGTGAAATTAATTTTCATAATGTCTTTTAACTCATTCAGTTCAATTCAGTCGCTCAGTCATGTCCAACTCTTTGCGACCCCATGAACCACAGCACGCCAGGCCTCCCTGTCCGTTACTAAGTTATGGAGTCCACCCAAACTCATGTCCATTGAGTTGGTGATGCCATCCACCCATCTCATCCTCTGTCATCCCCTTGTCCTCCTGCCCTCAATCTTTCCCAGCATCAGGGTCTTTTCCAATGAGTCAGCTCTTCGCATCAGGTGGCCAAAGTTCAGTTCAGTTCAGTTCAGTTCAGTCAGTCGCTCGGTCATATCTGACTCTTTGCGACTCCATGAATCGCAGCATGCCAGGCCTCCCTGTCCATCACCAACTCCCGGAGTTCACTCAGACTCACCTCCATCGAGTCAGTGATGCCATCCAGCGTCTCATCCTCTGTCGTCCCCTTCTCCTCCTGCCCCCAATCCCTCCCAGCATCAGAGTCTTTTCTAATGAGTCAACTCTTCGCATGAGGTGGCCAAGGTACTGGAGTTTCAGCTTTAGCATCATTCCTTCCAAAGAAATCCCAGGGCTGATCTCCTTCAGAATGGACTGGTTGGATCTCCTTGCAGTCCAAGGGACTCTCAAGAGTCTTCTCCAACACCACAGTTCAAAAGCATCAATTCTTCGGTGCTCAGCCTTCTTCACAGTCCAACTATCACATCCATACATGACCACAGGAAAAACCATAGCCTTGACTAGACGGGCCTTTGTTGGCTCATCCTATTATCTTATCAATGCAAAAAGTGTTAATGAGATACTTTGCATTCTTTCTTCATACTAAGTCTTCAAAATCTGTATTTTACACTATCACACCTCTTCAAATGCTAAAATTTCTTCAGAAACATTTCATCTGTGTTTAGATTTTTATCAAATTTACAATGAAGGTGGGACATCAGCTCCAACTCTAGCTGTGACCCTGACCAGAGACATTATTTATAATTCAGCCATTTAAGATAACACCTGTACTCAGAAAGTCCGATATTTTTTTTTTGAAGGTTTTTTTTTGAGGGGGGCGGTGAACAAAAATAAATTCTAAAACCTCTGTGTCAAAACCAAAACCTGAAGTTTGTTTGTTCCAAATGATTCTAATTCTCCAATGACTGATTGTATATCAGTTTTAAAATTCATGTTAATTAAAAACAAACAAAATCTTAAATTCAGTGTCTCAGTCTCACTAGTGGCATTTCAAGTGAGCGGCTGCCGTATTGGACAGCCAGTGCAGCCCTAATCCAGTAAGCTCGCCTGATGGAGGGGACGGGGGGTCCAGGGAGGGAGTAGTCTGGCCAAGGGCACTGAGCTGAGTGGGATCAGGGCCAGGGTCTGCTGACGCTGTCAGGGGCCTCTCACTCCTCTTCACCAAATGCCCTGTTTGGAGCAGGCGTTGAACACTGAAGCAGCAACGTAGAAGTGGATTTAGAAGGAGAAGCCCTTCCTTGTTCCCACTTCTCAGCAGTGAGTCCCAGACTGCAGAAGGCACAGCCTCTGCTAGTAAGAGTCCAAATACTTGCTCAGACTGTAATTTTTTTCTTAATTAAAAAAAATACTTATTCATTTAGGCTGTGCCAGGTCCTAGCTGCGACTCACAGGATCTTTAGCTGTGGCGTGCGAACTCTCAGCTGTGGCACGTGGAATCTAGTTCCCTGACCAGGGATCACCCCAAGCCTGCTGCACTGGGAGTGCGAGTCTTAGCCTCCGGACCAGCAGGGGTGTCCTCAGACTGCAGACTTCTCTGTATTCCTTTGTCTTACGTTCCTCTTGCCTGTGGCCGCCACCACTGTCAGATGATAAGTGTCTGTGGAACGACATGCGTGACGCCAGTGTGTGTTTCCCGAGCACCCACTGAGTTCCAAGCGCAGCAACCAGCCTCAGCAACACCGAGGAGATGCCGGCCCAGCTCCTGCCCTCAGGGAGCTCACCATCTCGTCCAGTGGTGAGCTCAGCATTTGGGCTGCCCACAGGTAGTTCAGGCAGCGCTTGTGGGAGCGAGCACATTGCGAGCCTCTTGTTCAGAAACCAGCAAACAGCCTCCAGCGCTGGTTGAGTCCTCGGGAAGATTCGCAGGGAGCCCACACCTGGCACGGCTGGGCGTTGGGCCTCAGCCTGCGGGTGTGGGGTGTTTGGGTACCAGCCCAAAGTCTAGGAGGGGTTGTTTTGGTTGTTAATGATTAGAACTGAGGGGGCTATTGTTAGGTGATGTCTCAGTTTGCTGGTGTGTGGTGCTGGCTTGGTCCCATAGGGTGGGTGTTACCATCAATTAGCATCGCTTCGTTGATGAGACCATCACTTCATCTCTCTGCTGATCACTCACAGCAGCATTCTTCTCTCTCTGTCTCTCTTTCTTATACACGCGTGCACACACACGTGCGACATAATCTAATATGCAGAGCCCAGTGCACAATGAAAGTGCAAGGTCCCTTGTTCAAAAATGACGGATTTCAAGCTGTCAAGATTAAAGCAGAGCATTAAGCCAGAAGTGAGTTTGCATGGGGGGAGGGTTGGCTGCCGGGCCTCATGACCTGTGCAGTCACCCGGGTTTCACACTCACAGGGTCCCTGCTCTTGGCATTGGGCTTGTGCCTTCCCTTCCCCTCACCTGCTGTGAACGAAGTCAAAAGTGCATCAATCAGAGCCAAGATTTGAAGTCTGTTATGTTGTGTCATCTGTCGACACCTGGATGAAGGCAGTGACTGTCCTGCCCACTGTATAGATGCAGAGGAGGGTCTGGCACTGGAACCCAGAACTCAGCTGAGGCCAAGGCTCGGGCTCACTTCCCTTGAACACCCACCTCTAAGAGGAATAAGCCCACTTCATTCTTGCTGTCCTTCCTGTTTTTTACCTTAATATTCTTTTCCCTTGAAGGAAATGGGGAACCTGGTGGAATAATGGAATCACCAAATTCCTCTAGCCGTGTGGGGGTCACTGTTCCCTTCAGTGAGTCTCCACCATGGGGACCCATGGTGTCCCCACCTGGACTGAACCACTAAGGATTCCCAGGGGTGTGTGTCTCTGACTTGCCTCCTGCAGCTGTCCTTGTCTCTCTAGCCCCACCTGGACTCAGAAGCAACTCATCTTCCTTTAAATTCTTCCCAAGGCGCCACTCATCTGAGCAGCACAGGCTTTTACTGAGATTTGGGGTCACAGAGGGAACTGCATCCCAGAAAAGCAGACAGCCGGAAGGTGCCATCGAATGCTCATCCTCTTAGCCACCTCCAGGCCTCCTTCCTCCCGGGCTCCTTCCTGATCAAGGGTTCCCTTGAGCACCTCCTGACTTCCCCCCCTTTCCTCCCCAGCTCCTAGGATGCCTCCCCTCCCCCTTTCTTGTGCATCCTTCCATCCGTGCATTCGCTGCTCATCAAGCCATCTATTAATAGAATGTGCCAGGCACTGCGTTAGGTGCTGAGATACAGGAAAGAAACAGTGGACAAGACTCTACCCCCACGGACCTGAAATATCGGAAACGAGCACACAGATAGCTTCTGCATTTTGGTTGTGATGGGTGCCATGAAAGCAAAAGGTGGGAAATTAGAGCAAGCTGGGAAGACCCACTGTAGACCACATGGCATTTAAGCTGAGATCTGAAAGGTGAGTGGGCGTCAGCTTGGGAAGCGTGTCCCTGATAGAGGGAGCAAGGTGGACAGGGACCCTGGAGTCCCTGGGGAAGTTGGGAGGTTTTTGTGGAGTAGGAGGGCAACCCAGGTGTCTGGTCGGTAGTGAGTAAGGGGGAGAGCAGAGAAGAAGCCAGTGGGTGGGGGGCAGGGCAGAGGGTGCAGGGTTCTGCAGCCCTGGAAAAGGGCTGGGGTATAATTCCCGGTTCAGCAGGAAGCGATCGGAAGCCTCTGAGCATGGGAGTGACAGGATCTGAAGTGCATTTCCGGAAAGCTTCATCTGGCTGTCGGGTGGGAAATGAACAGGACTGAAAGGGCAAGAGTGGGAGAGGGGGACAATGGCAGAGAGTTTCAGGGTTTATGTGATGGATGAGGATGCCTGGGTCTCGAATGGGGGTGACAAAGTCAGAAGAGGCAGACAGAGCTGACGTTTATTCTGGAGGTAGACCAGTGGTCCGTGTGTGGTGCTTGGTGCTGGGAAATGATTCCTGCATTTCTGGGACTTCCCCTCTCACCTACCTCCCACTCGCACTCCTTGCCCAGCCTTCAGACACATGACCCCAGCCACCCAGGGCACTGAGCACAGAACTGTGAGGGAGAAAGCCTGCTGGACCCTTGGAGGACAGTAAAGACCCAGTCAAGTGTCAGAGGTGGAGGCCAAACAGGACGACCTTTAATAATCCTATTTTCTTACAAAAAATTTAAAAGATTGATGATGAGATCGTGTATTGGCAAGGAGCAGGTATCTTAAATACCATTAGTGGGAAAATCCAGGCAAATCTTATTTTTGGAATGTACTTTAGGGTTACCTATTTAAATTTAAAATGTGCATGACTATAGCTTTGGTTCCTTAGAAATCTCTAGAGGGAGGTGGGAGGGGGGATCAGGATGGGGAACACATGTACACCCATGGCTGATTCATGTCAATGTACGGCAAAAACTACTACAATATTGTAAAGTAATCAGCCTCCAATTAAAATAAACTAAAAAAAAAAAAAAGAAATCTCTAGAGAAGTGAGTATGTACCTGCAGTATATCAGCTTGAGTGAGGATTTCAAGGCTCCAGTGTCTGTACGTTGGAGACTGTAAACAACCTACGTATCCATCAGTTATGGATGGGTAGACAAACTGCGATCCACCATGGAGATACTATGTAGCAGTTAAAATAACTACACAGATCTCCTTATACCAACCAGAAGATCTCCTAGGTCTGTGGGTAAGTGAAAAAGCAAAACAAGTTACGTATCAGCACAGTGCATACATTATAGCATCTAATCTGTGAAAGCAAAACCCTGAAAGAATGCTGCCCTTTTCTAAATGTGTTAAATGCATATACACCTGTGCAAAATGCATAGGAAAAAGATTCAAAGGAAGGATACTAAACTCCTCACGTGGTCACTGATGGAACAGGATGGGCCCTGGGGCGGGTGGTGGTTAGAGATCTGCTGACCTTACATGTTTCGTTCGAAGACGTCACCCCGAATTCCACATTTGTGCATTACTTGTATAATTAAAAAGTTAAAACTAATCTGTATTCATTGCAAAGCCTCTGAAAGTACAGCTATGCAAGTGAAGGGTAAAATACCTATATTACCTCCCAAAGACAGCCGTTATTAAGATCTTACTAAACATGCTTCTCATCTTTTCTATAAATAAAAAATTGACTATTAAACATTCTATTTTATGAGATGCTTTATGTTTTCAGTGTCTCTCCATGTCATCAATATTCTCTCAAGCCAAGTTTTTTTCCACTTTTTACATAGTTTTATTTTCATTAATTAATACCAAAGTATAACTGATTGACAATATTGTGTTAGTTTCAGGCGTTAGGTGATTTAGCATACATACATATATACTTTTTTTAATATTCTTTTCCCTTATAGGTTATTACAAAATATTGACTATTGTTTCCTGTTCTGCACAATAGGTTCTTGCTGGTTATCCACCTTATGTTCAGTAGTGTGTATATGTTAATCTGAAACTCCTGATTTATCCCTCCCCCTCTTTTCCCCCATGAGTTGCTTTTCAATGTCTGTGGGTCTGTTTCTGTTTTGTAAAATAATTTATTTGTATCGCTTTAAGATTCTATATGTAGATGATATCATATGATATTTGTGTTTCTCTGTCAAACCAAGTTTTTTTTTTTTCTTTTTTTTCAAGTTTTTTTTAATGGGTGTATTTACTGGTCTGTGCCGCTTGCATTTACCGCCATGCATTTAAATCCTCACATAGCTCATTTATATTCTTTCTTTGTAAGAATATAAGTGCATCTTAATTCAGCTGTCCGGTTGTTTATTTAGGATCGTTTTATTCGGAAACTATGCAGGCTGAAGCTGTTTTTAAAGCCTTTGATTTGCAGTGCCCGTCGCCTTCCATAAATGGGAACCCACTGCAGGCTGCCCAAGGCAGGATGTTTCCGACTGGTCCCCTTTGCCTCAAGGCGTTGTAAGAGCAGCTTCTTATCCAGAGAGCATCAGCAGCGTTTCCCTCATAGGAACCTTCAGAGACAGCGGAGATGTGTCTGGTCCAGGTTGCTCTTCAGAGGCAGAGCTGCCCAGATGATCTTTTGAAGTCCCTTCCAGAACTGATCTACGGTTCCAGTAACAGGAAGACAAACCATAAGACTATGCTTTCAGGCATCACGGCTATAGTTGGTTACTGGAGAAGTTTCTCTGACCATGTAGACCACCCGAAGCCACGAGGAGGAGACACAGCGTTCTCTCCCAAGCGTGCAGCGGCTCTTGGTGTTGCCTCTTCAGCGGCCACTGGCCTTTGATGATCATTTCTTCTCTTCCTTTGGGAGGGTAGGAGGGAGGGAATGCTGTCTGAGTGGGGGTGGGTGGGGGAAGGGACGGACCGTGCAGCCTGCGTCAAGGTTAGCTTTGACGTGTGGCTGGGAGGGCCAAGGCCCCTGGGAGCATCTTCAAAGACCCCGTCCTCGGAGATCCCAGTTCAGGAGTCAGGTTCCCCTGAGGCCCACAGAGACAGGGTTCTGACACAAATGTGCTTAGACGCTTTAACCGCTGAGAATCTCACTTCCAAGGGTAGCCACCTCAAAAGCTATGTTGTTGTTTAGTCGCTAAGCTAAGCTGTGTCCAACTCTGCAACCACATGGGCTGTACCCGCCAGGCTCCTCGGTCTGTGCAATTCTCCAGGCAAGCATACTGGACTGTGTTGTCATTTCCTTCTCCAGGGGATCTTCCCAGACCAGGGATTGAACTCTCATCTCCTGCATTGGCAGGTGGATTCTTTACCACTGAGTGACCTGGAAAGCCCCCAAAGATGTGTATACCTCCCCAAATAAGGGAGGGCCATTTTGAAGGGGCAGGGAGGAAGGGTTCTGCAGCGAGCCCCAAAGAGGACTACTTAGACTCTGAGTTTTCCCGAGGGCTGGAGCAGCCTTGACCATGAGCTCTGGCATCTGCCCCTGGCTCCAAGGACAGGCTTGGGGAAGGCGCCTCCAGCAAATCCTTGATTTCCCATCCTTTAGACGACCTTTCCAATCTACTTCTCTCAGGGCAGTGCACACACACATAACCATCGGACTTCCCTGGTGGTCCAGTGGTTGAGGATCCGCCTGCCAATGCAGGGGACACCGGTTCAATCCCTGGATCGGGAAGATTTCACATGTTGTGGATCAACTAAGCCTGAGCACCGCGACTGCGGTACACGCACACCCTAGAGTGCACGCTCTGCCGCGGGAAGGGCCCTGGAGTGAGAAGCTCACGCCCTGCCGCCAGAGAGGAGCCCCAGCTTATTGTAGTGAGAGAAAGTCCACACGCAGCAGTGAAGACCCAGGGCAGCCAAAACAGAAGGACTCACCCATGTGACCCAGTCACGGCATGAGCAACAGCCACCAGGTCTGCAAGCCCCCTCTGCTTCTCCTCTATCGGTCTCTGTGTGGCTTTCTGCAAATACTAAGTGTATTAAGAAATACAACAAGGGAATGCCCTGGCAGTTCAGCGGTTAGGACTCAGAGCTCTTACTGCCATGAAAGACACATAATGAAATAATAAAGTCATTACTGACCCTCACCCCTCCCCCGGTTCAATCACCCCAAGCTGCACAGATCTCTCAATACATTCCTTTCCTCCTGTCCCCACGACCGTCGTCCCCCACCAAGCCCTCATCACTGCGATAAGAGCGAACACTTACACAGACCGTGTTATCGTGGGCTAGGCACCATTCTTCAGCATTTTAACACTCTTGATTTTGTTTGATACTCACAAGCCCCCAGAGAGGCAAAGCCTCGTGGCCGGGCTCCCCTCTCCAGTCTCTCTCTCTGGACTCCACACCATCCTCACGGTTGCCAGAGAGTATGGGTGTCTGTGTGTGGTAGTCGCATTTCCTGTTTTATTTTTTTACAGTTTTGTTTGTTTGTTTTGGCTGTGTTGTTTGGCATGTAGCATCTTAGTTGCCTGACCAGGGATTGAACCCATGTCCTTTGCAGTAGAAGCGAGGAGCCCTAACCAATGGGCTGCCAGGGAATACCCTGTGTTTCCTTTTTCAAATTGAAGGACATTCAGCCATGTAAATCAAATCCCTTACGATTATACAGTAGAAGTGACAAATAGATTCAAGGGATTAGATCTGATAGAGTACCTGAAGAACTATGGACGGAAGTTCATGACATTGTACAGGAGGCTGTGATGTGAAGACCATCCCCAAGAAAAAAAATGCAAAAAAGCAAAATGGTTGTTTGAGGAGAACTTATAAATAGCTGAGAAAAGAAGAGACACTAAAGGCAAAGGGGAAAAGGAAAGATACATCCATTTGAATGCAGAGTTCCAAAGAATAATAAGGAGAGATAAGAAAGCCTTCCTCAACAATCAATGCAAAGAAATAGAAGAAAACAATAGAATGGGAAAAATTAGAGATCTCTTCAAGAAAATTAGGGATACCAAGGGAACACTTCATGCAAAGATGGGCACAATAAAGGACAGAAACATTATGGACCTAACAGAAGCAGAAGATACTAAGAAGAGATGGCAAGAATACACAGAAGAACTGTACAAAAAAGATCTTCATGACTCAGATAACCACGATGGTGTGATCACTCACCTAGAGCCAGACATCCTGGAATGTGAAGTCAAGTGGGCCTTAGGAAGCATCACTATGAACAAAGCTAGTGGAGGTGATGGAGTTTCAGTTGAGCTATTTCAAATCCTGAAAGATGATGCTGTGAAAGTGCTGCACTCAATGTGCCAGCAAATTTGGAAAACTCAGCAGTGGCCACAGGACTGGAAAAGGTCAGTTTTCATTCCAATCCCAAAGAAAGGCAATGCCAAAGAATGCTCAAACTACCACACAATTGCACTCATCTCACATGCTAGTAAAGTAATGCTCAAAATTCTCCAAGCCAGGCTTCAGTAATATATGAACCATGAACTTCCAGATGTTCAAGCTGGTTTTAGAAAAGGCAGAGGAACCAGAGATCAAATTGCCAACATCTGTTGTATCATTGAAAGAGCAAGAGAGTTCCAGAAAAGCATTTACTTCTGCTTTATTGACTATGCCAAAGCCTTTGACTGTGTGGATCACAACAAACTGTGGAAAATTCTTCAAGAGATTGGAATACCAGACCACCTGACCTGCCTCCTGAGAAATCTGTATGCAGGTCAAGAAGCAACAGTTAGAACTGGACATAGAACAACAGACTGGTTCCAAATAGGAAAAGGGGTACGTCAAGGCTGTATATTGTCACCCTGCTTATTTAACTTATATGCAGAGTACATCATGAGAAATGCTGGGCTGGAAGAAGCACAAGCTGGAATCAAGATTGCTGGGAGAAATATCAATAACCTCAGATATGCAGATGACACCACCCTTATGGCACAAAGTGAAGAGGAACTAAAGAGCCTCTTGATGAAAGTGAAAGAGGAGAGTGAAAAAATTGGCTTAAAGCTCAACATTCAGAAAACTAAGATCATGGCATCTGGTCCCATCACTTCATGGCAAATAGATGGGGAAACAGTGGAAACTGTGAGAAACTTTGTTTTTGGGCTCCAAAATCACTGCAGATGGTGACTGCAGGCTTGAAATCAAAAGACGTTTGCTTCTTGGAAGAAAAGTTATGACCAACCTAGACAGCATATTAAAAAGCAGAGACATTACTTTGCCAACAAAGGTGTGTCTAGTCAAAGTTATGGTTTTTCCAGTGGTCATGTATAGATGTTGGACTCTCACGTATGAGAGTTGGACTATAAAGAAAGCTCAGCACCGAAGAATTGATGCTTTTGAACTGTGGTGTTGGAGAAGACTCTTGAGAGTCCCTTGGACTGCAAGGAGATCCAACCAGTCCATCCTAAAGGAAATCAGTCCTGAATATTCATTGGAAGGACTGATGCTGAAGCTGAAATTCCAATACTTTGGCCACCTGATGCGAAGAACTGACTCATTAGAAAAAACCCTGATGCTGGGAAAGATTGAAGGCAGGAGGAGAAGGGGACAACAGAGGATGAGATGGTTGGATGGACATGAGTCTGAGTGAACTCTGGGAGTTGGTGATGGGCAGGGAGGCCTGGCGTGCTGCCGTCCATGGTGTTGCAGAGAGTCGGACGTAGCGACTGAACTGAACTGAGCCATGTAAACATGTAAATTAAATAATAATAATAAATGCATATACCCGCCTTGCAACTTAGGAGAGCTGACATTGTTAACTCCTGAAGCTTGCCCATGTCTCTCCTTGATCTGCCTCTTCCTCTCATCCAGAGGCAATAACTACCCTGAGTTTTGGATTCGTCACCCCTTTGCCCCTTTCTTTATAGTCTTCTCACAGCTGGATGCAGTCCTAAGAAACATATTGTCTAGTTTTGCTTGCCTTTGAACTTTGCAGAAACAGAATTGGGCTGTCTGCATTTTCCTACAGCACGCATGTTTTTGATCTACGTTTTGTTTATGAAACTCATTCGTACGGTTGAGTAGAGCTGTCATGCGTGCATTTTCACCCCCGTAATGCACTCTACTGTACAAACAAACCACAGGTCATGACTCCGTCCTTCTCTTGGTGGACATAGGGCTGCTGCCAGTAATATTTATTGCACCCCCGATGCACATGTGTAAGAGTTTCTAGGTGAGGCACACGGAATAGAAATGCTGGGTTGGAAGATACGCGCATCTGAACTTGACCAGACAACGCCAAGCTTCTCTCTAAAGTGGTTGCATGAATGAACACTCCCACAGCGGTGCACAGAGCTTGCATTGTCCCACAACCCTGACAACACTTGGCATTGTCAGACTTTGGTGCAGGTGCCAACCTGGTGGGTGTAAATTGGCATACGGTGGAGCTTTCGGGTTTGCATTTCCCTGATTCGTGGTGAGATCGAATGCTTATTGGCAGTGCTCGTCTCCTTGTCTGTGCAATGCTAGCTTACATTTCTAGTCTTCTTCCGCTGTGTCATCTTTTTCTTATTGATTCTTTAGGAGCTTTTCATATATTCTGATCCTGATCTTTTGTAAAGTACATGCATTTCTACTAGTCATTTCGCAGTCTGTGGCTTACCTGTTTGCTTTCTAAATGGTGTGTCTTAGTGAATAGGAATTCTTGTTCTTAACGTAGTGGAACTTATTGATGAGGTCTGTGCTTTTGGTGTGCTTTTAAAAAAGTCCTTTCCTCCCCTGAGAACATAGTTTCCTCTACTTTCTTCTAAAACTTTGCCTTGCATGTTTAGGTCTTTAGCCAAAGGAATTGATGTTATATAAATAAGGATCTAATTTCCGTTTTTCCCTTTTGGATACGCAGCCATTCTAGCTCTCTGTATTGAACAGTTCATCTTCTGCATTATTTTTGAAAACCACAGCTTCTCTAGATCACATTTCCATTATGCTTGAGCTTGTTTCTGGACGCGCTCGTCTGATCCCTGGCCTGTGTGTCTGTCTCTGAGCCAAGGCCACGCTACTCCAATGACTAGGGCTTTAAACCAAGGCTTAGAGGCCCCTGGATGTTGTGTGTGCTGATGCCTGGGAGGCCAAGTCCTCCTCCTGGTAATTCTTCAGGAATGTCTCAGCTCCTTTCGGCCCTGTGTCCTTCTTTGTAAATTATAGAAAGAGATTGTTCCATGTCATGAACATCTGGTTGGGAGTTTATTTGAAACTGCGTTGAGTGATAAATTAATTTGTGCAGGTATTATATTTTATTTAGTTAACATTGGTTTATATTTCCCTGCATGGTTGCCCTTTTTCCCATTGTTCTATTTTATATTTCCAACCTTACATCTAGGATCATTTTCCTTCAACCTGATGTACATTTTTTAAAGTTCCCTGGGTGAAAGTTGCTTTAAAATTTTTAATTGGTGCGTAGTTGATTTACTATGTTGTGTTAGTTTCAGATATACGGAAAAGTGAATCAGTTATACGTATATATTTTTTCATTCTTTTCAGGTTCTTTTCCCATATAAATTATGACAGAGTACTGAGTAGAATCGTAGAAGGCAATGGCACCCCACTCCAGTACTCTTGCCTGGAAACTCCCATGGACGGAGGAGCCTGGTGGGCTGCAGTCCATGGGGTCGCTAAGAGTCGGACACGACTGAGCGACTTCACATTCACTTTCCACTTTCATGCATTGGAGAAGGAAATGGCAACCCACTCCAGTGTTCTTGCCTGGAGAATCCCAGGGACGGGGGAGCCTGGTGGGCTGCCATCTATGGGGTCGCACAGAGTCGGACACGACTGAAGCGACTTAGCAATTGAGCAGAATCCCGTGTGCTATATAGTACGTCCATATTAGTTACTTACTGTATGCATATATTGTATGTATGTATTGTAAGTATCCATGGTGGGGCTTCCCAGGCAGTGCTAGTGGCAAAGAGCCTGCCTGCCAATGCGGGACATGCAGGTGTGACCCCTGGGTCAGAAAGATCTCCTGGAGGTAGGATACCACAACCTGCCCCAGTATGCTTGCCTGGAGGATCCCATGAGCAGAGGAGCCTGGCAGGCTATAGCCCAGAGGGTTGCCGAGTCAGACACGACTGAAATGACTTAGCACAGCATAGCACAGGAAAGCTCAGTGTGTATGTTAATCTCAAACTTCTAATTTATCATGTCCCCCGACTTTTCCCTTTTGGTAACCATAAATTTGATTTTGAGATCTGTGAGTCTATTTCTGTTTCGTAAATACATTCATTTGTGTCGTTTTTTATTCGATTCCACAAGTGATGTCTTATATTTGTCTTTCTCTGTCTAACTTACTCTTGATGAAAAGTTTATTGGTGGTCAGGATGCCCAATTTATTTGTTTGAAGATTTTGTCTTTGTTCTTGAAAGAGTTTTTCTGGGTATACAATCTTAGGGACAATTATTTTCACTATAGGACAATTATTTGACCCTTTGAAAACGTTATTCCACTGTCTTCTGGCTATAGGTGTAAATACTGAAAAGTTAGCTGTCCAAGCATCCGTGTTTCTTGGTTAATCATCTATGGTTTCCCCCCTGACTGTATCTTCTCTTTGACAATGGTATTCTGCAGGTGCATTATGTTATGCGTACGTGTGAATTTAAACTTTGACCTTTATTTAGGTTTACTGTGCTTCATGTATTACAATACATATCATTCATGTATTTCATCAATTGTAAAAAATTCTTAGCTGTTATCTTTTCAGCTAGGCTTCTCTCCCACTGTATGAGTGTTCTCCGGCTGCTGTTAACAAGTGACCACAAACTTGGTGACTTAAAACAACAGACATTTATTCGTTCACAGTTCTGGAGACCAAAAGTCCTAACTAACATGATTGGGCTGACACCAAGGTGTCGGTGGGGCCATGCTTTCTCTGGAGGCTGCAGGGGGAATACGTTCCTTGTCACTTACAGGTCCTGGTGGCTGCCGGCCCTCTTGGCTTGTAGCAGCATCTCTCCAGTCTTCAAGGGCGGTGTCTTCAAACCGCTCTCTGTTTTGTCTTCCTGTAGACTTGCCTGTGTGTTTTCCAATCTCCCTCTGCCTCCGTCTCATAAGAATGCAAGTGATAACATGCAGGGGCTCAGGATAGTCTGTGCTAACCTCCCTGTCCTCTGGCTCTTCATCGCATCTGCAGAGATTCCCCTACATGGTAACGTGTACAAGTCCCAGGCCTTAGGAAGTGGATATCTTTTGCAGGACTGCTTTTCATCCTCTTCATTGAACTCCAAAGAGATGCGTGTCATGCCCTCTCATTCTATCCTCCATGTCTTTAGTTTTTTTTTTTCCTGTAGTTTATAATACATTCAGAAAATGAAGATCATGGCATCTGGTCCCATCACTTCATGGGAAATAGATGGGGAAACAGTGGAAACAGTGTCAGACTTTATTTTTCTGGGCTCCAAAATCACTACAGATGGTGACTGCAGCCATGAAATTAAAAGACGCTTACTCCTTGGAAGGAAAGTTGTGACCAACCTAGATAGCATATTCAAAAGCAGAGACATTACTTTGCCAACAAAGGTCTGTCTAGTCAAGGCTATGGTTTTTCCTGTGGTCATGTATGGATGTTGGACTGTGAAGAAGGCTGAGCACCGAAGAATTGATGCTTTTGAACTGTGGTGTTGGAGAAGACTCTTGAGAGTCCCTTGGACTGCAAGGAGATCCAACCAGTCCATTCTGAAGGAGATCAGCCCTGGGATTTCTTTGGAAGGAATGATGCTAAAGCTGAAACTCCAGTACTTTGGCCACCTCATGCGAAGAGTTGACTCACTGGAAAAGACTCTGATGCTGGGAGGGATTGGGGGCAGGAGGAGAAGGGGACGACAGAGGATGAGATGGCTGGATGGCATCACTGACTCTATGGACATGAGTCTGAGTGAACTCCGGGAGTTGGTGATGGACAGGGAGGCCTGGCGTGCTACGATTCATGGGGTCGCAAAGAGTCGGACACGACTGAGCGACTGATCTGATCTGATAGTTGTCTCTCTCTGTTCCACATTCTAGATAAGCTTCTTCAAATGTATCTTTAATTTTCCCAATTATCTGTTCAGTTCTACATGATCTGCTATTTCGTCCAGCCATTGATTTTTAAATTTCACTTGATATATTTTTCACTCCTAGGAGTTCTGTTTGGTTCTTTTTCAAACGTCCATGGTCATTTTTATTATTATTATTATTTTTAGGCGGCGTGGCGGAGGCGGCTGGTGTCGGATGAACCCGGATTCGGGACGACCGAAGAAAGGTGCACCTTTGCCTCCTCCGAGCCGAGAGCTGAGAGCCACGGTACTTTTATAATCTCCCGCTCCATGTTCAGTGTGATTCTTTGAATTGATTCCGTTCTTTAAACTGAATGTGTCTAGAGAAACATCCAAAACTCTTTTGAGAAATTGTACCATGAAAATGATCAGAGAAATGGGCCCACTGCTGGAGGGGATGCAGGGTCAAAAAAAAAAATAAACTGTTGAAAAATGACTTTATGGTGAGATAGAGATTTGTATGGTGATGAGAATGACCCAGCAGACAGGGGCCAGCTGACGGGCTATGTCCTTGTATAGGGAGGACAGACAGCTCCCTTGCACAGATGGAGGAAAGGGACTCAGGTGCAAGCTGGAGAGTTCACTTAACACCACGGTGGGAGTGCGGAGCAGAGTCACCTAGATTGGAAGGAAGTGACGGATGGATGTGAGCCGTCTCTTCTGGTTGCTTCTGCTTCCTTAGCGTATAGGAAGGAAGGCCATTAGCTGAGGAGGAGGATGGGGAAGAGGTGTCTGAGCTTTGAGAGAGAGGAGGTGTGAAATGCTCTTCTAGGAGAGCAGGAGAGTGAACAGGCTGGGAAGTGGGATGGGATGAGCTGGCAGCCACAGAATACCTCGTGGAGAGTTGTGGGTTGCACTTGATGACATCGATCACCAGCTGGTATTTTCCTAAAGCACAGATTTGACCAAGTCCATCCCCATCTTAAAACCCTTATTCACTCCCACCGCTCCAAATTCCTGTGTATGGCAAGGTCCTCCATGACTCCAGCTTTACCAGATCCCGGGTACGAACTTCACACCCACAGCCCGAGCTGCTTGCAGTTCCGCAAATTTCGCACCTCTCCGCCATGGCTCTTGCTGTTCCTGCTGCCCGGCACACCCTTCCTGCCTCTGCCCTCCGATGCGGAGTCTGTCCATGTTTCCCTCTGCCTCCCGGCCCTCACCCTGTGATTCCTTGTACGGACTTTTCTCATCCGTTACGGCTCCTGTAAAACGTCACTGGCAGCACTTCCCTGGTGGTGCAGGGGTTAAGAATCTGCCTGCCAGCGCAGGGGACCTGGGTTCAGTCCCTGCTCTGGGAAGATCCTACGTGCTGTGGGGCAGCTGAGCCCGTGTGCCCCAACTGCTAGGCCCGTGCACCATAGAGCCTCTGCCCCACGACAGGAGGAGCCACCGTAACGAGGAGCTTTTGCATTGCGACCGGAGAGTAGTGGCCCCTGCTCACCACGACCAGAGAAAAGCCCTCGAGCAGCAGTGAAGACCCAGCACAGCCAAAACAAACTAAAAAGCAAAACCGTCACTGGCTGTCAACCTTTATGATTCTGCCTCATCCGCCTGTCAAGGGCACAGACCATATCCCGTCTGTTCCGGGCCCCTGCTGTCCTGCTCTGAGCAGGCGCCCAGACGCTGTCTGCTGAGAGGACTGATCGAGGGGGCTTCTGGAGGAGAGTTGGCTCAGGCCGGTGGGCTGGGCCCCAGCACCATCAGGGGAGTCACGGGACCATGGAGAAAAAACCAGAACAGGGGCCAGGAAGCCGAGCCAAGGCCTGAGGTCAGGAGAAAGCAGGCCGGGCTCCCAAGTGCAGGGCAGAGAGGGAGGCGGATGGAGAGGCTTTAGGAGCCAGGGGAGAGGGCAGGGTGCAGCCACGTGGTCCAAGACACGCGTCCTCCGACACCGAGGGCCTGAGAGAGTGACGCTGCTATCACCGGGTCCTGGTGCTGCGGAGGGGCGCAGGCTGCTGGGCAGGGGCCAAGTGCTTTTCTCTCTGGGCATCACAGACTTCTAAAGGTAGAGGGATGTCCCCCAGACCCCCTCAAGTTCCCCAGTTCCAAAAAGCCATTCAACTCCTAACAAGCTCCAAACATGCCCACAGGGAATAAGGTCAAATGGGGACCTGCAGGTGGCCTGCAGTGGTGCCAAGGGCAGCACTTAGGGGTCAGGCTCCCGGCCCCCCCACAAGCTGTGGTGCTGTGGGCTAGCTGCTCTGCCTCTTTGAGCCTCAGTCCTTTAATCTGTAAAAGGGGACTGATGAAGAAGACACATAACCCAATTAAAACATGGGCAAAGGAATCTGAATAGATATGCGTCCGAAGAAGATAGACAGATGGCCAATAAGCAAACGAAAAGCTGCCCTACATCCTTAGTCGTTACGGAAATGCAGGTCACGACCACAGTGAGACACGACTCACACCCACCAGACAGTAACAAGTGTCAACAAGGGTGTGCAGAGATGGCATCCGCGTGCACGGCTGGTGGGAAGGTGAGACGGTGCCGTTGCTTTGGAAAAGCAATTTCTCAAAATTGTAGACATAGCGCGAGCCTATGACCCAGTGATTCCACCCTTGGTTACCCACTTCAGAAAAATGAGAGCCTGTATCCACCCCAAACTCACACGCAAATGTTCATCGAAGGGTTATTCATGATGGTCCCAAATGGAAACAATACAAACGTCCATCAGCTGGCGGATGGAGAAGCAAAACCTGGTATTTTCACTCCATAGAATACAAACAAGATGGAAATATTGAAACCTCTACAAAATGAATGAATTCAAAAGCATGCTAAATGCAAGAAGCTAGCCTCAGACGACCACATGTTGTATGATTCCATTTACATGAAACGTCCAGAATAGACAAATCTATACCAACGTGAAACAGTTCCAAGAATGCCTGGGGCTGTGGGGCAGGCTGTGGGGAAACGGAGAGTGACTGCAAACGGGCAACATTCTAACGTTGGATTGTGGTGACGGGGGCCCGACTCTGTAAAATATAATAAAGCACACTGAATTACTCCCTATGCATGGGTGAATCCTGTGGTATGTAAATTACATCTCAGTTCAGTTCAGTCGCTCAGTCGTGTCCGACTCTTTGCAACCCCATGGACTGCAGCACGCCAGGCCTCCCTGTCCATCACCACCTCCTGGAGCTTACTCAAACTCATGTCCATTGAGTCGGTGATGCCATCCAACCATCTCATCCTCTGTCCTCCCTTTCTCCTCCCACCTTCAATCTTTCCCAGCATCAGGGGCTTTTCCAATGAGTCAGTTCTTCACATTGGGTGGCCAAAGTATTGGAGTTTCAGCTTCAGCATCAGTCCTTCCAATGAATATTCAGGACTGATCTCCTTTAGGATGGACTGGTTGGATCTCCTTGCAGTCCAAGGGACTCTCAAGAGCCTTCTCCAACACCACAGTTCAAAAGCATCAATTCTTCGGTGCTCAGTTTTCTTTATAGTCCAACTCTCACATCTATACATGACCACTGGAAAAACCATAGCTTTGATTAGATGGACCTTTGTTGGCAAAGAAATGACTCTACTTTTTAGCATGCTGTCTAGGTTGGTCATAACTTTTCTTCCAAGGAGTAAGCGTCTTTTAATTTCATGGCTGCAGTCACCATCTGCACTGATTTTGGAGCCAAAAAAATAAAGTCTCTCACTGTTTCCATTGTTACCCATCTAGTTGCCATGAAGTTATGGGACCAGAAGCCATGATCTTAGTTTTTCTGAATGTTGAGTTTTAAGCCAACTTTTTCACTTTCCTCTTTAATTTTCATCAAGAGGCTCTTTAGTTCCTCTTCACTTTCTGCCATAAGGGTGGTGTCATCTGCATATCTGAGGTTATGATATTTCTCCCGGCAATCTTGATTCCAGCTTGTGCTTCATCCAGCCCAGCGTTTCTCATGATGTACTCTGCATATAAGTTAAATAAGCTGGGTGACGATATACAGCCTTGACATACTTCTTTCCCAATTTGGAACCAGTCTGTTGTTCCACGTCCAGTTCTGTTACTTCCTGATCTGCATACAGATTTCTCAAGAGACAGGTCAGGTGGTCTGGTTTTCCCATCTCTTGAAGAATTTTCCACAGTTTGTTGTGATCCACAAGGTCAAAGGCTTTGGAATAATCAATTAAGCAGAAGTAGATGCTTTTCTGGAACTCTCTTGCTTTTTCAATGATCCAACAGATGTTGGCAATTTGATCTCTGGTTCCTCTGCCTTTTCTAAAACCAGCTTGAACATCTGGAAGTTCATGGTTCATGTATTGCTGAAGCCTGGCTTGGAGAACTTTGAGCATTACTTTGCTATCATGTGAGATGAGCACAATTATGCGGTAGTTTGAACATTCTTTGGCATTGCCTTTCTTTGGGATTGGAATAAAAACTGACCTTTCCCAGTCCTGTGGCCACTGCTGAGTTTTCCAAATTTGCTGGCATATTGAGTGCAGCACTTTCACAGCATCATCTTGTAGGATTTGAAAATAGCTCAACTGGAATTCCATCCCCTCCACTAGCTTTGTTCGTAGTGATGCTTCTAAGGCCCACTTGACTTCTCATTCCAGGATGTCTGACTCTAGGTGAGTGATCGCACCATCATGGTTATCTGGGTCATTAAGATCAGCCAGGCAGCTGACCTGCCTCCTTTGCTTTAGGTTTATGGGGACTCTGGTTTGGGGAAGCTTTGGTTTGCTCTGCCTGCTGCCATACTGGCCCTGAGCCCAGCTGTTAAGGACAGCATTTAGGTGTGTCTTTGGCTAGGCAGTTTTTTTTTTTTTTTTTTTTTACTGATTTATGGGGTTGGGGGGGATCCACTCTCAGGAGAGGGCCTGGTGGCTGGACAGGGAACAAGGACGCTGGTGTGGCCTTCTTTGAGGTCTTAGTGACTCAGGAACAAGGCAGGCATCTTGATCTTTTTCCTGGCTCATAAACCAAGTTTATGGGGAACTCTCTTCGGATTTGCAATAGGCTGGAAGGGCTGCTGTGGAGGCAGCTCTCAGGGTGGCCCTGGGGAGCCTGGAACCTGCAGCCCTGGATTTGTGCTGGGGACCCCCGTGAGAAAGTGCGCTTGTACTTGGGCGGGCTGATGCCACCCTGGGGCCCGTTTGCTTTGTCCAGAGGGCAGTAGGGGTGGGGGTGGAGCTGAGGAGGAGGAAGGGGAGGGAAATCGTTCCTGAGCATCTCACCCCAATCTGCTGCACGGGGCACCCCAATCTTCTGCATGGGGCACGGGGGAGTCGTGGAGACAAGAGCCATTTCCCGGCCCTCGCAGAGCCCCCAGCACTTGGAGGGCTGACAGTCAGAATCTGACAGTCAGAATCACGGTGCAGCAGTAACAGGAGAGGCTGGACTTCCCTGGTGGTCCAGCGGTTAAGACTCCGTGCCCCCAATTCCGGGGCCCAGGTTCCATCCCTGGTCAGGGAACTAGATCCCACAGGCCACGGTGAAGCCTGAAAATCCTGTGTGCCCCAACTGAGGCCTGGCGCAGCCAGATAAAAGAAAAGAAGTGAGGAAAAGAATGAAACAGCGGGCAGTAATGGAGCCTCTCCAGGTACGGGCTTCCCAGGCGTCCTTGCCTCCAAGCCTCACAGTGATCCCAGGGGCAGCCTTCTGTTAGCACCCCCGTTTTATAGGCAAAGCAGCTGAGGCAGAGCAAGGTCAGTCACTGGGGCAATGACAGAGAACTAGGGCTGAGAAGAGCCAGACTGGACCCCAGACTGTCTGGAGCCCACAGGCTAAGCCTCCCTTTCTGCGGCCTCACCAGGGCCGGGGTCATGGGAGAGCCAAGGGGAGGGAAGGGTCTGCTCTGTTGGGGTGGGAGTGGGGTATGCAGCAGCCTCCATACTGATGCCTGGTTGGGGCTTTGAAGGATGCGTAGGAGTTAGTTAGGTGCAGAAGGGGCAGGGAGGATGTTCCAGCAGAAGGAACAGCCGTGCATAGGCAGAGAGGCCTGAGCTAACTCGAAGGGTTTGGGGAATTACAGGTGGTTCAGTCCTGCAGGAGCAGAAAGCAGAAGCAGGGGAGAGGTGAGGTGACCAGAGACGAGGTGCAAGGCGAGGAAGGCCTGTCTTGTTCTGCTAAATTATTAGGACTCTGTGCTTGACACCATCTCCACCCTCCAGGGCGTTTCCTGAGCTGTGCAGATGAGCCATGTCATCAAGAAATGACGATGGGAACTTCTCTGGCAGCCCAGTGATTAAGACTCTGCCTTCCAATGCAGGAGGCACAGATTCAATCCCTGGTCGGGGAACTAAGATCCCATATGCTGTGCAATGAGGCGAAAAAAAGAAAAAAGAATAATGATGAAAAATCCACCGACACGCAGGTACCAGTGTTGGGAGGGGAGAGGAGGGAGGTCTGCCCTGGGTCCAGGAGGGATGGGCCATAGCAGAGACTTCCTGGAGGAGGGGCTATCCTGCTGGAGTTAACAGGAAGAAGAGGTGTCTGAACAAAGGTATAGAGGTTTGAAAGAAAGTACTAGGTGTATTTGAGGCACATGAAGAAAATGAATGGGTGGCAAGAAAGATCAGCAAAGCATACGTGATGTTCAACCCTGCCCACCAAATGCCCCTTTGGAGTCTGACCTTGGTTCAAATTCTGACTTTCTGCTGACTGGCTGTGTGACCTTGTGCAAGTCACTAAACCTCTCTGAGCCATGGTTTCCTTCTCACCTGTAAACTGGTGGAAACAAATGATGAGAATCTCCTAGAGTTCTGACGAGGGATTGACTCACTCTGGTACCATCACAAGATCTTGGCCATGTCAGCCAACCACCTTAACCAGGGGTCAGAAAACTTTTTCTGTAAAGGATCAAGTAATAAATACTTTAAACATTGTGGGCTACTTGGTCTCTGTTGCAACTACTTAACTCCGCCACTGTGGCAGGAGGCTGCTGTAGGTAAAACGTAAATCAATAAACACGGATGTGTGCAATTCAAGGGTTGGTTTCTGGAGCCTGCAGTTTGAATTTCGTGTATTTGTCACGTATCACAAAATATTCTTCATGTTTTATGCTCCACTCCCTTCCCCCAGACTGGGCTCCCTATGTTACAGAGCGGCTTCTACATTTATTAAAAACATTTGTAGTTCATGAACTATACAAAGACGGGCAGTGCAACAGATTTGGCATGCAGGCCAGTTTGCTGACCTCTGACCCAGATTATTATTTCTTTAATATTTTCTTTAGTATCATTGACACATATACAGTAATAGATAGCTAGTGGGTAGCTGCTATATAACACAGGGTGCCCAGTCTGGGGCTCTGTGATGACCTAGAGGGGTGGAATTGGGAGGGGGGCAGGGAGGCTCAAGAGGAAGGGGATATATATATATATATATATATATAATTATGACTGATTTTGAGTTGTTGTGTGGCAGAAACCAACACAGCATTATAAAGCAATTCTCCTCTAACTAAAAAAAAATCTTTTCTTTAGATTCACCTTGTATGACTTAAATAAATTCATTTGAAAAGGAAATTTTACATCCCTTAATAGAAGATGACCGTGAAAATAACCTAGAAAAGCAAACTGGCTTCATTAAATTTTCACCAGGTCCAGCCCAAGGGTCCAAGCCTGGGGTCTGTTCTGTCTGTACTAAAGACACACGGAAAAATTCCAGGGACAAATAGAGTGAGGTAGACTTTCTCCTGGTCAAATGCAAAGAAAACATGTGGGAAAAGAATGAATAAGAGGTCATCTCACTGTTGAATGCCGCATCCTGCATGGCCTAACATCCTCTTGTGGGAGGCGCCATCGGAAGTGCCATCACTGCGCCCGGCCCTGGTCGTGGAGACCACTCATGGCGTGTGCTGAGTTCTAATCATGGAGGCAAAACGCTGCCTCTGACCTGCTGTGAGCCGGCCTCGACAAGTGTTTTGAAATCGCCTAATGACAAGTTGATGGCTTGTGCAGGGAATTATTACCGTTAATAAAATACTAATCACAGTAATGGGGGTGAATTTGGGCTGATGAGACCTTAGTGCCTGAAGGCCGCCAAGGATCTTTGAAAAGCATCGTTAAAATAATAATTAAAATTGCAGCAAGAGTGAGTCAAGGTCATGAAAGCAACTGAGGCCCCGTGGAGGAGGCCGCAGAGAAAGTCTTGGGATCCCACCTGCCCTGCTCCAGGCAGAGGCCTGCAGGAGGCTCTTGAAGATGAGATAAACAGAGTTGGAAATTTGTTGGAGGTGCTGAGGCCCCTAGTGAGATGATGACTTTTAAAGATTAATTAACTGTGGCGCTCGGTCTTCGTTGCTGTGCTTGGACTCTCTCTAGTTATGGGGAGCAGGGGCTGCTCTTGATGCCACGTCTGGGCTTTGCATTTCAGGGGCTTCCCTTGTTGCGGAGAATAGGCTCTAGGGCGCCCCGTTCCCTTGTTCTGGAGAACAGGCTCTCTACAATTTCCGTAGTTGTGGCACGTGGTCTACAGTGCGGGCTCAGTAGCCGTGGTGCACAGACTTCATTGCTCCGTGGCACGTAGGATCTTCCTGGACCAGGGACTGAACTCACTGCCCACGGCACTGGCAGGCAGATCCCTAACCGCCGGGCCACCGGGGAAGTCCCAGGATGATGACTTGATGCGGGGCCTCTCGTCGGGGGCTCATCTGAGTAATGCGGATAACGACACCTATGTGCAGGAGGAGGGGCTGGACCATAAGAGCCCTGGCGGTCCTTGTCCCCTGCTGCCAGCTCTTCTCAGCTGGGAGACGGATCCTGGCACCCTGGTCATTTCGCTGGCCGGGTGCTCTCCATCTGGGAGAAAACACTTAACTCAGGGGTTGCGAACTTGCTCCCTGGGGGCCAGATCTAGCCCTGAGATGTGTTTTTTTTCTCACCGGTAAAGTTAAAATTTAGAAAACAACCTTTGGGATTTATTACATATTATGAAGTAACAATAGCAGGCAGAATCATACACGGCACTTACCTTTATAGCTCATGAACTGTCACACAGCAGACAGCTGCAAGCGCTGGCTAGGCTGAGAGCAAAAGCCCTGCAGGCGCCCTGGACGCCCCTGGGTCCCCTCCAATCGCTTGGCACCATTTTAAAAAATTCTTTAAATGACTGTGTGATACTGTTTTTTTCTGACACCAAACTGTGTGCTTTTCTGCCATACCCATTATACAATTCTTCAACACCAGCTAAGTGTCCCACAGACTGCGCAAGTTCAGGGCACGGACCGCGCAAGACTGCCCCCATTTCAGAGAACAATCACGAGTTCCAGGCCCACCTGCACTTCTCCCCAACCAGGTATGAATCTGGGTTTAAATCCACAGCCTCCTCCTTGGGGTGGAAGTCACACATCTGTGGGGTGGGGTCGTGAGGGGAGTGGGACCTGCTTGACTCCTGGGGGAGAAGCTTTGTATTGTGGGGGCGGCACGGATCTGGGGGCCATATTAGCCTGGGTTTCAACCTTTAGGCCGCCACCCCGGACAAGTGCAGTCTTCCGGGCCTCAGGTTCCCTCTCTCTAACTTGGGCAGAATTACTGCCGCCTCACAGGGTCACTGTTAGGACTGAGTAAGTGCTGAGTAGAAGCTCCATAAATGGTTCGTTGCTGCATCCAGCCTAAGCAGAGGGGTTGCAAGAAACCAGGGGTGTCCCATCTCTGCCTCCTTCAAAGCCAAGTTCAAGGCCATCTCCTTCAGGAAGCCTGGCCCCACTGTCCCTGTCTTTGCTTTCGAGTTCCCCAGGACTTTGGTTTATGGACAGCATCCCCTCCTGCCGCTGCTGCTCCTCCCAGCCTCCGGGAGCACTCTGCCCCTTGTCATTCATCACTTTTGATGCTCTGTGGGTATCGCTGGGCCGCGGAGCCTCCTTGGGGGCGGGGTTCTGGGAGAGTAGACAGTAGGGTCTACAGGTCCTGCAGACCCTCTCCCACCCTACGCCTGCTCCGGGGCTCAGCAGAGGGCATGGCTTGCTGGTGGTGGACTTTGGTCTGTCTCTTGTCCCTTCTTGGCAAGGAAATATAAGGGGATGACTTCTCTTTTGCCAGAGAACATAACTGGGGGTTGCGCACCTGTCTCGTTTAACAGCCCCCAAGGTTTTTTTTTTCCTAATGGTAAAAAAAAAAAAACAAAAAATGATGTATAGTTTTATTTTGGTAAACTATGCATAACATGTGATTTACCGTTTGAACCATTTTAAGTGTACAGCTCAGTGGTATTTAATTCATTCATAGTACTGTGCACCTGTTACCAGTAACCTTTTCCAGAATTTGTCATCATCCCAAACTGATACCCTGGACCCATTAAATACTAACTCCCTGCTCCCCCTGCCTCCAGTCCCTGGTACTCGCTCTTCCAATTTCTGTCTCTGAAGCCTGTTCTAGATACCTTACGTAAGTGGAATCGGGCAATGTTTATCCTTTCGTGTCTGGCTTATTTCACTTGGCATAATGTCTTCTGGATTCCTCCGTGTGACAGCATGTGTCAGAGTCTCCCTTCTTTTTATGGCTGAGTAACAGCCCATTGGGCGTCTTTGCCGCGTTTTGTTTACTCATTCATCCATAGACAGACACTTTGCTTGTTTCCAGGTCTTGGCTACTGTGAATAACACTGCTCTGAGCGCTGGTGAGGATGTCTTTTAGTCCCTGCTTTCAATTCCTGGGTACATACTCCTAGGAACGGAACTGCTGGTAGTTCTATGTTTAACTTCTTGAGAAATTGCTGAACTGTTTCCCATCACGTCTGCACCTTTTATATTCTCACAAGGGGTGCACGAGCGTTCCAAATTCTCTACATTCTGGTCAACACTTGTTAATTCCAGCCCCCCACCTTTTTTTTTTTTTGGATGATAGCCATCCTCGTGGGTGTGAAGTGTGTCTCATGTGGTAACACTATAATTTTAAGGGTAGCTCTTATAGGCCCACTTTACAGTGAGGGAAACTGAGGCTCAGAGAAAAATAACTTGACGTCACACACTTGTGTAATAGGGAAGGCCCTTCGGATGCTATTACAAGTTAATCACGAAACGGATGTTACCCATAAGCTTAAATTATACCTAATGGTCCGTCTCTGGGAACCCTGCCTCCCAAGTAATGACATTAAGCTAAAATACCTTTGTTTAGCTCACAGATTGCATCCTGACCAGGCCCACCTGTGAGTGACTCTGGCGGCTGACCGGGACCAGGAAATGTTTGACTTTCCTCCCATCCCTTTTACATAGAGGAGCCCTGATGGTCTCTGGGGCACGAGTCTACCATCTTCTCGGCCTGCCGGCTTGCTGAATAAAGTCGCGATTCCTTGCCCTATTAACTCGTCTCTTAGTTTATCGGTCTGCGGTGTGGTGGGCAGTGCCAGCCTGGACTTGGTAACACTTGGCGCTGGGTGTGGACAGGGCTGGGAGGTGGCTGTCCCCGCCGCCCCACTCGAATTCCTTGAGGGTAAGGACCGTGTCTTCCTGTTGCTTTGTGAGCACCAAGAAGGAAGAGAACTCTATCCTAGAACTACCGAATCTGGGGGGAGCTGAACGGCCCCGCGAGACTGTCTCTCCCGAGCCCCCCACCATGTTTTAGCTGGGAAGTCTGAGGCTCTGAGAGGGTGACTCATGCCTGGGTGAGCAGCAGGACAGGGACAGGTGTCACTGGCCCTGGGCCGCGACCCTGGGCCCACAGCGTTGCCACTCTCCGGTTGCCTCTCCGGTTGCTTGCCACTCTCTTATCTGAGCCGTGGCATGGCTGGGCACTGGGAGGCGGGCCTGGACTCCAGGTCAGGGGACCAGAGTCCATCCAGGTCACAGGGGGTGACCTGTGCCTCCCCAAAGCCTCCTCCAAAACAGACGTCAGCCCTGCCTGTGGGCCGGGGGGCCTGACTTTCCCCTGATAGGTGAGGATGGTGGCTAACCTCGAATGGGACCCCCAGAGGAGGGCTGAGGTCTGAGGACTCCTGACCACCGGCCAGACAAGCTCCTTCCCCCAGACAACCTCGGTGGTTGTCTCCAAAGGAGGCCGAAGGTCCCGAGGATGGATTCCAACCCAGTGGCAGAGGCTTTTCTTGGCTGCCTGGGAGGTGGGGATCCAGGGAGTAAAGGGAGGGGTCTGTCCACCCACTGAACCGGGGGGCATGCAAGTCACAGGGGCAGCCCTGGCTGGACCACATACTAGTTGTGTGATGTTCACAAGTCAGTTGAGATTCCTGGGCCTCCGTTTCCTCATCTGTAAAATGGGGATGTGAGCGTGTGCTCATAGCATCGCCTGAGGGTCAAATGATTGCCTGTGTGAATAAAGCGGAGGCAGGTAAGCGCCTGATCCATAACAACTACTCAGCAACATGAGCTACAATTATTCGCCATTTTCTGCCTCATCTTGAGCTACTAGCATTGGGCTGGGTGAGAAGCTAAATGTTAGGGTTGTGTCCGAAGTGACCTTTCTTCCCAGTTTAGGTTTTTCTGGAAGAGGTTCTTTCCCTTCCCTCTGAGGCCTGACCCCTGGATCTCCATCTCTCATCGTTACCTATGACACCATCGCCTTCATCTTTCCAAGGGTTGGCAGACGGAAACCAGTGGTGTTACTGCTCTTCCCAGGGATGTTTACATTTCAAGGCTGGGGGCGGTCCTTTAAAACCCTTACCAGCAAGGATCAGGCTCTGCTGGCTTCAGAAGTATTTGCAGCGCAAAGTAATATGAATAACGATACCGACCATTCATTACCCACCTACCGCGTGCCAGACATTGGTCTGAATCCCTTATATGCCTTCCCTTCCTTGTCCTAACAAAAGCCTGAGGTTGGGACTTTTATTGTCACCCCATTTTATAAATGGAGATACTGAGGCACAGACCATTGGTAACCGGTCCAACTATCACACGGTAAGTGGCAGAGAAGGGACACAAACGCAGGCAACCTGACTCCAGAGTCCACTGCAGCCTCTATGTAACCGAGCACTCAGCATGCATCAGGCATGTGTTCCAGACGCTTTATAGGCATGACTGTCTCTGGTGTCTCTGCCTGGCAATATGCTGGGTTTCTCTTTTAACCCTCACACGAGCCCTGTGGGGTATATTGCCCTCCAATTTAAAGGTGAGACAGCGGAGACCTGGAGAGAGAATAGCTGCTGTTGCCTCTTCTGCTGTTGCAGTATCCCCTCAGAAGCTGTTTTGTCCTGACCCCAGTCCCCTGGGGATGGGGGGAGTGTGAGGAGTGGGAGAGAAGGCATTGGCTTTGGAGACAGAATTTCAGATTCCCACCTGTGCCGCTGCTAGCTTCGCAACTCTGGGAAAATTCCAGAGCCTTGTAGAGCCTGGCTGTTCTCGTGAGTACAGTGGTGGAAGTTGTGCCCATTGCAAGGGCTGTTGTGAGCCTGAAATAGAAGATGCTCTGGGCAGAAGGCACATAGTAGGCGCTCAGTAAATTGTTTCATTGCCCCTGAAGTGACATGTTTTGCTCCGTGTCCTTATAACACTCTGCCAGCTGCCTCTCTTGGTCTTGCTTACTAGAGGTGAGCTCGTGTCTAGTTCTTCCAGGACCTGGGGCTGCAAAGTTCTTGAAGTCAAAGTCCGCATCCCACGCATCTTTAGATCTCCCACTTGGCCCAGTGCTTTTTATTTTACACAATAATGTTGGGTTTTTTCCCCCTGAAGTGAGAACAGCTTTTCTATTTCTCTCCTTTGAAAAGCCTGTGCTGTGCTCAGTCGTGTCCGACTCTTGTGACCCTGTTGCCTGTAGCCCGCCAGGCGCCTCTGCCCATGGGACTTTTCAGGCAAGGATACTGGAGTGGGTTGCCATTTCCTCCTCCAGGGGATCTTCCCGACCCAGGGATCGAACCCCTGTCTCTCATGTCTCCTGCATTGGCAGGCAGTTTCTTTATCGCTTTGCACCACCTGAGAAGCTCCCTTTTAAATGTAATAAGGGCTCATTTTAAAATTCAGGTAGAATTTGACCAGCTTTGTCAAATGACGTGAGGTTTAAGAGATAATGGTGTTGATATCCTTACCACTGTGGTGACTTGCAACTGTTTTTATATGTGTTTTTATATGTGAGGTTTAAGTGAGATAATGGTGTTGATATCCTTACCACTGTGGTGACTTGCAACTGTTTTTGTATGTGTTACACACACACACATGCACATATATATTTATATCAATTCAGTTCAGTCGCTCAGTCATGTCCGACTCTTTGCGACCTCATGGACAGCAGCACACCAGGCCTCCCTGTCCATCACCAGCTCCCGGATCTTGCTCAGACTCATGTCCAGCAAATCGGTGATGCCATCCAACCATCCCATCCTCTATTGTCCCCTTTTCCTCCTGCTGTCAATCTCTCCCAGCATCAGGGTCTTTTCAAATGAGTCAGTTCTTTGTATCAGGTGGCCAAAGTATAGGAGTTTCACCTTCAGCATCAGTCCTTCCAATGAATATTCAGGACTGATCTCCTTTAGGATGGACTGGTTTGATTTCCTTGCAGTCCAAGGGACTCTCAAGAGTCTTCTCCAACACCATAGTTCAAAAGCATCAATTCTTCGGTGCTCAGCTTTCTTTATAGTCCAACTCTCACATCCATACATGACCACTGGAAAAATTATAGCTTTGACTAGATGGACCTTTGTTGGGAAAGTAATGTCTCTACTTTTCAATATGCTGTCTAGGTTGGTCATAACTTTTCTTCCAAGGAGCAAACGTCTTTTAATTTCATGGCTGCAGTCACCATCTGCAGTGATTTTGGAGCCCCAAAAAATAAAGTCTGTCACTGTTTCCACTGTTTCCCCATCTATTGGCCATGAAGTGATGGGACCAGATGCCATGACCTTAGTTTTCTGAATGTTGAGTTTTAAGCCAACTTTTTCACTCTCCTTTTTCAGTTTCATCAAGAGATTCTTTAGTTCTTTATCCGTATATGTTATTATTCAGAAAACACTGAAAGGCGTGTAAAAGAACAAAAACCGTCAGCTGACCTTTGGGATGTTCTTACAGAATTTTCCCCCATGTATATACGTGTGGACAGAGCCACAGACCAAAGATGAATACTTGAAAAGTGGGATTTTATAGTTGTATTAATTTTTAATTGAAGTATAGTTGATGTGCAGTATTACATAAGTTACAGATGTACAGACAGTGATTCACAATTTTTAAAGTTTATGGTTCCTACACAATATTGGCTGTATCCCCTGGCTGTACAATGTCTCCTTATATACACAGTAGGGCACCTGTGGCCCCCTGCCTGCGTCTCGTCCCTCCCCTCTGCTCTCTCCCCCACTGGTAGCCACCAGTTTGTTCTCTGTATCTGTGAATCTGTTTATTTTTTGTTATATTCACTAGTCTCAGTTTTTAGATCCCACGTACAAATGATATGGTTTTATAGTGTTTCACAGTGGTGCCCTTTCCCTTCAGTGATAACTGGAGGACCTCCTTCGTGCCAATAAAGATGTGTGTGTTATCCTCAGGATTTCTTGAGTATGACTTCTTATGGACATGTCATGACTTAAGCAGTCAATCCCCAGTTGCTGGACACGGAGGTGACGCCTCTCATCTGAGCTATGCTGGAAGGTGCAGGGCAGGTTGTGGACCAAGGAAGCCTCTGGCTGGCTGAAAACTCTGCAGTTACGAAATAGCCATCGGGGAAGTCACCAAGGCTGACATGGTGACTTCTGCGGCGAGTCATTTCAAACTTGCGTTCAGGACAATTAGGGAGCCGGTCCTGTCATCAGGGTCTGGGATGAGTTCAGACGCATTCCTCCTTTTCATGGCCCTGGAAGAGGCAGGCCTCCGGGAAGAAGGGCTTTGACTCATTCCTTGCTGGCTAACCTCCCGCGAGGCGGCCCCATGACTGGGGTGTCTGTTTCAGGAGAAACAGGACCACGAGGCCACAGAGGACCTGCCTCCTCTGAGTGCTTTCCCTGGCAAGTGAAAAGCTGTTTGCAAACCAGAAATCGGAGGTGGGTTATGTGGGAATTTACCCAGCTCATCTCTTAATGGGAGCAAAGCAAGCCAGTGGAGGAGACAGGAGGGTCCCCACGGGGTGAAGACGCCCCTGTCCTGCCCCATCTTGCTCCTGGAACTCCCAGGGCCTCCCTGGCAACAACCCACACCCTGCAGCTGCAGGGTCCTTGCTCATCCTGAGGTCGATGTGGACATTGCAGTGTCCAGGCAGGACCTGGCTTAAGGTTTCGGACCTAAGATTGCCAGGCCCTGGGACAAGGGAAAGAATCTAGCTTTTCCTCTCCAAGCCTCAGTTTCTCCATCTGTAAAAGCAGAATGAGAGTCTTTCCTCAGATTGGTGAGGTTTGGAGAGAATGAGGTGATGCATGTGAAATGATGCCTGGCCCATAGACTAGTTCTACTGGGACGGATCTGAGGAGGACAGCATGAGGAATGAGCGAGATGAGAGAAGTGCCTGTTGGTTCTTGGGGTCAGAGGCCTGTCTCTTCGGGCAGAGATGGATGCGTTGCATCATGCAGCCGGGCACTTTGTAGAGCTTTCTGACAACCAGAACAGGGAAGCCTGGGAGGCCATCTCTGACAGAGGGCGACAGGCTTTCAAGTGACTGCAAAGAGCCACCCACCTCTGTCAGGCTCCCTTCCAGGAACGTAACAGTGTTTCATTTAGCCCCTACCACAGCCTCATAGGGGCTCCTCCAAACGGCTCGGTGGGTAAAGAATCTACCTTCAATGCCGGAGCTGCAGGAGATGTGGGTTCGATCCCTGGATTCGAAAGATCTCCTGGAGGAGGAAATGGGAACCCAGTTCAATATTCTTGTTTGGAAAAATCCCGTGGATGGAGGAGCCTGGTGGGTTACAGTCCATGGGGTTGCAAAGAGTCGGACAGACTGAGCACGCACAGCGCACAACGTGACCCAACGGGGCAGAAGCATCGTAGCTGCTTTATAGACAGAGAAACTGAGGCTCAGAGGGCCCGCACCACACATCCAGGAAGGGGCCATCTCATTAAGCTCAGGGCTTGAAATCGCGTAGGGCGCATCAGAGAGAGGGCCCTGCATCCTCGGGGCTGGACTTCCGGCTGCACTGGCAGAGGGCAAGTGGCCTGGGGCTGGGGTGACAGGGCCTGGCTTCTCCCTTCCAAGGAGATAGATGGTTTCCTTCCCTTCCTTAAGGAGCCCTCACTTCCTGCCATGAGGGAGACAAGGAATTAGTGGGAATGCTACGGACAAATGAATCTACAGTGGGGAAGAGTGAGAAGAGGTCCCTACCTACCCTGGTTTCGAGGGTGCAGAGCGGTTCTAGGGGAAGTGTTACCCTTAAAATAAAAAAGCACTGATTACGCTAAATATGTTTATGGAAGTAGAGTTGATTGTCAAGATTGTGTTAGTTTCAGGTATCCAGAAAAGTGATTTTTTGATATATTTTTTCAGATGATTTTCTATTGTAGGTTTTTACAAGATATTGAATATAGTTCCCTATGTTATACAGTAAATCCTAGTGTTGATCTCTGACTGTACTAAATATTGGACTTGCCTGGTCAACCCTGAATATTCATTGGAAGGACTGGTGCTGAAGCTGAAGCTCCAATGACTAATTGGAAAAGACCCTGACGCTGGGAAAGATTGAGGGCAGGAGGAGGAGGGAGCGACAGAAGATGAGAAGGTTGGATGGCATGATCAACTCAACGGACATGAGTTTGAGCAAACCCTGGGAGATAGTGAAGGACAGGGAAGCCTGGCGCACTGCAGTCCATGGGGTCACAAAGAGTCAGACACGACTGAGTGATGGAACAAGGAAACAGCTGGTGGCCCAGCGGTAAAGAACCCGCCCACCAGTGCAGGAGACTCAGGAGATGGGGTTCAAGCTCTGGGTCGGGAAGATCCACTGGAGAAGAAAATGGCAACCCACTGCAGTATCCTTGTCTGGGAAATCCCATGGATGGAGGAGCCTGGCGGGTTACAGTCCATGGGGTTGCAGAGAGTTGGACACAACTTAGTGACCAAACAATAAGACAATTAGCTGGGATTTGGAGCAGTCTGAATTCTCATATGCTGCTGCTGGGGGTATACATTTAGATGGCCAACTTGGAAAACTGTCTGGCTGTATCTACTAACTCTAAACATACACAACCCCTGCCACACAGCAATCCCATCCCCCAGTTTCTACTCAAGAAGAGCAAATGCTTATGTTCACCTAAAGACAGAGATGAGAAGGCTCTTGGCAGCTTTACTTCAAATAGCCCCAAACTAGAAAACACCCGCATGTCCACCGTGGTAGAATGGAGAAATACACTGTGATGTGTTCATAGCACGTGATGTGACCCAGCAAAGCAGCACAAACTGCGTGGATGGGTCTCCCACAGATGAGACTGAGCGAAAGAAGTGAAAAAACATACTGTCCAATTCTGTTGTCCATGAGGCTAGAAGGGAATCCATGGTGAGAAACGTCAGAGCCCAATCACCTTTGGGAGGTGTCACTGGAAGGGGTCACCAGGGAGATTTCTGTTTGCGGGAAATAAACTGGGTGTGGAGTACCCTAGGGTGTGCATGTGTAGGAATTCATTGAGCTGTACACATATTTGTTGAATGTACATCATTCCTTAATGCAAGGTCGAAACAAGACAGCAAATGAAGAAGTGCTGCTACAGCCAGGATCTGGAGGATAAGTGAGAGCTAGCCCGCGAGAAGGGGACTGGTGTCCCTGGAGGCGGGACCAGCGTGTGTAAAGACCCGGACGTGGGAGCGTGCGGTGTTGCTTCGCATCGCGGCTCTGGGCTCGTCTGACGATGCCCCTGCCGGTCGCTTCTCCGTGCCCGGTTCTACTCACTTGAAGGCCAACACCATGGAATAGGATGGTAGAAATCACTTCAGGGGCTCACTTCTCAGATCAATGCTTGAATGTTCCATCTTTGGGTGGTCGAGGAAGAGGCTAGAGCAGGAGCAGAATGGATGGGGCTTGGAGTTCAAAGTTGGGTTCAGAGTTCAACTGTGCTGTGAATTGTGTGTTTTGGGATAGGCTCTTTACCCCCTGAGCCTTGGGCTCCCCATCTGTAAGAAGGGTCTTTAACATGCAGAGGTTTAGTGATCGAGTCAGGGTAAAGAAGATACTGGGCTTCCCAGGTAGTAAAGAACCCACCTGCCAACACAGGAGACATGAGATATGAGTTTGATCCCTGGGTGAGGCAACCCACTCTAGTAATCTTGCCTGGAGAATCCCCATGGATGGAGGAGCCTGGCAGGCTACGGTCCATGTGGTTGCAAAGAATCGGACACAAATGAAGTGACTTGGCACCCATGCAAAGAAGATGTTTAACAGGCGCAGTCATTTGGAAATGATGGAAGAAGGCCTAAAAGCAAGGGCCTATCCAAATTTGTGGCTCCCCCTAGAATGATCCAGCATGGCCCTGGTTAGGCTTCTGCAACCCTCAGCCTTTACTTCCTGTCACATGGAGCTCAAAGACCCCCCGCCCCCAGAACGGTTCCTGGCAGGGGGTTGAGGAATGTTAATTCATGATAACTGGCACTTAAAGCATGCCAGGCACTGCTCTCAGCCATGTGGACTTGTTTCGTCCTCACGGTAACCCCATAAACTGCTACCATCCCATTTTACAGAGGTAGAAACTGAGACACAGAACAGGTGAGTAACTTGCCCACAGCCACACAGTGATCGACTGAGCCTGGCCCTGCACGCCCTGCCTGTAACCACACTGCCATACCGCCCGGCTGGCCTGCATGAGAGAGGCCTGGAGAAGGCCCTGGGAGCAACCAGAGTTCTGCTGACCAAGAAGAGGGCTGTCTGGGCAGCCAGTGGGACACTCTGGCGCCCTGACGTCGGTGAAACCCACGCCCTTTTCGAGGAAGGCAAACCCACCCAGAATAATTGTTGAGCCAACAGGTAGCTTAAGCCGCCTGTAAGCCTGGAGGTGCCCAGGAGGGATGAGGCTGGGCAGCGTGCCGTGGCTGCTGGGATGGGCGAGAGTCACCCTTTCTGCCAGCTCTTTTTTTTTTCTGGCTGTTGTTATTGTCATTATTGTTTGGGGGGAGGAGAGATGGGCCCTCTCAAGAATTTGCCTGTGCCTTTTAAAGGATTAATTTCCACCTGGAGCTCCATGTGGGACTAATAGCCACTCCCTTTTCTCCGTGCAGCCCTGTTTTACTGCTGTCTTTCATTTCGCCGTGAAGACACCTGATGGGAATGTTCTAGAAACTGCAGCCTGGGGGTGGGAATGGGGGATGCAAGGGAGAGGGCAGTTCATTCTTCCTGGCAACAGAACTGGGCTCAGATGACGGGGAAGGCCACTGGGTGTGGGATCGTGGGAGAGGCTTATTTTTTGCCCTGCTTCTTGAGACATTTATGGGCTTTTCACACTGGCATAAGCAAAAAGAATGAAAAAGAAATAATGGTGATAATAGCTAACATTTTACTGAGCATTTACTGCGTGCTGGCTTTATATGCATTAAGTCATTTAACCCTTAACCACCCTCCCAGGGAGAGATTCTTTTTTTTTTTTAAGTCTTTATTGAATTTTTGTTATAATATTGCTCACTTTATGTTTTGCTTTTGTGGCCCAAGGCATGTGGGATCTTAACTCCCTTATTAGGGACTGAGCCTGCACCCCCTGCCCTGGAAGGTGAAGTCTTCACCTCTGGGCCACCAGGAAAGTCCCCAGGTAGATATTTTTATTAGGCCCATTTCCAGATGAGGAATTGATGTGCAGAAAAGTAAATAAGGTAATGCAAAATTCAAACTACCAAATTTTAGAAGAGGTTGGCAATAGAAAGGAAGGTCCTACGGATGCTATAATGTGAATTTGAAAAACACGATACTTGGTGAAAGAAGCCAGGCGAGAGGGATCACACATTGTACGATTCCATCTATAGGAAATGTCCATAAAAGGCGAATCTACAGAGAGGGAGAGACAATCACGGTTGCCTGGGGCGGGAGGCGGAAACAGTAACAGTAAAAGAGACCTTACTGGGAGGGATGACATCTTCTGAAACTGATTTATAGTGGCGGTTGTACAATTTGGTTAATGTACTAAAAACCATTGAAATGGGTGGATTACATGATATGTAAAAAATGCCTCAATAAAGTTATCAGACAAAGAAATGTAATTAAAATGTGAAACCCTAATATGTATTGAATACCTCTTAGGTACTTTACAGGGATTTTTTTCCAGTGCCAACAGCTCGTCCAGTTGTTTACCTAAACTCATCCTTGTTGACCACCTGTCACGTGCCAGGCATCATGCTGGGATATGGAGGTTCAGTGCTGAACTTGACCTAGTATTGGCGCAAGACCCTTGGCCTGATGGAAGGTATGGAGTAGCAACTGTTGGGGGTGAGGTGTTGTCTGTCTCCACGAGCTCCCCCAGGGTTTCTGGAGCTCTTGCATTGTTCTCGGCTGTTTCCCCAGAATTAGCGCAAGGTCTGTGCTGAAGCAGGAGGTCAGTAAATGATCTTGGACTGTTTGGGTCTCTCCAGGCCCAGAACAGAGTTAGGTGCCCCCACCCCACCTAGCCCCTCCAGGAGGGCTTCACACCCTGATTCCAGGGCATTGTGGTTAGCAGGACAGATCTGTCTGAGAAAAGGTGGCAGGGAACTGCTCCCAAGGTGTGGCTTCTTAACCCTTTCTGTGGGTTAAGGCCCTTTGGGCATCTGGGGAAGCCTGTGAATCCATCTCATAATAATTTTTAAAATATTGCATTCAGACACCAGTAACAATTTTACTAAAATACAACTATCAAAATACTAAAGAAATTTGTGATATAGTAACATGTTTATTAATACATTAAGTAAGATTTACTGGTGAATTGAATATGATATTAAGAGTATGGTAGCTTAAATGATACTTTGAGATATATAAAAACTGAAGGTGATCTGAAAATACCTGTGATTTCTTTTTTTTTTTTTCACAGGGGAAAGCGCGAACGCAGTCCCCCACTACCACAAATTATGCAGTCGAGTTTCCCACATTTGGGGAAATCGCAGGGGTCAGCACATCCGGAGTGCAATGGATAAGCCTCGCCCTGGGAAAACCACCTTCGTGATCATGGTATCTCCCCTGCCAGGTGAAAATACCCGTGATTTCTATTAGTAATAACATCACAGGGACTTCTTGTTGCCTGCATTCATGATCAAAGGAAATACTAAATAGCATTCAGGCAAAGAGTTGGACATGACTGAGCGACTGAACTGATTCAGGTACTGTGAAGTGAAGCTCGCTCAGTCGTGTCCGACTTTTTGCGACCCCATGGACTATAGCCTATCATGCTCATCCATCTGTGGGATTCTCCTGGCAAGAATACTGGAGTGGGTTGCCATTTCCTTCTCCAGGAGATCTTCCCAAGCCAGGGATCGAATCCGGGTCTCCCACATTGCAGGCAGATGCTTTACCAGATTCAGGTACTAGTGAAAATAAAAATGTAACTTTTGTCTATATCATGGACTTTGCAGAAGTCTATCCTTAGCAATCCCCACCCCACCCTGGGGAATCCGTGAACTCCTGCTGTAAGGCAAACAGCTTTGATTCTTTAGGTTAGATAAACAAGAAAATTACCAAGAGAGGAGAGAACAAAGACCAAAGAGCAGTGATCACATCTGGTTGGGTAAGGCAAAGAAAGATTTTAAGACAGGTGAGTTTCTGCTGGGGGTGTTGGAAAGGTGAGCCTATGTTTGGAATGGAGCAAGGAGCTGGGGTTGAGGGAAGGAAACCTGGGGTTTGCTCTTGTGACTGAATCAAAAATAGCCAACTAACATCACAGCCACGACCTCACCCCAGAGCATGCCCGTGTTTCCTTTATGTCTCTTCTGTCACTGAGAACACAAAGCCTTTGTCCCTCTGAGAAAGGGTACCTGCCCTCAAGCTTACACACAAAGAGAGAGAACAAACACATTAAGTTAATAGGACAAAAATTTAATTGCAATTCAAAAAATGCAGCCGAAAGAATGTGGAACATGCCACGTATCTGGTTAAATGCATACACTGCCAGCCCCAGGCGTTCAAATGTGGGGGTCACCTCCCTCTGAGGTTTCGACTGGGGAAATGGACAAGAGGCCAGCCGCATCGTGTAGGCAGGTTACAGTGTGTGTTTAGGGGTGGATCACTGCTCCACTGGTCTCAGCGACCTCTGTAATATTGGGATAACAAGTATGGCACCTGATACATACTTAGCATTCAATAATGGGAACTATTATCAGTATTCAAAAAATAATCAGAGATGTGTGCAAACTGGTTTAAGAGACACCAGGCTTCCCTGGTGGCTCAGTGGTAAAGCATCTGCCTGCAGTGCAGGAGAGGGGTTCGATACCTGGGAGGGGAAGATCCCCTGGAGGAGGGAGGGGCAACCCATTCCAGTATCCTTGTCTGCAGAATCCCATGGACAGAGGAGCCTGGCAGGCTACAGTCCGTGGGGTCGCAAAAAGTCAGAGACGACTTAACGACCAACACCTTAAGAGACACCAGGAGACTGGAGAACTTGTCTTTTTAGGGTGGTAAATCTGAAAACAGGTTTGAGTGAATAAATGAATGCCTCTTTGGGTCGGCGCCGCCCTCTAGATCTGTTCTGCCCTCAAGTGCCCCCCACGCGGTTGATGAAATGGACCCCCACTCTGGGGCCAGCTGCATCTCCGCCTGTGCGGTGGTGGGGAGGTGATCATTCGGGGCCGGGGAGTGGTAGCAGCCCAGGCTGAGCTTGCAGGTATCATGTGCCGGAGGATCTCAGCTCAGTTTCCCTACGCAGGTCCCCAGCATCCGCGCGGTCGTCTTTGGGCCCGAGGACCAGCCGGCTCGGTATAGCCTAGGCCTATCTCGGGACGAGAGGCTGGGGTAAGCGGTGGAGGAGCCCTCCTGGGTCCACTGCGTGGGCGACGTGCCGGTGCAAGCGCCGCCTCATCCGGGGAAGGTCGATTGAGGCCGCGCCACGCTGGACTGGGGGTGGGTGCGAATGCACCTTCGGATGCTTTGGTCCCCAGCCCTTCTGGACCGAGGTCCCCCTCACTCCGCAGGAATGGGGGACCGCGGGATCTGGGGTGGTTGGAAGAAAAGGGTAGCCTCCTTGGCAAAGACCGCGGGGGAGGAGACTCCCTGGAGGGGGAAGCGAGCGCTGCCGAGGCCGCCGGTCCCTTTAAGAGGCCGGGCTGGCTCTGCGGCGATCCCACCTGACCGCATGCCTGGTGCAGTTCTGCTGGCCGTGTCCCCGGGAGAAGGATCGGAGCCGGGCCGGGCCACAGGACCCGGCGCAGGGGAGGGAGGGGTCCAGTCCGGAGCTGGGCGGGGCCTCCGGTTCTCGGAGCGCCGCAGTGGAAGGCGCGGTGGGCGGGACGAGACCGGGGTGGGCGGGGCCTCCAGCTCCGGGAGCGCCGCAGTGGTGGGCTGGGCGGGGCCTGGGGCGGGGCCTCCGGCTCCGGGAGCGCCGCAGAGGAAGGCGCGGTGGGCGGGGCGAGACCTGGGGGCAGGGCCTCCGGCTCCGGGAGCGCCGCAGAGGAAGGCGCGGTGGGCGGGGCGCGGCCGGGGGCGGGGCCTAGGTCTGCAGTGGGCGGGGCCCGCCGCAGAGGGGCAGTGCCCGCGGAGAGTCCTCTGAGCGCGGCTGCCGCGGCGCTTCCACAGTGTCTCCGACAGCCCCCGGCGCCGGGACTTGGACCCTCGCCGCCCCTTGCGAGCCGCCGCGGCCTCCACTGCTGCCCGAGTCCCTTCCCTCGCCGCGGCGCCCACACCCGGGGACGGCCCGGCTCGCCGACATCGCGGAGGCCGCGTCTGGCGCGCATCTGGAACCGCCCGGCCAGCCGCGCTGGATCCCGCGTCCGCCCTGTCCCGGCCGCGCCGGGAGCCCTGCCCGGAGCTGGAGCCGCACCTAGAGCCGCGGGCCCTGGGCCCTGAGCCGCGCGGCCGGCGCATGGTGAACTCGCTGCTGTTCGGAGAGATGGCCTTGGCCTTCGGCTGCCCGCCGGGTGGCGGCGGCGGCGGACCTGGGGGCTGCCCCGGCGGGGGCGGCAGCGGCGGCGGGGCCGGGCCCGGGCCGTCGCCGGTGACGGCGGCGCTGCGGGACGACCTGGGCTCCAACATCCACCTACTCAAGGGGCTCAACGTGCGCTTCCGCTGCTTCCTGGCCAAGGTGCACGAACTGGAGCGGCGCAACCGGCTGCTGGAGAAGCAGCTGGAGCAGCAGCAGAGCGAGCGCGAGCGGCGGCTGCGCTACAAGACCTTCTCCCGCGAGCAGGCCGTGCAGACCGGGCCGGAGCTGCTGCGGCCCCCCGCGCCCGGCGGCGGGCCGGGCAGCGGCGCGGCGGCCGGCGCCAACGCCAACCACGCCGCGGCCCTGGGCGGCCTGCCTCCCGGTGGCGGCTCGCACCCGCAGTACTACGGCCGCCTGCCCGGGACCATCTGGAGCTACACGCAGGTGCGGCGCACGGGCGGCGGCGGCGTGGAGACCGTGCAGGGCCCCGGAGTGTCGTGGGTGCATCCCGACGGCGTGGGCGTGCAGATCGACACCATCACGCCCGAGATCCGCGCGCTCTACAACGTGCTCGCCAAGGTGAAGCGCGAGCGCGACGAGTACAAGCGGAGGTGAGTGGGACCCCGCCCTGCCCCCCCGCACTCCCTGGTGGGGGGTTGGGGGTCGTTCGGGTCTGGCGGCCCCGGAATGTGTGCGTTCCGGAGGGGCCGGGGTAGGGGGTGGGCGGCCAGCTGGTCCTAGCAGGTGGGGCTGGAAGCTGTGTTTGCAGACTTGGAAAACTCGGTTTTCTAGTTCCGAGGATGGGGACCGGCGCTGACTACCGTGGGGGACACCTCCGCTCCGTCACCGGACCAGGCACATTGTTTTCTAGGTGACATAATGACCGTAGGTGTTTTATGTGATGTCACCTAATCCTCATGGCAACACAAAGTGTGGGGCATTCTTATCCTAGCTTTGTTGATGAGAAAACCGAGGCACGGATGCTAGTGACTTGCCTAAGGGGTCTTGGCTAATAGGTGGTGAAGCTGGGATGTGAGATACTCCTGGCCAGTCTGTCTTCCAACTTAGGTGTTTTCCCCAAGGATGTACAAAGTGGGCTCCCCTCTGTCAATGGGTGAAAAGAAACAACTCTTAAGTAATCCACTAAATTTCTATTTTTCCTTGAATTTAAAAAAAAATCAAGTGTTTCAGAGTGCTTGGGTCTGTGCACTGAGGCCAGGGTCCGCTGTCTTGCTCCAGCTCTCTCGTGTCCGGTTGGCTGGACTGGATAACAAGACCTACATCAGACTGGCCACGAGTTTTAGAAACACCTCCCTTCACCTCTCTTCTCCCTACCCTGAATTCTCATGGTTTTTTTTGGACCCCCAAGAAACTCAGCCCTAAAGACTGAGTTATCTACACAAGCAAAGATAACCTTAGGCTGGAAGCCTGGACAGTGAATGGACCCAGACCACCAGATCTGGCTGGAGTGCGGCACAGACTGCCTGCTGAACTGGCTAGCACATTTCTGCCCAGCCTGGATTCCCAGCTGGGAAACTGACATTGTCTCCTTCCCGCAACCTGGCCGTCAGTTTTACCTAATCGGCCTACTGATAAGAGGAGAGGGGTTTGTCTGTAGCGTCTCAGGAAGGGAGCAGGGCCCTTTGCTGTCCCAGGCATGGGCATCTCTGCGTTGGGAACTGTGGCTCTGATCCCCAGGGCTTGGAGGATGCCCTGAGAAGCGTCTTTCCTTCCGCTCCTGTGTCCTAGTGCTCACGAGAGCACAGACAGCTGGCCATGGGTCTCCTCCCTTTTCGTCTCACCTGGGCGGGCTGGCCACTGGGCAGGATTCAAGTGCCACCTCCAGCACCTGCCAGTGAGAACCTCTGGCTGAACTGAGTGGTCACTGAACTACTTGGAAGCCTGTTTACTCATCAGAGAAATGGGAATGATAAAATCCACCCACAGCTGTATAAGGGGCGAGTAGGCCGGTGATGCCTTTTGGAAGGTATGAAGTAATCAGATTGACGTTATTAAAGATGAGAGACTCTTTGTCAAGCTGTAAGGGGGCAGTTTTGCCCAGAGTCTCCAGTCTCCTATGCAGAGCCTGGCTTCCTGGGGAAATGTCTTGGACCCCAGGGGGAGACAAGCTACTCTCCTGGGCTGGTTGTCTCTCTGCAGGACTCGAGAATGGCCTGGTGCCTCGCCATGGGGAGGCCACCCCTCTGCCCTGTGTGGGCTGCTTTGTTGGGGTGGGGCAGGGAAACAGGCGCTTGCTCTTGATGGTGAAACTGGGAGGGCCCTTTGGTCTGCCACTGCCGATGGTGTCGTCATGCCCCAGGCTTGCGGGGTGTTTGTTTTATTGTGTGTGTGTGTGTGCGCACTTTTTGGACCTGGCTACTAAGGAGATGGAAACACTGTGCCCAGTCCTAGAGGGAGATGGATTGGCATTGAGCAATGCCCAGTTCAAGTTGCACCCAGGGTGTGGGGTGTGATGTCAGCTTCTGGTGCTGCCCTGGAATGACATGGGCGCTGCTGAGACAGGTGGAGGGTGAGTGTGTGTCTCTTCCCACCCTTGTAGGGGGCGTGTGCACCTTCTCTTCCCCCCATTTTTTTTTTTTTTTGGTGAATTGGGGAGATGCATCTTTTCTGAAATTGATTCAGGGCTCAAGTGGGATTTTTGCCAGAGCACATCTGCCTCCTCCTTTGAGCGAGCCTCAGTTGCCCTGTCTGTAAAGGAGAGAAGAGGGTGGGCTAGAAGTGTCCCTGAAGCTCCAGGCTGCCTCAGAGATGCCGTAGGCATTCCTTGAATGTTAAATAAAAACTGATGTTTAAAAAAATATCAAATGGTCATGAAAATATGCTCACTCACTTTTGAGTTCTTACTGTTAACTCTTGGAAGTCGACTTAACGTTGATTTGTTGGTTCAGAGTCAAGTTAGAGCCACCCCCGCCTTCTCTTCGTCGGAAGAATATTCTGAGATCAGAAAGCAAACTGCTAAAAGCTGGTCCCGTTTGTAGCTACTAATCTGTGTGAGTCAGGATTTTCCTGATACTCTGTGGCCCAAACCAGAGATAGAATTAAACTGAAGGTGGACCTGTCAACCATAATCCTAGTTCTAAGTGTTAACAGACCAAAATGGGCTCGTCAACCTCAAGGACTGGTGACTGTTTTCTCACTGAGCCTACAATAGATTCATACAAATAATATTCTGTATTTATTTGTTTCTTTATTTGGGTTTCTCATAGGATTTTCTTTTGGGAAGAGGGCAGGCATATGATCAACCTTTTTGAAAAGCGTAAGAAGCACTGGACTAGATGATCTCAAAGAGTCTTCCCAGCCTTGGCAATATGTAAATCTGAGTTTGAACTCCTAGGCCGCTTCTGATCTTATGCTCATAAGAGAATGAGACCAGTGTGTTTACCTGGGCTCTTGGCCACTGAAGGCTTCAGATACTTCCAGGATATCTAGCATGGGGTCCCAAGAGGTGACCAAAAGAAAGAGCCTGTCCTGGGGAAGGAAAGTTTCCAGAGTTTCCCCTGTCCACCTGGAGGAACTCGCTGCCTTGGAGATGCTCTTCTGCCTCTCCAAAGGGCAACCTTGGTTGTGTAGCTCAGTGTTTTCCAAGCTGGGAACTTTTGGGGTTCTGCCTCCATGAACCGCGGCCATAGTCACGTATCACCATCTCTATTATTATTTTTGTAAAATGTTTTAAACAGCTTTGTTGTTGCTGTTCAGTTGCTAAGTCGTTTCTGACTCTGCGACCCCATGGACTGCAGCACGCCAGGCTTCCCTGGCCTTCACTATCTCCTGGCATTTGCTCAGATTCATGTCCATTGAGTCGGTGATGCCATCCAACCATCTCATCCTCTGTCATCCCTTTCTCCTTTTGCCCCTTCAGTCTTTCACAGAATCAGGGTCTTTTCCAATGAGTTGGCTTTTCCCACCGGGTGGCCAAAATATTGGCGCTCCATCTTCAGTCTCAGTCCTTCTAATGAATATTCAGAATTGGTTTCTTTTAGGGTTGACTAGTTTGATCTTGCTCTCCAAGGGACCTGCAAGAGTCTTCTCCAGCACTGCAGTTGAAAGTGTTAATTCTTCAGTGCTCAGGCCTTCTTTATGGTCCAACTCTCATATCCATACATGACTACTGGAAAAACCATAGCTTTGACTAGATGGACCTTTGTCAGCAAAGTGATGTCTCTGCTTTTTAATATGCTGTCTAGGTTTGTCATAGCTTTTCTTCCAAGGAGCAAGTGTCTTTTAATTTCATGACTGCAGTCACCGTCTGCAGTGATTTTGGACCCTAGGAAAATAAAATCTGCCATTGCTTCCACATTTTCCCCTTCTATTTGCCATGAAATGATGGGACCAGAGATGCTGTGATCTTAGTTTTTTGAACGTTAAATTTTCAGCCAGTGTTCGGTTCAGTTCAGTTCAGTCGCTCAGTTGTGTTCAACTCTTTGCGACCCCATGAATCGCAGCACGCCAGGCCTCCCTGTCCATCACCAGCTCCCGGAGTTCACTCAGACTCACGTCCATCGAGTCAGTGATGCCATCCAGCCATCTCAGCCAGCTTTATTGAGGTATAATTTGCATATCGCAAAATTCTCCCGTTTTACACATACAGTTCAATGATTTTTAGTCAATCCATCGAGCTGTGCAACTATCAGCACAGTCCAGTTTTATAACACTCACATCATCTCCAAAAGATCTTTCTTGCACCTCTGCAGTGAATCCGCACTTCTCCTCCAGCCCAGCAGCCACAGACCGGCTTCCTGTCTCTGTAGACTCGTCATATAAACGGGGTCCGGCAGCATGTTGTCGCTTCTGCCTGGCTTCTTTCACTCAGATGATGTTTGTGAGATTCATCCAGGCTGTAGCTTATACCAGCAGTACATCCCTTTGTAATGCTGAATGATATTCTTCCATGTGGGTAGACCACATTTTGTTTATGCACTCACATAGTCAATAAAATGTAAATTTAAAAAGTTACCTTCTGTGTACCAGCGCACATCATCTCGTGTGCGTCATTGGTATAGGATCCATGTTTTGGAAACGCTTACCCAAACCAGAGCCCCTGGCCTGGGATGCCTGGGCTCACCCTGTTCACTCCTGCTTTGATTTCCCCTTGGGCCAATCAGCTCCGAGCTCTTTACCATGCGGGAAGTGTGGTCACTGAAACCGTAGCTGACAAGGTTGTCAAGCGTTGATTTGGAAACCAAAACAAACATCGGCACCCTGTCTCCACATAGTGTCACCGAAATATCCTGTTCTGAGCTTGCAGGCTGGGGGCCTTTCCCTGGGAGATTCCTGCCGAATGTAGCTGAACTTTAGGCAGGCGGAGTGTTTTCAGAATGGGCATCCTAGGGACCCAGACTCCAGTGCCTGGAGTTCTCCAGACCCCACCCTGCTGTGAGGCACTGTGTAACCTAGGGCCAGGCGCTGCTCTTTCTGAGCCGAAGGTCTTCTATACCCAACAGGCTTCCTATAGGCCCTCCCTCCCAGCTCGCTCAGCGTTTCTGTCTGTGACTTGGAGGGTCCAAGTCAGGGCTGCTCTGTCTGCCTCCTGGGAGGGCAGGGGGGCCTTTCTCTGTCCCCGGCCGCCCCCTCTCCCGCCCCAGGCCCAGCATGGTTTGGACCGGGCTGGTTTTGTTCCCAGCCCTTGCACGTTGCTGAGTGTCTGTGCCCCGACTCTGGTCTGCCTGGAGGTCTAGGTTTGTTTTCACTGGAGCTCTGTTTGAGGTCCTGGAGGACCATGGTGATCCTTCAGCCTGGTGGTTTTCAGGTGGGCTCTTTGGAGCCCTGGGATCTGGAGCAGGGTGCTGTGAGGTGATTTGGGGAACAGCTAGGGGCAGACCACCTAGGATTTCGCCCCCATCAACCACAGCAGCTCCATTTTCGTGGCTCTCAAATTGATATTCTGAGGGGAGAGTTGTTTGGAAACCAAGCATTTTACAGTTTAGCAGAAAAGAAAGAAATTGCTGATTCAGCGGAATACTTTCGCTTTAGAGACGGGGAAACTGAGGCCCAGAGGGAGCTGACCCACAAAGACAGGCAGAACGTCCATCTGTCATGGAAAGTTTTGTTTCCTGCCCCGAGGCGATGCCTGCACCATTTGCCTTCTGTCGGGACTTGGCAGAACGCTCTCCACCTTTTTATGTGTCTGCCTTTAAGCATTTTTTAAAAAGCTACTTTCGGGGATGGGAGGGACTTTTGTAACAGCTATTTCTGATCTTGAGCCGGAAGGGGCCGGGCTGTCAGCCCGAATGCAGAGCTCCAGAAAGGGGCTGGGGGGATGCCCGCTGGACTGTCCCTTGTCTTTTTGCCATCACGCCCCAGGCAGGAGGGTGTTGGCCCCCGAGTGCCCCAAAGCCACAAGACTTCCCCAGAAAGCTGCTCAGAGGACTTCTTTCCCCGCACTTCCATTGTTTCTGAAGCCGCTGCAGATACAGCTTCTTTATTTCTGATTGTCCCGGTGGGGGAGGGGGCAGCTTTGGCTGGAGGAAGCATGGATCGAATCCCAGCTCTCCCAGTCTCTGCGTGACTGTGGGCAGTTGCGTGGCCTCTCTGAGCTGACTGGCCCGCTGCTATCTGTGAAAGAGGGAGACTAACTCCCCTAGAGGTCAGAAGGGGGTAAGTCAGCGCCTGGGGTAAGCACATGAGGCAGGCTCCCGGAACATCCCCCATCCCAGAGCACCCCCGCCTCCCACCCCCAGCGATATCTGTTCCTTTCATTTTACAAGGGTTTCTCGGCAAGGCACTGGACGCCGGGCACATCCATTTCAGGACACGTCGTCGCTCTCTGTCCCCTGGAAGGCGCCAGAGATGGTGCTGGGGGCGGAGGGAGAAAGGGCTGCTTCTTTGTCCAGCATCTAAGGAGGCTGTTCTTCCTACTCTTACTGGTTGATTTGTGTCTCCGGAAATCTCCGGTCACCCCCTGCCCTTTCTGCCAGCCTCCTTTAAAAGAAACACACAAACCCCACTCCATTTAGCTCCTTCGTCTTCCAGCATCTCTTGGTTTGGCTGGCAGGCTCTCTGGGGACAAATTTGGGAGGGATTTTCAGAGCCTTACGCTAGAAGGAAGGGAATGAGGTCCCAGAAAAGTAAAGGAAGCAGGAAGCAGGGAGACAGCTGACGCTAAAGATTCCTTCTCCCAGGAATTCGAGGCGGGGCTTTTTCCTTGGCCACCGGATGCGGAGCCACACACTCACACACACACACACACACACACACACACACACACGCGTGCGCACACGCTCATGTACACATGCGCCGTCAGGCTCTCTCTCCAAGCCCGTGCCTGCATCTCCACACGTGTCAGGATTTGAAGGACACAGAAGGGTAGACAGAGAGCTTGCACACGTCCTTTGCCGCCAGGAGATGAGTGGACTTCCAGGGGAATTCATCTGAACCGTGCCACGAGTCAGTGACAGCGGAGGCTGTGGGCGTTGCCTGCAGAGTCCTGGCTTTTGATCCTGTCAATGCGCTGCGGCCGGGCGCTCGGGTTATTTCCCAGGTCACAGATGGCTGCAGGCGCACGGCAGGGAGGGAGGCAGCCCTGTCGTTCCCTGGGCTCTCCCCTGACCTTCCGTCAGGCATTCCTGAGCGCCCACTGCCTCCCCTGGCACAGCACCCTCCACCCTGAACGTAGCTACCCTAACCCTAACCCTTCCTTCGACTGTAAGCTCTGTGGGGGCCGGCTCCGGGTCTGCCTTCTTCATCTTGTACACACAGAGCCAAGCCAGGTTCTGGCCGGCGTCCGAGCTGAGCAAGTACTTGTGCAGTGAGGGAGGCTCTGTGTGCCTGGCTGCTGCGTGCTGGCAGGCCCCAGTAGGCCTGCGTGGCCATGGGTGACCGACACACGTGGACTCTACATCTGGCCGGCCTGCGGCTTGTTGAGCGAAAGGTCTGGATCTGGAGTCGGGAGACCAGGACTCTGGTCCTGACACATCATTCCAACAAGTTTGAATGAAAACCCATCTACTGATGCCAAACGCTGGGCCCCCAGCACGGGATATACAGATGGCTTTCCCTTTGTCTCCCTGAGTCTCAGTTTTCTCATCTGGAAAAGGGGGTTGCTGAAATCTGTGTCCCGACACCGAAGGACAGGCCATGGGCTCACATGGCTACAGCACATTGTAGACCGTGAAGTTCTAAGAGTTACATGGCCAGATTTCACAGGGCGGAAGGGTGGGCGCCCTAAGGGCTGGGTAGTGCCAGCTTTGTGAGGTGGGCAGAAGTCAAGAACCAGGCTGGGCCCTGGGGAGAGGGTGGTCCCTGACCTTGCTGGCAGCATCTGGGGGTGGTGCAGCCTCTGGGCATGACTGGCTGTGAGGTGCTTAGAAGATTCTAGGCCAGAAACGAAGCTGGTGAAGGTTGCTGATGCCTGCCAGGGCAGTGCCCTCCCACCCCCAAGGGGCACCCCTGCTTGGCTTCCTGGGCAGGATGTGGTTTTTTACCCTAGTTCCTGGTACAAGAGTAGTTGTCATTCAGTACTTAAGCCTGGCAAATGCCACTGGTTCCCTCCGGGGGCTGTGGCCTGGCTGAGCCCCCCAGGTGTGGCAGGGGGCAGCTAGAGCTGCCCAGGGGCCCCGGGGGCACCCTGGTCATGGCCCTGGTTTGCCTGTGCTGTGGGCTAAGCTTCCCGTTGCCCACCTGGCAGTGGGGACCACGGAAAGACTGGTGTCTCTGTGACTTTCCTAGAGTGACCTGGATTCTGTGCATGCTGTTTAATCTCTTGTACCTTGATGAATTGCTCTGTAAAATGGGGATAAAGTTTCTTATGAGTTCTGCTTCCCAGGGTTGATATAAAAATCAACTGAAACCGTGGGATGTGGAAACATTGGCCAAAAGGTTTAAAATAAATCATAATGGGTTAGTCGCCATCATTGAGTACCTACTATGTGCTAGGCCTTGGGAGGAAATCTTTCAATAAGTGAGATTTATTTATTAGAGCCATCCCGAGAAGTGGGAATTGATTACTGTTCATTTTACGGATGAGAGGTTCAGAAGGGTGAAGACATCTGCCCCAGATCTCAAAGGAGGGCAGCCTGGGTCTCCAGACCCCAGGTTCAGGCTCCTCCCCGGAAAGATGCTGAAGGCTCCTGAAGCTGGTGAAGGGCGGGAGGCAGGCAGGAGGCAGGCTGAGGGGTGGGTCTCCCCGCCTCACAGCAATGCTGCGGCGGGTGGCAGAACAGGAGGTGGCTGCCACGCGGGGAGGACTTCCTGCTGTGACTTTAGAGTAATTATTTTCTTGTGAAGCCAATGAATCAGTGCCAGGGGCAAGCAGATGAGCCTCCCGGGCGGCTTTGGGGGCGGTCCAGCCCCACTGCTCGCTGAGGACTGAGCTCTGGGTAGGGGAGAGTTCCTAGTTGGCATATCCAGGTGGGTGGGGAAGGAGGGAGGGAGAGTGAGCAGGGAACACGAATCATTACCTGCCGAGCACTTTCCATGTGATCTGATTTAGATCAGAAAGGAGATCTGGGCAGGATCTGGGGCTCACACTCCAAGTTAATGCTCCTTTGTCATGCCCAGCACCGAGGGCCCCCTGGGCAGTGGTCAGGGCTCTCCATGCCTGATGATAAGCAGGAGAGGGCAGCGGGCATTCCGGTGGCCGGAGGGAAGCCGGCCTGTGCCCTGGGCTCAGGTCTGACTTCTGCTTTCGGTGGGTGCTGTGAACTTCGCCAGGGAATGGGGAACTTGTTACAGTCATCCTGTGTCTCTTGGTGGGGAAGATGAGACTGCTGGGTATGGGTGTCCGAGAAGCTGGAGTTCTGTTCTCTGGACAGTGGCTGGGCACCCACCTTGTTCCAGGCCCCGTGCTGGGCACTGGGGTGAAGCATGCACAGCGCCTGCCCTCAGCAGCCCAGGGTCTGGGGAACCAGGCAAATGGGACAATACCACGTTACAATCCCTGCCCAAATAGTACCCGTGCAGACTACGGGCACGGTAAACAGTAATTAATTAGCTAAAAAATGTTTCTATACCATTTACACTCTGCCAGGTGCTATTCAAAGCAGTTTATTCGTGGAACCTCACAATAGCCCTATGAGTTGCAAACTGTCAGTGGCCCATTTTAGAGATGCTAAAACTGAGACCTTGAGGGCCAAGACAGGAAGCAGCAAGCCAAGATTCAAACCCAGGAAGTCAGGCTCCAGACCCAACCTCTTACACTCTGTGGTACCCAGGAAGGGGCATATCAATTGCAGGCAGCTTTCTTGCTTTGAGCCTCAGTTTTCCCTGCTGTGAAATGGGGGTAATAAACCTGGCTTCATGAGGCTGTTTGGCAGATTAAACCAAGTGATCCCTGTGGCAGCATTTTATAAATTGTCGCGTGCTGTGCCTGTGATGACCATGCTCGGAGGCCCTGGGCCCAAACCCACGCAGACGCTTCTTCTCCAGCTTCCTGGGCAACCAGGGGCCACTTGAAGTTCCATGAAAGGTCTTGTCCTCACCTTGCCTTAATAGCACATCTTCCCTTGGTCGCAAGTCAAGCTGGGATGGGGTGCTGGACAAAACCTTTGAAAAGAAACAGCTCAGAGAAGAGCCTTTGTGCGTGACTTGGAGGTCAGGGAGAGAGGAGTCCAGGAGTGTTTCCACCGCTTAATCAGCCCCGTGACCTTGAGGGAGACCTTGATTTCTTATCTGCGGCATGAGGACCACCAGCCCTATTGCATGAGTGGCGAGAGAAAGGGGAGGACTGCGCTGAGGCACGGGCAGCTATCGTGATGAAGCTCAGCGAGGCTGCGGGCTCTGTGGGGAGGGGCGGGGGGCGCTGGGGCCCTGGCCTGGGCCGCGCCGGGCAGGGGCTGGCTCCGAGATGCTTGCTCAGCGCTCTCTGGCCTCCGTGCTCCGACTTCGGAATGTGCTCTTGCACACAGCCCCCTGCGCGTCTGCAGCTCAATGGAGAGACACCCCCGCAGTGGAGACACTGCCTTCCACCCTCTTAATTGGCCACTTTTATTACTTGGGTTATTTAAGAAGCTTCCTGGCTCACTGCCGCCTGTTGGCCGTCTGGGGGGGAGGGGAAGAGCTGCTGGTCTAAGTGGACCTTGTGAAATTCTCCGGCAGACAGGCTCCTCTCTGGGCAGGGTCAGGACATCTTCCCAGGACCCGTGGGTACCTCCCCGACTTGCCCTGGCCAGCTGTAGTAATGGGTAGAAGGCCATCCGGGGAAGAGGGGCAGACTGAGACCAGAATTGATTTAGGGAAAGCCCGTTGCAAAGTCAGAATGCTGGACCAGAGAGGACCCTGGTGGGACTCTGTAGTGCCTGAAACCCAGTGATTCTGGAAGGCAGCTGAGCCAGCTTAAGGCTAGTCAAGGAAGGCTTCCTGGAGGAGACAGCAGCTGAGTTTTGTTCGGAAGGTCGAGTAAGAGTGGAAGAGAGGGGGCACAGGGTGCTGCAGGCGGAGAGAGCAGTTTGTGCAGAGGCCGGGAGCTGAGAGGGCCGGGCTGGTGGCTCCCGGGCGGCCGCCGGCGTCGGGACACCGCCAGGCCTGCCTGTTCTTTCCCTCCCCCTTCCGCCCCTCCCTCCCCTTCTGGGCTCCCTGTCTTCAGTTTGGCTGTCTCTCATCCTCTCTCCCTCTCTCTTCTTCCTTGTTTTGGTCTCTTACCCCTGCTCGATGCCAGGCCTGGGTGGGAGCTCTTTGCCTCCTGCGAGGCTCCATGAGCCCGTGTGTCTGTGAGCGTGGGGCCAGGAGCCTATGTCTCTCCCCTCTGGACGTGGAGCACCCTGGGGTCAGTACCCCATCTCTGCTTACCCCGCACCCCTTGCACTATGGGGCTAGGGTCTTGACATCGTGGTGGAGGGCAGAGGAGGTTGGTGAGAGAGGTACCTGCAGGGTTAGAGGGCAGTGCCGTCCCGGGGGCCTCAGCTTCCCTGGCCACCATCAAGGTCCAGACCTAGAATTCGACGCGGTTCTAGACGCAGTTTGGGGCTGCGGGAACTAGGTGGCTCACCATTACTCTCCCAGCTGACCGCCCTCCCGCACACCTTCCTCTGACCTCCTGGTGGGCCCAGAGGGTTTGAGGCTTTCTCTGAGATCATCTAGTCCCTCCCCTGCTTCCAGGAGACATCGTTCTCCTGTCATCCCAGATACCTAGATGTGCCTGCTGTCTTTTGAAGAAGACCTTCTGCGAGTTCATCCCTCAGAGTTATATCTTTTGCTCTCTACTCCCACTTAAATACCCACGGCCATTTTACAGATGAGAAAACTGAGGCCCGGAGAAGGAGAGCAGCTCTCCTGAGCTCACATAGCACAGCAGGGGCTAGAGCCCAGTCCCTAAACAGGGTTCCTTTGAAACCCTTGAGCTAAGGGATCCTTCCGGAGGCTGCTGGTCCTTTAAGGAGGGGCTTGGAAAACTCCCAGAGGTCAGAGAGCTTAGAGTGAAGAAGTCTTGGAGCCTGTCGAGGTGGCGCCCACAGGGACCGAGTGAACCCTGCCTCTTGGCCAGACAGCTGGGTCCCCGGTGCTGCAGAGCTGCACAGGAGATATCCGAGGTTGTCTTGGGTTCGTCTCCTTGTCACAGGACGCACCTCCCTAAACTCAGCCTGATGCTCACGTCTTGGGATGTTGGCCAACCGGCTGACCCTGTCTGCCAGCTGTGTGCTCAGCTGTGCGTTTCTCTGTGCCTTGGTTTCCTCTGGTATAAAACGGGACAGCAAGACCCACAGCACTGTTGATGAGCCTGGCCCAGTGAGGGCCATTCCCATCCCCTCTTCTCTGGAGTGAGCCCTGGAGTTGGAGGTCTGAGGACTTTGCCCATAGTGAGGAACTGGGTGAACTACAAAGGCTGATCCCCCAGTCCCCACAACGACCGTGTTTCTTGAGTCCGCAGTCTGGGGCTGTGCCCTGGCAAGTACTATGTTTGGACGTTTATACAATTAGCTATGGAAAATCTTAATATTACATTGCAACTGGTTTTACACTTGCCTTTAAATAAAATACTGACGTTTACAACATTAGGACTCGTTCATGTTGGGAGACAGGCTGACGCTCACCAGGCTACAGACAAGCCAGGATTAACCTGAGGCTGAGTTCAGGGGTCCCTAATTTATAGGTTGTTCCTTTCTGGGCCTTAAGGCATAATACATCCATTGTTGTTGTCGTCGTTCAGTCGTTAAGTCATGTCTGACTCCTTGTGACCCCATGGACTGCAGCATACCAGGCTTCCCTGTCCTTCACAATCTCCTGGAGTTTGCTCAGTGGTGGCATCCAACCATCTCAACCTCTGTCGTCCCCTTCTCCTCCCACCTTCAGTCTTTCCCAGCATCAGGGTCTTTTCCAATGACTCGGCTCTTCCTATCAGGCGACCAAAGTATTGGAGCTTCAGCTTCAGCATCAGTCCTTCCAATGAACACTCAGGGTTGATCCATGGGGCTTTAAAAAGAAACGATTTGTTCCCTCTTCCTTGGTTATACAGTCTGCCTGTGATCAGGGCTTTCACTTGGGTGGGAGCTCTGATCCTGGAGTGGGACTACCTGGGTTTCGCATCACCACCCCAGGCCTCAGTTTTCTCATCTGTAAAATGGGGCTGACAGCCTTAGCTCGTGGTTGCAGTGAGGCTTCAGTGAGATGGGGCACACCGAGGGCCAAGTGTGGTGCAGGCCCCTGAGCTGCTATTGCTCTGTGCCTGTCTCAGCCCGGCCCTGCCTCCCCAGCCCCCAGGCCCCACACAGTGAGCAGAGACTCGGCCCTCCCGCTTCCGCTTCCGGCTGCAGAGTGGCCTTTGTGTTCAGAGCACTTCCCTTCCCCAGCCCAGCCACCCTCTTGACCAGCCAAGAGGAGGTCCCATCCCCCGTCCTCCCCAGCAGGTTGTCGGCAGAGGGTCACTGTAGGGCAAGACCTGGCCCCCAAGGCTGCGACCAGCGCGCTGTGTCCCCTGGACCCTGAGGCTCCCAGGGGCCTTGTTGGAGGGTGGTCTTGAACGGGGAGTCTCTCTCTGTCCCTGCCTCCCAAGTCCCAGCAGCTTGATGCGGAGGCGGCCTCAGGAGGTAGCCCTGTCCTGAGGTCTCATCGTGTGGAGGGGCAGAGCTCGAATTTGAACCTGAACCTGGTGGACTCTTCTAGCCTCAGCCCTGACTCAGTCTCCCAGGCTGAGGAATGGGTATGTGTTCCTGGCCCCGGCCCTTGGCCTCAGATACAGGGGACGGGGGTCAAGTCCTGTCTTGCACCTCAGGGGTCACTGGGGCAGCTGTTCCTTCTTACAGCCACGGGCAGGTGGCTTCCAGGTTCTTGTGAGCCCACAGGCTGTCTCTGCCGGGGCTTGTGGGTGAAGCCCTCACTCCCAGACCTTGGCAGAGGGGTGATGCTGAAGGCTGTCCTGGCACTGGTTGCCCAGGGCTGACGTCAAGGCAGCCGGTTTAGGGTTTTGTCTCCGAGACAAAGGCTGCTTTGTAGCTTCTGGGCTTAAGTCCTGGCTATCACCCACCCCCAAGGTGGGAAACAAGGTGGAAGGGATCACAGGGCCCAAGCAGAGAAGCCCTGGGAGGCTCGGATCGCCCTCACTTCCTCCCAGAAGGAAGCCAGGATCTTGGAACCCCGTAATATTCCCCTCATGGTTCCCCGAGAGCATCCCGTGTGGCTGATACAGTTTAAAACTTCACAGCCATTTTTTTTTACTGCACAAGATTCTTAAACCTCACAAGACTCTTGAAGGGTGGGTGTGGTTGTGCCCACTGTGCAGACGGGGAAACTGAGTCTCCACAGGTGAAGCGACTTGTCACTTGCCGTGGCCTGAAAAGGGGCAGAGCTGGCGTGTGAATTTGGGTCTTAGAGGATTGTCACTGGGCTTCCACCACTGTCCAGCCTCGTTCCAGACCCAGCTTTGGGAGGGTGCTTCAGGAGGTGGAAGCACCCCGGGGGTAGACTGGAGCAGATAGGTCTCACGGTTTTTGGGAACCAGAGCCTCCATTCTCAGGATTCAGAGTTGGGTCACAGTGCTTGGAGCCTGTTGCATATTTAAGTATGTGTGCGTAGGTGTGTACACCTCTGTGTACAAATTAGAGAAGGGGGGTTGGATGCTGGGAGGTCTGTATCCTGGGAAGGTGGTTCCAGGGAGGCCTTGAGGGCAAGAGTAAGGAATCGTTCCAGCAGACGCTGAAGACCTTCTGCTCTTCTTTTTCAGGAACTCCTCCACTTAATCATCCATCCATCCACCCTTCCATCTGCCCTTCCATCCATCCATTTATCCATCTCTCCATCACTTCTCTATTCATCCATCCATTCACCCTTCCATCCACCCTTTGATCCATCCATCCATCCATTTACCCATCCATCCATCATCTATTTATTCATCCATCTATCCATCCATTTACCCATCCATCCATCCATCATCCATTTATCCATCCATCTATTATCTGTCTATTTATTCATCCATCCATCCATTTATTTATCCATCATCTATTTATTCATTCATCTTCATCCATCCATCCATCCATTTACCTATCCATCCATCTGTCATCTATTTATCCATCCATCCATCCATCATCTATTCATCCATCTATCAATCCATCCACCCTTCCATCCATCCATCCATTTACCCAGCCACCATCCATTTATCCATCCATCCATCCATCCATCCACCCTTCCATCCATCCATCCATTTACCCATCCATCCATCCATCATCCATTTATCCATTCATCCATCTATCATCTGTCTCTCTATTTATTCATCCATCCATCCCTCCATTTACCCATCCATCCATCATCCATTTATCCATCCATCCATCTATCATCTATTCATCCATCCATCTATCCATCCATTTATCCATCCATCCATCATCTGTCTCTCTATTCATCCATCCATCCATCCATCCCTGTATTCATCCATATATCCCTTCTTCCCTCCATCCATCCACCCTCCTCTCTATCCATCCCTTCATCCATCCGTCCACCATTTTTAGAGTGCTTGTGCTTGGCCCTATGCTTGGCTTCTGGGGATGATGGCAGACTCCTATCCCTAGGGAGTTCGCCAAATTATTGTTAAATCAGAGCTGCAAGAGTCCTTAGAGATGCTTCATTTCTCCCCCAACACGCACTTTTCAGAGGCTTAGTCACTTGCTGAAGGTTATACCCAGCGTTGGTGGCAGACTTGGGACTCGGGCCACGTCTGTGTACCCCAGTCCCATGTTCTTGCATCTCTGCTGGGCTGACAGGCAGCTGCACTCCTGGCTGGCAGCCCTCTGGCCCTGTCCTTCCCTCCTTGGTTGTTTTGATGTGTTCTTGGGCTTTTCTCAAGTCCTCTGCAGCTTCTGTCCTGAGATGCTGGTTGGACTGGCATGCAGGCCCCAGGCCGCAGCTGAACCTGGCTGTGCTGTGCCCTGAGATGACTCCGTTGTCCATTTGGGACATCAGATTGGCTGCACACCCAAGTGCAGAGACTCTGAGGCCCTGCTTTGCTGTGGAGACTGGCTTGCTGTCTGCAGAGGGTCTCTTGCGGTCATCTGTTCTTCTCTGGCCTTGAGGGTAGGACCTCTGCAAATCCCATTAGAGATTTTACTGCCTGGGAAGGACATTCCAGAGCTTTCCCCTCGAGGCATCTTCTGTAATCCTCTGTAATTCTTCTGTAGCCTCTTCCGCTGGGAAACCCTTCCTGGTCTCTGGCCCCATCCTCGTGCTGCATTTCCCTTTGTTTAGCAGTCTGTCCAGTAGGGGGTTGGGTGGGGCATTGCCTGGTGAAGACCCTCCCTGCCTTCTGCAGGCCTCATCAGTCCCCTTCTGAATCCCAGAAGCTTCCTTTCTTTCTGTCTGAAGTCCTCTTGACTCATGCCTGCGCTCCAGTCGTGGTTGGGACATGCTCTTGGTGGAGAAAGGATCTGACTGGTCCCTCTAGGATTCCACGAGTTCCTGGGGGTGGGGCGGGGAGGAAGCACATTCCTTCTCCTGGAGTCATCCCGCCCTCTGACGGAAAGTGGCCCTGGAGCCCAGGGATCTCCCAGGCCTAGCTTTCCTGATGGGGAGACTGAGGCCCAGAGAGGCTGAGCAGCGTGTCTGGCACCTTCGGTCAGGCTGCTGGGGTTGGGTCTCCTTCACAGGCCAGTGCTGTTTCTAGGCGATTGGGTTGGGGAGTGGGTTTTTCCGCCAGATAAAGGTAGCTGACGGCCTTTGGACCTGGCAGTCTCCGCCTGGATGGGCATCCTGGAAGCAAGGCAGCTGGCTCCATGGGGCTCCCCGGCCAGGATCCAGCACCCTCCTGCCTGCCCTCTGGATTTGCAGACTCCTGGCGGGCGGGCCTGCCTCAGAGCAGAGTGGTGGGACCTCCTCCACTCCTGTCTGCCCTGCGGCTCCCTTTCACTCCACAGCCTTTTTGACTCCCGTTTAGCAAGCCTCTCCCTGGGAGGCCCCTCACCTCCGAGGGTGGAGGGCAGGAGGCCTGACCGTTATGGACAGTGATTAGGGGTCAGGGGGACGCCGAGTCTCATGGCAGGGTCAGGAAGGGGTTAAGAGCCCTGCCTGCTGGGACAGGACTCCCAGCTGGTATCCTGGCCCCTTAAAGCAGCCAGGCCAGCTGGCTTGGCAGACGTCACACCAGGATCCATCTGTCCCAAGGCCAAGTCACCAGGAGGAGGCTGCCTGCTGCCTTTGTGCGCCTGCTGGGGTGGGCATGGACCAGCCGTCTGTCCCTGGGAGGCCGGCAGGTTGGGAAAGGGCCCAGCCCTGGCAGGCTGCTGGAGGGGGTGGCTGGCAGAGGGAGAGCCTGAGCACCCAGGGGTGGTCAGAGCTTCCTTGAGTGAATGGGTCCCGGGACCATCTGGGATGCAGGCAGAGTGGGACATACACCCAGGCCTGCTTGCTGCTGCCCGTGGGGCTCCAGCCCACAAGCTCATTCATTCATCCAGTGGGTAAAGGGCCTGCATGTGCTGGCTACTTGGATACCAAGCACCCCAGCCCCAGCACTGGGGAGAAGGACCCAGAGAATGAAGCCTCTGAGGGGCAGAATGGTGCATCTCAGTCAAGCCCAGAACCCTGGACCCTGAAACAACAACCCTCCGGCCCCACCCCAGCCCCAGCCGCTGGAATTGAGGTCTACTCGCTAAAGTGAGAACTAATGTGAGATGCTCGGTGTTCGTGATCTTGCATATGTTCACAGCCCAGTGGGGCAGGTACTGTTGTTCCCCCATTTTACGGATGAGGGACTGAGGCTCCGAGAAGCAGAGTCACTTTTACCAGGCCACCCGCTGGGGTGTGGCTGAGGCTGTCTGTTGACCTCAGGGTTGGAGATAAGGGGTAGCAGTGTGGCTGTGTGAGGGGTCTCCTCCCCCCCCCCCCCACCCCCGGCTCTTGCTCCTCATCCTTCAGCCTTGGACCACCTCCTTCTTGGCTTCTTGTTGAGTCCAGGTGCCGTGTGGCTGGAGGACCAAGTCTGGGGGGAACAGAAGCCCCAGATGGGTTTGAGTTGAGAAGGGAATCTCTGCTGGTACCTTGGCAGGGCTGGGATTGGTGACCCTCTGCCTCCCCCCGGGCTGGGCACCGGGCAGGATTTGGGCAGCTTGGGGGACTGGAGACTCTTTAACCCTGCCCATCTGAGGGTCCTGGGGGCTGGGTCAGGCCTAGGAGACCCTCGCTTCAGGGGCCACTCTGTCAGGACCCAGCGGGGCCCAGGGTGGGGGTCTCTGTGCTTTGCTCTTACAGTTTGGAGCGGATGCCATTTGGATCCGCTCTGACCCCTGAGGGGGGCTTCCCACTAGTGGTAAAGGATCCACCTGTCAATGAAGGAAACACAAGAGATGCGGGTTCAATCCCTGGGTTGGGAAGATTCCCCTGGAGGAAGGCATGACGACGCACTCCAGTATTCTTGCATGGAGAATTCCATGGACAGAGGAGCCTGGTGGGCCACAGTCCACGGGGTAGCAAAAAGTCGGCCATGACCGAGCACTCACACTCACTCACTGACCCCTGGGAGATTGAGGTCCCACTCCCTGACCTTCTCCTTCTTGTCATGAGGCCACGTGGCCCAGAGAAGGGCAGCTGGACCCTGGATCAGAGAGACCCATGTTCTCCCGCAGCATCTGCGGCTCTGTACAGAGGGCAGAGGCAGGTGCGTCTGGTGGGTATGAGTTTGGGCTCTGGAGCCAGACTGCCTGGACCACTTCTGAGCTCTGTGGCCTTGCACACGTGGCTTCACTTCCCGGTGCCTCAGTTTCCTCATCTGTAAAATGGGCATACTTAGTAGCATCTACCTCATAAGGCTCCTGTGAGAATTAAATGACTTGATAGTGCACGTCTCATCCTAACTCTTCATATTGTTAACTATTACGATTATGAGACCTGGACAAGTCACCTTACCTCTCCGAGCCTCAGTGTCCCCATCGGCAGAATGGGGATGAGGAGGCTAGCGGCTCCTATAAGGTGCTCTGCTGGGGTGTTACTGTCGCAGAAGCTTCTCTGCTCTTTTTGACCTCTCTCTCCCCTCTGAGAGGCATACCCCAGCCTTGTGGATGGGTGGGAGGAATGCTGTGTGTGTGCGCGTGCGCGTGCGCGTGCGTGTGTTGGGGGAGCCCCAGCGTCCTGCCCACTGGTTCACATCAAGTTGAATGTCAGGGGCACTTCCCTGGTGGTCCAGTGGTGAAGACTCCGTGCTCCTCCTGCAGGGGGCTCAGTCTCCGTCCGGGGAGCTGAGATCCCTCATGCTGAGCAGTGCAGTAAAAAAAAAAAAAAAAGTTGAATGTCAGGCTGCGAGGTGGCTGGCGGCTGGCGTTAAGCCAGGAGTCCGTCCCCTGAGCGGTGTGTGGTCACTAATCCCGCTCGGCGCGGGGAACCGGGTCTCATTGCCTGTCCCGCTGGTGCCCGCAGCCTCCCGGGCGGCCGTGACAAGGACACCGCCCCGCAGGGAGGGCCAGGCGGTGGGCCACGCTCCGCCCGCTGTGGCACAGCCTCGCGTGTGCCTGTATCTGGTTCCCGGGTCCTTGTTGCTCTTCCTTCCTCCGTCCCCGGGGATTGCTCAGGGCTGTGCTCCCCTCAGCAGGGGCTTGGCAGGAAGCGCGGGTTCTGGGCTCCAGCACCCCGGCACCCCTGGCTGTGTGACCTTGGCATGCCGCTTCACTCCCCTGAGCTCCGGGCTCCTCGTGTGCAAAGGCCTGGGCTTCTGTATGTTCCCATTCTGAGGTGCTGGGGACCCGTGTTCTGCGTTTTTTGTTTTTTTTAATTGTTACACCTGGAGCCTGTTTATGCTATCCAGTCCTCATTTAATCCAAGAGGGGGTCATCCCTTCCCATTTCACAGAAGAGAACACTGAGGCCCGGAGAGGCAACTTGCTCAAGGCTGCAGGGCCTTGGTTTGAACCCAGAATGGGGTGTGTGCCAAGTGCTGCCTCCTGGGCTCCTCTTGGCTGCCCGCCGCTCGCTGGCCGGAGTGTGCTCGGCGTGGAGTGAGTAGTGATGCGGGCCTGGCGGGGCGACTGAGCTGCAGACCCGCAGGGCCATGCGTTTACCTGCAGGGCGGCACGGGCAGTCGACATAAACACAGAGACCCAACGTGCACATTAGGTTTCCAAAATAGCCTTGGGAGTTGCTGCTTTTCCTCCAAGCTATAAACACGTCCTCGGGTGGGGCTCTCCTGGCCTCCCGGGTCACAGACCCCTGGGGCCTCCCGCTCCTTGGTCTGGGTGGCTGGATCCCCTCCTGGCTCCTGGACTTGGACAAGAGATGGAGTCCCTGAGGCCGAGAGCTGCTGACCCTAGGGGTGGGGGGTGGGTGGGGGTCCGCTCTGCCAGGCCCAGGCAGAGAGGCTGAGTGCTAGGGTTGGAGAGCTGTGAGCACTAACCTGCCGGCCGTCTGCCCCGGGAGAGGTGGGCCCGGCGTTCCGTCGAGGGAGCAGGACCGCTGGGGGAGAGCAGGAGAGCTGGTGGGGACTGCAGAGTCACGTGGGGAAACTGAGGCTGGGGGTGGAGGGAGGGCAGGGCGGTCGTGTCCAGGGCCCCACTGAGCAGGTGCTGCACTGACTCCAGAGTGGGCCTCTTAGGGAAGGCCCTGGAGGCGACCTTTCCAGGGGCCCTTTACCCAGCGAACATGTATCTGGTGCCTACTGTGTGCCAGGCTCATGCTGCACTCTGGGGTTGCAGCTGGGAGCCAGAGTCTCATCTTACAAGGGCTGAGTTAAGTAGGGGAAACCAACAGGTGGAGACAGCCTCAGTAGCGAGTGACCAGGGTCTCTGGAACACAGACGAGGGGCACTTGATCCTGACCAAGGAGCCAAGGAAGGCTTTCTGGAGGAGGGGGTATACAAGCTGAGTCCTGAAGTTGGCAAATGACGCAGCGGGCGTGTAGAGGGAGGCTCCCGGGCTGAGTAGACGGGCACGGGCAAAGGCTTCGAGGTATGATGCGGCATGGCACGCCTGGGGCTGGAGGCACCAGGGGGCATGGCTTCCCCGCCCTAGCACGTGGCCACTCACCCCGGGGCTCATCACACACAAGGTTGGCATGTCTGCCCTTTCGGAAGAGAGGTGATGGGGCCTGTTTCTCATGCAAGCCTGATCGCCCGGCCCTGGCTCCTTGGCGAAGGCAGAGTACCACCCCGTGAGGGTGAAGAAGGACAGTATCTACTATGGGGTCTTCCTCCATCCAACAGAGAGGCAACCCTTGGACTCTTTGACTAATTGGGAAACTGAGGCACACAACAGCTGAGCTGGGGTGAGGACCCAGCTTTTTCCTCGGCTCCATGGGCAGCTGCTGAGCCCCGTGAGAGAACAGCCTTGTCACACCCAGCACTTTTGAGGGGCAGAGAAGTCTTTTCTACACTGGAAGCCTTGACCCAGCAACCCACTCCATGGAGATAACTGGACAAATATGCAAATCTGTGCCAAGATGCAGGGCCCAGGAGATACACGGTCACCCACTGTATTACCTGCTGGGAAGGGTGCTTGCTGTGTGTTGTTAAGTAGGAAAAGCACACGGTTCTTGGTTTTCCTTTGTTTGTTTGTTGGCTTACCTGTTTTTTTCCTCCTGTTTCTTGTGTAATCATTGTAAAATACACGGGCAGTTTAAAACAAAGGGAAAACAAGCGGGTATTTTTGTCTTAATGACTTTGATTTTCTCGACTAGTGATGCATTACATGATTGAAAATTTAAAAGATACAGGAGAAGAAATTCAGACCCATGCTACAACAGAGATGAACCTTGAGGACATTATGCTAAGTGCAATAAGCCAGTCTCGATAGGACAAATACTGTATGATTCCACTAAAGTGAAGGACCTAAGAGCAGTCAGATTCCTGGAGACAGGAAGTAGAATGGTGGTTGCCAGGGGCTGGGGGAGGGGGACCAGGGAGTTATCGTTTAAAGGGGGCAGAGTTTTGGTTTTGCAAGATGAAGAGCTCTGGAGAGGGGCGGGGGTGGTGGCTGCACAGCAGTGGGAATGTGCTGGATGCCACTCAGCTGCTCACTTAACAGTGGTTACGATGGGGCTTCCCTGGTGGCTCAGCGGTAAAGAATCTGCCTACCAATACCAGAGACGCGGGTTTGATCCCTAGTCCAGGAAGACCCCACCTGCCTCAAAGCAGGTAAGCCCGTGCTTCACAAGAGAAGCCGCCGCAGCGAGCAGGCTGAGCACCACAGCTGGAGAGTCGTCCCCACTCTCTGCTGCTAGAGAAGAGCCCACGCCGCAGCAGGGACCCAGAGCAGCCTAAAGAAAGAAAGAAAATTTAAAAAATGGTCAGGATGGTAAATTTTCTGAGTATTTATTATCATTAAAGAAAAAGGTACAGAAGGGCACAGGGACAGGTCTCCCCCACCCCTGTCCCCAGCCGCAAGCCTGTCTCTGGAGACCACCAGTGTTCCCCGCGTGCTGGTGGAGCCGTGCCTTCCTCCCTCCCGCCCTGGGTTCCAGTGGGCAGGGACCGCCCAGATGGGGCCCCTTCACTCACGGGCAGAGCGAAGGTGCCTCTCCAAAAGCCTGGGGTGTGCACCCTCTTCCGTCCCCACTCTCAGGGCATGAGGCAGCGGTGCCCTGATCTTCTGGCCCTTGATGGGTTGGGGGGACTGAGGACCACGACTGGGGAGCGGGGCTGAGGTCCCACCTGGGGGGAGCCCCGAGACTCATCACTCCTCTTGCAGGGGGAGGAGAGTCCTGTTAATTCAGTCCTGTGCTCCTAAGTGGGCACTTGGGAAATGTTTGTTGAATCTGTCGTGGGGAAAAGGAGATGGAATCTAAAGCAACAGCCGGAGGGGTTGGGCTGCAGCAGATGCTGAGGCTGCTGGTCCGGGCTTCACAGAAGCACCCACACCCGCTCGCCGGGGCGTCTTCGGTGCCTGACTCGTGCCAGCCCCAGGGTGTGGCACTAGCTTGGGCACGAGGGCAGTGAGACGTCCTTCTGAGATGAGGCAAGCCCCCAGAGGCTCGTTTGACAGTCCCGCGTGTCACCGGGCATTGGAGCGAGGACTCTGGTTTGGTGCCTGGGGGTCCTGCCTGGTGCCTGGGGCCCTGGCCACCCCCACCCCGCAGACCTGCCACCCCGGGCTGAGCCGGCCGTTCTTCACGGCAGCAGAGACAGCGTAGAGCCCACGTTCTGCGGCTCGTCAGTGCCCATCCATTGAGCTGAGGGCTTGTTTACTGGGAGCCAAGCTCTGGGCTGAGCGTGTGGCGGATGCTGACTCATTTAATATACCAGCTCCGCAAGGCAGGTGCTCCCGCTAGCCCCTGCCTTGAGACGGGAACCAGGCGCACGGCAGGTTCGGGGCTTTGCTCCAGCCGGCTCTGGGGGCGGGATGGGCAGCAGGCTGTGGGCAGGTCCGTCGTGGCCGGTGGAGGGGGAACCCTAGGGCCTTTCTCCACCCGGGGGCCCAGGAAGTGAGTCAACAGACTAAGCGGCCAGCTTCCAAGTCAGTGGCCATGACCCAGGGCTGCACACCAGTGCTGACCCTGGCAGGGTCATTTGGGGGTGTTTCCCGAGCAGTGTGCTGGGGGAGACATGGTAGGGAGTGGGGTTTACAGAACCAGTGGAACATTCTTACCACTGCCAGGCTGCTCAGACATGGGAGTCAGGTGGACCTGGGCCTGGCCTGGAGCAAGGCGGTTCCCCTGGTTTACTCACCTGTAAAGTGGGAAGGGTAACGCCTGCCTCACAGAGCCAGGGTGAGAGTAAGTGAATAGTCTAGCACGAAATAAGCATTTTACAGTGAGAGCAAGTCCTCCCTTTCTCCAGGAGAGCAGAGTCTGATGAGAGAGGCAGAGAAGTGAACACTTACAGCACCCCAGATGTTGTGAGGAAGGCACGTGCCAGGGCTGGAGACACTTAGGTGGGTGGAGTGCCTCCTTCTGGGGAAGTCCTGAAGGGCTTCCTGGAGGAGGTGATGAAGGTGTTGCAAGCCTGGAAGAGGTTGGAAGTGGTGTCCCAGAAACTTGACGGGGGCCTGCGCTCTGGGAAGCAGATTCCTCCTCCCCGGGAGGTGGTCACTGAGCCACTTCTCGTAGTGGCCTGCTTGCCTGGGGAGAGGGGGTCAGTGCCACTTGGGTGTGGTTTGTAGACAGAGGCACTGGAAGGAGGGCACTGCGCCCCAGCCGTCAGCTCTGGGTGACTGGCATCCACAGGGCTGCCGGGTCTCCAAAGGGGCTTTCAATAAACGGCACCAAAGCGGGAGTGACGCTGGCCACCTGGTAGATGTGGACGCTGGGTAACTGGAACGGAAGGCTGGTGTAAACAGCTGGAGCCTGGGATGGACGGGGGGCACATGAGCAGGGGCGTCTGGACCTGGGAGAATGACCTCAGTGCCTGCCGGGGTGACCCCACAAGACCAGGGGACCCCTCCTGCCTTAGCCTTGCCTGCTGCCATGGTGGTCCTCGTCAGGACAGACCTCTAAGCCTGAGCAGTGCCCGTTCCTTCCTGGGGCCTGTCGAGGGGCGAGGAGGGCAGAAGCAGGTCACTGGCTGGGTTTTGCTGGCCGTGGAAGCCGCGGTGTCAGCATCTGGCTCCGTTCCCTCGGCCGCCCCCCGCCCCCGCCATGTGCCCCCGTCCCCAGCCAGGTGGCAGCGGCGTCTGGCTCATTCTCCCCATCGCGTCCACGTGATGACTGCGGTGCACAGAGGCTGTGGGGTCAGCCAGTCCTGGGTTCAGGTCCGGCCCCGTCACTTGCAGTGTGGCCTGGGCCCACGCTCCCAGTCGCTCTGACCACCGGCAGCTGGGAGGTCGCGAGGGTGAAGCCGCGGACTGCACCTGTCATCACAGGTCCGTTGACTAGTTGCAAACAGCCCTGCGAGGTGGGTGGTCTTAGCAGAGCTCAGAGAGGGTTGGCGGTCTCTGGCCGGTCACAGAGGGGCGAGGTGTGTATGTAGCTGGGGTTTGACCCCAGGACCTCTGACTGCAAAAGAACCCCTGCCCCCCTCTCCAGCAGACACACTGGTTTGAACCCAAAGGCTGACGTCCTGGCTGGCTTTGACTCTCTGTGGTTCATCAGATGGCTTTCCTGATGGCATGGGGTGTCTGTCCAGGCACTGTGGGAGTTGTTTCTTGGCCTGACTGGGGGAGCCCTTTGACCTTACCCAGTCTGACACCATTGCATCAAGAACGGGAAAGTGAGGCTAGAGGAGGAGAAGGGACTTGCCCGAGATCACACAGTAAGTCTGGGCAGAGACAGGGCCGATACACTGGGACTTTCCTGGGGGTCCAGTGGCTAAGACTCCACGCTCCCAGTGTGGGGGCCTGGGTTCGATCCCTGGTCGGGGAACTAGATCTCACGTGCTGCAGCTCAGAGTTCATGTGCTGCAAGTAAAGATCCCGCATGCTGCACCTAAGACCTGGTGTGACCAAATAATTTTTTTTTTTTTAAAGAGAGAAAGGACCCGGTACCGGGTAGCTTGCACTGACGCTGGCTGCCTCGTTGCCCGAGGGGGTGTGGGCCTGGGGGCTGCGGTCCAGTGACAGACTTGCCAGTCTTTTCCTCCCCGCCTCTCTCAAGGCCTGGTGACCACCCGCGGAGTGCCCCGGAGGCCTGCCAGCTGCCCGGTAAAGGGCAGCCGTGGTCACCGGAATAGGCAGGGAGAGTGGGAATGACTCCACGCAGCTCAGCCCTGCTGTCCATTGGCCAGGCTTGCTTTCACCGCCTGGCTGGGAAAATTCACTTGCCAGCCCCTCTCAGTTGCTTCTAGATCCACAGAGGGTCGGGGCAGGGTGAAGACGTGTCCCTGCTTGGGTGTCCGGGCCTCGCACACCCACCTGTCGCTGCCTCTCCCAGACAGGGCCAGGCTGGGCCACGCCAACGGTGAGAACGGCCCTCGTCCAGAAGGGTGCCTGTTTACCTTCCCTTGAGTGCTTTTAACGTCCATGAAGCCTGCAAGGTAGGGCTGCCGCCGCCTTTCCACAGAGGGGGAAACTGAGGTTTCTGGCCGGGGACCAGCGGGCGGCCCCTCGGTTTGCTGCCCTGCTCAGAGGGCCTGGTGGAGGCTCACGTCACCTTTGATTCTGTCGGGCCTGAGCAGCTCATGGCACGCACTCCAGAACCAAGCATGGAATGGATGAGTGGACAAAGGCTGAACCAATGCACAGGAAGAGGAACAAATATTGTGTATTGGCGCCTATGTGTGGACTCTAGAAACATGGATGAATGATCTTATTTGCCAAGCAGAAATAGACCCACGTAGAACAAATATGCGGATACCAAAGGGGAAAAGGGAGTGGGAGGAACTGGAGAAGGATCGATGTGTGCGTGTGCTGCATGCTCAGTCGTGTCCGGCTCTTTTGTGACCCTGTGGACTGTAGCCCTCCAGGCTCCTCTGCCCATGGGATTCTCCAGGCAAGAATCCTGGAGTGGGCTGCCACTTCCTCCTCTAGGGGATCTTCCCAGCCCAGGGACTGAGCCTGGGTCTCCCGGGTTCTTTATCCCCGAGCCACCAGGGAAGCCCATACACTGCTGACGCTGTGAATGAGACAGATAACTAAGGAGAAGGTACCGTGTAGCGCAGGGAGCTCTGCTTAACGCACTGTGGTGACCTGAATGGGAAGGAGGCCCGAGGGGGCACCTGTGTATACAGACAGCTGATCTCTCTGCCATGTAGGAGACACCAACACGACATCATGAGGCAGCTATTCTCCAGTAAAAATCTACTCTAGAAACGCGTGCTGCCACCCCAGTCCTGGCTTGCTGGTCATGGGTGCTGAGGGCAGGGGCCAGTGGCTCGATGCCATCACCCTGGGTGACTCTGGGTAGCAGTGATGTCCCTGAGGCTGTCTCCTCTTTCTGGCTCCGAGGAAGGGCCACATCCAGGGTGTGCAGGTCTTATCTAGAGGGACTCAGAGATTGTATTATGGACCAGAGGCCCCAGCGGAGGAAGGGCTTGCCGGGTTCGTGCAGTGAGTTAGCGACAGAGCTGGACTCGAGCCAGGGTCCCCGCCCCTTCTAGCCCAGAACCCTCTCCTCCACAGGGTGCTCCCTAGCAGACCTGAGACCCCCACCCACCCTGAGTAGCCTTGCACACACCCTCTGTCGGGAAGCCCTGGAGGCAGCTTCTGTTTCAAGTTGAGAGCGAGTTCGCGCCTGTGCGTGTGTGTCTGCGTATGCACACGCGCGTGTGTGCGGTGCCCGCTTGCTGGGAAGAGGCGCACACTTGATAACGTGGCTGCTCCACCCAGCCTATCACCAGCTCCCAGCCTGTGCTCTGGCCTGCCTGGGCCATTACCACCGGCTGTAATGGAATCGGCTGCCCTGGTTAAGTGTTCACATTAAATTAATACCTCCTCCGCGGAGACAATCAGTTGGCATTTAATTTGTGTTTCCCTCTGAGCAGCAGAGTGCAGCTGGGCAGCTGGGCCTCTGATGGGCACGTCTGGGAGGCATCCCTTTTCCCCGGATCAGGGGCTGGGTGCGGATGGGAGCGCCGGAGTCCACGGGGAAGGAGATGGTGAGCGGGGGAGGCAGCGCTGGGAGGTACCCATGCGAGCGGGGCTCGGGGGGCCGGGGGCCTGTCCACGCACAGGCTGGGGGCCCGGCCCCCCCGGTGACTGCAGAGAGAAGGTGCGGTGTACCGACGAGAGCGGGGAGTCGGGCCACGGAGGCCCACGCGCGTCCGTGCTGGGCTGCCCACCCGCTCCCGCCGCGCTCTTGCTCACCTGTGTTTCTCTCTCTGCCTCTGCCGTGAACTGTTTGTGGTGTTGGGCGTGGAGGGGGCAGTTGACCCGTCTGTGAATTTCCAGCTCTCTAGGGGGCCCAGCAGAAGTCAGCGGGTAGGGGCCTGCCAAATGCCCGCTCTGATCTGTAGCCCGCTGGCTTCCGCGAAACTGCGTTTGAGGAAGGGTCGCCCTGGCCTGCCTGGTCCTCCAGCTCAGACGTTAGTCTACACGAGGAGCTGGCACTCGGGGCTCTGGCTCTGCCGTGAGGTTGGGGCAAGGCACGCCCGCGTGGGTAGGCCAGGGGCACCTCTCTGCGTCTGTGGGTGGTTGGGCAGCGCAGAGGCCCACAGGCAGGCAGGCAGGTGGGCAGCATGGCTCCAGCAGGCCCCCGGCCGGAGTCACATGACATGGGGTGAGCTCCCCGGGCCCCGGGTGCAAACTGTCCTCTGCCCACCTGCCCGCCGCCGGAGGCAGGGCCCACGCTTGGCCCCGAATGAAGTTTTCCACCCATGGCTCTGGCCCAGCCTCACCTGAGCTTGCTTCCCATCACCTGAGTGAGCTGGCTTGGGCGTGCCGGTGGCTCGCCCTCCCTGGCAAGGTGTGGACCATTCCTGCGGCGCCTCCCAGCCCCCCAGAGGCCTGGCCCCTGGAGCCAGCCGTGGGATCCTGCAGTCGGAATTGAGCCTCGGAGCGTCTGCAGTGTGCTGTCTGTGCCAGGGGAGGGGCTGGGCGTTTGCACCCCCACCACTGGACCCCGTGTGTTCTCACAGCCTCACAGGGGCTGCGCTTCCCGCCCAGAGGCACACAGCCAGCCAGCAGCAGGGACAGCATGCTGACCCGGTCTCCCACTGCCCCCGCCCCGGGGTCCCCAGGACTTTCTCCCCAGAGGCCTCCGGGCCGTCCCCGGGACTGCAGTGGTTTTGCGGGGCTGTACTCGCTTTCCTCCGGAGCTGGAGCCCCGGAGCCTCTTTCTGTGACCCACAGGAAGTGAAGCAGCCGTGAGTCAGTCCCTCTGCCAGTGACTTCAGCCCAGCCTTCCGCCCCTCTGAAGCCGGGCTTTGTGGCCCCTTTCCTGCGAGTCTGTCACCCCGAGCTCGTGGGGGCAGGGAGACCCTGGCCCTGTCGTTGGCTGGGGGTGGGGGTGGGGGGCTGGCCCCTCCGTGCCTCCCCTCCCCCCAGCAGCCTGCCCAGACTTCCCGTCCATCACGTGGCCCAGCGGCGGGTCCGCAGGAATGCAGGCGACCACATCTGGCCGGGGCTGGGGGGCTGGGGGGGCGGCTGCCTCCGCTCCTTCTGCTAAGACAGTGGCTGAGCCCGTGTGGACGCCGGGGAGGCATCTCTTCCCCCCACCCGCCGCCCTGACCTCCCTGCTCTTCTGCCCCGGCCTGGAGCTGCGGAGAGCGGGACAGACACGCTTTCTCCTTCTCCCAGCCCGCTTCCGGCCTGGCCAGCCCGCCCCGCAGCGCGGGGCCTCTCCTGGGGGAGGCTCTGGAGCCAAGCGGACGGTCGGAGCTAAGTGGCGAGGCCCCCAGGCTGGGGCTCAGACTGAGGACGCCGTCCAAGGGTCCCCGGCTGGGGAGGGCGCTTGCCACCTGGGTCATCCATCCATTCATTCAGCAAATCCATTCAACAACTGTGTGACTCCTTACAAGTGAGGCTGGGGTTAATGCAGGGAGCATGGAAGTAGTCATCAGGAACTGCTGGGGAGGGGCCAGACCCCCGCTTTAGACCCGGCCCCTGCAGCGCCCCTCTGTACCCGCTTCCCCACCTAGAACCGGCGTCTCCCCGGCTCTGGGCCCCGACCAGCCAGGCGCAGGTGCCCGAGACCTCTGGAGGCGGGTGTTGGAGGAGCTGGCCCTGCTGTCTGCACGCACGTCTGCCCCTGTGGGCTCCCCGGTCTGGGCCCAGAGTGTAGGGGCAGAATGGCTCTTCTTGAGCGTCCCCGGGGGGTGCTGGGCTCACACTCCGTCTCCTTTATAGATGGAGAGACTGAGGCTCCGAGCGGTGGAAGCAGATGCCGGGGTTCAGACTGAAGCCCTTCGGCCGGGGCAGGGGAGGGCGCCCGCCCCGCTGTCCACGCCCTGGGCGCCCTTGCACCTCACTTTGCTTATCTGTGTACTCAGAGGTGTGGTCTAGGTGGACTCTGGGCCCTTTCAGCCTTCGTTTCTGGAAATTCCGTGTCTCTTGTTTCTGTAGAGTAGCACCCTCCCCCTACCCCAGCCCCCCGGCCCGCCGTGTGATTCTGGGGGAGGTGCCTCATGCTTGTGGACTGCAGTGTTTTCATCAGTCCCGTGGAGATGATCTAACCCGGCCTAGAGGTTCCTGTGAAGCTGAAGGCAGGCTCTGTGGGTGGTGCCGGGCACACCGTCAGCGCCCCGTCCGTGGGGGCCGCCCGGTCACGCCAGCATCAGCACCGCCGTCATCCATCCTGCCTGCTTCGTGAGCATCCACAGCCTAGACCGTTGTGAGAGCTGTGGCTGGAGGGCGTCCGCAGGTGGGGAGAGAGTGGGAGGATGCTGGGGGCCAGACAGAGTCCCCGTGGGCTGGTGGGAGCGTGAGCCAGACCTGGGCCTGAGCACGCCTCGGCGTGGAGGAGACGGAGGGTGGTCTGCTGCTGTCCCTGGCATTGTGGGCTGGCTCCGTGGATAAGACACTGCTGCTAAGTGGCCCCGGGGACGATGGCATCCTGTGGCCTGCCAGGTCAAGCCTGGGCTCAAGGAGGGAAAGCCAGGGGAGTGGCTGCCTTGGTTTGGAGGAGAGATGACATGTGAGACAGGCCTGGGAGAATGGATAGATTTCAGGAGGCTGAAGTGGCGGGTGGGAAAAGGGAATCGGGTTACCTCTGATTCTGTCTCCTCTGCCTGTAAAATGGGGACCACCCTTAGGGCAGGATTAAGTGATAGTTTATCTTTTATGTGTCTATGAAGGCCCAGCATGGTGTTCACCACCCTGAAAGTGATCAATACTTGTCCCTCTCTCCACTCCCTTCAAGAGAAAAAAGAGTTTGGAAGTTTTATGAGCTGGTGGGTCAGGAAAGGCAGAGGTGGATCGAAATGATTCGGGCTGCCCTGCCTTGGCTGGCGTTGCCTGGGTGCCTGGGTGCGCTGGGCCTTCCTTTTCCCACCTTTCCCACGGGGAGGCAGTCCCTCTGCAGCCTCTCACCCACTGTGTGCTCAGCAGCCCCCGGCCCCCCATACGTGTGTCCCCTCCTGGTGGCAGCTGGCTTGTCCCTGGCTTCCTGCTGGCCTGTCTTTGCTTCTGTTGGTTCCGATGCCTGAAACTCCCCTCCTGCTGAAACCGAGCTCCCGTGAGCAGAGCCAGGGCAGGGGAGGGGACGGGCCTGGGAAGCAGGTGTTGGAATGTCCTGGAGCCCACAGCTTGGTTGACCAGTTTCTGGCTCAGCTTGGCGCTCCCTCCCCCTCGGCTGAGTTGCCGTGAATGCAGGGCATCTGGGGCTCCTCAAACATCGCTCACCCATCCTCTCACCCCAGTCAGCCAGAGCAGCTGAAGGGCAAAGCGATTCTGCACTGTCAACGTGGAAGCGGGCAGAGCCAAGCTTTCCCGCCGCGGGCCGGGAGGGGAGGTCAGCGTGGGCAGCGGGCTCGGTCTGTCAAGCCAGCTGCTGCCAACACACAGGGGTCCTTCCTGGGCCTCCTGGGGGCAGGGGCACTGGCCGTGCACCCATCCAGCTCTGGACATCGCTTGTACAGGCTCACCTGGGCTGCAGCTTAGCGAGGTGAGGGGGCCCCCAAAGCGCCTCCGCTGGGGAGCGCGTGAGAAACGAGCCCCGCCCCAGACCTGCTGAGCCGACTCTGCGAGTGAGCGCGGTCCCCGGGTGACGCCCACGCTCGTCCCAGTGAGAGCGTGAGCTTGGCTGAAGTCCCATCCCTGCTGACTGGTTGTTTGTGGCCTTAGACAGGTCACACCTCTCTGAACCTCAGCTCTCTCATCTGCAAAATGGGTTTGGGGAAAATGTCTTTACAGGAGAGGGTTAAGAGGTCAGATGCAAGCCAATGAGATGTGTCCAGGGCACTGAGCCCAGTGCAGGGGACTCGAGTGGTGCTCGCCAATCAGTGGGCTGCTGCTACTGCGACTCCTGTGTCTGAGGATCCAAAGACGTGGCTTGTGTCTTCGCTCTGCGTTGACCTGAGACACATTGCTCTCCTTTGCTGGGCCTCACTTTTCCTGTCTGTTCAATGGGTCTGTTGACCTGCTGCCCCACCTTCCTCACGAGAAGGTTGCTTCCAGGAAAAGGAAAAGTGAGAGGGGGCTGGCCTCATCCCAGAGGCTCCTCTGAGAAGCTGGTGTGTGTGTGGGGGTGAGATGCCCCCGGGTGCCCACATCCCATCCCTGCCGCCCCCCTTATCTGGCTGTTGCTGCAGGAACGCAGTAGCGAGGCCGGCCCTGGGGGCCAGGCTGTGGTCAGCGCCCTCCCTTGGCCCCGCTCTGCTCAGCAGCTTTGGAAGCCAGCCCCCTGCCCCCCTCGGGGCAGCGTGGCCAGGAGGGATGATTCAGCTCGGGCCCTGTATTCTGGGCCTCGGCCTCGCTCGAGGGCAGCCCTGGACACCCTGTGTGGCTGGGCGAGCTGGGGGCAGCCTTGAGCTTCTCTGCACCTGGGCTTCCTGTTCCCCAGCTGTTCCCTGGACTCCTGGCCCTGCCCATGACATGCTGGGTGACCTTGGGCAGGCTCCTTTCACACACAGGGCCTCGGTGTCTCCATTTGTACCACAGGAGTGTTCCATGAGACAATCCTGCCCGGGTCAGACTCTTAGACTCTCTCCCTGCCCCTCCTTGGGTCCCTCTGTATCTCTCATCCACACCAGGACGCCCACCCAGCCCCGCTGCCCACGGGGTTCTGAACTCTGCCGCCCACTGCCGATCGAGGCCCGGCCGCCACCGCCGGGGGCTGGTGAAGACCAAAGGGAGGGGGGAGTGTGTGTGTCCTCTGGGAGCCTTGCCCGGGGCCGTCTGTGTCTCGTGTGGGAAAGGGGAGGAATTTTCCTCTGTGTGTGCAAACAGTATCCGTTTTCTCTTGTTTCCAAAAGCCAGTGACGTAACCCGCTCTTCAGCCATCCCTCCCCTCTGGCCTATTTTTAGCTGGCCCCGACAGCATCCTCAAGGCTTCAGACCTGCCTGTTCTGAGGCTATGTAGGGAGGAAGCCCCAGGGTGAAGAAAGAGAGAAGCCCCCTGTCTGTTTGTCCCGCGGTTGGAGAAGGGCCCGCCTCTCTGGGGCAGCAGGTGGGGAGGGGGTCAGGGCTCCCCGGGGTCCACGGTCCACGGGGAGCCCAGCAGGGTCACCAGCACCCGATCTGGAGCCCCCAGCGAGTCTGAGTCCTGGCCCCGCCTGCCCTCACCCTCACTTAGGCATGAAATGTGCTTGTGTCCAACTCCATGACCCTATGAACTATATAGCCCACCAGGCTCTTCTGTCTGTGGGGATTCTCCAGGCACAAATACTGGAGTGGGTTGCCATGCCCTCCTCCAGGGGATCTTCCCTACCCAGGGATCGAACCCAGGTCTCCCGCTTTGCAGGCCGATTCTTTACCATCTGAGCCGGCAGTGAAGCCCAGGCATTAAATAAGTGAGACTTATATCTCTTTTTTGTTTTAATGTAATAAAACAGACCTGGGTTTGAAGTCCAAACCCATCCCCTAACTAGCTGTGTGTCTTTGGGCAAGATATGTAACCTCTCTGAGCCTCAGTTTCCTCATCTGTAAGAAAGGGATGATAACAGCTACGTGGGAGATGTCTTTGTTGGTTAGGGTAGGTGGCATGACAGATTGGCTGAGATTGCAATGGTTGGCACGAAAAAAGTTTGTTTCTTGTGGGTGCAAAGGAGAGCCTGAACGCGGTGTTGGGTGTATCCTGACACCTGAGAACAGCCTCAGGACCGCGTCTCATGGGAACGGAAGGGGCAGCGGCATTTGGGCAGCACCTTGCACTGAGCGCACAGGGGCGGGGTGGGGGCCCCTCCCCCACATCTCCCGCGGGGCTGTGCTCACGCCCGGAGCCTGGCGCTCGTCCCCTGGCATCGTGCATCCACCCAACGCCCCCTTGCCTGGGAGCTCCGGGACACAGGCAGGGCTGGAGTCCCTGCTGCACCTTCCTCAGCCAGCGCGGGGGCGATCCAGGGCAGGTGCTGGCACTGTGCCTGGGGGTGGGCTGCCCGGGCGAGGCCACCCTCTGACCGCCTGTCCCTCTTGGCTGTTGCAGGTGGGAGGAGGAGCTCGCCAAGCGCTTGAACCTGCAGACCATGGTGGACACGCTGCAGGAGGTAAGAGGTCCCAGCCGGGAGAGGCTGGGGGCGAGCCACGCGGTCGAGGGGCGGGGCTGGGGGCCAGTTCCCAGCACAGCCTCTGGGCTGTGTCAGCTCAGCCTCTCCTCTGTGGAGCCAGGAGCCTCTCCCATCGCCCCTGCTTTGGGGCTGGGAAGGCACCCCCGGTACACAGTTGCAGAAAAACCTGGGCACAAGAGCCCTGTTGCTGTCTCAGCCATGCAGGACTGGACTTGGGGCCAAGTGCCTCGGAAAGGGCTGGGGGGCTTGTCGCCAGGTGGGCTCCCAGCCCCAGTGGTGCTCCGCGGCAGGTGTGAGGACGGCCTCTGGCTTTTCTGGCTTGGTGGCTCTGTGTTCTGGGCCCTGCTTCACATGGGCTGATGGTGCACCCCGGGCAGCAGACTTGACCTTCTCAGCTTTGTTTTCCTCTCTGCCAAATGGACACAAGAGTGGCAACCCCGTGAGAAGCAATGGGTGACTGTTTTTAACACTGAAAACATCGCCTTCTGATAGTTAAAGCATGGATCGCCTACATAAATAACCAAAGAAGAAAGAAAGAAGATAAGCGTTGATCTTCTAAGGAAGTTAGGGATTAAAATAATGTCAAGGAGACATTAAAAGACGTCAACGTCAAGGAATGGTTAAAATAACGTGTAGAAGGAAAAGCATGAAGGTTCCCTCCCCCCAGCCCTGCTTTCTTTTGTGAGAAAAGGTCTTTTTACTTTACAAACGTAACATGTTCACGGGCCAACACTTGGAAAGTTCAGGGAAGCACAGAGAAGAAAACAAAACTTAGCCTCCGGTTCTCCCCGCCCCACTGTTGCTGAGTTGGCGCGTGACCTTCTGGGCGTTTGTGTGTACATGTACAGCCCCTGGGTGTGCACGCTCAGTGAGGTTGACACGCGTGATGTTGCCATTCTGGAGATCGGAGATGGTCACGTATCGGCACTTTGACGTACATTGACCTGCTATTTTGACCTACTGGAATCGCTTTTATATCTACTTTTTCTCTCAACGTCTGCCATGGATTTTTCCATCCAATTTACAGTTCTCAGAAAAGAATTGTTTTAGGCCGAGGGGTGAAGTGAGGGCTGAGCGGGGAGCCAGGCTGGGTCAAGGTCTTGGCTCCCCTCCCCTGGGGCACAGAGGCACCCGGCATGGTTGGATGTCAGGCATCCATCTGGGGCTCTAAAGCCTGGTGTCTGGCCTCTCCGCCCCGCATCAGGGAGCCCACCCAGCCCCCCCTGACCCCTCCCCGGTCTCCGTTCCTTGTAGGCAGCGCAGGAGGCGGAAGCCATCCAGGAGGAGATGAACGAGAAGATTGAGCGTCTCAAGGCCGAGCTGGTGGTGTTTAAGGGACTCATGAGTGACGTAAGTGCCTCCGGCCGCCACCCCCCAGGTGTCATGAACCCCCACTCCCCCACCCATCATGCAGAATGCTTCATTCACTCCGAGGCTCCAGAGCTCGGCTTCTAGTTAGAGTCCTGGCTGGCTGTGTTTGACCTGTGAGGATGACGGATGCATCAGAGATCAGGCCCCCCTCCCCACCCCACCCTCTGCTTCCCGTGGTCTGAGTAGAGATGCATTAATCAGCTGCTTAACCCATCCGCCCGCCCCGGGCTCCTCTGACAGCCTGTGTGCGTTCGCTCCGACTCCGCCGGCTCACCAGCGTGGGGGCGGGGGGGCGGGGGCAGCCGGGGGCCTCTGTGTCTGGGAGTGGGGGATGCTGATGGCAGGCTGAAGGGGACCCCGGGTCTGGTCTGCGCCGGCCCAAAAGGCCACCCGAGCCAGCGGCCTCCCTGAGGTTGCTCTGTTGAGTTGGGACTGGCCGGTATGCGCGTCCTTGGGACAGTCGGAGCTCCTCTGAGTCACTGTGGGCGGGGGGCAGCTGTTGGCAGAGCAGCAAGGGCCTCCTTCCTGCTGGGGACCTGGTTTCCTGCCACCTTCGGGCCGCGGGCAGTATGTAGAGAAAGACTGCAGGAGGGAGACAGAGCCCAGGACGGGTGCCTCCGCCGGCCGTGGCTTCTGCCCTGGGCCGTGTGAGGCTGGGGTGGCTGGAAGAGGGCAGCAGGCCCCCCTTACCGGGGTCTGGGCGACCCCCACCCATCCGAGGTAGCCCCCACCGTCAGCCTAGGAGGAATCTGCTGGGGAGAGGTGGGGCAGACCCGCCGCGGGAGCAGGGCGGCCTTTCAGCGCCGGGACACGTCTTTCTTTTCCCTTGTTCGGACAAAACCAACCCTGACGCCGTGTCTGCTGAGAGGGTGCCTTCTGGCCCTTAGGGAGACTGGCAAACGCAGTCTTCCTTGGTCCCCACGGTGCCCACGTCCCCCCGCCCCTTGCCCCGACCCCGAGCCACTGGCCCGACCCTTCACGCCCAGCAAAGGCTGCAGGACCCCCCTTGGACTGCGGGGACCTCCTGCCCAGCATCTGGGGGGTCTCCCCACCCCTCCATCCAGCCGGAGCCTGGGGGTGCCTCCCCCCCACCCCTTGCTTGGGGCCCCCCCCAGCTCACGTAACCCCCTGCTGTCCTCCCTGCAGCCCATGACAGACCTGGACACAAAGATCCAAGAAAAGGCCATGAAGGTGGACATGGACATCTGCCGCCGGATCGATATCACGGCCAAGCTGTGCGATGTCGCACAGCAGCGGAACTCGGAAGACGTGTCCAAGATCTTCCAGGTGACGAGGGCCGCCCCACTCACCAGCCGGCACTGCCCGCCACCCGCCCCGGCCACCCTGCCCCGGGCCCCTCACACCCCACCCACGTCCCTCCCCGCCTCCCCAACCCACCCCCAGGTAGCCTTTGCCCAACGCTCCGGCCTCCCAGGGAAGTGTAGAATCAGGGACTGCATAGGCTCACAGGCATGTATGACTCCATCATTGAGGCTGACCGCTTGTTTCATCCTACGTCTGAGGACACCACTCACCGGGGGGGTAGGGGGGGCGACGTGACGGGCTCCTGGAAGAACGTGGCCGCAGAGCTGGGACGAGGACTCAGGTCTCCGGACCCTCCAGGGCTCAGTCTGTCTATCCACCTTGGGCTGCTTGCCCTGCCTCCTGTCTCTCCTGGGAGCAGGAGCCCGGGCACCAGGGCCATGGTCGGGGAGCCCTGGCCAGACTGTGGGAGCCCTAGGCAAGCCGGCCTGAGCCCTAGCCCTCAAGCCTCAGAATTCAGAAGGGGGACTGTTGACCTGTTGACTCTTTTTTCATTCCCACATTGAGACTCATTCAGTCCCCCACTTCCCTACCCCCCAGCGAGCAGGCGTCTGTGTCCAGAGTGAAGGCGATGGGTTAGCACTGGCGAGTGTCCTCCAGGGAGGGCTTGGGGTCTGGTCCAGCTGCCTGAAGGGCGTCTGTCATTCTCCAAAGGCTGCTTCTTGAGTTTGGGGTTGTGGTTTGGCTTTTGCTTGAGCCCAGGGCAGAGCAGTGTGTTGTTGGCTTTAAGTGTGTGACTCTGGATGTAGTGGGATGAGGTCTGGGTTCCCCTGGGTGCCTTCTTGCTGCCCCTCTGGTTGGTTGCGTCTTGTCTGCTTGGAGTGGAGGAAGCTCGTTGAACCCGGGGCTGCCTACCTGTCGCCTTTGCATGGGAGCAGGAGGGCTCTGGGAAGCATGGAGCCATCTGACCTGTGTAAGGGCTTCTCTGTCTCTCCGGGGAGCTCTGAGACTTCCGGCCGGCCGAATCTCCAGGCCTCCCAGGGCAGGGAAGGGGCCAGGCCGTCTGTTCCTCCGTCCCGCATGCCTCCCCACCTCACGCTTCCTGCTAACGCCACCTGCTTCTTAGAGGACCTGCATCCTTCCTGGCAGTGGCCGCCCCAGCCGCGCTCCATCCGTGCCTCGGGACACCGCCTCCCTTCCCAGTCCACCCCGCCCCCCATTCCCGCAGGGCTGCCGAGTGACGTTTATCTTTCTCTTCCCGGGTCAGGTGGTCCCCAAAAAGAAAGAGCGTAAGGTGGCTTCTGACGACGACATCTCCGAGCAGGATGGGGAGGTGAACCGGTTCTCAGATGACGAGGTCGGCTCCATGAACATCACAGACGAGATGAAGCGCATGTTTAACCAGCTGTGAGTATCCTGGCTGCCCTGGCGCCCGGGGCTCCTCTCTGTCTCCCCAGATTGCGAGGGCAAGGGGCGCAAACCGGTGCCCTGGGCTGGCTGACGAGTAGCCTCCACATGTTTTGTTGGCCAGCGTGGTGTTCTGAGAGAATCTGGATTCATTTTCAACATTTAGAATTTGGGGAGTTTCACATTTTCAGAAAAGGCCAAACTGGTAATAGTGCTCATTTCTGTTGTTTAGTCGCTAAGCTGCGTCTGACTCTTTGCGACCCCATAGACTGTAGCCCACCGGGCTCCTCTGTCCATGGGATTTTTCAGGCAAGAATAACTGCAGTGGGTTGCCATTGCCCTCTCCAGGGGATCTTCCCGACCCAGGGGTTGAACCCACATCTCCTGCTTGGCAGGCAGATTTTTTACTGCTGAGCCACTGGGGAAGCCAAATAGTGGTCATATTTGTGGACAGTTTTTTTTTTCTTCCTTAAATTGCGATATAACTGACATGTAAGTTTATTTTAGTTTCAGATATGCAACCTTGTGATTCAGTATTTGTGTATATTGTGAAATGCTCACCACAGTAAGCCTAACATTTATCACCATACAAAGTAAAAACAATGTTTTTTCCCTTGGGTTAAGCGGCGGCCTGGGTCAGTGGCAGAGTCTGGGCTCTCGTGTGGCCAGTGGTGGGCTGGAGCCAGTTTGTACCAGCTCGTGAAAGCTGATGTCTGCCCACTCAGGTTCAGCAGGGGCACACTGATAGCTAAAATTTGCCACGATGGGAAACTGTCACATGCTGCCCACCTGGGCTTCCCTGGTGGCTCGTGAACCTGCCTGCCAGTGCAGGAGACTCGCATTCGATCCCTGGGTTGGGATGATCCTCTGGAGAAGGAAATGGCAGCCCACTCTAGTATTCTTGCCTGGGAAATCCCATGGACAGAGGAGCTGGACGGGCTGCAGTCCATGGGGTCACAAAAGAGCCGGATATGACTTCGTGACTAAAGAACAATGAGCACCAGCACCTGGGCAGCCCGCTCTGGCCTCTGCAGACAGCTGGTTTGCTGGGAACTAGCTGGGCACGGCTGTCTGGGGCAGGGACCCACTGCAGCCCTGGTGAGTCCATGCCACACTTGCAGTCCTGACCCTCCTCTGGCTCGCATCCACGTGGTGTCCTGCGCGGGGTGGGGAGGGGAGCGGCTGCAGGCAGGGGCTGATTCAGCTCAGGGCTGTGGTCAGACAGCAGGCTGGGGCTGCGTCTCTGAGTCTACTTTCCCCGCCCCACGGGCCTGCCCTTGCCAGCCCTCTCCCCAGAGTCCCCTGCCGTGGGTCCCCTGAGCCCTGGCCCAGGGCTCCATCTTCCCTCCCACTTCCTTCTCCCCCGACCCCCTGGTCTCTGAGCCTCACGGCCGAGCATGCTTCCTGGCCTGCTGTCCCTCCCCAGGAGTCCTGGGTGTCCCAACAGCAGGGCTGGATTTGAGTGCTTGACTCAGATGAGCCGTCGCCACCCTCACGGTGCCCCTCCAGGAGGGCCTCTCCCGTCGCCGGTGTCCCTGCCATCATGCTCATTTTAGAAGCCAGGGGCCCGGGCCTCTCCAGACCCTTCCTGCCATGCTTGGGGCTGGCCGAGGGTAGTAGAGTCCAATGCTCACTCCGCCCAGCCCTTCATCACAGATGAGGAAACAGCTCAGAGAGAGCAGGCGGGTCGGGCAGAGCCTGGATCTCGGTCCAGTGCTGTCTGTGTCCTCTTTCTGTCTCTCCTGCCACGCTATCCCCACCCTGGTGACTCGGCAGGAAGACAGGAGTCGGACCCGGGCGGGATGGGTTTGCGTGACACTTCCCTGTGGTTCCTGTTCCCTTGAAATGGAACTGGGATGGCGCTGTGTTTGCGGGGAGCAGGGGTTGCTGTTTTGAGGGTAACAAGGAGACTCCTAGGCTCTTGATTCATCTTTCAACACCCCCCGACCCCTACCCCTTCTCATGGGCTTCCCAGGTGGCGCAAGTGGTCAAGAACCCGCCTGCCAATGCAGGAGATGTAAGAGACGCGGGTTTGATCCCTGGGTCAGGAAGCTCCCCTGGAGAAGGGCATGGCAACCCACTCCAGTGTTCTTGCCTGGAGAGTCCCATGGACAGAGGAGTCGGACACGACTGAAGCTGCTTAGCGTGCAGACACGCACCCCTCCCTTTGCACATTCTTGTCTTTCACTGAGGAGAGGGGCTTTGGGAGAGAACCCTTGGGCAGGTCTAGGTTTTCCGAAGGTTGCTGTGGGCATTCTTAAGTGTCCAGCTGGGTTTAGGCCCCAGAAACCCTGGCTGGGCTCATTCAGTTGAATTAAAGGGCTGTTTTGAAGAAATTGTTTCCCAGGTTTTCATCAGGTCACCAGGAATCCACAGCCTGCCCAGAAAGCGGGCGGGCCGGGTGGGGGAGCAAGTGGAGTGAGCTAAAAGGCTGTGCTCCTGGGTCCACGTGTGCTCTTTGCCATGCTGCAAAAACGGGCACCTGAGTGTTGACAGGTCTGAACTGGGTTTAGTATTAAACCTATCAGTTAAATTGATCTGGTGGTCAAGCTGCCTAAGTTAAAACAAAACATAATTCTCTGATCACCCCTCCACCCTGGCAGTTCTCGCCAAAGCCATCACACCGCACCCTGGGCGGGGCCCTGGCCCCCTCCCACCGACCTCTCTGCTGGCTCTGGGCTGAGACCCAGCCAGAAGCTGCCACCGGCCAGTTCCTCTGAAGTCTTTGAATAGCTGCGCCCAAGTCAGGGCTGTTTTGTTTCAGTCAAAATCAATTGCTTGGGCTTCAGATCCAGAAGAAGGGGAGGAATCTGCTCCTTTCTCTGCACCATGGCCACGCCTCTTCCTCGTCCCGCCCCCCACATCTGGGGGGATGGAGGCGCCTCTTCTGAGTCCTTCCTCTTGTCCAGCTTCCTGTCCTTTCTCCTTCTCCATTACTCAGCCAGGGTTGTCCTCTGGTCCCAGCCGCCGGGAAGGAAGTGAAATCAGCAGTCCAGTATGCGATGTGGTGATGGGTCGACCCTTGACCCAGGGGCCTGCCCGGAGCTGTCTGGCCAAGGGGCGGGCAATGCCTCCCAGGGCAGCCGGGTCCCAGCTCTGGTCGCCGGACGCCAGGAGCCACCTACAGGCTCCCGCAGGAACTGCTTTTTGGTGGGGAGCTGGGCTCGAGGGGGCGCTCTGGACAGCGCTTTTCCTGAGGTTCTTGGGCCCTGCCCAGTGGCCCCAGCAGGTTGGGAACGGTGCACTATAGGATCCAGAAAGTTGTTGAAGGAGTGAGTGTGGGCAGCGGGGAGAGCCCTGGGATGGGAATCAGGACTTGGGACCCACGTCTGCCTCTCCAGCTGATTCACTGGGTCAAGTGACTTACTCCTGCAGACCTCAGCCTTCCCATCTGAATAATGGGTGTATTGGGCGGAACTCCCCTGCAGTTGGGGTAACCAGTACATCTGCAGAACTCCCTCGGTCCCAGATGCACCTGCATGGTCCGTCACCCTATTGCCAGCTCTAGTGAATAGGGAAGCCCAGAAATCACTCAGCATTTGCATTCAAATCCGATTTCCAGCATGTGTTATTCTAGAAGTTTCCACCTAATCCCTCTGAGCCTCAATTTCCTTACCTGTGAAATGGGACTAGCAATCATACTGACCTCTTAGGACTGTTGTGAGGATGGAATGAATCACACTTTAATATATGCCTAGTCATCCGTCCTGTGGTTGTGTTTTGATGGAGAGGAAAAAGCCATAGAAAACAGAAAGATCTGGCTTTCAGCCCTAGTTTATTCTTTCTGAGCTGCAGTTTCCTCATCTGTAAAATGGGAATAATAATACCCACCTTTCTAAGTTGCAGAGAAGATTATGTGAATCATCTCAGGTATAGTAGGGGCTCCAGCAATGAGTTGTTAAATGAATGGAAACCATTCACAAGATGCTATCTTTAGTCTTCATTAATGAAAGACTGGCGTTGTTAGGAATATGCGTTTTAACTTGTATCCATAATACATAAACACATTCTGCATTTGAAGAGCTGCGCTCCATGGAGAAGGCGCGCGTCCCCTCTGGCTACTGCTGTCATGTTTTTGGACAGCCACCTGGCAGGCCCCTCCCCATGCCCCGTGCTCCCCGCCGCCTGGGCCCCTGGAGCCTGCCTGTTCACTCATGCCCACCCGTGCCCCCCACAGGCGGGAGACCTTTGACTTCGACGATGACTGTGACAGCCTGACGTGGGAAGAGAACGAAGACACGCTGCTGCTCTGGGAGGACTTCACCAACTGCAACCCGAGCCTCGACCTACAGGGCGAGGTGAGCCGGCAGGCGGCCCGGGCGCCTCGCTCCCTGCTCCCCCGTCCCTCGCTCTTTCCCGGCAGCCCCCACCACCCGGTTAAGCTGTCCGCTCTGTTCCGTTTCCCCAGCAAGAGGAAAACCTGGGCAATCTGATCCACGAGACCGAGTCCTTCTTCAAGACGAGGGACAAGGAGTACCAGGAGACGATCGGCCAGATTGAGGTGAGGCGCCCACTCGCTCATGTCCCCCAGTCGTAAGCCCAAGGCCCCCAGTGATCAAGTGCCCGTGTGAACAGGGGCTGGGATAGCAACGCAGGCACCAGGATTGGGAGTCAGGACACCCACTGATTTTCCTGGCCTGGTGCTGGGCAGGTCACCCCTCTCTTGGGTAGGGCCTCAGTTTCCTAATCTGTAAAATGAGGGTGGTGATACCTGTCTGCCCCAGAGAGGTTTTTTCTTAAGTTATTTGACTGACATGGTGATCTCAAAATAATGGGAACTGACATTTGAATGATATCAAGTGACACTGGGCCCCGAGCCCTTTAAAAATACGCCTCCGTCGGCATTCTCATACCCTGTGTGTGTACCCGAGGGGGCCTGGGTGCCTCCACCCTGTGCAGTGGGCACTGTGTGCCCATTTTACAGAGGAGGGGATGAGGTCAAAGAGACCAAGTGACTTGCCTGAGACCCCCAGCCAGGAAGTGGCCTGCAAGCCCGGTTCTCCCTGCTCCAGAGCCTATGTGTGTGTGCCTGGCACACCTGTCTGTGAGAGTCAGTCATTGTCAGGCGGGAGAAAGGGAAGTCCGGCTCCTCCCCAAGGGATGGAGCCCTCGGTTGAGGAGAAGGGTCAGAAACGTGAGCACCCTTTTCTAACGCAGTCCGCATGAAGGAGTGCCAAGGCCAGAGTTGCTAGGGCTACCCCAGCGGAGGGTGTGGTGCCCTGCGATGGCCCCAGTGCCACCGGTGCCGAGGGTGTGAGGTCGCCGCGAGGCTTGCTGTGAGGGTGATGGGGCCTGCCCTCTCTCCCCTGTTGGCTCTTCTCAGCTGGAGCTGGCCACGGCCAAGAGCGACATGAACCGCCACCTGCACGAGTACATGGAGATGTGCAGCATGAAGCGGGGCCTGGACGTGCAGATGGAGACCTGCCGCCGGCTCATCAAAGGCTCCGCGGACAGGTGCCGCCCCGTGCTCGTCTTCCCTGCTGACGCAGGGCTGGTGTCCTGGCGTGGGTGGGGGGGGTGTTGGGCTGCAGCTTGCAGCCTGGAGATTCCATCTGCCAGCCCATCTGTCTGTGCGTCCAATGACCGTTAGCCACCTACTGTGTGCCTTACACATCTACTCTCACGTGACTCGCACAACCACCCTGTTCCCATTGTTGTGGGACTGTGGAAGGCTACTTTGAGAAGGCTTGCTCTGTGCAAGGCCCACTTCCTGCTGAGCTGGTGGGTGGGGGAGGTGGGCGGGGCTTACAGGGTCCCGAGGAAGCAATTTTCCTTCCTCTCCCATCTTCTAACCCACTGGCACATGAGTCTGTCCCCAGGAGACCAGCACGCATCAGGCCTCTTTCCTTGCCAGCACAGGACAGCTCCTGCCCTTAGGGAACACGCAGCTTTTCGGGGGAGTGTGTGTGCGTGTGTGCAGTTGCTGTTGTGTCCGACTCTTTGTGACTCCACGGACTGTAGCCCACCAGGCTCCCCTGTCCCTGGAATTTTCCCAGCAAGAATCCTGGAGTGGGTTGCCATTTCCTTCTCTAGGGGTCTGCCTGACCCAGGGATCAAACCCGCATCTCTGGCATTGGCAGGTGGGTTCTTTACCACGGAACCACCTGGGGAGCCCCTTTTCAGGGGAGACAGACATGTTAGTGATAAAATGACAAATACAGTGCTTGGCCTGAAGCACAAATATGTTAATTATAATTGTTTCTCTCATTGTGACTGTGTTCTTGCACTGTTTGGGCCGTAAGAGATGGAGAACCGGGGGGAAGCTTTGTGTGTGTGTGTGAGGGGCTTCGCATGTTACCTTCAGCTCACTGATTCCAAGAGCCCACTTCTGGTGTTTCCGTTGTTTGGATCGAGGAGTGTGCGTGTAGGCAGGGTAAAGAGCTTGCACTAGGTCCCCCAGCTCAGCAGTGATAAGCTGAGAATCCGAACCCAGCGCTGTTAACCGCTCTTCTCTGTGGCCTCCCTTTGGGCTCTGAGTTCATTGCCCAGATGATGGGAATGTAGAAGTTGAACTGGACCCATGGTTCCTGCTCCCGTGGAGTGCTCAGCACCGGGGCATCGCACGAGGTCTCAAGAGCCTTGTTTAAGCCCTGAACTTCGAAGATTCTAAGGGAAGCAGAGAGGGCGGGTCTCGGCAAGGATCCCCCGTGGAGGCTAGGTTTCCCAGGAGGGGCTGCTCCATGCTTCCTGCTGTCTGCCCCAGGCTGCCCTCTGAGGTCGCCTGTTCTGTTGTGCCCTTCCAGGAATTCACCATCCCCAAGCTCCGTGGCCAGCAGCGACTCAGGAAGTACAGACGAGATCCAGGACGACTTTGAGCGGGAGGCAGACGTGGAGCCCATGGTCAGCTGATGACTGAGGCACGCCCCCCCACCCCCCCAGCCCGTGCCTGGTGGTCTTGGCAATGGGGCCTCTGCACGCCTCTCCCCACGGGGCCAGGAAGTGGGGCTCCCAGCCCTGACCACGCAGACTTCCTGCGCCCTCCCTTCTCTGGAGGCCCCCAGGGACCGCTGCTTCCTTCCTTCCTTTCTCGGCCCACCACCACCCAGTGCCCCCCCACCCACCCAGTACCCCCTCCGCCCACCCACCCGAGGAATGGTGCTGTCGATTTCTATCGTTCTCCACGTTACAAGTGCGACTTCTGTCCGACGATGCAGCGCTAACTGTGCCTTTTCCCTTCAGCTGAGCCACTTTGAGCTCCAAAGAATTATTCCTAGCAGGTGTTTTTATACAAAACTCTAAGGTGAGGGCCGGGGGCCTCCCCGGGTGTGGTCAATGCCTTTTTCTACCCTCCCACCTGCTCCTCTGATTGGCCATGAGCTCTGCCTTCCCGCCCCTGCTGGAGTTGAACTTGGGATGGTCCACCTGCCCCCCAGGAAGGCGCTGTCTACCTTCACCTTTCCAGGCCTGGGTGGGGACTTCCCGAGGGCACGTCATTTACTGAAGTGGGGAGAAGGCTAGAAGGAGGGAGGGAAGGACAAATTTTTCTTTTCGTTTTGGATCGAGTGGCAAAGCAGAGGGAGAAGGCACTGTGGGGGAAGGTGGAGCCTCACTGTGTTTAAACTACTATGCAAAAAAAAACAAAAAAACAAAAAAAAGCAGCTTGCCTTATACCATTGTGGGAGGCGGGCCCTCTCCCAACTAGCTCCTTGGTTTTCCCCTGGAGCTGGGAAGGAGGCGGAAGCTAGGGTGATCTCTCTCTCTCGCAGCCTCTGCGGGTGAGCACTGACTTGGGAGGGGGTTTGGTCAAGGTTGATAGCGAGGTGGGGGTCCCGAGGACCTCAGCCACCTGACTGCTTGCTTTCTTGGGACTTCTGTGGGTTGGGGAGATAGGCCGGGGGTGGGGGTGGGGAATGTCTTTTATTGCCCTGATGTTTTTTTTTTTTTCCCCCAGCCAACAATAAGGGGTTATAGATCTGAAATTTCTCTGTGAGAAAGTCTGGAGGGGGCCAGGCCTGGTAGCCACCGCCTCCTCCAGGGAGCTGGGTCAGTACTGCCTGCCAGCATCTTGGTTCTCCACTGTGCCCCAGCTGCCCACTGTTTGGCCACCGGCGGGCACTGGAAAGGGAAGCGGAGGGAGGCAGCAGGGACTGCTGGCAGAGAGGAGGTGGCCGGAGCGGGAGCTCACCTGAGAGCCACGCTCATGGACACACGCTCACCTCTACCGTAACTCACTGCTTGATTGATCCGTTGGAGAGTTAATCTGAGCCAGTATCTCTCCAGACTTGAGTGGACCTGAGTCAGAGGGCATTGTGTGGAGGCCACCCTCAAATCTCAGCTGGGAGCCCGCAGAGCAGGCTTTTTTTTTTTTTTTAAGTATCTTTTTGGACCCGCTACTCACTACTACCAATCCCCTTGTATGATTGGGGATTTTTGGTTTTGTTGGCTCAGGAGCTCCCCCTGGAGGTCAGAGGAGCAAAATGTGCCCAAGGACCAGAGCTCCTTACTACCCCACGGCCTGTGTCTGCAGGCAGAGGAGGGGCTCTGAGATAAGGACTCCCGTCTTTCCTCCCCAGAGGACCAGTGACCTGTAAGGGCCTCCTCTCTCTTCCGTTTCCCCACCTGTTTTGCAGTCTTAAAACCATTGTATATAATATTCATATTATATAAATAAATATATATATATATGGAGAGAGAGGAGAGTGTTAGTGATGGTGTGTACTTTTTATTTATGAGAACTTGGTGGCCTTTATTGTGAGTTTTTTCTCTTTTTTTTTTGCTTTGTTTTGTTTTCGTGGGGGAACCCCCTGCTGGTTCCCTGTAAAAGTCTGGCTGAACGTCTTCCATTCCCAGCATCTCTCAGCCAGATAGTCCCTCGTTAGGTACGTGAAGGGACGAGGTTTCGGAGGAGAGATCACCCACTTCCTCTCCTTCTCACTGACCCTTGTTCTAAAGGTTACAGGGTTCAAACAGATTATTATTGTCGTTATTGTTATTGTTGTTTTATTTTTATTTTAACCAAAGGTTATCAGACCCAGGTGGGCTTGGACCTCAGCTGCTGAAAAGATTTTCCGTTTCTGGGAGGGTGGGAAACCGGCCCCCCGCCCCCGGGCCTCCTCTGCCCAGGGTGAGGGAGGCATTGAGGAGTGCTGTGGGCAGGTGGGCAGAATGGAAGCCTGCCTCGGGGTGGTGGGAGGGTGACGGTTAGAGTTACGACAGTAAGGCAACAATAGAAGTATTTAGGGGTAACTAAGGTTACTGTGGTGATCGCTGTCCAGTGGTGTTATTTTTTCTTCCCCCCTTGTATACATAGGATATTTGTCTTTGGGGACTAGGGTACTCTGAATTTATCTAGGAAGTATGGAAGTGGCAGGAGCCAGGGTCAGATGCTGGCCAGAAAGATCCGTCCTGCTGGTTTTCAATCGCTGCTCTCCCTGGGGAGCAAGGATTTGGGGCTGGTGGATGGCGGGACAGCAAGAGTGTTAGTGACCTGCCTCGCGGGTGTGGTCCTGGGCTTTGGCCTGGCTGCCTCCCTCCCCACCAAGTTCTTTTTTGAGTTCGTTGCCAGTGGGCCCCGCTTGCCCCCTTTGCCATGGGCTCACAGCTTGCCAAGAAAGACCCCAACGCTCGCTGGGGCAGCACCAGGTCCAGTTGGGACCAACTGGCCCGTCCTTTGTAAAGATGTAAATACTTTATTTTGGTTTTCTATGTCTTAGCCCAGTGTCATATTGACATTGGTATTTCAGAATTGTTCTCAGATGGGTTCTCCTGTGCTGCCCTCTTTTGCTCTCCTATTTTGGGGGGTTTTATAAAAAGAGAGGATTGGGGAGGGGCAGGGAGAGTAGCTTCCTTTGGGCTCCCTGATTGTGGAACACACACACACACATACACACACATTTCTGAGCTTCTGAACAGGGAAAAAAATGATTGACAAGTCAACACATTTTGTTTTCTTGTGGCAATATGTCTAGAGGTCTCTGACTGGCCTGTCCATCATGGACTTAGCTCCATGGATGGAGCTCAGATGACCTGGCGAATCAAACCACTTTGGCTTGGGATGGGGGAGAGGGTGTGGGGCAGGGGGTCATATAAGGTATAACTTAAGCTAAATGTAATCTATTTATAAAGCAAGAGACTCTCATCTATTTTTATGAAAGGAAAGGTTTTTTTAAAATCTAGGGTAGGCAGTTATGGTAGCCCAGCATTTTTCTGTGGACGAGATGCATGTTGCTGCTGGATTTAATATAATCAGTACCCCTCACCTTTTCTCCTCATCCTCACCACCTGCTCATCCATACCCATGGGTGGCTTCAGCAGCGCAAAGGTCACCCCTCACCCCATTTCTCTGTCCCTTGATCCCCCAGCTCCTTGGTCATTGGAAGGCCAGGGGATGGGCATTTGTGGTAGTGGGTGGGCAGTGGGGAATTCAGAACGGAGTAGGGTGGTGGGAGGGAAAGGGGGTGCTGGGTGGGGGACAAGGTCTGCTTCAGAGGGTGGGCTCTGATTAGCTGCTCCGACTCTGGTCTGCCAAGATCCATTGCCAAGTCAGCTGTATTTGGGAGAGAGCTGAGAAATGAGTGGAAGACTTCCAGGCTCAGGGTGGGCTGTGTATTAGTCTCGGGCAAACCCCTCACCATTCCTCCTGCCAAGCCATCAAAGCAACGAGGAAAAGGCACCCTCCGCCCATAGACTCCTTCGTGGACATTTTCACATCTACATTATTTTTAGCCCCATCCGGGCAGACTTTCTGTCCTGAAGTCCCATCCCACCCCACTGCTGCTCTTTGTCTGCCAGCTGGGTTTAGCGTCAAGGGGAAGGGGGGGTTTATACTCACTGAAAGACTACTGACCCTACCGGAAACCAACCTGTTTACTGTATTGTTGTAAATATTATGCCCTTTATATCCTGTATATTGGCTTCTTTTAAATAAAGTGAAATGTCTTAGAATTGATGCCTTTTTTTTTTTTTTTAATTAAGGATAAAGTGATGGGGGAGGGGCAAAGAGGACACGGGCCACATAAACACTAAAAGTCATTGGCTGATTAGTGATCAAATAGGGAAAATTTACATCACCTCACATCTCACAATAAAATCTTTGGACGTAGTTAAAGCAGGAATTATACAGATTCCATAGAAGGGGAAGAGAGCCAGAGAGATCACAGACTAGAGAACTAGCATAGCCTGGTTTGGAACTGAGGGCCTATTAATCATATTGCCCTCTGAATCTGCAAATTTTCCATTCTCCGATGGAGCAAGCTAACTTGTGCCATCTTATTTAAGTGACTATTATCCGTGGATTTTGGTATCTGCAGGGGCTCTGGGAACCAATCTCCCACCAGAGGAGGACTGAAGTTTGCTTTCCCACTCCCCACTCTTTTGTTTAAATTCTCCAAAATGCCTTAAAGAGTGTGGCCTCCCAGATAAAGAGGAGTAATGATGAAATAATGAGGAAGTTCTAAGGTGGGTATTATTACCCCCATTTTACAGACACAGAACTGAGGCCCAGGAAAGTTACATATTTCGTCAACGTCACAGGGAGAAACCACGATCAGCATCGGAACTCTGACTCCTAAGCAGGTTCTCGGTACACACCGCTGGAGAAAATACAGATACATTAGAAGAGAGCGTTGGGAAAGTTGTTAACAGTACCTCAGGAATAGAACGGGCCCCTAAGATTCCATCCTCAGAACTTCAGAATCTGAGTTGTTAATAAGGTTCATGTGTTCGTGCAAACAGCTTCCCGGAGAGAAAATTCAAATTTTGGTCCGGGGCGCCAAACTAAAGCAGAGGAATAAAACGGATTCCGCGTCCAGAGTTTTTGAAGGGAAGTCCGAGCGCAGACTGGCTCGGGTTTTATCTTACATTGATCGTAATCTGCAAGGAAGTAGACCGATTTGTCCAAGCGCTCTGCCTTAGGAAGCTGGGTGGCTCCGCTCCAGGTCGGGAGTGGAGGGCGGCTGCGTCCCTACCAGGAGGCTAAAGCCAGGCTGCAGCCCCCGAGGTGAGGCAGGGGGCCGGCCACGACGAGGCCCTCTGCAAGGTGGAAGAGTCTGGCAGCCCCCCGCCAAGGGCAGCGAGAGCCTCCGGGTAGGGCCTCCAGCGACACCTGACCCGTAGACCCCGGTCCTTCCGCCCCGCCTCACACGTGCCCCATCCCCGCTCTCTCATTGGCTGCTTCTGCCCCTCTAATCCCGGCCTAAGCAGGTTGCAACTTGACCGCCCCTCTGATTGGTCTGGGAGCTCTCATGGCTCACTGTGATTGGTGGATGGAGCTCACGCCCTCCTGCCCCCGGCCCCCGACGGAGGGCGACTGGGTCATACCATACAGGAAGAAAGGGGGAAACGCGTACGCTTCGGGGCTTCGCTCTTGGGCTGCTTTGCCTTGCGTCACATGATAGTGTCCTTCGTCAGGCCCTCGGGGTAGAATTCTTCTACTAGCAGGAGGCAAACAGAGGCGTTTAGGCCGGACCCGACTTGGAGGGCGGCCGAGGCGGCAGCCCCCCCCGCCGCAGCCCGCCGAGATGGTGCGCTCCAGGCGAGGCGGTGCCCTCTGGTGGCTCCAAGCCGGGACGGTCCAGCGAGAGGCCGCGCGGGGATCCCGGGATGCTGCTGCGTTCGGCCGCGCTCTGCCGCGCCCTACTGGCCCGCCGGGGGAGGGCGGCCGGGTGAGTGAGCGCCGGGCAGGCCAAGAGGCGCCTGCTGGCCCCGGGGCCCCGGGAGTCTCTGGGCGCCCCCCGTCCCCGCCCCCGACCCCGAACCGGGCTCCGCCCCCGACCCCGAACCGGGCTCCCTCCGCGCCGGACCCCCGAACCGGGCTCCACCCCCGGCCCCGCACCGGGCTCGACCCTCGTCCCCGAACCGGGCTCCCTCCGGGCCGGACCCCCGAACCGGGCTCCACCCCCGCCCCCGAACCGGGCTCCCTCCGGGCCGGACCCCCAAACTGGGTTCCACCCCCGCCCCCGCACCGGGCTCGACCCTCGTCCCCGAACCGGGCTCCCTCCGGGCCGGACCCCCTCCGGGTTTCCCAGAGGCTCCTCTCCGCCGGGGGTCGCTTCCTCTGATGCCGCCCGACACCCACCTCCTGCGATGTGTCCATCTCCCAAAGGTCTTTATAGCTAAGGGGTCCTGCCCACCGGCGGGTGGGGTGGGGTGGTTCGGTGCCCTCTTGGCTCCCCCACGCTGAGAAAGGAGCCACTTGATCACCTCGTCTTTCTCCGGTGGATAAAGACATTTGCCCGCCGCCAGAGTACAGCCTCCTCCTCTGAGGGCACCTCTTTTTTTCTTTTTTTAAAAGCGCATTTCGTTTCTCTCCTCCCCACCCTTGGTTTCACATTCAGGACCCTCCCTGGGGTTCCCTCTCTCCTCTGGACTGGCATTTCTGTTTCTCTCTTTTCTCCTTCCCCTTTTTTCAAGTCAAGTGTTGGTCGGAGAAGGCAATGGCAACCCACTCCGGTACTCTTGCCTGGAAAATCCTGTGGAGGGAGGAGCCTTGTAGGCTGCAGTCCGTGGGGTCGTTAGGAGTCCGACTCGACTGAGCGACTTCACTTTCACTTTTCACTTTCATGCATTGGAGAAGGAAATGGTAGCCCACTCCAGTATTTTTGCCTGGAGAATCCCAGGGACGGGGGGGCCTGGTGGGCTGCTGGCTATGGGGTCGCATAGAGTCCGACACGACTGAAGCGACTTAGCAGCAGCAGCAGCAGTTGGTCAGAAAAATGGACTCCTTTCTTCTGATAGGTGGAGTAATATTTGTGGAGTACGTGTGACATGCCAAGCCTGAGTTGCACACTTGGCCTACGTGCCTTATTGTGACGATCTGTAAGTTACGACACATGAAGTGCTTTGGAGCGTGCCTGGCATGGAGGCAGTGCCTGTTGCTGTTGATCATGATCGTCACTGTCACCCGGTTCTAAACTTCACCGGCGGATAGCTGGTATTCCGAAATTCAGACGAAGAAACTGAGGTGTAGTAGTCCGAGTGGAGCTGCCCTGCAAACCCAGATTTGCAGACCCCTCCAGTGTGGAGTGGGATTCCTGGACCTTCGCCCTCTCAGTGACACCTGTCCTCAGAGCCCTCTTCTGCACCCCCTGGGCTTGGTGGAGGAGGCGGGCTGGACACAGATCTTGCCCCAGAGGGGCTCACGGTTGGGTGAGCTGTGCTTCTACGGACCCATGTGTCCACCTCCCTCTCAGAGTGGGCAGCTCTGGCCCCAGTTTGGGCTTTGTTTGCCTAACCCCTAGGACCGATCAGTTACGTCTCCCCTGCTCAGCTGTACCTGTCCCGAGTTAATCAGTGTCCCGAGGAACGGGACGGGGTGCCCTGGGCGCGGATGCGTTTCAGTGCAGCTGTGTGTGCTCTGTGGTGGTGGCTGGGGGAATAGGGAAGAGGACAAGGACGAGGACTCTTTTTCCAAACTGAGGTTGGGGGCCCTGCTCGCTGCATCCTCAGCGCGGCCTCATCTGCAGGCCTTTCCCTGCATTCTGAGACCACCCCTCTCAGACGCTGATGGAAGCCACATAGGTCCACGTGTTTACTGAGTATCTCTGTGGTGTGCTAAACGCTGTAGGGAGGGGCACCCAGGATGGGAGCCTCCCAAGAGTTTTCAGTTTAATGGAAGAAAGCCTTAGACATAAAAAAAAAACAAACTAAAAAGCCCTCTAATGTCTGGTATAAAAACACCTCTATTCTGGGGGAGATGGGGGCTGGGGCGGGGTGGGCGGGTTGGATGGAAAGCTCATAACAGCAGTAGTTATCAAGCAATCGAGTACCATAGGCCTGGCCCTGTGCAGATAAGCCCTGTATTATTACCGTTTTTACTGAGGGGAAACTTATCTGCCTGTTAAAAATGTTGAGACTAAGGGCTACCCTAGTGGCTCAGCAGTTAAAGAATCTGCCTGCCAAAACAGGAGGTGTGGGTTCCATCCCTTGGTGGGGAAGATCCCCTGGAGGAGGACATGGCAACCCACTCTAGTGTTCTTGCCCCGGAAATCCCAGGGATGGAAGAGCCTGGTGGGCTTACAGTCCATGGGGTCGCAAAGAGTTGGACATGACTTAGCAACTAAACAACAGCAATAAAATTACCCTCTGTCTGACTCCAGGCTCATGCCTCCTGAGTGGAGAAAAAGCATTTTGCAACCAGATCTGCTGGCTCAGGTTACCTCTTTGGATATAGCAGCTGGCTTGATGCCCCAAGACAGGGTTTCCAACCTCAGCAGTATTAACGTTTGAGTCTGATAATCCTTTGTTGTGCGGGCTGCCTGTGTGTTGTAGAATGTTTAGCAGAATCCCTGGCATCTACTCCCTAGATGCTATAGCACCCCCAGTCATGACAACAAGAAAAGTCTCTAGACATCGCCAAGTGTCACCTGAGGGGTACAGTCGCTCCTGGTTGAGAACCACGGTTCTAGAATAGTTTTGGTGTTTGGCCACTTGTTTAATTATTTGACAGAAAGGAAATGACAGTCCACTCCAGGACTGTTGCCTGGAAAATCCCATGGACGGAGGAGCCTGGTAGGCTACAGCCCATGGGGTCGCAGAGTCGGACACGACTGAGCGACTTCGCTTTCTTTCTTTCTTAGCGTATACCTGTGGCATGCCGTGTCTGCATTTATGGAGAAGCAGTTTTAGAACGTTTTTAGTGATAACTCTCGGTGTCCTATACTTGAAATTCTAGTGCTGACAAAAACCGTCTCTTGGGAACCTGGGGTGGGTGATGTTCTGTAGTGTTTCCCTTTTTGCCTGGAGTGCCCGGAATCTCAAAAGTGTTAAACATACTTTTCTTTTTTTAAGTGATTTGTTCAGTCGCCTAGTCATGTCCGACTCTTTGCAACCCCATGGACTGCAGCATGCCAGGCTTCCCTGTCCTTTGCTGTCTCCTGGACATCAGACTCACGTGCGTTGAGTCGGTGACGCCATCCAACCATCTTGTCCTCTGTTGCCACCTCCTCCTGCCTTCAGTCTTTCCCAGTGTCAGGGTGTTTTCCAATGTGTCAGCTCCTCGCATCAGGCAGCCAAGTACTGGAGCTTGAGCTTCAGCATCAGTCCTTCCAATGAATATTCAGGACTGATTTCCTTTAGGATGGACTGGTTTGATCTCCTTGCTGTCCAAGGGACTTCTGAAGTGTTGGTCAGTTATTCTCGTTATTTTACAATATTTATTTATCGGGCTGCGTCAGGTCTGAGTTGTGTCGCGTGGGGTCTTTCATCGCAGCTCACGGACTCTCTAGGTGCCGTGTGCTGGCGTAGTTGCTCTGTGGCGTGTGGGGTCTTAGTTTCCTGACCAGGCATTGAACCTTTGACCCCTAGATTGCAAGGCAGATTCTTAACCACTGGACCACCAGGGAAGTCCCTAAACACACTCTTGACTGTGGGTTTTCTTTTATTTAATTAGTATGAGTCCACTGTACAAAGTACAGATAAAGCAAGAAAAGCTGATGAAGGTAATCTGGCAGCTCGCCACACAGAGGCGACCACGCTGTTACTTTGACGACTAGCCTTTTCGTGGCCCAGGAATACATATGCTTTAGAAAAACAACATAAAAATGGGCTCCTCTGCAGATGCTTTTTTGTAGCTTGCCTCCCTTATATGTCCCCAGGCCCTAGAACTGTGACTGGCACCTGGTCAGCCCTCAGCAAACATTTGGTGAATGAAAGAATGATCAGGTGATTCCTTCCTTGTCAACAGAAACTTATCACAACCAGTCTGGGAGACGATCACAATGAACAGCTGGCCTTTACGGATGGGCCAGCTATGGTCACTCAGGGGTACCATTTACCTTTTATGCGGATGATTTCATTTAGCTCCTCAGCAACCTGTGATGTAGGTGTTAGGCGTTGTCACTCAGTCGTGTCCAACTCTTGTGTCCAACTCTTTTGTCCAACTCTTTGTGGCCCCATGGACTGTAGCCCGCCAGGCTCCTCTGCCTGTGGGGATGCTCCAGGCAAGAATACTGCAGTGGGTTGCCATGACCCCCACCAGGGGATTTTCCCAACCCAGGAATTGAACCCAGGTCTCCCGAATTGGCAGACAGGTTCTTTACTGACTGAGCCACCAGGGAAGCCCCATGATGTACGTGTTACTGTCCCCATCTCACAGACTAAACAACTGAGGCCTGTGCAGTTAAGGAAAACTTGTCCAAGGTGTTAAGCTGGTGAACGCCAGCGCTCCCAACTGACTGCCTTTCTCTCTGCCTTTCTCTCTTTCATTAGCTTTGTCATGGGCGTCCTCTGCAACATCTTTGTTTTTTGTTTTTTTTTCTGAATCTTTTGTTTCTGGTTTTGGCTGTGCTGGGTGTTCGTTTGGGACTCTGGCTTTCCTCGTTGTGGTACTCAGGCTTGGTTGCCCTCTGCCATGTGGGATCTTAGTTCCCTGACCAGGGATGGAACCCAGGTCTGCTGAATTAGCAGGCAAGTTCTTAACCACTGGACCACTAGGGAAGCCTTTGCAGATTCTCTTTGGAAAGAGCCGAGGTACATATTCCTACTTGTATATACATTTGATAAATAAAAGAATTAAACTGGGCACCTAGGAACCTTAGAGTAAGTGCCGGGGTCCAGCCCCGGTGGATCCAGGGAATTCGAAGCGGGACGGCGTCGGCAAGGATCAGGAAACAATTGCTTAATTAAGCGTTAATTAAGGATATAAAGAGTGGTTAAATAAGGATAACTCAGTGAGGAAATTCAGTGGAGAAAAGAGGCTGAATAATTCAGCCAGAAGGTGAGAGAAAGAACGACATGGGGAGACCAAGTTTCGGTGAACAAGGCCCGCACTTTATTTTCCAAAGTAGTTTTTATACCTTAAGTTATGCATAGAGGATAATGGGGGAAGGGGTAGAGTCATGCAGTAAGCCAGGCTTTCTTCCTGCAGACTTATCATATGCAAAGTTTAGGTGATTTGCATCATCTTCTGGCCTGGAGGCATGTTAACATTTTAAGACCCTTTCTTCAGAAAACTTATTTTTCTCTAAAGGTGATTAGTCAGGTGCCACCCTCCAAAAGCATTAGATAAAGTTGCATTCCTACAGGGCAAAGGTGTGGTGGGCTATAACAAGAAAAAGAATTAACTCAAGGGTCCAAGGTTACAAACATTAAAGCTACTACTTACACCAATTATATTAATCAATACACTGCCAGGGACACAGCAGGTAAGGGATATGGAGACTTAGCAGCAAACATTGGCCCAACAAGTGAAAATCCCTTCACCAATACAATTTCTAATCAATCTTTTAACTGCTCAAAGGAATCTGTATTCAGACAGTTTAAGCACCCTTGTCACGCCCAGGAACTTTATTAACTGGAGCTGTAAGTTAACTCTTTTTTTCAGAAAGAGGTGGTGGGGGACAGCCCCCCGTAAAGTCAGAGGTGTAGGTGAGAGCACAACGCAGAAAGTAGGCAGACTCTGGTTTGGGGGGTAGATGCTCGAGGATTTCCAGGGGGACTCCTGAGGCTCGATCCGCCTTTGCGTATGCCGAGCCTCCTTCCTCATGACCTTTGCCACGGGCGGAGTTCCTCACGCTGGCTCCTGGCAATACTCATCCCTTATATACTCTCGTATCAGGCCTCACTGGGTGCCGCGGTCCAGCGGTGACTCGAGCCTGGCCCTCCGACGTTAGGGGGCTCGTGGGCTGGAGTTCGCCTGCAGGAATCCTGGTGCCTTTGGCTGCCAATCAGCCTCTCCGCCTGCCTAGTCTCCCTAACTTCAAAACCACCTACGGCTTGTCCCAGCCGCCTGATGCTGTGCCGGCCAGGAGCCTGGTACGTCCCTTCGTTCCCTGGCCATGCTCTGCCCTTTGGTTTCTCAAGCAGTGCCCAGGTCAGTGCTTCCTGCCTGAGTGTCCTCCTCCGGTGAACCTGTGCTCACTCAGCGCTTGGTGGCCCGGCTGTCCTTGGGCCCAGTGCCCTGCCTGTGGAACGGGAGTGATCCTATCCACAGTCGTGCTGCACCAGGCTCAAAGGGTGTGAGTTTGAGCAAACTCCGGAAGACAGTGAAGGACAGGGAAGTCTGGCGTGCTGCAGCCCGTGGGGTCGCAAAGAGTTGGACGTGACTTAGCAATTGAGCAGCAACAAGAAAGCCCGAGGATTAGAGAGGAAGTGACAGATGGCTTGCGGGGGGCCTGGGACCCAGTGTGTTTTCTGTGAATAAATTGAGTAAAGGAATAAGTAGAACCTCCAGTGATTGGAATACTTGGTTCTAAACTTGTGAAGATCCCCACTCAGGCCGCAGTCAGCACCGGCACTCAGACCTGGGGGGACCCGGCTTCTGGTGCCCTGCAGCTGGCTTGGCACACAGCTGGTGCTCAACAGTTGCTGTTGGAGTGGCCCAGCAACAGCCGGGGTGGGTCCTGGCTCCACCTGTTAGCTGCTGTGTGGCCCTGGGCGGGTTCCTTGACCTCTCTGTGCTGTCTCTTGTCCTCATGTAGAAAAGAAAGATTAATAGGAGCTACCTTGAAAATTGTCCTAGAGAGTAAATGAATTTGTGTGCTAAACCCACTTTGAAGAGCGGCCAGCACTGGGACCTTCCTGGTTGGGGAACTAAGATCCTACATGCTGCATGGCACAGCCGAAAACAGAGCTGAGATGGCAGGGCTGGTAGGCACCTTAGGTCACTCCCACCTCGGGGCGGCCTCTTTCCTGAAGGGAGAAGAGAGGAGGAACCCATCCCATCAGCTGGCCGAGGGTCTCCACCTTGTTGTCGTCGTTTACTCGCTCAGTCCTGTCTGACTCTTTTGTGACCCCGTGGACTGCAGCCCGCCAGGCTCCTCAGTCCATGGGATTCTCCAGGCCAGAATAATGGAGTGGGTTGCCATGTCCTCCTCCAGGGGATCTTCCCAACCCAGGGATCAAACCCAGGTCTCCCGCATTGAGGCAGATTCTTTACCGTCTGAGCCACCAGGGAAGCCCAAGAGTACTGGAGTGGGTGATCTTCCCAACCCAGGAATCAAACCTGCATTGCAGGCGGAGGGTTCTTTACCACTGAGCCACCAGGGAAGCCCTCTAGGCGCTTCTGCCAGAGCGCATCTCCCAGGCCGCATGCTGTCACTCCGAGAGCTGTGACCACGAGCCGTTACTCTCTGAACCTCAGCTTCCTCCCCCAACCCTGTCCATCAAATGGATGTAGTAATAGTTTGCAGGGTGACGTATCTGTAGGGTGATCACTTAGCACCACACGAGGCATGCCATAAATGCTTCAGAAAAGTTCCTTGAAGTTTTCCAGGGCAGCTTATCCTGAGCTTCAGGCACGGCTCTGCACTTTCTCTCAGCTTTCCTCCACCCCCAGCCCCTTATCTCAGTGATTAGGAGGATTGGTCTTATCAGGTCTCAGATAACAGCTGAAAAGCCCAGAAGCTGAAGGAAGGAAGGGCGAATTCCTTTCCAGTCCTCTGCTTGGCCTTGGCTGCCCCCACTCCAGCTCCTGGGGACCTGCCTCCAGGAGCCTGGTCCTGGGACCCTGGTGTCCAGCTGTGTGCTGTTTTCAGGATGTTCCTTGGATGCTCGCTGCAGTGTAGGAACACAGACAGTCCGAGTTGTGTGATGAGGGGTGTCGTCTGTGAGGTGATCTGATAGGGGCCCCATCCAGGCTGGGCAAGGCTAGTATCCCCTGCAGAGGGGGTGAGGGAAGGGGCGGGAAGGCCAGAATGTCAGGATTGCTGCTGACAGTGTGGGAGGTGGGGTGGGGATGGGAAACGAGCCTGGAGGCCTCAGTGGGGATTCGGATTCTTTATTGCAGAAGAAACAAGAAGCCACTGGGTAGTTTTGAGCTGAGCACTTACTTACCCTTTCTCTCTCTGTGTTGATGACGTTTTCATGTTGCTGCTGCTGCTAAGTCGCTTCAGTCGTGTCCGATTCTGTGTGACCCCATAGACGGCAGCCCGCTAGGCTCCCCGATCCCAGGGATTCTCCAGGCAAGAACACTGGAGTGGGTTGCCATTTCCTCCTCCAATGCATGAAAGTGAGAAGTGAAAGTGAAGTCGCTCAGTCGTATCCAACCCTCAGCGACCCCATGGACTGCAGCCTTCCAGGCTCCTCCACCCATGGGATTTTCCAGGCAGGAGTACTGGAGTGGGGCGCCATTGCCTTCTCTGATTTTCATGTTAAAACTATGGAAACTGGTAGCTGCTACCTTTTCAGCTCCTGCCCTGGGTGGGACAGGGGCTGGTTGGGCTTCCGTGGTGGCTCAGCTGGTAAAGAATCCGCCTGCAGTGCAGGAGACCTGGGTTTGATCCCTGGGTTGGGAAGATCCCTTGGACAAGGGAAAGGCTACGCACTCCAGTATTCTTGCCTGGAGAATACTATGGGCTGTATAGTCCCTGGGGTCGCAAAGAGTCGGGCACACGGAGCAACCTTGGCTTTCACAGCCGTTTTCACCTTGTGAGCTCCTGCTCTGGGTGGGCCATGGGGCTTTGTTCCAGTGGTTTCAAGAGGAGCTTGGAGTCAGTGGAGCTGGAGTGGCTATTGCAGTCGTGAAGGTGGAAGCCTATGGTGCCTTGGACCAGGGTGGAGGCCTGGGGTGGCCAGGGTGGAGGCCTGGGGTGGCCAGGGTGGAGGCCTGGGGTGGCCTGGGTGGAGGCCTGGGGTGGCCTGGGTGGAGGCCTGGGGTGGCCTGGGTGGAGGCCTGGGGTGGCCAGGGTGGAGGCCTGGGGTGGCCTGGGTGGAGGCCTGGGGTGGCCTGGGTGGAGGCCTGGGGTGGCCTGGGAGCCCAGGCGCCTCCGCTCCCCGCCAGTTTTCCCCTTTGTACACTTCAGAGCTCAGCATTCCCCGCTGCAGGAGATGTTTTGCTCTTGCAGCCTTTTAGCTCAGATCCTAAAAGGATGGGTGAGTCATCCCATGCAGAGGGTGGGTCAGGGTAGCTGGGGTCTCAGACTCAGGCGGTGAAGTCACCAGGTGAGAAGCGGCACCCCAGGTGGTTAGGGGAAACTGAGTCAAATCCCGACTCTGCCTTATGTTTCTTTCCTGAAGCGGGAGGGCTGAGAGCTGCTCTAAGATGGTCGGGATGGACTCGCCTTTGCATCCCAGAGCCAGGCACCTGCCAGGTGTGATGAACACGTGGGTGGGTGAGACCTTTGACCTCATCTGAGCTATCTCTGCATTCTTGCCTTGTGGGAAAGGTGTATGCTGACGGCATGAATGAGTGAGTAAGTGAGGAACACAGTCTTGCCTGGAAGGGCCTTGCAGATCCTCATAAAAGCCCCGGCTCCTACAAGTGCTTCATTCTGCCTTCCCCTGAGCCAGTGGAAGGGTGCTCGTGTTATCCCTAAGGGCCCGTGAGCCAAGGGGAGAAAAAAAAGGCTTGTCAGGCATTCCTAGATTATTTTTGGCTCTTAGTTGACTCAGGCTCTGAGGCTGATCTTTGAACTAATGTCTGGTCCCTCTGTTACATTCAGACAGATGGACAGTCCAGTGGACAGTGGGGCCAGGGCCTGGACACTTTCCAAACAGCCAGCCAGCCACGTAGGCATGTGATCCTGAGGTCACAGTGGCCCTCTGCCCTGGGGAAGACTTGCCCCGCTTCTGATGTGGCCTGGGGTGGGAGAGCGGGGAGGGAACCATGCTGGTAGCCCGGGTGGGACCCAGGGCTACATTTATTCCAGCAGTGTTTGCTGAGCCCCTGGACGCCTTGGGAGGGTCTGGGAACCAGTTTGCCTTAGAAAGCCTGGCCTGGTGGAGTAAGCATTCTGGAAGACCTTTGCAGTTTCTTAGGAAAACCTAAGAGCAAGACGAGTGAGCAAGGCTTGTCATCCTCACAGTGACCCTGCAGGGAGCATGGGTCCCCCGTTCTTCGGATGAGGAAACAGAGGCCTGCGGCATTTTTACAGTGCAGTGTGGGAATGCAGTGAGGTCTCCAGTAGGTGGGGGGTTCGCCCAAGATGTCTGCTTCCGGTGGAGCCTGTGCTTTTTGCACCGGCCAGGCCCTGGGCTCCAGAGAGGGCTTGGGCTGCCCACCTCCTGGCGCCCGGTCCAGCGTGCGGCGGCGCTCTCCTGGCTTGAGGGGGACAAGGTGGTGGCTGAGTCACTGCTACTGCTGAGTGCCCGGTGGCTCAACTGGTGAAGAATCCGCTTGCAGTGCAGGAGACCCCAGTTCCATTCCTGGGTCGGGAAGATCCCCTGGAGGAGGGAAAGGCTACCCACTCCAGTATTCTGGCCTGGAGAATCCCATGGACAGAGGAGCCTGGTGGGCTACAGTCCACGGGGTCACAAAGAGTCAGACACAGCTGATAGACTAACACACACACACTGCTACTCGGGCCCAGAGAGAGGCATCTGGAACCTTCCAGATGGTGGAGGGTGGGGAAGGGGGAAGACAGTGCCCTCCTCTTTCCTGCCAGGATGCTGAGGCCTGTGGCTGCTGGAATTTTCCAGCCTCTGCAGTCTTCCCCACCGTAGCAGTGGATTTTCCTTCGTTGCGCAGACCTGAAGCTCTGCACCGGTCTCTCTTCAGATCTGTAGGGCGACCCCAGGAGATGCAGGTCCCCCTGTGACACTGAGGGACCTGTGACACCAGGCCGCACAGCTCACCAGAGGCCCAGCTGGCCCCGCGTTGCGTTTCTTCCTATGTTGGGGCAGGGTGGGGCCTGAGGAATGCTCGCTTCCTTGGGTGTGGTGGGTGCAGCTGGGGCTCACGGGGAGGAGAGGGAGGAGAAAGCCCCAGAGCTCATGGGCGGGTGGGGGTGGGGTCCTAGGAGACCGGCCCTCCCCCCACCCCCCCAACCTCCACTGCACAGGCCCCCTCTTGCTGTTCCTGACTTGTCCTCCCTGCTCTGGGCCTTTGCTCTTCCCCCTGCCTGGAACACTCTTCCCAGCTCTTCTCAGACCTCCTGCAGGTGGCCGGCAGAGGTCACCTCCTCCGTGAGGCCCTCCCTGACCACCCCAGCTGAAGTAGCCCCGCCCTCCTCCCTCCTTAGTTATGTTCTTGTCCTTTCAGTCTTGGGCTTCCCTGGTGGCTCAGACTGTAAAGAATCTGCCCACCACGCAGGAGACCTGGGTTTGATCCCCACCCAGGGGATCAAGATCCCCTGGAGAAGGGCATGGTGACCCCCTCCAGTATTCTTGCCTGGAGAATCCCGTGGACAGAGGAGCCTGGCGGGCTGCAGTCCACGGGGTCACAAGAGTCGGACGTGACTGAGCGACCGACACTCGCTTTTTCAGTCACAGTTGTGTTTCTTCTTTTTTTTTAATTTTTATTCTTACTTTGGCTGCACCCCGAGGCGGCACGTGGAGTCTTGGTTCTCCAAGCCCGGACTGAAGCCGCGCCCTCTGCCGTGGGAGCTTAGAGTCTTAGCCACTGGGCCTCCAGGGAAGCCCGAGTGTTCCCTTCTTGCCCGGGTCCCGCACTGGAGGCCGGCTGCGTGCAGTCACAGGGTCACTGTCTCGGTCACTGCTGTCCCTCCAGATGAGCAAGCTGCCTTGCAGCCTGGTGGGGTCAGCGGCGATCTGCGCATACAGCCTGGTGTGATGTCCTTCCTTTAGGCCTCCAGGCCGGGTGTCTGAGCCCAGAGCCCTTCTCGGTGAGAAAGGTAAAAAAGTGCCCGACATTCACAGCCAGACTGTTTGGTTCTCTCGTGCGTAAGCCCTCAGCCTCAGACGCCCTCCCCAGGGGCTGTGATGAGGTGGGCGGGCCAGGCTGCTTCAGACTGCCCAGCAGAGGTCTCTGTGCCCCCCACCCCCGATACCAGGCAGCGCCCGCTTGCCCAGGGAGGAGCTGCTGCCTCTCACCCCACCATGGAATTGCCGCACTTGCTGACCAGAGCCAGCCCCCGCGTCCTTATCCCTCCCCAAATCAGCTGCCGTCACCCCGGTCCTGAAACGGGCTCCCCCTCACACCCCACCCCCGGAGGCCTGCAGACCCTGCGGTCCCTGCGGTGTGCGTGACCGGGAACCAACTGGTCCACCTGCAGGCGTGTTCCTCCCAGGCTCTGCCCATGGGGCGTTGACCGGAGGGAGATAGAGCTGGGTTTTTCTGGACTTAAATCTAGGTTTCTCTTGATCTTGGCCTTGAACGAGTCCCCTTCCATTTAGGACCTAAATCACCGTAAATCACCGCAGGCCGCCGGTGAGGCCCTTCCGGCGCCACCATGGTTTTATCAAAGCTGATGCTCCCTGTGTGTCCTCGAGGGCCTTTGTCATCGCTCTTGCCCTCGTTTACAGCTGGGGAAACTGAGGCCTGGAGGGGAAGGCCTACTGCTGAGGTTCCTCCAGCGCTGGAATGACGGACTCTTTTTGGAAAATTTTAAGGCTGCATTTATTAACAAGTGTTTTCATTTAAGTGTGTGTTATTTTGTATAACGTTTTATATATGTATTTTATATATATATTTTTCATCTAAGTATGTTATATAAAATGGTATTTTTTATATACCATTTTCACCAATATAAGATTATATATACCCATTTTTTAATATTCTCTTCCATTATGATTTACCAGAGATTACTAAATGTAGTTTCCCATGCTGCATAGTAAGACCTTGTTTATCCATTGTATATGTAATAGCTTGGACTTACCTGGTGGCTCAGTGGTAGAGAATCCTCCTGCCTCTGCAGGAGATGCTAGGTCAATCCCTGGGTGGGGAAGATCCCCTGGAGGAGGAAATGGCACCCCACTCCAGTATTCTTGTCTGGAAAACTCCATGGCTAGAGGAGGCTGGTGGGCTGCGGTCCACAGGGTCACAAAGAGTCGGACACGACTGGATGACTGAGCACGCACACGTGGCAGCTTCCATCTGCTGACCCGGCTCCCTCTTCAGCCCTCCCCCAGCCCCCTGTCCCAGTCCATGAAGGGGGTGACCGACCCACCCTGGGGCCCCCAAACACATTAGGGATGGCACCACTGGTGGTCACCGATCAGTGAGGCCATGGGGTCAAGAGTGAATAGGGTCCCCAGAACAAGGAGTCCTTGGCATTCAGTCCCCAGGAATCAGACCCTGAACGCCCACAGCAGCCCTTCCTGTGGCTGTGAGCCGAGCTCAGGGCACCCCTCCGAGTTCACGGCCCTCCCCTTGGGCGTTCTTGCCCACCCGGAACTCACGTCCTTGTGCCAAGGAGCTCTCAGCTGGTTCCCATCCGGATGAGACTGAGCTGTGGTATGTGCTGACTTTGCTACTTAGAGAAAGGAGTAACTTGGGTCTGTTTGGGAGAAAGTCCACCTTGTGGGGAAGTGGAGATTAAGCCTGCTTTATGTGAAAAACACCCAGGCATGGTTCTGTACCTGTGAATTCCAACTTCAAGCAACCGTGTGAGTCTCTGTGGTGATTCTCATTTAGGAGATGGAGACATAGGCTCGGAGGAGGCAGGTCAGGTGTCTGAGGACTCACAGTAGCAGGACCTGGGCTTGAACTTTGGTTTTGGACTCCAAGGCCGGTTCTCATCCCCCAGTTCTATAATGGGTTTGCATTTCAAGGTTCTGGGCAGCCCAGGTCCCCCTGAAGGTGACGGGGTGCCGGGGCTGGCGCTGCTGACCTGCGCGCCTCTGTTCCCCGCCAGGCTGTGTCGGAGGTGCGTCTCCTCCCTCCAGGTGGCCAACGAGCCCGTGCTGGCGTTCACGCAGGGCAGTCCTGAGCGAGATGCGCTGCAGAAGGTAATGGGGACAGTGAGGGGTACCCAGTAGCGCCTGGAGGGCTTGGTGGAGACAGCCTTCAGCAGCTCCCACGAGACCTGTCTGCGCCCGCAGCCACCCACCCCCTCGTGCCCCTGCCCCCAGCCCTGGGAGCACCCGGGAATCGGCAGAGCCGTGTGCTGGGGACGGGGGTACCTGGGAGCAGCAGGGTGGCCACCTGGGCCTCTTTGGGGTCCCAGGTCAGGGGTCATGAGTCTGCAGATAGTTTGTGCTTGGAAACATCCTCCGGGGAATCCCCTGGACTGTGGTTAGGACGTGCTTTCACTGCTGAAGGTGGGGTTCCGTCCCTGGTTGGGTAAGATCCCACCAGCCACACGGCACAGCCAAAAGAGTTTCTCCCCTTAATACGAGGGTTTTAAAATTGTGAGATTTCACGTAAATTTCAGACCCAGTTTTTAAAATCTCCTCTCTAATGGGACAAGCTGGCAACACCGGCCTTGGCTTGTCGCAGGCCAGGAGATAACGGGGCGGGGCCGATCGGGAGGACATGTCTCTGCCCCCTGACCCCCCTCCCTTCTCTCCGGGGCTGCTTTGCAGACCCTGCCTCGGGGTTTTGGTGGGCAGCAGGAGGGAAGGAAGGGCTCGCATGGCCTCTTGTCCTCTCCCCAGGCCCTGAAGGAGCTGAAGGGCCGGACGGAGGCCATCCCATGCGTGGTGGGGGACGAGGAGGTCTGGACCTCGGATGTGCGGTACCAGGCGTCGGTAAGTCCAGCGGGCCTTGGGGCTTGGCCGCTCTCTGGAATCCCAGGGCACATAAACACGCTCTTCGGGGGTTCTGCCTCCACAGGGGCTTCGAGTCCACCACGGGCTTTTGAATTCCGAGGACCGGTGGAAAACTTCCAAAGGCAACCTTGGGGGACGCTCATAAAAGGTGCCGGCATCACGCCTGCCATGGGGAGGTTAGAAACAGCAAGTGCCCCCAGCTTCGCCTTCGCTTTACAAAGCTGACCCCCTAACCACCTAGAGAGCAGGAAGCAAGGGCACAGTCAGAATCAAAGCAGATCCTGCCCTTCACAGGCACACACTACGCTATATACTCTCTACACAAAGACACACACTGCTCTCTACACAACAGACACACACTGCTCTATACACAACACACTCTCTACACAACAGACACGCTGCTCTTTACACAACAGGCACACGCTACTCTCTACAACAGGCATACGCTACTATATATACAACAGGTAAGCAACAAGGATTCACCGTATCACACGGAACAATATTCAGCATCTTGTAATAAACTGTAATGGAAAGTAATCTGAAAATGTATATGTATATTCAGTTACGTATACATATATATTTAACTGAATCACTGTGCTATACACCTGAAACAGTATACTTGAATAAAAGAGAAGATATTCTTCCAAAGAAAGGCAGTCACCAAAGCCCTGCTGTGTTTTGGGAACCAGTGGTCTAAGTGACCATGAGCTCAGCAGAGGTGAGCTCTCTGGGCGTGGCAAGTGGCGCTTCCTTCTGGAAGGCCTCCTGGTGGAGCCCAGGCTCCATCCACAGACACAGCTGTGAGGCCCTGGCCCCTTTGCGCAAACTTCTGCAGTCCCTGCCACTCCCCTGGAGGCTGGAAGAGCAGGAGGTTAGCCACCCATTTTACAGATCGGGAAAGGCTCCGAGGCGTCAGTGGCCCCCCTGGGGTGGCACAGTTAGACATGGAACAGGGATGAGGGATCCAGGTTCCCCGGAACCATAGTCCCTTGATTTGACTCACTTTTTATTAAAAACCTTTGGCCATGCCTGTACAGCATGCAGGATCTTATTTCCCCGACCAGGGATCGAGCCCATGTCCCCTGCAGTGGAAGCGCAGAGTCTTATCCAGTGGGCTGCCGTCGGAACCCCTTGATTTCGATTCATGTGAATCCATTCACACCCTGACTGTTTCTAAAGGGGCTTTAGAAGCAGCGTGCTAATTAACATACGGCAGCAAGATAGTCTTCTTGCTCTGACCTGATGGCCACAACGTTGTGAAGCCTTGGGCCCTTGCTGGAGATGGCCACAAACTTACTTTTAGGCCTCCTGGTTTGTAGGGGAGAGGAGACCACATCACTGACCCTAGCCAGAATGTTCCTGAGATACATCCCACCTGTGTAGTTGGAGGAACGCAGCCATTCCTGGGGCTGGGCCTGGAGAGAAAGTTCTTGTGGAGGAGTCAGAAGGACGCAGTGATGTGACAAGCAGCGTCCCCACGAGCATCCTCATCTCCCACACAGATGTTCCGTGGGGCTGCTTCTCGCCCACTGGCGTCTGGGTACGATATCAAAGCCCATCGCCCGAGGATGCCCACAGGTCACCCTGCAGGCCCCACGTCCACTGCTGGGCTGGGCTTTCCATCTGGAGCTCCTGCTGCAAGTCAGCCACTGGGAGCTTCATCTCCGAAACCTAAAGACGGGGCCATTTCATGTATAAATCCAAACATCCAGCTTCTGTTGGGAGAAGGAAGGTGTGGCCACACGAGCGGCCCCCCCGTGAGCCCCTGTGCGGGTCCGGCCGCCAGCGCCCCGGTCCCTACAGCCCCAGCCCTCTCCGCTCAGCCCTCTCTCCTCTCTGGGCCATGCAGGCCTCTCGGAGCCCCGGCCGGAGCCGGAGCGCGTCTGCATATCCCTCCAGCACCCTCCTTCAGCCTTCCTCTCAGCGGGGATTTTGCTAGAAATGGGGCCGCGATAGACAGCCTGTTCTCCCTAACAAGTCCCTGGGCTTGATGGTTAAGAAATAGCATCTGCACTTGTGCCCTCAGCTGTCCGTCTGTTCAAGGGCGAGAGTGACACCCTGGTGGCAGCTGGGATCTTGCCCAGGATTCACGGCTGAATGGAGGTCTGCATCCACCTAAGGGTGAACCCTGGGTCGACTTCAACTGCAGGCAGAGGCCCCATTCCAGTCTTTTTATCCCTTGTCACGGCAGGGACAGTTGTAGCCCAGAAAGGCTTAGAGCAAACAGCCAGCTTGGCTACGCGCAGAAGTGGAATGTGTGTTTGTGTGAGCGCACGTGTGTCTGCGTTCTGATGTCAGGGCTGTACGTGGGGTTCCCAGCTTTGTGCAGCGCAACCAGTTGCAAAGTAAGTGCCACGGCGCGTAAATGAAGCGATTTACTCCTTGGCATTATTAGCGAGAAACCTGTTTAAAGTTGGAAGACAATTTCCAAAAGGGTGACTTTAGCTCTTTCTAGCGGGGGTGGGGGGGGGTACTTATGGGGCTTCCCTGATGGCTCAGATTAGGTAAAGAATCTGCCTGCAGGGCAAGAAACCCAGGTTCGATCCCTAGGTCGGGAAGATCCCCTGGGGAAGAGAACAGCTGCCCACTCCAGGATTCTTGGGTGGAGAACTCCACGGACAGAGGAGCCTGGTGGGCTACAGTCCATGGGGTCACAAAGAGTCAGGAGGTACTTACAAATCATGATAATAAAACCCATTCATCCATCCAAGTGCCCTCAGCCCACACCCAGGGGGGCTGGCTGCCGGGACACAGATGAACACAGTAGATGGCTCTGTGCTCATGGAGCCGACATTGGGGAGAGTGAGGTTGGGTACGTGTCAGCAGAGAGACAAACGAGAGATTTCCAGATGTGAGAGGAGCTGTGGAAAGCGCAGGTGAGGGCTGGGGATGTGAAGGCCACTTACGGTGGGGTGGTCCACGGGCCTCTGAGGTGGCATCTGAGTTGAACCGCAGGGATGAGATGGGCTGGGGACTCACTGCCAGCTGAGGGGTCACAGGTGCAGAGTCAGGAGGAGGCTGGGGGAGCTGCAGAGCAGGGAGGAAGCTGGTGGGGTCGGAGCATTCGGTGCAATTCTTGTTGGCTGTGGTTCAGAGCCTCTTCCAAGAGCCTGGGGAACGAACCATTGGAGAGGGTGAAGGAGGGTGAGAAAAAGCCCATGGCTCATTAGAATGCTTCCTGATTTTAGGCTGGTGGAGGGGTTAAGAGTGTGGGCTTGGCAGAAGTGAGTTCAGACAGAGATGTTTGGAGGGCCAGGTGCCCATGGGCAGCTGGGGAGCTGGGATGGGAAGGTGGGTAGGGGGCTATGATGAGGAGTCTGCAGCAGGTCGGTGTCCAGGGAGGCCAGGGAAGGTCTTGTGTAGGACCCCACAGGAACACTTGGAACAAAGCCCTGAGGATTCCACACGAGGCTCAGTGGGCATCCAAGGGGCGTGTGTGTGGGGGGTGGTCTGCCCAAATCTAAGAGCTCCTCATTTGCCCCCACGCAACTCCTGGGGATTGGAGCGGGGAGAGCGAGCGTGTGGAGGACTCTGGCCTGGCAGCAAGCTCTGAGCCCGGCTCCGTCCCCACCCGCCCGGGGAGGGCTCCTCCCTCGTGGACAGCAGCCTCACCCTGCTCTCTCCTTGCAGCCCTTCAACCATGGACACAAGGTGGCCAAGTTTTGCTACGCAGACAAGGTGAGTCCCTGGCGGCCTGCCTGGTGAGTTGACCTCTGCTGCCATGGGGGTGGAGGTCAGTTACGGCCTCCCTCTCGGGCCATGGTTGGGGTAGGAGGGCTGGCACTGAGGGTGTCCCTGGGCAGGTGTCTTTGGCCAGGCCAGGTGTGCCAGGGCTCACGTGGGCCTAATGAGAGCTGCCTGGGCCAGGGCTGGGGTATGCCATGATTGGGGGAGGGGATTCTGGAAGGCTGAGCCTGGGAAACGGGAGGCATCGCGGAGAGAAAGGGGCAGAGACCTGGCATCAGGGAAGGCCAGCGAGGGCGCGGGGTCGAGGCACTGGCGTCACGTGCCAATGAGGGCGGTTGGCAGCTGGGATGCCAGCAGGAGCCTGTCTCTGGCTGCAGCTCTGGCCCGACAAGGACAAGGTCAGGTCCTGACCTCATGGGCTGCAGGCCCTGAACCGCGGGTTTGGGAGTACCAGGCTCCGGGAGCTGGGGGAGGCCACGAGGGGAAATGGAGCAAGTCCTTGGCATGGGACCCACTGGTAGGCGCCTTGGGCTCCTCCTGACTGGAGGGGGGCAGGCTCTGAGCCTGGGGCAGCCCAGCTGGCTGTGGGACCCAGCATATGCCACTGTCAGGGGGAGGGAGATAGGGGTCCTCCCTGGGTGGATAGTGATCTCTCCGGATCGCTCCTCTTGCTCCCTTGCTGCCGTGGGAGGAAGCCCCCAACTTCTCCCTCTTCATCAGGCCCTGCTCCACAGAGCCATCGGGGCCGCCTTGGCTGCCAGGAAGGAGTGGGACCTGAAGCCTGTGGCGGACCGGGCGCAAGTCTTCCTGAAGGCAGCCGACCTGCTGAGCGGGCCACGCAGGGCCGAGGTCCTGGCCAAGACCATGGTGGGGCAGGTGAGGCACCCGCGGGGCTGTGGGGGCTGTGGGGGTCGCACCTCATCCAGTTCGGCAGACATCGCTGCATGGGTCACCAGGACCCACCAGGCCTAGGAAAGAGGACAGTTCAGTTTAGTTCAGGCGCTCAGTCGTGTCCAACTCTTTGCGACCCCGTGGACTGCAGCACGCCAGGCCTCCCTGTCCATCACCAACTCCTGGAGCTTGCTCAGAACTCATGTCCATTGAGTCAGTGATGCCATCCAACCATCTCATCCTCTGTCGTCCCCTTTTCCTGCCTTCAATCTTTCCCAGCATCAGGGTCTTTTCCAGTGAGTCTGTTCTTCGCATCAGGTGTCCAGAGTATTGGAGTTTCAGCTTCAGCATCAGTCCTTCCAATGAACACCTAGGACTGATCTCCTTTGGGATGGACTACTTGGATCTCCTTGCAGTCCAAGGGACTCAAGAGTCTTCTCCAACACCACAGTTCAAAGGCATCAATTCTTCAGCGCTCAGCTTTCTTTATGGTCCAACTCTCACATCCATACATGACCACTGGAAAAGCCATAGCCTTGACAGACCCATATATATTACAGGCCAGGTGACTTGGACTACGCTTGCATGCCCTCCTCTGTAAGCAGCCCCTCGTGTCCATCTGTCCCTGCCCTGGGCCAGGCCCTCGTGCTTTGCCTGGACTGACAGTGGCCCCACACAGCCCTCCAGGCTCTCTCAGGCCCCTGCAGGCCTCACAGCGGTCTCTGTGACACCCCCCGCAGGTCACTCCAGGCATATGAACCACCGAGCTCTCGCTGTCTGGCTGCAAGTCATGTCCCAAGTCCTGAGCCCAGCCCCCATGGCCCTTCCATCCCCACCTCTGTCCAGCTGGCTAGCTGCTGTGCCCTTTCCTGCCAGACCATCCCACCCACGACATCACCAGTCTGGACCTAGCCAGGCTCCTGGACACCACAGACATCCCGACCCCAGTCTCTGGCCTAGGTCCCCCGGCTAGAATGCTCCCTGTCCTCTCTGCCCTGTGAACTTTTTTTTTAGTTGGCTGTGCTGGGTCTTGTTGCCGCACGGGCTTTTTCTCCAGTTGCAGCGATCAGGGGCTACTCTCTCATTGTGGGATGCAGGCTTCCCATTGCAGTGGCTTCTCTTGTTCTGCACAGGCTCGGGGCCATGGGCTCAGTAGTTGGGGCGCCTGGGCTCCAGAGCACAGGCTCAGTCATCGTGGCTCACGGGCTTAGTTGCTCCGAGGCATGTGGGATCTTCCGGGACCAGGGCTCGAACCCGTGTCTCCTGCATTGGCAGGCGGATTCTTTACCACTGAGCCGCCAAGGAATACTCCCCTACTTTGTGAACTCTTTAACTGTCAAGGTCTAGCCCAGGAACACCCCCTCTGTGAGACTCCTAGGACCTCACCAGTCCACAAGGACTGGGTTCCACCTTTGTGCCCCTCGCGACATGCTGCTCCTTCCTTGGTTACAGCTCAGGCCGCATCGGGGTGTGATGATGACCTCATATGTGTTTGCTGCGTCTTTACAAGCTTTTTTGGGCTTAGCAATCACGTTAGTGTTTTCTGTCTTTCTTTCTGGGTCTTGCTCTGTGTCTGCGTGGAGTCACGGAAGTTCCTGATAAGCGCTTTTGTAGTGAGTGCTTATTGAGCTGGCAGGTAGCACTTCGAGCACTCTGGGGAAGGAGCAGAGGGAGAGGGTTCATTTCACAGTAAGGATCTTGGCTCCGCCCACGGCTCAGGGCCGCCCACAGCCCTGCCCGGTCGCCAGCCTGTAGCGAGAGCGCCCTCTGCTGCACAGAGCTGCTACGACACCCCCACCACCAGCCCAGTGTCTCCCGATAGAGCCGAGCCCCCTCGGGTGGACGTTGGGTCTCCAGAGGGTCCCAGGTGAGCCATGCCTGGGCAGGAAGAGGCACACACACTCCAGGACCAAAGGAAGATGCCTGTTTATTTGACCTAAGACTCAGCAGCTCGTAGGAAGTACGGTGACCGCGCGGAAAGTGGGCAGGCGCAGAGAGGCAGACAGGAGCAGTTTCCCTTCCCCGGCGGGGCGTCCGGGGCAGGGCAAGCAGCCACCAGCGACCGCGTGTGCAGCGAGGGTGTGCCAGATCCTGGAGAGCCCGACACCGGCCGCCCAGAGGCCTTTCCCCACGGCTGATGTTTGCAGTCCTCAGGTCCCCTGGTTCTTTCTCCCAAACACACATGCGCATCAAGTGACTGTGGGCACAGGGTCCAGGGTCGGGAGAGGGCTCTCCGGAGGCAGGTCCTCCACTGCTGACCCTGGGGCCCTCCCGCCTGGCAGGGGAAGACAGTGATCCAGGCGGAGATCGACGCTGCGGCTGAACTCATCGACTTCTTCCGCTTCAATGCCAAGTTCGCCATGGAGCTGGAAGGCGAGCAGCCCCTCAGCGTGCCGCCCAGCACCAACAGCATGCTGTACCGGGGGCTGGAGGTACCGCCGGGGGGAGGCGTGGGCGGGGAGCCGCCGGAAGCCCTGGGCCTGGCCTCACCGCCTCTTCTTCCCCAGGGCTTCGTGGCGGCCATCTCCCCCTTCAACTTCACTGCGATCGGGGGCAACCTGGCAGGGGCTCCGGCCTTGATGGTGAGATGTGGACAGCGGACTGGGGGGTGGCAGGACCGAGTCATCGCTTCCCCCTCAACAGTCAGGAGGCCACGTCGAAGCCCTGGGGCCCCGCCCTTGTGGGGAGAGGCACAAAACGTGGAGGCAGCTGGCCGCCTGGAGAGGCTTCTAGGGTCGGAGGCTGATCTGGGTCCCCGTTGCCCCACTCTCCCTGGGTGGCCCCAGGCCAGCCCCTGCCCTCCTCTGAGGCCGTTTCCTCATCTGCAAGATAGAAATAACAGAAAAGCTTACGTTACAGGGTTGGGAAGAGCAAGTGAGACCGTGTTTTGACTCGTCTTAACAGCAGGCAGGTCTGGCCCAGTGCAGGATTAGTGTTACGCAGGGGCTGCTAACGATAATTACAGCTCACCTCTGAATGCTTGCTCTGTGCCCGGGGACTTATTCGTCAGGGCTGCACGGCTAATAGATGATGAAACAGGTAGAGGTTTGGGCTTGGTTTGTCTCAGTGGTCTTGAAGTCAGAGGGCTCCACTGCCGTGGTCAGGATGAAGGTGGCTGTGAGCTCCCTTGAGTTGGTGGGGGAGCTCTCTCACCACCTTGGGGGGCCTGGGTCACCCAGGGAGCAGCAGGAGGGCTGAGCGGTCGGGGCGGCCGGGTGATCTGGGAGGTGCTCGTGCACGGGCCCGTCTTCGTGCGTCTGTGCTCAGACAAACGTGCACACACCCAGCACCCACGTGCCCTCCTCCAGAACACGTGCAGACAGAGGCCTGTGCGTGCTGTCCCAACCTCACCCCGTGGGCGCCCGGCAACTTGGAAACACCCAGAACAGACCTGCCTGAAGGGTGCTGGCAGGATCAGTTGGCACAAACTTCTAGAGGAAGGGAGCCTTGGCCAGAGCGTGGGAGCAGGCAGGGCAGGGCGTCAGCTCATTCGCAAGGACTTTGAGGGCCCAGTGCCCAGCACCTGGGGGATTGGGGCTGGGTTGGGGACATCCTGGCCTGCACTGGGACCTACCTGGTGGCTGCAGCTGAGGGATGGCTGTACCTTGGGGTAGGGTGGGGGTCGGGGCTGCTGGCCGCCCTCGGCCTTGTGAGTCATCACTGTGCCTCCCGGGCAGGGCAACGTGGTCCTGTGGAAGCCCAGCGACACTGCCATGCTGGCCAGCTATGCCGTCTACCGCATCCTCAGGGAGGCCGGGCTGCCCCCCAACATCATCCAGTTTGTGCCAGCCGACGGGCCCACCTTCGGGGACACTGTCACCAGCTCAGAGCACCTGTGTGGCATCAACTTCACAGGCAGTGTGCCGTAAGTCCCCGAGGAGGGCTGGGCAGGGTAGCCTGGGGATGCTCCCCAGGCCTCCCAACCTCTGTCTGAGAACCGGGGCTGTGACTCAGGGGCCAGGCACTGACTGTGTCCCGCCTCCTCACTCAGTGGCCTTTGGGTAAGCCCCTTCACCTCTCTGAGCCTGCATATGTGCTGATTCCTACCTTGCAGAGTCGTTGTGAGGGTCAGACTGTTTAGTGGACAGGAAAGAGGGTTACAGGCCAACAGGCCAGGAGCAGCCTACAGGTATTTGGCGACACGGATTTTGATGCCACCTCTGACCCTAGAAAGGACAAAGGGGAGCTTGGAATGAATTGGAGGAGAAGTCAGGAAGGCTTCTTGGAGAAGGTGGCGTCTAAGCAGAGGAGTGGGCCAGGCAGAGGTGGAGGAGAGCAGTCTAGGCGAGAGAATGCACGTGCAGAGGCGTAAGGCTGAGGCTCTTGTGCTCTGGGAGGTGGACGCAGTCCCATGAGGCTGGAGTGGGCAGCTTGGGGTTGAGGGTCAGAGGGTGGGGGCGGCACGTGGTTTGGTCACAGCCGTGTTTTCGTGCACTCAGCTGATGTTCACTGAGCCCTGTGCTTGCTGGGCTCTGCTGACGCCAAAGCTGGGCAGTGAGCGCGGGGAGGGTCAGGTCCTGCCTCTGGGGCTTGTTTTTGTTTTGTGACTCACTGGGTCTTAGCTGAGGCATGTGGGATCTAGTCCCCCTGGCCAGGGATCAAGCCCGGGCCCCCTGCATTGGGAGTGTGGAGTCTCAACCACGGACCATCAGGGAAATGCCTCTGGAGGGATTAGACTTGTGACTGCAGGACCCGTGAAGGTGTTTGGACTTTATCCTGAAGATGGTAGGAGCCGTGGAAGGTTACCTGCAGGACAGTGAGCGCGACAGTGTCAGTCGCTCAGTCGAGTCTGCCTCTTTGCAACCCCTTGGACTGTGGCCCCCCAGGCTCCTTGTCCATGGAACTCTCCAGGCAAGAATGCTGGGGCGGGTCGCCATTTCCTTCTCCAGGGGATCTTCCTGACCCAGGGATGGAACCCAGGCCTCCCACATTGCAAGCAGATTCTTTAGAGGGAGTGGCTGAATCAGTCAGACTTAAGCGAGTATAGTGCTCGCTCTCCAGTTGGGCCTGGCCAGTGGCTGTGTGTTCTTTGACTCCTAATAGAGACGGACAGCCGTGTACCACCGGGATACTTTCATGTGAAAATCCAAATGGGGCTTCACTTACGAACCCGGTCCCCCGGGGCCTGCATTTCCGTGTGGCACCACGGGCTGGAGACGGGTGGGTGGTCTCTGGTTCCCTGCCATCCCGACAGGCCCTGCGTCTCCGCATGCCTGGACAACCTCAGCCCCTCTGGGGCCTGCGTGTGCAGCCTCTGACCTAGATAATGGCTCTGGCTGCCCTGAGCACACGTCTCTCACAGCTGGGAGCAGGAGACAGGTTAGGAGGATCTGGAGAGGGAGAGCGACGCCTGAACCCGGGTAGAGAGGTGGGAGCCGGGAGAGATGGGCTGAGGAGGTGGCAGGGAGACTCGATCGCCTGTGTATGGGGTCGGGGGTCAGTGGGGACATCCAGGCTCGAGGCTGGAGGGGGCACTGTTCACCAAGGTGGGCTCCCCAGACGGCTGGGCACCCGGGAGCCTCGGGAAGGAGATGGACCAGAAGCTGGTCACCGTGAGTTTGAGGTCCCCACGGGTCGTGTGGGCGGAGAGGTCGGGGCCTCTGCTCTGGGTCTCCCAGGTATCCTGGGTTCGCCGCGGTGGCTTCTCGCCCTCTCTGCTGACCTCAGGGTCCCACCCGCCCCGTCCAAGGTTTGCCGGGTGGCGACGGCCGCGTTAGAATTGCTGAGGAGGGCGGTTTTCCAAAAGGCCCTCTCCGCCAGCCACGGGCCCCACGGGTCCCTGCCTATTAGCGGGCGGAGCGGGCCTGGCCCCCATTTGCCATGCTCTGGTGAGCAGCGGGCTCCAAGGTGGGAAAGTCATAAATTAGTATCAGCTACTGTGTCGCCAGCTCCCTGGTGATTAGCATTTTTATTGTTTTGCGGTGCTGAGGTTGGTCACACTTGGAGCCCCGGGAGGAGGCGGGGGCCTGAGCCGCCTCTCCCAGGATGCTCCCTGGTCCCCGGGCCCGGGTGTGAGCTCGAGGTGCTCCTCGCAGACCCTGGTGGTGTGTGTGCCCCGTCAGGCACCCGCGGCGTGCCCGGCACTGTCCTCAGCACTTGACTCACATCAGAGCCATCCCAAGACGGCCCCACCAAGCGAAATTGTTCTTGCCCGATTCCAGATGTGGCATGAACTTGAGGCCCAGAGAGGTGAAGTGTTGGGCACAAGATCACACAGCTGTGTGCACCCGGGTCGGGACAGGAGCCCCCTGGCCTGGGGGCGGGGCCCCTCTCTGCCCTGCCTTGCTGCCAAGCTTCCCCTTGCTGCCTCCTCGTAGGCCCTGCACGCAGCCCATGGCCAGCTGTCACCTCCGCCAGCCTCCAGCGGGCTGCTGACCCTGTACCCCGCCCTCTAGTCGGGTGGGCGGGGAGCAGGCCCCTCACCTGCGCAGGTGCCTGAGCCCGGCGCCCTGATCCCCACTCTGTCCTCTGATTTCAGCACCTTCAAACACCTGTGGAAGCAGGTGGCCCAGAACCTGGACCGGTTCCGAACCTTCCCCCGCCTGGCTGGAGGTAAGGGCCCCCTCCCCAGCCGCGGCCGTTGCGGGAGAGGAGGAGCTGGGGGGCTCTGCAGGGGCGGAGCACTCCAGCCTGGAGCCCCCACCCTGGCAGGCCCGGGGGTTGTTCCGAGAACTTCTGGCTCAGAGCGCGCACTTCTCATCCATTCCTCATGCAGCAAGGGAATTGCTGTTTGTGCAGGGGTGCTTTTTGGAGGTGGGGATGCAAGGGTGATGAGAGCCAGAGACCCAGCCGTCACCAGCTTCTGTTCCAGCCATGGGAGGCGGCAGTAAACAGCTGGATAAATGACATCGTCGTGGGGTGAGAAGGGCCGTGGCTCATTAAAGGAGAGCAAAGAGGTGACAGGCAGGGCCGCCCGGAGGCTGGGTGTGGCAGGCGGCTGTGACTCCAGGGTGGGGAGCCTCTTCAAGGAGGGAGCATTTGAGCGGAAACCTGAACAGTGAAGAGAAATGAGCCTCGCCGAGGTCTGGAGAGCAGACCGTCACGGGTGCGGACGCTGGACCGCCGTCCAGTGGACCTTCCTGCAACGATGGACATGGGCTTCACCGTGTGGTCCTGTAGGGTAGCCGCTCACCGCGTGTGGCCGCAGCGCTCTGGAAACGGGACTCGTGTGACTGAGGAAGTGAAAGTTACGTTCAGTTTTAATCAGTTTGAATTTAAATGGCCGCACGGGGCTCGGGACTCCCATGTTGCATTAGGTTGCATCACCCAGATCTAGGCCAAGGAAACAGGTAGTGGAGAGACCACGAGGTGGGAATGAGCTTGTGTGTGAAGAGACGTGGCCAGTGTAGCTGGGAGAGGGGGTGGGGTGGGGCAGGAGACGGGGCTGAGAGCTCGGCAGGGATGGGTCTTGTTGAAGTAATAATGTTCCCACAGCTTTGTGGCCAAGGACATTTGGCATGCACTGTGTTTAAAGCGAAACGGATTCCTTACCTGCAGGACTTCTCAGAGCCTTTAACTCGCTAATGTGCAAGAGCCAGGGTTGGTGTGTAGTGTCTCTGAAGCTCTTTGGGGTACAGAACCCTGTTTTGACAGGGGCCCCAGTGGGTCACAGTGCCGTAAGGGCAGAGCTGGGGCTGCCGGTCTAGCCTTCTTGCTCCTGGAAGTGAAGCGGGACCCACAGGGAGACTGGACCCCACTCCTGAGCTGGTGGGAGCTTTTAAAAGAAGTTTTAGTGAAGTATGGTTGATTTAGTCTTAGGCTGTGGTATTTACAAATTGGGCTGATTCACAGTATCGGGTTAGTTTCAGCTGTACAGCAGAACGGTTCAGTTATGCATCTGTATATTCTTTGTCGTGTTCTTTTCCATCATGGCTTGTTACAGGACATTGAGTATACTTCCCTGTGCTAGGGGCCTTGCTGCTCATCCATCCTGTATGTAATCGTTTGCCTCTTAAGCTGGTGGGGCTTTGTTAGGGGTGTCAGGGCAGGTGACTCTGCTCAGGGCCAGCGGTAGCATCTCTAACTTCCAGCCTCTCAGCACACCCCCGTCCAACCTTCGTAAGCCGGGAAACAGTGAGTCCCTTGGGTCAGCTGTGCATGGTTTTCAGTTCAGTCTCCTTCCCACCATCTCCCTGAAGGAGAAAGACAGCTGCTCACTCCACCACTTCCCAACCTTGAGTACACGACTTGGTCTCTCTGTGCCTCAGTTTTCTTGTCTTTAAAATGGGATGATGACGGGAGGTTGCTGCGAGGCTTCAGTGAAAGGGGTGCACAGTGCTTTGAAACTGAGTCTGGCGGGTAGTGAGTGCTTTGCAACACCAGCTGCTGTCGGCTGATGTTTAACTGAAGGAAGAAAGTAGTAAGGCCCGGATGGTGGCGTGATTCCCTGGGCTCTCTCACACCAAGGGGACCAGGGAGGGGTGTCCCCGCCACGCGGAGGGGAGAGGAGCCAGCCCTGGCCGTGGACCCGGCTGGGGATCAGGCGAAGGCTCAAAGGAAGCTGTGCCTGCTGCCGGGAGCCCTGGGTTCTGGCCCTTCCTCTGCCTTATCTGTGTTGGGCAGCATTCCCATCCCCAGGCTCAGCTTTCTCGTCTGTGAAATGGGAAAGCTGGTCCCGACGCCTCCTGGTGCCCTTTGCCCGTGCCTGGGCCTCCATCTTCCCATCTGTAGGGTGGGAGGACAGGCCTGGCTGGTCAGCGTCCAGGGCGTATGGCTTCTCACGGCCTCCTCCGCCCGTCCTGGGGGCTGCTCGCGGGCCCCTGTGCACAGGAGCAGGCAGCATGTTGGGCCCCGGGGCCGGCCCCAAGGCCCACTGCCCCACGCGCGCCCCTCCCTTCCCGCCCCCTAGAGTGCGGGGGCAAGAACTTCCACTTTGTGCACCGCTCGGCCGACGTGGACAGCGTGGTGAGTGGGACCCTGCGCTCGGCCTTTGAGTACGGCGGCCAGAAGTGCTCAGCGTGCTCCCGCCTCTACGCGCCCCGCTCGCTGTGGCCGCAGATCAAAGGGCGGCTGCTGGAGGAGCTCGGTGGGATCAAAGTGGGCAATGTGAGTGGCTCAGCCTCCTGCCGCGGCCCAGCGGGGGGCTGATGGGATTGGCCGCTGGGGGGGCGCCGTGTGCGAGGGGGGCACTCCTCTTGTCTCACGCCGACGGCCACCTCCTCTCCATCCGTGTCTCCCTTGCCTCCAGCCTGCAGAGGATTTTGGGACCTTCTTCTCTGCCGTGATTGATGCCAAGGTACAGGGGGGTGCCAGGCCTGTGCTGGGTGGGGGGCAGGAAGAGTGACCCAGATCTGCTGCTTAGAGCAGGGTAGCCTGAGATCCATGCACACAGCCCCTGCCGCCCCCGCCAGCCCTGGAAGGAATAGAGGCATCCCTGCCCAGAGAGGAGCTCGCCTCCTGCACACCCTGCCTCCAGGCCCCCTTAAAGTGCCCGTGTTCGCCTGCACACCTGCACGCACACCCGTGAACACAGGTACACGCACAGCCGTGAACACAGTCACGTAGACCTCTGTGTGGGGTCACGCACGTAGGTCCACCCGTGTAAACACATGCACAGCTGCACGCACACACGTCTCCACACACAGACGAATCCAGCAACACGTGTGGACACGTGGATAGGCACGTGTGTGGTCTGCGTTGCAGAAACATGTAATGCAGGCGTACGTGTGCCTGCACACCTAAACCTAAAGACTCATTTGTATGTATGTATGTTTGCATGATGTTTATATGTAAGTGTACATGTTCTTGGACTTCCCTGGTGGCTCAGACGGTAAAGCATCTGCCTACAATGCGGGAGACCAAAGTTCAATCCCTGGGTCGGGAAGATCCCCTGGAGAAGGAAATGGCAACCCACTCCCATACTCTTGCCTGGAAAATCCCGTGGCTGGAGGAGCCGGGTGGACACAGTCCACGGGGCCACAGAGCCGGACTCTTTCTTTTTCTTTCTGTGCGTGTTCTAACACACACATGCACACGAGCCTGCGCGTCCAGTCCTGTTTCTGCCCTGCTTAGCCAGGCTCTGTTTGCTCGCAGCCTCCCCCGCACCCTGCCTTCGCCCCCTTCAGAATCTGGGGCCCATGTGTTGGGGGCTCCTGCTGGGAGCGGCCTCCAGCTGGCCCTTGACACCCCCTGCCCCGATCCCGCAGTCCTTCGGTCGCATCCGGAAGTGGCTGGAGCACGCCCGCTCCTCGCCCAGCCTCACCATCCTGGCCGGGGGCCACTGTGACGACTCTGTGGGCTACTTTGTGGAGCCGTGCATCGTCGAGACCAAGGACCCCCAGGACCCCATCATGAAGGAGGTGACGGGGAGGGAGGGGCTGGGAGGGCAGCGTCTCTGGGCGTCGTCCCGTCTCACAGCTGAGCGTGGCGCGGCCCTGCCAGGGGCCTGCCTCACCCCTGGGGAGAGCAGAGCCAGGCCCTGGGCTCAGGCCTCCTGACCCCAGATCCCTGACGCTGCTGGCCGGGCTGAGGTCACAGCACCGACTGCCTGCTGCCCCGGAGGCCCCTACAGCTGTCTCAGCTTCTAACATCTGTGGAGTCGTCAGTGTGGGCCAGGAAATTGGTGTGTCGTTCCCATTTTACAGATGAGAAACTGAGCTTCTGAGAAGTTAGGCAGTTGCTCAGGATGACAGTGTCCCCAGCCCCCAGGTGACGTCACAGGGCAGTCCCCTGGCCGCCTGTTGCCAGAAGTGTCCCCCTCCCAAGGGCCTGGACTCTTGGCTCTGGGGGTGGGTCTGGCTGGCAGGGAGGACAGAGGGTCTCTGGATCTTCTGCCAGGCTGGGTGGGGTGGGCAGGGTAGGAGCCGTCCTGGAGAGAACCCTCCAGAAGGCAAGGCCTGGCCCAGGCTGCTGGGCTGAGAAGGGGATCGGGGGCGGGGGGATGCGGCGGAAGCCTCGGGGACGGGTCCAGGCGGGGCCCGACCCTGGGGCTTCTCTCCAGGAGATCTTCGGTCCCGTGCTGGCCGTGTACGTCTACCCGGACGAGGAATACAAGGAGACGCTGCGGCTGGTCGACAGCACCACCAGCTACGGCCTCACGGGGGCAGTGTTCGCCCAGGATAAGTGAGTGGCCGCGGCCCCCTCAGCGCCAGTCCTGACGTCCTCCTGTCCCCGGAGACAGCCCACCCCGGACGCGGATCCCAGCAGTAACGTGCCCTTGCTGCTCTCCATGCCCCTCACTCCGCCCCGGCCGGCAGGTAGACAGAGGCCGCGGGCTCCTTGGTAAAGCGTTGGTGCTGGGGCCGCACTGTTGGCTGCTGAAGCCAGGCCTCTAGGGCCGGGGCCGGGCAGTCAGCGCCTGTGGCCCGCCGCCCGGTCTGGCGGGGCTCAGGGCGGAAGGCGGGGCTTGGGCCCAGGCGTTGCCCTCGTCTGGTGGAGGTCCTGGTGGAGGGCCCCCTGGGCACCGTGACGCTGGGCTGGGGCTTCGCCCCGTCTTGTCTCCGTGGCACTGGTTGCCTCCCTGCGTCTGCCTCTAAGAGGGGAAGGGGGGGTTGGAACCTGTGGGGGCAGGCTGGGGCTTGGGGGGTTCCCGAGCTGCCGAGGGCAGGGGCCCAGCGCTGGCAACCGCCCTCTTAGCGCCGCCCTGCCTTGTAGGGACGTTCTCCGGGAGGCCACAGAGCTGCTGAGGCACGCCGCGGGCAACTTCTACATCAACGACAAGTCCACCGGCTCGGTGGTGGGCCAGCAGCCCTTTGGGGGCGCTCGAGCCTCGGGTGAGCGGGTCCTCCTTTCTAGCAGGGGGTGAGGTCCTGGGGGAGACCCTTGCTGCTTCATCTCGAGGGTGTTAAGAGGCACAGGAGGAGCTCCGGCGGCTGAGCATGGAGGGCCAGGCCCTGCGCGAACTGAGTCCTCCCGACAGCCCCCTGTTGTGCTGCCCGTGCTCTTCCCATTTTACAGAGGGGAGAACTGAGGCCCGGGGGGCGCGTGGCTAAGAAGTGGTGGAGCCGGGATTTGGGTCCAGCACCCGCATCTCGGCTTCCCAGGTGGCTCAGTGGTAAAGAACCCACCTGCCAGCGCAGGAGATGCGGGTTTGATCCCTGGGCCAGGAAGGTCCCCTGGAGGCGGAAACGGCAACTCTTCAGTGTTCTTGCCTGGGAAATCCCATAGACAGAGGAGCCTGGCTCCTAGTCCATGGGGTCAGAAAGAGTCGGCCACGACTTAGCAAGTAAACACAACTTACCGTTTTCCAGGCCATTGCAGTCCAACCCCCTCCTGTCTACAAATGGGGAAACTGAGGCTTGGCGAGGGGCAGGGACTTGCCAGAGGTCACGGTGCCTGGTGGCAGAGCCAGGGCCAGAACCTGGGCCTCCCCGCTCCCTGTCCAGCGCCCTCCACTGTGCTTTCCTGCCTCTCGGACACGCCGTGCAGGTGGGGTGCGGGGACCTGGGGAGCCTGGGCGTCCTGTCTGCTCGCCGGCACCTGCCCCCCGACTGCCGGCTGCGTGCCCTCTGCCCAGAGGCACTCAGGGAGCCCTGGCCGCCGTGTCAGGGTTGGCTTAGCTGTCTGCTGCCCGTTCCTTCCGTCTGCTCATCCCCGCCCCTTCTCCCTTCTCCCCAGAGCTGCTGTATCTGTCGGGGGACAAACAGAGCTGTCTTTCCACAGGAACCAATGACAAGCCAGGCGGCCCCCACTATGTCCTGCGGTGGACGTCGCCCCAGGTCATCAAGGAGACGCACGGGCCTCTGGGGGACTGGCGCTACCCGTACATGCAGTGAGCCCGCTCGGCGCCTCCGCCGTCCGTCCGTCCGTCCGTCCAGACGACTGACCTCAGTGCACTGACCACGCCCCGTGCTTCCACCCTGCCCCCATGGGGCGACTTTCTAGGCCCAAGTCCTGCCCCCTGCCCCGCATCGGCCTGCGTCCTGGCCCGTACCACCCCTTAGAGTCAGCTGTGGGCTCTGGGTTGAGATCACGCTGTGGGGAGGTGTAGGGCTGCCACCCCTGCCCCCAAAGAGTATCCTAGAAATTCCGCCTGGTGAGTGTGACCTTGGCGCCTAACTGGTTCTCCATCAGTCCCCTTCTCGCTCCTCTCTGCTGTGTCCAGGGTCTCAGGGACCTGGGGCGTGGCAGTGGAGAAGCGCGTGGATCTGCAGGAGGAGGAGGCAGCTCTGGGCGCCCTGGCACGCCGCACCCACCGAGGCCCCTGGCTTCTCCGGGTCTCCAGGGTTAGGGGTGACCAGGGTGGCCTGCAGGCTGCCACGTTGTGGTCACAGGTCGTGGGGGCACCAGCTGGCCTTGCCCTGTTTGGTTCGTGCTGCTCACTAGCTCTTTGCCCAGACGCACCTGTGCCAGCAGGTACCCGCCTGTGCCAGCAGGTACCCGCGCCCAACCAAACGCCTTAGACCGAGTGTGCCTTGCTCCCGAGTGCCTGAGCTCTCGGAGGCCCTCAGATTGCTGGCAGTCTCCAGGCGATGGGGCTGGGGGGCTTCTGCAGTCCACCTGCCAAGGTGCCAGTCCTTCCTGTTGGGCCTGTGAGGTTGGCAGACCTTGGGGGCCCTTCCTGCCACTTCCTTAGCTCTTGGGTTCTGCCCCGAGAGCCTCCTGTGGCCTGGGGCTTCCTGCAGGAGCTCAGTGCCCACTGGCCCAGGTAGATGTTGCCCCTACCTTCCCCAGTGCCCCAAGACCTCACCTCGGGTCCCCATCTGGCCTGGCTGAGGCTCACCTGTAGAATCGTTCCTCCTTGGCATGTTCGTGGCTCTGTGTGTGGACTGGCCCCTCGGAGGCCTGTTCCTCGATGCAGCTGATCGGGGGACACTCAGATGCATCCTGGGTGGGTTCTGGGTGGTCAGGTAAGAGGCGACTCTGAGGAGAGTTTTTAGGGGGCCCTCCAGGCACCTCCGAGGGCTGGCGTGGGGCCCCCGTGGGGCTGGAGTGGCTGTTCCCCCAGTGCACGGTCACACCGTGGCCCGCAGTCTGGGCTGGGCCTGGTGCCAACAGGCTTGTTTCTCACGGGGGCCAGGATGGGCGGCGGGCAGGCCGGAGGTGGTCCTGGTTCTGCTAGTTCTGCACTGTGAGGCGGCCGTGGGATTTGCCCTGATGCCACCTAATAAAATGCCTCTTCCTTAACCAAACTGGTGGTCTTTCTGGTGGGAGCGGTGGGGGCTGGTCACCTTCTAAGTCCGGTGAGATTGCCAACATGTCACCGGGTGTCAGGGGCACAGTGCCCGTGATGTGATGGAAGGAAGGGTGAGCCCTGATGGCAGAAAGTCCTATGTGAGTGGCAGGAACTCTAGAGCCTGAGGGCCTGGGTACACACACACACACACACACAGTCTTGAGAATTCAATGAGTTAATTCACATAAGTGCTCAGAGCAATGCCAGATATGGAATTAATGATTCAACAATGTTAACCTGTTTACCCATTATTAAAACAACCACCATTAAGTGCTATGATAGTTAAGTTTGTGGGTCAGCTTGGCTGGGTTATGATGCCCAGGGGTCTACTTAAGCATTATTCTGGATGTTTCCATGAAGGTGTCTTTTGGATGAGATTAGCAGGAGACATTGGAGAAGGCGATGGCACCCCACTCCAGTGCTCTTGCCTGGAAAACCCCACGGACAGAGGAGCCTGGTGGGCTGCAGTCCATGAGGTTGCTAGGAGTCGGACACTTTCACTTTTTACTTTCATGCGTTGGAGAAGGAAATGGCAACCCGCTCCAGTGTTCTTGCCTGGAGAATCCCAGGGACGGGGGAGCCTGGTGGGCTACAGTCCATGGGGTCACACAGTCAGACACAACTGAAGCGACTTAGCAGCAGCAGCAGGAGACATAAGAGGCATGGGTTCTATCCCTGGGTCAGGAAGATCCTCTGGAGGAGAGCATGGTAACCCACTCCAGTATTCTTGCCTGGAGAATACCATGGACAGAAGAGCCTGGCGGGCTACAGTCCACGGGGTCACACAGTCAGACACGACTGAGGCAACTCAGCACACACACACAACATTTAAATCTGTGGACTTTGAGGAAAGCAGATTACTGTCCGTAAGTGAGTGCGCCGTATCCAATTAGTTGAAGGCCTGAAGAGAACAAAGACTGACACCCGCCGCCCCCCCCTCCCCCGCCCCGCCGCCCCCTCCCGTGCATATGTTCCCCTGAGCAGGAAGGACCTCTGCCAGTGGCTGCCTTGGACTCAGCGGCTCCTCCCTGCATTTCTGGCCTCCCGCCAGCACTCTGCGATTTGGACTTTGCAGCCTCCATGTTCATACGGGCTCCTTCCTTATGATCAAGCTTTCTCCGTGTCTGTCTCTAGTGCCTTCCTAGAGGTTCTGCTTTTCTTCAGAACCCTGACTCATACATGTGCCGAAGACTTTGCATCTATTTTCTTTCATGCACAGCCGTCTTATGGAGGAGTGTTGCCTTGCCCGCATTTTGCAGATGAGAACACAGGTGCAGAAAAGTGAAGGGACTTGGCAAGGTGTGGCATTGCCAGGCTGGAAACCCAGCTCTGTCTGATTCCAAAACCCACCCTCTCTCCTCCACCCAGATGTCCACACAAGGCTGCAGGCGCCCCGAGCACGGCGCTAACGTCCCACTTTGACCCCCTACCTGTGCCGTGGCCTCTCCAGCCTCAGGTCTGACGCTTCTGCAGGAGCTGAGGATCAAAGGACAAGTTTTAGAACCAAGTGCCAGGTCCCATGGGCTTCCCGGATGGCTCAGCATGTAGAGAAAGAATCTGCCTGCTGGCCAGGTGATGTGACGGGGTGCGACCATGGTCAGTTAGCTTGAGCCCAGAATCCACAGGTCCAAACTCCACCTGAGCCAGCTGACTTGCAGGGGAGGACAGGTGCGTCCTGGCCTGCCTTCACCCCTAGTAGTGTAAAAGGAGGTGTTCCTGAACCTCATAGACATCTCCCACCCCTGTCCGAGGTGAGGATCTTAGACCTGGAGGGAGGGGAAGGGACTCTACCCTGGGCAAAGCCCTGACCCGGGCTCACTCAGGGCTGCCACTGACGTGTGCCAGGGGAGCTGGATCAGAGAGAGAATGGGGGGATGGAGTCAGGGAGAGACGTGGTGGGGGGTGGATCGGGTCAGGGAAAGTAGGATGGAGTCAGGGATAGAGTGGGGGGATGGGGTCAGGAGAGACTAGGGGGATGGAGTCTGGGATAGAGTTGGGGATGGAGTCAGGAGAGAGGGGGATGGGGTCAGGGAGAGAGTTGGGGGATGGAGTCAGGAGAGAGTGGGGGATGGAGTCAGGAGAGAGTGGGGGATGGAGTCAGGAGAGTGTGGGGGATGGAGTCAGGAGAGTGGGGGATGGAGTCAGGAGAGTGGGGGATGGAGTCAGGAGAGAGTGGAGGATGGGGTCAGGAGAGAGTGGGGGATGGAGTCAGGAGAGAGTGGGGGATGGGGTTAGGAGAGAGTGGGGGATGGGGTCAGGAGAGAGTGGGGAGACTTCAGTCAGGGACATAGTGGGAGCTCAGGGAAAGGAGGCAACTGTATTTTGTAGAAAGGGATACTGAGGCCCTGTTATCGTTTCTGAACGAATGGAGTGACTTATTCACGGGCGCACTGAGACAGCTGGCTGACCGCTGGCCACGTGCTTCCCCCTCTAGCCTCAGTAGAGCCTTGACATTGATGTTGACCTCACCAGGGAACTGTTAACGACATTTTATGGAAGGCCTGTGGCACTCGCGTTGAATGAGGTCACACAGCGGGTTGGTCAAGGGCTGAGTGAACCCGGGCTATGGATGCCACACCCATCCCCCGCCCCCTCACCCTCCCTGACTCCCAGCTGTGCCTGTAAGGATGTTTTGTGCTGTCTCCTCCCAGCCCAGTGCCTCTGACTCCACCGGATGAGGGCAGGGGGTGGCTCATTGCTCACTCCATTTTCTCTACCCTCCTTGTCTCCCAGGCTTGGGGCCCAGTGCCCACCCACGTGCCTGAGGCCTCTTTGCATGCTCACCACAGTTAAGTCCCCGTGTCCACAGTGGCCCAAGGAGCCTCTTCATTTCCCTGCTGCGGCCGGAGCCCAGCCGCAGGTCTGGGCTGGAGCGTGAACCATTTGACTGAGGCCGGATGTCCCCAACACGACTGCCCACGGGCTGCCAGTGGGGCGTGCACGCTAAGGAAATTAGGGGCCACCTGTGCCCCAGTCGCCGGGCAGACCTGAAGCTCCTGCGGGGAGCGGGGCTCTGGGGGGAAGCAGCAGGCTGCAGACCCACCCTCTCCACAGAGCCACGTCTTCATTTTTATCAGTTCACCCGCCCTCACACCCATCATCACAGCTCCTGTATGTTCTCTGTCTAGAGGCAGCGCAGGAAATAGTGAGAGCCGCCATCACTGAACGCAGGTGTTGTGCTCTAGACGTCAGACCCTCAGATCCTCACTGGGACCCCGAAGGTGTGTTCCGTTGGGCCTGTTTTACAGATGGGGGACTGAGGAACGGATGGGTGAGGTAGCTAACACACCGGAGGAGGCGGCCGTCTGCGTTTCTGTCCCTACCTCTGCCTGCCTGGCCACCCAGCACAGTGCGAATGCCCACCTCAGCCCCCCTGCCTGTGCCGTGGCCCCTCCAGCTGCAGATCTGACGCTTCTCCAGGACCTGAGGATCAAATGACAAGTTTTAGAACCAAGTGCCAGGTCCCATGGCCTTCCCCGATGGCTCAGCAGATAAAGAATCTGCCTGTAACGCAGAAAACACAGGAGATGAGGGTTCAACCCCTGGGTCGGGAAGATCCCCTGGAGGCGGGCATGGCAACCTGCTCCAGTATTCTTGCCTGGAGAATTCCATGGACAGAGGCGCCTGGGGGGCTACAGTCCATGGGGTCGCAGAGTCAGACCAGCCTGAAGCGACTGAGCCTGCGTGCACACCGGGCCCCATGACCTGCGCAGGATGAGATGCTCAGTGAAGGAGAACGTACCCTCACTCACTCTCTCAACACCATCAGCCTGGGTGCCTGCGGTCAGAAAGAAGTTGAAGCTGGGCTTCCTTATCCCATGGGCTGGTGCTCCTGCTAATTACCTTGGACCACACCAGCCTGGGAGGAAGGAGGTGTTATTTTGGCCCCATTTCACAGATGAGGAAACTGAGGCTCAGGGAGACCTGCTCAGTAAGGGGCAGGGGCAGAGGCTAGAGCAGAACTTGTTCCCACCGGCTATACCAGCACCTGCTTGTCCTGGCCTCTCACAGGAATCCAGTGGCTTCTGGGCAGGAGCCATCCAGCCAGGGGGTGGGAGGAGGCATGGCAGACAGTGGCTCCAGAGATAGGCAGCCAGCCTTGTGCCCCTTCTCCGAGGTTGATGACGGCCACCCTGGGTGGTGGAGCAGATGCCACACGACCCTCAGGTGCCCGGGGCACCTCAGCATTCTCTCCCGGAGCTCTGCTGTGCCCTCTCTCCAGGCCACAGGTGGCCGGCAGGCACCCCTCAGCCTCGCAAGCATTGGGGCACAGAGGCTGGGGTGAAGCGAGGGAGCTGATGTTCTGCTGGGGTTCACATGCACCCGGGCAGACGTCGTCAGAAGGAGAGTCGTGGGGAGATAAATGCCCAGAAGAGGTTACACTGCCAGTGAGTGGCAGAGCCAGGACTGGAACCCAGGTCGGTGAGATCTGAGTCTCAGGAAGGAGAGTCCTACAGAGTCACAGACCCCAGGCCTTCATCGGGCCTAGAATCGAGAATGTCTAGAATGCCAGTTCCACGCTAGGAGCAAAGCCATCGACGCTGCAGTGTAATATTCACTATCATTTATCAAGCAGGGGCTTCACGTATTCATCTCATTTAATCAGCCTCCATGAGGGCGGCTGTGCCCACTTCACAGGTGAAGCTGAGTGGACTCAGAGCCTGCTGGGTGGTTACTGTCCACTCCGGAGCCCACAGAGCAAGACCAGCGCTCTTTTCCACCCCAGCCCTTCACGCTCTCTTTAGTGACGATCACCTTTCTGGCTCTCATTGGACTTGTGGTCATTTGGGATCTTCAGATCGTTTTCTGGATGAGACCGAGCCTGCTTGAGGTCACCCAACAAAGTTCGGAAAGGGGGCTTGAGTGGATCTCTGTACTCGAGAAGGTGTCCCCACCAAGCAGAGTCCTTCCTCAGGCCTTCGCTGACTCCTTGGCGCCCAGCTTCTAGGGATCATCGTGCCCACTCCACTTTCGACATCTGAACTCTCGGAGGCGTGACTGGCGAGGCTGGCTGCTTTGAGAACCAGCTCTGAGGCCCCCCTGTGCCCTGTTCCAGGGTGTTTCTGAACCAAGCAGATGCTCAGGGGCTCCTTGGGGAATCCCTGCCTGCCAACCCCTGCCTGGGCAGCTGAACTGGAGCCAGGCTTCCAGCTGCCCCACTGGGTCCTGGAGGAGGTAGAACTGATAGGAGAGAGACAGAGGGAAAGGGAGGGGAGGTGGGCAGGGAAGCCAGCAGAGGGTACACAAGGATGGGGTCGGGGAGAGCAGCCGGTGTGGCCCCCCAGGCCCCTGGGGTCAGGCCCCTCGTGGGCCCCCCATGCTCCAGCCCCTCTCCAACCCCCATGATGGGGGAGGAGGGAGGTTCAGGGAAGCCCCCTCCAGCCCAGAGCGAGCACAGCCAGTTCCTTTCTGCAAGCATCCTGGGAAGCAGATGCAAGGCAAATGGGCATCCTCTCTGGGCCCCCATTTCCACGGCCGGCCCCTGCCCCATGGACTTTGCATAAGTCGGTCACGGTTCTCCATCACTTTGGCAACCAGCGCCCACACAGGTGTGAGCATGGGGAACTCAGGCCCCGGACCGGCCCATGAGGGTCGCCTGGGTCCCCACGCGGTGTGCATGGGCAGTATGTGCAGTCCTGAAGGAGAGCCGCAGCCTCAGGGTTCCCCTGGCATTTGTCCTTGGGACAGCCAGTGCCCAAGCCTCACCCACTCGCCCCTCTTAGGTGACATCAAGATCAGAGGGGACCTTGGAGATCATCTAGCCCAGGGCATCTCATGAATCACGGCCTGAGCCACGTGACATTCTGGAGCTGGGTGCATGGCTGCATTTGTGGGTATATGCATTAGTGTCCAGGACTCTGTCAGGATCTCAAAAGGATCCTTGCCTCTGAAATTGTAAGACGCACTGAGTCCATTTTACAGATGGGGAGGCTGAGGTCCAGAGAGTGGAAGCCACCGGCCCAAGGGTAGCCTTCCGATGGGGGCAGAGCTAACCCGGAGCCAGGACTTCTGACTCTCCGTCCGGAGCTCCTTCCTTCTGCAGGTTTCGCTCTTCAGAGAGGATCGTCCGTGCAGACTGACAGCACGGACCACAGCACTGACCACACTAAGCAAGGGGACCCCATTGCTCCTTCCTCCCGGGAGCCCCTGTCAGGGTCCTGGATTCCTCCAATCCGCATGGTTGCCATGTGGCTTTGAATCAGTCACTGTTCCTCTCCAAACCTCAGACTCCTGCTCTGAAAACTGGAGAGCTCACAGCAGCACCTCGAACGGTGGTGAGAGTAAAACAGAACGGCAGCATGGCGGTGCCCACACTGTCCCTGGGGTGGGGCGAGCCCTCCAGCATGGCGGGTGCCCACACTGTCCCTGGGGTGGGGCGAGCCCTCCAAGCGTGTTTACCACAGAAATAACCTGGGTTCGTTTTGCCATCCTCCTCCCAGGCTCCCTGGCTGCTGCCCCCCACGGAGCGCTTGGCCAGCCCACACCGCCCCTTCTCCTTACCGCATCTTGGTGGCCGGCACAGTGTAAGGCATTGCAGAGCTGTCCTGACATGCTTTTGACTTGATTGGAGTCCGGGGGAAATCAACTTGCTTTTCTGGCCCTTTGGCAACTGGCCTGCTCCAGGCCTCAGTTTCTGCATCTGTATAATGGGTAGGTTTTGGAGCTCTGCAGGCCCTCTTAGCTCTGACACCATACACCACGCTATGGGTGGCCCTGGTACCCCTGGCACCTACCAGTGAGTGCTGCCCTCACAGGGGGCCTGATTTCTGTCTGCAGACCAAGAGTCATGTCCTCTGTGTGTCCCAACTATGGCCCTTGTACCCTACCCAGCCCTGCCACGTAGGGGGCTCAGCTAGTGACCTCTGGACGAACGGCTTTCTCAGCCACTCTTGTCCGCCACGACCCCACATCTGGAGGGCTCCAGTTAACTTTGATACTCTCTTACCCTACCATCCCCTTACCCCCAAGCTTTGCTAGATAACCTGACTTGGTTGGGAGACTCCGGAACATTCGAGGGCCACCCAGCAACCAGCTCGTTTACTTCCCCTCTTCAAACTGACGCACACACTCGCTGTGCCTGGACGTGTCCTTCCCAACACCTCGGCCTTGAGGTGCGACCTGCACTGGGGGAGGTTGGCACCAGCTCCCCCCAGCCTCATGGTGGGCATGGCAGTGACAGCTCCTGTGGGCAGAGCACAAAAAACCAGGTAGCAAGAGAGCTGAAGGCTTGGCAGCCTGGGACTGATTTCTAGCGGCCGGTGGTTACGACTCTGCGCTTTCACTGCTGTGGATCTGGGTTGAGTCCCCGGTCGGGGAACCAAGACCCCACAGGTTGTGCAGAACAGCGAATGACTTCTAGCGTCAGCACTTATTAGATGTGTGATTTTGGGCAAGTGCTTAACTGTTCAGCTCAGTTTCCTCATTTAAAAAATGGGAGTGAAATGACTACTTGGCTGGGAGTTGCACAAACTAAATGATACCGAACCTATGAAGTGCTTGGCACCATGCCTGGCGTACACACCCCGGGAAGGGTGCTATTTGGTTATAATCCTCCTGATTTCCCAAGAGTCTGGCAGGGCAAGGGGCCGTGGTCTCGGCGGCTCCTAGAAGGCCACCACGGACCCTATTCCAAGGAGGCCAGTGTGGTTTGAGGTGCGTGGAACAGAGGTGAGCAGGGGGAAGAGCAGCTGAGCTGGGGCCAGGCTGGGGAGGCCCTGGACGCCAAGGCCAGGGGCTCAGCCGTGGTCCTGCAGCAGGACGGAGTCCCGGGGCTGCTGGAGCCGAGGAAGGAGAGACTCAGAGCTGTCCTGCAGGGGCTGAAAGTGTCAGGGTGAGGCAGACGGAGAGGTCCGGACAGGAGGTGGTGAGGGTGTGAGTTTGGGATGAGGCAAAAGGGGAGGGGCCTGGAGAGAGCCAGCAGGACACAGGTGCGTGAGTGCTGGGCTTTGACTGCTGACACGCAGGGTGGGTGTGGGCTCTCCAAAGAGGGCCTCCCCATTGTACAGATGAGGACACTGAGGCCAGAAGGGGGGCAGCGCCAGGCCCAGAGCCCACGCCTCCAGACTCTTCCTTTCCTCCTGTGGGTCAGGTCTCCCCCTCTGCCCACTGGTTTACCGGAGAGGGTGACGGACAGCCTCCTGACTCACACAGCAAATCCCGCATCTTTCCACAGCACCAGGGGCCTCTTCCTTTTGTTTTCAGTGTCTGTGGTTGACTCTAGCCCAGGGGTGTTCAGAGGCGCAGGAGGGGGTGGTCCCTCTGGAACTGCTACAGGCACAGCCAGCACCTTTCAGGGTAACTTCGGGACGCTTCGGGCTCCTTCAGCTGGGCTCAGTGCCTGCTCACTTCATCACAGGAAAGGACAATCTCGCACTTCTGGCCAGTTCACCTTTCCCCAGGGTTTGCTGTGCGCCCTGCAGGTCACATACGCCGTTTTACCTGATTCCCACACTGATCTCATGAGGCTGGAGTTATCAGGCCTGCTTCGGTAGGAAAAAGAGGCTCAGAGAGGTTGAGTAACCTGCCCACAGTCGCACAGTGCACAGAGCAGATGTCCCGTCCAGGCCGGCTGGAGTCAGGTTACCTCGAGGTTCCCGGAGTGTAGACTTATGCTTCAGCAGGAGCTGGTCAAGGACATAGGTCTGCTCCTGGGGGCCCAGCGCTGGTCTGGACGGAAGGGGCACTGCAGGGCAGAGCGGAAGCAGTGTCTGTGAACTGGGGCCACACAAGGCTTCTAGGAGGAGGCGAGGCTCCAGCGGACTGTGGAAGGAGCGGCAGGACTCGGCAGGGTGTGCAGGGGGACAGTGCTGGGTTTCCAATCCCCTCTGTGTCCCTTAGAGCCTCCTCCCCCTACGACCCTGGGCCCCACGAGCAGGGCTCGGGCCTGTGACAGACCCGTCCCGTCTGGGCATTACAGAGCAGGCCCTTAAGGAACGTGTGTGTTGTTGGGACCAGAAAGGACCAAAGCAGCACTCTGTGGACAAGGATCTCTGATCCAAGCAGGTTCCTGGTTTGCTGGAGCCGTCTCCCTCCATCTTATTCCTTGGGGGGAATCACCATCAACGTTAGGAATTTTTAACTTTCCTTTCTGCCACAACGCCTGCCCCTGGGTGCTGGATCGACGGGACACCCAGCAGCGTCCCTCTGCAGAGCTGACCGATAGACTGTCGGGCTGACAGAGGCCTGCCCCTCGGTCCCCGCCCCCAACCTCCCAATCTCTTGCCTGCTGTTGTGCTGCTTTTATCAAAAGCCAGGCCCTCAGGACTTCCCTGGTGGTCAGTGGTTAAGAATCCACCTTGCAGTGCAGGGGACGTGGGTTTGATTCCTAGTTGTGGATCTCAGATCCCACATGCCACAGAGCAGCTAAGCTGGAGTGCCATAACTGGGCCCCCGCACCGCAACCAGAGAGTCTGGCGCTGCAAGGAAAGATCCAAAGCTCCCACCTGGCTCAGTGACGGTCCCGCCTGCTGCAACCAAGACCCAACGCAACCAAATAAATGAATATATATATATATATATATATATATTTTTTTTTTTAAACAAGGTCCTTTCGACGTAACATGGCATGGAGGTTAAGAGCCAGGCCTTGAGGTTTTGAACCCCAGCTCTCTTGGCTGTACAACTGACAGTGAGTTTCTTAGCTTCTCTGCCTCAGTCTCCTCATCTGTGAAATGGGGTTGGCAACAGTCCCAGTTATTGTGAGCAGTGAACAAGAGGTGGATGACAAGCTATCAGGGTGATGCCTGACTCTTAGTATTGGGGCTGCTGTTTTAGAACAACTACGATGGGTCAGGCGTGGGACACAGGACCGCGTGCCAGCCCCAGCTGGGCCAGGCTCAAGTGCGGGCTGCATTTGTCCCCTACTCTGTCTCCTAACGGGAGCCTCTATGTCCTTCACAGCTGTGGAACTGTGGTGTTGGAGAAGACTCTTCAGAGTCCCTTGCAACTTGCAAGATCCAACCACTCCATCCTAAAGGAAATCAGTCTTGAATATTCATTGGAAGAACTGATGCTTAAGCTGAAACTCCAATACTTTGGCCACCCAATGCGAAGGGCTGACTCATTAGAAAAGACCCTGATGCTGGGAAAGATTGAAGTGGGGAGGAGAAGGGGATGACAGAGGATGAGATGGTTGGATGGCATCACCGACTCAATGGACATGAGTTTGGGTAGACTCCAGGAGTTGGTGATGGACAGGGAGGCCTGGCGTGCTGCAGTCCATGGGGTCACAAAGAGTCGGGCATGACTGAGCGACTGAACTGAACTGAATGTCCTTTGCTCCCAAATGTTTGAAACATTAGGAAGATGTGATCTCATCCAAGTGACAGAAGGCTCATCCTAATCCCAGCCTCCTCTTTCCCCAGAGCCCACTAACCTCTCTACCTGTCCCAGGTGCTTTCCTGCCCCGTGGACAGCAACAGGAGCAGTATGTAAATGTCTGTGCAAATCCCCTGGGTCAGGTTGTCAGCTCTCCAGGAGGCAGAGCCACCTCTGAGACCTCCATTTCCCAGCCATGGGACCCCAGGGCAGGGCAGCCTGCTCCCTGCTCTTCCTGCTGCAAGCCCTGGCTGAGCCAGCGGAGAATTCAGAGTTCTTCCTGCCTGGTGATTACCTCCTCGGTGGCCTCTTCACCCTCCATGCCAATGTGAAAGGCATTGTCCACCTCAACTACCTGAAGGTGCCCAAGTGCAAGGAGTGAGTCTCCAGGATAAGGCCGGAAGCGGTGGTGGCAGGGTGGTGATGGTGGGCGGTGGTGATGTGGTGGTGGTGGTGGTGGTAATGGAGGAGGAGGTGCTGATGGTGATTGTAGAGGTGGTGATGGTGCTGATGGTGATGATAGTGATGGTGGTGGTGGTGATGATGTGATGGTTGTGATGGTGGTAGTGGTGGTCCTGGTGGTGATCATGATGGTGATGATGGAAGTGGTGGTGATGGTGGTGATGGTGATTGTAGAGGTGGTGGTGGTAGTGACAATGGTGATGGTGGTGAGGGTGGTGGTGGTGGTGATGATGGTGGTATTGATAATGATCGTTTCGGACATGGTGCCCATGATGGCAATGGTGATGATATCCACAATAGAAATAGCAGGTGATGATGGTCATGGTGGTGATGGTGATGGTGATGATGTGGTGGTGGTGGTGGTGGTGGTGATGGTGGTGGTGGTGATGGTGGTGGTGGTGATCATGGTGGGGGTGGTGGTGGTGGTGGTGGTGATGGTGGTGGTGGTGGGATGGTGGTGGTCGTGGGATGGTGGTGGGGTGGTGGTGGTGGTGGTGATGGTGGTGGTGGTGGTGATGGTGGTGGTGATGGTGGTGGTGGTGGGGATGGTGGTGGTGGTGGCGGTGATGGTGGTGGGGATGGTGGTGGTGGTGGGGATGGTGGCGGTGGTGGTGATGGTGATGATGTGGTGGTGGTGGTGATGGTGGTGGTGGTGATGGTGGTGGGGATGGTGGTGGTGGTGGGGATGGTGGTGGTGGTGGTGGTGGTGGGGATGGTGGTGGTGGTGGCGGTGATGGTGGTGGGGATGGTGGTGGTGGTGGGGATGGTGGTGGTGGTGGTGGTGGTGGTGATGGTGGCGGTGGTGATGGTGGTGGTGGTGGTGGTGGTGATGGTGGTAGTGATGGTGGTGGTGGTGGTGATGGTGGTGGTGGTGGCGGTGGTGATGGTGGTGGGGATGGTGGTGGTGGTGGTGGTGGCGGTGATGGTGGCGGTGGTGATGGTGGTGATGGTGGTGGTGGTGGTGATGGTGGTGGGGATGGTGGTGGTGATGGTGGTGGTGGTGGTGATGGTGGTGGTGGTGATGGTGGTGGGGATGGTGGTGGGGATGGTGGTGGGGATGGTGGTGGTGGAGGTGATGGTGGGTGGTGGTGGGGGATGGTGGTGGGGATGGTGGTGGTGATGGTGGTGGTGGTGGTGGTGGTGGTGGTGGTGATGGTGGTGGTGGTGATGGTGGTGGTCATGATGGTGATGATGGTGGTGGTGATGGTGGTGGTGGTGGTGGTGATGGTGGTGGTGGTGATGGTGGTGGTCATGATGGTGATGATGGTGGTGGTGATGGTGGCGGTGGTGATGGTGGTGGTGGTGGTGATGGTGGTGGTGGTGAAGGTGGTGGTCATGATGGTGATGATGGTGGTGGTGATGGTGGTGGTGGTGGTGGTGATGGTGGTGGTCATGATGGTGATGATGGTGGTGGTGATGATAGTGGTATTGATAATCATGGTTTCGGACATGGTGCCCATGATGGCAATGGTGATGATATCCACAATAGAAATAGCAGGTGATGATGGTCATGGTGGTGATGGTGATGGTGGAGGCCATGGTAGGATGATGGTCACATTGATGGACGTTGATTGAGTGATGATATAGGCCATAGAGATGTTGGTGCTGGTAGAAGTGGTAAGTGACTGATGGCCACAGAGGTCCTGGTGTCAGAGGTGGTCACAGGGACGATGGTGATCCCAGAGCTGTGGGGTGGTGAAAATGATATAATGACGCCAGCACCCTTTGGAGTGGTTCCCTCTTGGGCGATGCCTTGGTTTTTCTACTGCAGGCATGAGGGACAGGCTGGCTCACCTGCCCCCCCTCCCCTCCCCTTCCCACCCTGGACCTGTTGCCCACCCCGCCCACGGCGGCCCCTCCAGGTATGAGATGAAGGTGCTGGGCTACAACCTCATGCAGGCCATGCGCTTCGCGGTGGAGGAGGTCAACAATGACAGCAGCCTGCTGCCCAACGTGCTGCTGGGCTACGAGATGGTGGACTCCTGCTACATGTCCAACAACGTCCAGCCCGTGCTCTACTTCCTGTCACAGGATGACTACTTCCTGCCCATCCAGGAGGACTACAGCCAATATGTGCCCCGCGTGGTGGCCATCATAGGTCCCGACAACTCCGAGTCCACCAAGACTGTGGCCAACTTCCTCTCCCTCTTCCTCCTTCCACAGGTGAGGCCCTGGGGCTGCGGAGGAGGGCTTGTCCAGAGGGCTTACCACCCTGACCAGTACCCACAGGGGATGCCTGGGGGAGCAGAAGCAAGGTCAGGACATCCACCCCAGCCCTGGCAGGCAGCCAGCCTGTTGGTTGAGAGTTCAGGCTCTGGAGGCAGACAGACCTGGTGTGCACCTTGCCTCTGAATCTTGGCCGTTGTGAGACCTCGAGCCAATCTCTCAACTCTCCCAAGCCTCAGTTTCTGCATCTCTAAAGTGGAGAGATAAGAGTCCTATCTTTGGACTGTCTGCAGATTAAAGCATTCACCCTAGCTAAGAATTTCTAGCACACAGTAGGTAGTCAGTAATGTTGCCCTTGTTATGTAAAGCGTCTTGCACGAGAATGAAAACTCAGAAAGTGTCCTGTACCACTCTGCATAGCTTCCTAGCATGGAGTCTGCCCGTGGCAGGTCCTCACAAAAGTGCTGTAGAATTACTGTGTGTGTGTGTGTGTTAGTCACTCAGTCGTGTCCGACTCTTTGCGACCCCATGGACTGTAGCTCACCAGGCTCCTCTGTCCATGAGCTTTTCCAAGCAAGAGGAGCGGAGTTGGTGGCCACATCTACTGCTGCTATTCTAGTTTCCTCATCATGATCAGAAAGGCATAAATGGCATAAAATATCTGCTTGTTAAAGAGCCGCTAGCACAGGACTCAGCCAACAGTGGGCAGTTACAAATACTGTAATTGTTACTGTTGTTTTTATGACATCAAGCACCAAGGTTCTGACTCATTGTAGGTGCTCAATAAATGTTGACAGTCTTACCTGAAACATCCAGTCAGGACTGAACTCACTCTTTCATTCATGTAATGAGTGTGTATTGAGCATGTGCCGAGCCAGGCACCATTGCAGGTGTTGGTGATGAGCTGTGGAGGCACAGAAGTCTGTCCTCATAGAGCTGACCTTCTGGGGGGACAGACGGAGGGACCAGTGCAAATCAGGATGTGATACAGGGTGACAGGAAGTGAGCAGTGGAGGAAAGGGAAAAAGGAAAAGGAAAGTGAAGTCGCTCAGTCGAGTCCGGCTCTTTGCAAACCATGGACTGTATGTAGACTACCAGGCTCCTCCATCCCATGGGATTCTCCAGGCAAGAGTCCTGGAGTGGGTTGCATTTCCTTCTCCAGGGGATCTTCCCGACCCAGAGATACCCGGGTCTCCCGCATTGTAGGCAGACGCTTTACTATCTGAGCCACCAGGGACATCAGGGAAAGTCAAGTCAAAGTTAAGGGAGGTGGGCCACGTTGCGGGGGCGGGGGTGGGGGTGGCAGGTGAAGCGGGGGGAGGGGGAACCTGGATGGAGGCTTAAGGGAGGTGAAGGAGGAAGGGAACCTTGCCGGGTGAGCTTCCCGCCACCCCGCATCCCCATCCTCCCCCATCCCCGACCCCCAGCCCCACCCCCTGCTAATGCCCGAGGACCCTCCGCTCTGCAGATCACGTACAGCGCCATCAACGACGAGCTGGGCAACAAGGGCAGGTTCCCCGCGGTGCTACGCACCGTGCCGGGCGCGGATCACCAGACGGAGGCCATAGTGCAGATGCTGCTGCACTTCCGCTGGAATTGGATCGTCGTGCTGGCCAGCGGCGACGACTACGGCCGCGAGAACAGCCACCTGCTCAGCCAGCGCCTGGCGCACGGTGACATCTGCATCGCCTTCCAGGAGACGCTGCCTACGCCGCAGCCCAACCAGACCATGACGCCGCAGGACCAGGAGCGTCTGGAGGCCATTGTGGGCAAGCTGCAGCAGAGCACGGCGCGCGTCGTGGTGGTGTTTTCGCCGGAGCTTGCCCTGCACAACTTCTTCCGCGAGGTGCTGCGCCAGAACTTAACGGGCGCCGTGTGGATCGCCTCCGAGTCCTGGGCCATCGACCCGGTGCTGCACAACCTCACCGAGCTGCAGCGCGCCGGCACCTTCCTGGGCATCACCACCCAAAACGTGCCCATCCCGGGCTTCAGCGAGTTCCGCGTGCGCCGCTCCCAGGTGGGTCGGCCCGCGCTCAACAGGAGCAGTGCCAACTGCAACCAGGAGTGCGACACCTGTCTGAACACCACCGAGTCCTTCAACAGCATCCTCACGCTCTCCGGCGAGCGCGTGGTCTACAGCGTGTACTCCTCCGTCTACGCCGTGGCGCACGCGCTGCACAGTCTCCTGGGCTGCAACCAGAGCGGCTGCCGCAGGGATGTGGTCTACCCTTGGCAGGTGAGGTCCGGCCCGCAGGGTACCAGGGCCTCAGGGAGCAGGCGCAGAGTCCGTGGTTGTCATGGAGACCACCAAGCGCTCAGCGCTCAGCTCCGGCCTCACCTTCTGGTGAGGTTCTGGGCAAGTGAGTGGAAGAGACCAGGGCGCACGCCCTGCCTCCAGGCACATAGGAGTCCTTCGTGGTGACAAAACAGAATGCCTTTGTTAAAAATTAATCATCCCCATCCACGAGAATCTGTCCTGGGACCAAGATTTGGGTGACATTCTCTAGCAGGAATCTCGGCAGGCAGCGGGAGCCCCAGTTCCCCACACAGCCTCGCCAGGGTGAAGGCGCTGAGGCTGGGCTTGTAGCGTCCCATCAGCTCTCAGGTTTATTGATCTTCTTGTTCCAGTTCTACCTCACCTTGATTCAGACCTGGAATTGAAAGCTGTGCGTTCCTGGTTTACACATGTGCATAGGCGCATTCTGCCATGCGCCTTCGGAAAGCAGAGAAGGGTTCACTGAGGACCTAGCCGGGCAGAGGAGATGCAGACCAGAGATGTACACTTTCTGCCCACTGTCAGACATCTCTGCTTAAACAGTTCACTGGCTTTCTCACAGTTTGGAAACTCTGCCCACTCTGTTGCTCAGCCACCTCCCACCCCCATCTTTATCCTCTCCTAACGAGAGTTAGCTCCAAAGTGTGGGGTGGCAGGCAGGACCCAGGGGGGCAGGGAAGATCCAGGCAGGTGGAAGAGGCAATGGACTCTAAACCCCAGGTATTGGGTCACAGAGGGATGGCCAAAATGACTTCCAGGGAAAAGGAATCATATTGGCGTCTCCTAGGAGGTGAGTGCTGACTATTTTCCAGGCACTGTTCTGAGCCTCTAGTGGAGATTCACTCACTGATTGCTTCAGAGCCCAGAAGATCAGGCTTTCTTGACTCCCGCTTTGCCGAAGAGGAATCGGGTTTATAGAGGTTAAGTGACAGGTCCAAGGCCTCACAGCAGGAGGTAGATGGGCTGCGAAAACCCCGGCGTATCTGGCTCTAAGTCAGATCTCTCAGCCACTGCCTCCAGACCGCCACGCTTTTGCAGTTTTATCAGCCCCGTTTTATAGACATGGAAATCAAGGCCCATGGGCTGGTAGAATTTTTCCGGGGTCTGGCCTGACCTCTGATGCCAGCTCCACTTCCCTTCCCTCGGGCCCCTCTAGCTGCTTCTGGAGATCAGGAAGGTCAACTTCACCCTCCTGGGCCACCAAATCTTCTTCAACGAGCAAGGGGACCTGTCCCTGAACCTGGAGATCATCCAGTGGCAATGGGACCTGAGCCAGAACCCTTTTCGGAGCGTCGCCTCCTACCAGCCATCCAAGCGGCAGCTGAAGCACATCCATGACATCTCCTGGAACACCCCCAACAACACGGTCAGCCTCAGGGGGCCTGGAGTCGGGGCCTGGGGCGGGGCCCCAGGGCTGGAGCTGGGGTGGGAGGGTCCTGGGGCCTGGGGGCGGGGCCTGGGGCGGGGCCCCAGGGCTGGAGCTGGGGTGGGAGGGCCCTTTGACCCGGGTTCATTATTGATAAGTGGGGGCGTCTCTATGAGTGGGTGTATCGTCTGGGGTCCTGGCCTTCTTCCCTGACGGAGAACTGCCCACGTTCAGGGCTTTCTGGCTCCTCAGGGCCAAGGGGCTCAGGACATGCGTGGATTGAAGACTTCAACTCTCATGCTAATCCCGGAAAATAGATGCTGTTGTTGCTTAATCGCTCAGTCATGCCCGACTCTTCGTGACCCCATGGACTGCAGCACGCCAGGCCTCCCTGTCCATCACCAACTCCCGGAGTTTACTCAAACTCATGTCAGTTGCGTCAGTGAAGCCATCCAAACATCTCATCCTCTGCTGTCCCCTTCTCCTCCTGCCCTCAATCTTTCCCAGCATCAGGGTCTTTTCAAATGAGTCAGCTCTTCGCATCAGGTGGCCAAAGTATTGGAGTTTCAGCTTCAACATCAGTCCTTCCAATGAACACCCAGGACTGATCTCCTTTAGGATGGACTGGTTGGATCTCCTTGCAGTCCAAGGGACTCTCAAGAGTCTTCTCCGACACCACAGTTCAAAAGCATCAGTTCTTCGGCACTCAGCTTTCTTTATAGTCCAACTCTCACATCCACGACTACTGGAAAAACCATTGCTTTGACTAGATGGACCTTTGTTGGCAAAGTAATGTCTCTGCTTTTTAATATACTGTCTAGGTTGGTCATAAATTTCCTTCCAATGAGTAAGCGTCTTTTAATTTCATGGCTGCAATCACTATCTGCAGTGATTTTGGAGCCCCCCAAAATAAAGTCAGCCACTGTTTCCCCATCTATTTGCCATGAGGTGATGGGACCAGATGCCATGACCTTAGGTTTCTGAATGTTGAGCTTTAAGCCAACTTTTTCACTCTCCTCTTTCACTTTCATCAAGAGATGCTTTAGTTCTTCTTCACTTTCTGCCATAAGAGTGATGTCATCTGCATATCTGAGGTTATTGATATTTCTCATGGCAATCTTGATTCCAGCTTGTGCTTCTTCCAGCCCCAGCGTTTCTCATGATGTACTCTGCATATAAGTTAAATAAGCAGGGTGACAGTGTACAGCCTTGATGTACTCCTTTTCCTATTTGGAACCAGTCTGTTGTTCCATGTCCAGTTCTAACTGTTGCTTCCAGACTGCATACAGATTTCTCAAGAGGCAGGTCAGGTGGTCTGGTATTCCCATCTGTTGAAGAATTTTCCACAGTTTATTGTGATCCACACAGTCAAAGGGTTAGTGCATAGTCAACAAAGTAGAAATAGATGTTTTTCTGGAACTTTCTTGTTTTTTCGATGATCCAGTGGATGTTGGCAATTTGATCTCTGGTTCCTCTGCCTTTTCTAAATCCGGCTTGAACATCTGGAAGTTCACGGTTCACGTACTGTTGAAGCCCAGCTTGGAGAATTTTGAGCATTACTTTGCTAGCATGTTAGATGAGTGCAATTGTGCGGTAGTTTCCGCATTCTTTGGCATTGCCTTTCTTTGGGATTGGAATGAAAACTGACCTTTTCCAGTCCTGTGGCTACTGCTGAGTTTTCCAAATTTGCTGACATATTGAGTGCAGTACTTTCACAGCATCATCGTTTAGGATTTGAAATAGCTCAGTTGGAATTCAGTCACCTCCACTAGCTTTGTTTGTAGTGATGCTTCCTAAGGCCCACTTGACTTCACATTCCAGGATGTCTGGCTCTAGGTCAGTGATCACACCATCATGATTATCTGGATCATGATCTTTTCTGTATAGTTCTTCTGTGTATTCTTTCTACCTCTTCTTAATATCTTCTGCTTCTGTTAGGTCCATACAATTTCTGTCTTTTATTCTGCCCATCTTTGCATGAAATGTTCCCTTGGTATCTCTAATTTTCTTGAAGAGATATCCAGTCTTTCCTATTCTATTATTTTCCTCTTATTTCTTTACACTGAAAACTGAGGAAGGCTTTCTTATCTCTTCTTGCTATTCTTTGGAACTCTGCATTCAGATGCTCATATCTTTCCTTTTCTCCTTTGCTTTTTGCTTCTCTTCTTTTCACAGCTATTTGTAAGGCCTCCTCAGACAGCCATTTTGCTTTTATGCATTTCTTTTTCTTGGGGATGGTCTTGCTCCCTGTCTCCTGTACAATGTCACGAACCTCATTCCATAGTTCATCAGGCACTCTATCTATCAGATCTAGTCCCTTAAATCTATTTCTCACTTCCACTGTATAATCATAAGGGGTTTGATTTAGGTCATACCTGAATAGTCTAGTGGTCTACCCTACTTTCTTCAATTTAAGTCTGAATTTGGCAATAAGGAGTTCATGATCTGAGCCACAGTCAGCTCCCGGTCTTGTTTTTGCTGACTGTATAGAGCTTCTCCATCTTTGGCTGCAAAGAATATAATCAATCTGATTTCGGTACTGACCATCTGGTGATGTCCATGTGTAGAGTCTTCTCTTGTGTTGTTGGAAGAGGGTGTTGGCTATGACTAGTGCATTCTCTTGGCAAAACTCTATTAGCCTTTGCCCTGCTTCATTCTGTACCCCAAGGCCATTGCCTGTTACTCCAGGTATTTCTTGACTTCCTACTTTTGCATTCCAGTCCCCTATAATGAAAAAGATGTCTTTTTTGGGGTGTTAGTTCTAAAAGGTCTTGTAGGTCTTCATAGAACCATTCAGCTTCAACTTCTTCAGCGTTACTGATTGGCGCATAGACTTGGATTACTGTGATATTGAATGGTTTGCCTTGGAAACAAACAGAGATCATTCTGTCGTTTTTGAGATTGCATCCAAGTACTGCATTTTGGACTCTTTTGTAGTCTATGATGGCTACTCCATTTCTTCTAAGGGCTCCTGCCCACAATAGTAGATATAATGGTCATCTGAGTTAAATTCACCCATTCCAGTCCATTTCAGTTTGCTGATTCCTAGAATGTTGACGTTCACTCTTGCCATCTCCTGTTTGACCACTTCCTATTTGCCTTGATTCATGGACCTAACATTCCAGGTTCCTACGCAATATTGCTCTTTACAGCATCAGACCTTGCTTTTATCACCAGTCACATCCACAGCTGGGTATTCTTTTTGCTTTGGCTCCATCCCTTCATTCTTTCTGGAGTTATTTCTCCACTGATCTCCAGTAGCATATTGGGCACCTACTGACCTGGGGAGTTCCTCTTTCAGTGTCCTATCATTTTGCCTTTTCATACTGTTCATGGGGTTCTCAAGGCAAGAATACTGAAGTGGTTTGCCATTCCCTTCTCCAGTGGACCACATTCTGTCTGACCTCTCCACCATGACCCGTCCATCTTGGGTGGCCCCACATGGCCTGGCTGAGTTTCATTGAGTTAGACAAGGCTGTGGTCCATGTGATCAGATTGGCTAGTTTTCTGTGATTGTGGTTTCAGTCTGTCTGCCCCTCTGATGCCCTCTCTCAGTGCCTACTGTCTTACTGGAGTTTGTCTTACCTTGGAGGTGGGGTATCTCTCCACGGCTGCTCCAGCAAAGCGCAGCCACTGCAGCTGACCTTGGACATGGGGTAGCTCCTCTTGGCCGCTTGCCGCTCCAGTGCCGCGCAGCCAGGATAATTTTTATACAACCCGAATCTAATCAGGCCACTCCCCACTCAAGAAGCGTGCATGGCTGAGGCCCCTTGACCCTACATTTTTAGTGTCTTAGTCCAACCTCCCATTCTCCCCACCCTCTCCCAGAGCATCCTGGCTTCAGCCAGGCTTAGACACACCCTCTTTCTGAAAATGCCAACCCCTGCCTCTCGTCCACCCCCTTGCTCTTACTGTTTCCTCTACTTGTAATTCATTCACTTAACGAACAGTCATTGGCGGCCTCCTCTGTTCTAAGGAATACAGCAGTAAAACCTATAGACGTGGCCACTGCCTGCTGGCTCTTGTTCTCCAGACAACCCTGCCCCTCCATAAAGCTGCATTAAGTAGGACTCCTGGTGGCAAGTGACAGAAAATGATATAAATAAAAAGTTAACTTATTGCCTTGCATCATGGAAGACTCCAGGGTTGACCGTGAGGCTTCACGCAAGGCTGGATCCAGGGTCTCATTCTCTCCATCTCCCAGATCCTTCCTCAGGCAAGTTCTCCACCTCCCCCCCACCCCCCCAGAAATAAGAGGACTTCTAGGAGCTCCAGAGTCACACACTGTTCACTCAGCAACCTCAGAAGGTCTCCATCTCAGCAGCTGAGTGCTGTGTCCTGAAGAAGGTAGATTAGGTCTTTGCTGGGCAAAGCTAAGAGCGTCTCTATGACGGTCCAGTTCCAGCCGCAGTCCTGGCACCTGCCCCTCCTCAACAGGGCCCAGTTTCCCTCCTGGGAGCATCCTTCTGGGGATGAGATGGGAGAGGAGGGGTCTCCAGAGAGCGGGAAGGAGGACTCAGGGTCTTCTGCCCTCCGCCCCCCAGATCCCTGTGTCTATGTGCTCCAGAAGCTGCCAACCTGGGCAGAAGAAAAAGCCGGTGGGCCTGCACCCCTGCTGCTTCGAGTGTATTGACTGCCTCCCGGGCACCTTCCTCAACCAAACCTTAGGTATGACTCCAGGGCCCACACACGGGCCCTGCACCTGCCCTGCCCTGAGGGGGTCTCCCTCAGGCCTTTCCCCTTTGCAGAGTCTTGGCAGTCTCCCCGGGGACACAGGTGTCCAAGGACTGAGGACTGTATATCTCCCACCAGAGGCTGAGATCTTGGAAAGAAAGATTACAGTTGTTAGGCTGAGTCCAGGAGTCAGTGAAAGTCGCTAGTCGTGTTCGACTCCTTGCAACCCCATGGACTGTACAGTCCATGGAACTCTCCAGGCCAGAATACTGGAGTGGGTAGCCTGTCCCTTCTCCAGGGGATCTTCCCAACCCAGGGATTGAACCCGGGTCTCCCGCATTGCCGGCGGATTCTTTACCAGCTGAGCCAACAGGGAAGCCCAAGAATACTGGAGTGGGTAGCCTATCCCTTCTTCAGCAGATCTTCCCGACCCAGAAATTGAACTGGGGTCTCCTGCACTGCAGGCAGATTCTTTACCAACTGAGTGAGTCAAGGAGACCTTAGTTCAAATCCTGCCTCTGTAACTCTCCTGGCTTTGTGACTTTAACTGGCTGACCCTCAGTTTCCTCATCTGTGAAATGGGGTTGCTGTGAGGGGTTGATGAGCCAGGGGGTGTCAGGGACTCAGTGAGCATTGGTGGCCCGTAGCTCTGTCTCCCTCCGATGGGGACCAGGCCTGGTGCAGCCCTGGAGAAGGTGGACGCTGAGAAGGCGTGTTTAGCTGACAGGAGCTGCCCTGGGCTCTTGCAGATGAATTTGATTGCCAGCCCTGCCCAAGCTCCGAGTGGTCCCACAGGAAAGACACCTCCTGCTTCAAGCGGCAGCTGGCCTTCCTCGAATGGGACGAGGCCCCCACCATCGTCGTGGTCATGCTGGCCTCCCTGGGCTTCCTCAGCACCCTGGCCATCGTGATCATCTTCTGGAGGCACGTTCGGACGCCCGTGGTCCGCTCGGCGGGCGGGCCCATGTGCTTCCTGATGCTGGCGCCGCTGCTGATGGCGTACACGGCGGTGCCCGTGTACGTGGGGCCACCCACGGTGTGGTCCTGCATCTTCCGCCAGGCCTTCTTCACGCTCTGCTTCACCATCTGCATCTCCTGCATCACCGTGCGCTCCTTCCAGATCGTCTGCGTCTTCAAGATGGCCCGGCGCCTCCCGCGCGCCTACGGCTGCTGGGGCCGCTACCACGGGCCCTATGTCTTTGTGGCGTGCGTCGTGATGCTCAAGTTGGTCATTGTGGCCAGCAGCGTCCTGGCCACGACCACCATGCCCACCACTCGCGTGGACCCCGATGACCCCAGGATCATGATCTTGTCCTGCAACCCCAACTACCACCGGGGGCTGCTGGTCAACACCAGCCTGGACCTGCTCCTGTCCCTGCTGGGCTTCGGCTTCGCCTACACCGGCAAGGAGCTGCCCACCAACTACAATGAGGCCAAGTTCATCACCTTCTGCATGACCTTCTACTTCTCCTCCTCCGTCTTCCTCTGCACCTTCATGGCCGTCTACAATGGCGTGCTGGTCACCATCCTAGACCTCCTGGTCACCGTGCTGAACCTCCTGGGCATCAGCCTGGGCTACTTCGGCCCCAAGTGTTACATGATTCTCTTCTACCCGGAGCGCAACACGCCGGCTTACTTCAACAGTGTGATTCAGGGCTACACCATGCGGAAGGACTAGGGCTCCACTGTCTGCCCTCTGGGACGTGGGGCTCAGCGTCGGGAGGCGGAGGCCAGGGGGCTCACTCAACTCCAGATGGAGCCAGGTGGTGGCAGGGGAGCCACCCTCGCCTGTTGCTGCCTGGGCCTGGTCTCTGATGGGCTGTCCCTCCAGGCTTCTGTGCGTCCTGGCCATCTTTGCCCACCCAGTGATGGATGCTTAAGTACATTTGCCCTTTATCTCTTTCCCTCGAGCTGTTTAGCTTGCCAGGTGCTGTACTCCATCCTAGAAAACCACCCAAGGTGACCTACCGGCTTCCAAGGACGGAGTCCAGCTTGGCAGCCTGCAGCCGCCATCTGGTGGTCACGGTGGGCTCCTGCAGGTTCCGGCTGCTGACTCCTGGTGAAGGGAAGCCTGCTGGTGGGCTGGGCTGGGGTTAGCGAGGGGCGGATGGGAGCTCAGAAAATACCACCCGGCCTCGCTCACTCGCTGTCCGTGTGTCCGAGTCTCATCCCCCAGATTGTCCCGGAGCTTGAGGGCCCAGCCTTTCTGTTATCTCTGAGTACAGCTGAGCACATAAATGCTTGTGAATAAACCTTACTTGGGTGAAACAGATGAGTTTCCTCCTTGTTTTCCAGAGGTCCCCTGAGAACAGAGACGTGGAATCGGAGATCTTGGTTTCAGTCCCAGCGTTGCTACTGTGGGTGTGTGCGTGTGTGCTAAGTCGCTTCAGTCTCGTTTGACTCTTTGTGACCCCATGGTCGCTAGCCCACCAGGCCCCTCTGTCCATGGGGGTTCTCCAGGCAAGAATACTGGAGTGGGTTGCCATGCCCTCCTCCAGGGAATCTTCCCGACCCAGAGATTGAACCTGCATCTCCTGCGGCTTCTGCATTGGCAGGCAGATTCTTAACCACTAAGCCACCTGGGAAGCCCCAGTGCATATATTAGGCACACAGTAAATGCCAAGCATTGCAAATCCACGTCGCCAGAACCGTCAGGGACAAAATAAAGCTGTGCTCCCTTTTTATACCCTGGTGCCCATGGTGTACGGGCTTCCCAGGGGGCACGAGTGGTAAAGAACCCAACTACCAGTGCAGGGATGTAAGAGACTGGAGTTTGATCCGCGGGTTGGGATGGGTCCCAGATGGGAAAAAAGGAGACTCAAAGAGACTATGAAATGTCCCCAACCCCACACAGCTCACCCCTGGAATGTGACCTTCTGTGCAGTGAGACCCAGGGCGCCCTGCCTGGAACGCTGGTGGAGGGGAACCTTATCATGTAGGCTGGGGTCGGGGGGCACATTGGTGTGCTGGAGGGTGGGGGCTTCAAAGTTTAGGGAGATGGCTTGTGAATGTAGTGACCAGGGAAGACCTTGGGGGAAGCTGACATTTGAAAAGTGCTTTGAAGGACAGAGAAGCTTGGGAAGGCAGGAAGTTTGAGTTGGGGTGGGGAGGAATCGGGGGGGAGGTGGGCAGGCTGCAGAGCGAAGGATGGGTGAAGGGAACAGGTGGCTGGTTGTCAGGACCAGGTGTGGAAGGGGCTAGGTGTGGGGGACCCTGACCTCATCTTCCCCGCTGGCCACTGCTGTGTCCCCTGCATGGGCTGGCTTCCCCTCTCCTCAGGCTGCCTGGGGCTGCCCCTCACCTCTGTGACCGGCCTTCTCTGCCCATATTCCTGGGGCTCAGCTTGAGGGCTGGAGACTGTGGGGAGAAGACCCAGGGATGGACCGTCAGCGTGACCATCCCTTCTCTGTCCCCTCCACTCGCCTCCAGTGGGAGCCCAGCATCTCGGTTGAGCCCACTTAGGGCCCTGAGCTTCCAGGGAGCGGCTCTGCACAGTCTGTTCACGGATGTGTCTAAGTCTTGGCCTCCTCGCCCTGGGGACCAGCTTGTCAGGGGCTCAGGGAGTTTTAAGCTCTTAATTCTCTTTTCTCACAAGCTTCTGACGCTTTGGTTTAAACACTTCTAAGAGATAATGACCTCATTTTTCCTGGTTCTGCCTTCTAGACCACCATTAGAGAGAGAATCCTGGAATCACCCCAACCTCAGAGGCATCTGCTGCTCACCGCCTTCTGTAGCTACCCCAAGCTGAGATCTTAATCCCTGCTTGTTCCCCTCCAGTGATGGGAGGCCCATTGAGGACAATGCTAGTTGTTAGAAAATTCTTCTTAGAGTGAATGAAAACCCAGCTCTCTGGGATTTCAAAACATCGATGGTTGCTAGTTTTATCCTTTGGGACCACACATTAGACTCATTCCTTTTTCTCATGAAGGTCTTTCATATATAATAGCAAAAAGAATGGCCTCTGAAGGAGCACCTCCTGGGCGTTATGTGCTTCATACGTGTTATTTCTAATCCCCATGATGACCCTGCCTGATGGGTACCAGTGACCCTCGCTGGCCACCTCGGATACCTCCCAGCATCCCTCCCCTTCTCCCTCCCTGGCAGCCCCTGGACTCCCAAGGGAGCTCTGTGTGGTTCTAGGGAAGCTGACTGTGTCCTGGCTCTGGAGGACGGAGCGGGTGACTCAGGCCAACCAATCCACACACACCCTTCCCCTGGCTGCAGGGATTGGCTCTGGGGTGGACGCATGACCTGGATTGGTCCAATCAGAATGACCCTTAGGACATTTGCTGGGACAGTCTTTCTTTAGGAGCCAGCAAGGCTGTCGACCCGGGAGCCGGGGGAATTTCTTGCAGGACTGCAAGGCAAGTCAGCCTTAGAGGCCAAGTGGAAGGATGCAAAAACTGGGTCCTTGGAAATTGTTGAGATGGTGGATCTTGCCTACAGGCAGCCCCGCCTCTGAGATCTCCCATTTCATGAGTCCATTTAAGTCCATTATCGTTCAAGATGGTCTGAGCTGGGTTTCTGCCCCTTGTAACCCAAAGCATCCTTACCCTCCTGAAGAGGAAACTGAAGCTCAGAGATGTTGAGTTTTAAATTGCTCAGGGTCACCAGCTCGTAAGTGTGGGAGCTAGGGTTTGGGTTCAAGGAGTAATTGAGGGGGTACAGCTCTTGTGTCCTCCCTGGATTGTCTCTTTTTCTTTTTTTTTTTGGTCTAAAATTTCTTACCTAGAACTTCCCTGGGTCCAGTGGTTAGGAATCTGCCTGCCGATGCTGTGAACATGGGTTCAATCCCTGGTCCGGGAAGACCTCACGTGCCACAGGGTAGCTAAGTCCATGCACTGTGGCCGCTGAAGCCCAAGTACCCTAGAGCCTGTGCTCGCCGACTAGAGAAGCCCCACTGTGAGAAGCACACGCACCTCAAAGGAGAGGAGTCCGTGCTTGCTGCAACCAGAGCGAGCCCGCACGCGGCAACGAAGACCCGTCACAGCCAAGAATGAACGAATGAATGAAGAGAAACAGATAAATAGGCAAAGGTTCCCGATGGCTCGTAGGACCTGCTTGTGACCACCGAGCGGACCTCTCCTTGGTCCCCTCCTTACTCTCTGACCCATGACCCTCTCTCCGTGAGGACCTCTTCAACTTCCCTCTCCAAGGCCCCTGCAGTGTTAGTCACTCAGTCGTGTCCAACTCTTTTCGACCCCATGGACTGCAGCCCACCAGGCTCCTCTGTCCCAGGAGGAGATTTTCCAGGCAAGGATACTGGAGTGGGTTGCCATTTCCTTCTCCAGGGATCTTCCCGACCCAGCGATCAAACCCAGGTCTCCTGCACTGCAGGCACATCCTTTACTGATTGAGCTACAAGGGAAGCCCAAGGTCCCTGTAATCCTCCCCTAAATCCACACTCTGGCCGACTGAGTGACGTACAGTCATGCTCCACCCGCTTTGTGTGCCAATCAGACCCCTCAAAGTCCGGACCCTGCTCACCTGTCCAATTTCATCTCCAGGGGCCAAGTTTTCTCTGCGGCCGGCCAGGCGAGGCAGGCTTGGAGGGCGGGCAGGCCCGAAATGGGGATAGGGGAGATGAGCCGGGCTTGAGAGTGGGAGGTGAGCTGTGGGGTGGGGGGGAAGGGGCTGAGGGCAGGGAGAGGAGAGAGAGACTGAGAAGACAGAAGACAGGAGGGAGGAGGGGGAGGGGTGGGAGAGAGACAGAGACTCAGGCCTAGAGAGGCAGAGCAGGCAGCCTGCCCCGCAGTGAGCCCCCGGGTCAGTCCTCTCCTGTGACTGGGGGGCCGGTCCTGGGGCCGCGTGAGGGTGATGCGCGCTGTGCTGTGGCGCTCTCAGCAGGACGCCTGGCAGAGCCCAGTGGGTGTAGGGCGCCTGGGCTTGGACCGAAGAGCGGGGCTTGCTGGGCTTCTGAAGGGAGGGGGCGGGCCCCATGCTCTGAGAGAGGAGGCAGGGAGGCCCTTTGAGAAGCGTGTCCTGGTGAGCGTAGACGCGGCTGAGCCCGAGGCGGCCGGGGACGTGGGGCCGTCTGAGAGCTCCTGGGGGCTGGCCTGGCCCCGGGGGCATGAGGGGCTCCTGGTTCAGGCGGCCACAGGCTGGGGAAGCTGTGGGTGGGTGGGTCCAGGCCACCTAAGGGTCAGAAGGGGCCCCAGAAGGCATTCATATCCCTGCTTGCTCTGGGCAGGCTCGGGGCCCAGCCCGGTGCCCGGCGCTGACCCGCTGCATGCAGGTCTCCTGGGCACTGCTGGAGGGCACTGGCAGAGGCTTGTGATGCTCTGGGGTTGAGAGCACCGGGGTGGGCCACCCCTTGGCTCCACATGTAACCAGAAGCGGACTCTCTCCGGTTCTCTGGGAGCGGGGGATGAGACTGACTCTCCCTGAAGCTCACACCCCCGGCACACACCCCGGGACTCCCCCAGGAGGCCACACAGCCTGCCGCCGTCGAGGGCTGTGGGGCGGGCCAGAGAGGAGCGCCGGGCTCCACACGCCCCTTCGGCCGGGAAGACAGGCGTGCGGAGTTTTCCACATGGTAATACACGGGCCCATCTGCTTCCAGTTAGCAGCTCCGGGGGTGCCTAATTGGCAGATCAAACCATTCGATGTTCCACGTCAGATAAGTAGTCAGAAGAGCCCCAGCAGAGTCTGACACTTTCTGGATGGAGCCCAGGGCCTGTGTTGACCACCGCGGGGCCTGAGGTGCTAATGCAAACCAGACCTGCGGTGCACAGAAGCGGCAGGATATTAGCAAGTGTCAAAAGGCTTTGAAGAGCCTGGGCAGATGCGCTGTTCGCAGCCGCTGTGCGCAGGAGGGGCGCCTGGGCTCCTGAAACGTAAGCGTGGGCTTCACGGGGAGGGAAGGGCTCATGGAGGGTGGCATCCCAGCATCACTGTGACTGGGGGTATCTGAGAGCCAGCGGTCCTGCCCTGGCAAGGCACCCGGTGGGAGGCTACGGACTCAAAGAGGGGAGACCTCGGTCCTCACCCCCTGCCTGAGTTGCAGTGGGCCCCATGATGTAAAGGGACTGGCTCCAGTCGTGTGACTTTGGGCAAGTGTGGTCTCCCCTCAGAGCCTCAGCTTCACCATCTGTAAAATGGGAGAAAAGCCATCCTGTGTCATTCAAGGTGGATGGATTCCGTTTGGATCCCAGCTTTGCCCATTACGAACCTGGATGTGACACTTAATGTGTCAGAGCTTTACCACCCTCATCTGTGAGACAAGGCTAATACATTGGGTTGGCCAAAACATTCATTTGGGTTTTCTGTAAGACATGATGGAAAAAGCCACATGAATGAACTTTTTGGCCAACACAATAATAGGAACCATCTTATCAAGGTTGCTGTGGGCGTCAAATGAGATAATACAGGTTATGTATGCAGACTGTGCCTCGCCCATGGTAATTGCTATAGAAAGGCTAGCTGTTGTATTAGTCAGTGTTTGCTGGATTATGCTACGTGACAAGCATTCCCTGGATTTACAGAAGCCAAGATTTACAAAGTGATTTGTAAAGATTTACAAAATGGTTTACAAAAGTAAAGATTTCTTTCCTTCTCGCATTACGAGGGAGCTGTGGGCTGGTCTCAGCTCTTCTCCGGGTATCTTATTTTCAGGATCCAGGCTGAAGGAGCAAGCCTGCTTTGAAAAAGGCAACTCTCACGGCAGAGGGAGCAGCTGAGGCAGAAAGCACAGCCTGCCTCTGTTTGCAGTGGCCACATTTCATTGGCCAGAGGAAGTCACATGACCCGGCCTGACACTGACGGATCACATAACGGCCATGATTACGGCCAATGGACGGGCAAGGAGATGTGGAGGCGGAGACTGTCGTTCAGTTCAGCAGTCGCTCAGTCGTGTCCGACTCTTTATGACCCCATGGACTGCAGCACGCCAGGCCTCCCTGTCCATCACCAACTCCCAGAGTTTGCTCAAACTCATGTCCATTGAGTCGGTGATGCCGTCCAACCATCTCACCCTCTGTCGTCCCCTTCTCCTCCCGCCTTCAATCTTTTCCAGCATCAGGGTCTTTTCAGATGAGTCAGCTCTTCGCATCAGGTTGCCAAAGCTTTGGAGCTTCAGCATCAGTCCTTCCAATGAATATTCAGGACTGATTTCCTTTAGGATGGACTGGTTGGACCTCCTTGCAGTCCAAGGGGCTCTCAAGAGTCTTCTCCAACACCACAGTTCATAAGCATAAATTCTTCGGCGTTTAGCTTTCTTTGTAGTCCAACTCTCACATCCATACATTACTACTGGAAAAACCATAGCCTTGACTAGATGGACCTTTCTTGGCAAAGTAATGTCTCTGCTTTCTAATATGCTGTCTAGGTTGGTCATTACCCAGATGTCTTGTCTCAGTTTGTTTTCAGATTGTGGCAAAACGGTGAGCTTTTCAAACTGTCATTAGTATGCTCCCTTCCCCTTTCGGTACCCTCATCATCTGTCAGATCCCTCCTGACCCACCCTGCTGTAGGGAAAACCTCACAGAATAAATTCATAAGAGGCAAAAGTCACTCTTTGTCTGAAAGGAGCACTGAGGGTAATGGGTGGCACACTGCACCTGGTGGAATTAGGTGCCAGCCAGAAATCAGATTGATTATATTCTTTGCAGCCAAAGATGGAGAAGCTCTATACAGTCAGCAAAAACAAGACCGGGAGCTGACTGTGGCTCAGATCATGAACTCCTTATTGCCAAATTCAGACTTAAATTGAAGAAAGTAGGGAAAACCACTAGACCATTCAGGTATGACCTAAATCAAATCCCTTATGATTATACAGTGGAAGTGAGAAATAGATTTAAGGGCCTAGATCTGATAGAGTGCCTGATGAACTATGGACTGAGGTTCATGACATTGTACAGGAGACAGGGATCAAGACCATCCCCATGGAAAAGAAATGCAAAAAAGGAAAATGGCTGTCTGGGGAGGCCTTACAAATAGCTGTGAAAAGAAGAGAAGCGAAAAGCAAAGGAGAAAAGGAAAAATATAAGCATCTGAATGCAGAGTTCCAAAGAATAGCAAGAAGAGATAAGAAAGCCTTCCTCAGTTTTCAGTGCAAAGAAATAGAGGAAAACAACAGAATGGGAAAGACTAGAGATCTCTTCAAGAAAATTAGAGATACTAAGGGAACATTTCATGCAAAGATGGGCTCGATAAAGGACAGAAATGGTATGGACCTAACAGAAGCAGAAGATATTAAGAAGAGGTGCCAAGAATACACAGAAGAACTGTACAAAAAAGATCTTCACATCCCAGATAATCACAATGGTGTGATCACTCACCTAGAGCCAGACATCCTGGAATGTGAAGTCCAGTGGGCCTTAGAAAGCATCACTACGAACAAAGCTAGTGGAGGGGATGGAATTCCAGTTGAGCTATTTCAAATCCTGAAAGATGATGCTGTGAAAGTGCTGCACTCAATATGCCAGCAAATTTGGAAAACTCAGCAGTAGCCACAGGACTGGAAAAGGTCAGTTTTCATTCCAATCCCAAAGAAAGGCAATGCCAAAGAATGCGGAAACTACCGCACAATTGCACTCATCTCACATGCTAGTAAAGTAATGCTCAAAATTCTCCAAGCCAGGCTTCACCAATACGTGAACTGTGAACTTCCAGATGTCCAAGCTGGTTTTAGAAAAGGCAGAGGAATCAGAGATCAAATTGCCAACATCCACTGGATCATGGAAAAAGCAAGAGAGTTCCAGAAAAACATCTATTTCTGCTTTGTTGACTATGCCAAAGCCTTTGACTGTGTGGATCACAATAAACTGTGGAAAATTCTGAAAGAGATGGGAATACCAGAGCACCTGACCTGCCTCTTGAGAAACCTATATGCAGGTCAGGAGGCAACAATTAGAACTGGACATGGAACAACAGACTGGTTCCAAATCGGGAAAGGAGTACGTCAAGGCTGTATATTGTCACCCTGCTTATTTAACTTACATGCAGAGTACATCATGTGAAATGCTGGGCTACAGGAAGCACAAGCTGGAATCAAGATTGCCAGGAGAAATATCAATAACCTCAGATATGCAGATAACACCACCCTTATGGCAGAAAGTGAAGAGGAACTAAAAAGTCTCTTGATGAAAGTGAAAGAGGAGAGTGAAAAAGTTGGCTTAAAGCTCAACATTCAGAAAACGAAGATCATGGCATCTGGTCCCATCACTTCATGGCAAATAGATGGAGAAACAGTGGAAACAGTGTCAGACTTTATTTTTGGGGGCTCCAAAATCACTCAAGATAGTGATTGTAGCCATGAAATTAAAAGATATTACTCCTTGGAAGAAAAGTTATGACCAACCTAGATAGCATATTGAAAAGCAACGACATTACTTTGCCAGCTAAGGTCCGTCTAGTCAAGGCTATGGTTTTTCCAGTGGTCATGTATGGATGTGAGAGTTGGACTGTGAAGAAAGCTGAGTGCTGAAGAATTGATGCTTTTAAACTGTGGTGTTGGAGAAGACTCTTGAGAGTCCCTTGGACTGCAAGGAGATCCAACTAGTCCATCCTAAAGGAGATCAGTCCTGAGTGTTCTTTGGAAGGAATGATGCTAAAGCTGAAACTCCAGTACTTTGGCCACCTCATGTGAAGAGTTGACTCATTGGAAAAGACCCTGATGCTGGGAGGGATTGGGGGCAGAAGGAGAAGGGGACGACAGAGGATGAGATGGCTGGATGGCATCACTGACTCGATGGACGTGAGTCTCAGTGAACTCCGGGAGTTGGTGATGGACAGGGAGGCCTGGCGTGCTGCGATTCATGGGGTCGCAAAGAGTCGGACACGACTGAGCGAGTGAACTGAACCGAAATGAGAAGGTAGTTTTGCCAAGGAGGCTTCCTAGCACGTGGGTGGAAGTACAGACGTGTACTTCCTGAAGAGGATTGATTTTTTAAAAAATACTTCTTTATTTATTTGGCTGCACTGGGTCTCAGTGTGGCACATGGGGTCTCCCCCGTGGCTCGTGAGATTTTTGGTTTTTTTAAAGTTGTGGTGTGCGGGATTTTCCCTGTGGCTCGTGAGATTTTGGTTTTTTAAAGTTGTGGTGTGCGGGATTTTAGTTGCAGCATGTGAACCCTAGTTGGAACACGCAGGATCTAGTTCCCTGGTCAGGGATCGAACCCAGGCCCTCTGCATTGGGAGCTCAGAGTCTCAGCCACTTGAGTGCCAGGGAAGCCCCCAGGTCTGCAGAGGATCAGTGGAGCTTGGTCACACCTGGTGCCTTAGCGCAGAGCTGAGCCGTCAGCGAGGGTCAGGCCTGGTGTAAGGTTAATGCCCACGATTTTGCTTTGAACCATTACCCGGACTGTCTTGATCAGAGACCGCAAGACCTCCCTTTGGTCGGGATCTCTGAAATGCGCCTGTGCGTTCAGGAGCACCTCTGCCTGTGACCTGCAGTCTCAGGGCGGGCAGCCTTGCGCACCTGTGGACTCTGGACTGTGTGAGCTCTGCCTGGTCCCTGCCCCCAGCCCTGGAGTTGTGGCCCACTGTAGTGCCAGGGCCGTTTCCTTGAACACGAATCATGAGCCCCCACAAGGGGAGGGGTCTCCCATCCCACCCAGCACATTTCCAGACCCAGGGAGGATCTGCATCATGGCTTTCTTGTGTTGGTGAGCTGGAGGTGTTTGATGGAGGTAAGCAGCAGCCGTGACAGTGACAACAGGCGCCATTCATGAGTGTCACCTGGACCCAGGTGCTGTGTGTAGCATTTTACACTCATCTTCCTGTTTCACTCTCATAGTCTCTGCATGGGGGTTGTTATTATTCCCGTTTTACAGATGGGAGGATTGAGGCTCAGGGGAGTCTTGAGTCACTCATCTGGTAATAGATGGAGTTGGTATTTGAATCCCGGTCTTCTGACTCTAAAATAAAAGTGGAAGTGGTGCTTCTGGTGGTTAGGGTAGGGATAACATCGTGTGACCTTTGTACTGATGCTGTGCAGTACAAGCAATAGTTGCCACCGAGGAGTCAGCTCTAGATTCAGAGCTGGTGGGGAGATGTGGAAGCGGGCAAACCTTCCATATAAACACACGTGGCTCCTGCCGCGTACAGCATACGTTTCATCCTTATGACACCCTTGCAACGCACAAAAAATTATCTATTACAAACTATGCATTTTCTGAAGAGGAAACTACGTATTTTCAGAAAGGGGTAGTGACTTGTCCAGGGTCTTAGAGCAAGTGGGCAGCGGAGCCGGTGCTGAAGCTGGAGCCGCACTTGGTGTTGCTGGTGATGAACACAGCGGTCACACTGTTGTCAGGATAGTGACGTAAGTGACGGCTCCTCAGCTACAGTCAACGAGAGCAGGCGACAACAGAGACACCCAGATGCTTACGCACGGCAGAAGCTGTTCCTCTGCCAGGTAACAATCTGGGGGTGTGCAGTTGAGAAGTAGTGGGCTACTCTGCCACACTCTACATGCGGCTCCAACGCAGGGCCCAACGTGGCTGCTCCAGCTCCCATCATCACATCTGCAACCCAGCAGTGAAAAGGTAAGTGGGAAGAAGATTATATGCTCACTCTTTTTCAGGAACAACCTGAAGGGGGCAAACGTAATTTTCTCTTACATGAAGTTGGCCAGAATTTAGCCATCTGGCCACACCTTGCTACAAGGGAGGGTGGGAGTGTGGAATTTAGTGGACTCTGGTGGACATGTAAAGCATCACCCAGATCCCCCTTCAGTCTTGCCAATAGTCCTCAGTCCTCCCTAGACATGGCTCCTGGCTGAAGAGAACTGTTTTGCCTAAGGTCACACCATCTTCCAGTGGGGAGCTTGCAAGCAATGACTGGAAGCTGTGGGAATCTCAAGGAATGTCAAGGCAGGCCTCTTTAGGTATGGTGCAGGACGAGTGTAGAGAACCATCCCCTCTTCAGAGGTCCTTGTGGGGTCAGCCAAGGCCTTTATTGAGCTGGCTCTGTATCCAGCTTCTTCCTCTACCCAATCACACTTTTGCTTCCTGTCCACAGGTGTCCACGCTGAGGGCTCTCCCCAGTAAACCTGCCCACATATCTCAGGGTCTGCTTCTGGGAAAACCCAGCCCACATCCATCAAATACACTTGGGAGCTCTGTTGCAAGGGAAGTAGCGGGGAAGGCCTACTGGGCCTACTGGGCAGGAACACTGGGATCATGGCAGAGCTAATTGTGGGGCTGTGAGAGTGTCCATAGCTGTGATGAAGGTGTCATTCATGAGACTGGTTGCCATGGTGATGACAGTCGTTATGATAGAGAGTGGGAAGCCATGATGTTACAATGTTGTTGTTTTTTGCCCAGGATAGGATTCCTGCCTGCTGGACCCCAACTCTGAGAAGAAGAAGAAGACACTCCCTCCTGGCCTTCATCTCACGAGTGGGCTCCTCTAAGGGCTCCTCTCTTCCCTTCCCTGATGTCCCATGTGGTCGATGGTCAGTCCATTTCCATGCTCCTCAGACTCGCTGGTCCCTCTTTCTTCTAGTCAGCCTTGAGAATTACCCTGCTCTGCGTGGGGTTTCAGCTACTGCTTCTACTGCGCCGCTCATCCCAACTCTCGGTCCCTCCAGGCCTCCCAGCTCTATTCCCTGATGATTAACTGAGCCTGTGGCCCTCCCTGGGGCGCGAGACTCAGTCTCACTCTCTCCAGCTAGATTCCTGAGTTCAGTGTCGTTTGCAGGGGGTCCCGTTTGCTCTCCCGGGTAACCCAACCTAGATCCGGCTGAGTGGTGACGGTGGAAAGGTTGGCCAGGTGTGGACGGTCCTGACGGTGGTGATGTGGTGGCAGTGCCAGTGGGGACAGTGTCTGTGTTGCAGTGGTGCTCTTGGTGGCGATGGTGTCAGTGCTGTGATGGTGGTAGTGATGGTGTTGGCTGCAGTGGTGATGATGGTGATGGTGGTGGTGGTGATGACGGTGACGGTATTGATTGAACTGCTGAAGCTGGTGTTGATGGTGTTGGTTGCCGTGGTGGTGGTGGTGGTGGTGATGGTCATGGTGGTGGTGATGGTGGTGAGGATGTTAATGCCAGTCCTTCCCTTCCGAGTGGAATGTCTTCGTTAAGTCTCTGATTTAGAGGCCCGAAGCCAAGGTCAGTGGTCCTTTCTTACACCAGCAGTATGTCGGCCTCTCTCTCTGTCAGATCTGGGTCCTTTCAGATTCTGACTAGACTGGATCGGTCCAGGAGGGAGTCAGATGGGGATGGAGTCTGGCGGACAAAGCTGTGTTTCTCTCAGTCCTGCATCATCCACGCCCTTCTCCAGAGAAGGGCGGGTGGGTCTGACCAGGCCCTAGGCCCTCTGTCACCACAGTCGTTCGGGGCCAGGCCTTGGGCGGGTGACACAGAGCAGAGAGAGCCCTGGACAGGGAGTCAGAAAACCGGGTCCCCGTTCCAACTTCTGAGTCACTACAACAAGCCCCTTTGCTTCTGAGCCTCAGTTTCCCCTCTCTTATAATGAGGGTTTGGGCAGGAACTGAGGGTCTCAGCTGTCTCTTTAGCTGTCACTGCAACACGCCCCTTTGCTACTCTGAGCCTCAGTTTCCCCTCTTGTATAATGAAGGGTTGGGCAGGAGCTGAGGGTTTCAGCTGTCTCTTCCGGAGGCACCAGGACTGCCTCTAGGGCCGCGGGGAAGCAGGCCATCCGCACGGGGCTGCCTTAGTGACCCACCCGGGCAGGCCTGGGTGACTCTCTACCCTGTGTGTGGTGCAAACACGTGGGGGGTCAGAGGAGCCAGAGTGAAGGGTTTTGTGGAGCTGGTTCCTCTACAGCCGAGGGTGGGTTCACTCACAGCTGCGTGGGTGTGTTTATCTTCAAAATGGATCACAAAGAAGACCCATCCAGCCTGACACATCCCTAGGCTCCTGGGAGGCACCTCTTGGGTCTCCCGCCTTCTGCCCAGGCCACTTCTATAGTTTATTAACTACACAGTGTCCAAAGTGCCCTTCAAAGCCCGCATCAGGTCTTGCCACTTCCTTGCTTGAAACAGCTCCCATCCATCAGAGGGAAACCCAGAGTTCTGCGGGGGCCCACAGGGCCCTGCCCGGCCTCCCTGACTCATTCCTCTGCTCCTCTCTGCTGGTCCTGCCCCAGTCACACCGGCCGCCTGCTGCTCCAACACAGCGACCCCACGGCCCACCTCAATGCCTTTGCACAGGCTTCTCACTCGGCCTGGAAGACACACCCACGTGGCTTGTTCCCTTGCCTCCTTTAGGTCTCTGCTCAAATGCCGCCTTCTCAGTCACACCCCCGGAGCCTCCTCCTGTCCCAGCCACACCCTCCGCCCTGTACACCCGGGCTCCTTGTCTTGACTCTGCTGTTTCTCCCCCACAGCCTGGATCAAAATCTGGCAGGATGTGTCTTTGCTGACTTACCTAATTTATCTGTCTCCCCAGGAGAAGGGAGTTTTTTTTAACTTGTTTCAACTCTCTGCTGTACCTTCAATGCTTGGGGTGGTGCTTGGCATATAGTAAGTGCTCAAGAAACACTTGCTGATGAGATTCTGGGTGTTTTCACATCCGTGTTGCAGTGGGACCCCAGCACTGCTGAATGGATTCGAGATGCAAACGCTACTCCGACCCGTATGCGGCAGTGGGGGCGGAGGAGAGGGGCTTGGGCTGGGGGCTGCTGTCTCGAGGATGAGACCAGTCACTTGGGCCTGATGTGACGTTGGGCAGGTCAGTGCACCCAAGCTGAGCCTGCTTTCCTCATCTGTTGATCGGAGAAGAAGGATCCATTCTGTAGGAGGATGGCCCCAAGTTCCTTAATAAACTGGTAATGGGGGCCTCCCTGGTGGCTCAGATGGTAAAAAATCCACCTGCAGTGCAGGAGACCTGGGTTTGATCCCTGGGTCGGGAAGATCCCCTGGAGAAGGGAATGGCTACCCACTCCATTATTCTGACCTGGAGAATTCCATGGACAGAGGAGCCTGGCGGGCTACAGACCATGGGGTCGCAAAGAGTCGGACAAGATGGAGCAACTTCACTTTCACTCTCTCCAGGCTCAGTCAACAGGAAGGTCCAGAGCCAAGGGGGAAAGGACTGGTTCAGCGTCACAGGGGCTTTCCTGGTTTCCCCGGTGGTCCGCTGGTTAAGTCTCGGTGCTTCCACTGCAGGGGCTGCAGGTTCGATCCCTAGTCGGGGAACTAAGATCTCATGTGCCAGGTGACGTGGCTGAAAAGCAAACAACCCCCGCCCCACCCCACCCCCCAAAAAACCTGTTAATAAACAGTGGCTCCTAGCATCTGATCATTACTATTAAAATCCCTCAGCCCTTTAAGAGCTATGACATCCGTGACTTAAAAGGAGGGAGGCAGGGGTAGGGGTCGGCCAGGACCAGGCTCAGGAACCTGGTAGAACCTGCCTTGTGCCCAGGCCTCCCACATCCTCTTTCAGCAGCCTCCACTCTAGGAAGGAGGCCTGTGTGTATATGTGAGTTTGAATGCTCAGTCGTGTCTGACTCTGCGACCCCATGGACGGTAGCCCACCAGGCTCCTCTGTCCACGGGATTTCTCAGGCAAGTATACTGGAGTGGGTTGCCATTTCCTCCTCCAGGGGATCTTTCTGACCCAGGGATCAAACCCCATCTCCTGTGTCTCCTGCATTGCAGGTGGATTCTTTCCCATTTGAGCCATCATAGAAACCCAGGAAGGGGGCCTGCCAGACCCTTTCAGGGCCTAACTCAGCTCTATTCTCCAGGGACGTGAAAAGAGCCTCCACCGTAGAAAGGGTAATTCTGGACCCAAGAGGGTGAAGGAGCCACCACAGGGGAGGCAAGAGTGCTGGGCGGGGCACCGAAGACCAGTTCCTAGCTGGCTGCTGCTTCCTGAGGCCTTGGGGATCCCTTCTCCCTGGGGCCTCAGTCTTCCCATCTGTATAATGGCAGGACCGCCCATCTCCACTCTAAGGCTGCTTCTCTCCCACATTCAGCAGGTGCCACACAGCGGGAGCGGAGCGTGGTGCCAGAGCCAGCCAGGCCCCCCTCCCGTCCACCCGTGGCCTCCCTCCAGCTCTCATTCCTTTGCAGCTTCTTGCCTGGGCCACCCCCCACCCCCCCACCCCCGCCCCCCGCCAACGCTGCAGCCCCTTTCTCGGGGTGTCGGGTGTGCCCATCCATGTGGGAGATGATGTGATCTGTACAATGGGCTTGCCTGTCCTGGGAAGGACCCAGCATTTCTCCCATCACTGAGAAGATGGGACGTCTCCCTCTGTGAGATGGCCGTGCCCCTCTTCCCAGGGCGACCAGTGGATCTCATAATTCTCTGCCTCGGGGCCCCAGCTTGGGTACCGAGCTTCCCAGAAGGTTCTGACCAGGGGCCCCGTTCTAGGCCGTGGGACGGAGGGGTCCCTGCAGCCTCAGCTTGTTCTCGGACCTCGGTTCCTTCCAGAACGTCCGCTGAGGGCCAGGCTCGCTCTCTGAAGGGCAATTCCAGAAGCTGGCAGCAGATGGTGCTGTTGACCCCGTTCCTGGGCAAGCGGAAGGCTGGGCATCTCCTGGGCTCCCAGCTCCAGGGCCTGCAGGGCTGCAGGCGCCTGGGGTCCCCTCTCCGGGGAGGCCAGACTCTCCGGCTCACTTTCCATCGCCCGTCACTTGCCTTGGGGAAGGGCAGACTCACACACAGGACACACAGAGGCTGTTCCCCTCTGTCGTTCAAGCGCTCAGTCGTGTCCGACTCTGTGACCCCATGGACTGCACCACACCGGGCCTCTCTGTCCATCACCAACTCCCAGAGCCTGCTCAAACTCATGTCCGTTGAGTCGGTGATACCATCCAACCATCTCATCCTCTGTCGTCCCCTTCTCCTCCTGCCTTCAATCTTTCCCAGCATCAGGGTCTATTCAAATGAGTCAGTTCTTCGCATCAGGTGGCCAAAGTATTGGAGCTTCAGCTTCAGCGTCAGTCCTTCCAGTGAATAATCAGGGTTGCTTTCCTTTGGGGTGGCCTGGCTGGATCTCCTCTGCCTGCCTGGTGCCAAGTACCGGGGCTGTTTTCACTGATCACGCGTGTACTTCTGTGGAGCGTGCGTGGCGGGGGTCCTGCCGGGCGGGGGTGTGAGAGAGGAGGAGGCTTGCGGAAGGGGATGCTTGGGTGGGTTCCTGTGGTCAGCGAGAGTGCAAGTGGGTGTGTCTGTACACGCACACACGAGAGGGACAGCATGTGGGGACCGGTGCACACGTGTGAGTGGGTGTGTGTGTGTGTGAGCTCTCGTCACCCTGTCCTTTTGGGCACGACCCTTTAGCTGTGTGTGGGGAGGTGTGTGTGTGTGTGGCTGCCCGTACGGGTGTGTTTGGTGGTGTGCGTGCGCTTGGCGGGGAATCACGAACTCCAGGCAACCGCTGGGCTGGGCTGATGGATGAGGAGCAGAAGGAAGTAAGTTGTCTGAGGGATAGCGAGGCTATGGACAGATGGGCTGCAAAGACGAAGTAACCTCTTTGTTGGCGCCAGAGACCCTGGCCTGGCAAGGAGTGACCCGGGGGTCCTCGAGTTAGGAGGAGGCGGTGCTGAAACCGTAATAATGTCACATAATCCCATTGTGTGCTCGGAATTACGGGTACTAAGGGGCCACGTTCATACACGCTGACTCAGGGCCCTTCACACACGCACTTTCACCTAACATCCTCCTTGTTCAGTTGCTCAGTGAGTCTGACTCTTTGCGACCCCATGAACTGCAGCACACCAGGCTCCCCTGTTCATCACCAACTCCCGGAGTTTGCTCAAACTCCTGTCCATTGAGTCGGTGATGCCATCCAACCGTCAACATCCACCTAATGTCCCCCTTTTACAGAGGAGGAAACCGAGGATCAGAGAGGTAGAGAAACTTGACTGTGGTCAAACTGGGGGGGCTGGCAGAGCTGAGATTGAGCAAAAGTCCAGATCTGAGACTCGTCACTAAACCGCTTCTGCTCCAGGCAGGCCTGGCTGACGGGCTGCGATGCTGGTGAGTGTCAGGCGCCGAGCCTGGGATGGGACCAGGGGCAGATTCAAGGTCAAGGATGGGATAAGGGAAAGAGGTCATGGACTCCTGTTGTCAAAGGAAGCAGCTTGGGGCAGTGGAAAATTCCTGGCTCTGGGGCAAGTGCAGCCTCTGCCCTCAGCGAGCTGCTGGGAGCCTCGGTTTCCCTGAGTGCTGGCCCTGCCTGGTGCAAGAAGCCTCGCTGGGCGCTGCCCACCCCCATTCATCCCGCCTGCGTTTCCTGAGACCTGCTGTGTGCCTCAGGTGGTTCCAGATGCCAGAGACGCAGAGGGTAGACGTGGCCCCTGAGCTCACGAGAGCCAAGCTCCATGAGAGATGGGAAAGGAGGAGCAGTGTCAGTGAGACCCCTTCAGACCAAGGGGCGCGCCAGGAAGAGTGGGACAGGGGCCACGACAGGCGGGGAGGGTGTCTCCAGGGGACACCCCTGGAGCCGAGGCCTGGGGGCCAGGAGGGAGCGAGCCGGGGCTGTCGGGATGGTGGCTGGAGGTCAGAGCCGGGACTGGCAGGCCATGGCGAGCACTTGGGGTTTTATTCTCAGAACAACCGGGAAGCCACAGAGAGGGTTAAGCAGGCCGGCCCTGAGCTGATTTGCCCTTTAAAGTTAGTTAAGGATCCACCTGCCAACGCAGGCGACGAGGGTTTGATCCCCGGTCCGGGAAGACTCCACAGGCTGCAGAGCAACTGAGCCTGCGAGCCGCGGCTACTGAGCCTGCGAGCCTGCGAGCCGCGACTACTGAGCCTGTGAGCCTGCGAGCCTCGACTGCTGAGCCTGTGCTCCGGAGCCCGTGCTTCACACCTAGAGAAGCTCCGCAGGGAGAAGCCCGCACACCGCAGCTAGAGACAGCCTGCACAGCAACGAAGACCCAGCACAGACAAAAGTAAATAAATGAAATTAATGTATAAAAAATGCTTTTTCGAAAGCTGGCCCAGGCACAATGCAGAGAATGTTGTCTGGGAACTGATGGTTCTGCAGAATGGGACTTGCCTACCTGCGGTGGAGACTCCCTGGACTCCTCCCTACACCCGGAGGTTGGGAACACAGGGGCCCAGGAAGTTGTGGCTTGAATTTGGATCCCGGAGGAAGCCTTCCTCCAGCTCTCGTCCTTCCCATCAGTTCCCTGTGTCCTGTGACTTCCAACGCTTGCCCTGAGCTGGGAATTTTCTGATACCTGGAGATGTTTTCTTCACCACGGTGGATCTTGAGAGTAAGGTCTCCGGGTTCAGACAAAGAGTTCAGATATCAGCTTGTTTCTTCTTGGCAGGATGACTTTGGCCAAGTTACTTCTCTGAGAGCCTCAGTTTCCCTGTCTATAAATGGGGCTGATGAAGCTTCTTAGAGCATCAGACAGGACTGAGGATTAGACGTGATGGCACACACCAAAGGCTCAGCACGGGGTCAGCTAGGTGGCCGTCAGAGCCGCTTTGGCATTTGCTGTTGCTATGCTGCTGATTACTTAGGCACCTGAATGCCTGGCCTGGGCTCCTTAACTTTCTGAACTGCGGTTTCTCCACCTGTAGGATCAGACCCACTTTGAAGGTACAGCCAGAAATCCAGATGAGATGTGGGAAAGCTCGTGACAGAGTAGATACTTGCTTGGAAACATGGTTTTGAGGTGCCCCAGTTGGCCCACACTTCTCTGGCGGGTGGGAGGGACAGGCACCCAGCTAGCTGTACAGAGAGGTGGCTCCTGGGGCGGAGGAGTGGCCAGGAGGGTGCCAGGTTGGCACAAGGCCCCTGGACCCCCGCCCCCCGCCCCCCTTGGGCTCGTCCTCTGCCTGTCTTGCCAGCCCCCTCCTCTGCTCTCCTGTGCCCTGGGAGTGGGTCTTTGGCAGTCTCCGGAGTCCCTCCCTTTCTGATTTGCATGTTTAAAATGTATCTGCAGAACATCTTCCTCCTAAGGCCCAGCCTCCCTCGCCGCCTGCCCGCTGTGTCTCTGGGAGCTGGGCTGTGTCCATGCAGAGGAGCCCAGACGAGCACACCCACTCATTTCCCCATGCCAGCATCTTCCGAGGGGCCCTGCTCTTACTGGGGGTGTCCCGGCTTTGCCTGCACCCGTGGGCTCTGCTCACTCACTGGCGGCCGGGTGATGCTTTTGGGTCACAGGCCTGACACGGTGTCTGTGTCTCTGCAGGCCCCGGCCCGAGCAACCGATTCTCCCTGATAATTGCCAACACCGCCCACCACCCTTCATCGGCTCCCATGAACACTTTGAGCTGCGTCCTCTGGGCCTCATGCTGGGTTGCCCACGCCCTCTCTTCCAGGACTGGGTATGCTCTTTCCAAATTCTAGAAAGAACCACCCCCTGCTTCCTACCCCACCCTCCTCCTGCTCCCCATGAGGCAAGAGGGCTGCCTCAATTTCCGGTCACCTCCGCCTCCCTCTGGGTCATCCTGCACCACCCACCCTGGGCTCCCTTCAACTCCTCCAGGAGGAGGTGCCTTCCCGCCTCCGGGCCTTTGCACACGCTGCGTCCTTCACCAGAACTCCTTGCCAGCAGCTCCCGCACAATCTCCTTTTTACTCAGTTCACTCCCGCTTGGCATTCAGGTCTCAGCTTAACTGTTACTTCCTTCAGGAATCCCTCTTGATTTCCTGGACTAGGTTAAGTTATTCCATTCCACTCCTTTTTATTCATTTTTTCCCCAACCCATTTTTGTGCTCAGCCCGCCTCTTTGGTGCTCCGTCCCTCCTGTGATGATTTATTCGACAGCTGTCCTCCTCACTCCATCGGAGGGGGCCTTGCCTCTGCTTTGTTTGCTTCTGAGTCCCTCTGGCTCACCTGACGGTGCTCAGGAGATGCTGATTGAATTGCGTGAATGACTGAACGAATGCTGGTGGAATGCAGTCAAACAAAGGCCTGAATTTTGGGCCATGAAAACTTTTCTTCCGTGATCGTGGAAAAACCGCTCCTCCCCAGGTCATCCTTCGTATGATGAGGTGGCAAGGCCGGGGCAGGGAGAAAAGGTCCTGATGATGGGAGTGGACGTGGCTCCTTGAGGCCAGGGTCCAGGCGTGCTCCTCTGTCTTAGGCTGATGTCCACCGAGCTGAGTCTAAAAGTGACGATGGGGTGGTGGTGACGATGCAGCGGTGACGGAGGCGAATGGCAGCAGGTCTCGGCAGCGGTGGTGCTGGTGTTGGCAGTGAGGGTCAGACTGAGGCGGATGCTGGTGACTTTTCTAGGCTGTGAAAAACAGTGGCGGTTTTGCCGCGATCTGGAGGTGATGGTACAAAGCATGTTTAAGAAGATAGAGTTTGGAGTCAGAGAAGCCTGGTTTCCTCCCCTGTTTCTATTACTTCAGAGATTCAAGAAACTCTTTGGAGTTTCAGTTTTCTCATCTGTAAAATGGGTATAAACCTAGACAGCATATTTAAAAGCAGAGACTTCACCTTGCTGACAAACGTCCATATAGTCAAAGCCGTGGTTTTCCCAGTAGTAAGGATGTAAGGATGTAGGAGCTGGACCACAAGGAAGGCAGGGCGCCGAAGAATTGATGCTTTTGAACTGTGGTGCTGGAGAAGACTCTTGAGAGTCCCTTGACAGCAAGGAGATCAAACCAGTCAATCCTAAAGGAAATCAACCCTGCATATTCATTGGAAGGACAGATGCTGAAGCTTCAGCTTCAATACTTTGGCCACCTGATGTGAAGAGCTGACTCATTAGAAAAGACCCTGATGCTGGGAAAGATTGAGGGCAGGAGGAGAAGGGGACAACAGAGGATGAGATGGTTGGATGGCATCACTTACTCAATGGACATGAGTTTGAGCAAACGCTGGGAGATAGTGAAGGACAGGGAAGCCTGGCATGTTGCAGTCCATGAGGTCGCAAAGAGCTGGACACAACTTAGCAACAGCAACAACAAAATGAGTACAAGACTATCCACCCCGTGGGTGCAGGGCTGGGACTAGGCTTGTTATGATGATCAAATGAGGGCATGCAGGGGCAACTCCTGGCACAGAGCTTGGCCCACCTAAGGTTTCGGGTAAACACGTGTGGAGGGCAGTCATGGAGACAACAGCCTCGTGGTGAAGGCCTCTGGGCTGTTGCCGTTGCTGAGGGTGACCACGGTGGCACTTGTAACGAAGGAGATGAAGATGGTAACGTTGCTGCCTTTCCTGCCACAGGTGTGGTTGATGGTGGTGAAGTGATGGTTATGACGGTGACGGAGGGCACTGCAGTTTATTAACTCAGCCTGTCAGTTAAAGGAACAGTGATGTGCTTGGTGCCAGCACACTTTGGGGAAAAATAAATAGAACCTTTAATTTTCATGTGAAGTCATTTCAGTTGTGTCCGACTCGGCCCCATGGACTGTAGCCTGCCAGGCTCCTCTGTCCATAAAATTCTCCAGGCAAGAATGCTGGGGTGGGTAGCCATGCCCTCTGCCAGGGGATCCTCCTGATCCAGGGATCTAACCTCTGTCTCTTAGGTCTCCCGCACCGGCAGCTGGGTTCTTTAGCACTAGCGTTATGTGGGAAGCCCTGCTTTCAGGAGTCATCAATAAAGTAGCGTGCACACACACAAGCGCACACACGCACACACACGCACACATACACACGCACACATGCACACACACATGCACACACGCACACACGCACACGCACACACACTGCATAAAACAAGGCGGCCAGATGTCAGGTGCGTAATTCGCATCAGAGGAGAGGCAGGGGATGGAGGTTCAGCAAACGCTCCGAGTGGAAGGTGGTTCTGGGCAGGAAAGGTGTGCTCGGGGCTCAGGGAATGGTGAGAGGCAGGAAGGAGCGGGACCGGAAGGGGAGGGAGAGAGGAGGCTGGAGAGACAGAAGCCGAGGCCAGTGGAGGAAGGAGACAGTGCCTGGTGTCCCCGTGACATGCCAGGTGCTGTGTGAGAACCCGTCTCCAGCTGGAGCCCTGGTTCCAGGCCTAGCTCTGCCATGATCCTGTGTGACCTTGGGCCAGCTCTTACCCTCACAACTGTCCCCGGGTTCCCCACGACTCCAAAGAGATTTAGCTCCCGTTTTAGAGATGGACACAGTGGGTATGCTTGGACTCAATTTAGAAGGCCGGTGGTGACCTTGCAGAAGACGCCCTCAAGGTATTGGGCTCGCACACGTCACGGCAGGGTTGAGTCGGTTTGTGAGGACTTATACCAGGGTGTCTGAGGATCCTTCCTTCCCCTTCTGTTTGCGTATTTACGATCTATCTGCTGTGTGTCTTGAGCTGCCAGCCTCCCTTCCCCGCTCTGTCTGCATCTCTAGGGGCTGAGCTTTCTGCAGGCCCCAGAGCCCCGAAAAAGCGTGTCTGCCTGGCCCCTCTGCACCGGCGTTCCCATGCTGACGTTCCTGTCCAGGATGTGCGTCACGACCAGAGAGGGCAATGCCTCGCCTAATGTCACACAGCCAGGGGAGGCAGAGCAGTGGCTTAAGGGGCACAGGTGAGAGCCGTGGTGTGAACCTCACCTTGCCCAGAGCTCTTCCCAAACGTGACCACAAGGGTGGGGAGCGGGTGAGGACTAGGGGACAGGGGCGAGGGGAACTAACTCCTATCGAGCAGGCACTTTAGCGTAATTAAGCCTGTGGACTTCAGAGCCAGGAAGGCCTGGGTTTGAACCCCAGCTTTGAATCTTATGGACTAGCTGTGTGACCTCGGGTAATCCACTCAGCTTCTCTGTGCCTCAGTTTCCTTGTCTGTAAAGTGGAGGTGATAACGATGGGACCTACAGACATCAGAGCAATCTTGTGAGGATTAGATATGTTTGTACAAAGCCCCTAAGAAGTGGCTGCGCGGTGGAGGTGACCGGGGTTACGTGCCCCTCTTTAACCATCCTCTGCTTTGCTGCGCTGTGCTTAGTCACTCAGTCCTGTCCGACTCTGCGACCCCGTGGACTGTAGCCCGCCAGGCTCCTCTGTCCATGGGATTCTCCAGGCAAGAATACTGGAGTGGGTAGCCATTCCCTTCTCCAGGGCGTCTTCCCAACCCAGGGATCAAACCCAGGTCTCCCGCATTGCAGGCAGATTCTTTACCAGCTGAACCAACAGGGAAGCCCAAGAATACTGGAGTGGGTAGCCATTCTCTTCTCCAGGGGATCTTCCCAACCTAGGAATCAAACCGGGGTCTCCTGCATTGCAGGTGGATTCTTTACTAGCTGAGCTACCAGGGAAGCCCTGTCTCTATGGGTGAGAAAACTGAGGTCTAGAAGAAGGCAGGTGGGAGACGCGCAGGTGGGATTGTCCCAGGCCTGGCGGGTGAGAAAACTGAGGTCTAGAGAAGGCAGGTGGGAGACGCGCAGGTGGGACATGTGCCCAGGCCTGGCGGGTGAGAAAACTGAGGTCTAGAGAAGGCAGTGGGAGACGTGCAGGTGGGATTGTGCCCAGGCCTGGCTGTGCAGCTGCGGTAGAAACTGAGGTCTAGAGAAGCAGTGGAGACCGCGTTGGCCAGGTGGCGGTGAAAAATGAGGTTAAGAGGCGGTGGGAGACAGCAGGTGGCTGTGCGGCTGGCTGTGAGAAACTGAGGTCTAGAGAAGCAGTGGAGACGGCAGGTGGGATTGTGCCCAGGCGGCGGTGAGAGAAAACTGAGGTCTAGAGAAGGCAGTGGGAGACACGCAGGTGGGATTGTGCCCAGGCCTGGCTGGTGAGAAAACTGAGGTCTAGAGAAGGCAGTGGAGACGCGCAGGTGGGATTGTGCCCAGGCCTGGCTGGTGAGAAAACTGAGGTCTAGAGAAGGCAGTGGGAGACGCGCAGGTGGGATTGTGCCCAGGCCTGGCGGGTGAGAAAACTGAGGTCTAGAGAAGGCAGGTGGGAGACGCGCAGGGTGGGATTGTGCCAGGCCTGGCTGGGTGAGAAAACTGAGGTCTAGAAGAAGGCAGTGGGAGAACGCGCAGGTGGGATTGTGCCAGGACTGGCTGGTGAGAAAACTGAGGTCTAGAGAAGGCAGTGGGAGACGCGCAGGTGGGATTGTGCCAGGACTGGCTGGTGAGAAAACTGAGGTCTAGAGAAGGCAGTGGGAGACGCGCAGGTGGGATTGTGCCCAGGCCTGGCTGGTGAGAAAACTGAGGTCTAGAGAAGGCAGTGGGAGACGCGCAGGTGGGATTGTGCCCAGGCCTGGCGGGTGAGAAAACTGAGGTCTAGAGAAGGCAGTGGGAGACGCGCAGGTGGGATTGTGCCAGGACTGGCTGGTGAGAAAACTGAGGTCTAGAGAAGGCAGTGGGAGACGCGCAGGTGGGATTGTGCCAGGCCTGGCTGGTGAGAAAACTGAGGTCTAGAGAAGGCAGTGGGAGACACGCAGGTGGGATTGTGCCCAGGCCTGGCCGGTGAGAAAACTGAGGTCTAGAGAAGGCAGTGGGAGACACGCAGGTGGGATTGTGCCCAGGCCTGGCGGGTGAGAAAACTGAGGTCTAGAGAAGGCAGTGGGAGACGCGCAGGTGGGATTGTGCCCAGGCCTGGCGGGTGAGAAAACTGAGGTCTAAGAAGGCAGTGGGAGACGCGCAGGTGGGATTGTGCCCAGGCCTGGCGGGTGAGAAACTGAGTCTAAGAAGGCAGTGGGAGACGCGCAGGTGGGATTGTGCCAGGCCTGGCGGGTGAGAAAACTGAGGTCTAAGAAGGCAGTGGGAGTACACGCAGGTGGGATTGTGCCCAGGCCTGGCGGGTGCAGAAAACTGAGGTCTAGAAGGCAGTGGGAGACGCGTCAGGTGGGATTTGTGCCAGGCCTGGCGGGTGAGAAAACTGAGGTCTAAGAAGGCAGTGGGAGACGCGCAGGTGGGATTGTGCCCAGGCCTGGCGGGTGAGAAAACTGAGGTCTAAGAAGGCAGTGGGAGACGCGCAGGTGGGATTGTGCCCAGGCCTGGCGGGTGAGAAAACTGAGGTCTAAGAAGGCAGTGGGAGACGCGCAGGTGGGATTGTGCCCAGGCCTGGCGGGTGAGAAAACTGAGGTCTAGAGAAGGCAGGTGGGAGACGCGCAGGTGGGATTGTGCCCAGGCCTGGCGGGTGAGAAAACTGAGGTCTAGAGAAGGCAGTGGGAGACGCGCAGGTGGGATTGTGCCCAGGCCTGGCGGGTGAGAAAACTGAGGTCTAGAGAAGGCAGTGGGAGACGCGCAGGTGGGATTGTGCCCAGGCCTGGCGGGTGAGAAAACTGAGGTCTAGAGAAGGCAGTGGGAGACGCGCAGGTGGGATTGTGCCCAGGCCTGGCGGGTGAGAAAACTGAGGTCTAGAGAAGGCAGTGGGAGACGCGCAGGTGGGATTGTGCCCAGGCCTGGCGGGTGAGAAAACTGAGGTCTAAGAAGGCAGGTGGGAGACGCGCAGGTGGGATTGTGCCAGGCCTGGCGGGGTGAGAAAACTGAGGTCTAGAGAAGGCAGTGGGAGACGCGCAGGTGGGATTGTGCCCAGGCCTGGCGGGCGCCGTGCCCTCCGTGGTCCCTGGGCAGAAGGACGTGCAGGGCTGGGTCTGTAGAGCCAGTGGCGAGGGGGGGTCTGGAGAGGGGAGCGGGAAGCCGTGAGCCTGACATAAGGCCCTCAGGAATGTGATCCGCTTCCTCTGGGGCCCCTGGGAGCCTGGTAATCCCGGGGCGGTGGGGTGCGGGCAGACAGCTGTGCTGGGTAGGGTGGGGGCGGGGCAGAGGAGGCTCCAGGACCCTGGGCTCCCCTCTGCTTTTCCCGAAGGGGTCGGGGCTGGGGGCCAATGAACACGGTGGAGCTTGGGCCGGGAGAGGCGAGAGGAAGCCGGGGGCGGGGGCAGGCTGGAGGTGGTGGGGGAGCTGGCCAGGTCTGAGCCGGGCCATGGCGGGCCCACCCCGGTAGCCCGGCCCCAGGTGTGGCCAGCTGGCCCTCCCGGGGAGTCTGGGAGACCCAGCTTCTGAGCGGGTCGTAGGAGCAGGGGAACGGGCTTCTGGCAGGGTTGCAGCTGAAGGGCTGTTGGGTGTCCTCTAGCCCAGTCCCTTCGCTTTACGGAAGGAGAAACCGGGGCCCAGAGAGGGTCAGCGACCAGCTGAGTGTCACACAGGAGTCAGTGAACCTGAGCCTGTAACAGGAGCGAGGCGTCCCGGCTGCAGAGCTCAGGCCTTCTCTGCTGCCCCAGTGACGCCCCCCACCTCTTCCGTCCTGTCTCCAGGCAGGAGTTGACCTGGACGGTGGGTGTGGATTCGTCTTAGCTACACCGAGGGTGCCTCCTGCAGGGTTACGTGTCCACCACAAGTAGCTGCGTCTGGAAGGCGGGGCGCGTGTGGGCCAGGGGTTGCAGGGTGGGGGTTTTCGGCAGGAGGTGCAGCGAGCTGGGACCGGGGGCAGGGAAGCGTGGTCATGGCGGCACTGAGAATACTTTGCTGCTTTTTGGTCTCATGCACAGTTTCTCGTTCTTCTAGTTTCTATTTTATGGTAGTTTATCCTTGACCAGATCTCACATGACCCTCACCACCCTCCCTGCGCGTAGCTGTTCTCACTCCCATTTTACAGATGTGGACACTGAGCGTCAGAGCAGAAGTGCTGGCCTTAGTTGCGCGGTGACTGGCAACAGCACCAAACCTCTCCAGACACCTGTTGAACCCAGGCTCCAGCCCGTGAACAGATCCACAGACCCCTGGCTGTGGGGGAAGCCTGTGGCTTCCCTGCCCCCCACGTCCCTTCCGGGGGCCAGTGGGCGGCGCCTCCTGCATGTTTCCCAGGTCTCGACCCCCTCTCGTGGGCGCCGTGCTGGGGCCGGCCCCCACGTCCTCCCCCCATAACACCTGTGGCCCCCTTGCTGGCCTCTGCCTCTGCTCTCCCTCCGCGACCAGGGGCAGCTTTCCAGAGCAGGAATCCGATCCATCGCCACCCCGCTCCCCGCAGCCTTCATGCTCTCAGAGGAAGGTTCCTGAACCCCACCCCCGGGCGGGCCTGCCTCCCACGGCTCTCATCTCTTCCCCCGGGCTGGGCTGTCCCCTCACTCTCGTCCGCTCTCTGGCTTCAGACACAGGGTCCTTCTTCCTCTGTGTCGAACCCGCCGAGGTTATTCCTGCCACGGTTATTCCTGCCACAGGGCCTTTGCACGGAGACGCTTTGCCTACACCCACTCCTGGCTGTCTCCTGGTCAGTTCAGCCAGCCGTGGCTCCCCACCCTTGCTAATGCTGCTCTCCGATCGCCTCACTGGGCTGGTCTTTCTACATAGCACTTTCTAGCATCTGAAACCACCTGGCTTATTTCTTCTGAGTTTGTGATCTGTTTCCTTGATGTAAAATGTAAATATTCTGAGGTCAGGGACTTCGTGGGCTCTGTTTACTGTAACCCGAACTCCTGGCACACAGCCAGCACGCAGCAGGTGCTCGACAAATTCCTGACAAGGTGGTAAAGATCCTGCCTGCCAGTGCAGGAGACAGAAGAGACGTAGGTTCCATCCCTGGGTCGGGAAGATCCCCCGGAGGAGGGCGTGGCAACCCACTCCAGTATTCTCCCCTGGAGAATCCCATGGCCGGAGGAGCCTGGCGGGCTGCAGCCTAGAGGGCCGCAGAGTCGGACATAACTGAAACGACTTAGCACGCACATGTGAGCAATTGTTGGGAGCCAGAATGTGGAGTATCTCCTCTGTCAGCCTACCTGACTCTGACACTGACTCCCAGACTAGGGCCCCTTGCCCGGATTCCCTGGTGCCGTCAGACAGCAAAGCACACTTTGGGTAAACCCTGGGGCCCTGGGACTCATGCTTCTCTATGAATATTCAAATTATGGACTCCTTGCTATGCATCAGGTGGCCTGCTAGGCCCAGAAGCAAAAAAGGGCAACAAAAATAAGACCCTGCCTTCAGGGTGCTTAAAACGTAATGCGTAAGGTAAGAGAGGCAGACAAAGGTTAACAAGCTGGGAAGTTTTTTTTGAGCACCTAGTGTGTGGTGGATATGTTGCAAATTTTGTTACATTGAATCCTCATGGAATGAGGAGCTGTTAAAGGGAGGATGGGGTGAATCCTCACAAAATCCCAGCACAGTAGGGACTCACTTTCCGGTGACAGCTGGGGAGGGGGAGGTGTGCTGAGGATGAAGGGACGCAGCAGGTGAGTGGCAGAGCTGGGCTCAAACTGAGGTCTGTCTGCTCCGAAATCTGTGTCTGTGAGAGAGTGGGAGGTCAAGTCTGATCGGAATGGGAAGGATGTACCTGAGCAGAGTCTAGGAGGGGAAAACTGTGGTTTTCCCAGAAGTCATGCATGGATGTGAGAGTTGGACGGTAAAGAAAGCTGAGCGCCAAAGAATGGATGCTTTCCAACTTTGGTGCTAGAGAAGACTCTTGAGAGTCCCTTGGACTGCAAAGAGATTCAATCAGTCAATCCTAAAGGAAATCAGTCCTGAATATTCATTGGAAGGACTGATGCTGAACCTGAAGTTCCAATACTTTGGCCACCTGATGCGAAGAACTGACTCAGTGGAAAAGACCCTAATGCTGGGAAAGATTGAAGGCGGGAGGAGAAGGGGATGACAGAGGATGAGATGGTTGGATGGCATCACTGATTCAATGGACATGAGTCTGAGCAAGCTCCGGGAGATGGTGAAGGACATAGAGACCTGACGTGCTGCGTTCATGGAGCCGCAAAGAGTCGGACACGACCTAGCGACTGAACAGCAGCAGCAGCTGGGAGGGGAAGGTGTGGGCCTGGGGAAGTGGGTGGGGAGGGGTTTTCGGGCAGGGGCCTAGCGAGCGGGGGTGGGAGGCAGGGAAGAGTGGGAGAGTCGGGGCAAAGGGAGTGGCTTTCCTGCGGGCCTTAGGGGAGGAAGGAAGGCGATGAGGGGAGAAGATGGCCTGGCCAGACCCTTGTCATTTGTCTTAGCATCACGGGGACGCAGTGGGGTGACAAAGGACATGTGGGGTAGAAGTCGAACCCCAGAAATTTCCTAGCAAATCGGTCCAGGATCAGATGCCGGCAGTGGGACGAGGCGGTCTTCCCTAAGCTCAGCGGCCCTCCAGGGCTTCGGGGGAATGGACAAGACAGGAGAGGCCAATGAGAAATGGTGCGAGGGGGAGAACGTGCCGGGAAGCGGTAGCCTCAGCGCCGTGAACAAGAGCTGGTAGGAGCTGCTGGACACGAGTTCCGATTCCGCCATTCCTGGACTGTGGTCTTTGTGCGCCAGATGGCTCTGAGTCTGGAATCTTCATCAAGAGAATGACAGGCGCTCCTGTTACTCTGAGGACTAAAGATCTTAATGAATGTGATGAGCCCAGAACAATGGCTGGCACAGCCTTTAAACACTCAATAAAGATTAGTTTATCAAGATCAGTGATCAATGCAAAGAAATAGAGGAAAGCAATAGAATGGGAAAGACTAGAGATCTTTTCAAGAAAATTAGAGATAGCAAGGGAACATTTCATGCAAAGATGGGCTCAATAAAGGACAGAAATGGTGTGGACCTAACAGAGGCAGGAGATATTATATTAAGAAAAGGTGGCAAGAATACACAGAAGAACTATACAAAAAAGATCTTCATGACCCAGATAACCATGATGCTGTGATCACTCACCTAGAGCCAGACATCCTGGAATTCGAAGTCAAGGGGGCCTTAGGAAGCATCACTATGAATAAAGCTAGTGGAGGTGATGGAATTCCAGTTAAGTTATTTCAAATCTTAAAAGATGATGCTGTGAAAGTGTTGTACTCAATATGCCAGCAAATTTGGAAAACTCAGCAGTGGCCACAGGTCTGGAAAAGTTTTCATTCCAATCCCAAGGAAGGGCAATGCCAAAGAATGTTCAAACTACTGCACAGTTGCACTCATCTCACATGCTAGTAAAGTAATGATCAAAATTCTCCAAGCCAGGCTTCAACAATATGTGAACCATGAACTTCCCGATGTTCAAGCTGGATTTAGAAACAGCAGAGGAACCAGAGATCAAATTGCAAACATCCATTGGATCATCGAAAAAGCAAGAGAGTTTCAGAAAAAATCTACTTCTGCTTCATAGACTTCTCCAAAGCCTTTGACTGTGTGGATCACAACAAACTATGGGAAATTCTTCAAGAAACGGGAATATCAGACCACCTTGACCTGCCTCCTGAGAAACCTGTATCAAGGTCAGGAAGCAACAGTTAGAACTGGACATGGAACAACAGACTGGTTCCAAATCACGGAAAGAGTACGTCAAGGCTGTATATTGTCACCCTGTTTATTTAACTTCTATGCAGAGTACATTATGTGAAATGCTGGGCTACAGGAAGCACAAGCTGGAATCAAGATTGCTGGGAGAAATATCCATAACCTCAGATATGCAGATGACACCACCCTTATGGCAGAAAGTGAAGAGGAACTAAAGAGCCTCTTGATGAAAGTGAAAGAGGAGAGTGAAAAAATTGGCTTAAAGCTCAACATTCAGAAAACTAAGATCATGGCATCCGATTCCATCACTTCATGGCAAATAGATGGGGAAACAGTGGAAACAGTGTCAGACTTTATTTTTGGGGGCTCCAAAATCACTGCAGATGGTGACTGCAGCCATGAAATTAAACGAAGTTTGCTCCTTGGAAGAAAAGTTATGACCAATCTAGACAGCATATTAAAAAGCAGACATTACTTTGCCAACAAAGGTCTGTCTAGTCAAAGCTATGGTTTTTCTAGTGGTCATGTATGGATGTGAGAGTTGAACTATAAAGGAAGCTGAGTGCCAGAGGATTGATGCTTTTGAATTGTGGTGTTGGAGAAGACTCCTGAGTGTCCCTTGGACTGCAAGGAGATCCAACCAGTCTGTCCTAAAGGAAATCAGTCCTGAATATTCATTGGAAGGACTGATGCTGAAGCTAAAGCCACCTGATTCGAAGAGCTGACTCATTTGAAAAGACCCTGATGCTGGGAAAGGTTGAAGGTGGGAAGAGAAGGGGACAATAGAGGATGAGATGGTTGGATGGCGTCACCAACTCAATGGACATGGGTTTGGGTGAACTCCGGGAGTTGGTGATGGACAGGGAGGCCTGGCGTGCCGCGGTCCATGGGGTCGCAAAGAGTCGGACACAACTGAGCGACTGGACTGAACTGAAAGGTTCGTTTGTTAGTCCAGCCCTCCCCTGCCCCTGGGAAGCCCTGCCCTTAAGAGGCTGCCAGCAGGCTGACTTGCCTGAGGAGACTGTGACGCTCCCATGAAGGGGCAAAGCGGTGGCGTGGGTCCTGGGGAGCAATGCACTCCGAGCACTTTCAAAAGAGAGGCCAGAAATACGGGTTTTAATATGAAACCCCCCACAGCTAAGGGACGAGAACCCCTTCACCTGCCCAAGAAATGCCCAGGGTCCCTGAGGGTGCCAGTCTTCAAACCCTTCCTGAACACCTGGCCGAAGAGACTTGGGGGGACCCTCTGAGATTGGGGTGGGGAGTGCGGGGCTGGGAGTGCATCAGTCTAGGATATCTGAGGCACAGAGGACATTAACTGATGGGTTAAGGAGGGCGAAAATCTTCGCTGACCTGCTGAAAGTCACGGTCAGAGCACGTCATAGAATGAGGTTGCGACTGAAAGATGATGAGCCCTGGGAACACAAAGCTGAGATCTGGCCTTGGGTCTGAGTGAGATCGCTGTGTGACCTTGGGCAAGCCCCTTGCCCTCTCTGATCGTCCGTGACATGAGTGAAGAGGCTCTATCAAGCCTTCTGGCTTTCTAGGCTTTGGTGGGCTGGACACCTGTCCCTCCCCTGAGGTGGGGGGAGAACTCGGGGGAGAGAGCCCCGCCTCCTCTCCTGGATCCTGGGAACAGCAGGAGGTCTAATCTGCTGTTGACATTCCGCTGGGTCTAGGGGCTTGGGTTTCTCCGGGCCTGTGTGATCCTCCGGCCCCCTGCAGCAGGCAGACGCTGGGGTGGAGCACTTGCTCCGTGTCACTCCGGGATGGATTAGGGACCTGGGGGCCGGGGGACTGGGGGGTGCTCAGAAGAGAGGAACTGGGGGTGGGCTGAGGGGCAGCTGCTGGCTGGGGGCTCGTCTGCCTTCTTAGTGCATTTGTGGGGGATGTGCTCAGATATGGAGGTGACAATCACTCATACAGTCAGCAGAGGCTAACTGAGCACCTCCTATGTGCCAGGGTAAATACAGAACCAACAGTCTGCACTGTTTCACCATTATTATCCTCGCTTAACAGAGAGGGGAAGTGAGGCTCAGAGAGGGGCGGTGACTCACCAAGGTTGTTAGGTAAGGTGGTGGGATTTGAATCCGGGCAGCCAGACTCTCAAACCTGCACATTCAAATCACTGCAGACAGTGACTGCAGCCATGAAATTAAAAGATGCTTGCTCCTTGAAAGAAAAGCTATGACAAACCTAAGACAAGGGATTAAAAAGCAGAGACATCACTTTGCTGACAAAGGTCCATCTAGTCAAGGCTATGGTTTTTCCAGTGGTCATATATGGATATGAGAGTTGAACTATAAAGGAAGCTGAGTGCAGAAGAATTGATGCTTTTGAACTGTGGTGTTGGAGAAGACTCTTGAGAGTCCCTTGGACTGCAAGGAGATCCAACCAGTCCATCCTAAAGGAGATCAACCCTATTTGAATATTCATTAGAAGGACTGATACTAAAGCTGAAGTTCTAATACTTTGGGCACCTGATGTGAAGAACTGACTGATTGGAAAAGACCCTGGTGCTGGGAAAGATTAGAGGCAGGAGGAGAAGGGGACGACAGAGGATGAGATGGTTGGATGGCATCACTGACTCAATGGACGTGGGTTTGAGCAAACTCCGCTAGACAGTGAAAGTCAGGGACGCCTGGTGTGCTGCAGTTCGTGGGGTTGCAAATAGTCGGACATGACCGAGCAGCTGAACAGCAACACATGGAGCAACATGGCGGGCGGAACATGAGCGAGATGGATGTCCCCGAGTGGGTGTGGCCTGGGATCCGGGTGGTCAGTGTAGCCCTGAGGGGCTCCCCAGGAAAGCTGGCACTGGTGTCCTGCTGAGCTTCAGTGAGGCCTGGGGGATCCTGGGGAGTCTTCAGTGGGGTCTGGTTTGTGCTTTGAACATCTCTCTCCCAGCGTGGTTCCTTGGAGGCAGACCTGAGCGGGGCTGTTCTGAAGACCAAGCCCTGTGTTTCAGGCGCTGACCTAGGTGTCTCCATGCTGGGTTCTAGGCACCCATGGCTGCTGACATCCCAGCGTGAAAAGAGGACTCACGATGGTCTGTGGAGGTTGTTTCTCTCTGAGCTGTGCCCAGAATGTCCCTGGGGCTGCAGAGCCCCCCTGTTCTCTCCCTCCCTCTCTCTTTCTTCCCCTTCATCAGCACGTTGCTGTCCGAGCCTCTGTTCTCTGCATTGCGTCTTCATGGTGGGAGTGAAATGAGATATCCTGCACCCTGTGCAGCCTGGCCGTCAGCTTCATGCATGCATGCATTCATTCATTCATTCACACAGAGGGCCGAGTACTCTTCCAGATCCGAGAGCATCAGGGGCAACACTATTTACTCGTGATGCCGGGCCCGATATGCCTTTTTGTGTATGCTTGTCTCCTTTTGTATTTTTATTTTTGACTGTGCTGGGTCTTTGCTGTGGCTCGTGGGCTTCTTGAGTTGTGGCGTGCAGGCTCCAGAGTGCTCAGGCTCAGTAGCTGTGGTGCGTGGGCTCAGTTGCCCCGTGGCCTGTGGGATCTTGGTTCCCCAACCAGGGATTGAACCGGCATCACCTGTGTAGGAAGGTGGATTCTTAACCACTGGGCCACCAGGGAAGTGCCTGGGCCTGCTGTTAAGCGCTGCCTTCATTACCAGGGCTTCCCAGATGGTGCTGGTGGTCAAGAACCCACCCGCTGATGCAGGAAATGTAAGACTCAGGTTCAATCCCTGGGTCCGGAAGATCCACTGGAGGAAGGCATGGCAACCCACTCCAATATTCTTGCCTGGAGAATCCCATGGACAGAGGAGACTGGCAGGCTACAGTCCATGGGGTCACAAAGAGTCAGACAGGACGGAAGCGTCTTAGCATCCATATTCATGACCTCATTTGCTTCCCACCATAACTCCAGTACACTGTTAGCATGCCCATCCTACAGATGGGGCATGGAAAGGCTAATTCCTAAGTGGCAGAGCTGGGGTTTGAGCCTAGGTCAGCCTGGAGGCAGAGCCCAAGCCTTAGTCCATACTCCACCCTTGAACTGCTCCTCAATCCTGCACGCCGTGCCTAGAAATGAAATCTCAGAGCTGGTCTTTCACGGCCTTGAGAAGGAACACTTCATGAGGCAGGGACTCTGGTTCTGCTCACCTCTCGGACCTCTTCACCAGGCACAGTAGGTATTTGAGAAACGAATAGGGATGAATGGCTGCCTGGACCAGGCCTCCTAGGAGTTCTGGAGGAGACCCTGTGGGCCATTCTAGGGCCGGTGCTGGGCCCAGGGACCCTTTGCCTTGTGGCTTGGCCATGGAGGATGCTCTGTCTGGCCTCTCCACTCCCCAGCCTCCTCCAGGACTCACAGGGCTTGTGGATGTGGGCCCGCAGCGGGTTCCAGAAGTCCTCGGATAGAATATCAGTGGCTGAGCCCTTGAAAATCTGATCTCACACCAGCCCACCTCCCCAAGGTTCCCCCCAGACCATCAATCAGCAGCAAGACACGATCATATTTTATAGCCAGGCCAGGGAGGGGTGGCATGAAACCCAAGCCCCCGCTCCGCCTGGGGTCCTGCCTGCTTAGGAGGATCAAGGCAGACCCGGGCAGAGCCTTAACCCTTTGTGATCCTGTTCCTGCCAGTGGTGGGCACAGCTCTCCCGAAAACCCTGCCAGACTAGATCCCTTGAGGGGTAATGGAGGGACTTGATGGAAAGGTGGGTGGGCGTACTGGGGTCTTGACGGCCCCCAGGAACTTGCAGGAACGCCAGTGGATTAGAAGATGGTTCCGACTCAAGGTCTGTGCACTCATGGCTGTGTGACCTCAGGCAGGGTGCCTCCCCTCTCTGGGTTTACTCATCAGCTCAAATCTGGGAATCCCAACAGCTTCCTGCTTCCCTTGTTAGGGGTTACCCTAGCGTCTTTAACAGGGGTGAAATTCGATTCCTGGCCCTGGGCCCCACCATCTTTATAGCAAGGTCCTTCCTAGACCCATGGAATAGTTTATCCATAATAAGAGACTGCCGTCTATGGGGTCGCACAAAGTCGGACACGACTGAAGCGACTTAGCAGCAGCAGCTCTTTCAAAGCCTGAGCTCTTTCAACTTCCCTTTTACAGGCAGGGAAGCTAAGGCCCCGAGAGGAGTTTCCATCCTCCCAGATCACAGACCGTGCAGAGCTGGTGGACCCTGGCGGAGGAAGTGGAGAGGCTCGGAGGTGGCCTGAGGCACTGCTCCAGCTTGGAGCCCTTGAGAATGACCTGGGAAGGAGACTATGTAGGCTCCTGGAGACCCGAGGCTGGTGGGAGAAACCCAGGGTGAAGAGTCTTGTTGGCATTACGAAAGAGGCCTGGTGTCACCGCCCTGGTGAGCCGGCCCTGGGGTGGAATGTGGCTTGGGTGACCTTGGAGCCTGCTTTTTCGTCCCTGGAAAGAGGAGAATAATGTCACCTGTTATCTTGAAGCTTAAAATGATGACACTCCCAGATGCTCCCCGTTTGTTATCACTGTGGCTGCACCATAGGGGCTGAGTGCCCCGTCACTGAGGGGTATTCAAGCAGACTATGGTCATGAGGTGGGGAGGGGAGAACTCGGTGACCCTGAAGGCCCTTTTCAGTGCTGATGGAAGGAGGGGTGGGGGCGGGGTGGCAGGGGAGAAGCTTTGTCTGGTGTGCAGTTACCAGGTCCTGGAGTTGCAGAGGTCGTTTCAGGGGGCTGTGCGGGGTGGGGGGCGGGGGGCTGGGGCACTTTCCTCAGGTGGATGAGGCTCTGGGGACGCGGGTGTCACACCAGCAGCTGGACGTGCTTGCTTGATGGATGGCTGTTAGAAAATCGATTTTCTGAAGCCCAGTCAGTGGGGTGGGCAGGCAGGCCTTGGGGAGCCTCGGACTGGCACAGGGAGGGGCTCTGTGCCCAGCAGGTGGGGGGCAGCGCCCCTCCCCCAGCTGCAGAGGTCCTCCCAGGGGTCACCTGCCCTGCTTCTCCCCTGGGCTGGGCCTCAGGCTACGAGACCCTCCCCTGGACCCTTCCTGGGCTCCTGGGGAGGAGAAGAAACCAAGCCTTGGTGGGAGGGTCGAGCCACCCGAACCTGGAGTCGGCTTCACTTCCCACGGGCCCTGCGTCCCAGGGACTGATGAGCCAGCTCGTCTTCATACTTTCGGTCTCAGCTTAAACATCATCTCTTCAGTTTTAGTTTTAGCCACACTACATGGCGTGCAGGGATCCCTCCGACCAGGGACTGAACTTGTGGCCCCTGCATTGGAAGCGCAGCGTTTTAGCCACTGGACTGCCAGGAAGTTCCATAAACATCATCTCTTTACAGAGACGGCCCCTCCCCTCCAAGCACCCTAAGGCAACCATCCTTAGCGTCCTGGTCAGTTTTCCCTGGTTTTCGGCATAGTCCCAGGGGCTTTATCCATGCCCATCCCTCCCAACAGGATGTGAGCTCCATAAGGGAAGGAGCTGGGCTGAAGGGGACGCGTTGCGTCTCCAGGGCCTGGCACACAGTAGGTACTCAGTTAACGATGGTTGAAGGCAGGTGCTCTGGAGGCCCGAGAAAGCAATGACAGGTCTTTATCTTCGAGGAGCTGAGACGGGGGTGTGTGTGTTCCCAAAGTACTTTGATTCTGAAGCAGTGAAGAGGCCACAGAAAGGGGGGAAGGAGGGAGGCGGCCTGGGGCGCCAGGTGGAATGAGGGGCGAGGGGATGAGAGGCAAGAGCTGAGGGGGATGGCCCGGGGTGGGCCTCTGCCTCTCGGCCCCCAGGGCTTTAAAGAAGTGTGGGCATTGCGACGGCCAAGTGGACGTTCAGCCCTGGTTGCAGGGCCGGGGGTCACCGGTCCCTTCTGCTGGGCCCGAGTCGCCCCCACCCTCCTTGGCTTTGCTCGAGTCCCTTCTTTTGGGGCCACAGGATGGGCCACAGCATCTGGCCTGAGAGTGTCAACCCCTTTCCCTCTGGGTGACCCTGGGTCAAGCTGTTAACCTCCGTTTCACAGCCCATCTGTGACCCTGCAGGGGGTTGTGAACAGAGATGCAGAGATCCATGTGTGAACCCTCAGCAGGCATCGAGTCCAGCACTTAGCGCTCAGCGACCCAGCTCTCAAGGATCAAAGGCACATTCATACCCATATCTCAGCAGGGAAAAGTGAGTCCCAGGAAGAGGTCCCGCATTTACCCCATGTTTAACTGAGTGCCCAACTCCATGGCACCTGGGTGGGGGAGAAACCCACTTCTCTTCTTTGGTTTTGACTCAGCTTTTTAGCAACTCCATTGGAACCCCGCCCCTGCCCTTGATAAGTCCAGGCTTGTAGAAGAACAGAGCTGGAAGGGGCCTCTCTTAGAGGTCTGGGGCCCTTGGATCCATTTGGCAGATAAGCAGGTAAAGGCCCAGAGAGCTCTGCCTGGACAAGGGCGGACAGAGCCCGGGACAGACAGAGCAAGCCACGATGTACGCTGGGCAGGACGTCACCTCGGGGAGCCCTGGGTGTCTCCTGGCCGTGCCTGGGGACCAGAAAGCGGAAGGGAGAGGAGACAGCACTGTGGAAGGTCTTTTCTCCTTTTTCTCTCTTTTTTCTTCCCCCCCCCCCCCAAAAAAAAATCCTGGATCTCCCACGACTTGGAAAAATGGCCCGGATCCCGTGTCTGGCTCCAGAGCATTTTATGGCCCTTTCCAGCCCGGGATGTGAAGCTCCCAGTGACATGAGCCCCCTTGCTCCACGGCCGGGGAGGGCGCATCCGTCTTCCCCAGCTGGCGGCCGCGTGTGGGAACGGCCCTGCTGGCGGGGCTGCCACCTGTTGCCTTCACTCTCCCTGAGAGTATGTTCCCGTCCTCCGCGGAGGCTGCGCTGGGGGAGGGCCCGGGGTGGACCTCTGTCCCCGAGCAGACTCTGAGCATCACCGACTTTGCCTGGGTGACGAAGGCTGCCCTGAGAGTCGGGCTCTGCCCAAGGCCTGGGCTCTTCAGGGGCGGTGTTCCACTGTGTTCCTCCTGGGAAGGGTGGTGGGTGGGTTCTGGAGCATCTGCAGAGGGGAAGGGAGCCGCCCCGGCTGGTGGGGGGGAACCGGGACAGGGGGCAGCGAAATGTGGGCCGCAGACAGCAGGAGAAAGGCAAACCAGGCTGAGGGCCCGGAGCCCCGGCCGGCTGGGTGTGTCTGGGGAGCTTTGTACAGGGGAAGGGGCTGGCAGGGATGCGGATTCTGCCGCACGTGGAAGATGAGCTCGACCACTGAGGACCACGCACCTGGACTCGTCCTGAGAACGACGGGAGTTACTGAAGGTTGCTAGAGCAGGAGGGAGACAAGCCCAGACCTGCATTCCACAAAGAACCTCTCTGCTTCCAGGGTGGAGGAGGGCCTGGAGGTGGAAAACGAGGCAGAGATGGAATAGAGTGCAGGGCAAGGGGCATGAGGCCAGAGATGCGTTTTAACTTGCTGGCGGGGAGGTAGACAGAGCTGAGAACTGAAACGGAACTGAGGGGCCTACGTCAGATGTCCCTGGGCTCACGCCCAGCCTGACACCCCTGACTCTTGTCCCCTCGGCAAGCTACCTCTCCTGTTTTCCAAACTGTGTGGTGAGGGGCTTGGACAGGGAAGGGGTGGAGGACCTTGGACCGAGCCAAGCTGCTCCCCAGATGTGCCCATGATCGGCACTGGGACTGAGCCTCTCACCTCCCCGAGCCTCGCTTTCCCTGTTGGTAAAGCCTCAAACTCACAAGTGAGTTGGAAGCATCAGCTCTCAGTTTGTAAGGTGCCCAGCACCGGGCCTGGCAACACACTCGGTGAAGCAGGATGGAGAACTCGTGTGCTTTGAGCCCCTCCCAGGGTGAATTCGCTCTGTCTCTGGGACAGCTCTCATCAGGGGTTTGCTGGGGGAACAGGGCAGGAGATTTGAAAGAAAATGGTGCCCGAGGGAGCCCTGGGTGGGGCGGAGCGAGAAGGCTGGGGCTCCGGAGGGGCCACTCAGGTTTCAGAGATCCCGGGACCTGTAGAGCTCCGAGGAATTTTCCCAGGCCAGGCAGCAGGCAGCTGGAAGCCATCCGTCCCAGAGAAGGAGAAGGATCAGGGGTCCTGCCAAGGTCTTTCGCTGGGAACAAGAACACACGGGTGGGGGCAGGATTCTCCCATCCAGCCTGGAAAGATGAAACCCTTCTGCCTGGGCAGCTGCTGGTGGGGATGCCAAAAGCCCAACGGCCGGCCTCTGGGCTCCCCTGAGGCTGTGACCGGGTTAAGGTGGCTGTGTGGACCCCTGGCGGCCCGGAAGCCAGAGCAGACCTAGAATCCACCACCTTCTGAGTCTGAACCGCGTCTGGGGTAGACGTGTGTGGGGTAGGGGCCCCCGCGCGTTGCCCCTGGGGCACTGGTTACTCCTGGGTAGCCAGGGTGCCTCAGGCCTGGAGACGGGGAGGTGGGAGACAGTGGAGGTGGGAGCCCTTCTTTGGAACCGGCCAAGGTGGGGAGCCCAAGTTCAAGGTCATTTCAGGGTCAGTGTTTACTCTGCAAGGCTATTGTGAAGATTAGAGATAAAACATGGGGAAACACCAGCACAGAGTGTGGGCTCAGCAGATGCTAATTACGTTACCGAAGGGGATACAGGCCAGTGATTAAGAGCACAGGCTGAGGCTGACTTCCTGGGTTCAGATCTCACCCCTGCCGCTTCCCAGGTCTGCTCATCAGTTATCATTCCTGAACCTCAGAGTCCTCCAGGGCTGCACTGGAGACAGCGGCAGGGCAGGGGGCCCCCACAAGCACCGGCTGTTACCATTGTGGTCGTTGCTCCCAACACCCCGTGAATGTTGTGTGCCCGGATCTACAGAATGAGAACATTTTTTTTTTCTCTTGCCAACCCTAGTAAGAATAACAGCTGCTACTCACACCTTCCTTTCTGGGTGTCGGGGGCCTGGCCTGACGACTTACATACGTTGTCTTGGGAGTCTGCCCATCACACTCAGACATGCTGATTTACTGTTGCATTTGGACGGGCGAGGAAAGAAAGATCTTAGGTCTGTAGAGACTCACCTAGGTCTCAAGGCCAGGAAGTGCCAGGGAGAAGAGATTTTGGGCCAAGCTCACGGAGCGGGCTCAGGGAGGATTTCCAGGCAGAGGAAACAGGCGTGAAGACAGTGGGAAGACTACGAGGCTGGGAGTCAGGAGCCAGCGTTCTTTCTTCGTTCTTTTCATGCCAAGTTATGCTTTATTATTTAAGTCTTCCCTGATACTTAAAAAAACACAAAAACCTCTGATGCTCCAATAATCCACGAATTCACAACGCCACAGGCTACATGGGAATTTAGAGAAATTTCACATTCACCTCTTTGGTCGGCCCCTCATATGGAAGATCCACCTGAATCTTGGTGTTTTCTACAGAACAGAGATTGTTTTACTTGATCATTTACATAAAATAGACAATAACCTTAATTGCAAGATTAGAGTGTTGAGAAAATGTTTTGTTAACATTTTTAAAAAGGTAAAAGAGTGAGCATCCCAGAAAGTGAGCCAAAATGGCAATTGACAAAGAAAGCAGTAGAATTAAAGCAGGGTGCCCGAAGCCGGTGCTCTGGGGCAACCGAGAGGTCCAGGATGGAGAGGGAGCGGGGCTCTGGACGCGGCAGGATGGAGAGGGAGCGGGGCTCTGGACGGGGGACACGTGTGCCCCTGTGGCTGATGCGTGTGGGTGCACAGCAAAAGCCATCACGCTCGTAAAGCAATTATCCTCGAACTAAAATACATTAATATAAAAAACATAGTGTTTAAGAGAACAGCCCCTGGAGCCAGACTGCTGGGGTTGAGATCTCAGCTCCACTGCTTGCTCAGTGTTCTTCACCTTGGGTAAGTGACTTCACCTCTCTAAGCTTCAGTTTCCTTCCAACACTCTGTTCTGAACACACTTAAGTTTCTCAGTCTCGTCGGTAAAGAACAGGTGGAAACAGCAGGCGCTGGTGGCGCTGGGACGAGCGCGGGTTGAGATCGTGTGTGTGAGGACCGGCCACGAGGCGTGGCGCAGGTGAGTGCCGTCAGTGGCGGCCTGTTGGCAGGCAGTCGGTAGTGCTGGTGTTAATGGCGTTGTTGGCTTTTCTGTTAGTGTTGACGTTGTCGGTGTGGCTGTCGTTGCGATCGTTGTTGCTGGTGGTGGTGGTGACGTGGTGTTGGAGGTGCCGTTGGTGGTGTAATTGGTGGTACTGTTGGTGATGCTCCTGTTGTCGATGTTGTGGGCAGGGATGGTTAACATCAATGGTGTCGGTGTTCACGTGGTTACTGGTGGCTGTTAGAGAGGAATAGCTTCGATGGTGTCTGCAGTGTGGAACTGGAGTTGGTGTTGAGTTTGTCATTGATGGTGGTGTTAATGGTTTGACTGATGATATTGGGGTTGGGCCAGGGGCTCGTATTGTACTTTTAAATGGCATTGCTGCTATCGGTGTTATTGAAGTTGTTGGTGTTGAGGTTGTTGTTTTCACTGTTACTGACAGTGGTCGTGGTCATGTTGGTGGTGTTGGTGCGACAGCATTTCTGGCAGCATTGGTGCTGAGAGTGTGATGCTCACGTGGTCACTGGTGGTGCTAACGGTGTTGCTGCTAATGATATTATTAGTGATATTGGTGTTAAGGGTGGTGGTGAGAGCTTGCAGTGAAGCATGTGATCTCCTAGGAAGAAGGTTAACTTTGGGGCCAAGGACCAGACTCGATCACTCAAGAGCTTTTGTGTAGCAGAGTTTTTTAAAGTACAGAAAGGGAGAGAGAAAGCCTCTGACACAGACATCAGAAGGGGGTGGAGAGTGCACCTCACCAGTCTTATCAATGCCCTATAAACTTTTACCAGACCCACTCCCACAACGTGCATCTTAAATCAACAAGATTAGAACTAGCAAGAGAAAGGTCTTACCAGACCCACCCCCACAACATACCTCTTAAGATAACAAGATTAGTCAGAGGTTCCTGTTGAGAAGGAGAAGCAAGCCTTCAAGCAAGGTTCATTGTTGTTATATAATCATTTGAACAGAGCTTAAGGAAATACATATCCTTGGGTCACAGACTGAACTGAACTGAGCTATTAGCTCTGGGCTTAAAGAAAGTTAGTCTTAAAGATTGTTGTCATAACAACTCAGATTTTAAGAAAAATGACTTATGTGACTAGGACAAAGCAAGATAGAAAAAAACGTTTGTCCTTTTCTCCTTCTTGAGAGCCCGCCTTTGGTCCTCCAGGACCTAAGAATTATCTCACCTCTCTAAGAGTCAGCTGTCTCAGCAGTATTCGTGTAAACAGTGTTGCTGATGGTGTCAGTCTCAGTGACGACAGTCTCGGTGCTGAAGCGATCACTGGTGCTGGTGGTGTTGGTGCCGGTGGCACAAACGTGATTGCCCCTGTCGGCAGTGGTGGTATTAACACTGTTCCTGGCGCGGTGGTGGTGAGAGTGATGCTAACATGAATACTGGTGCTCTTGGTGTGCAGGTTAGTCCTGACATGATTACTGGTGCTTTCATGATTCCTGCTGCTGTCAGTGTTGGTGGTGGTGCTAGAAAGATTGCTGCTGCTTTGCTGGCACTAACGTTGTTCTTGGTACTGCTGTGGGTGTTTTTTAAAATTGAATTTACTTCTTTTTGATTGGAGGGTAATTGCTTTGCAATACCGTGTTGGTTTCTGCCATACAACAACATGAGTCAGCCACAGGTATGCATGCCAACCCTCCTGAACCTCCCTGCCATCGCCCACTTCATGCCACCCCCTAGTTTTCACAGAGCGCCGGGTCTGAGCTCCTCGGGGCATATGGTGAGTTCCCACTGGCTCTCTGTTTACACTTGGTAAGATTACATACGGTAATTACTGTTTACATACGGTAGACATGCCGATGCTTCGCACGACTCTCTCCTTCATCCCACCCGGTCCGTTCCCCACTGTGTCCACAAGCCTCTGCTCTGTGTCTGCATCGCCGCTGTGGCCCTGCAGGTGGCTTCACCAGTACCGTCTTCCTAGATTCCACACATATGTGTTAATATACATTTTCTGTTCTCCTCTTTCTGACTTACTGCACGCTGTATCATAGACTCTGATTCATCCACCTCATTAGAACTGACTCGTGTGTTCCTTTTTATGGCTGTGTAATATTCCACTGTATACAGGTACCCCAACTTCTTTACCCGTTCATGTCTATGAACATCTAGATTGCTTCCATGTCATGGCGATTGTAAACAGTGCTGCGATGAACATGGCGTAGACGTGTCTTTTGGTGTGGGTGTTGAAGATGGCGGTGCTGACACGCTGACAGGTGGTGTGGTGATGAGACGGTGGCAGTGCTGACATGCTGATGGGTGGTGGTGGTGTGGTGTTGGCAGTGCTGACAGGCTGACTGGTGGTGGCGGTGGTGTGGTGGTGGTAGTGCTGACGTGCTGACAGGTAGTGTTGGTGATGAGATGGTGGTGGTGCTGACATGCTGACTGGTGGTGTTGGTGGGATGGTGGTAGTGCTGACACACTGACAGGTGGTGGTGGTGATGAGATGGTGGTAGTCCTGACATGCTGACAGGTTTTGTTGGTGATGAGATGGTGGTAGTGCTGACATGCTGATGGGTATTGTTGGTGATGAGATGGTGGTAGTCCTGACATGCTGACAGGTAGTGTTGGTGATGAGATGGTGGTAGTCCTGACATGCTGACAGGTTTTGTTGGCGATGAGATGGTGGTAGTGCTGACATGCTTACTGGTGGTGTTGGTGGTGTGGTGCTGACTGTGCTGACATGATGAGGAGTGGTGTTGATGTTGGGGTAACATTGTCACTGGTGTTGGTGGTGGGATGGTGGTAGTCCTGACATGCTGACTGGTAGTGTTGGTGATGAGATGGTGGTAGTCCTGACATGCTGACAGGTTTTGTTGGCGATGAGATGGTGGTAGTGCTGACATGCTTACTGGTGGTGTTGGTGATGTGGTGCTGACTGTGCTGACATGATGAGGAGTGGCGTTGATGTTGGGGTAACATTGTCACTGGTGTTGGTGGTGGGATGGTGGTAGTGCTCACAGGCTGACTGTGGTTTTGGTGGTGGGATGGTGGTAGTCCTGACATGCTGACAGGTTTTGTTGGTGATGAGATGGTGGTAGTGCTGACATGCTGACTGGTGGTGTTGGCGATGAGATGGTGGTAGTGCTGACATGCTGACTGGTGGTGTTGGTGATGAGATGATGGTAGTGCTGACATGCTGATGGGTGTTGTTGTTGATGAGATGGTGGTAGTGCTGACATGCTGATGGGTGTTGTTGGTGATGAGATGGTGGTAGTGCTGACATGCTGATGGGTGTTGTTGGTGATGAGATGGTGGTAGTGCTGACATGCTGACTGGTGGTGTTGGCGATGAGATGGTGGTAGTGCTGACATGCTGACAGGTTTTGTTGGTGATGAGATAGTGGCAGTGCTGACATGCTGATGGGTGGTGTTGGTGATGAGATGGTGGTAGTGCTGACATGCTGACTGGTGGTGTTGGCGATGAGATGGTGGTAGTGCTGACATGCTGACTGGTGGTGTTGGCGATGAGATGGTGGTAGTGCTGACATGCTGACTGGTGGTGTTGGTGATGAGATGGTGGTAGTGCTGACATGCTGATGGGTATTGTTGGTGATGAGATGGTGGTAGTCCTGACATGCTGACTGGTAGTGTTGGTGATGAGATGGTGGTAGTCCTGACATGCTGACAGGTTTTGTTGGCGATGAGATGGTGGTAGTGCTGACATGCTTACTGGTGGTGTTGGTGATGTGGTGATGACTGTGCTGACATGATGAGGAGTGGCGTTGATGTTGGGGTAACATTGTCACTGGTGTTGGTGGTGGGATGGTGGTAGTGCTCACAGGCTGACTGTGGTTTTGGTGGTGGGATGGTGGTAGTCCTGACATGCTGACAGGTTTTGTTGGTGATGAGATGGTGGTAGTGCTGACATGCTGATGGGTGTTGTTGGTGACGAGATGGTGGTAGTGCTGACATGCTGACTGGTGGTGTTGGTGATGAGATGGTGGTAGTGCTGACATGCTGACTGGTGGTGTTGGTGATGAGATGGTGGTAGTGCTGACATGCTGACTGGTGGTGTTGGTGATGAGATGATGGTAGTGCTGACATGCTGACTGGTGGTGTTGGTGATGAGATGGTGGTAGTGCTGACATGCTGACTGGTGGTGTTGGCGATGAGATGGTGGTAGTGCTGACATGCTGACGGGTTTTGTTGGTGATGAGATAGTGGCAGTGCTGACATGCTGATGGGTGTTGTTGTTGATGAGATGGTGGTAGTGCTGACATGCTGACTGGTGGTGTTGGCGATGAGATGGTGGTAGTGCTGACATGCTGACTGGTGGTGTTGGCGATGAGATGGTGGTAGTGCTGACATGCTGACTGGTGGTGTTGGTGATGAGATGGTGGTAGTGCTGACATGCTGACTGGTGGTGTTGGTGATGAGATGGTGGTAGTGCTGACATGCTGACTGGTGGTGTTGGTGATGAGATGGTGGTAGTGCTGACATGCTGACTGGTGGTGTTGGCGATGAGATGGTGGTAGTGCTGACATGCTGACTGGTGGTGTTGGCGATGAGATGGTGGTAGTGCTGACATGCTGACTGGTGGTGTTGTTGATGAGATGATGGTAGTGCTGACATGCTGATGGGAGTTGTTGTTGATGAGATGGTGGTAGTGCTGACATGCTGATGGGTGTTGTTGGTGATGAGATGGTGGTAGTGCTGACATGCTGACTGGTGGTGTTGGCGATGAGATGGTGGTAGTGCTGACATGCTGACAGGTTTTGTTGGTGATGAGATAGTGGCAGTGCTGACATGCTGATGGGTGTTGTTGGTGATGAGATGGTGGTAGTGCTGACATGCTGACTGGTGGTGTTGGCGATGAGATGGTGGTAGTGCTGACATGCTGACTGGTGGTGTTGGTGATGAGATGGTGGTAGTGCTGACATGCTGACTGGTGGTGTTGGTGATGAGATGGTGGTAGTGCTGACATGCTGATGGGTATTGTTGGTGATGAGATGGTGGTAGTCCTGACATGCTGACTGGTAGTGTTGGTGATGAGATGGTGGTAGTCCTGACATGCTGACAGGTTTTGTTGGCGATGAGATGGTGGTAGTGCTGACATGCTTACTGGTGGTGTTGGTGATGTGGTGATGACTGTGCTGACATGATGAGGAGTGGCGTTGATGTTGGGGTAACATTGTCACTGGTGTTGGTGGTGGGATGGTGGTAGTGCTCACAGGCTGACTGTGGTTTTGGTGGTGGGATGGTGGTAGTCCTGACATGCTGACAGGTTTTGTTGGTGATGAGATGGTGGTAGTGCTGACATGCTGATGGGTGTTGTTGGTGACGAGATGGTGGTAGTGCTGACATGCTGACTGGTGGTGTTGGTGATGAGATGGTGGTAGTGCTGACATGCTGACTGGTGGTGTTGGTGATGAGATGGTGGTAGTGCTGACATGCTGACTGGTGGTGTTGGTGATGAGATGATGGTAGTGCTGACATGCTGACTGGTGGTGTTGGTGATGAGATGGTGGTAGTGCTGACATGCTGACTGGTGGTGTTGGCGATGAGATGGTGGTAGTGCTGACATGCTGACGGGTTTTGTTGGTGATGAGATAGTGGCAGTGCTGACATGCTGATGGGTGTTGTTGTTGATGAGATGGTGGTAGTGCTGACATGCTGACTGGTGGTGTTGGCGATGAGATGGTGGTAGTGCTGACATGCTGACTGGTGGTGTTGGCGATGAGATGGTGGTAGTGCTGACATGCTGACTGGTGGTGTTGGTGATGAGATGGTGGTAGTGCTGACATGCTGACTGGTGGTGTTGGTGATGAGATGGTGGTAGTGCTGACATGCTGACTGGTGGTGTTGGTGATGAGATGGTGGTAGTGCTGACATGCTGACTGGTGGTGTTGGCGATGAGATGGTGGTAGTGCTGACATGCTGACTGGTGGTGTTGGCGATGAGATGGTGGTAGTGCTGACATGCTGACTGGTGGTGTTGTTGATGAGATGATGGTAGTGCTGACATGCTGATGGGAGTTGTTGTTGATGAGATGGTGGTAGTGCTGACATGCTGATGGGTGTTGTTGGTGATGAGATGGTGGTAGTGCTGACATGCTGACTGGTGGTGTTGGCGATGAGATGGTGGTAGTGCTGACATGCTGACAGGTTTTGTTGGTGATGAGATAGTGGCAGTGCTGACATGCTGATGGGTGTTGTTGGTGATGAGATGGTGGTAGTGCTGACATGCTGACTGGTGGTGTTGGCGATGAGATGGTGGTAGTGCTGACATGCTGACTGGTGGTGTTGGTGATGAGATGGTGGTAGTGCTGACATGCTGACTGGTGGTGTTGGTGATGAGATGGTGGTAGTGCTGACATGCTGATGGGTATTGTTGGTGATGAGATGGTGGTAGTCCTGACATGCTGACTGGTAGTGTTGGTGATGAGATGGTGGTAGTCCTGACATGCTGACAGGTTTTGTTGGCGATGAGATGGTGGTAGTGCTGACATGCTTACTGGTGGTGTTGGTGATGTGGTGATGACTGTGCTGACATGATGAGGAGTGGCGTTGATGTTGGGGTAACATTGTCACTGGTGTTGGTGGTGGGATGGTGGTAGTGCTCACAGGCTGACTGTGGTTTTGGTGGTGGGATGGTGGTAGTCCTGACATGCTGACAGGTTTTGTTGGTGATGAGATGGTGGTAGTGCTGACATGCTGATGGGTGTTGTTGGTGACGAGATGGTGGTAGTGCTGACATGCTGACTGGTGGTGTTGGTGATGAGATGGTGGTAGTGCTGACATGCTGACTGGTGGTGTTGGTGATGAGATGATGGTAGTGCTGACATGCTGATGGGTGTTGTTGGTGATGAGATGGTGGTAGTGCTGACATGCTGACTGGTGGTGTTGGCGATGAGATGGTGGTAGTGCTGACATGCTGACGGGTTTTGTTGGTGATGAGATAGTGGCAGTGCTGACATGCTGATGGGAGTTGTTGGTGATGAGATGGTGGTAGTGCTGACATGCTGACTGGTGGTGTTGGCGATGAGATGGTGGTAGTGCTGACATGCTGACTGGTGGTGTTGGCGATGAGATGGTGGTAGTGCTGACATGCTGACTGGTGGTGTTGGTGATGAGATGGTGGTAGTGCTGACATGCTGACTGGTGGTGTTGGTGATGAGATGGTGGTAGTGCTGACATGCTGACTGGTGGTGTTGGTGATGAGATGGTGGTAGTGCTGACATGCTGACAGGTGTTGTTGGTGATGAGATGGTGGTAGTGCTGACATGCTGACTGGTGGTGTTGGTGATGAGATGGTGGTAGTGCTGACATGCTGACAGGTTTTGTTGGTGATGAGATGGTGGTAGTGCTGACATGCTGATGGGTGTTATTGGCGATGAGATGGTGGTAGTGCTGACATGCTGATGGGTGTTATTGGTGATGAGATGGTGGTAGTGCTGACATGCTGACTGGTGGTGTTGGTGGTGTGGTGCTGACTGTGCTGACATGATGAGGAGTGGTGTTGATGTTGGGGTAACATTGTCACTGGTGTTGGTGATGGTGCTCTTTGGTGGATGATCTTGTTCCCTGGGACCAGCACTCACTGAGCTGGACTGAAATGATGGCACAGCTGATGGTTCTTCAGCTCCTCCAGCCAGACTGTCCTTACGATGTCTGTGCCGTGCAGACACATCTGTGAGTTTTGCCTGTGCCTGTCCTTGTTTTCCTTTTGAAAACTCCAGCCAGACTGGAAGAGGTTGCCCACAGTTCAGTTGGGTTAGGAAGGGGATTGTGCTGTCTGGCAAGGCTGGAAAGAATAAGGGGCACAATGTGGGGCAGGTGAGACTAGGGGAGGTGGGGCCCACGAAACGTTCCCTATGAAGGCTTTTCCATTCTGCCCCTTCCCTTTAGCCCCCAGACCCTCTTTTCCTTCCCTCTTTCTATCCACCGTCCTTCATTCTTCAATTCAGCTATCCAGCAAAGGCTCACTGGGGACCCGTGGGGCCAGGCCCTGTGTGGGACCCTGTCTTACCGTCGTGAGCAGAACGCATTGAGAACCGTGAGTCCCCTGAGAGCGCAGAGTCCGTCTAACTTGTTCCTCGCAGTGTTCGCAGCTCCTATTGGACTAGTGAATGAATGAACATACAGGCAAATGCCCACTTCACAGGGGCTCACTGGCGGGCAGATGACCAGCAGCTGCAGGAGTGGCACTCAGGGTTCTGGGAGCCCGAGGGAGGAAGAGAGGGAGTATTTTGCCTGAGGGGCTGGGGACACTTTACTAAGAGATGACAGTCGACCTGGGTATTGAAGGGCCAACAAGGTCACCAGCAGGAGGGGAGGGAGACATGCCCACAGTTGAAGGAGCAGCCTTTACGGGGGCCACCCAGCCCCACTTCTCCAGCTTCATCTTCTAAGACTTGAAGGAGCTCTCACACCCACGGGCTGGTGAGTTGCCCCCTGGGATGAGGGGTCTGGTGGGAGTTTAGTCAAAGCCTTACTTGTGGGTGTTATCATGGTGTAGAGTGCCACTTGGGGATTTTTAGAAATCCTCACAGAGCCTGGAATGTCAGTGCAGGAAGGGCCCTTAGAGGGTGGTCAGCCCTGTGGTTCCCAAGCTAGCTTCCTCAGAACCCTGGTGTTCCACTGAGGCACCCCTGGGAATGAGAAGAGGGCTGAGAGGCACCAGCTTCAGGCACAGCAGCGCCTCTTTCTTCTGACCTACCCACTCAGGTTCTGGGTCGAAACTTCAAAGTTCAGCTTGTATCCTGCCTTCACCTTCCGTGGCTACTGCTTGTTCTTGAAGATGAAAATCCTCACCTTGACCTACAGAAGGTTGGTATGTCCAGCCCTGGCAGCCTTTGACGCTCACCAGACACCAGCTCTGTGTGTGTAAGAATGAGATGGTTGGATGGCATCACTGACTCAATGGACCATAATGGTGGAGGACAGAGAAGCCTGGCGTGCTGCAGTCCATGGGGTCACGAAGAGTCGGACGTGACTTAGTGACTGAACAGCAATCACAACACACCCACCAGCTGCCCCGGCTGATGCTGTCCCGGAGGGTGGCAGGCTCTGTCCCACCCATGCTGCTCCCTCCTCTGGGATTCCAGGCCAAGTCTTGATCCCCAGAGAAGCCTTCCCTGTTCCCTTGGGGTGGTCCTGCCTTCTGTCAGTCATGTTTTCTCATTGCTGGTCCCACACTCTTCACTGATGCCTGCCTTCTCTGCAGACCATCAGCTCCCAGAGCACAGGGCGGGGCCCCTTTCCTGTGTGGCTTTGCCCCTGGGGTCCAGCACAGAGCAGATGCTCAGCAAGTACTGTGAAGTCAGCCACCTTTTGCACCACTCTTGGGGGGCAGATGGCAGGGTGACGCCCAGGGAGGGCTGCTCAGGACCGGGGGCCCCACAGTGCGTCCTCTGTAACTGTGTCCTCTTAGGGCTCTCCCTGTATCATCCTTGGCCACGTCTCCACCCACCCCCCAACTCTGCCTTAATCCTTGTGCTTCCCCTGGATGCCCCGCCAGAACATCTGCAAACCAGGATGGGCATGGGAAGCTGGCAGGGGTCCCCTCTCCCCCGCGGGGGCAGGAAGTCTCTCTCCCCGCCAGCTCTGGCTGCCTGGCCCAGACCACTCTCTTCTAAGCCCCAGCCTGGGAAAGGCACTCCTGGCCCCAGCGTGGCATTCCTGGTCCAGCCTTGCCAAGGGCCTCAGCCCGTGAGGGCCAGGATATGGGGCGGGAGGGTGGGGTGCCGGCCTCCAGATCCATGGGGGTGGCGGGGGCATTTACAGGAACCAGCCTCCTGCCCAGCTGCCCTCCCAGCTTCAGGCCCCAAATGCAAGAAGTGGTAAGGCGGGGAGCAGGGGAAGAGGATTCGGCCAGCAGACGGCTGGAGGCCAGGGAAGATGAATAATGACACCATCGAGGCCAGACCACTTCTGGGAAACACCCTTGAAAATTGATTCTCAGTGCGGAAAACCAAGGGATGAAGCAGGGTCTTTTGGGGTCTTTTTGAGCTTGTGGGCTGTGGCTGCTCCCCTGGGCCCTCTGGGGCCTACCATTTCCAGGGAGGCTCCATCCCGCCGGGGTCCACCCAGTTTCCAAGGTACCGCACCCGTCTGGATACACAGTGTTGGGGCCAGCTAGACAGAGATGATAACAGCAACAACCCCTGAGGTTTGCCTAGCTCTCCGTATCCCAATGTGCTGCAGGCTGCATTTGAGCAGTTCATTAAATCTGGGCTCCACTTTCCCAACAACTGAATGCTCTTGCACAGTAGGTACACAATGTCTGATCTTATTCCTCTGTGGCTTTGTAACAATGCTGTGAGTTGGTAACTGTCGCTGATTCCCATTTCGCGGATGAGAAGACTGATGTTCCCAGGTTATTGTTGTGCCCGAGGGCTCCTAGCTGGTATGGAGCAGACCTAGGGTTCTGCCTGCAGATCCCACAGTCTCCAATGGGGAAGTGGGTGGGATTCAGGCCAGAGTGCCCTGAGGTGGGTCTCATCGCGCCAGCAGCCGGAATAGAGTGTCTTTGAGACAGAAATTGTAGACTTGCGGTCTACAGGCTCCAGAACAAACAGGCAACCCACCAAGGAACACTTTCTAGTGTTTGCTTATTTTTTCTTCTGATTATTACAGTCAGACATGCTTATTAGAGAAAATATAGAGACATATAAAGAAGAAAATAAACCATACCTGAGGTGGAGTCAGTGGGGAGATGTCGAAAGTCATATCTGGGTTCATATCTCTGTTCTGCCCTGGGATGGGCACTCAGATTCCCTGAGAATCAGTTTTCCCTTCTGCAGGATGGGGATAAAAATTCCCTTCACTGTCATGAGACGATTATCAGATCAGACCAGATCAGTCACTCAGTCGTGTCCGACTCTTTGCGACCCCATGAATCGCAGCATGCCAGGCCTTCCTGTCCATCACCAACTCCCGGAGTTCAATGAGACTCACATCCATCGAGTCAGTGATGCCATCCAGCCATCTCATCCTCTGTTGTCCCCTTCTCCTCCTGCCTCCAATCCCTCCCAGCATCAGAGTCTTTTCCAATGAGTCAACTCTTTGCATGAGGTGGCGGGAGTAAGATAATGTTTGAGCAGTGGTCAGAGCTCATGAAGCTGACCAGCTTATTATGGGAGGGTGACTCTCCCTTCCATACAACTCTCATTCCATCACAAGGACCAAGCCGCGTAAACTTTGAATCCTGCTTTTTAAAAACCTTTCTAAATTGAAATATTTACCCTTCACCCCGTGGTTTCAAATCCCCTAGCTTCAGTGGAATGTCAAAACCCGGAATTGATGTGTTGACATTGCCCTTGAAGTTGACATGGAGTTGCCTAGTTCTCTGCCATCTCATCACTTGGCGTAGACTGCCTAATCACAGCCACGATCAAGATACGGCACACAAGGGCCTCCCCCTCTCTGCACCCGCTTTCTTCTCACCCACAGCCCTAAGCCAACAACCACGAGTCTGTTCTCCATCTCTATGATTTCGTCATTTCAAAAATGGTGTATAAATGGAGGCATACAGTATGTAACCTTTTGAGCTCTTTTTTTTTTTTTAACTCAGCAAAATTCTCTAGACCTTCATCCAGCAGTTGACTGTACCCACAGCCCGCTCCTTTTTCTAAGTAGTATTCCATGGTGTGGATGTGCCACTGTCTGACTGGACAGTCACCGGCTGCAGGACGTTTTGGTTGTTCTGCTATCACACATGGATGTTCACATGCAGGGTCTTGTGTGGACGTCAGCTTCTGTATCTCTGGGCTAAATCCCCAGGACAGTGATTGCTGGGTTGTGTGGTAAGCATGAGGAGGGCATGGCCACCCCCTCCAGGGTTCTTGCCTGGAGAATCCCATGGACAGAGGAGCCTGGCAGGCCACAGTCCACGGGGTCGCACGGTGTCAGACACGACTGAGCGACTGACCAAGCAGCATACAGCGTGGGGAGCACATGCTTAGTGTTTTGGGAGACTGACGAACTATCACCCGGAGAGGCAGTGCCACGTTATGTTCCCACGTGAGAGCGCCAGCTTCTTATCCTTTTCACCAGTATTCATGTCACTGTTTATATATTTTTATCTGTTCTAATTATGATACCTCATCGTGGTCCTAATTTGCGTGTCTCTAATACCTAGTCCCTTGGACAGCAAGGAGATCCAACCAGTCCATCCTAAAGGAAATCAGTCCTGAATATTCACTGGAAGGACTGATGCTGAAGCTGAAGCTCCAATACTTTGGCCACCTGATGTGAAGAGCTGACTCATTGGAAAAGACCCGAATGTTGGGAAACATTGAAGGTGTGAGGAGAAGGGGACGACAGAGGATGAGATGGTTGGATGGCATTACCGACTCAATGGACATGGGTTTGGGTGGATTCTGGGAGTTGGTGATGGACAGGGAGGCCTGGCATGCTGCAGTCCGTGGGGTGCAAAGAGTCAAACATGACTGAGCGACTGAACTGAACTGAACTATATACCTAGTGATGCTGAGCATCTTTTCATGCACTTCTGTGCTGTCCTGAATCCTGATATTTTTACCGAGCACTAACCATTAGGCCTTGCTTCCTGTGTTATTGCCAACTCTCTATAAATACTATTCGTGCTGACTGCATAGCCCCTTATCATAATTAATTTCACCGTTCTCCTGTTCTCCCTATTATTATAAATAAGGTTTCGATGAACATCATTGTGCATAAATCATGGCCCATTTAATACACCACTTCCCTGGAACAGATTCCCAGAAGCAGATCTCCTGGATCAAAGAGCGTGGACCATCTTTGAGGCTTCGCTGCATGTCTCTGAGCTGCTCTCACAGAGGCTTCTTCATACTGCCCTCCCCAGTCTCCCCATAACTTCACTGCTGTTGTTCAGTCGCTTATTTGTGTCTGAGTCTGCAACCCCATGTACCGTGGCACGCCAGGCCTCCCTGTCCATCATGTTCCAGAGTTTACTCAAGCCCATGTCCATTGAGTTGGGGATGCCATCCAACCATCTCATCCTCTGTCGTTCCCTTCTCCTCCCACCCTCAATCTTTCCCAGCATCAGGGTCTTTTCCCAACTAGTCTGCTCTTCAAATCAGGTGCCCAAAGTATTGGAGCTTCAACTTCATCATCAGTCCTTCCAATGAACACCCAGGACTGATTTCCTTTAGGATGGACTGGTTGGATCTCCTTGCAGTCCAAGGGACTCTCAAGAGTCTTCTCCAACACTACAGTTCAAAAGCATCAATTCTTTGGTGCTCGGCTTTCTTTATGGGCCAACTCTCACATCCATACATGACTACTGGAAAAACCATAGCTTTGACTGTACAGATCTTTGTTGGCCAAGTAATGTCTCTGCTTTCTAATATGCTATCTAAGTTGGTCATAGCTTTTCTGCCAAGGAGCAAGCGTCTTTTAATTTCATGGCTGCAGTCACCATCTGCACTGATTTTGGAGCCCAAGAAAATAAAATCTGTCACTGTTTCCATTGTTTCCCCATCTATTTGCCATGAAGTGATGGGACTGGACGCCATGATCTTAGGGTTTTGAATGTTGAGGAGCTTTCATGTGGGAATGTGTAAGTGGTACAGCCACTCTGAAAAATAGTTTGGCAGTCTCTCAAAAGACTAAGCATATACTTAGCATACAACCCAGCAATTACCATCCTGGGTCTTTAGCCCAGAGATATAAAAATGGATGTCCACACAAAACTTGTACATGAATGTTCATGTGTAATAGCCAAAAGTTTAAAAGAACCAAAATGTCCTTCAATAGGTGAGTACTTAAACAGCAGCACATCCGTACTTCTTTGGCAACGACTACAGTGTTTTAGAGCACAGGGAAGCACATAACATTCTCAGAAAGAGACAGTCTCCTGTGGCCAGGCTTTTAGAGGTTAAACCCTGGCCCTGCCATCCATTTGCTGTGTGACCTTGGGTAAGTTACCTAACTTCTCTGAGTCCCGCTTGCCTCCTTTTACAATGAGGGTAGTTAACGAATCTTCTCTTATAGGGTTATTGTGAGGGCTGAAGGAGACAGTCACATGAAGAGCACAGCAGAGCGCCTGGCACAGAGAAGACGCTCAGCAAATCCACGCGCTCTGTTGTCAGCGTCGTCGTCATTTGTCGGGCCCTTTGCTGAGCACCGGGGGCCGCGGAGGCAGGCGGTGTTCAGACTGTTGTCGTGGGAGCAGTGAGCTACGCTGTCTGATTCTGCTTGGGAACCACTGACCGCATTATTTATTTATGTTATTTACCGACTTGCGATTGAAACCCAAATAGTCTGCGGAGAGTGAATTTCTGAAGCTTACAAAACTGCTGGAGCCCAACGCTAGATGTGCTCAAGATAAGAGTCGAGAGCAACGGGATCAGGTTGTGTGGATGGTCAAACAAAGTGCTCTGGGAACCCAGGGGAGGAGCGCCTCTCTTCGTCTGGATCTGGGGAGCAGGGGGAAAGCTGAGGGGAGTGGGGAAAGCCCTGAAGACAAACTAAGGAGGGGGGTGAGGGGGCGACCCGGGTGGGAGCAGGCGGGGAGGAGGCGGGCGTTCCCAGCAGAAGGAGGAGGAGACACGGGTGGGTTGGTGGCGAGATGAGGCAGCAGAGGAGACAGATTTTTGAGTTTGGCTGCAGAGTGGAGGCTGGGTCAGAGATAGAGGGGAAGGGGCAGGGGGTGGTGGACGTCCCTGTATGTCCAAACCAAGTGTGAACCGCAGCTGGATGCGATCTCGGGATTCCTCAGCTGGAGGAGCCCCTAAAGTGTGCATTCCTCTCACTTTGCAATGAGGCAGGTAAGAGAGAAGGCAAGTGACCAGCCCCAGGCCGTACAGCATGGTGGTGACAGAGCCAGAGTTGAGCAAGGAAGCGGGGGGCGGGGAGGGGATGCGTGAACGGCTGGTCCTGTGACAGAGGGCCAGGCGACATCCCAGGCTGTGGACGCCCCTCGCCCCTGGCTGCTGCACCCCTTCCCCACACCGTGCCCAGCCTTTCTGCCAGAGCTCTGACAGTCATGTCACTGAGACCTCCCAGGCTTCCTCCCCTAGCAGCCTCTCTGGAGACCACCTTCTTGGCCATCAGCCAGACTTCACAGCTAAAATCTGACCAACTAATGGGAGCGGATGGCTGAAAGGTTTCTCTGCTAATTGGGGCCTAATCAGAGGCTGCCTCAGCCACAGCTGGGCCGTGGGAAGCCCACGTGGTGAAGCCTGTGGTGCCAGCCCCTGGTACCCCCCTGCCACATCCGCAGAAGAGGCCCAAGTCTCAGGCGATAGGGTCTTCATGGACCCCCTTCATTCACTCCACAAAGACTTTTTGAGGCAACTAAATGCCAGGTGCTGTGGCATGATGGCCACTAGGAGGGACAAGCGGCAGGCAGGCACGCCCTGCCTTCCCAGAGCTGACAGTCCAGAGCAGAATCATGGGAAGTGCGTAGACAGGACTGTGTCATCTGGTGACAAGTGCACTTGGAAAGTGAAGCAGGGAAGCAGGTGGGGCTGTGCTTGAGATGCTGTGATCAGGGAAGACGACGTTTGAACGGGGACTTGAAGGATGAGGAGGAGGGAACCAAGCAGAGATCTGGGGGAAGAGCACTCCAGGCAGGGGACAGCACACTCAAACGCAGACTTGGAACTGGGAGTCAGGATCCATGACTTGCTGGCTGGCCTTGGGCCAGGCCATGGCTCTCCTGATAGGACTGCGCCTGCTCATCCTTCCTAGCCTTCACTTCTGTGTAAATAGAAACTGCGGGGGCCACAGGGAGTGGGAGGGAGGTGGAAGAGAAGCTAGGATTTCATCCGGGAGCTGGGCAGCTCTGGCAGAGGTGCGGAAAGTCCAGCAGAAGCCTGTGAGGCTGTGGCTGCCGGAAAGCCGGACACCCCAGTTTCACACGTTCTAACTAATTGAATTAACTCTTAGCACTTTCTCAGCCAATGCCCCTAGCTCCAGTTTTCATAGATTTGACCAACTCTGGCAGTAGTTTAGGAAAGGGTATTTCATTTCCCTGGGGTGCCTAGAGAAGGTCACCCAGCAGGTGGGGGCTCCTGAGGAGGTAGACCAGATGTCTCCAGGAATGGCTGCCCCCTCAATGGGAAATTGGAACAGTTAAGGATGGGCAGGCGCAAAGCTGAGAACCAATGCTCTGCTCACCCCAGGAACTCCCAGAACGATGGGGAGATACAGGCCCTGTTTTGAGGCACTCCCTGTCTCATGGGAGAGACCTGCCCTGAGAAAGCTGTTTGATGGTGGAGACAGAGCCCTGACTCTGGAAGAGTTCTTAGTCTAATTAAAAAAAAAAGCAAACCAACAAATGGAAAAGACGCATACCAAGAAACTTCTGAAAGAAATCAGGCCTGGTTGCTGCGGATCCCAGCGGAGCCCTGCTGGTGGCTTCGCTTCACATGAACTTTGCGGCAGGCGTAGGGACGCCTGGTCCTCAGGGCCAGTTGCTCAGGGACCTGGGATGTGGCTTCAGGTGAGAGGTGGTGGGACATGAGAGACGAAGGGAGTGGGCTTCAGAGCCAGATGGCCTGGCTTTGTACCTAGTGCCAGCAGCTGCCAGGGTTTGGCCCTGAACATGTTATCTGGCCTCTTGAGTCTCAGCTTTTTTCATCTGTAAAATAGGAGGTGGTGGGGCTTCCAATAATTTACATCTGTAGGGACTTCCCTAATGGTCCAATGGCTGAGATTCCGCTCTCCCCACGCAGGGGGCCTGGGCTTGATCCCTGGTCAAGGAACTAGATCCCAAACGCTGCCATGAGGAGTTCACACGCCATAACCTAAAGTTCCTGTGGGCGGCAACTGAGACCTGGAACAGCTGGATAAACGCATACTTAAAGAGCCTCACACCTGCAGAGCATGCCTCATTGGAAGGACTGATGCAGAAGCTGAATCTCCAATACTTTGGCCGCCTAATGCGAAGAGCTGACTCATTGGAAAAGACCCTGATGCTGGGAGGGATTGGGGGCAGGAGGAGAAGGGGACGACAGAGGATGAGATGGTTGGATGGCATCTCCGACTCGATGGACATGAGTTTGAGCAAGCTCCAGGAGTTGGTGATGGTCAGGGAGGCCTGGCGTGCTGCAGTCCATGAGGTGGCAAAGAGTCGGACAAGACTGAGCAACTGAACTGAGTACCTGTGAAGTGCTTCGACCAGGCATGTAGTAGTGAATAGCTCTTATTTTGTACTCTCCCCACTTTGCAGCTGTCAGACAGGCTCGGGGAGGGGCAGAGATTTTTCCCAAGTCCCTGTTAGATGTGGCTGCCCAGGACTTGAACCCAGACCTCATGATTCCATGTTGGGTCTTCTTTCCAAGCTGCTGCCCCAACATGGCCGTATTCACAAGTTCCCGGGATCTTCACAATGGCCCTGCGAAGCGGTCCAGGGAGATACAGTGCCCCGTTCTGCAGATGAGGGAAGCGAGGCACAGAGAACCGTGCCGACCTAAAGGCAGGAACCAGCCTCATTGTATTCACTGGAGCAACCTCCCCGTCCTTGGCCTGCGGTGCACGATCAGGTGACACTTGTTGGGGGCAGAAATTGGAGCTTAATAACCCCCTGGGTGGAGCTGAGACTCCAACCCAGATCTTTCATCTCCCAGGCCCCATCTGTCTCTCTCAGCCCCTCCCCATCTCAGATGCAGACGTTCGGATCAGAGTCCTGCCCAAGGCCCCCCATCTAGTCTATGAGTCTCGCAGCCTGTCCACCTGAACTAGGGGAGGTTTACGTGAAGACAGCGGTGGTGGGGGGCCGCCTCTGGGCCCAGACGCTGAGACCTCGTGTCCAGGGCCTTGGGAAACCTCACACCTGGCTGGGGAAGATGACAAACACAGCGGAACAGTGTCTGTGACATCCTGGGAGTTAATCTGAGCGTCCTGGGCCTCGGGCAGTACAAGCAGTGGCAGCGGGGGGACCTGTCTCCAGCCTTGATTAAATCAGAGCGCTCTGCCAGCCACTGCCTGTTAGCACAGCCAGGAAGGGCAGCGAGAGCAGAGAAGACGGGACTGACACGTGAGCATGGGGTGCAGGGCTGGGCAGGAGCAGGGAGGACTTTGGGCCCGGGATCTGCGGCTGGGTGACAGGGCTGCCCACCATGCATCCCCCCCAGGGAGGTAAGCTGCCCCCGGGTCTCCCAGGGGAGCATGCGCTGAGCGGGTCCACCTGGGCTCTGCAGACCCCAGAGGTACTCCTCGTGTGAGGGCAGAGGAGGCCTCTTGCACTGGGTGTTGTTAGCTGAGTAGGCATTTTCTTGGCTCCTTCCCACCCTCGTCCCTCGTCTTTGGTCTCCCCCTCCTCTGTGTCTGGTTGATTCACGCCTCTGTGCCCTGCACATACTCCTGTCTGTGCCACCCGGCAAAGTCCTGCACATGTTGGAAATAAGCAAGCCCAGCCAACGAGAAAAACCAAGGCTATTTATTCTTAGCTTGCGGTAGCAAGGAAGCAGCCACCGTCACTGTGTTTCGGCAGAGAATCAAAGGCAGCAGAGAAGCGGGGGAGCTTTGTAACGGGGAGAAAGGGGAGGCTTTAGGTGTGTCCAGATTGAAGGCTGCTGGCACAGGGAGTCTGCAGAAGAACTGATCAGAAGCAGGCGTCCCGCGCCAGGGTCAATGGTGCACGCTTGGCCTCCTCTGGTTGCTCTAGGCGCCTCCCCGGTGGCGCTAGTGGTGAAGAAGCTGCCTGCCAATGCAGGAGACTAAGAGACTCAGGTTCGATCCCTGGGTCGGGACGATCCCCTGGGGGCGGGCATGGCAACCCACTCCAGTGTTCTTGCCTGGAGAATCCCCGTGGACCGAGGAGCCTGGCGGGCGACAGTCCATGGGGTCACACAGAGTCCGGCACAACTGAAGAGACGTAACACGCTCGGTTGTTCCTAGGCTGGAAGTGAGGGCAAGCGTGAGGGAGCAGCCAGTTATCAATCAGGTCCTGGCCGTGTGGGGCTGACTGCTTTCAAGTTTCAGTGTCGCCAGTTGTCGCTCGAGGTGGCAGGCTGGTTTCCCTCGAGGCCGACTTGGAGCAGGCTGACTTCCTGGGCTGTTTGTTATGCACACAGAGTTGGTTTCCTGGGCAGGCCCACAGCAGGTCAGCCTGCTCCTTTTCCCTGGCATTGTTGCATGTGTACAAACAGTCTCTCAACATCCTTCAGGAGCAAGATCGAGGGCCCCCTCCTCCAGGAAGCCTTCCATAGACTCCACCAAGATCAGTGCAGATGTCCTTCCTCCATGCTCCCAGATTCTTCCACTCGCATGGAGGTGTCTAGGCTCTTAGTTCAGACAATTAAGGGTTTGAATCCCGTTTTCCCCACTCGGTAGCAGCGTCTGTCCTGAGCAAAGTGACTTACCGTCTCAGCTTCCTCGTCTGTGAGATGGACGATGAGTTGGGATGACAAGCGCACAGCGCTTAGGGCGCGGCTGTCAGTGGGAGTAGTAAGTAGTAACACGAAAGCGGCTCCCCTCGGGGGAGGGGGAGGGCTGACTGCAAGCTCAGGATGGACGGGATCGCTTGTTTACAAATCTCTCTTCCCCTTAGACTGGCATTTCCAGGTACCCTCTTCCCTTCAACCACCCATCCAGCTCCGAGTGTGGCCAGGCTCTGCACAGGCACTTTGACCTGTTAGCCTCATCTCTACTGAACTGTGAGCTTCTTGAGGGCAAATCGATTTTTATTCATCTCTGTTCTTAATGCGTGGTTCAGGGTCTAGCCAGGAATGACGGCCAGAGGAGGTCTGATGAACGGGTGATGACGTGAGAGAGTGAACGAATGCCCGAATGCCCGTGGTGATCTCTGAACCCCCCGCCACCCTCCTCCCACCCCCGGCCTGAGCAAGCCCTCCTCTTCCTTGGTTTTGACAGGTGGCGTGTGCGGGGAGGTGGCTGGGACTCCCGAACCCAGGGGAGGTTTAGGAGGTTTATGCTGGGGGAGGGGTCGAGGAAATGGGAGGAGGATGGGGAGGGGGTGAGGGCTTCATCCCAGGGCAGGCTTCGCATAGCTGGAGCTCTGCGGTGATCACACCCTCCAGAGGGAATGAGTGCCTCGTGACTGAGGGTGCGTAACCAGCATCAGAGGCGCTATGAACGGAGTATTTGTTTCATTCATTCACTTATGTTTACATGCATTTGTTCATTTATTGAACCAAGTACTGGGATGGGCTCCCAGGACAGAAGGGTAAGAAGCACTGGATGGATAACAGCAGATTAGTGAGTCCCAGAGTGCAGGGGATGTAGAGTGGGAGCCCCACACACCCTTCCTTGGCCAGAAGTGTCCACGGCCTCTCGCCGACCCTATGTCACCAGACATTTCTGCTTCCCTCTCAAAAACCACAAAAAAAGGAGAAAGCCATTCTTGGAAAAATATACCCCTAACTACAAAGAAGAATGACTTCTCTGTGGCTCAGATGGTAAAGAATCTGCCTGCCCTGCAGGAGACCCAGGTTCGATCCCTGATCCTCTGGAGCAGGGAATGGCAACCCACTGCAGTATTCTTGCCTGGAGAATCCCATGGATAGAGGAGCCTGGCGGCCTACAGTCCGTGGGGTTGCAAAGAGTCAGACGTGACTGAGCAACTACAAAGAAAGCCAGTTGTCACTGAAACCTCAGAATGTTTGGAAAAGTAGATGCCATCTCAAGGTACCAAGGGGCTGGCTGGCTGAGTCTGGCCGTAAGTAGCCAGATTGTGACTTTAAAGTTTAAAAAAACACCTTTTTATTGATACAGGGCCTAGAAAAGAGTGTAAATCATAAGCGTACAGCCGGAAGGGTTTTCCTCAGGTTGAGCGCGCCTGTGTAGCCAGCACTTGGATCAAGGAACAGAGTGTTGCCCAGAAGCCCCCCTCATGCCCCTGCCAGTCACCCCTCCCGTCTGGGAGGGGAACCACTTTCACAGAAACGGATCGCCCAGTATACACCGGCTCAGCCTGGTTTATCCTTGACGCTCTACTTGATCAACTGTTGTGTGCAGCTGTACCGCTCATTCATTCTCACGGCTGGGAAGTGTCCTACTCTGTGGCGTGGATGGACATCCACTTATTTATCTGCTCCACAGTCAGTGGGCATTGGGTAGTTTCGTTTGGGGCCACTATGAATAGTATTGCCAAAGGCATGCTGGCCAATGGCTTTTGGGGATGCAAGAACTCTTGCTGAATGCGTACTGCGGAGAGGGACTGCTGGGTCCTAACCAAGGGAACATTTCATACAAAGACGGGCTTGATAAAGGACAGAAATGGTATGGACCTAACAGAAGCAGAAGATATTAAGAAGAGGTGCCAAGAATACACAGAAGAACTGTACAAAAAAGATCTTCACATCCCAGATAATCACGATGGTGTGATCACTCACCTAGAGCCAGACATCCTGGAATGTGAAGTCCAGTGGGCCTTAGAAAGCATCACTACGAACAGGGCTAGTGGAGGGGATGGAATTCCAGTTGAGCGATTTCAAATCCTGAAAGATGATGCTGTGAAAGTGCTGCACTCAATATGCCAGCAAATTTGGAAAACTCAGCAGTGGCCGCAGGACTGGAAAAGGTCAGTTTTCATTCCAATCCCAAAGAAAGGCAATGCCAAAGAATGCTCAAACTACCGCACAATTGCACTCTTCTCACACACTAGTAAAGTAATGCTCAAAATTCTCCAAGCCAGGCTTCAGCAATACATGAACCGTGAACCTCCAGAGGTTCAATCTGGTTTTAGAAAAGGCAGAGGAACCACAGATCAAATTGCCAACATCCATTGGATCATGGAAAAAGCCAGACGGTTCCAGAAAGACATCTATCTGCTTTATTGACTATGCCAAAGCCTTTGACTGTGTGGATCACAATAAACTGTGGAAAATTCTGAAAGAGATGGGAATACCAGAGCACCTGACCTGCCTCTTGAGAAACCTATATGCAGGTCAGGAAGCAACAGTTAGAACTGGACATGGAACAACAGACTGGTTCCAAATCGGGAAAGGAGTACGTCAAGGCTGTATATTGTCACACTGCTTATTTAACTTCTATGCAGAGTACATCATGAGAAACGCTGGGCTGGAAGAAGCACAAGCTGGAATCAAGATTGCCAGGAGAAATATCCGTAACCTCAGATATGCAGATGACATCACCCTTATGGCAGAAAGTGAAGAGGAACTAAAAAGCCTCTTGATGAAAGTGAAAGTGGAGAGTGAAAAAGTTGGCTTAAAGCTCAACATTCAGAAAACGAAGATCATGGCATCCGGTCCCATCATTTCATGGCAAATAGATGGGGAAACAGTGTCAGACTTTATTTTTTGGGGCTCCAAAACCACTGCAGATGGTGACTGCAACCATGATATTAAAAGACGCTTACTCCTTGGTAGAAAAGTTATGACCAACCTAGATAGCATATTCAAAAGCAGAGACATTACTTTGCCAACAAAGGTCCGTCTAGTAGGCTATGGTTTTTCCAGTGGTCATGTATGGATGTGAGAGTTGGACTGTGAAGAAGGCTGAGTGCCGAAGAATTGATGCTTTTGAACTGTGGTGTTGGAGAAGACTCCTGAGAGTCCCTTGGACTGCAAGGAGATCCAACCAGTCCATTCTGAAGGAGATCAGCCCTGGGTATTCTTTGGAAGGAATGATGCTGAAGCTGAAACTCCAATACTTTGGCCACCTCATGGGAAGAGTTGAGTCATTGGAAAAGACTCTGATGCTGGGAGGGATTGGGGGCAGGAGGAGAAGGGGAGGACAGAGGATGAGATGGCTGGATGGCATCACTGACTCAATGGACATGAGTCTGAGTGAACTCCAGGAGTTGGTGATGGACAGGGAGGCCTGGCGTGCTGCAGTTCATGGGGTCGCAAAGAGTCGGACATGACTGAGTGACTGAACTTAACTGAGGCTGGCTCCATGGAGAATGCCTGACAGTTTCCACAGCGGTTGACCAGTTTCCACCCCGGACAGCGGAGTCCAAGTGTTCCAGCCAGTCCACAGCCTTGACAACACTTTGTTCTCTTCCCCACTCATGTGCTGCTGTTTTTAACTGTTTCCCTGACGACTAGGATAGTTTTGGTTAGCTTTCTGTGACTGTGGTTTTTGTTCTGGAGGCTGTGGGACTGTAGTTCCTGCTTCTTCTGTCTGCCTTCCAATGGATGAGGATAAGAGGCTTGTGTGAGCTTCCCGATGGGAGGGACTGGCTGTGGGATTAATGACATTGAGGAATTTTCATATTTTTAAAATTTAATTATTATTTCACATTGGAGTATAGTAGAGTTTCTCTGGTGGCTCAGCGGTGAAGAATCTGCCTGTCAATTCAGGAGACACGGGTTCAGTCCCTGGGTTGAGAAGATCCCCTGGAGAAGGAAGTGCAACCCACTGCAGTGTTCTTGCTGGGGAAATCCCATGGACAGAGGAGCCTGGCGGGCTGCAGTCCGTGGGGTTGCAGAGTGGGACACGACTGAGCGACTGAACAGCGACAGCCAGCATTGCTTCACAGATGGCATTAGTTTCAGGAGAACAGCACAGTGATCGCGGTACACAGGCACACGCCCTTCCTTTGCAGCTTCCTTTCCCATACAGCTTGTCCCAGAGCACTGAGTGCACTTCCCTGTGCTGTACTGCGGGTCCTTGTTGATTACCTATTTTATATCCAGTAGTGTGTGTGTGTGAATCCCAAACTCCTAATTTACCCCTTCCCCACCACCTTTCCCCTTTGGGAACCATACGTTTGGTTTTGAAAAAAACGATCTACTTCTTAATCATTTCCACTTAGCAAGCTAATTCTACTTGTCTTCGAGTCAGAAATAAATGAGAATCTTTAAAAAGGCTTTAGTAGTGAGAAATACAGCATTTTAACTTAGTCTTTCTGGGAAACAAGCAACTGCTGTGATGAGGACACATGGACATTTTCTTTGGAGAGCTCTGTTCAAGTCTCTCGGCCATTTTTATATGGGTTTCTCTATTTCTTATTTATTGGTAGAAAAAGTTAACCTTCTGGACATGGGTCCTCTGTCAAATATTAATATGTGCAAGTACCTTCTCCCTTTCTGTCGGTTGCTTTTCACCTTCTTAATGTGTCGTTTGATGAACAGAAGTTCTTGATTTAACATAGTCTGGTTTATACTTGCTTATTTGATGGTTAGTACGTTTCGTGACAGGTTGAAGAAGCTACGCCTGCGTCCAGCCACAGACGTGGTCTCCCCTTTCCTGTAAAACTTTCATGATTTTACCTTCACGCTTAGAGCTGCAGTCCATGCAGATGACAGCACATAGTGCGAGGAAGGGTTTAAGAATCATTTTTTTTTAATTCAGTTTTATTTCTTTATTTTTATTTTTGGCTCTGCCTGGTCCTTCTCGCTGCACAGACTTTTCTCTAGTGGTGGAGCACGGCCTTCTCACTCTGGTGGATTGTCTCGTTTCAGGGCACTGACTCTAGGGAACGCAGCCACCAGCAGCCGGGGCTCCCGGGCCCTAGAGCGCAGGCGCAGTGCTGGTGACGCATGGGCTTAGCGGCTCCACGGCATGCGGGATCTTCCCAGCTCAGGGATCGAACCCACATCGCCTGCATTGGCAGGTGGATTCTTCACCACGGAGCCACCAGGGAAGCCCAGGAGTCACTTTTTTTCCGTATGGATTTCCAGTGGGGCCAGTGCTGTCTGTTGTTGGGGAGGTGATGTGGGGCAGGGTGTTTGCAGAAACAGTGGGATTAGGGGAGCTGGGTGAGCGGGGTGGGGGGCGCCTTTCCCCCAGTTAGAGAGCAGTTGTCCTGGGGCCTCTGTCCCACGATGTCTCTCTCCTAGACCCCGGGCCCTAGGGGTTCGCCTCACCCTACTCCTTGTCAGAAGCCCATGCCAGAGGCTGTTCCCGACTGTTAACAGCAGCTGCCCCTGCCCCTCCCACGCTGGAGCCTGACTGCCCAAAGCTCTGGAAAATGCAGCAGTGAATGTCCACTGCGAACACCCCTTTTGGACAACACATGGCTCTCATTCTCTCATTTCTTCATTGGTTCATCCCCCCATCCCCCATCCGTCTCTTTTTTCACTTTCATCTCCCTGACTTCACTTCCTTCCTCCCTCTTTTCCTTCTATTTTCCTTCATTCCACGGACACCTTTATGTAAGACCCCAATCCCCCAGCCCCGATTTCCTTCTTTAGTCTCTTCTTAGTGTTTGGAGCCGCCGTATATCATGTGTATCTTCCATACATACTGTGCTGCTTAGTCACTAAGCCAAGTCCAGCTCTCTGCGATCCCATGGACTGTAGCCTGCCAGGCTCCTCTGTCCATGGGACTTCCCAGGCAAGAATACTGATCCTTCTCTAGGGGATCTTCCCAACCCAGGGATCAATCCCACATCTCCTGCACTGCAGGCAGATTCTTTACCACTGAGCCACCAGGGGAACCCATCCATCCACATATAGTTTTTACTTATTCTTTATTGAGACTTTATTTATGTACAGTAGAATGTGCAGATCTTACACGCATGGTTTGAAAAGTTTGGGCATATGTATGCAACCATGTTATCGCCTCCCTAGTCAAGATATACAACATTTTCATCACTCCAGAAAGCTGCCTCACGCCCCTTCCAGCCAACCCTCCCACCAGAGGCGACCATTGTTCTGATTCTTATCACCATAGATTAGTTTTGCCTGTTCTTCAGCTTCACATAGATGGAATCCTACAGCAGCACGATGTTTTTTCACTTATTTATCTTGTTCATTGTCTGTCCCCCCGACTAAACCTGTAGGAGTGATTTTTTGTTTGTCTTGCTCATTGTTGAGTCCCTTGCTTCTAGAACAGTACCTGGCACACACTTGGTAACATATTTGTTGAATAAAGGAGGAAATGTGTAAATAACGTTATGCGGTTGCCCGGTCCCTGACCCATTTGCTCATTTTTTCTCTAACAGGAGTCAGGATGAAGTCAAGTGAGGGAGCCCCAGAGTCAGACTCCACCCTGGCTCCACCACCCATCTGCTCTCTGAACTGGAGAAGTTGCCTCATTTTCTTCATGTGTGAAACGGGGAATGTAAATGGTTCTACCTCAAAGGGTAGGGATCTTACTCTTAGGGTAGGATCGTAGGAGCTGATGCATATGTAAAATGATTTAGTAAGCTTTCATTAAATGTTAATGATTGTAGCTAATTGATTAATCAACTATTTGTTAACATACCCTTAGAGGTCATCCAGGTTATTCACTCATTTACTTGTGAAACAAATATTTATTAACGACTTGCCTGGTGACACACACTGGTGTGATAACAATGAATAAGTCTAAGTCCCTCCTTCATGGGGTCTGGCATCTTGCTGAGAGAGTGTATTAGTTGGGGTATAGGCTAAGCTACTAGAAAAAAATAAACCCAGCAATACAGTTGCTTAAATACCTTAGTTTTTTTTTTTTAATTTTTTTTACCTTGAGTAATACTCCAGACGGAGAAGGCAATGGCACCCCACTCCAGTACTCCTGCCTGGAAAATCCCATGGATGGAGGAGCCTGGTGGGCTGTGGTCCATGGAGTCGCTGAGGGTCGGACACGACTGAGCGACTTCACTTTCACTTTTTACCTTCATGCATTGGAGAAGGAAATGGCAACCCACCCCAGTGTTCTTGCCTGGAGAATCCCAGGGACGGGGGAGCCTGGGGGGCTGCCGTCTATGGGGTCACACAGAGTCGGACACGACTGAAGCGACTTAGCAGCAGCAGCGGCAGCAGCAATACTCCAGAAATAAGTGGTTCAGCCCTGCTGGGGCAGCTCTGCTGCCCTTAGCATGCGACTTTTACCTCTGGGTCCACAATGCTTGCTGCAGCTTCTGCCACCTCATCTGCAACCAAACAGGAAACGGGAAAGGGCAAGAGTAGTGTCTGTGCTTTCCTTTTAAAGCATCACCCAGAGGGTTCAATGTCATTTTTATTCACATCCCATTGACCAGAATTAACTTGTGTGACAAGACCTCACCACAAGGAGGTCTGGGAAACAGAATCTCTAGCTGAAATTTCTAAGAACTTGGGAACTAGTGGTTTGGGGTGCCAACTCTGTATCCCCCAGGTAAAGCAGGCTCCTCGTGGGGTAGTTTGCGGTGTTTCAAAGCAAGAACTGCCAGATTTAACAAATAAAAATAGAGAGCATCCAGTCAATTTGAATTACAGGTAAACAATATTTGGGACATACTCATACTAAAAGTAATTCATTGTTTATTTGAAATACTATCAGTTCAGTTCAGTTCATTTCAGTTGCTCAGTCGTGTCCGACTCTTTGCCATCCCATGAATCGCAGCACCCCAGGCCTCCCTGTCCATCACCAACTCCCGAAGTTCACTCAGACTCACGTCCATCGAGTCAGTGATGCCATCCAGCCATCTCATTCTCTGGCGTCCCCTTCTCCTCCTGCCCCCAATCCCTCCCAGCATCACAGTCTTTTCCAATGAGTCAACGCTTCGCATGAGGTGGCCAAAGTACTGGAGTGTCAGCTTTAGCATCATTCCTTCCAAAGAATACCCGGGACTGATCTCCTTCAGAATGGACTGGTTGGATCTCCTTGCAGTCCAAGGGACTCTCAGGAGTCTTTTCCAACAGCACAGTTCAAAAGCATCAATTCTTCGGCGCTCAGCTTTCTTCACAGTCCAACTCTCACATCCATACATGACCACTGGAAAAACCATAGCCTTGACTAGACGGACCTTTGTTGGCAAAGTAATGTCTCTGCTTTTCAATATGCTATCTAGGTTGGTCGTAACTTTACTTCCAAGGAGTAAGCGTCTTTTAATTTCATGGCTGCAGTCACCATCTGCAGTGATTTTGGGGCCCCAAAAATAAAGTCTGACACTGTTTCCACTGTTTCCCATCTATTTCCCATGAAGTGGTGGGACCGGATGCCATGATCTTAGTTTTCTGAATGTTGAGCTTTAAGCCAACTTTTTCACTCTCCTCTTTCACTTTCATCAAGAGGCTTTTTAGTTCCTCTTCACTCTCTGCCATAAGGGTGGTGTCATCTGCACATCTGAGGTTATTGATATTTCTCCTGGCAATCTTGATTCCAGCTTGTGCTTCTTCCAGCCTAGCGTTTCTCATGATGTACTCATTTGATCTGTAATTCCTGTTCAAAACTCTACGTTGGGTAGGGCCCACACCAGTCTTCTCTGGGTCTCTCATTCCATTCTAGCTCTGCCTCCGAAGCCCATGGGACAGTTAAGTCGCCCAGGCGTGCTAAACACTGCAGAGGATGCAGAAAACCCAGGCGATGGGGCACCAGCTCCTTGAGGCATAGCCGTCAGGACAGGCAGCTGCCTCTTTCCATGAATGTGCATTAAACAGAAGCCCGTGGTTTGTCACGTGGGACAGCTGGTCCAGGCAGTCTAGAGGTGCCCGTCCCAGATGTCTCATCATGGTGAGCTGAGGTCTGCCTGAGAAAACTTCTTAGCCTTGAACTTGGGGTTTTCATGTGGTGCTGGAGCAAGGTCCAATTCCTTAGAGGCACCCTGGTGGTTTAGCCCCTAAGTCCTGTCTGACTCTTTGCGACCCCATGAACTGTAGCCCCCCAGGCTCCTCTGTCCATGGGATTTCCCAGAAGCACCCTAGCCCCGGTTCAAATCCCCAGTATGCTCCTTCCTAGCTGTGTGACCTTGGGCAAACACTATACCTCTCCAAGCCTGGGTGTTCCTGCCTGTAAGATGGAGCTCAACAGAGAGCCCACTTCCGAGGGTGCTGGTGAAGGGCGAGTGCGACGGTGGCCACACAGTGCTCCCAGCACACACTCCTCCTGCAAACTAAGGTCTGGACTCACATTTCCTGTCTGCTGCTCCTAGCTGTTTGCTGAGCCTTTGAGGGAACAAAGGACTGGGATGGTTATGCAGGAGGCTTCAACAGGCTCACAGCAGGATGGGGGTGAGAGCAGATATGTCAATGGGGCAAGGATCATCCCCCGGCCCCCGGCCCCCGAGGGCTCTGGCAGCCCCGGGCTGGGCTTGGTGCCGACCCGGCTGGGGACAGATCAGGGCCAGCAGGACCCCGGAGGCTGGTGCGCTGCTCTCCTGGTCCCCCGAGCCCCTGCCCCTTGGTGCCCACTCTCCCAGTCCAGGGCGCGCCTGGTCCCCGCGCCTCGCTGCGTCCCAGCCCACCACGGCCACGGCCACGCTGTGGAATTTCCAATTTTCAGCTAATGTGCGGGTCATGACAGAGGCTGAGAGGCCCTGGTCAGACATAATGGCAGAAGAATTGTAAATGTCGCCCCAGTGAATGGCAATGAGGGAGGGCGGGGAGGGGACGTTTTCCATCGGCGGCGCGCAGGGCCCGGGAATATATCTTCGCTCCGAGTGTGTCGCATTAGATTTCCAGAGGTGCTGGGGCTCCAGGTACATGTCATTAGTAACAGTTTGGGCGATAATGAACCCTTTTATTTCTTTTCCTCACAGCTCATGAATACATAACGAGGCCCCGCTCAGGCGCATCTGGCCGGCCTGCGCCTCTGCCGCCTAATCTCATCGGCTCCAATATCCAGGCAGCCCAGCTGGGGCCTGCCTTAAAGGAGCCGCCTGCCCGTTCCTGCCTGGGGATGCCCAGTCAGGCGGCCGAGGGGCTGAGCCCTGGTTGAGAGTCCAGCGCCCCTGCAGCCCGGGACCTGGAAGAGGGTGGTAGAGTCGGGTGAGGACAGGGCACCCGGAAGCTGACTCAGTGGTGAGCATCACGTGGTATATCCAGCAGGTGCTCAACAACGCTGCTTCCTGCACAGTGACTGCCTGGCTGGGGGCGAGCTATCTGAAGGCTTTCTATGGGCTCCCTTGTGCATAGCGAGCCGTTTTACCAGGTGGCCTGGTGAGGTTATGGCCCCATTTTACAGCTGGAGAAACCGAGGTCTCTCAGCGTGCGGGTTTCATCTTGGGCTCAGCAAGGCAGGCCAAGGCAGAGCCCAGCTGGCCGTCATTTAGGCGGGTTCCTGGGCAAGGACGTTTTATCAAGTGATTCTTGGCTTTGTAAAATGTTGCCTACCAAGAATTCAGTTTCTATGCTCATTGTGAACCTGTGTAGTTTCATCACTTTACTGAGCAAATGTTTAGGGGAAGTACAAGGGGTTAGTTTTCAAGATGCTTTTCCCAGACGCCTGCAATCAGTCTTCTTTTCCAGGAAGCTCCCTCCTCGCTCTGCCCGCTCTGGCCCACCCTGTTCTCCTCATTGCGCCTGTCAGGTCGACACATGCTTTCTTTCACCCCACGTCGTGTTCGTTCACAGCTCCCCCGGGATGTGAGCTCTGTAAGAGCAGGGACTCTGGGCTCCACTGGATCTTCAGTACCAAGGACAGTGCCTGGTGCACAGTAGGGCATCAGCCCACAGGCACAGAACAGTGAACCAGGTTCCGCCCCAGCCATGGCCACTCAAGGCGGGCCCCAGGAAGAAAGACCTCCAGGGTGGCAGGCCTCCAGTCAGGGTGTGGCCTCAAGTCTGGGGCTCTCTGGGAATCTCAGGTGTGGTCAGGCCTGGGTGGCCTCCTGGATGCTGTGTAGGATGGAGCGGGGGTGTGGAGGGAAAGTGCAGACGCTGAGATGACAGTGCCTTAGCGATGGCCCGGGTCTCAGCTCCCTAATGGTTCCTCCTTGGGCAAGAGGCAACTGCGCCCCACCCCACAGCCACAGAACCCTAATATCATGCTGGGACCCAGGCCAGAGCATCCATCTATTGAAGGCTTGCCATCTGCCAAGCAATATTGCAAATATACTGAAAACACTAAAGCACACTTAACAGGGAACTCTCTTGGAGAGTCAGGTAGGTATTATCATGTACCCCATTTCCTCATGGAAGGAATCAGAGGCGCAGAGAGCTTAGGCAACCTGCCCAGGAACACACAGCAGTGGATGGCAGAGGTAGGATTTGAACGCACCATCTGGCTTCTGTATGAAGCTTCTTAACTGTAAGACTCTTCTGCCATTCTGATAGGACTTCATAAAAAGGCAGACAGCATCATGAGGGCCCTCTCTGCAGAGCCAGCCAACCCATCTTTCTGGACCCATGAACACTGAGACGCTCCCTGTGACTCCACTCCTAAACCTGAGCTGAGTTGGTGTGAAGTCTTGGATGGACCGGGGGCTGGGAGGCAGTGTGAGCTGTGTGGGCCCTGCAGTCAGGCAGACCTGGGCTGGAATCTTGGATCTGCTACCTAGAGCTGTGTGATCTTGAGCAAGCCACTTTACTTCTCTGTGCCTGGCTGCCTCGCTGTGAAATGGGGATGATCCCTCATAGGGATCTGGGGAGGACCAATGTGCCAACATGCAACACTTTCAGGACGGTGACCGTGATGCTCAGTGAAGATGAGGTTTTTCTAGAAGAAGCGTGAGGAGGGGTGGGACGACCCTCTGGTTCCGGCTCCACCGTGGTCTCGTCACAGTGGTCATCCATCACGACCTCTTCCCTCACCACTTCCACTGCCCTCACCTCCTCCACCTTCGCGGTGACCGCCCTCATCAGGCCCTGACCAGAGGAGCATCCGTTAATTACCTGCTGTGTGCCGAGTCCTGGGGATGACTCCTTTGTGTATTACCTCATGCAAGGCTTGCAAAGACCCTGAGAGGAAGACATCACCATTCCTATTTGATAGACAAGGAAACTGGGGCTCAGAGAGGTTAAGCAGTCTGCCCAAGGTCACACAGCAGGTACAAGGAAGAGCCTGGATGCAAAACCGGGGTCTCGCTCCAAAGCCCATGATCTCAACCATAGTCTAGCACGGCCTCCCTTCCACCTCCCCGTCTCTGCCTCCTGCCCCTGAACGTCTCCTGGGCTAAGAAGCCTTCCCAGATGAAAGAACAGAGTGGGAATTAATACCTCACTCCCTTGCTATCACCTGAACCACTTGCCCGCGGTCCGAGGTGTGTCTTGCACAGACTCTGAGTGTTAGCTTTCAGGGCCGTGACTGAGAGCTGAGCATCTGGAGGGCAGGCATAGCCCATGGAGGCTGAGGAAGGCCAGGAGGCGTATGTCAGAGCCTTGGAGTCCAGCCCTGACCCTCAAGGTGCCAGAGCCCTTTACCTGAACCTCACCGCTGGCTTTGCCATCTCCACCACGCACTTGCGGGGAGGCAGTGTGATCGATGGGGTCACCCTGAGAGAATGGAAAAATCCTCACCCCAGGCCCTGGCTCGGCCAATTACTAGCTTACGTGGACCTTCTGGCCAATGGCCCCTTTGTGACTCAGTTTCCTCACTTATAAAATGGGCATAATAATACCACTTCCTGTGCAGGTACCACGTGTGCTCAGAACTGCGGTCTGCACTGGGCAGACCCCAGGAAACATCAAGCTAAAATGATAAGAAGCATTAGTTTATTTCCTTCTCTTCAGGTATCTCCGCCCTGAGGCCCATGCAGTCAGGGCCCTGCCTATATCGTACTTGCTTGCCTGCCTTGCCGTATTCACTCTTTAACCTGTTTCACAGGAGTTGCCTGGATAAGTCTTCTGAGATCACATCTCTTAATCTCTCAATGCCATCCCCAGAAACCTTCAGTGACTCCCTATTGTCTCCAAGATGGAGACCTAACCCGTTACCCTGGTTCTCACACCCTTCACAAGCAGTCCTCGGCCTCCTGGTCCTAGCGGACCCTAACATGGCCCCAGGCAAGCCCTCCACTCCCCACAGGCACCACCTACCCTACACGTGGCCCGTCCTGCCTCGGTGGCGTGGCTCTTGCTGAATCCCCTGCCTGCAATGCCTTCTCCCCCTTCCAGCTTGAGGTTCACCTCCTCCAGGAAGTGGTCCCTTAACCTGACCTCCCTGAGCCTCTGCTTTCCCATGGGTCCAATGTGCCCGCTTTGGGGGTTTCCATAACAACTGGATGTTCTCCAAGCACGAAAGGACTTTGAAAACCGTCATTATGGGGCGTCCTCTCCTGACCCCCTCTCTGGTCGCCCAGCACACAGCAGCGCACGCCGAGGAACCGCCTTGAACAGCAGTGAAGCCCCTAGGATGCTGTCTGGTAAAGACCCCCGCCTGCACCCTGCACAACCTCTCCCGGCCTCGTTGTTGACTTTGGCACGTGGCCCTCACCTGGGCTGCCGTGACTGGCCTGGAATTTCAAGCTGAATTTGATTTGACCTGTTCTGCGGGGCTGGCCCCTAAACCAAACCATATTCCTGCGGAGGCCCCTGTGCCCCGTGCTCCCTGGGGAGCTGGGGATGGAGCCTGGCTGGGCCACCGCCTGGGGTCACCTTCACCAAGCCCTGCCCAGCGCTCCCTCCTGAACTAATTCCATAATCCTACCTCCTGCCTGGCCCCGGCGGCTCAGGAAGGCTTCTCTGCCCGGCTCTGATCCCACTTTCCTGCTCAGCCTGGGCCTGCAGCCCCTCAGCCCCTCAGCAGCCCACTCGAGGGCCCCGCTGGGGTTCTGAAACTCATTTAGGCCCTGCGCTCTGCTGCCTTAGCACCCCCGCCCCCAGACCCCCAGCCAGGCCTTGTAACAGGATCCAGATGTGCCCTCCCCTGTCCCCAGGGTCCCTGTGATAATCCGTGACAGTCGGGGGGCCAGCAGGGGCCGGCGCAGCTGCTGGGAGAGAGGACGGATGTGGGGTATGCGGCCCAGGGTCCGTGGCGGGATGAACACACACCCCAGCCCAGGCAGCCCTGGTCCAAGCAGCTCTGCCCTCCCCCAGAAAGCATCCTCATCTCTCCAGGGGAGGATCGAAGTGCCGGGTGACCTTGGGTGAGTTGTGGGCCTCTCTGAGCCTCACCTGCCTCATCGCCTGCTCAACCAGCTCTGATCTCACCGAATTGCTCTGCACAGGGGAAGGGCTGTTTTGGCTTGGGAGACTAACATATAGTAGGTACTCAGGAAACAGTCTCGGGGAAGTCACGGCATCACTTGGAACTTACTTCCTCACCTATAAAATGGAAGTAACAGTGTCTGCCTTTCAGGGATTCAGGGAGAACAAGCTCAGAACAGGGGTCCAGCCAGCGGAAGTGCTTGCCTCTTGCCTCCCAGGCTCCCTGGCCACGCCCACGAGGCAGAGGGAGGGGCCGGCCATCCCCTGCAGTCCGTGTTAGTGGTCCTTCATCCGATAGGAATTCAGGTCAGGAGGACCTGGCTTCCAGTCCGAGGTCTACCTCCAGGCGAGTCCCTTCCCCCGAGGGCCTCCGCTTCCTATCTGAAACATACAACCTCTTCCAAGCATCTTGGAAACACAGCTGATGCTCCACGGACGTGTGTTGAATGACCCTCAGGATGCCTCCATCCTTTTCCCTCTTTCTCCTTTCTGCGCCCACCGCCCCCTTGGGTCTGACCCACTCTCCCCAGACTCTCATGGGCACCCCCACTCAGCAGAGGAGGGGCTGAGGGCTGGCTGACAGGTCAGGAGGACAGCCCTGGAGGGACCTCCTGGCCTTCCCAGACTCCCTGTGGGAGACGCTGGGGGACAGGGTGGGAGACTGAACTTTGGGTCCCTCAGCCTCTCTGTGCCACAAATTGCTCCTTGGAAATAGAGTAATTACTATGACCCGAGGCCTCCCAGGGGTCTGGCACCACACCAGGGCCTTTACGAGTCTGCTCGCCTCTTATCTGGATCAGGGACGCTCAGAGAGGTTGGCAGTAGCTGGGAACGGGTTAGAAATGCACATTGCCCAGCTCTGCCCTTGACCCGCTGAATCTCCAGGTCTTCAGGTGGGGCCCAGCTGTCCGCGTTTTGACAGGCCCTCCTGGTGATGCTTGCTGGGAACTCGAGCAGAACCGCAGACCCACATACTCCTCCTCCTCTGCCTGGCTCCAGGCCCTTCTTGTTCACAGTTCCTCAGAGGCGTCCTTTAACAAGCCCCTTCCTCTAGGGAACTGCAGAGGATGAGATGGTTGGATGGCATCCCCGACACAATGGACACTAATTTGAGCAGACTCTGGGAGATGGTGAAGGACTGAGAAGCCTGGTGTGCTGCAGTCCATGGGGTGGCAAAGAGTCGGACACAACTGAGCGACTGAACAACAACAACCCTCTCCTCAGGACCTCTGCTCCCCAGGGTCTCCAGGGTGTGCTCTGCTCTGGTCTGGAACCAGCAGCTTTTGGCCACACAAGGTCCCTGCAGAGAGATGCCCTGTCCAGATGCATCCCTCAGTGCATCCCCATCTGCACCATGCGTGCTCTGCTCTTTAAGTGGGCTCTGCCTCCAGCCCGCCTCTGTTATACATGGACAAATGCCTGGCAGCCATCAACACACCAACCCTGGCCCATCATGTGTGAGCTGGTGAAATGAAGTGATTTAAAGCACCCGCAGTCTAAGTTTCTTAACCTCTCTGGGTCTCATTTTCTCATATTTAAGACAGAGATAGCAATACCCGTTTCTAGGATGATTGCAAGAATTAAAGATGTTAGTATGAGCAAAGCTTAGAACAGTACCTGCCATGTAGCGTGTGCCATATATGTGCTAGAAATTACGGCTGTGTCCTGTCCATGCCCGCGTATCCTGTCCACGGCCACTGTGTCCTGTCCCCGCCCCCTGGGTCTTGTCCACGCCCCCCTGTGTCCTGTCCACGCCCCCTGTGTCCTGTCCCCGCCCCCAAGTCTTCCCTGCTTTTCCTTCCTTCCAAGTACCAGGCCCAGCGGCCAGACTGGGCTACTATGACTCCCTGAACCTGTTGTTCTTTTCTGTATCTCCATTCCTGTGCACAGGCTATGATCTCTGGAGTGTTTTTTGCTCTTTACCAGGAATTGCCCCTGCTTGCCCACTCTTCCCACTCCTGTGAGTGATGGTTCTCCACTCATAGCCTGGTTGTCTTAGCTGCCCTCCTTACCCATCTCCCCGCCAACACATGCTCTGATTCTTCCCTCCAAGTGCTCAGTTCCTGAGCTCTTAAATGCACTTGATTTCTTGCTTCTCTCCTAAGATGTAAGTTCCTTAAAAGCAGAGTCTGGGTCTTATTTATCTCCATATTGTGGCTGGCTTTTGCTGCTGCTGCTGCTAAGTCACTTCAGTCGTGTCCGACTCTGTGCGACCCCGTAGACGGCAGCCCACCAGGCTTCCCCGTCCCTGGGATTCTCCAGGCAAGAACACTGGAGTGGGCTGCCATTTCCTTCTCCAATGCAGGAAAGTGAAAAGTGAAAGTGAAGTCGCTCAGTCGTGTCAGACTTTTATCGACCCCATGGACTGCAGCCTACCAGCCTCCTCCATCCATGGGATTTTCCAGGCAAGAGTACTGGAGTGGGGTGCCATTGCCTTCTCCGCTTTAAGCGGGTGTTTAATAAATGCTTGTGGAGTAAAGATTAGGAGTGAATTTTAAAAGATGCATTAGACTTACAGGGACTAAGAAATGAAGATCTTCCAAATATAGGTAGTGAGACAGGCAGGAAAATACGGACGATGGCCCATGTAATCACCCTCCCCAAACTGCATCTCTGTGTATACATGTTGAATGCCGGACTTCCCTGGTGGTCCAGGCTTAGGAATCTGCCCAACAATGCAGGGGACATGGGCTCAGTCCCTGGTCCAGGAAGATTCCACATGCTGCCACAGAGCCTGCCAGCTGCAGCTACTGAAGCCCGCGCTCTCGAGCCAGCGCTCTGCAACAGAGAAACTTCTGCAATGAGAAGCCTATGCGCCGAAATGGAGAGCAGCCGCCGCTTGCCGCAACTGGAGAAGCCCCACGTGCCTCAATGAAGACCCAGTGCGGCCAAAAATAAGTAAAGACATTTTTTAAAATTATTAAAAAATTATGTGGAATGCTTAGGAATCTGGAAGAGTGAACACCAAAGTCATAACAGGCACGGACTTGGGCAAGGAGACGAATTTCAAAAGCGAATGAAGGCACCTCTGTCGCCTTGTTTGAATTATTATGGAAAAAATGAATTAAGTGTTAGTGTGTGTATTTAAAGACAAAACAGCTCTCCCCCTCCTGTAAAAAGGCTGATGTGGACTCAGACTCAAGCTGGACGTGTCATGCTAGGCCTTTTCTACCACAGGGCCTTTGCACTTCCTATTCTTTCTGCCCAGGATGCCTTTCCCCAGCTTCTAAGTGGCCGTCTTCTCGGCATTGTTCAGGTATCTGTAAGTACAGGCTCCTCAGAGGCTTCCAGTGCAGCCCTGTCGTCCCTTCCCAGAGCCCTCTGCTTTTTTTTACCATGATTAGCACACCTACAATTATTATTGTTCATCTTTATTTGCTCGGTTACTTGCCACCTGTCTCTGCTCACTGGAACAGGAGCCCTCTGAGGTCAGGACTGTGACTGCACCCTCCTGCTGTGCCTTATCGCCCAGTGCAACTCTGAGATATAGTGAGCGCTCATGTAAAAGTTGCTGAATTAATAAAATCCTCTTTAATTTTCTTTTTTTTGGTCCAGGGTTCTTAAGCTTTTGGAGCTTCTCTCTCTCCTCTTATCTTCTCTAGTTCAAACCTTGACCATCAGATACTCACCTGCCCTAGGAGCTCCGAGGGTCTCACTAACTCAGGCTCCTTTAAAGAACCGCCCAATGGTCCATATAAGGTTTTCAGGCAACCACAGCGATGACATGCAAACCTAATCCTGTGAAACCCCAACGCTTCTCAGAAGAGATGGTTCAGAGCCTGCTTGATTCAGCGCATGGCTGGTGATGACAGCATGCCTGTGCTTCCAAGACCCGTATGTTCTTCATTTTCCTTAAGTATCAGAAATTTTAGCTGTTGACTCAGACATCCACCTAATTCAAATTTCAAAAGGACAAAGACATCTCTCCCCGTTGCCCCTTCTATGTGGCAATGTGTAACCAGCTTTTCATGTGGCTGCCCGACACGTTTTCCTGTATGTTCTAGCAAGTGCGGACATATATGTTCTAGCTTTCCTCCTTTGTACACATGCAAATGGTGATCCATCTACACAAATGCATCGTTCTGCATTTTTTTAACCTAATGGAAGATCTTTCCATGGCGAATAACTAAAGGGCATCCACATATTTCCTTACGGCAGCGGAGAGGGGAGAATGCTTCCTTATGTGCAGCGGTCCAGTTGGTGTTTGCCAGGCTCCTGCTTAGTGAGTGAGCCTAGAGGTCGTGAAGGTCAGCGGACCAGGGTTTGAGTCCCAGCTGTGCCACTGGCCCTTGAGCGAGCTGCCTAAGTGCAACCTCCATACACATCTACAAAGGGGACAATCCGAGCATCTGCCTGCTGAGAGGTGGCCAGGACAAAGTAAGGTCATGAGTGTCAGGGTCTTAGTTCTTACGCATACGGGGGTCAATAAATGGTGGCTGCTTTGACAAATATTATTCATTATAAAAATAAATGTTATCGTTCAGTCCCAATTGCTCAGCCAGGAGATGAGGGTTGTGGATACTGTGACTAGACTGTCCTGTTCAAACTAGAACCTTCTGTTTACTATCATTGTCTTAACTGAAGTATTGCTGATTTACAATGTGCGTCAACTTCTGGTGCACAGCACACTGACTCAGTTATGCACACATGTATTTTTTCATACTCTTTCCCATTGTGATTTATTACAAGGTATTGAGTATGTATGGCTCTCTGAGTTCTACAGTAGGACCATGCTGTTTATCTATTTTGAATACAGTGGTTTGTAGCTGTTAATCCCACACTTTTAGTTTATCCCTCCTGTACCCCCATTCCCCTTTGATAACCATCAATTTGTTTTCTAAGTCTGTGAGTCTGTTTGGTAAATAGGTTTATTTGTATCCTATTTTGGATTCTGCATATGCTGCTGCTGCTGCTAAGTCACTTCAGTCGTGTCCAACTCTGTGTGACCTCATGGACGGCAGCCCACCAGGCTCCCCCATCCCTGGGATTCTCCAGGCAAGAATCCTGGAGAGGGTTGCCATTTCCTTCTCCAATGCATGAAAGTGAAAAGTGAAAGGGAAGTCGCTCAGTCGAGTCCGACTCTTAGCGACCCCATGGACTGCAGCCTACCAGGCTCCTCCGTCCATGGGATTTTCCAGGCGAGAGCACTGGAGTGGGGTGCCATTGCCTTCTCTGGATATGAGCAAAATATAAATATCACATGATATTTATCTCTGTCTGACTTCACTTAGTATCACAGTCTCTAGGTGTTTCCACGGTGCTGCAAATGGAATTATTTGATTCTTGCGACTGAGTAGTACGTTATCCTCTGCTTAGAAGAAGCCGTGCTCATGGCTCGTCAAAGGTGGCTTTAGTGCATCTGGGCAGGTAGGAGCCTGGGAGACCATCCATCCTCCCATCCCCGCTTCACAGAAAATGGGGGAGGAGCAGGGGCCAGCGAATGAGCCTAGGGATCCTCCTTGCGCATCAGGAGACAATGCGGTGAGAGCTTTCCTGGGCAGCCTCACAGCTGTATTTCAGTTCTTAGTCACTGGACACATTTAGGCTTGAAGTTCTTTGGACTTTGTTAAATTCCTTTGCTCCTCTTTCCTTCTCCTCATGGAGGCAACTTCTGCTTTCCTTGGAGAACTGTCATTAATAAGAGGTGAAAACCAAGAACAGGGCATCCCCTGCAAGTCTTCCTTCTCACATTTATTCCTTGTCTGCTTTTTGTTTTATGAGTTTGTAGTTATCAGAGTAACAGAACATCTATTTGGAGAGTAAAAACTGAATCCCGTAATTCCATTCTCAGTGGAGATTTTTATGAACACTTTAACAAAATTTAAAAAAAATTTATATTGGCATATAGCCAATTAACAATGTCGTGATACTTTCAGGTGGGCAGCAAAGGGATTCAGCCCTGTGTGCACAAGTATCCCTTCACCCTCAGACTCCCCTCCCATCCAGGCTGCCACATGACACTGAGCGGAGTTCCCTGTGCTGTGCACACATCCATTTTAAATACAGCAGTGTCTACCTTCTGTGCACTTCAACACATTGGAGATCATATCAGAAAGCCAGTTTTCTGTTCTAAAGTGTTCGGGTCATCGTTGGAACATCCATTTCCCTGTGTTGTTAAAAATGTCGTAAATGTCCATTTTAATGGCTGCAGGATAGCTAATTGAGTGGAAATACCATATTTCCCATAACTATCTCCCTGGTGTTGCACTTCGGGGTTCTGCTCATTTTATTTCGGTTTTCTGGGTGTTCAGTTAGAGAGAACTTTGCCCCTGTCATAGGCGTTTTTTTCTCCTGAGGCTTGGATTTCCACGGGTGGAATCCCTGGGCCAGTGATTATGAAGATGTTTAAGGATCTTGATTCTCCCCATTTCTTTCTCCTCCAATTAGTTTTATTTTAACGTGTGGCTTAGCCAATCCTGACTCCATAACAGGGCTCTGACCCGAGAAGCATAAATTTCACATTTGCTTCCCCTAAAGTGTCCCTGAAGTCCCTGAATCCAGAACCATGGAGAAGGGGATGACAAGGATGAGATGGTTGGATGGCATCACCGACTCAATGGACATGAGTTTGAGTAAACTCTGCGAGTTGGTGGGCAGGGAGGCCTGGTGTTCTGCAGCCCATGGGGTTGCAAAGAGTCAGACATGACTGAGTGAATGAACTGAACTAAACTGATCTTGCAAAAGAGCTTAGCCACTCTGAGCATCCATTATTTTAAAATAGAGTTAATCCTCCACTTCATCAGAATGTCAGCTGGTGATTTCCTAAAGTTGCTACAATTCAAAGAACACTATACATTCACTCATTCATTTACTTGATACATATTTAATTGATGCTGAGTCAGGTTCTACATTTGATTCCCCATCCCCACACTTTCCATTTGCACCATTGGTTCAACACAAGCCTGAGCTGAGGTCAGACAATCATGGGTGTGGTACTTGGGCCAGTCATTGAACTTTTCCTAGTGTTCGTTTTCTCATCTGTAAATTGGGAACTATAATGGTAGCTGTAAGGTGGTTATCAGGATTAAATGATAAATATATCACATGTACTTCAGTTCAGTTCAGTCGCTCAGTCGTGTTCAACTCTTTGCGACCCCATGGACTGTAGCATACCAGGCTTCCCTGTCCATCACCAGGTCCTGAAGCTTACTCAAACTCATGTCCATTGAGTCGGCGATGCCATCCAACCGTCTCATCCTCTGTCGTCCCCTTCGCCTCCTGCTTTCAATCTTTCCCAGCATCAGGGTCTTTTCAAATGAGTCAGTTCTTCTCATCAAGTGGCCAAAGAACTGGAGTTTCAGCCTCAGCACCAGTCCTTCCAATGAATATTCAGGAGTAATTTTCTTTAGGATGGACTGGTTGGATCTCTTTGCAGTCCAAGGGACTCTCAAGAGTCTTCTCCAACACCACAGTTCAAAAGCATCAATTCTTCGGTGCTCAGCTTTCTTTATAGTCCAACTCTCATATCCATACATGACTACTGGAAAAACCAAAGCCTTGACTAGATGGACTTTTGTCAGCAAAGTAATGTCTCTGCTTTTTAATATGCTGTCTAGGTTGGCCATAGCTTTTCTTCCAAGGAGCAAGCATCTTTCAATTTCATGGCTGCAGTCACCATCTGCAGTGAGTTTGGACCCCCCAAAATATATGATTCATGTACTTAGTAAACATCCATGGAATGCTAGCTGTAATAGTGATCATTAGACTGTTATCACGTTGCATACGAGGGTCTCAAACAATTTGTAAGACAGTCATCTGGCTCCATATTCAGGTTGACCAACTGCTTTAACTCTGTCCCAGTTGTGTGACTGTACAGGAAAGGGAGATGCTGATATTACCTGGGTACCTACCAGAAGGTTCTCCAGGGCTTGTCCATGGGACTTGGTTGCCTGCCTCCGTCATCCCCAGAATCTGGTCACCCTCCTGTCCGTGAGAGAATCAGATACAGGGGAGCTGAAGATTACAGGGATTCAGTGGAGACCAGATAGACTGAATGTTGGAGTGAGGCAATGCCTGCATGTTAGAATAACGTCATAATCAAGGGTGACAATCTTATAATGTTAGGATATTAAAATGACTCGATGTTAGAATGTGTGGCAATTATAATAACCGATAGAACACTACACTAGAAGAACTTCGGTTTTGGAAGGGCTTGTTAAAGAGGATCCGGTCTTTCGCCAAATCTGTAGGTGGACAAAGCCACAGGAAAAAAAAAAAAAGGCAATGTCACTTCTGGCAGATTGGTGGTGGTGCTTTTAGAGTTGTGGAAAGGAATATTCAGAACCAAACTGGCATCATATTTATATGCATGCTATAGCATGCATGTGGGAACAGAATTCAAAATTAGAACGTTTTTAAGAGTTAAAAAATTTGACCATTTAAAAGAATGCTGGTTTGGGGTGGGCTGTTTGGGGTTATTTGTCCTCAGAGCCCTGGGCACAGCATTCACGGTCCCTTTTCCCTTTCTTGGGAGGCTTGTGGAAATACGGGCAGACCATTGATTTCAGCCCAAACCTTCATTCTATAGGTGAAGACGAGGAGGTTCAGAGGCAGCAAGAGATCTGGTCAAACCACATGGTGGGGGTGGGAGTGGGTGCTGCAGAATCTCAGGTGGAATCTGAGCTCCTGACCGTGCCCTTCTGCCCGTCTCTCCACCCCCACTGTTTCACTGCTCCCTGGGGCGTGGTCTGAGCAGAGTGCTGGGTGAGTCTGTCTCCTCTCCTTGGCATCAGTGAATTCTGCCTTGGAATAACACTAACTGTGTGCCTGTCATCTGCAGCCCACGAGCTGTTGGCATGCCTTTGGTTCCTGGGGCATATCTTATTCAGCAATACCCTTTTGCTGAGAAAGATAAGCAGTAGGGAAAAGACGGTCATCTGGTCTACCTAGAACACTATGGCAGTTTACAACTTTTTTTAAACTATTATAATTGGAGGATAACTACAATATTGTGATGTTTCCCCATACATCAGTGTGACTTGGCCGTAGACACACATTTGTCCTCTCCTTCCTGCACCCCCTCCCACCTTTCTCCACACCCCATCCCCCCAGGTTGTCACAGAGCACCAGCTTAAGAGCCAGAGTTTTCAGCTCTGCCACTTCCCAACTGTGTGGGCTTGGGCAAAAAACCTAACCTCTCTGTTATGCAGGTTTTCCATTTGTTAAGCGGAGTTAATAGTAGCCTTATAATATTGGTGTGAAGATTAAATGAGATAATGACCCTTGCCTGGTGCCTGTAATACAGAGTAGATACTTAATAAACATTATTCTATTTATAGTGATAGTTTGTGATAATTTATAATATATAAACTTTCCTTCCTGCTTCCCCTCAGCTCCTACCACCGCCTCCCTGGATGTTCACACATTCATCTTTCAATACCCTGGTATCTGCTTCAGGCAGAGTAACTTAACTCAGCCCCAAATACCAACATGTTTCTCAGTGATAGACATTAAAGGGCTTGGGGTTTCTTGATGAACCAGAAGAATTTTTCTTTTAATACCTTAAAATCCCTCAGCAAGCTGGGAGCCTCTGCAGGAGAAGGCGGGAATTCACACCTGCTGAAGTCTTGCCACATGCTCTCAAAGTCAGTTCTCACAGCCTCTATGCAGGAGACGTGTCGTTACCTCCAACTTCCAGGGGAGAAAACAGAGGCACAGAAACCAATTAATTTGGTGAAGATCAGAGAGCAAGGAGATGGCAGTTAGGTTCTCAAACTCTGAATACTTGACCCTGAAACCTGTTTTCTTTCCACTGGAACAGCCCATTTTGCTTTCTGAGCTGGAACATGACCTGGTTTTCACCTGGCCCTGGGGTCAAGAGGCAGGTGAGAGGGTGGATGATAAGGTAGGACAGGTCAGAGGGAAAGGATGTGGTCCACGCTCACCAAGTCCCAGGAGGTATTTTCCAAACAAACAGCTGGGTGGCAGGGCAATGGGTCTGGAATTGCTTTGGCAATTTCCTGCATTGGCCTAGAATGCCTGGTTACTTCCTCTGTGACATGCTGAATGTGTGAGGTCCTCCACACAGAGCATCTACGAGATGGGACCCAGTTGAAGCCAGTGAAAGTGCTTGGAAAACAAAGGCAAACGTACTGAGAAAAAGCCAGGGCCTCTAAGCCCCGCATCTTGGCATCCCGGTTTCTCCTCAGGCCCCTTGTACCGCTCAGAGAGAGCGTAGGACGGCCAGGCTGCAGGGAGGAGGGCCAGGCCAGGCTCTTGAGTAGCCCAGGTGGACTGTGCGCAAGCCAGAGTTACCCCCAAGGAGGGAAAGGCAGGACGCGGCGGGAGGAGACACGAAGTGGGCGTGAGGTGAGAACACGCAGCAGACAAGAGCCGCGGCTTGAGGACCGCAGCTGGGGGGCTGGGAGGGCCAAAGCCCCAGCGAAGACCGCGGATCCAGGCAGGAGGCTCAGAACCGAGACGGAGAACGAGTGAGAGGCCGGAGGTCCGCGCTTAGGTGGTCTGCGTGCGGGCCTAATGGTCCAAGAGGTCCGCCCAAAGCGCAGACCAAAGGGATGGGCTGTTCAAGATGGCGGGCTCACAGACGCAGGGCGAAGGCCGATTCCTGCGGGAATGACTTTCATCAAGGTCAGCCGGCTTGGGCCGCAGAGCGCCGCGCAGGAACCAAGGCCCGCTGGCGCCTCCCGCAGCCGCTCCTGCCGAACCCCAAAGTTCTCTGCCTGACCCCCAGGGCTGGAGCAAGCCCCAGGCAGCGGCTGCTCACCCTTTCGTCTCCGGCCATAAAGAGACAACAGAATGGAAAAATAATTAAAAAATAAGAGTGGAGGCTGGGGAAGGGGGGTGCCTTGGTAGGGGGGAGAGGGGAGGGCTGGGGAAGCGATTTCCAGAGTAGAGAGGGATGGAGGGTTGGCGAGGCTGGCGCTGAGATAACCAACAGATGCGATTCTTCAGATAAGCGTAGCAATTTAGATAAATCTCAGGCTTTGGAGCTGGTCGCCTGCGTCCCCTCTCCTCCGTCTGCCTTTTTTCAATTTTATCTCTGAGCCAAGGGAGGGGGAGGGGAGGAGGAGCTCAGAGGGGTGAAGAGACGGGAGGCGGGAGGGCAGCGAGGGGGGCCAACTTCATCTTCGGGGACTTTGGCTTTTCTTTTTAATGTGTTTTTCCCAGAAGGTGGGAAATGCCAACACACACTCGGAGACCTAGAAGGCGGCCTATGTTTTTTAAAAAGCGGCGGACAAAAATCAAAATATTTGAAAATGTATTTCATGGTAATTATGTCATATTTCATGGGCTGGTGCCACTACTGAAAGAGAGGCTGAATGCCTTAATTTGTATAGAAATTGTAATCATTTGTTCATTTCAAGGTGAAAATTGCATTTTTTAATTTAAATTGTATCCTGCATGATAGTCTATTATCTAGTAAAATTGTCTCCATGTCTGAATGCCTTATATGCAGCTGCAATGCTTGTTACAAATCCACTTATATTCATAAAAGCAGGTGGACATCTCAGGAAATGGAAGCCGTCGTGCGTGCGTGCGTGCGGTGCGTGCCGGTGCGTGCGGATGCGGCGGCTCCTCTTTCCCGTCGCACTCCGGTCCCCTCCCGCACCCTTCTCCACCTCCGACTCTCAAGTCAGCATTTCCAGATCGGCTTAACAGATGATAATTAGTTGGAATAAATGAGGAAGCTGCACAATGGGGAGGGAGGAGCCGGGACTGAGTCGGGGCGCCGGCCGGGCTCTCTCTCTCTGCATCTTATGTTCTGCCCCGGGGTGGGTTGCAGCCTTGATTCTCGCTCTGAGCCTCAGTTTCCTGTCTGTAAAGTCAGAGGTTTGCCTTCCCCTGAGGGAAGGGCCTGTGCTTCCCGGCACCAGGGTAATTAAGAGTCTGGTTGCTGGGATTTCCTTGATGGTCCAGTCAGTGGTTAAGAATCAACGCGGGTTCGATCTCCGGTCTGGGAAATAAGAGCCCACAGGCCTCGGAGCAACTAAGCCGCTGTGCCACAAGTAGAGAGTCCGTGTGCTGCTACGCAAGATCCTGCAGGACCCAACAAAGATCTGTGTGCCACAGCTAAGACCTGAAAAGTACGGTTGTCTTTGCCCTTGCGGGCTGTGTGACCCAACACAAATTCCTTAACCTTTCTGAGAGTCAGTTTCCTCATCTTTAAAATGGGGCAATGACAAAATCTGCTTCATCGGTGGTTGTCGGCAAAGGAGGGCCAGTAGACCAAAGCCACTCGTAACTTCATCACTTGTCTATACAGCCTGCCAGCTCCTAGGGGTTTCTACATTTTTTTTAAGGTTGAAAAAGAATTCGGAAGCAGAACAATATATTGTGACATAGATTATATAGATTCAAATTTAAGTGTCTATAAATAAAGTTTTGCTGGAACACAGACACGCTCGTGGGTTTAGCTATGGCTGCGGTCACTCTGTATCAGATCGAGTGGTTGTAACAAAGCCCATATAGCCTGCAAAGCCTAAAATGTTTACTATGGGTGCTCATAGGAAAAGTTCGCCAACCTTCAAAATAACTTAATAAAGTGCTTAGTCTAGCATCTGGGATGTCAGAAGCGTCAATCCTTGTCAGCAGTTAGTATAGGCTGGGAGATTTAAGGAAGTTTGAGTGTCAGGAAGACAATCAATCAACCAGTATTTATACAATAGTTACCAACAGTTACCGTCTGCTCACAGATGCAGAATTTCTCTTTGGGGCAAAACCAGAACTGGGGGTGGGGGAGAGAGACCTCATTTTCTCAAGGGAATTTTACCGAGTTTAGAAAAATTCCATTGCATTTTTGAACATCGAGGAGTGCCGGAAGGGGTCCTGGACCAACCCATCCACCTACTCTGGGCCTTAATTTTCCATGTAAAATGGATCCCTTCCAGCAAAAGGTACAACCTCAAGTCCCTCCATGCCACAGGCACGTGTAAAGGGTCAGCACGCTCCTGGGCAGATAGCAGCTGCCCAGACGGCAGAGGTCTTGCTCTCCTTTCGCTGCAACAGATTCCTTGGTCATTAGAGGGTCCTGTTTAGAAGCACTTACTTCCATCTTCGGCTTCCCAACCAGCGAAGCCCAGGTGGTCCTCATGGTAAAGAACCTGCCTGCCAATCAAGAGACATAAGAGACACGGGTTTGGGAAGATCCCCTGGAAAAGGGCACGGCAACCCACTCCAGTATTCTTACCTGGAGAATACCATGGACAGAAGAACCTGGCAGGCTACAGTCTGTGGGGTCGCAAAGAGTCGGATACGATTGAAGCAACTTAGCTTGCCTGCAGAAAAAGCCCACTCGGCCTCTCAGGTGGCCCTCGTGATAAAGAACCTGTCTGCTAATGCAGGAGACATAAGAGACTTGGGTTTGATCCCTGGGTTGGGAAGATCCCCTGGAGAAGGCAACGCAATCCACTCCAGTATCCTTGCCTGGAATCCCATGTACAGAGGAGCCTGGTGGGCTACTGTCCATGGGATCGCAAAGAGTCAGACACGACTGAAGCACCTTACTTACCATGCACGCCCTCCCATCTTGTAGTCCAGCTCCTTCCTTTTTCCCTCCCTCTTTCCCTCCCACCTTCCCTTTCCCCCTCTCTTCACTTCCTTCTTTGCTTCCCTCTTTCATCCAACAATTTCCAAGCATCTTGTTCCAGACTCTGTCTTGGAAGAGGCTCTATGTGGTCGCTTTTAATTCCTGGCTCCCTTCAGCTAAGGAGAAAGACCCTTACACTCAAACACAAGCTAAATGTCTTTGGTGAGTGACTGAGTCTCTGAGTCTCATTTCCCCAACCAGAAAATGAAACTAATAACTTTCCTCTCTGTCATAGGATTTTGGGGGAGGATTCAAAGAGATGGTGTGTGTCAAAATGCCTTGTCAACTATAAAGAGTCACACAATTGTTATTTAAACATTTATCTTTTTCAGGACTCAGGCTGTGGAAGACTTGCCCAAGACCACGCAGCTAAAAAGTAACCAAATGAGTTTTAACACTAATGCCTCATTTGTAGAGTGCAGGTTTTTGTGTCCCCTCAAAGTGATGGTATTTGGAGAGGAGGTCTTTGAATAATTAGGGTTAGAGGAGAAGACTCTTGAGAGTCACTTGGACTGCAAGGAGATCCAACCAGTCCATCCTGAAGGAAATCGGTCCTGAATATTCATTGGAAGGATTGATGCTGAAGCTGAAACTCCAATACTTTGGCCACCTGATGCGAAGAATGCTGGGAAAGATTGAAGATGGGAGGAGAAGGGGACAACTGAGGATGAGATGGCATCACCGACTCAATGGACATGAGTTTGAGTAAACTCTGGGAGTTGGTGATGGACAGGGAGGCCTGACGTGCCGCGGTCCATGGGTTTGCAAAGAGTTGGACACGACTAAGTGACTGAACTGAACTGAAGTCGTGAGGGTGGGGCCCCTGATGGGATTCAGAGGAAGAGCTCCGTGTGCTCTGAGAAAAGGCCACGTGAGCACACAGTAAGGAGGCAGCCGTCCACAGACCAGGAAGAGAGCCCCACCAGAACCATCCTGGTGCCCTGACCTCAGACTCCCAGCTTTTGGAACCATGTGCAAAAAAATGTCTATAGCTAAAGCCCCAGTGTATTATAATTTGTTATAGCAGCCCAAGCAGACAGAGACACTTGGGCTCTTCACCATCTAACACACTTCTTCCCTGGACATATTTAATTTAATTATTTAATTAATTTATTAAAATTTTTATTTATTTTTGGCTGTGCCGGGTCTTCATTGCGGCAAGAGGGCTTTCTCTTGTTGGGGCAAGCAGGGGCTACTCTCTACTCATGTTGTGTGGGCTTCTTATTGTGGTGGCTTCTCTTGTGGGGCTGTAGGGCTCTCAGCACATGGGCTTCAGTCGTTGTGGTGCATGGGCTCAGCTGCTCCATGGCAAGCGGAATCCTCCCATCCCAGGGATCAGACCCACATCCCCTGCGTTGGTGGGAGGACTCTTAACTAGTGGACCGCCAGGGAAGTCCCCCTGGATATATTCTCTGAAGGGAAGAGAATTCCAGCCTTCTGTTTGCTGCCTGGAGAAATTTAGGGTAGGAGAGAGTTTCAGGGTCTCAGGTTCTCCCCTGCTTGTCAGTACTGGCTGTGTGACAGAATCGGTTGGGGAGCTATAATGATAATATTTGTAATGATGCCTAAGCTTCATTCCCAGAGGTTCTGATTTACTGGGTCCAGGAAGGACCTGGACACTGGTGTGTTTTATCATTTCCTGCCTGCCCCACTCACCCATCCCTCTGTGATCGCACAGGATAGTTGCTGGGTGGAAGCCCTTCCCCAAGCAGCAGCATCTGGACATGAGATGATCCTCATCCTTTCCCATCACCCCAGGGGAAATGAACAGGTGCTGGAACGGGGGCGGGGTGTGGAGTTCACATGGCAAATCCTTCCATGCCTCATACCCAAGCAGAATTCCTGGAGGGCTCCCAACACTGCGTGCCAACTCCTGAGAGTCTGAGAATGTTGAAATGATTCAACCAGAGTGGATCCGGGAGCTTGAGAGCTGGGGCCCTGAGCCTGCATGCCTGGCCAGGGAGCATTCACATCACTGAAGAGGAGCTGATGGTGGACGGATGGGCATTGGTGAGGAGTCTGCAGATGGATGCTTCTTGGCGATCTTCTCAATATGTTTAAGCATTAATGATAATATTTACCAGTTACTGGGGGCCTAGTGTCTTCTAGGGGCTTTGCTTACATCATCTCACTGAGGACCTACTAGGTGCCAGTGAGTTGCCTCGTCAGCCTCTCTCCTCGTGGCTTCTAGCACCGTCCTTCCCTGCTTGTCCTCTGGGTGCCCAGCTGCTCCTTCACTGATTCTTTCCCCAAATTCCTCTAAAGGCTGGAGAGCCCACAGCCCAGTCCTTGGTTCTCTTTTCTTCTATTTTCTTGGTTCTTCTTTCCTTCTATTTTCTATCTCATTTGCTCCCACAATGGTCCCAGCCAAACTTTAAATACCAACCAAACTTCCAAAGTCACCCATGAAGCATCACCCTCTTCTCCAGATACAGGAGCATCAGGTGGTGCTGTTTCTACCTGGGAATTCTTGGCTGTAGTGTGGCTGAACAGGCCTGTTGAATCTCTGCTCCTCACCTTATTAAAACAAAATCCAAACTCTTTGCCAGAGTCTATTAGGCTCCAATCTCCTCCTGCAAGTGAGTGGCCAACCGGTTGACTGAATGAACGAATGAATGAATGAACTGCCTGGGAAGGGCCTGGATTGCGGATTAAGACAGGACTCAAGCTCTCATTACGCTGGGAGTTTGGACGACCACGCCCCTTGTTCTCTCTGGGACTTTGCTTTCAATATTTGTTGGATTGCATTTTCCTATGAAGTAGGTAGCGTTACACCCACTTTTAAAATCTATTTTTAATTGAAGGATAATCGCTTTACAATATCGTGTTGGTTTCTGCCACACAGCAACATGAATCAGCCCTAGGTGTACATATATCCCCTCCCTCTTGAACCTCCCTCCCGCCTTCCCATCCTACCCCACCCCTCTAGGTTGTCACAGAGTCCAGGTTTAAGTTCCCTGCGTCATACAGCAAATTCCCGCTGGCTTTCTATTTTACATATTATGGACACGGTGGGGGGAGGGGGAAGGAGAGGGTGGGGTGAATGGAGAGAGTACCATGGAAACATATATACCCATTTTATAGATGGAATAAAAATTGTCTTGGGGAGGTTAAGTCCCCTACCAAGGTCACCCAGTGGTGGCTGAGAGGCTGGGATTTGAACACAGATCTCCCTGGTTACAAACCCCATGCCCAGTTTTCACTGCGCTTCTGCTCTGAATGTGTCCCCACCCTGGCCGGACCCCTCCGCTGGCCTCCAGATTGGGGCCAGAGGCACATCCAGCAGCTGCTGGAGCCTCCCCCTTCCCTGTCCTTGCAGCTGGGAGCCGGGACCCCTCATTCTGCAGAACCCTTCATCCCCAGGGACCTGGCCACTCCCAGACCAGCTGCGCAAGCTTGGAGAAGGCACTTTCCAAGCCGCAGCGTACCCAGCTGAGAACATGCACGTAGCCCCATCCAGCTGTCTTCCGGAAAGAACCAGATCAACTGCTACTCTGGTAAAGATGGAAAAATTCCGTTAATTTAATGAGTCTGGACACAGTGTGGGATGACTGAAGCCTCAGGCTCCCAGCCTCTGTGTGATGGAGCTAACCCTCTTCTGATCCTCTCCTAATCCCTAATTTCACAACCTCGGCACAACTGACATTTGAGTCAGATAATTCTTTGTTGCGGGGGCTGTTCTGTGAGCTGAAGGAGGTTGAGTGGTCCCTCTGGTCTCCACTTACCAGATGACGGCAGCAGGCCATTCATCTAGATGTAACAACCTAAATGATCTCCAGGCTGCCAAATGCCCCTGGTTCAGAATACAGGGCTTCCCAGGTGGCGCTAGTGGTAAAGAGCTAGCCTGCCAATGCAGGAGACATAAGAGCCTGGGTTCGATCCCTAAGTTGGGGAGATCCCCTGGAGTTGGGGAATCCCATGGATAGCGGAGCATGGAAGGCAAAGAGTTGGGAAGTGAGTGACTTAACATGCATGTGCGCACACACGAGAATCACTAATCCTAGAAGTGAAGTGAAGTGAAGTGAAAGTCACTCGGTCGTGTCCAACTCTTTGCGACCCCATGGACTATACAGCCTATGGAATTCTCCAGGCCAGAATACTGGAGTGGGTAGCCTTTCCCTTGTCCAGAGAATCCTCCCAACCCAGGGATCAAATCCAGGTCTCCTGCACTGCAGGCAGATTCTTTACCAGCTGAGCCACCAGGGAAGCCCAAAGCATAGCTTGATCCTTATCTGTTCTTACAGGATGATAACCATTATTCTAGATGGTTATTTTCCAGACATCAGGCTTCCCATGCTTGGTAGTTCATGTTGAGCATCTACTAAGTGCCAGGCGAGACTATCTCAATCCTCACAACAGCCCTTTGGGATGGATATTATTATCATCCTGTTTTACAAATGACGAGATAGGCACCGAGCCATTTATGTGAGTCCCTTGACCTCTCTTCCTGCAGACCACCTACCACATTCATTCACTCTTAGCGACTTTGCAAGTCACAGGGTCATGACGCTCAGATTCCCATGAGGAAACTGAGCTTCATGCGGTTTCCATGAGATCACCCAGTATCCTATAGCCGCTGTAATGGGTACAGCCTGCGTTTGAACCCAAACTTTATGGTGAAGCCCATTATCTTCCCTTCTCTCCCAACTGCCTTTTAAAGACTTGTAGAAATATTGTCAGCTTGACAGGACCGTTAAGATCATTTAATACTCAACAAGTATTTATTGATGCCTATTCCATGCTGGAATAGACCCTGATGCTGGGAAAGATTGAAGGCAGGAGGAGGAGGGGATGACAGAGGATGAGATGGTTGGATGGTATCACCGACTTGATGGACTTGAGTTTGAGCAAACTCTGGGAGTTGTTGATGGACAGGGAAGCCTGATGTGCTACAGTCCATGGGGTTGCAAAGAGTCGGACACGACTGGGCAACTGAACTGAACTGAGCGTGTGTGGTGAAGGATCTGGGCTCTTCCTCATCTTTTAGAGAAACTTGCTGAAGTATCTAAGGATAAGATGAGTTGGGATCTGGGATTAGTTCCTAAGTATGGATGTGGAGGGGACGTGGCCAAGGGTACAGATGGAATGAGCTTGGTGATGAGCTGATAATTCTTGAAGCCAGGTGATGGCTCCATCTTTACTGCTGATGGAATTTCCCATCATGCCACATGTTTAGAAGGTGTGGATACTGAGTCCTTGTTTGGATTTAAATCCCAGCTCCACTTCCTTCAGTATCATCTTGGGTAATTTTCTTGCCTCTCTAGACAATCTGCAAAGTGAGAGGATAATAATTTGTAGCTTGCAGGCTGCTGTGAGGATTAAATGAGATAATACAGAGTACACGTGGTGGTTTACAAGCAGAGGAAGCACCTGGCCAAGAGCAGGGCTCCTTGGGGGTCATAGCAGCCCTGTCTTTCTTTACTGCAACGATCTCAGTGTCTTCAAGGGCACGGGGAGACCCATCCTCATCGCAAAACTCCTCCTAAAGGTATCCTTGGCCCACCTCCTGCCCTGGTCACCTGATCTGCCCCGTGATGGCCCTGGAGGGACTCTCACCCTGAGTTACCCACAGAAAAAGGCGAAGACAAAACTCCTAATCCCCATGAAGGACTCTAAGTCCAAGCAAGTCCCCCTTCGGCCCAGCTGTGACGAGGCCTCATCTGGAATTGCTGGTAGCCAAACTACCAGCAAGATCCTTGCAGAAGCTACAGATGAAAGGCCCTTCCTGCCCCTGGGCCCTCCCCCGCTCTCCCTCCACTCTCCCGGGGTGGGGACGGCCCCTTTCCTTCATCAGCTGTCTATGCTGGTTGAATTATTTCCATGTTCTCAGACTCTCGGGAGTTGGCATGAGGTGCTGGGAGCCCTCCAGGAATTCTGGCTGGGGACAGGGCACAGATGGGCTCCCATGTGAACCGCTCTCCACTCAGCACCCGTCCTCCTCCCCTGGGTTGATGGGAAGGGCTGGGGGTCGTCTCACGCTCAGAAGGCTTGACTCAGCTCCACCCCTCCTGAGAGACGAGGCTCAGAGCAGGACCCCTGACTCCTCATCATAAAACGGGCCGTCTTGAGAATGAAGAGTGACGGTGTGTGTAGGGTGTTCAGCACACTGTCCAGCACCTATAAAACGTGCGACTCGCAGCATCCGTAAGAATGCTGAGTGCCTATGTATGTACACCGGAATTAATGCAATAGTTCAAATCAACGATACATCAATTTAAAAAAGCCCTGTGATCCCCCAATCCCCCCAAAGGGTATCATTAAAAATCCACTATTTTTAGCAGCTTCTTTTGGTGATGTTAGATACTTCCAAGGATTAAAACTGCCTGCAGAACTTGGAGTCCAAGAAGGCACAGAGGCCTGAGGTCCATGGGCAGAAAGTTTATGGACCCCATTTACCTGCAGGTAGAAAGACCCCAAACCTTGTCTTTCCAACCATAAGATCAGATCAAAATGTTCCTGTGAGCCAGATAGTGTGAGAGAAATCTCTATTTTCTGTTTGTTTTTAAAATAATTTTATTTGTTGATTTTTGGCTGTGCTGGGTCTTCGTTGCTGCGTGGGCTTTTCTCGAGCTGCAATAGACAGAGGTTACTCTCTGTGTGTGGTGCGTGGGCTTCTGGTTTCAGGGCTTTCTCTTGTTGCCGGGCACAGGCTCTAGGCACGCGGCTCGGTAGTTGTGATTCACGGGCTCTGGACACAGGCTCAGGAGTTGCGGTGCCTGGGCTTAGTTGCTCCGCAGCATGTGAGATCTTCCCGGATCAGGGACTGAACCTATATCTCCTGCTATGGGTTTTTCCAGTGGTCATGTATGGATGTGAGAGTTGGACTATAAAGAAAGCTGAGCACTGAAGAATTGATGCTTTTGAACTGTGGTGTTGGAGAAGACTCTTGAGAGTCCCTGGGACTGCAAGGAGATCAACTAGTCCATCCTAAAGGAGATCAGTCCTGGGTGTTCTTTGGAAGGACTGACGTTGAAGCTGAAACTCCAATACTTTGGCCACCTGATGTGAAGAGCTGACTCATTTGAGAAGACCCTGATGCTGGGAAAGATTGAAGGTGAGAGGAGAAGGGGACGACAGAGGATGAGATGGTTGGATGGCATCCCTGACTCAATGGACATGAGTTTGGGTAAACTTCAGGAGTTGGTGTTGGACAGGGAGGCCTGGGGTGCTGCGGTTCATGGGGCCGCAAAGAGGTGGACACGACTGAGCGACTGAACTGAACTGAACTGATCCATTCTGTCTTCCATAGTGGCTGTATCAATTTACATTCCCACCAACAGTGCAGGTGGGTTCCCTTTTCTCCACACCCTCTCTGGCGTTTACAGTTTATAGACTTTTGATGATGGCCATTCTGATCAGTGTGAGTGATATCTCATTATAGTTTTGATGTGCATTTCTCTAATAATGAGTGATGTTGAGCATCTTTTCACGTGTTTGTTAGCCATCTGTATGTCTTCTTTGGGAAAATGTCTGTTTAGGTCTTTTCCCCACTTTTTGATTGGGTTGTTTGTTTTTCTGGTATTGAGTTGTATGAACTGCTTTATATTTTGTAAATTAATACTTTGTCAGTGTTTCATTTGCTATTATTTTCTCCCATTCTGAGAGTTGTCTTTTCACCTTGCTTATAGTTTCCTTTGCTGTGCATCACCCTGATACCCAAACCAGAAAAAGACAACACACAGAAAAGAAAATGACAGGCCAATATCACCGATAGACACAGATGCAAGAATCTTCAACAAAATTTTAGCAAACAGAATTCAGGAACATGTCAAAAAGCTCATGCACCATGATCAAGTTGGATATATTCCAGGGATGCAAGGATTCTTCAGTATATGCAAATCAATCAATGTGATACACCATATTAACAAATTAAAAGATAAAAGCTATATGATAATCTCAATAGATGCAGAAAAAGCCTTTGACAAAATTCAGCATCCATTTATGACTAAAACTCCTCAAAAAATGGGCATAGAAGGAACCTACCTCAACATAGTAAGGGTCATAGATGATAAGTCTACAGTAAACATCATTCTCAATGGTGAAAAACTGAAAGCATTCCCCCTAAGATCAGGAATAAGACAAGGGTGCCCACTTTCACCACTATTATTCAACATAGCTCTGAAAGTCCTAGCTACAGCAATCAGAGAAGAAAAAGAAATAAAAAGCATCCAGATCTGAAAGGAAGAAGTAAAGCTGTAACTGTTTGAAGATGACATGATACTGTATATAGAAAACCCTAAAGATAGTATCAGAAAATTACTAGAGCTAATCAGTGAATTATCTGATTAGCTGGAGAAGGGAATGGCAAATAACTTCAGTATTCTTGCCTTAAGAACCCCATGAACAGTATGAAAAGGCAAAAAGATAGGACACTGAAAGATGAACTCCCCAGGTCGGTAGGTGCCCAATATGCTACTGGAGATCAGTGGAGAAATAACTCCAGAAAGAATGAAGAGACAGAGCCAAAGCAAAATGATACCCAGTCGTGGATGTGACAGGTGATGGAAGTCCACCGTTGTAAAGGGCAATACTGCATAGGAACCTGAAATGTTAGGTCCATCAGTTCAGTTCAGTCACTCAGTCGTATCAGACTCTACAACCCGTGAACCGCAGCACACCAGGCCTCCCTGTCCATCACCAACTCCCTGAGTCCATCCAAACCCATGTCCATTGAGTTGGTGAGGCCATCCAACCAACTCATCTTCTGTCGTCCCCTTCTCCTCCTGCCCTCAATCTTTCCCAGCATCAGGGTCTTTTCAAATGAGTCAGCTCTTCCCATCAGGTGGCCAAAGTATTGGAGTTTCAGCTTCAACATCAGTCCTTTCGATGAACACCCAGGACTGATCTCCTTTAGGATGGACTGGTTGGATCTCCTTGCAGTCCAAGGGACTCTCAAGAGTCTTCTCCAACACCACAGTTCAAAAGCATCAATTCTTCGGTGCTCAGCTTTCTTCACAGTCCAACTCTCACATCCATACACGACCACTGTAAAAACCATAGCCTTCACTAGATGGACCTTTGTTGGCAAAGTAATGTCTCTGCTTTTCAATATGCTATCTAGGTTGGTCATAACTTTCCTTCCAAGGAGTAAGCGTCTTTTAATTTCATGGCTGCAATAACCATCTGCAGTGATAATCAAGGCATATTGTAAGTGGTCAAACAGGAGATGGCAAGAGTGAACATTGGCATTCTAGGAATCAGCGAAATAAAATGGACTGGAATGGGTGAATTTAACTCAGATGGCCATTATATCTACTACTGTTGGCAGGAATCCCTCAGAAGAAATGGAGTAACCATCATAGTCAACAAAAGGGTCTGAAATGCAGTACTTGGATGCAATCTCAAAAATGACAGAATGATCTCTGTTCATTTCCAACACAAACCGTTCAATATCACAGTAATCCAAGTCTACACCCCTTGGAGAAGGAAATGGCAACCCACTCCAGTATTCTTGCCTGGAGAATCCCATGGACAGAGGAGCCTGACAGGCTACAGTCCACAGGATCTCAAGAGTCGGACACGATTTAGCGACTAAACAACAACAACAACAACACCCCGACCAGTAACGCTGAAGAAGCTGAAGTTGAATGGTTCTATGAAGACCTACAAGACCTTCTAGAACTAACACCCAAAAAGACATCTTTTTCATTATAGGGGACTGGAATGCAAAAGTAGGAAGTCAAGAAACACCTGGAGTAACAGGCAAATTTGGCCTTGAAGTACAGAATGAAGCAGGGGAAAGGCTAATAGAGTTTTGCCAAGAGAACGCACTGGTCATAGCAAACACCCTCTTCCAACAACACAAGAGAAGACTCTATGCATGGACATTACCAGACGGTCAATACCAAAATCAGATTGATTATATTCTTTGCAGCCAAAGATGGAGAAGCTCTATAGAGTCAGAAAAAACAAGACTGGAAGCTGACTGTGGCTCAGATCATGAACTCCTTATTGCCAAATTCAGACTTAAATTGAAGAAAGTAGGGAAAACCACTAGACCATTCAAGTATGACCTAAATCAAATCCCTTACTATTATACGGTGAAAGTGACAAATAGATTCAAGGGATTCGATCTGATAGACAGAGTGCCTGAAGAACTATGGATGGAGGTTTGTGACATTGTACAGGAGGCAATGATCAAGACCATCCCCAAGAAAAAGAAATGCAAAAAGGCAAAATGGTTGTCTGAGGAGGCCTTACAAATAGCTATGAAAAGAATACAAGTGAAAGGCAAAGGAGAAAAGGAAAGATATACTCATTTGAATGCAGAGTTACAAAGACTAGCAAGGAGAGATAAGACAGCCTTCCTCAGTGATCAGTGCAAAGAAATAGAGGCAAACAGTAGAATGGGAAAGACTAGAGATCGCTTCAAGAAATTAGAGATACCAAGGGAATATTTCATGCAAAGATGGGCCCAATAAAGGACAGAAATGGTATGGACCTAACAGAAGCAGAAGATATTAAGAAGAGGTGCCAAGAATACACAGAAGAAATATACAAAAAAGATCGTAATGACCTAGATAATCACAATGGTGTGATCACTGACCTAGAGCCAGACATCCTGGAATGTGAAGTCAAGTGGGCCTTAAGAAGCATCACTACAAGCAAAGCTAGTGGAAGTGATGTAATTCCAGTTGAACTATTTCAAGTCCTAATAGATGGTGCTATGAAAGTGCTGCACTCAATATGCCAGCAAATTTGGAAAACTCAGCAGTGGCCACAGGACTGGAAAAGGTCAGTTTTCATTCTAATCCCAAAGAACCATGAACTTCCATATGTTCAAGCTGGATTTAGAAAAGGCAGAGGAACCAGAGATCAAATTGCCAACATATATTGGATCATAGAAAATGCAAGAGAGTTCCAGAAAACCATCGACTTCTCCTTTATAGACTATGCCAAAGCCTTTGACTATGTAGATCACAACAAACTGTGGAAAATTCAAGAGATGCATTCTAAGGCCCATTTGACTTCACATTCCAGGATGTCTGGCTCTAGGTGACTGATCCTATATGAAGGTCAGGAAGCACAGTTAGAACTGGACATGGAACAACAGACTGCTTCCAAATAGGAAAAGGGGTATGTCAAGGCTGCATATTGTCACCCTGCCTATTTAACTTATATGCAGAGTATATCATGAGAAATGCTGGACTGGATGAAGCACAAGCTGGAATCAAGATTGCTGGGAGAAATATCAATAACCTCAGATACGCAGATGACACTACACTTATGGCAGAAAGTGAAGAAGAACTAAAGAGCCTCCTGATGAAAGTGAAAGAGGAGAGTGAAAAGTTGGCTTAAAACTCAGCATTCAGAAGACTAAGATCATGGCATCCAGTCCCATCACTTCATGGCAAATAGATGTGGAAACAGTAAGAGACTTTTCTTTTTTGGACTCCAGAATCACTGCAGGTGGTGACTGAGGCCATGAAATTAAAAGACACTTGTTCCTTGGAAGAAAAGCTATGACCAACCTAGACAGCATATTAAAAAGCAGAGACATTACTTTGCCAACAAAGGTCCATCTAGTCAAAACTAAGGTATTTCCAGTAGTCATGTACGGATGTGAGAGTTGGACTATGAAGAAACCTGAGTGCAGACGAATTGATGCTTTTGAACTGTGGTGTTGGAGAAGACTCTTGGGAGTCCCTTGGACTGCAAGGAGATCCAACCAGTCAATCCTAAAGGAAATCAGTTCTGAACATTCATTGGAAGGACTGATGTTGAAGCTGAAACTCCAATACTTTGGCCACCTGATGTGAAGAACTGACTCCTTGGAAAAGACCCTGATGCTGGGAATGATTGAGGGCAGGAGGAGAAGGGGACAACAGAGGGTGAGATGGTTGGATGGCATCACTGACTCAATAGACATGAGTCTCAGCAAACTCCACAAGTTGGTGATAGACAGGGAGGCATGGTTTGCTGAGTCCATGGGGTTGCAAAGAGTCAGACATGACTGAGCAACTGACCTGAACAGAACTGAAATGAATCAGTGAATTTAGCAAAGTTGCAGGATAAAAAATCAATACACAGAAATCACTTGCATTTCTGTATACTAGCAATAAAAAATCAGAGAGAGAAATTAAGGAATTAATCCCATTCACCATTGCAACAAAAGGAATTAAATATATAGGAGTAAACTTACCTAAGGAGACAAAATAACTATACACAGACATTTATAAGACACTAATGAAAGAAATCAAAGATGACATAAACAGATGGAGAGATATTCCATGTTCCTGGGTAAGAAGAATCAAAATTGTGAAAATGACTGTACTACCAAACACAATCTACAGATTCAACATGATCACCATCAAATTATCAATGACATTTTTCACAGAACTAGAACAAAAAATTCACAATTCATATGGAGGCACAAAAGACCCCAAATAGTCAAAGCAGTCTTGGGAAACAAGAATGGAGCTTGAAGAATCAACCTTCCTGACTTCAGATTATAGTACAAAGCTACAGTCATCAAGACAGTATGGTACTGGCACAAAAACAGAAATATAGATCAATGGAACAAGATAAACCAATTCTTAAGGGAAAAGATAATCAACAGATGCTGACTCTGAGATGACCCAGATATTGGAATTATTGTAAAGAGTTTATTTATATTTATAATCATACCCCAAGAGGTGAAGTGAACATTCTTCAAATAAAAGAGAAGGTAGAAATTCTTAGCAGAGAAATGGAAACTATAAGAGACAACCAAATGGAAATTTTATAACTGAAACATTCAATATCAGAAAAAAATTTTAAAGTCACTAGGTGAGTTTAATAGCAGAAAAAACATATCAGAGAAAGCAGTCATTGAAGTGAGAACAGATCAGTAGAGATTACCTAATCCAAAGAGCAGAGAAAAAAATTTTTTAATTAACAGACCACAGTGACCTGTGGGACAATAAGAAAAGATCTAATATTTCTATCATTGGAGTCCCTGAATAAGAGGAGTAAGAGATAATTGGATAAATAATAAATAAAATATAATGCCGGAAAGATTCCCAAACTTAAGTGAAAAAGCATACAGTTACAAGTTCAAGAGGTTAGTAAGCCCCAAAGAGGATAAGCCCAAAGAAAACCAGGCACAGGTACAGATGAACCTATTTGCAAAGCAGAAAGAGAGACAGGGAAATAAAGAACGAGCATATGGGCACCAAAGGGGGAAAGAAAGGGCGTGGGGTGAATGGGGAGACTGGGATTAATACGTACGCACCACTATTTACAAAATGGATAACTAATGAGAACCTGCTGTGCAGCATAGGAAACTCTATCCAGTGCTCTGTGGTGGCCTAAATGGAAAGGAAAGTAAAAAAATAAGGAATATGTGTATACATATAGCTGGTTCACACAGCTGCACAGCAGAAGCTAACACAGCATTGTCCAGGTCTAAATACAAACTTCATCAAACTTCTGCAAATAAAAGATAAAGAAAAGTCATTAAGGCAGTCGTAGTAACACTGCATGTTACATGAACGGCGACAGAAATTTAAGGAACCGTGAATTCCTTAGAAACCACAGAGGCCAGAAGACATCGAGACACCATCTTTTCAGAAAGAAAATAACCACCAAGCCAAAATTCTACACCTAGCAAACATATCCTTCAGAAATGAAGATGAACTAAAGATATTCTTAAATGGAGGGAAACTCAGAGACGCCTTAACCAGCACACGCGCTCTAAAAGAAAGACCGAAGGATGTCCTGGCTGAAGGAAACTAACGCCAGAGAGAAACTTGAACTTCAGGAATAAAGGAAGAGCAGCCGGCATGGTAGATATTTGGGTAAATATAACAGACCATTTTCCTCCTCATAAGTTCTTTAAAATACATGCTTGTTTTAAAAAATGTATTATATTATTTGGGAAGTTTCAATGTATATACATGTACTGTACTGTAAGTCACTTCAGTCGTGTCCGACTCTGTGCGACCCCATAGACGGCAGCCCACTATGCTCCCCCATCCCTAGGATTCTCAAGGCAAGAACACTGGAGTGGGTTGCCGTTTCCTTCTCCAATGCATGAAAGTGAAAACTGAAAAGTGAAAGTGAAGTCGCTCAGTCGTGTCCGACTCTGTGAGACCCCATGGACTGCAGCCCACCAGGCTCCTCCATCCATGGGACTTTCCAGGCACGAGTACTGTAACACACAACTATAATATCAAGGGTTGAAGGCATCTATGTGAAGCTGTAAAATATTAATGCTAAGAAGACTGTGAAGAAATTAGAAATTATAATTCCTAGAAAGAGTTAGAGTGAAAGTGTTGGTCTCTCGTCATGTCCAACTCTTTGTGACCCCATAGACTGTAGCCCACCGGCTCCTCTGCCCATGGAATTCTCCATTCAAAAGTACTGGGGTGGGTAGCCATTGCCTTCTCCAGGGGATTTTCCCAACCCAGGTCTCAAACCTGGATCTCCTGCATTGCAGGTGGATTCTTTACCATCTGAGCCACCAGAGAAGCCCCTTAATTTCTAGATCAACAACTAAAAAACAACATAAAGAGAATCAAGAGATAAATTAAATTGAAGCAATAAAATATATTTTTAAAAATCCAAAATAAGGCAGGAAGAAAGGAACAGGGAAATTTTAAATGAAGTTATAGACAGAAAATAAGGAGATGATAGACCTAAATCCAACCTGTGTGTGTTATGTGTACATACAGTGGACCTTCCCAAATAAAATAATACTTTTAAAAAACAATCATATATTTTAAAGAACCTAAAAGGAGAAAAATGGTTTGTTGTATTTATATATGGCTCAGCTGGTAGAGAACCTGCCTGCAATGTGGGAGACTCGAGTTCAGTCCCTGGGTTGGGAAGATCCCCTGGAGAAGGGAAAGGCTACCCACTGCAGTATTCTGGCGTGGAGAATTCCATGGACTGTATAGTCCGTGGGGTTGCAAAGAGTTGGACATGACTGAGTGATAATCACTTTCACTTTCATATTTGTATTCATTACATTAAGTGTATTCAGGAGCTTATCCTTGAGTGTTTATTTATTTTATCACACTGTCCTATTTAGGAAGCTATCAGGGAGAACGTTCCTCTAGCAAGTTTCTAGTTCTCATTCACGTTGGTACTTGGGTTACTTATCAGTTTCCCATTTCCCACTGGCTTCTAGGAAGCTACAGGAACCTCCCCGTAATATTAATAAGCAATCCTACGGTAAAAGATCTTATGGTCACATAAGTTTGTGAAACACAGGGCTAAAGAAATTTTAAAAGTTTCTTTATTCTGTGTCATTTAATCTTTATGACTACCTTGGGAATTGGTACCATCATTATGCCAGTTTTATAAGTGACAAGAAAACTGAGTCTTTAGAGAAGTTTAGACTACTTGCCCAAGGTTAGGACTGGGACATAGCATGTCTGATTGCAGAGTCTGCCCTCTTAAACAAGTAGAAAAGTTATGTATATGAAGCCCTGGCACAGAGGAAATGCTCATCCTTATGGCACGGGCAACTCGAGGGCTTTTCTCAAGCCTGGCTTCACAGAAGGAGGATGTGTGGTCCCAGCCCAAACCCAGGCATCCGGCCATCCCTACTCCAATACTTACCTAAGTCCTACCTGGGGATGCTCCTGCCGAATCCAGTTTTATCCAAAGCTGCCCCTGGTGACCCACAAACTTCGTTGCTGCTGCTAAGTTGCTTCAGTTGTGTCTGACTCTGTGCGACCCCAGAGACGGCAGCCCACCAGGCTCCCCTGTCCCTGGGATCCTCCAGGCAAGAACACTGGAGTGGGTTGCCATTTCCTTCTCCAATGCATGAAAGTGAAAAGTGAAAGCGAAGCCGCTCAGTCGTGTCCGACTCGCAGCGACCCCAGGGACTGCAGCCTAAGGGGCTCCTCTGGCCATGGGATTTTCCAGGCAAGAGTACTAGAGTGGGTTGCCATTGACAAACTTTGTACTGACCCCCTAATCCTCACTCTTATTTCTCCTCAGTCCCACTTCCCTCCTTTGGAGGCTTTCTTCGAGAGGTAAATTTTCAGGATTGAGGAAGAGGGCTTCACGGACTTCAAATGCATCATGGAGGTAACTGCTTATTGGTTACTTGTGTGCCCATAGAAGTGGAGGAGGTAGAATCAGACAATTTTTTTTTTTTTTGCTAAATCTCTTGTATACTCCCCTGTAATAGAATTTGCCATCCATACCCCTTCCCTGCCCTGAGATGGACAGAATGGACTTCCCTAACTCTTAGCTTTGGGCTTGCCCAAGAAACTTGCCGTGGCCAATAGGTTGTTAGTAGATCTGATAGGAAAGAAGCTTGAAATGGGATTCCCCATCCAAATGCCCTTAGAACTCTGGTGATCTGTAATCATGGCCCAGAATCTCTTTCCTTCATGGTCCTCCCAGAAAAATTTTTGTCAGACTTGCAGCCTGAAGTCCAGCAGCCCATCTGTTTTACTTTTCTATCACTGCATAAAAAATTACTGACTTAAGACAATTCATTAATTATCTGACAGTTTCTGTAGATGAGAAGTCTAGGCACAGCATAGCTGGGTCTCCTCTGTCGAGGATCTCACCAGGCTGAAGTCAAGGTATTTGCAAGGGCTGTGATCTCATCTGAAGGCTTGATGGGGAAGAATCTGTTCAGGGTGTTGGCAGAATTCAGTCCCTTCTCTAGGACTGACATCTCCTCTTTCTTGTTGCCTGTCCGTCAAGGGTCCCTCACAGCTCCTAGAGGGTGACCTCACATCCTCGCAATGGCGCTCTTGTAAGACAGCAGCTCGCTTCTTTTTTTTTAAAGCAACTTTTTATTGTGCATTGAGATATAGCTGATTAACAATGTTGTGATAGCTTCAGGGGAACAGCAAAGGGACTGAGCCACATATATACATGTATCCATTCTCCCCCAAACTCCCCTCCCATCCGGGCTGCCACAACATTGAGAGCATGCTTCTTTGAATGCAGCAGGGACTTCACTGAACTCTGCTTGATGAAGTCTTCTGTAAGGTAATCATGTAAGTGACCATCCCATCATCTGTGCCAGATAACATAACCATACCAAGATAGTGACCATCTCCTCATCTTCACAGATCCTGCCCACCTTCAATGTCAGGGGACTATACAGGACATATACGCCTAGAGGTAGGAGTCTTAGTGAACTTCAAAGAGTTCTGCGTGCCGCACCATCCATGACTAAATTAGTCAAACCACCATTAAGCCACCAAACTGTGAGGGTGAGAATGAATGCTTATTGGAAGCTGCTGGATTTTGAGACAGCCTATTCCACTGGCTGTCCGATTATTGTGGCAATGGCTGGCTGATACACTTCAAGAAGCATTGCCCTCCCAGTTCATACAGTGCCCTATTCCCATTTGGGGGAGGCAGTTTGCTATGATGGGCAGGGAACTGGGACCCTGTACCAGCGAGGTCTGGGTTTGAACCTCTGCTCCTCTCCCTCCTGGCTGGGGGCCCATCTCCTTACCCAAATAGTGGGATCTGCAATGCCTACCTCATTGGGATGTTGGGAAGGTTAACTAAAACAGTGGATGAGGACCACCTGGCACAGAGGAGGCTCCACAAATGTTAGTGTTCTCTCTCTAAAGTTCATGTTTCTAGCCAACATTTCCTTATCTTCAGAGGGTGGATGTGATATGCATTCTGGGAGGGGCCACTGCACTGGCGACGCCTGGGGGTTACCTGGATGGCGTCTCATCACCGGCTGGGGAGCTGACCTGCAGGGCTCTCTGACCTTGAACGGGCTCTCTGTTTGAGCCGGATTGGGGAAGACAGCCCTCCTTGGTTTCTGTGCAGTAAAGACCCTGGATATCCACCCTCAGACAAGACCCCGCCTCCATCTGTCCAGCACATTAAATTTTTAAGTTAATTTAAAAGTGTGACACAGAAGCCTTTTGGAGAGTTCGGTCTTCTCCACTGACCAGCAGTGTGAGCTTGGGCCAGTGACTTCAACTCTCTGACCCTTGGTTTCTTCCCCAGACATTGAGGGTGAGAGTCCAACCTTACAAGGCTGTTACGATGGTGAGGTAACAAAATCTGTGTGCCGGGGCCCATCACCAGAGCTCTGCAGATGGAGCTCCCGTTCCCGTAGAGACTAAGTCTGTCCTTTATTGCTACTTCCTGGCCTTCCCGACGTCTTAGAGAAGAGCACAGAGGGGGTGCTTAAGGAGACGTTTGCTTTTACCTTCTCATCCCTCATTTAATCCTCATGTAAACCCCCTGCAGCAGATGCTGTGGTCAGTAGGGTTTTTCCCAACAGTTCCACCTCTCACCTCCCAGACACAGGATGGATTACGCCTCACTGCTCCCTTTTAAGTTCGCTGTGGCCATCGCACTTGCTCTGGTCTATGAAGAGTGTGGAGAAGTGACCTAAGTCCCTCGGGTGGAAGCTTTAGGAGACAGTGCATGATTTACCACCTCTCTCCTTCTGGTACCAGTGACCAGTAACACTCAAGACGACGTCCATTCTCTATCAGGCTGACCGTGACGAGTCTTGAACATGAATATGAACAAGGAAAATTGTAAACCTTTGCGTTTTAAGCCCCCAAGATTTGGGTCATTGCTACCACCTTCCAGCCTTGTTATGACAGATTTCATCTCCACCTGAAGGATGACGGGACGTAGCTTGTCTACAGTCACACAGAGGGCACTTTGAACCAAGGGTGGAGCTTCACCTGAGACAGCACATTTGATTCACTCCAGGGGAGAGAGTGGAGGTGTCCAGAGGCCTGAATGCACTCTCCTGATGCCTCTTGCAAGTGAATTCCTGCTCCCTGCCCCAGATATTTACATGATCAGGAGCAGGAGGGATTCTCTGTGCAGAGTAAGTCAGTGCCAGCCTGGGGAGTGGATGGGATGGAGTTGCGGAAGCTGCATTCTTGGGAGGACTAGATATTCTAGACTTAACTTTGCAACAGACGGGACTGTACTCAGAAACCCCAGTCTCTGTTCTGGGTTTCCTCCCATCTCAAGGCTCCATTTATCTCCTGTCTCAGGAAACTCTTTCCTTCACTAGTAACTTTTCTCACGGAAAGGCTGTGAAACTCACCCACCATCACGTGTGCCTCACACACGAGGCACAGAGACGGCTATGTTACGCAGCGTTGCTGCAGCAGAAGCTGGCTGGTACACACTTGTCTATTAATGATAAATATGCATTCTTCCCTTTCCCCTAGGCACAGAAGCCTGAATTTATTCTGGACAGTGTGTGTGTGCCTGGGCACGGGGCTATGTCTGTCAGCTTGCTGGGGTACAAACAAAGGCTGTGGAGTGGGACCCCAGAAAGCTCCCTAGGAGGGGTTCTCTGGGAGCCCCCAGGGGTAGGTCTTGGGCAACTTGGCATCGTACACCGAACATCTAGCCCTCTGTGTTGCTCCCCGAGCACTGCTGATGGACAGCTCCTAGACACCGGGGCACTCTCCAGGCTGCTTTGAGACCAGCCTGTGGCTCAGTTTATTGTCGTGGTAACCTGGAAGATCTTTAGATATCATCGAGTCTGCTTTTTAAAACATATATGGAAATAGGGTCTTACAGGGAGAGAAAACTGTCTCAGGACCCACAATGAGTCATATGCAGAGGTCAATGCAGAGGTCAGAGTAGAACTTGACTAGTTCTTGACTCTCCCCTACATCTTCCTGATTCACTGAACGACTACTGCTCAGTTTGGGTGGCAGGTAGCCAGGGAGATAGACCTGGGTGAACTGTGGCTGGGAGCCCTGATTCTGCCATAAGCTGCCCGGATTCCTTAGGGGCAGGTATAGAGCTCATCGCACTGTAGGGATTCTATGTAGAGCAGGGTGCCTGGCAGCCTTCCGGCTGCTCTGACCTTGGGAAGAGAACCTGGCTGGATTGGGTGGACTCAGATTCTTCCTTTGTGCGCATGTTCCCAATCCTTCATGTACATTATCTCCCCAAACTCCTCCAACTCGCCGCCTCCCTGTTCAGACGACCCATGTAAACCAGTGCCCTGGAATGACACGGGTGGCCTGGTCTGGAGCCAGAGGAACGCATGTGGAGTAGATGGTGCCAGTCCTTGCCCAGAGCCCCTTTGATTGGGCCGGCGCACCCGCCCCCTGACTGATGTGAGTTGCTGCTGAGGGCTCACTGCCATTCCTCTCTCTGGGGACCTGCCCTCAGCCCACAGGGGCCATGTTAACCAGAGGTGCTTGGCCACACAAACCCTTTTCCCACCCATCCCATCCCGTCCCCAGGCACAGGCAGCAGCCAGTGAATGACTCATCTGTGCAGCAAAAATCCCCTGATCTCAAGGTGAGGCTGACTCCATTCTCCGATTTTCAGTCAGTCCAGAGCTCTCTGCCGGACCAGGTTGGGACTAGACTCCAGGTAAAACCTCCTCTTTGCCCAGCTCCTTCCCCTGCCCCATCCTTCTCCTTTGACTCCCTTACACAGGGCTCCCCACCTGCCTGGATCTAACGGCTGATGATCTGAGGTGCAGCTTATATAATAATAACAGAAATAAAGTGCACAACCAATTTAATATGCTTGAATCGTCCTGAAACCATTACCCCTGCCTCAGTCCCCCGTGGAAAAATCGCCTTCCACGAAATCAGTCTCTGGTGCCAAAACGGTTGGGGACCACTGCCCTCAAGGATTTCTCTTGGAGGCTCTGCAATAATTCAACTGCCCCCAACTCTCTCATATCAGGCTCTGCTTGAAAGACAATAAGTAAACTTGTGAGCTCTCTGCCACCTTGCAAATTCTGTATATTGATACAAGGAGAGACCACAGAGGGTTCTATGTTTAGTGGCGGGAAAATCCTGGTGAAGAGAACTGAGGTTTCCACTGAACAAACGTCCACTGAACAAACATTGACGAGGCTTCTGCTACGTGTCCAGCATCTGCTTAGCACTGGGAGACCTGGCGGGGCGCGAGAGAAATGGAGTTCCTACCCCTCAACACACACTCTCTAGGTTAGGTCAAAGGTCTTCTTGACTGCCCCTCGGTCCCTTTTAAGGGCCTTCGCACATGGAGATCAATTGAGTACACGGAACCCTGGAGATGCTTTTAATTTCTTTTTAATGTATATGTAACAGTTACGCCTGAGTTACAGAGGAAGCGCTTACAAGCAGGTAGTTAAAGCAAATGCCAGTTTCTCTTTCTAGTCTACTACTCCATATAGCTGAATAAATTATGGTGCGATTATACTTAAGCACACGCCTTCGTGCCCACGCGGACACCCCACTCACACTCTCATGCACACACACTCGCTCCCACATGGAGGAAAATGGCTGTGAGTCAAACACGGAAGCAACCAAGTTGCCGTTCCTAGGAAGAAGGAATGATGGCGAGTGCTACGCGGATAGTTCCCAGGCTGGGATTGGCCTTATCGATATGCAGATGTCTCTGACAATTGAAGGCGGCGGCTGGAGGACCCCATTTGGCCTCGGCTGTGGTGCCTCTGCGGGAGGGGAAGGAGAAGGTCAGTCGGCCTCAAAAAGCATCCAGCAGTGCGGGGCACGTTGGGGGGCCTGAGGAGAGTATCAACCCGAGAGAGGCCCCAGAGCGTCGTGTCTTTCTCGGGCCATCGTGGGGTTTCCCAGGCTCCTGGATCCTCATCTCTGAACGCACTGCCCGCTCCAGATCCAACAACACAGGATTTCGGTGGAGTGATCAGAGTCATGCATCTGCCTTGTTCTCAGGCCACCACCAGATGGAAAATCTGACCTTCTCGTTTTCCTTCTGGGCAAACCTCTCTCTCGATTATTCTCTCCTTCTCTTTCGTTCCCCGCCCCCACCACCATCTCTCCCCTCCTTCACGTTCCTCTGGCAAAAGAATGGCAAATGTAAATCAAGGAAAACATACGAGTAAAAAATAAAACATAGCTTGGTTCTTACACATCACTTTTTTTTTCATAGCAAGATAGAAAGACCAAGTGAAAAACAAAGCAATAAAAATGAAAAAACCCAGCAGAGCCCGGAATGTATAATTTGAAACACACGATATGCAGATATATCCCTACAGATGGTCCCTGGCGCTAGCACGACACGCACTGTGGGGGGTTTTCGGTCCTTTTTTTTTTTTGTATTTATATATATATTTATAAAACTTCCTATAAACGAACAGCACATCACCACGTTTCCAACTAATGTACAATGAGTTCAGAAGAGGGGCCCCCATAGGTAGGACCAACAGCTACTTGTGAGAAGTTGGAGGAAGCATGTTTTATTTCGCTATGGACTCTATTTACAGGGCTGGAGCGGGATCGTTCCTGGGCCAGCCTCGCCACTGGGATTCAGACCTTCTTTCTCAGCCTGTGGCCAACCCTCAAGAGTTGGAAGCTTTTATAATTCTCATCCAGTATCATCTTGTTGGTGAAGCTGCAAGCTGCCACCACCAGACGGAATTTTACAGACTGAGTTGGGTACACACGTTAATGCTCTAGGTTTTAGGAAAAACCTGTTAGGGTCAGGGTTTCTTTCTGAGGAGGGTGGGGCCGCTGGGGGAATAAGTCCCACTTTCTACCAAGATGGTCGCCTGGGAGAACTCCAGAGAAGACAGACTTAAGGAGAAGTCATTTGCTTCACACCCATTTTGCCATCGGAGGCAGATTATTTGGGATTGGTCCTAGCATTGGAATGTCACTTCCAGGGGTGGGGGGAGCTGGGTGGTTTTGAGGTCACCAGCCTGAGATCCCTACTGCTCCCGGAAAACCCAGGGTATAAGGAGATGCAGCGGAGGGCTGAGACCGGCTTCCAGAGGGAAAGACTGACCATTCAAGGAATGTGGATGAAGACTGTAGTTCAGCTTAAGGAAGAACTGCTTCCTGGCTGTGATAGCTACAAAAACACGGACCGGGTCGCCAACAGACAACACACATCCTTCCTTTTTGTCCAGAGCTTAAAGAGCCCAGAGTCTCCTGCCTTGGATGCTCCCGTTGAAACTCTGGCTGACCTTGATGGGCCACACGTGTCTGGGTGTCCACTGCTACTAAAGAGTCTGTTTGTCCCCAGTTAGTCATAGGCTCCTTGAAAACCAGAGATACAGGCCGCATTGGTCATGGTCCAGGACAGGCCTGAGATACTGAGTCTGAAGACGGGAAGTAGGTGAGAGCGTTTGTCACAGAGGTGATGTCCATTCAGGGAACTGTCCTAGTATCTTGCTAACCCGGCTCCCCAGAAGGGAGGAGCTCAGGTTGATTCCCAAAGCGGCAGCCTTTCCCTCTGGGAATGTCCTGTGAGCTGAGGGCGAGGCGTGAGTTGAGCAAAGAGGTGGTGCCAGGTGCCCAGGAGGGGCCAAGCAATTTGGTCCGGTCTATGCAGATTCGGTGCTGTGTCTCCCGTCTCAAGTGCTTTGACCCAGCAGGACTTGATGCAGGTGATCCACGCGTAGATTACAATGATGGAGATGAATATAATTTTGATCAAGGGTAAAGGGAAGAGTTAGAAGGGAGGCCGTAGTCAGGGGCCTGAGCCACTCCCCAAAGGTCTCAACGTGTAAAGAGAAGGCAGTTGGGGAGAGCCGCTGGAGTGGCTGTGGAAGATGACCTTGCCCTCTTCTCCAGAACCTTTGGTGCCCCTCTCTGCCCAGGGGCCGCGGCTCAAAGACTGACCACATCTCCACGCCCTCAGCTGAGAACAGGTCAACACTGAAAGATGCCAGTCTGGGTGGGACAGGGACATGCCCCTCCCACCCCCCAAATGCCAAAGGGACTCTGTGGTCTTGTCTGTGGGGCAAGCAGTCCCTGATGGTCCAAGAACCATTTTCTAGAGCAGATGGAGGCGCCCTTCCTAGAGGGCAGGGCATTCAGGGGATGGGCCCAGGTCTCTGAAGGAGGCTTTGTGAGAAATCGATGCTCCATGGGGTGTGGACTTGAAGGCAGACCGCTGAAGCCTTTGGCAACAAAGGTTTGCCGCCCACAAGCAGAGCAACCCCAGTTATGAGACCCTCCTCTGAGCCTGCCTCATCGCTCACGTGTTCTCAAGACTTGGTCTCCTCCCTGTGCCATCTGATTCAGCAAATGAGGAAACTGGAGGGTCTGTGTGCTCCCCAGACCCCACCCAGGGTGGGCAAGGTTGGAACTGGGGCTTCAGTGTTAAAGCCTAAAGCTGCTTCCGAATACCCGGCCTGGGTCCTGGTACCCTGGACCAGCCCACTGCCAACAAGCCCCACCCATGTGGCCCTGCCCCCTTGGCTAAGCTTCTTCCTGGTCCTCCCAGTCCCCTTGCTTGGGCTAGATTTCCCCCCTCCACCCAGCAGAGGTGTGTGGAGAAGTCCTGAAGTCCTCAGAATTCGTGGGTGATTCCTGGAAGCAGCCCAGGGCCAAGGTCCCCCCTCCTTTGCTAAGGAGGATGAGCTGTGGTTCAGGCCCTGAGCCAGAGACCCACCAGGAGGGCTGGCTCCCGGCACTGCCACCAAGATCAGCCCCGTGGGCTCCATGTCTGACCAGGGGACCCACTGGCACTGGGGTCAAAGGGCTCCTGGACCTCATCCCAGACAGCGTTCTCCTTTGGTTGCCCCAGGAGCTCTGTTCAGGGTGAGCTGTGGTCTCTGGGTCTGAGATGACAGAGGCCACGTCAGAATTTGGCTGGGGCAAGACGGCAGGTTACCAGAGACCCTCCAGTGGGGAGAGTGAAGAGGCAGACTCCACGGGGGTCACTCCAGGTCCCTAACCACAGAGGAACGGTGGGCAGGCTGCCTGTCTCCAGAGGGCTGGGCACAAGAAGGGAATGGGCTCCCTCCCTGGCCTCCAGGGACCCCAGGGCGATGGAGGGACTGAGGATGGGAGGCTCAGGGATCAGTAAGGGTTAGGCTGGGACTCAGGCTGGGGCAAGTCGCCCCAGGGGCCCTAGTAAGCTTGGCCAGTTTCCACAGGCAGGAGTCCCAGCACAGCCGAGTGCTCCCCGAGCTTCATGCGACGCTGTGTGGACAGGCTCACATTTTTGGCCAGGTAATCAACAGCAGCTGGGGAAAAAAAGAGAGACTCCTAGAAATTGACGTTCTTTTTGCCTGTTAATTCAATCTGTTCTACATCTATTCATCCACCCATCCATCCACTTATCAATTCATCCATTCGTCCTTCTCTGCATCTACCCATCTCTTCTTCCATCCGTCCATCCACAACCATATCTTTATCCATCTATCTGTTGTCCATCTATTTATCATCAATCTGCCCATCCACTTTTGATCTGTTTATCCACCTGTTCATCCATCCACCCACCTATCCATCAATTTCTCATAAGACTCTTTCTCTCACTTCCTTTGCAATCATTCAGCAAATATTTGCTTACCACATTGTTTCCCCAGCTCCCCTATGGGCTCTGTAGGAAAGTACCTAGGGTATCCCATTGTCTAGTGAAGAACTGTCCCTTTCCCCAACACGCCTCTACGCATCCCTGTTCTGAGGCACGTCCAGTGAGTCCCCTGGGGTCCAGGTAGGAGTAGGGGCAAGGTCCTTCTGCCTCTTCTGGACCCTAAGCCCAGCTCACGGCTGAGGCAAAGCAAGACCTCGTACTCAAAAATGAAGGGAGCTTTTGCCAGGGAGCTGAGGGGTCCCTGCAGGAGGAAGGGCCGGGAGCCTGTGATGCAGGGAAATGAGACCTGCAGCCCTGCCAGTTCTGGTCACCCAGAGAGGGATGAGAGTCTGAGGGCGTACATTCATGTGTGTGTGAACAGTGGGAACAAGACTCTCCACGACGGAGCGATGGACACGAGCAACACTTGCACTTGTATGTGTGCACAGACGTGGGTGAGTTGTGTGCACCTGCGTGAGGTGAACGGTGGGAACACAGGAAACTGCACAGGTGAGTCCCACCTCAGCCAGGCTCGCGCATCAGGTGTGTGCAGGTAGGCCCATTTGAGTTCTGGGCCGACTCTCCTCATTGTGCCTGCCTGGGGCTGCAGCAGAAACCATCCTGGACCAGACGATTTGCCTGGCATGTGACCGAGGCCCCTTGAGGCACAGAAAGGCTGCCTCCCAAGCCAGAATTTGCAGCTCTGGCTGATCCTACCTTCTGGGACCCCTCCGATCTGGAGGTGAGAGGAAGCTGGAGAGAGGGCTCTCCCTTCACTGTCCCGTGCCCACTGACGGACCCGGTAACACTCTCCATGCCTTCCCAGAGTTGGGGGGCCCCTGCCTAGGGTGGGTGGGTGGAGCCGGGAGGTGACGGCGTGGCCGGAGGGCAAATAGGGAGCTGAGGTGGGCTGTATCAGTAACTGAGTTCCAGGAGGCCCTACTGCCTGGGGGCTCAAATGCCCTACGTTCAAACTCTGCACCTGCCGACGCTCCGTGTGTGATCTGGGGACACGCCATCTCCCCTTTCCAAGCCTCAGTTCCCTTGTAAGGTGATACGAGCACCTGGGTTGGAGGGTTATTGTGATTAGATGAGAAAACGTATATGCAGCGGTCAGTCGGCACCACGCCTGGCGCACAGGGAGTGGGATGGATGAGGGCTCCTGGGGCTGGGGCGCAGTAAGCAGGCATGCCCTTTGATGGGGAAAAGAAGGAAAGGGACGGTGAACTGGGCAACCCAGGCTCCTGACTGCCTCCTGCTCACGTGGCTTTGGGCAAAACACTCTGTCTCTCCAGCCCTGCTTCCTTGTCTGTAAAATGGGGAGGACAAATTCCAGCCTCCTCGAGGGCTGTTTTAAGGACCAAATGAGACAATGAGGTTTAAGATGCCTGGCACAGGGGCTCCGGGCACGGCTCCCTGGGTTCCTGAAGGATATACGCATGCCCTGGGCCTTACTGGAGGCCTGGACTCGGCGTCCCTCAGCTTCCCAGGCTGAGCCCCCAGGGGCTGCCTCTAGGGTTCCTCAGCCTCCAGGCTCCTAGCTGGTGGGGCAGAGTGGTGGTGCCCCATCTTACCCTTGTCCAGGGTCCAGCCCTTACTCTGGGGGAGGGTGAGAAAACCTCCCGTCTCTGGTCTCAGGGGGCCCCGGCAGCTGTGACCACACCGTCTCTACTAGTGGGGTCTGTCTTACCTGGGTTCCGGGTCTCGCCCAAGAGGAGGCCACGTTGTCAGAGTGGTAACAGGAAGTAGGGGCAGGAAAGAGCTGACGTTTCCCCGGAGCTGACTCTATGCCAGTCCCACTCTAAGCACTTGACATGCATCATCTCACTCAAGTCCCCCAATACCTCTGTGAGGCTGGGATTATCACCATCCCCATTTCACGGATGACAAACCGAGGCCCTGCCCTGAGAGGTTGCATAACTTGAAAGATCCCAGCATTCCTAAATTGTGGGGCCATAATTCAAATGCAGGCAGTCTGATGCTAGCTGCTAACCACCCCTGCCAGCTCCATCCCTGGTCCCCACACAGCACTTGAGAATGGATGGAACTCCCTACAACCCGAAGCCTGGAATGGCCCCATTTTCTACTCCAGGCAAGGTAAGGGACTTGTCTAAGGGCCAGCTCTTCCTGCAAGAGTGGCAGAAAGGTCTGGCTTTGAATAACAACGATGGGAACTGCTAAGTGCCAGGCAGACAATATCTCATCTAATTCTTTCAACTGCCCCATGCTTTAGGCTACAGTTGTTCCCATTTTACAGATGTGGAGACTGAGGTTCAGGAAGAGCCACCGGCCCAGAGGCACATGTGAGCTGGAGGTGCCTGAATTTACTCTGCTTGTGCCTCTGGTCACTCTGTCTCTTCCTCTTTAGCCTCTCCCTGTCACCAGCCATGGCCCTGCACGCTGTAGGGACTTCCCCAGGCCCTGTTGTCAAGACGACCAAGGAAACACCAAGAAACACCAAACTTTACTGACGACTCAGCCAGCTTCAAGGGCACCCGTCATCCCTCAGAGCCTGCCTCTCCCTGGGGTGGGGCCGGGGTCCAGCGAGGGCAGGGCTGTGACATTTCTCATTACAGCCTGTCAGTGGCCCTTCCTGTCCCTCTGTCTCTCCGAGCCTCCCCTCCTCTGCCTCGTGCCCGAGCCTGGGCTCTCGATGTCTCAAATTAGATTAATCAGGAGTTGGCAGGAGAGGTGGTGGCGATGCCAACCAGTAAACAAATCTCAGCCGTCAGCGTCTCGTCAGCCAGCAGCCCCAGAGGAGGACCCTTCTAGACACAAATTCTTATTAGACTTGTCAGATCTATTAAAATTCTTTTCACACTTCTGCGTTCTATCAGCCCCATCATTAGTACGGCCCTGGCCTCTGGGAACACCAGGGCCATATTAATCTGCTATGCGCCCTGTCCCTGCCCCCCTACCCCCACCCCATTTAGGGACGGGGAGAGACAGACGGATGGATGGATGGCGGCAGGGAGCAGGCGGGGACGGTGTGATGGTGTCCCTGGGAAGATGAGAGGACCAAGGCGAGGAGGTGGACTCTCCTGCTTTAGGGTTTGGTCCACCTGACCCAGGCACACTCAAAAGCGATGCTCTCCACGGTCAAAGGGGTGGCCCTGTGTGCCTGGATAGATACTGTTTGGTGGTCCCAGCCAAACTCCCTGGGATCCCCTTCCTCATCTGCCCAGAGGGAATAACCCAGGACCCTGCACCAGGTGGCGGTGAGGATGGGGTACCAGACCCACAGTAGATGCTCAAGAAATGATCACTTCTCCTTCCTTTGCAGACGTGCGTGTTGTAACGTGATACCCTGGAGCCATTATAGACACAGAGTAGTGAATACTCACAGAGAAATAAATCTCTGTCCACGCACAGATGAGTGTGAGCTTGTGAACAGGACTCCACACCAGGGCTAGTGTGCATCATTCCTCAACATCTTGCACGAGTTTGTGGTTTGACTCAAAGAGAACTAGGTTTGAAGTTAGGAGACTCCACTTTCTGTGGGACCACGGGGAAAGCTCCCAGCCTCTCTGAGCCTTAGCTTTTGCATCTGTAACCTGAGGACAAATAACCTGGGGTTTTTGAGGATTACACGAAATGAAGAACATGCATTTCACCCAGCGCCCAGTGGGCTAACTCACGCACAGGACAGGTGTGGGTAGACAGCAGGTGGCCCTGGGCATACACAGCATGGCTTAGAGCATGAGGATGTCACACATGGACTGTGGTGAATTCAGCTGCCCGTGGACAGGGGGAGGCGGTCAGTGGGAATCCCACGTGTGTCCCTGGGCTGTCCCAGGATGTCACAGCCGAGGGGGATGGTACCATAGGAAAACATCAAGACAATGGAATCGAATCCCTGGGCCCCCATTTCACAGATGGCAAAACTGAGGCTCAGAGAGGCGGGTAACTTGCCCACATCAGGGTGGTGGAGGGACAGATTCTCCCTCAGTCCTCTCCTAGTGTGCCCCAGGAGCCTCTGTGGGCTGGGTGGAGGAGAGTGGGGTCCGAGCTGGGGTACCCCCGGGGAAGGGCTGGAGGAGGTGGCCCAGGAGGAGCTCTGAGCAGCCCCTGGCGGAGCCAAGGGAGGCAGGGTGGGGCTGGAGGGGGATGACTGGGGGGCGGAGCTGGAGGTCGGAAGGGTGAGGGGGTGTGGGGGGTGAGGAGCGGGCAGGGAGGAAACCCCGGCCAGCTCTTCCCCAGCGAAGGGGAACAAAACTCCCTTCTCGCCCCCCGGGGCCCTTTCCCTTTTGATCCCCCCTCCCTCGTGGCCCCCATGCTGACTTCGGGGTTAATTTTATTTCCGAGTTGGGCAGGCGCCCCTGGAGGCAGGCACGGGCTCCGGGTGTGACTAACGCCCGCCCCGGGCCGGGGCCATGGCTGCCGCTGGAGCCACGCTGAACTCTTTATCAAGAGCATGTGTGGCCTGCTCCGTGCTCGGGAATGCAGGCCGGGCACAGGGTCACCCTGGCCCCTCTGGAGACACCGCCCTGCCCGCGCGCACACCCAGTTCTCAGACTCGCAGGCACACACACACACACAGACACAATTATACACGCCTCGTGAGTTCACACCCAGATGCACACCTGGATACCAGTACACACAACCACACCTGTACCCACGCTCAAGCGTACCCATACCTGTAAGTACACTCTGCACACACACGGACTCCAAATACACACGCTCATTCCAGCATACGCACATGGCAAACGCATGCATACACATGTACACACAGCCACGCATAGTCCATATTTACACACATGCACGCATACATCCACACAGCACAGCAGGGCAAACTCACAGGCGCCCACACACACGGAGCCACATGAACACGCCTGAACGCACATCTCAACACACATGCGTATGTTATGGCCACATATACTCACACGACCAAATGTGTACACGTGTTCACATATAAACCCACGTGCACACAATATGCTCATTTACACTCACACATGTAAATCGTCGTGTGCACAGATACACTGTGTCACTCACACATTCATGGATCCACATGCGTACGCATGCTCACCTAGACACAGAATGTGTGCACTAACACGGGTGTGCCAAAACACACACACACACACACACACCGCCCGCAAGGTACTCCTGACACGCTCACTCACGCTCACCTAGACACATGTACGTGAACACACGCATCCACAGGGAGGAGGCCATGAACACAGCCGGGAGGTGAGGCCGGCACAGCTGGCCCGCATTTAGCCGTGGAGACGAGGCTGTGTGGGGGGTGGGGGCGGGGGTGGGGTCAGGAAGCAGAGGTCAGGGGCCAGGCGGGGCTGCGCAGGGACACAGAGGGCCCTGGGCCGGGAGGTCACACCCTGCTGCCACACGCCCTTCTGATGAGTTTGACACCAGCAGGTGACGCCTTTGCCGGGGGCCGGGCGGGGGCCGCATGACCTCAGCCCCCCCAACCCCGGCCGTCGGGACTGGCTCCGCGGCCGCCCTGTCCACCTGGCAGCTGGAGGCGGCGGCCCAGTCTAAGGGCCCGCCGTCTCTGCTCAACCAGAGGCCAAGAGCGTGGCGCTCGGGGTGGGCACCAGAGACCACCTCACGGTCTGCGGAGACCAAAGCTGGGGTGGGCTGGGGGAGAGAACTCGAGACACGGCTCTGCCCTGGGGGGCGAGGGAGAAGGAGAAAGGGGCAGGGTCTGTCCCCTGGCTCCCCAGCGCTCGGCATGTGCCTGGCGCAAGCGGGGAGCTGCAGGTCACCTTCCGATCTGATTTCCTCTTAGATTTAAAACCTGTAATTTGCTTTAATTTAGTGGTTGGGAAGATCCCTTGGAGAAGGCAATGCCTACCCACTCCAGTAGTCCTGCCTGGAGAATTCCACGGACAGACGAGCCTGGCGGGCCACCGTCCCTGAGTCTCGAAGACTCGGACACGACTGAGCGACTATCACAATCACATTCACAGCGACTGAGAAATTTTTCAAAATATTCGGAACAACTTGAGTGTGTAAATCTACTTCCTCCAGTTGTAAATTTCATGAAACAAAGGCAGATCTCATAGCTCCAGTGAAAACTTAGTAACTGAAGGGAAACGGTCTGGATTTCAAAAACAGTCTATGAAAAAAATGTGAAAAAGTCTTCGTCATCATGACATGTGGATTACGTATCGGAATGATAATCTTTTTTAGATATACCGGGTCACCTAAAAAATGTTAGTAAAAATCATTCCTCTTGTAAAAGGGGGCTAGGAGGAAATTTTAAATGGTACCGGTGGCTCGTATTATGTTCCTACGGGACAGCCAGGCTCCAAGACAAGAGGAGCGTGCGTGCAGGGGTCCAGGGCTGTATCATGTCAGGACAGCAGTTCTGCCTTTCTGGACCTCAGTTTCCTCACCTGTGTAATGGGCACCCCCACCCAACACCCCCTCACAGTTTTCTACAAGTAAGTGGGAGGTCCTTGTGGGGGGGTGCGGTGCTGGGACAGGGAGGGGAGGAGGGCGCCCGGGGCGCCAGGCACTCACTCTGGCCGTACTGGCCGTACTGGTAGCCAGCCACGGGGTCCACGCTGTAGCCGGTGGTGCTGTAGGTGGGCGGACAGTACGACTGCGAGGTGGGCAGGCTGTCTCCCGGCTTGATGGGGTCCGCCCGCTGGCTGCAGCTGGCCGAGATGGAGGTGGCGGAGTCCAGGCCGCCGTGCAGCGGCGAGATGGAGAAGTCGGCCTGGGGCTGCGGCGGCACCGCGCTGGGGTTGCTCAGAATGCTCATCACCTGCGGGGGGAGAGTGTCAGGGTGGGCAGGGCGAGCGGGGCCCCCGCAGGGGCAAGCAGGGAGCAGGGTCGATGCCAGGCTGGCCTTGAACGGCCTTCGCCGGACTGTCTCCCTTGAGGGCCCTGCAGCCTTGCGATCCTCCGTTTACCTGGCTTGCTTGCCTTTGTGGGAAGATGGTTAGGGGTTTGTCTGGTTAAATTCCGCCCCGGGAGCGTCCCTGCACTGAGAGCTTTGGGGGCAGGGCAGGCCCAGTTCCCTTCTCTGTTCCCGGGCCCTGAGGGGCACCTTGTGCCTGTCTGAATGAATACACATGTGCATGAATGAATGAATGGACCAGCTAATTATGTCTCTTCCATCGGACAGGGAGCTCCCCCAGGAACTGCGTCTCCCCATCAGCCTGGGACGCCCCCATCTTCCAACACAAGGGTTCAAGGCTCTGCATCTGTCAGCGTCACCCCCAGTCCCGTGCTACGCCCACTGCACTCTTGACTTGGAACCTGTGCCCCTACACGGCCGGTGCTTCCAAGTGCTTCAGATGTCTGTGACCATCACCCCCTTCTCTGCTTGGCACGGTTTGGCAGACAGGAAGTCACTATCGGTGATGGCAAGCCCAGTTCGCGCGGTGAGGCTTGTCTCTAGAAACTCAGCTGAAAGAACCTGGTGTGGGTTCATTGGTGTGCTCACTTATTCATTCAACAAACACAGACGGATGATGACTATGGCTCCAAGCCTCAGGCCAGGCCCCAGGTTTTCAGAGAAGGAAGAGCCCTGGTTCCTGACCTCGGCCCAGGGAGAGGGTTTGGGTCTGCGGGGGTGGGTGGTGTAAGTAGTGTCAGACCATCAGGATCTGGAGTGACGAGGGACATGACAGGGGGCTGTGGGTACCCGCAGGAGGGCACTCGGGCATCCCGGGGTCCAGCTCTTGGAGAGAGGGTAGTAAAGGCAGCAGGGGAGGGGAGGGGAGGGGCCAGGGTGACCTGGCCAATCCAGAGAGGAGAGGAGGGGAGGGAGAAGCAGTCCCTGTGGACCTGACCTGCCGGGGGACCCTGGTGACCTCCTGGTAACGCCACCTTTTATGGGAGGGAGACCCCAGGCCCAGGCGAGGTCCGCCTTGCTGACAGCCTGCCCTGCATGGAGCCAAAGGGGCACACTGGCACCCATGCTGGGCACACGGTGTGCTCTCTGATGCGCCCACCCGCCCCCTGGGGAGAAAGCAGACTTTGCACGTTGGAGCGCTGAGCTTTCGGCCGACTGGACACCTTGTGAAAACTTCACCTTCCCGGGTCTGACTCATCCCTGCTCCAGACAGGAGGCACCGATGTGGAATCCTCAGGCCAGGGCCAGATGCTGAGCTCCTCCACATGTGAACCTTTAACCCCTACGACCACCTCTATCCTCAGAGCGGGGCCGGCAGGCCGGGACGTGCTCAGGCATCAGCGGCCCCAGGTCCTCTGATCCTCCTTCTCTTTCCCTCCTCTTAGCAACAGACTCGGCGTGACTCTGCCAGTGCAGAGCCCTCCAGAGACGTGTGGGGCGGAGTCATGACGCCCATTTCTCAGATGAAGAGACCGAGGCCCACCCAGAGGTGCGTCTTCCCCAGATCTCACAGCGGGTGTGCCAGGGCTTGACCCCTCTAGCCTGATGATGTCAAGTCTGACTCTCAAGGATGGGTTTTAGACACGTGACCATGATAGAGGTTCTCACTCCAGATGGGGGTTCCCTGGGGGTGTGGGGTGGGATCCCAGGCCCGCAGGGGGCCTGGCTCCTCAAGAATACCACGAGCACAGCCTCCCCTGACTCTTCCTGCAATGCACCCAGCGTGCACCTCTCAGCCTTTCTCTCAACCCCTCTGTCCTTTCCTCACCCCACCCCCAGAGCTGAAGTCAAGGGCACCAGGCCTACTGGGGCTGGACTTTGTCTCCACCGCAGCTGGTGAAGTTTGGGTGGGACTTTGCACGGTGCCAGCCCAATGAGATGGCAGAAACACAGGTGGAGCTGGGTTTGTTCTTTCCTGACTGTTGCGGTGGGGTCCTGGGCCTGAGGAGTTTGCTGGGTGTGTGTGTTTGGTGGGTCTGTGGGGCCGGGGGCACTCAGGAGGCTGACACTGCCCTGGGGTTAGGAGACCTGATTCATTGCTAACACTGCTCCTCCTTCAAGGAGCCCTGGCCCCAAGAACAAACTTAGAGGCTCAGGGAAAACACACAGCTCCCATTTCTCTTTCTTTGAAAGGATCGTTGTGGGGTGGGAAGCCTCTCATGAGGGTTTGTCAGTTCTGATGAGCCTCTGGTATAATCCTTCTCTTTACATACCACCAAGATGCCAGGCCCAGCAAGGATGGGATGGAGGAGACAAGTGGGGAGGTATTTGGGGAGAGGAGAAGGATGTTTTGGAGGACAGGCTGGAAGGTGTGCCTAGATCCATACTCATCCTGCAAGGCAACAGCCGCCCAACAAATCTGACCACGTTGCTCAAGAATTACCCGTGGCTCTTTGGAACCTCCCAGATGAACAGGGCGAAGCTCCGTGGGACTGGACCTCCACTTGCCTGTCCCAAATCCCTGCCTCCTTCCTACCTTGCACTTTCTGTCCCAGCTGTCCCAAACCACATAGTGTTTCCTAAAGACATCCTTCCTTCATTCATAAGACACTTCACAGAGCGTTATTATATGCCAGGCGGGAGACAGGGCTCAGCTGTGAGCTCTCTGAGGGCAGAATGAAATTGTGTTTCATCCATCACTGCAGCCCCGGTGGCTACACTGTACCCCCTGCAAACTATAAGCTCAGAAAACCCTGTCAAATACATGCATGTTCACTTAACAAATATTTATTGAGCACCTAATATGTGCCAGACACTGTACCAGGCATTGAAATTCAGGAATGAAGAGTAACAGCTCCATGACCTTCAGGAGCTGCCAGTCAGTCAATTGTAGGAAGATGAAAACAGATAATATAATTTCCAATACTGATAAGTGCTATGGAAGAAAAAATATGTGGAGTAGTCAGGGAAGACCTCACTAGCAAGACCAGAAAGAATCAGCCAGGGGAAGAAAGAACAGAGAGTTGTCCAGGCAGAAGAGCCAGCAAGTGCAAAGGCTGGAACACGCCTAGCAGGTCTGAGACACAGCAAGAAGGTCGATGCTAACCTTCCGGGAATGCTCTGTGAGAAGGGGTTCGTGTGGTGCCCAGTGGCTTGGGGGGGCTTGGACCCTGCGCCATTAACAGACAGCTCAGAATCTGCTCAGGCCCAGGGAGCTTTCCCTGTACTGGGATTTGTTCAGTGGGATTTGCCCTGCAACATCAAATCAGGTCCACATCTGGGCTGGGTGTGAATGGGGGGTGTGCAGCATCTGCTCGCTCTCTTACAGGGTGCCCGGAAGTCTGGGGATCAGAGGCCTTTGCCTGCGTCCAGCCTCCTGTCTCAAGGCATGCATGAGCGCTTCCAAACTGATGGGGTCAGACCCCTCTAAAGAGAGGTGGAGCGTGGAATGACTTCTCCGGCAAATGAGCTGTTTTACCCCCATTCTACAGATGGGGAAATCAAGGCACAGGGACGTGAAAAGGAGTGCCTGAGACTGCACCGCCAGGTCGTGGCAGACTGGGACTTGAACCCGTGTCTCCTCACCCCTCGCTGTGATCCCTCCCCACAGCAAGCTGAGCCAGAGAGCATGGGGAGAGAGGCCCACGGCAGCCCCGCAGGGCAGAGCTCCACAGGCCTACACGGCCCTCGCCAGTCTCGGGCGGCTGACAGACCCCCACGGGTCCCCCCTTCGCCCAGGGAAGCAGGAAGCGTTGGCCCACAGTTAGGGGCCCACCAGAGGTCTGGGGCCTGCAAACTTTTGAACTTGAGGAAGTCCTGATCTGATGCGGTCATCACCCCCCTCAAGAATGCCCTGGCCTCTCCCCCAGTGGGTTTTACCTTTTTCCCAGTGACCTTGCTTTCACTAATGTATTACTTCTTGGTACCTTACCGTTACTAACTCAAAATCAATACCGACCTCCACATCTGTAAGGTTTTATCTGAAGGCCGATCTCTGGGCTGTCCGTCAGGCTGAGTGACAGCCGTCCCTTCCTCCCCCACACCTGCCCCCCCCACCCCCGGCCCCTTGGTCTCCCTCTGCTCTCAATCAGTCCCAGCCTCCACCGGACTAAATCAATGAGGGGCCGGCCTCACCTCCCTGCACCCCCACCTTCCGCCCGCTGGGGAGAGGCTTGTAGGTTTTGGGGGGTGGGGGCCACGGGAACCCAGCAGCAGCCCCCCTTCCACATCCTTTGCTCACCGCCCCCTCCCTGGGGACCTGCCGGCACTCCCCTACTTTAAAAGAAGGGGATGGGAAAATGTAATTAATTCCCTCCGTTCCTGAGCTGGCCCTGAGGGCCTGGGACCGGGGAGGCTGAGCTGTGAGATCTGCACCCTCTGTGATAACCGAACGTGGCTTTGGGAGCGAGGCTGCAATTAGAAGGGCGATCACCATCGTGGGCGCTCCATGGCCCGGCTCGGGGTGGGCGAGTGGGGGCCGTGGTGGGATGCAGGCGGGCAGGGAGGGGCAGGGGCCGAGACGCGTCTGGGCAGGACGGCGGACCTCGAGGTGAGACTGACGCCAAGGACCACAGGACCAGCAACCAGGCGGTAGGTCGAGCGCCCCATCTCCTCCACGCCAGGAGACCGAGGCCCGAGGCCCTGGCCGACAGCAGGTTCACCAAGGGCACTCAGCCAATCAGGGGTCCAAGGGGTCTCCCTGCAGCACGGGGAGGCCAGGACGTCTGCATGAGCATCCACGCTCTGCCCCTGACTAGTTCTGACCCTGGGCAATTTCTGTAACCTTCTGTACCTCCGTTTTCTCATCTGTATAATGGGAGTGATAATAACTGTCGCTACCCGTAGGGTTATTGGAAGGATTAAATGAGTAAACTCACATAGGATGCTTCAGCCAGTACCTGGCACGTTACTGATTCTTGGTAAATGCAAGCTCTCCCTCACCTCTCCTTCTCCCCGCAACTGTCAACTGGATTATGTGCGCTGAGGCTTGAGAGGGGGCAGATCCAGGAACTCATCGCTGTCAGGGACCCTGTCTTTTGCCTCTCTTCTGCCCCATGGCGCATGGTAGCCAGCGGGTGCTTTCTGAATGAAGCGCCACTCTGCCTGCACTCTGGAAAGGGGCAAGATGGGCCTTTCTTGCCCAAGGAAAGGCCACACCCGCTCTGGGGGATGGTCTGGGCGGGGGAGGGCAGTTCATGGCCTGCCTTGGTCCCCGAGGGTCCTTGAACCTGCTCACTTGTAGAGAGTGATGGCGAATCCTGAAGTCCCAGTGGAGAACTAGCAAGGCCCAGAACTCACGTTGCTGCACAGCACATGCCATTCACAGGGACGCACGCCTGAACCCCAGAAGGTGAGGCAGCTCAGTGCTTCTCCAGATTGCCAAAAAGCCTTCCATCAAAAGCCCAATAAACCGGCTTGATACACCTCGCGTATGCCCTCCTACCTTCCTTACTCATCAGTGCGCTTGCACAAGGCACGCACGCACGCAGATGCACCCAAATACACAAAGGAAAGCTGGGAGGCGCCGTGGAGACGGGCCACGGCTTCAGAGGTGGGGAAACTGAGGCTCAAACACTCAGGCCGAGTGTCACAGCCAACGCGCGGCAGGGTGGCCAGGCCCAGGACCCCCACCAGTCACTCCTTTTGGCCCCGGGCTCCAGTTTGGCCCCAAAATGACCAGCTATCTTGGCACATGGAACACTTTTGTCTCTAAGTCTCAGAGCCGACTAGACCTCTGCCTGGCCCACCCTCTTACTAACTCATCCCTCTGACTTCCACAGGAGCTGGGAGGAGCGTGTTTGGGGGGCAGCCTCTCCCTCTGGTCCAGCAGAGGAGGTGAGGGCACAGCTTGCCGGGGAAGCAAAGCAATTTCTCTCTTGGGGCCCCAAACTGCCCCAGCTTGGGGCTGAGGTGGGGAAGCCCGGCTCACGACTTGCCCTGGTCCCGCAGGGCCCTGAGTCCATCCCCGTGTCCCGCTAAACCCCACGGGGGCAGGTTAAAGGCCGGGGAGCAGGCACAGGGTGGCCCCACAGGGGTTTGTCTGCTGAGACAGCTGATTCTTCACCTTGGCCGCCCAATGCAAACGCCTGCAGAGTCTTCTAAAACACTGATGCCAACATCCCATCCCTGAGAGCTGCGGTCTCCAACCTCTTTGGCACCAGGGACCAGTTCCATGGAAGACAATTTTCCCACAGACCAGGAAGGGGGGTGGTTTCAGGATGATTCAAGCGCATTTGCATTCATTGTGCACTTTATTTCTAAACCAGCACCTCCACTGATCTGACAGGAAGCACCAGTCCACAGCCCAGAGACTGGGGACCCCTGCCTCAGAGACGCTGAATAGTTGACCCAAGGGTCTGGGAATCGAGATTTTTAAAAGCTCGTTCCCCAGGTGATTCTAAGGCTGCCAAGTTTGAGAATCACCACTCTCAGATCATCACTATTATTGCTACACACACAATATGACTACACACCCACACTCACGTGGGTGAAATCACGGGCTCGCACACAAAACACACTCAGACACGCACACTGAGATAAGCATAGCATTACACAGACGGACCAAGACGGACACGCGGAGAAGGACCCGCGTGGACAGCTGCCTGCCCCCGTGCCATCCACACGCTGCACAGACACGCACGGGCCAACAGACCTGAGCACATTCGCACACGGCAGCCTCTGAACCGCCAGCTCACTAAGGCCAGCTTCCGTGCCACGTTCGCCCCCGCCCCCGCCCCCAACGGACGCGCAGACACGCATCACAGATGTACCCCGCCCGTCCGCCGCCTGTCCCCAGCTCCATGCTGGGATTAGCGCAAGCGAGAAATCACCCACCCAGGCAGCCGCCCCCCGCCGCTCCCCCCTCTCCGGAGCTCAGTTCTCGGCTAAGAGGATCGGGGCCCCTCCCCGCTCCCTGCCCCCTGTGGACAGCGGTAATGGGCTTCGGGTGCTGACTTTGAGCTTCCAAACAAGATTTCCTGCAGGTCTCCCTGTCCCCACCCGCCTTTCGTTTCCTTCCATCTCTGCTTTATGGCCTAGCCCGCCACCCCCTCCACCAGACACAACTCACACGGCAGTCCCCCCGCCCCAACCCGGGAGAGCTGGTACCCTGGCAGGCGCCCCTGCCCTGCCCGACTCCGGTGCCCCTCTCAGTTGCCCCACCCAGCCCTCCAGCGAGGCCACTCTCTTGCACAAGCACAGAACGTACAGTTCCCAAAGCCACCTCCCTGTAAGCCTCAGGACTATTCTGTGCAACTATTAACCCCATTTCTCAGACGAGGAAACAGAGGCTCAGGAGGCTCTCAACCAGAATAACCTAGGGGATGAGCGACAGCCCTGGGGCAGGAACGCTTGAGCCCGACTTCTGCTCCAGTACTCTGGCCCTGCACTGCTGTGGTTGTCGTTTACCAGAGATGATTCTGGGTCCTTCTTAACTCTGTGTGTGTTATACCGGCCCTCGTGGGGATACTGCGTGTTTGAGGGCAGTGTGGGAATGCACACGTGTGCGTTCACACGGAAGTACTGTGTGTACGTACACTTGAATTTTGTGTGTCTGTGAATCCGTGGGCACATATATGTGGGTGTTCTGTGTCGTGTGTGAGTGCCGTGCATGCACACACATGACCCCATGAGAGTACGTGCAGGGATGAGTTCTGTGTGTGTTTGTGAGCTCATGTGAGTGTCGTGTGAGAGTACTTGCGTGCATGTGTGTGAGCACAAGTGAGTCTCATGTGAGTGTTGCTGTGGATACTGCCCGCGTGTCTGGGCACACGTCCAGCCTGCCCCACAGGTGACCTCTCCGAGGGCGCACGCTGGGGTCTGGAGGCCTCAGAGGCTCCCGCGTGCTCCGGAGAACGCCGGGCCATGGAGTGCCACCTCGGGCCCCGCCCCCAGAGCCCAGCGGCTTCTCTCCCCCTCCATGGGGTAGCTCAACATACGTGAGAGTCGCTCAGTCCTGTCGGACCCTTTGCGACCCCATGGACTGTCCATGGGCTTCTCCAGGCCAGAATACTGGAGTGGGTAGTCTATCCCTTCTCCAGGGGATCTTCCCGACACAGGGATAGAACCGGGGTGTCCCGCATTGCAGGCGGATTCTTTACCAACTGAGCCACCAGGGAAGCCCAGTTCAACATAGAGGACCCGAAAAGACTTCAGGAGTCAGGCTCTGTTTGATTGGAGAGGAAAGCAGGGAGGGTAATTTCTGCAGAGCGAGGACTCAGCCAAGACCTCCTGTAAGAGCCTCCTGCTGTGTGGAGGGGGACACGCGGACAGAGGAAGCCAAAAAACGGCCTCTCTGAGAGAGGACTTTCAGCCCGACTGGGCTCCCCGTTTCTGCCCTGGCCGCAGAGCAACCTCGACCCTGGGTCGGCCAAGAGGTACTAGAGGCGCACTCACTGTCCTATTCCCACTGCCCGTCGTCCCACTGCCCGTCGCGTGGCGGTGCCCAGCCAGGGCTCTGCGTGTGTGTGTGAGTGCCGTGTGTGTGCACACGTGTACATGTGAGGGAGCGTGCACAGGTATGAGTTCTGTGCATGTGCTTGTGAGCTCGTGTGAATGCCGTGTGAGAGTCCTGTGTGTGCAAATGTGTGTGAGCATGAATTCACACCTGTGAATGTGTGAGTGACTTTTCTGTTTATCCCCAGCACAAGGCCTGGCATAGACTGGATGGATGAAAAGAAAGGGAAGCTCCCTCCCCTCCCCTCAGCTCTGTGGGTGTCAGAGCCCCCTCTTCACCTCAGGGGTCCTGCAGGCTTAGCTAAAGGCTGTCTAGAAAACGGGGGGTACACATATAACATGGGCAGTGCACATAAATGGGGGTACTCATAGAAAGTGGGTGGGGTGCACAGAATGCCTTCCAAGAAGCTAAAGTGCTCTGTCTCTCACACACATTTCCAATGTTTGGTCAATAAGATGTCACACTGTATCTCTGGAAACATCTAGAAATACCGCTGGGGCGGAGCCGGCTTGGGCTTCCCCCTCCCTCGGTGGACCCCGGGTTGGCCCCAGCCTGAAGGCGCTCGGTGCCAGGATGGGTGCGCGGGCCCCGTGTTCCGCGCCCCGGGCCCCGGCGGGTGCTGGAGCCAAGCGGGTGCGGAGGGTTCAGACACTGTCTCCGATGGCGCGATAATGGGGGGCCGGGATTAGCGCAAGTCCGCTCGGAGCGGCGGCGGGGTTGGAGAAGGAAGGGGCCGATCGCCGGGAAAGATATGACTATTTAAAGATAATGATTGCATAAATTTAATTAGCACACTTTCACGCGGCAAATGGCCGTTTTGTAATTAATGTATCTGGCCTTACTAAGCATGAAAGATGCCATCTCCTCCCCCTCCCCTCCCCTGCTCAGCAGCCCTAATGAAAGACAGAGAGCAAGTGACAGAAGCAGTTTGTCAGCGGCTCCAGGTGTCGGGGGCCTAATTGGCTGAGCTGGGGGGCGGGGGCAGCCGGGAGGGCCAAGGGGGAGGGGGACGGGGCCTCCCTGCCTTTGGCCGGGCGGGTTGGGAGAGGAGGTGGGGGACAGGGTGGCTTGGGCTCTCGGCGCCCCGGCGGGGTGGGGGAGCTCCCTCGCAGTAATTACCCGAGACTGGACGCAGATTGGCCATGGCAGGGAGTGAGTGGTGGCAGGGAGGCCTCGTTAGAGCCTGGGCAGACAAGCTGGCACGTATCACAATGCGTTAGGGACTCGCTGCCCTGATGGCTCAGGCCCTGCTGGCCCTCTGGGAGCAGCAACACCCTGAACGCGGAAAGAGGGAATGAAAAGAGGAGCAAACCTCAATTTTCTCTTCTACATAAAGCAACCCTTCGTGATCCAGAGGCTCACAAGGAAACCTGATCCAACCCTTCCATCCTTAAGCACCTACTATGTGCCGAGCACCTACTATGGGTGCGGGCAGCACTGCCATTCACTCCTTAGCACAGCTGTCGAATGATGTGACTTCAGTCTTGGGAGAACTGGAATGCATTTCACCACCCACGGCACCGTGCTACGCCTATCGTGGCAGCCAGGATGCTGGTTCGCGTGAAGCATTTCTTGAGGCCTTCTGAGAAGCAAAAGAAAGGGCCAGCCTCAAATTGTCTTGTTATTGTTGAATCGCTAAGCCATATTCAACTCTTTGCGACCCCGTGGACTGTAGCCTGCCAGGCTCCTCTGTCCATGGGATTTCCCAGGCCAAAATGTCGGAGTGGGCTGCCATTTCCTCCTCCAGGGATCTTCTGGACCCAGGCACTGGACCTGTGTCTCTTGCGTTAGCAGGCAGATTCTTTAGCACTGAGCCACCAGGACACCCATCAAACCGTTAGGTTCAATGAAATATGGGTATTGGCTCTTCCGTGTTACAGCCAGGAAACTGAGGCTCAAGGAAACTAAAAAATTCACCCAAGTCTGCACAATCGGGAAGTGGTGGGCTGGGATATGAACTCAGAAAGTCTAACTCCAAAGTTGATTCTCTTTCTAGCATTTTCCTCCTTCAGGGCCAGCTCGGTACCTCGCCCCCACCCCAACCCCATGGTACCATTCTTTGCAGGCTGCCTAAGAAGCTTGCGTGGTCCCATGGGAAGCCTCTTTGTTAGAGGGGTACAGCAGTCAATTGCAGTAATGTTCCCCAAAGTTAGAGCTGCCTGGTTTTCTTGTCGGGGGAGCAGCTGATGGGGTTGAGAGGGTGTCAGTGGCCCTAACTGAGCCTTGGTGGCTGTGCCGCGCCCACCTCTCTGACAACGACCCTCTGCCCACTTCATCAGCTGCCCTCTGCCAGCCTCTGCCACCAGCCCCTGCCTGGTTTTCTTGGAGGAGGGCAGGGCAGAGAGGCCTTGAGTCAGCCTCGTCTGGGTGGAGCAGGGCCCAGCCAGCCCTTTCCCGGACCAAATTCAATTTCGAAGCTTAATGAGTTTGCAGAGGAGCCGGGTGAGCTCACGGACGCCACTCCTTGCCGGCTGGGTGGTTCCCGGCCGGGCCACCGAGCACGCAGCGGCCCGAGCAGGGAGAGCCCTGGGCTCCGTCGAAGAGTGGCGGGGGCACTGAGCGAGTGAAAAATGTCAGAGCAAATTGCTCTTGACAGCGTTAATATCTGCACCTCATAGCAATAATTACATGTAAATAAATAGCAAAATCACACTCAGCTGGAGGCAGCTTGGGGAGGACAGGCACTGCAAAGGACCAGCTGGGGACCCTGGTCGCTCTGCTCCATCCTTTTCTTCCCTTCTGAGAAGAGTCTCTGCTCCCCACCCCCCTCCAACCAGACTGCACCGCAGCACAGAGCAGAGACTGCAAGATCCTGGCCACCATGCTAAAAATGGAAGGGAAACGCAAACGTTTGAGTCTCCCCATGTCCTCCTCCACCTAGGGGGACAGCTGGACCAAGCGTCCTCCCAGCCTCTCCCTCCTCTCCCTCTGAACATACATTCCGTCTCCTGGTCTCTCTAGAGAGAAGCCGCTGAAGTCCACATCTCTGCCCCAACCTCTCTCCTGGGCACCGCCTGCCTCCCCCGAGCCTTGACCTCCACACGTCCACTTGGACCCAAGTCCTCCTCCTGCACGCCCTGTATCTGCTAGGATTACATTAGCCTCTTGGTCACCCAGACTCCACACGTCCAGTCATCTTTGCTTCTCTCCCAGCCTCGACACCCACTCTGTTGCATGGCATCACATACCATGCCAAGTCACAAGATGACATGGCACAACTTCCTGGAGCATCGACTTGCCCTGGTGCTAATTAATTTTATTATGATGGCCAGTAAATATGGCTCCACAGTGGCAAAGCAGACAAAATGAGCATGCATTTTAAAGGTAATCATGAGCAGTCTGTGACATGTTGCACACCACTCCCAGGGCCTTCTCGTGGGGGCACATTTTGGACTTTGGAGTGAACCTCCAGAAGTCCAGTGCGTACCCAGAGTTGCTTCTTGTTGCCATGTGTGGGGACCTCTGGGTTTGGTATGGTCAGTTGTCTGTAAAAGCAAAGACTATGTCTCATCTACGACTGGATTCACAACACTTAGCAAAATCCCTTTAGAGGTGGTTGAGGGAAGACAGAAAAGAAATGAAAAGGAAGTAAAAGGCTAGGAGGAAAGGGGGGAGGGAAGAGAAAGGTGTCGGAAGGTGGAAGATGGCGAGAAAGCTGCTGTCCAGGGAGGTGACAGTCCCCAGATGGGCCTGGGGCGACAGGCAGCGGAATGGAACTCAGGGGCCCACCCTCTCCTTCCCAGAGGACCCAGAGGCTGCTTCTGCAGGGGGACCCAACCTCCCTCCACTTCCTGCTCGTGCTGTAGCAAGTTCCCACGAGTCAGCACTCCCCTGCCCTGGGAGAAGGAGCTCAGAGGGCCGGCCCGCCAGCTACTCCTCCGCCCTGCCTGCCTTGCTGCACAGGGCAGGGACGCAAGCTCCATTCTTCGAGAAACAAATATCTTCTCCGGAGCAGCCCCCACGTCCCGCACCATCTTGTTTAGCTCACCGACTAATCCACTTATCGAGGATAAAGCGCCTGTGAATCCCCATTTGATAAAGGCAGCCACAAAATTAGCAGAAACGCGCCCACGGCTCCGATGTACCAAACAAACAAGAGGCTGGGGACGGCCATGGAGAGATGTTGTCTCTTTGCTGGCCCCAGGCTGGGAGAGATGCAGGATGAGATAGGAGCTTTTCGGCTGGCACTCGGGGCTGGGAAGGCGATGCCCTGGGTTGTTTGAAAAGGGGGTGGCGGAAGGAATCAGAATGGAGTGCCCACCCCACCCTCTAAGGCACGCACGCCAATGCAGTGGGTTTCCCAGCTCCCAACACAATCCAACTCCACGACTCTGTGCTGACTGCACTTCCAAAGGTAACCATCCCAGCTAATGCGGCTTCAGTGCTGACTCCACGCCAAGCAACATTCTAAGCGTTTCCTGTGTCAACCTATCTACTGCTCACAACATCCCTGCGAATCAGGCACTGCTGTGATCCACATTTTATAGACGAGGAAACTGAGGCCCAGAGAGGTCAAGTCATTTGCCCAAGATCACACAGCTGTAACCTCTGCTCCCACCTGGAGAGTTATCGTCTAAAGCACTCACATTCACCATGACCAATCGGAGCCCCACCTGCGTCTCCAAGAAGGGTCCCCGACTCTGACAGTCGTCCCCAAGCCACCGGGCAGTACCCCCAACCAGCCACAGTCCCCTCCTCGGCCACTCGCGTGAGAGCCTTCAAGTGCCTGGAGGCCGTGTGCCCCCACATGGTTCGACGACTGTCAAGTTGCCTCCTGGGGTAACTGCCAGAGCCACACTTGTTCTTCCACCCAGGCTCAGCTTTAGTGCCTCTGTCTTCGGGGCTGTAGGGACCTCCCCGCAGGCCCTCAGAGGTCTCTGTGCCCTGCCCCAAGGGGCTCTGGGCACTTTGCTGACATGACCTCCTAACCATGGTTGCAGGGTTAAGGATATCACAGAGACCGGAGAACAGGAGCTTGGATGAAAAGTCGGCTCGTCTGAGTTTAAGTGGCTCCTCCAAGGGTGGCCTTGAGGGAGGGTCTTCCCTGCTCTCGGGTCCAGGAGGAGGGAGGACCAGATGGGGACTCTGGAAGGCTCAGGCCCTGTGCTGCCCACACACCCACCAGCTCTGGGGTGGGGAGCCGGGGCAGGTCCCAGCCTCGGGAGCGGGGAGATTAATCACAGGGGGGCCCCCTGTCAGGGTGGCATCTGGAACTAAAGAGAAACACTCATCAGAAGGCCAAGACTTTTCACCCCTGGTTCCGGGGGCTGGGAGACCAACCACCGCCAGGCCAGGAAGCCAGGGCTGGGAGCGGGGCATTGGGGGCTCAGGCCGGGGCTTGGGGTGAGGTCCCTGCTATGGACATCTGGCCCATCGGTGTCCATGTGAGGGGGAGAGGGAGCCTGGACGGCAGCTGGGCTCAGGCAGGTGCCCACACCCCCTGATGCGGGAACCCAAAGTGCAGCGCCTTCCTTCCCCAAAGCTACGCAGCTAGCAGGTGGCAGGGCTGGGAATCAAACCTGAGTCTGGCTGCAGGGCCAGGTCGGCGCTCCGGCACGCCCTCTGCACCTGCCCCCTCCAGCTCTGGGGTCCCCTCCTGTCTGGGCTCCGGGGCCCCATCCCACTTCCGTGAGCTCAGCTCCCTGCAGCCGCGTCTCTGACGCCATCACTCCTGGCTCCCCGTCATCCCGGCCTCTCCTGGTTTCTGCCTTCTGCTTCCCGTCCTCTCCCCTCTCTGCACAGCTCTGTCCGTGCTATTCTTTCTCCTTTTCTTTTTCTCTCTCTGTCTCCAGGCGTCTCTCTTCCCGTTTCTATTCCTCTGTACTCGTCTCCCCCAGATTCTCTTACCGTCTTCCCACCTCCCTCCCTCAGCCTCCCCTCCTCCCTCTTCCCGACCATCCTGCCTGCCTAGCCAAACCCACCTCCCCTCTCTCCATCAGCATCTCACACCCCGATCCTCTCTAAGGGTCTGTCCACTTCCTCGCCCCTGTGCCCACACACCTCCAGCAGGCAGCGCCCTTTAATCAGCCCTGGAGCTCAGCATGCCAGAGTCGAGGTTACCAGGTCGGAAGGCGAGGTTTGAACCTGGTCCAGCAGGTTGTCCGCCTGGGCTGGAGGAACCCTCAGCCAACCTCCCCTGCTTCTTCCCCTGAGGGGTTTTGGCAGCTTTTCCTCCAAAGCCCCTTCCTGTCCCCTTCCTCTGCCGCCCGGGGTGGACCATTCTGAGTCACTCCAGAAGCTCAGGAGGCATCTGAGAGCTGGGAAGGCACAACACGGTCATTTCGGTCAGTGCTTCTCAAACTTGCCTGCACGTGGGAATCCCCTGGGAGCTTGTCAAGGTGCAGAGCAGACCTGGAGAGGCAAGAGTTCTGCTCTGACAGCCTGGCATGGAGGGAAGAATTTAATCTCTGGGATCGGGCGGACCGGGCTTTTGAATTCCGACACTGTCCTTTGCTGCTGACCTTGAGCTTTGCCTCTCCGAGTCTGCAAGATGGGCATGACAATTCTGGGCCCTCAGAGCTCAGTGAGGACCAAACAGTTAACGGGGGTGGAAGCACATCACTGACCCCTCTGCTTCTGAACAGAAGGGGGATTTCTTGTCATTATTGAGGACTGTATAAAGGTGCTGGAAGAAAACCCCATTTCTTTGGGGGTCAAAGCAGAGTGGGACCTCAGCTGGGACAGAGGCTTAGAGAGGGAGACTGGAGTTGGCTGGGGGTGGAGTCAGCATCCAGGGCGTTCAGGGAAGGACGCCCGGGGGAGTCAGGGGTGGGGATGGGTGTTATGTGTGATGGGGAGGAGAAGGCAGCCCCCGGGGGAAAGCTCAGGAACTTCTGCCCCGGGGCGTCACGTCTCAATTTCGGCCTGGATGCACACTTTTTGTGTAAGATGCTTGCCAGTGTTCTCATAGGACCTTAATCCTCTGGTGCCGCAGGTCAGACCCCCGTCTAGGAGGAGCGTCAGCCTCACACTGAGCTCTCATGCTCTCTGCTGGCCCCCAGCAGCCCAGCAGGGTGGAGGGACAGGAGCTGGGGAAGTGATGGGTCTCCCTGTTCAGTGTGCTCGAAAAGGCTTCCCAGGGTTTTGTGCCAAAGTGGGGATTGCCCATGCAACTTGACTGCATACGCTGTCCACTGATCAGATCTGAAAGGATCTGGGCATGGCCACGCTCACTGTGCCCTAGGAAAAGTCCGGCTAATTCCCGAGTCTTTCTAGGCAGTGACAAGTGTGTAGCGCTATAGCACGTGTCTATCGTAAAAGGTACCGGTGGGTTAATTACTTCAAGGCAGTCGCCTATCCTGGAGACTGCTGAGAGGGGTCTCAGTCCTGCCCCTGAGTCACTTCCTAAAGAAGGGGGCCTGGGGGTCAAGGTGCTGACAAGAGGTTGACAAGGTGAAGGCTCCCTAATCCACTGCTCAGGATGTGCCAAACCTCACAACAGCTGCCTCGGACAGTGCCTTCTTTAAAATATAGACTCCTGTCCCCCTTGGACTGCAAGGTGATCAAACCAGTCCATCCTAAAGGAAATCAGCCCTGAATATTCACTGGAAGGACTGATGCTGAAGCTGAAGCTCCAATACTTTGACCACCTGATGCAAAGAGCCAACTCATCGCAAAAGACCCTGATGCTGGGAAAGATTGAAGGCGGGAGGAGAAGGGGGCGACAGAGGATGAGATGGTTGGATGGCATCACTGACTCAATGGACATGGGTTTGAGCAAGGCTCCAGGAGATGGTGAAGGACAGGGAATCCTGGTGTGCTGCACTCCATGGGGTCGCAGAGTCAGACATGACCAAGCAACCGAACAACAACAATTGATCTATCAGGGTGGAGCCTGGGAATTTCTATTTTTAACAGGCATTCCCAATCATTCTGATGCACAGCTTTGGGAACTACTAATTGAATCTGCTACCCTTCCAAGAAGCTGCTCTCCAACTTGCCAAAACCAGATCCTGCCTGTACCCCCAAGATGAGGGTTTCTGCTGCTGCTGCTGCTAAGTCGCTTCAGTTGTGTCCGACACTGTGTGACAGTAGCCCACCGGGCTCCCCCATCCCTGGCATTCTCCAGGCAAGAATACTGGAGTGGGTTGCCATTTCCTTAGACGACAGGTTGCCTCCCCTCAACTCTGCCCAGCACCCCCTTCCTGCATCACCTGGGACCCGGGGGCTCTCCCTGTCCCAAACAGACCAGACAGCCCTGGGGGCTTAGGATGGGATTGTGAAGGTTCCCTTTTGCGCTCAGGTTACATAATCTGACCTCTTGTCACCTCCTGGATTTCCACGGTGGACTGGGGAGCCAAGGAAGGTGGTGGTCCGTCCAGCCCAGCCTGGCGGCTGAGGAAGGCGTGTGCTTGTTCGGTGAGTGCGGGGGCCACAGACGCTTTCCCGCCACCGCTCCCCCTCGTCTGGGGCATCCCTTCCTCTTTGGGGGCTTCTGGCTCTTGTTTTGCCCGCTCGACTATTGCCAAACTAACTGGAAAGCCTCTGAAGGCAGGGGTCACAGAGACAGGCAAACCCGGATGGATGCCCAGCGTCCAGTGCAGCTCCACCCGGGTTTACCGGACCCCGCCACGCGCCAGGCTCTGTGCTTAGCACAGGCCCCCAGAAAAACCTGGTTCTTGCTTAGGGAGAGAGCAGAATCCAGAAAGTTAGCATCCAGAGGCAAAAGCGCTACCCCGGGAAGGAGTGCAGGGCACTCGGACTAGAGGAGGGAGGCTTCCCGGAGGAAGTGAAGAGGGGTTGGTAAGTGAAGGGGGCGGTGAGAATGTTCTAGCAAGTGTGTCACCGGCTACCCGGGGACCAAAGGAAAGCAGGGTGGGGGAGAGAGGAAGCGAGAAGGGCCCGTCTGCCCGGCGCGCTAACTGCCGGCCCCGGTCCCCGGACCACCGGCCGCCCCGCGCGTTCCGGGGGCGGCTGGGCCCGCCGCTGCTCCCCGACGCCGGCCCCGGCCGCAGGAGTTAAGCGGGCCGCCGAGCCCGCGCGCGTCCTTATCTCGGGGAGACAGTTGTTGGGAATCACTTTGACTGAGTGGTTTTGTCTCCCCGCATTTTCCACTGTCAGGCGGCCTCGGGCCATGGATCAAAGGCGCGGCGGCGGCGGCGGAAGCGGCCGCGCGGATCCGCCGGTCCCCCCTTCCCCGCCCGCGCCCCGCTCCACGCCACCCCCGCCCCCGCCGCGCCCCAGGTCCGCTGGGCCCGGGACGGCGCCTGAACCGCGCGCAGCCCCTGCCCGGAGCCCGCCATCGGCGAGCTGGGTACGGAGAGATGGGGGGGTGGGAGACAGAAACGGGGAGGAGGGCTGGGGGAAGGGCAGGGGAAGGGAAGGGGGTGCAGAGGGGGGAGGGGAGGGGAGGGACAGCGAGGGGAGGAAAAAGAGGTGTTTGCGGAGAAACCGGGAGAGGCGGTGGGAGATTAGGAGTCAGAGCATGGGGGAGGGTCTGGGGAGGGGGAGGGGAGGGGGAGGGGAGGGGCGGGCGGGTGGAGGATCTGGGGCAGGGGGAGGGGAGGGGGCGCAGAGGGGGGAGGGGAGGGGAGGGGGTACAGAGGAGGGAGGGGAGGGAGAGGGGCAGCGGCGGAGGAAAAAGGTGTTGGGGGGGCGGAAACTGGGAGAGGCGGTGGGAGATTAGGGGACAGATCATGCGGGAGGGTCTGGGGGAGGGGCAGGGGAGGGGCGGGGGCAGGGTTTGGGGGAGGGGCAGGTCTGGGGGACGGGGAGGGGAGGGGAAGGGGAGGGGAGGGGAGGGGAGGGAAGGGGAGGGGAGGGGAGGGGAGGGAAGGGGAGGGGAGGGGAGGGGAGGGGAGGGGAGGGGAGGGGCAGCGGGGGAGGATAAAGAGGTGTTTGCGGGGGAAACCCGGGAGAGGTGGTGGGAGATTAGGGGACAGAGCATGGGGGAGGGTCTAGGGGAGGGGGAGGGGGGAAAAGGAGGTGTTTTCGGGAACCCAACAGGCCTGAGAGATTAGGGGACAGAGCATGGGGGAGGGTCTGGGTTTGAAAGAAGGAGAGATGGAGGAAAGGAGAGTGGGACGCACACAGGGCCAAAATGGGGAAAAGAGCCGGAGAACTGGGGGCTGGAGGGGAGACATGCAAGGCGGAAAGGAGAGCAGCCGCTAATTTCCCATCCCCTGGGCCCGAGGGAAAGTTCTCGGCTGAGCGTGGGCAGGGGGACCTGGAGACCACTCTGGCGGGAGGAAGGCAGGGGGAGGCGGCCTGCACGGGCTGAGGGTGGGGTCGGGGGCGCCCTCCTTCCAGAGACCCGGCTGGCGCTCCTGACTCACAAGGACACAGGAGCAGAGTGGCTGTCTCTGGCTAAATCACCCGCGGGAGGTGGGGGCCACGCTCGGGCCTCCTGGGGGACCCTGGCCCAGGTCTCGGATGCTCCCAGAAGCCCCAGGAGAGGAGCCTCCTCCCCCTGATTCCTCCCCATCAACCCCGAGCCCACAGAAACCCCCCCTGGAGCAGTTCAGAACACCTGTCCCAAGGACCAAGGTGTTGGAGAAAGGTTCCCACCTGGGGAGAGGGCTCAGCCGGGAGGGTCTGGAGGCGGGGGAACCCTGGGGCTGAGGTTGGGGCAGGTCAGGAGTCTAGACCCAGGGGCAGGGAGGAGCAGGAAGCCCCAAAGGTGCTGGGAAGAATTAGCCTGGGGCCCCACACCAGCTCCCCCTATGGCCTTGGGAGCCCCCATCTGCAAACAGCTACGCCACAAGGCGCCAGATGCCGACTTGCTGTGTGTCTATCAGCACACTTATTCCTCAGACTAGCTCTGAGATGGGAACTATTCATTAGCCCCACTTTACAGAGGGGGTAAACTGAGGCAGAGAAAAACCTGTTCGGAATCGTCCAGGCAGAAGTGACAGTGCTGGGTGGACCCAGGCCCGGGCGTTCCAGAGCTGCTGTCCTGGCGGCTCTGCCCTCCTACCTCTTAGGGCCCCAGGAAAAGCTGAAATCAAAGGGTGTAAGGACCTCAGAGGTCTCACCAGCGAGTGGAAGACAGACCACTTTTGTAATGTGTACTGGCCAACAGCATGGTTTCTGGGGCCAGGTTCCAGTCCAGGCCCCAACACTTGTTAGCAGCTGACCTTGGACAAGTGAATTAAACTGCTTGGTGCCACTGTCCCCCACCTCGTCTGTAAGACAGAAATAATTCCAGGTCTTCCCCATCCAAAGTAGATGTTACGACCATTAAATGGGATAATCTGTATAACGGGCTTATGACAGCATCTGGCCTGTGGTTTAAGTGCCCCCAAAATTGAATTATTATTACTGAATATTTGTCTAGTGACACTTGGCTGACAAGGGTCTGTAAAGTCAGTCAAAGCTATGGCTTTTTCCAGTAGTCATGTATGGATGTGAGAGTCGGACCATAAAGAAGGCTGAGTGCTGAAGGATTGATGCTTTTGAATTGTGGTGTTGGAGAAGACTCTTGAGAGTCCCTCGAACTGCAAGGAGATCAAACCAGTCCATCCTAAAGGAAATCAGCCCTGAATATTTATTGGAAGGACTTATGCTGAAGCTCCAGTACTTTGGCCACCTGATGTGAAGAGCCGACTCACTAGAAAAGACCCTGTTGCTGGGAAAGATTGAAGGCAAGAGGAGAAGGGAGCAGCAGAGGATGAGATGGTTGGATGGTATCACCAACTCAATGGACATGAGTTTGAGCAAACTCTGGGAGATAGTGAAGGACAGGGAAGCCTGGCGTGCTGCAGTCCATGGGGTCGCAAAGACTGAACAACGTTTTTCTAGTAATACAGGTACTTTTAATACCCTGATGAAATGTGGTAAATGCACAAGGAAAGCACAACCAACCCAGCATGAGGGGTGAGGGAAGGCCTCCTGGAAGGGGCCAAGTCCTAAAGTGAGTAGGAGGGGGTCTGAGATGATGACAGGGCTGTGGAGGAGACCCGGGCAGGGGATGCAGCAGGTACAAAGGCTTGGAGGCAGGAGAAGTCCGGGCCCCTGGGGACCCTCCAAGTCTCCCCTGCCTCTCCTGTCTGGGGGCTTGCCTGGCCTCCGAGGTCTAGTATTGTCCTGCCATCTCAGAGTTCTCCTACAGCCAGGGACCCCAGGGATGGACCGGACCAGTCCTGAGTCTGCCTGCTGTATTCATTGCTGACCTCCCTTATTTTCTTCCCTCTATCGGCTGGGACGGTCTGGTTCAGCGCACTCCCTGTGCTAATCAGAAAGAAGGACAGATCCCTCTCTTTGCATTCTCTCCCACCATGCCAGGCAGGTCTGGTTGGCTGAACCCCTGGCCTGGTGGGAAGCCCGCCGGCCTCAGGCTGGGGCCCCGAAGGTTGGGGAGGGCGCGGAGGAGGCACAGGCTGGAGAGAAGGGCTGGCCCCCACCCAGAGACCGAGACGGGGACTCTAAGCTCCTTTTACAAAAACTCCCGGGAATCCCGGACTCTGTGCAGGAAGGAAGGTTCCTAACTAGCGCGTGGCCCATCGCGTTCACTGCACAGATGGGGAAACTGAGGCCCAGAGGGGCGAGGTGTCCACCAAGGTCACACAGTGAGTCAGAAGCAAAGTCCAGAGGGAACTCACATTGGCCGACTTTCCAGCCAGTGACCTGGGCTGGGCTCAGCCAGGCCTCCGGTCCCAGAAGAGAATGGTTAATTCAATTTCTTTTTTTTTTTTTTTTCCTTTTCCAGTATGGTTTATGACCGGATATTGAATATAGTTCCCTGTGCTCTACATGGGACCGCGTTGTTTATCCGTTCTATATATAATGGTTTGCTAATCTCAAAGTCCCGACCCACCCAATTTCTCTTCAGGGCTGGGAGACGCAGAGGGGGATGCACTGCCGCTTACTGAGTCCCTCCTCTGCGCCGGGCACGGTGCGTGGTGTGCTGCACGAACCGCCTCGTGTATTTCTCGAAATCCTTCCAGGTGACTAGTGTTGGCCGCATCTTCCGGATGAGGAAACTGAGACACAGAGAGCTCGTGTAATGTGCCTGTGGTCACACAGCAAGTAAGTACAGACAGCCCGGGATCCAGACCCCGGTCTGTATCATCACCTCACTGAGCCCGTGATGTGTCTGAATTAGACACCGGAGGGCGGGAGGAGAAGGGGACGACAGAGGATGAGACGGCTGGATGGCATCACCGACTCAATGGACATGGGTTTGGGTGAACTCCGGGAGTTGGTGATGGACAGGGAGGCCTGGCGTGCTGCGGTTCATAGGGTCACAGAGAGTCGGACATGACTGCGCGACGGAACTGAACGTCCAGTCTGCACCAGCCTCCTATTCCTTCACTGATTTTCCTCTGAGCAAGTGCTATACCTACCCCTTTGAGAAGCCTCCTCCAAGAAGCCTTCTTTGACATGCCCTCCCTTTTCCGAACTCCTCTGCTCTTGCTATCCTGTCTGACCAGAAATCGCGCTCAGCTGTCAGTAACTGATTCCCTCATTGGTCTTTGACGCGTCTTGCCCAGAGTAGATTTGGGAAGAGCAGTGCCAGCCGCGCGTATTTCTTCTCTGCACCTCCCTGTGCTTTGTCTTGGGCTGCGCACATGGTGCCAGTGGTAAAGAACCCGCCTGCCATTGCCAGGAGACGTGAGAGTCATGGGTTCCATCCCTGAGTCAGGAAGATCCCCTGGAGGAGGGCATGGCAACCCTCCAGTATTCTGGCCTGGAGAATCCCATGGACAGAGGAGCCTGGTGGGCTACAGTCCACAGGGACGCAAAGAGTCAGACACGACAGAAGCAACTTCAGGCACACGTGCATACTTTGTGTTAGTAACAGGTGGTAAACAAATGAATTTGAAGGGAATTGCGTGTAATGACATTCAGACTAACTCACCAGCTGCCTCAAAAACCTCGGGTACAGACCAAGCGGCGTGTAGTATGGCCTGCAGTACGCGGAGGGCTCAGCAACACTTGTTGGAGGCCCACTGCGGACCAGACACGGGCTTCTGTGTGTCACCAGGATGAATCACCACACACACAGTATGAAGACCTTGGTCCCTCCGTCCCTTGGTGTATGGAAACATCTACATCTCCCCTTCCCTGCTTGATGACACCAGGCCCACGGGGAGGGGCAGAGGTCAGCTCCCACCTATACCTTCTCAAGGAGGGAGGTCTGGATCGCTACAGATGTATCATGGTGGCCAAAAAAAAAAAAAGAGAATCCGAGCATCTGTGTAGGGCAGCCCTGAACCCGCGGCTCTCGTCCAGACTCAGGGAGGCAGGTTCAAGATTCTGTCTTCCCAGAATCCCATTCAGTCCACTAAGAACGGAGAAAAGCCCAGCGTGTGCGTGCTAAGTCACTTTAGTCGCGTCCAACTCTTTGGGACCCCATGGACTGTAGCCCACCAGGCTCCTCTGTCCATGGGATTCTCCAGGCCAGAATACTGGAGTGGGTTGCCATACCCTTCTCCAGGGGATCTTCCCGACCCAGGGATCGAACCTGTGTCTCCTGTAGCTCCTGCACTGCAGGCAGATTCTTTACCGCTGAGCCACAGGGGAAGCCCAAGGCGTGGCCTCCATGATAAAGAGGCAATAAAAAGGCAATAAACCAGGCCCTCCAGTTCCTAGCAGGACCTGCCCATAGGCATGACCTGCTCCCGTCACTAGCATTCAGGAAAGTTCCTGATCCCGGTCTCGCCTGTCTGTCCCCCACCCTCCTCCCCTCCCCCGTCCCCTCCACCCAGGAAGAAGGGGTGAGAAAAGCAGAGACATAAACACCGGTCTGTTTTCACAGGAGACAAGGGCCTCTCCCTGTGGGCTGGCGTTGGGCTCTGACTGACGTGAGCAGGTGGCTGTGTTTGGCGAGCAGCCTCCAGGGGGGAAATAGCTGAGCCTTTCCCACTGAGGTAGGTTAACCGTGGACAAAGGGAAGCTGGTTGTGAGAGCAGGATCTTGGCAGGGTCTGTCCCCCTGGGGGCTGGGAGGGCTGAGGATGCCTGGGACCCCAAGGCTGACTCTCTGAGCACGCAGCTCATCCTTGTCCTGTGGTGGGCCTGGCTGGGAGTCAGGCGGAAGGGGCACTGGGCTTCGGGAAGGCCTGATTAGCTGAGTGGACACTCCTCACCGCCCCCAGTTGGTACCCCGATCAGGGCTGTGACTAGGGTTGGCAGATCTGTGACTGGTTGGGGCGGAGGGTCTGGGAGCTGGGCTCTTACTGATGCAGTGAAAGCCAGTTGGGGAGGGCAGATACTGGAAAAGGGCATTTGGCTTTAGGTCCAGGAAAATCTGGCCACAGACTCTCGGTCATTTCCACAAGCTGACCGCTGACCCTACACCATCACCACTGGTCATCGTGAGAAATAGGTGTGTGAGTGGGTGGCTGGGGTGACTCAGATAGCTTTCCCCTAATCCTGGGGAAAACCAGTGTCCTTCCAACCGGAGTTGGTCACTCCTTCCATCCCAGCTCATCCTTCCCCAGGGCCCGAGGGCGGAAGGGGACAGATGGCCTTTCCTGTGCTTTCCACTCCCTGCACCCTGGCATCTTCTCTTCCCAAGACTGGAAACCAACTCAGGCATTTTCCAGTACTGAGGGGAAGGGGGGAAAAGACAGAAAAGATGGGGTTCCAGTACAACAGAGTTGGGAGGTGGGTGGAGAATTCATTCGGCACCTGCTGTAAGGCAACCCACTCCAGTACTCTTGCCTGGGAAATCCCATGGACAGAGAAGCCTGGTGGGCTACAGTCCATGGGGTTGCAAGAGTCAGACGCAACTTAGCAGCTAAACCCCAACCACCGGCACTCGCCAGGCACTGTACTCAGATTCTCCTTTAGTCTTCACAGCACCCCGGAAAGGTAAGCGTCATCACTCCCATTTTCAGATGATGAAAGGAGGCCCAGAGAGGTTAAGCCAGTGACCCAGGGCCACACAGCAACTTGGAAAGAGGCAGAACCAGAACTCCAACTTGGCTGCTCCCTGGCGGAGGCCGTGCAGCTTCTCTTGCCCCAGGCTTCCCGAGAGAGACCTCCCGGGACAGGGAGAGCCTGGGAGAGACCCTGGGAAGGCAAAAGGAAGGAAGCTGGAGGCAGAGGAGCTGCTGGGAAGGGAGGAGAGGGAAGGGCGGGGCAGGGCCCAGAGGAGCGCTCACTCGGCTGGGGTTAAAGCCCCATGTTCCTACAACCAGCTAAGCCGGAGAAATGAATTCTGATCCCTCCAAAACCCATCCTTGGAAAATGTGCGAGAGAAGGGTCTCCTTTCAGGGGAGCGGGAAATCCTTCACACCTCCTCCCGACGCCCCGGTAATGCCAGGATGTCCCCAATCTGCTTTGAGGAATGGAGAGATTAAGAATAATAAAAAAATTGCAATAAAATATGTGTGAAGGAGGGGGTAATTGTGGACAAACGCAGCATTCAAATTCATTTTTCAGCTCTTTTACACACCATTTCAATCTTATTTTCTGCTTGTTAATGAGATCTTGTTGCCTGGGCTAGGCAAAACCTTCCAATATCAGGACGTAATTGCACATAATTTTCTCTCCTACCAGTGATTTGCATCAGTTTTTTAAAAATTCTGGGCTATTTAACACCCCACGATCCCCCTCCCCGTCGTCCTGCCTACAAATCTCCTACTCCCTCCTCCTTCCTCGTTCCTGGTCCAGCAAGACTCATTTTAAATGCTTATTATAGACACAGTGTTGCCAATGAAGGGGGAAAAAAAAACACAGAGAGGAAGTGAGGGGGAGAAAAAGGCGAAAGGGAGTTTCCAGTGGCCACTGCGTGAGGGGCCCAGGCTCAGGGATAAGATCCCGACGAGGGCGAGGGGCAGGTGAGACGCGTGGGTCAGGCGCACCTGCCCGAGAGTCCCATCGCCACCACTCGCCTGCTGTGTGACCTTCAGCGGGTCACTTAACCTCTCTGAGTCTGTCTTCCCAAGTCTCAGGGGGCTGGAGTCACTTCCCAGAAGCCAAGGGCTGATAAGGGACATGGCATCCGTCCATGATCAGCTGATGGATCGCCTTTCCTTGCTGGGTCAGGCCCCCCGGAGGCCTCAGCGGATGCCAGAAGGGTCGCGGTGGAGAGGCATTCAGGAGACCCCACCAATAAAGAACTGGAAGGCTCTGAGCTTTGTCCCCGCTGATCTAGGGAGGGGGAAGCTGGGCTTTTTGAAGATGTAGACCATGAACCTGGCCATGCCATTAATTTCCACTGTGGCCTCAAAACGCAGTTTCCCCATATGGATCACAGGACCAAGCTTCCGGGGCAGACACGAGAGAACAGCAGAGTGGGCTCTGGAGCCAGACCAGTCGAATCCCGGCTCTGCGACCTTCCCAGAACCTACCGAGGGGCCTGGCAGGTGGTAGGGGCCTAATTAATATCTAGACGGGTGGATGGACGGACGAAAGTTTAAAGTTAGTTGCTCAGTCATGTCTGACTCTTTGTGACCCCATGGACTGTAGCCTGCCAGGCTCCTCTGTCCATGGGATTTCCCAGGCCAGAATACTGGAGTGGGTTGTCATGCCCTCCTCCAGGGGATCTTCCCGACCCAGGGATGGATCCCGGGTCTCCTGCACTGCAGACAGATTCTTTACTCTCTGAGCCACCAGGACGACGCTGCGTATCTGCTTTTCCTCATCTGTAAACCGAGGTCACCAAGCCTGGCTGGCTGAAGCTGGCGCAACCTTTAGCTCATCCACGGCTGGCCCACGCTAAGCACTCGCTCCGTGGAAGCCGTCAGCATCTCTTACAGGAGATAGGGCGATCGCAGCCGTGTGATTAACTTCACACTTAGAGACTGCTTTTCATTTTTCATTAGTTCCGTGGGGGGGAGATTGTAAATATGTAAATCCCTTTACAGGTCTCTCCACGTTAAGCTCCACAGAGGAGCCAAAGGGGATGACGCCCGGGGCAGCATGATGGAGCAGGCGGAGGCGTGGTGGCAGAAACGACCGCTTCCAAGGAAGGCGCCCACGGCGGGGGCCACAGGCCTGGGGTCCCAGCTCAGCCCCCACCCTGACGCTGGGATCTGGGCAATTTTCTCCCCCTCTCTGGGCCTCAGTTTCCACCGACTCGGATGAGACGCTGCCTCTAAGAAAGCCTGAAGGAGAAGGCAGCCCCAGCCGCGGGCTGCTCCCCCAGAACACAGCGGCACAGGCCCTGCAGAAGCCCCGGGACAGGCGGCCTGCCCGTGTGACCATGAGGGCCTCCAGCCCTCATGGCCCTCGAACCAGCAGATCTTTGCTCCTGATTCTTTGCTCAGAAGCTCAGATAGGTCAGCACTGATTATGAGTCCATGGCCTGTCTCCCCCGTCACACTGGGAGCTCTCCAAGACACAGCTGTGGGTGCTTCCAGCATCAGACTGGGGCATCCACAGACAAGGGCTTCTCTTCTGTCAGACTCTGGGATCTGAGCACAGAGCCCCCGAGTTGCTCCTCAGGGCGGGGGCTGTGTCTCCCTCATCACGCTGGCGGATCTAAGGACCCAAGTGGCCCCTCTTCTCTCCACCCATCACCCTTGAAAGTGTGCTCCACTCACGACTCCAACACAAGGGCTGGTACGAACTGTTCCATCTGCAGGAATCGCATCACCCAAAGGGTCACCTAGGGGTCCTTTGGTCCTAGGCTCTCCTCAGCTGGTTTCTAAGAGCTGCCTCCAAGCAGAGCCGGGCCCACTCACCTGCTGAGTCCCTAATGCTGCCAGGCTGGACCCTGGGGGTGGGTGAGGGCCTGGGCCCCGAGGGAACCAAGCCTCAGGGTCATCTACGCCTCTCAGGAGGCTCTTGCCCATATGACTCAGCCCCGCCTATTGGCCCCTAACCTGAGGTCCCAGCCTCAGTGTTCTCATCCACGATATGGGCTGAAGGAGCTTTTCTGTCCGCTGAGCTGGAAGGACCGGCTTCCCGAGATGATTTCCCCTCACTGCCTGTCAGTCTCTCAAAAAGAGAGCAAGGCTGTGCGTTTCTGCGAGGCAGGAGGGCGTGTGGGTGGGTCAGTCTCAGGCTCTACAAATGAGGGCTGAACCCAGGCTCTGTCCCGGGAGAAGCTCAGTGTAGAGGGAGCGCCTCAGGAAGCTCAGCTATCCCTGTCGAACGCGTCCGACGTGCTGGCGTTAGACATGCTGCGCGCCGCGCCGTCTGCTGACGCTTCTTGCCTCCTGTCTGCTTGCACTGCCAGCCCCACTAGAGTAGAGAGGGTCATCCCCTGCGTTCACTGAGTCACCCCAAGTGCTGAGGACAATGCCTGTGGCAGACCCTCTGTGGCCAGGTGCTGTATCAGAGCCAGGGGACAGCTGACGTGAGAACATGACTTTTGCCATGAGATTCCGCTGGGGAGACTCTCCACGGGGTCTCTGAGGCTTGAGGTACCCACTGCCCTGGCTGGGTCCGGGACCAGCACCTGGTCCCCCCCCGGGGAGGAAGCAAGCCGGCTGGCGTGACGAGCAGGTGCCCAGCAGGGCCCCAGCCTCATCCCTTTGGGCTTTTGTAAGAACAAGAGCCAAGGCTCTCTTGGAGGACGGCGGACCTGTGATCTTGGGTCGGGGGAATATGCCCAGGTGGGGCCCGTCCTCTCCCCATCACCCTGCAGAGAAACCCCTCCTGTTGGGAAGACGGGACACCACGATGCGTCTGTCTTGGTGGAGAACCCCCGGGCCCACCCGTCCCAGGACCACACAGATAAGCTGGAAGTGCGAAGGCGCTCAGACAGGGGAGGACGTGCATAGAGAATCAGAGCTCAGAAAAGCCAAGAACGTCCACCTGAGACACCGAAACGGCCCCTCGCGCCTTCAGGAAGCATTTGCAGCGTGACCCCCGCGGGGTCCACACCCGGAGGTGCCCCCAGCCTGCCCTGACGTGTCTGCCCTGCCTGCAGCCCCTACCCCGCCCTCCAGCAGCTGCTCACCTCCCGGTCCCCTCTGCCCCTGTCAGACCCCCCATCTGTCTTCACACCTTTGGTGGGAACCTCCGGACAGGTCTCTGAAGTTCTCTCGATCCATCACGCCCCATACGACTGTCCACCCTGAGGGATGGGGCGGAAGCTGGGGGCCTCTTGGAGGAGGGCAGGGACACGGCCAGCTTTGGTCTGGCTGCCCACAGCAGCGGGTCAGGCTCTCCCCTTCCCCGACCTGCCTCCTGCCCAACGTTTCTGGGCCCAGACAACACCTGGAACCTCCTTACCCTTTAATCTCAGTGCTGAACCACGCTCCCCAAGCTAGGGGCCCCTTAATTTGCTAGTCTCTCCTCTGCCCTGTGATGAAAGTGCTGCTTTAGGGGCTAAAGCTCAGCCCACAATGAGACGGGGGCCTGGGGAGAGCAGCGGAGGGGAGCCAGGTGCCCTCACGTGCGGGTCCAGCCCAGTCAGCGTGTCCTGTGCCCCCTCTGTGAAGGGCGCTGGAGGGCCCGCTCAGACTCAGCACCCCTCTTCAGATTCCTCTGATTTGTTTTGTATCACGAGGCTGGGCCTGGGCCCCATTCTCGGGTACGGACATCCTGGGTCTCTGCAGTTATCCCTACCCGGCCAGCTCCAGGTCCTGTCGTGTCTAAACCTGGCTCTGGAAGGTTAGCTTGGCCAGTTAGTCCTCGGCACCAATGAGATGGAGGTGGTGGCCTTGAACCCCAAAGAGGACGGTTAGGCTCCACTGGGAAGACATTCCGGTGGCAGACTGCCTTACCCCTCCTAAGTGGGGCCCGAGAGCCTTGGAGCTTCACCCCGGGGACCTCTGGCTTCAGCTGCTTCCGTCCACTGGGCACTCACAACTCTGCGCTAGACCTGGGCTAAGAGCTTTACCTAGGTCATCGCAGTCAGCCTTGCCAACCCTATGAGGTACGAGCTAGCATCACCCCCATTTCATGGATAAGAAACCTGGCCTGTAGAGAGGGGAAGGGACCTGGCGTGCGTGCTCTCTGCACATCCGTTTTCCTGTCCAGGAGATGGGGCTGATGCTAGCTCCTAGCATACGCAAATGATGGAACTGAAATACAATTAGCCCTCATGCACGCTCCGTCGCTCCCAACTCGTTGCAACTTCATGGCCTGTAGTTCGCCAGGCTCCTCTGTCCATGGGGTTATCCCAGCAAGAATCCTGGAGTTGCCACTTCCTCCTGCAGGGGATCTTCCTGACTCAGGGATTGAACCCATGTCTCCAGTGGCTCTTACATTGGTTGGTGGAATCTTTCCCACTGAGTCATCTGGGAAGCCCCAGTAAGCCCTCAGTGACCCACATTAACTGAGACAAATAGAAAAATCCCCCAAACACGCAGAAAATTAAAGGGTATTAAGCAGGGGAAACATTTTAGACCAACGGTGGCTTACTTTTTCTATTCGGGCCGGATGATGTGATCTCTGTGGAAACCACTCAACTATGCCATCATCACAGCACAAAAACAGCCATAACTATGTAAATGAATGGGCATGGCTGTGTTCCAATAAAACTTTATTTACAAAATCAGGTAGTTGGAAGGAAGTGACTTGCAGGGGTGCAGCTGACCTTCTCTTTGGTCCCCTTTTTTCTTTATGTAACAGATTTCTCATATTACTGTATTGTCCTGGCAATGGTTGTGGGGGGAGGGAGGGAGAGAACTAACGTTTATTTGACTTCTATTTTATCCCACCTCTATGCTGACTGCTTTGACCTGTTAGCATGCTAAAGGCAGAGAAGGCCCTTCTTAGGAGGTTAGCAACTCTTTATTTAATCACTCTTGTTTAATGGGGGATACCCCAAAGCTCGAAGATGCTCACTAGCCTAACTCCCTGAACAGTGGGGCTGGGATCCCACCCCCACTCCAAGCCTCGCCTGTTCTTACAGCTGTTCAGATAAGTTTGCATCACACATATTCTCACCACAGACACGAGAAAGGTGTCTCAGAAGGTGGGAGGCAGGGTAAAATGAATCTTGGATTTAATTCTTTCCCTGTGGATGTCTGAGAGCCTGTTATAGCAACAAAAATGAACAGTTCTTCCAGTTCACTCTGATTTCAAGCATCACTGAGTCCTGCTCCCCGGGCTCACCAATAACCACATCAGCTCCAGCCTGTCTTTCCCACTTCATCTAAAGATGGTCCCACCACTTCTTAACAGCTCCATCAGCCATGGAGTGACTTAGCTAGCAGCCAATCACATGTGAGGGAACAGAGTTCCAAGACCCAGTGGGAGCAGAGCTCCCGCGCTAGAATCATGCCTCCGCCCTACATCCCTGCCCGACTGATTCTCTCCACCAGTAGGTCATGGTCTTGCCTTTCACTCGTTGGTCACTCCTGGTGACCAAAGGTGGGAGATGGAGCCCAGGATGGAATCTAAGAAGGACTGCTCTAGAACAAAGCCGCAACCACAGTTCGCATCCCCTAGGAAACAGTGCAAGGCTTCCATCAATGCACTGAAAACGCCTGACTGTTATGGTCTGCACAGTCATGAAGCAGGTGATGGGCCAGATTAACAAGCTCTGGGTGGTGACAAGTATGGAAACCTGCGATGGAAGCCTTTTCTCTGCAACTGCCCACTGGGTCACCAGACTTGCAGATGACAAACCCAGGGTGAAAGGCTCACAGAACAATGACAAGTGAAGGCCGGAGGAGCCCACCCCCCACCCCTCCTCCCACGCAAACCCTCTCGAGTTGACCAACAGCCAGCGATGTGGGGGAGACCAAGACTTCCTCCCCAAGAGAGAGCCACCTGTGTCCCCCTGAACCCTCGCTGGATGGGCTGGCAAGCCTCTGGCCCCTGGGACCCTGGACAGAGAGGCGGGGCGGGCCCCCTACCTGAGGCGACAGGCCGTTGCTGACGGGGTTCATGTGATTGGAGGCGGCCGCCGGGTTCATGAAGCTGTCGGAGTAGCTGGAGAAGCCGTGGCGGGCTCCGTAGGCAGAGCTGGTGTCCGCGGCTGCGGCCGCCGCGGCCAGGCCCCCCTGGTGCATGGTGGACGGCGGGAGCGGCTGGGGTCGGTGCACGGTGCTGCCCCCGTCTGCAGAGAGAGCCAGCAGAGGGCCTGAGCCAGTGGCCTGGCCCCAGAAGGCCAAGCAGGGCAGGCACCGCCCGTCTGGAAGGCAGGTCCCCAGCGCCCTTCTCTGGACCTCCATCCAGCAGAGGCGGTGGGGAGGGGGCTGCCTTCTCTCACTACTGGGGATGGGACAGCTGGCTTCTGAGCAGGACACCAGGAACTGGCAGGTCTCGATTGATAACGAGCAACATTCCAGACAACTTCTCAGCACCTACTGCGCACTGGCCCTGTTCTCCGTGATTGGCACATAGAAGGTGCTCAATAAACCTTATCTGGGCTAAAAGTCAGATCTCCTTGAGGACCATGTCAGTCTGCTTGGGGCTGCTGGATAACATCTGGTGAGCACCAAAATCACCAGTGCTTTCACAAATCCCATCTAAGGGGATGAAGCAAGAATGATTCCCATTTTACAGATGAAGAAACTGAGGCTCACTGGGCCCAGGGCCCGCCCTTGTGCACGGTGATGTGGCTAGGGAGCAGGGGGCCAGGGTTTGAATTGCCACTCTGATCCCAGCTGCTGGGCTGCTCTTCTCTGTCACAGCCTCGCTACGTGGTCTTCCAGCAGACGGGACCTCCACCGTGGGCGATGGTTCAGTTTCTCATCAGGAATCACAAAGAGGCCTCTCTCCCCAGCTTCTAGAACTCCAGCCTGCCAGTCCTCTAAGAGGAAGCCATGGGGCTCCTCCATGAGACAGAAGTCAAGCAGTGGGTTCCTGCTGTGTGCTGGCGGGGTGGAGTGGAGGGAGCGGGCAGAGGGCAGACCAGGGGGCATGGGCCAGGGAGGAGGGGTGCTACCCTTCTCTACCTACAGGGCCCACCACCGTCTCTTCTGAAATTTAGTAAGATCCAAGAGATTCATGTGACCTTTATAGTTTGAGAAGCTCTGTTAAACGTGCACATGGAGGCGACCTTGCTCATCTTCACCTGGATGCAGAGGGAAGAGGTTCAAGAGCAGGACACCATCTCTTTTATCTTCACTGTCCACATCAACGCAGACAAACACGGTCATGAAAGAGCAAGGAAAACCACCTCTCTCCCCTCCTCCCGCCAAAGAAAACGCTTTTTATTCCTTCTTTGTTGAGGAGGGAAGGAGTGGGTGGGGTGGGGTGGGGGGGAGATAAATAGGAGGGCGGGTGAAGGGGCTGGGCGGTTGAGGGGCGTGGCCGGGATGCAGCTGAGACTCACCTTGGGAGATAGTAGTGGTGGGGTAGGTGGAGTCCGGTAGCTGGTAGGGGGGCAGCGTGGGCATGCCAGTGGGCGGGAAGCCACCTGGCAGAAGGTGGTTGAACGCTGCCAGCTGGTTGGCTCCTGCCTGCTTACGCCAGCGGGCACGGCGGTTACTGAACCAGACCTGGGGGACAGAGAGCCGAGCGTTGAGCCCTCAGCCTGGTTTCCGGCAGCGCGCTGAGGCACAGCTAGAACCGGGCCCCTGCGCCATCACCCTGGGTCCAGCCAGTGTCCTCCTCCGAGGAGAGCCCCACCGTCCTGCAGCTCAGGACAGTTTGCAAAGCACGTTCATGGGCAGGATCCCATTCTGTCCTCATGACGTCACTACCCAGGGACGAAGTCATTGTTATGATCCCCATTTTACATATGGGCAAACTGAGCCCCAGAGAGGGGGTGGGGGGCTTGCCCGCATGACAGGGTGGCCCGAGTGACTCTCAGCCCAGTGCTCTTTCCCTGCAGCTGCTCCTGCCCTGAAGGAAGTCAGTGGGTGACCATCTTTGTTCATCCATGTTGCACACTCCTCATCTCCTCCAGGAAGCCCCCAAGGAAAGCCACACATCCAGAACCCACCTGAATGAGACCCACCTGCCAGACTCAGAAGCAAAAGCTTGTTCTGTGTCTGGAGTCTGAGGCCCTGCTTGGCTTACGCTGCACAGGCCCCCTGAGTTAGGAAAGCCCACCACCCCCACCCCCACCCCCAAACACAGGGACTGATTGATAACCTAACATCTTTGAGTCTCCCTTTCCTCTGAGCCCTGTGCTAGCGTTTCCTGCATCTGTCCATACGCAGACCCATGAGGCCCTCCTAGTCTCATTGACCCAGGGGGAAACTGAGGCTCCCAGAGGTGGAATCACGTGCCCACGGCCACATGGCTGGTCTGTAATGATGTGAAGTTCAAAGTTCAGTCAGTCTGACTTTCTAGAACTCTCTGGTCTGGATTTGCAACAAGTTCCCTGGGATGGGCCAGTGAAATATGAGAATGAGTGTGCAAAACGGGGCTCCAGAGAGAAGGTGCTTCTCCACCTTTGGACTTTGCACATGCTGTTCCCTCCATCTCAAACACTCTTCCCTGTGCTGGCTCCTTGGCCTGCAGGGCTCGCAGAAACCCCTCCTCCTGCTCCATCGAGGACTGCCTGCCTCAAAAGCACTTTAGGCCAGTCCCCACCTCCTTTTCTCAGGAGGCCTCCAACTGTGAGCTCCCTTACCCAAACAATTATTGTCTTTATCTGTTTTTCTTGTCTCCCCTCTGGCCCTAAGCCCCACAGGCAGAGGCCAAGCAATCCTGGCCCCCTGCTCACACCTCTGTAGGAATCCTCATTGAATAAATGGATGGTGGGAGGCAGAGGTGACTCTGGTGTGTCTTTGCTGGTGCTGCCCTCCTCCCTCTGCAAGGCCCAGTGGGGAGTCCTCCCCTTCAAGGGTGAAGACCTAGGCCTCCCCTGGCACAGATCACTTGAGACCCTGAAACCTCTAGTCTGTGTCTGCTGACCTGTGGGAGGGGGAGTCTGAACAGGGGTGTCGGGGTGTTTGTGTCCCCTCGGATCATTTGTCTTTTCTCTGAGGCAAGAGATGGAATTTGGTTTTCTGAGCTGGATGAACAGAGCTGCTGGCTCTGACCCGTTTAGGGTTCACAAAGAAAGGAGATGTGGTGGCCAAATAAAGATAAAAAAACTGGCTTCTGCATAAAACGCAGGTCCTGGCTGCTCCCACCTCCCCAGGGCAGAGAGGGCTTCCTCAGGGGCGTCCGGGGCAGATGAACGCTGGCCAGGCTGACTGAGGCCCTCTGAACAGCTCTGTTTTAAATCAGCGTTTCCCAAAGGCTGGGGCTCCTACACTCCAAGGTGGAGACACGTCCCCAGAGGCGAGTGACACAGACATTAGATAACCTTGAACCGCTCCCATCTCTTCCGGGCCTGGGGTGTGTGGAAGAGAAGGTCTCAACTGGGTGCTCAACGTCTTCATGCCTTCCTAATGCTCATCAGGGCCTCCCTGGGAGCTCAGCTGGTAAGGAATCCGCCTGCAATGCAGGAGACCCCAGTTCGATTCCTGGGTTGAGAAGGTCCCCTGGAAAAGGGAAAGGCTACCCACTCCAGTATTCTGGCCTGGAGAATTCCATGGAGTCGCAAAGAGTCAGGCATGACTGAGCAACTTTCACACACACAACATCCATCAACCTCCCTTTTTAAAGCCCAGGGAGGATGCCCCGCCAGGTGATGCTTTCCTGGAAACTGTGCCACGTTGTCTCATGTTCCCTGCGTGTTTCTGGTCGCCTTCCTTCCATGAGAGGGATGTGTGAGCGCACGCATGTTCGCTCAGCTGCTCAGTCCTGTCTGACTCTTTGCGACCCCATGGACTGTAACCCGACGGGCTCCTCTGTCCGTGGGATTCTCCAAGCACAAAAACTGGAGTGGGTGGCCATTCCCTTCTCCAGGGGACCTTCCAGACCCAGGGATTGAACGCATGTCTCCTGCATTGGCAGGTGGATTCCTTACCACTGTGCCAACTGGGAGGCCCCTGAGAGTGATATGCATGTTTATTTTAAAATACACTGATTTTATTTTTTTTAGGTAAAGGAAGACATGGATATGCAAAAGTGGCCCAAATCCTGAAGACAGTGGAGAATGGTTTATGTTTGGGATGCTCTGCTGTGGTTTTGTTTGTTCAGCGAGGGTCATCTGCAGATAAAGAGGACTCAGCTAAGGCGGGAACGCTCTCCCGCCTTCTCTCCTTGGCCGCCTCGCTCCTGCTTTCCTTACTTCCCTCCTTCCCATCTCCAGCAGCTCCCGGGACTCCCTCTGCGTCAAGCAGGACAGGAAGGACGGGGTGAGCAGGACACGGTCCTGGCCCTCAAACTGCCCTTGGCCTGGCCACATGACAGACACGTAAAAGGACAGCTGCTCTTCAGTACAGTCAGCTTAGATGGGCTGGCATGCGACGTGCCATGAGGAGGGGCTTCCAACTCCTCCCAGAACCCAGGAGGACTTCCTGGAGGAGAGGACATGCCTTTTGCTTTCCTCTCTCTCCTCTTCTTCCTCACAGTCCTATTTCCACGTGGTTGCCCCCAGCCCAGCAGGCATCTCCATCCTCACAAAGTGTAACGTGGCACAAGAGGAGGGGCTCTGGAGTCTGATCAGTTGCCTGAATTTGAATCCTGCCTCTGCCTCGTAGCTAAGATGGGCAAATTCTGTTATTCCTCTGAGCCTCACTTTCTTTGTTGCTAATAGGCTCAGTTTTAAAGAATCCACCTGCCAGTGCAGAAGCCACAGGAGACCCGGGTTTGACCCCTGGGTTGGGAAGATCCCCTGGAGGAAGGCACAGCAACCCACTCCAGTGTTCTTGCCTGGAGAATCTCCATGGACACAGGAGACTGGCGGGCTACGGCCCGTAGGGTTGCAGAGAGTCAGACATAGCTGAGCGGCCAAGCACACGCACAAATGAGAGCCCCTCCCCTCTCGGTGGTTCTGGACCTCAAGGCAGCTAACACAGGCAACGTGCTTATTTAGAACAGCATCTCCAACACTTATTTTGCTGGAAAGCCTCCGACGTCTGAACTGGAAGGGCTCTTAGCCAGTACGGACTGCAGGCTTCCTGTTTACAGGTGGAGAAATGGAGGCTCCCAGAGGGACGGTGGTGGACGCAGAGCCCCACCCAGAATCTTTGATCAGGACTGAGCCGTTTGAAAGCAGAGGCTGAGTTTTACTACTCCTTTTTGGTCCTTCTCCCCACATCCTGCCCTGGGAGCAGGGCGCTATAAGAAGAGGCTGATGACTGAGTTGAACGTCTCATCTGGCCCTTCTTCCAATGCAGCCCCGAGGAAAGGAGCACACAGACAGACTCGGGCTTGGGTCCCAGGACAGCCGCTTATTACCTGTGTCTTTAGGAATTCACTTCTGCTAGTGAAAGGTCAGGTCTCTCATTTGTAAAATGGAGAGACTGAGTGTCCCTGCCTCTTAGGATCACGGTAAGGATGATGAAGATAACGCATATAGGCGTTGAGCGGTGTGCCTGGCACACGAGAAAGGCATCATGAATGTCATCCGGCGTAACGAAAAGATTCAGTTTAAGTTATTAATTAGAGAGTCCCTCCAGTGCCTCCCAAATGGGATTCAGTTCAGAGCTCCCGCCCGCCCGCCCCCAAGCAAACAGCAGGGCTCCAAACTGGGACCAGATGAGCTGCACGCAGCCCTGGCCCCTGGATGCTGCTCATCTGGAGGACGGGATGTTCTCCCAGGCCTTGTGTGAGACACCTGGGCTGGCCTTGGGGCCTCTCAGCTCTCAGCCTCTGTTTCTAGAAGAGACACGCAGACTTCGGAATCTCGGAGCTCAGGACGAATCAGACTTGTTTACCTGCAAGGAAGATGTCTGCGAGGTGGGGGTCGGGCCCTCAGATGTTTAGAAATGAAGACTCCTCCGGGAAAGGAGTCACCGGTCACCAGGCATGTGTCCTGCCTCATGCACCTTACCCACCCTTCCCGGTGGCGGGGCTTTCTGCAGACTGAGATGGGCATCTCCGCCCAACATTGGGGGTACCATATAACCCCACACAGTGCCCCGCGGGCTTCCGAAGGAGGTGCCTGACCCTCTGCTGGGGGGCAGGGCTGGAGGGGAGGCAGAAGGGGCGACACAGGAGTGCCAGGGCCCTGCCCGACCTGTGCCTACCAGCTTTCTTGCTGATTTGGACGCCAGCCCTGGGACAGCAGGGATTTCTGTCTGCCGGGTCCCTGGTGCCTAGAACAGCGCCTGGCACACAGGAGGTGCCCAGTATGACTGCTAGATGAATAAGCCTGGAGTTTCGAGGGTGGAACACTGGGCCCACTAAGAATAGGTGACCTTTACTAATCACAGCCCCTGCGCCGGGCACTCCCTGACTGTGTGAGTCTGTTTCCACGTTATCATGTAGTCCTCAGAACGAAGCGGACCCTGTTACCATCATCTCCGTTTTGCAGAGAAGGAAACCAAGGGCGAGGGAGGAAGTGATGGAGCTGGAATTTGCACCAAGGCATCTGAACCACTCTGGCACCTCCCAGTGCCACTGAAATGAGATGACACAGGATTGTCAAATCCTTGAACTACAGGCTCTTAGAATCAGAGGCCAAGACCGCAGAAGTATCCAGCCCTAAAATCGAAGCAGTGCTCAGAGGGCTTCAAGGCCCCTGCCGCCCCGTCCACAGCGGGAACCCTCTCACCTGGGCCTCCCATCCCCCGGACACCGCACTTTGGCTTGAACACTTCTGGTGACAGGGATCTTATCACCCCCCAAGGCAGCTCTGACTGTCAGTAAGTCGGGATCCTAGAACTTTAAAGGAGCCTTCATGCTCATTTAGTTTGGCCCCTTTATTTATGGATGAGAGATTAAGTATCAGGAGAGGAAACTGATCTGTCGAGGGTGATACAGCTCATCAGAGGCAGAAACCAGTGGGAACCCAGCCTGCGGCTCCTGGTCTCCCCCTCCCCAGCCCCGCTCCAGGGCCTCGCAGAGCAACTGCGTCCTCCAAGCCTTCTCTTCTCCAGGCCAAATGCTCTATTCTTCCTGTCTTGATTTGGGGCGGCGGGGGGGGGGGTCAGTCTTTGTTCATTCTTTAAAACTCAACATGTATCGATCCCTTTTTTTCTGGGATCAGGCCCAGTTCTCAGGCCACGAGTGGGGGGAGAGCCAGCCCCGCCCTGGAGCACTGAGGGTCTGCAAGGGGAGCAGCACGTGGAGCATGGCTACCTTGGCCCCCGCGCCGGGGATGTGCCTGGGTTCTGCTGCTCCCCCTGTTCTCAGCCCCCCCCCCTCACCCTTGGACCTTGAGTGACACCTGTTTCTGAGTCCCCTGGGCCAATAAAAGCACTGCCCTGACAGCCAGGACGTTTTACAAGGAGCGGTCAGGCTTCAAGGTGGTGGGAAGCAGCCGTGGCCGCCAGACGCGGGAATGAGAAAGCACCCAGGAATGTGCCCAGGAGAACAGCTGCAGGGGGATCAGAGGCGGAGGAGGGAGGCCCGGCCGGCAGCTCGGGTGTCACCCCGAGGGGAGGGGGCTGGGACGAGCCGAGCTGGCTGCGCCGCCCATCCGCGCCCCCTGGGGTCTCCCTGCGTGGCGGCCCAGGGCCTCCCACTCCGGGAGGGGGGCAGGTGGGCAGAGGGAGGTATGCTGGTCCCCGAAGCGCTCAAATGCCCCTTTGCTTCTAGCACTTTGCTGCTTTCAAATGCCAGGCTCGGAGTCTGTTTCTCCTTCCCAGATGGAAAGAGCCTGGGCTTGGCACCCACAGGCCTGAGCTCTGCGCACACATCCCCAATGCCATATCACTGCTCAGTCTCTGCCTGTGATGAGTGACCACCCTGGCCTGACAAGGGGGTCTGAGGTTCCCTGGGGTCCCGTGGGAGGAGCCCCCAGCCGCTGCCCCAAGGCAGATGCCCAACAGAAGCTCTCGGATCCCTCTTGGATAAGACAGAAGAGCCCCCAGCAAGCAGTTGGGGGCAGCCCCTCGGCAGACTCAGCTCCCCATTCACAGAGGGGCCAGGCCAAGACGGGCTCCCATAGGAGCTGTTCATCAGCCCCCCATTCCTCCTCCACCCCTCCCCACCCCCCGACCCAGCCAGGCCCCCAGAGACTCTGCCTTAGAGAACTACAGACATCGTGCAATCTGAGAACTCAGCTCGGGGAGAGGAGGCGGGTCCTTCCCCCATCCCCACTGTAGGCCTTGAACCCTAGACAGACGCGGCTCTTCCTGTGCCCCACCTTCAGCAGGCCCACCGATCGGGCACCGGCACTTTGCGGGCGTGGATGTCCACAGGGTGTTCAAAGTCTGCTCACCCTTCCCCAGATGCTTCTAACTGGCCAGGAATACGTGCCCAGGCAGCTTGCATGCTTCCCATAACAGGAAACTCATTACCCACCCTAGGAAGCTAGGTCTGTTCTGGAAAGTTTTGTCCTGAATCTTTCCTCTCCTCCTCAGAGATTTGGAAGTGTTTATTTCCTGAGCTCCCTCTCTTGTGGCTGAACTCATGTCCTTCTTTCCTCTGTCCCTTGCCCTTTCCTCCTCTCTCTCTATCCCTCCTTCCTTCATCTTCCTGAAGTTCTTGTCGGCAAGAGGAGGGAGGCATTCCAAGTCCTCACAGCCCCTCCTGGCTTCCCTGGGGCTGTCCGAGGATTGGTTAGTCAATCGATTAACACTTGCTGCCCGTTTACTCTGTATCAAGTGCTGGGGCATTACTCGTCTACACAGCCCCTGGACCACTTGCCACAAAATCCCCACTCTTACTCCAGCGGGCCCACTAAACACCCTGACCCTGGCCACCCCCTCTCTCAATCCCGGTCTCCAGATGACTTGTGTGCTATGGTGCGTGCTTAGTCACTTCAGTCGTGTCTGACTCTTTGTGACCCCATGGACTGTAGCCCACCAGGCTCCTCTGTCCATGGGATTCTCCAGGTAAGAATACAGGAGTGGGTTGCCATTGCCTCCTCCAGGGATCTTCCCCACCCAGGGATCAAACCCACGTCTCCTGCAGCTCCTGCACTGCAGGCGGGTTCTTTCCCACAGAGCCGCCGGGGAAGCCCCTCCAGATGACGCCCGCAGCGCAAAGCCCGGTGCCCCTCACCTGCACGCGCGCCTCGGTCAGCTTGGTCCTCTGCGCCAGCTCCTCTCGGGTGTAGATGTCTGGGTAGTGGGTCCTCTCGAAGGCCTTCTCCAGCTCCTCCAGCTGCTCGGCCGTGAATGTGGTCCGACTGCGGCGCTGCTTACGCTTCAGAGGGAGGTCGGGTTCTGACTCCACATCTGAGCCCTCGTCCAGACGGTTCCCTACGGCCAAGCGAGAGGGCAGGAGAGGGCGGGGGCCCAGTGAGACGGACGGGAGCTGTGTGCCCACCTCCAGGCCTCCACGGCACTGAGGGTCAGATCCCTCTGAGTACAGGAAGGACGCCCCTCACGGCGCTGTTTATCAGAGCGAAGACTGGGACGCAACCTCCCTGCCCACCCTAGGGGACGGGTTAAATACCTTATGGTCCAGCCATTAAAAACACAAAACCCTGTAGTTGGGCATCTAGGTTCTTACCACTGACACGAAAGGATGTTCATGACATAGGACTCGGGGGATGGTTTCATGATGAAGCACATTTGTCAAAATTCCTAGCACTGAATTCTCCAAAAAGGGGAGAATTTTTCCCATTTATTCACTGTACCTCAATCAACGTGACTTTTAAAAGAAGACAAGGCACAAACCAGCGTGCAGAACTGAAACCCACTTTTGAAGAAAGCATGCGTAGCACATTATGGAACTCTACACTCAACAGGTGAACAAACGCGAACCTTCAGGATGACAGGACTTTTGTTTTCTTTTTGAAATTTGTTTACAGTTTAATATTTTTTAAATGACAATCACTTAGACAATGATGCGATCGCATTTTGGGAAAACACTGCAGAGACTAAGGAGAGCAGGAAGAAAGGAGAGGACCAAGGAAGCGGGCAGACGCTTGTGCCCGGAGCTGGCAGCCAGGGAGCGTGGATTCCAGGCTTGGTTCTCTCCCAGATGCCCTGAACTCTGACCTTGGGTCTCGGTTCCCCCATTCTTCTCTATGAAAGGTTAAGACTGTGTGACTTCCACACCCAGGCCCTTGCTGGGACATTCCAGGATCACTGAGTGATCTTCCAGGCTGGAGGGGGAGACCCCACCTGGTGATCTTAGTCATGACTATGACTCCCACCCCATCATCCCCAGTGTTTCCACCCTGGAGCCTAGGAGTGGGTGAAGGCCTTTGCTTCCTTTGCAGAGAGAGCTCAGGGGTCTGGGGCCAGCCCACTTCCTGACTCTGGATGGGCTGTCAGGCCAGGTATCTACTCCTGTTCCACGTCTGGGTGAGGAAGGCTGCAAGAAGGGCTTGATCAAGCTCCTCAACAGTCAGAGCTGAACATACCTTGGGGACTGAACTGACTCTCTGCCCACAAAGCTTGGGCCTCTTCCCATCCCTGATCTGGCAGAAGGAATGCTAGCAAGGGGCTCGCTGGGGCTCTGAAACTGCACCCTCAGGAGTGCCGGGGGACCTAGAGGGAGCGGGGAGAAGGGGGCTGGTGAGAAGAGGAAACCAAGGACGGGAGGAGAGAAAGCAAGCAGGGACGAGTCCCCCCTCCCCACGCCTGCGTCTCCCTTTCCTTGCTTCGCTTTCCTCGCCCTCCTTTTCCATCTCCACCTTCAGTGTTCCTGGAAGTATTCTACGTTTTCTCCTTCCCTCTGCGGAGCACCGATGCAGCACCAGCCGCGTGCCACGCACGGACTATGAACGCAAGCCGTGTTCCGGGAGATAGCCTGAGTCGAGCCTCAGAGTGCATGTGCCTGCACTACAGATGGGAAGAACTGAGTCACAGAGAAGTAACTGAAGCGCCCACAGTCTCAGCGAGCGTCCAGATCCCACCCAGGCCCTGCTTCCCTGGTTCCCGTCCTGTTCCTACCCAGTGGCTTCAAAGGCTGGCGACAGGGACAGGTCGAGGCTCCTCCCACAAGGGACAACCTTCTCCCAACCCTGAAAACAGCACAACGCCTAATGCTGCCTCTTAGGTGCCGAGTGAAGGTGAAGGAACAGGCCTGCCGGGCCGGGGGGAGAGTGTGTGCAAAGGTCTGGCGCGCCAAAGGGCACCGTGGGTGATCCTCTCGTGGGGCGGCGCCCACGGCTGGCAGGTCTCGGGCAAGGCCCCCTTTCCCCCAGATCTCCTCTCCCCCGTCCTGCTGACGTGGCCATCTTCCCAGGGGGCGCTGGTGGTGAAGAACCCGCCTGCCGATGCAGGAGACATAAGAGACTTGGGTTCGATCCCTGGGTCAGGAAGATGCCCTGGACGAGGAAATGGCACCCCCTCCAGCATTCTTGCCTGGAGAATCCCATGGACTGAGGAGCCTGGTGGGCTAGAGTCCAGGGAGTCACGAAGAGTCGGACAGGACTGAAGGGACTTAGCTAACATGGCCAGTGGGAAGTCATCCCTGCTTTTCACTGGCCACCGATGATGATGCCACGCAGCAAGGAACCAACGGCAAGGAGACGTGCCTTCATCGCTGCCTGTCTCACCCCTAAAGGCAGGGACCTGGGGTGGGTTCAGCCCCTCCCTCTGCCCTCTCCCAGCTGCCCAGCTCCCCATCACCGAGAGGAGGCCTTGACGGGCACAGCTGGCATCTGGGGTGCTTTCCCCAGCATGGCTGGGGCTCACAGCCAAATACAACTAATCCCAAGGATTCATTTCCTGAAACTCACTGCATAGCTTCAGTTTTCTGACGTTGACAAGGAGAAAGGGCCCTTGGGGCCTCAGAAGGAGGAAGCAGAGGTTGGCAGGAAGGGAGGCCCGCCCACAGACGGGGAATGGGACAACCGACTCTGTCCTCTCCTGGGGACTTTGGGCTCGGACAGCAGCTGAGGCGAGGAGCAGGGTTGCCCGGGCAACGCCTACGGGCAGAGATTGAACTCAGAGCTGTGAGGTCAGACCGGGGAGGAGAGGCGAGCCCCAGTCTGATGGCGGAGGCACAGCCCTGTCCTGGGAGAATCTCCAGCCTGATTAAGTCTCAGTTCAGTTTAAAGCAGTGCCATCTAACACAACTTTTCTGTGATGATGGAGATGTTCCAGGTCTGCGCTGTTCCACAGGCAGGATCAGCCGCCTGTGGTTCTGAGCGCTTGAAATGTGTCTAGCACAAGATCTGAGTTTTTCATGTTATTTCCATTTTTCTGCAAACTTGCATCGCCACACAGGGCTGGTGGCCACCCAAAACGACAGAATGTCTTTAGCACCATTGGTCTCTCTTTTTAACAAGGAGAGGACAGGCTTCAAGTTCTTTCTGCCCACACTAGTCTCCGGTAGAATTTAATGACCTCGTTTGTTTTTAGGATATTGGTTTGTATGGGTCCCAGCTGTCTGTGGGCTTCCCAGGTGGCGCCAGTGGTAAAGAACCTGCCCGCCACTGCAGGAGACACAAGAGAGGCAGGTTCCATCCCTGGGTGGGGAAGATCCCCTGGAGGAGGGCATGGCAACCCGCCCCAGTGTTCTTGCCTGGAGAATCCCATGGACAGAGGAGCCTGGCGGGCTATGGTCCATGGGGTCGCAAAGAGTCAGACACGACTGAAGAGACTTAGCGCGCACACACCTGTTTATAGGATGTGATACGTGTATTCCCTTTACAAGAAGATCAGTTTCCTTGAATTCGGTTTTTAAAGATAACTTTGTACCGAGAAGAATATTCCTTAATAATAGGGCAGGCTGGAATCAAAGTCATGCACGCAATCAGCAAATGACCGATGGGGGATAGGTTCAAGGTGCTTCTGATACCAGAGCTTGCCCAGCCTCAGAGCCTTGCCACCCAATGACTTCGGGCTTTCTAGGTGTCTCATGGAATTCTGCATTTATTTCTCCCCTTGTCTTCCTGTCCTTCCTGCCCCTTATTCAGCATGGATCTGGGAACTCCACAGGCCCAGAGAGACACCTGGGTGGGAACCTAGACCGGGAAAGGCAGAGCAGGTCCCTGCAGGTCTCTGTTGACTGAGAAGACCTAGGGGCTTCCCTGGAGCTCCAGGAGTTAGGGCTCCATGCTTCCACTGCAGGGGGTGCGGGTTCGATCCCTGGTCAGGGAACTAAGATCCCACACGGGCAAAATAAGTAAATAAAAAGGAAAGAAACAAAAATACTCACTTTAAAAAAGAGAAAAGAATGGAGGGTCACACTAGGATGCTGTGGTTGTCATAACAACCTTCTGGATGCTGAGTGGGGAGAGCAAGGCCGGGAGATGCAGAGAGAGCTCCAGAGAGCGGGGCTGGGGCCTGTGACTTAGGCCCTGGAAGGGATCTCCCACCTCCTCTTGGCCCTTCTCAGGGGAAGAATCTCCCACCCCATGTTAGGTCTGTCTCATTCTGTGTGCCAGCCTCATGCAGACCTAGGAAGCGGGCACTGTTGGCTCTTCTACAAACAGGGAAATGGAGCTCAGAGGTTCAGTAACTCGAAAGAGGCTGCACCACTGTGCCACACTCATTCCTGGAGAGGGGTGGGGAGGAAGACACACTGGGAGGGGGTCTGCAGGGCCCCCGGGGCAGCTCTGGTCTGGCCCAGAGTCCTTCCTGGGAGGCCTGACACCTGGATTCTGAGGTCTGTCTCCGCCCTCGCTGCGTGGCGTTGGGCCCGTTGCCTCCCCTCTCTGGACCTCCACTGTCTCAAGGTGAAAACGAGGACAGTGACACATCCTTGCATTCCTCACTGGGTGCTTTGAGAACAGAATGGAATAACGACTTTCAGAGGAATCTGGAGCCTGTAAAGGGCACGTGAAAGATTGCTATTATTACTGTTAATTACTGATGATGATGTCATGACGATGATGATAGAGAAAAAGGAGCCTCAGGGCACTGCTGCTCACCCAGCAGGGCCCCCAGGGTCAAGTCCTCCCCTGGCGAGCCTTCCTGGGCCCACCCAGGCCAGGCTGGCTTCTCCGCTCATCCTTGGAGCCCTCAGAGCTCCTCGGAGACAGCAGGCTGGCCTGTGTCTGGTGCTCTGGGTCCCACTGGACCGAGAAGAGGGACACAAAGAACTCAGATGCCACCACTTCGCCTGGGTTCCCCGTATGCTGCCCCTCCCCATCCCCACCCCTGGGAACCCTTGAGCCTCTGAGTTAAATTAATCAAAAGGATTAGGTGGACTTGGCCACAGAGAGTTCCTGCTGGCTGGAGCTGAGTCCTCCACGCACACACTGAAAGCCTCTGGGTGCAGACTGGGCTGCCAGCACGGGGCCGGGGACACGTGGGAAGCACGGGCATGGGCTTGCATCCATTAAAGAGGCTGGATTTGGGGGGCGGGCTGCAGGGGAGCGGTCTCCCAGGCAGCTGCGGCTCTTCCTCTCTGGTTCTGAAGCAGCTGTGGGTGGAAAGGCCCCACAGTGGGCGGGACAGAGCCTGGAACGGGCCTGGAGATGACTCCAGGTAAGGAATATCATGAGGGACCCTCTCTCTGGGTTCCCAGATCCTGTCTCACGTAGGGAGGTGGGGAGTCCAATACAGTTCCTCCCTTGGAGCCCTCCCAGTCTTAGGAGGGTGAAACAGCCTCTGTCTCAGGAAACTCCCGATCGGATGGAGGAGGCATCACCCCTGCACTAGCAACTTCCCCGTCTGATGGAGGAACACTACTTCCAGATGAGCTGGGGCCAACACTGTCGTAAAACAGGGAGACAGCTCCGTGGGATTTGAGAGCAGCCTGAGGACAGAAAAAGAGAGGAGAGGCTTCAACAGGTCTGCTCTGGCCAGAGTCCAGCCCAGGCCGGGCTGATGCAAGTGGCCAGAAAACCACTGGGGGCAGCCCTCTGGTTCTCGCCCCAGCCTCTGCCCCTCCTCCGAAGCTCCCTGGCTTTCACAGCCACTGACCGGGAAGGCCTCCATTATGCCAGTGAGGCCTCACCACCCTTGGGCCCACACGTCCAGATTCACCCCCCGCTCCCTGTCCAGCTCCCAGCTTCCTAAACGACCCAGCCAGGCTGCCCCACACCTCCCTGCCTTTGAATTCCAGCCCCCGCTGCTCGCAACACCTCGCCCTCCGTTGGCGCACTCCTGCTCATCCGGCAGAACACAGCTGGCGGGTGCCCTCCCCCTCAAGTCTTTCTGGGTCCATGCAGACCAGGCTGGTTTCACTTGCGTCTCATCCTGGAGCTCTCAGAGCTCCTCAGGAGACATCAAGCTGGGCTGTCGCTGCGTCTCTTGGTCCCACTGGACCAGGAGATGGAGGAGTGTAGCAGAGACCGGGCCTGGCACCCAGCAGGGGCTCCGCAAAGCCTTCTTAAATGGATAAGGGTTAGCAGAACGATCACAGAGTTCCTTTCAAACTGACACTGGAGTAGTCACCACTCTCCCCTTCCACACGCACTCCACAGTTTACACGCCCTTTCAATGTTCCAACACAATCTCTCCCGACAGAGGGTCAAGTAGGCGGGATTAGCCCCATTTTACAGATGGTGGGTGGAATCAAGGTCACTGAAGCCGGGAAGACCACCCAGGACTCAGGACTCCCAGCCGAGTGGAAGCCAACTTTGCTATAATTCCCAGGTGATGGAGAATTCCATTTTGGATCATGAAAGCTAAAGCAGCTTCTGCTCCATCCTACCCCGACCTTCAAACTTTCTCTGTTCTCCCGAAAGTCTGGAAACACGATGGTCACAGTTTCAGGACCTACCCATCTCTCAGAAGGCGGGAGGGACCTGGCCACCTCCAAACCAAATCCTTTTCATCCCAGATCTGAGGAAGGCAGCAGGGAGACCCTGAGACTTGGGGTCCTCATCTCAGCTGCCCCCAACTCAGAGACGCCTTCCCATCCCACTCCGGAGCCCCCACCCCCACCCGCGCAGCCTCCCAGCCCAACCTTTATTACAGTTTAACATAGGCCGGCCCGGAGCCGCGGCAGAGAAATGAATCACATAATAGCTGATATGCGTTTTAATCGAGTAATTCGGGCAGAGCCGAGAGCCGGCGAGTGCGGGCTGGGTGTCCCTGAATACCAAGCAGGCCTGGGCGCAGGCCTCGGAAAATGGAAAAGTCATTTACAGCTCAGCTGGGGGCCGGCGAGCAGGAGCCGCGGCGGGCGTCCTCCCGGTCCCTCCGCGCAAACTGCTCAGCTGTGACCAGCACATGGTGTGCACAGCTCCTAGGGTCCCTCTGCGGGGTCCAGGCCAGGCAGCTCACAAGGGGCCGGGGGACCGGGGGTGGATGGAGAGGCAGGGATCGGACCCCAAGTTACGCCTCCCTGGAAGCGACCCCCCCATCCACCTCCTCTGCCCACACTGCTCTGGGCTACCCGTCTCAGACTGTCGGGGTCCTTAATGACCCCCTCGCTCTCCCATCACGCCTCCCAGGCAGCCAGCCCAGCACCCAAACTGGGAGATGCAGCATCCTTCTTATCTGCAAGCCCACCCCCACCCCACCGCGGTCCAGCCCCACAGTCTGTCCATCTCTCCCTGGACTCCCACGGTCGTCTCGTGCCCCAGCGACGACTGCCAGCCTTTGCATAGGCTGTGCCCTCTGCCTGGAGCACCCCCTCATCCTCCTTCTGGCCTGCCCTTTGCAGCAGGCCACCAAAGAGGGGCATTGAAAAGCACAGGCCCCGACACAGTTTGCCTGGATTCTGTAGACTTCACGTGTGTAAATATGGATAACAATGGGGATTCCCTCCCCCTGGCCCAAGAGCCACTTGCCTTGCTCTGCGGTTTCCCACAGCGCGCACCACAGACAGATGTGCTAAACGTCCCTTTTCATGCCTGTCCCCACCCCCTCCATCATCCTGGTCATCACTCGAGTCCACGTTCCAAGCAGGTGGGCGTTTTCTCTGCTGAATCTCCAGGGCTTGGCCTAAAGTGGACACCCGCATATTTGCTGAATGCCTGAACGAGTAAACGAGTGAGTCTGTTAAGGCCACAGTGCCAGGGACAAGTGAGTGCTCTGCGTGCGGGAGCTGCCGTCAGCTTTGGGCCACTCCTCCAGGAAGCCCTCCAGACACAACCTCTCCGTCTGAGTCTGGAGTGCCTGCTTCTGTGCCCTTGTGGCTGGGGCTCAGCCACGCCGTCCACATGGATTCACTTCAGTCCTGCTCTCCCAGAGGCCTCCCGAGGGGACTGAGGCACTGGTGATGTGGGGATCCAAATAGGTTCTATCTGACTCCAAGTGAAGTGAAGTCACCCAGTCGTGTCTGACTCTTTGCGACCCCGTGAACTGTAGCCCACCAGGCTCCTCTGTCCATGGGATTCTTCAGGCAAGAATGCTGGAGTGGGTTGTCATTTCCTTCTCCAGGGGATCTTCCCAACCCAGGGATTGAACCCGGGTCTCCTGCATTGCAGGCAGACGCTTTATCCTCTGAGCCACCAGGGAAGCATCTGACTCCAAATCTCACGCTATTTCTCGGCGACTGACTGATGCCCCGTGTCACCCTGCCAACTCAAAGAGGAGAGGGAGGGGAGGAAAATGTGACAAAACTTTTTCTTCTTTGGGAAGTGTCCATCTAGTCCCAGCAAACTACCTTAGAAAACAAAAGAAAACTCTGAACCGTAAGTAGATGATTTGCATTGTAAACAATTGTGTCCGTTGGGGTATTCTCTGATTGCGGTTTCCGTGGTCACAGTAGAGTCCTGTCCTCGGGCACTAGAGGGCGCTCTTCGTACATTCCTGCCAGGAAGGGGCATCTCCAGGAAGAAGGAAGTAGTACTGCTAGAAATAGCAGTGTGTTGTAGTTCCAGAATTCAGAGCCATGTTTTTTCTCATGATGGATCCAGAGATCCCGCTGCCCTGAATTGTGAAGCATAAATCACGTTTAGAGGAGAAGGTAGAGTTGGTAAAGGGCTGGAGCCGTCTGAGCCAAGGGCACTCAGTCAGGGAAGACTTCCTGGGGACAGAGTTTAAAACCACGTTCACCTCCTTAAGGCAAGAGGGTGAGCTGAAGGTAGGTGCTGGGCAGACAACAGAGTTTGCTCTAACAAGGGGGATTGCCAACGGGGCCTCTTCTCACAGAGTGTGGCCGAGGCTGCAGACACTGAGAGAAGGTGGGCAGAATGGAAGCTGTGGGATCAGATGGACCTGGGTTTGAATTCTGGATCTGTCTCCCACCACTATCGATGCTGAATGTGTAATTGACCTTCTAGCCTCATTTTCATCCTTTCTAAAATAGGGGCAGTGATGCGAGTCAGGGAAGAAGGGAAGACAGAAAGCCGTCTGGAGGCTGAGCTCCGGGAGTGTAGGTGACTGAGCTGAGCTGAGCCATCTCTCCTTTCACTCAGACAGAAGCCTGGCAGGTGGGGAGCTGGCCCTCTGGGCTCAGCCCTCAACCTGCTGTGTGACCTTGAATATGTCACTCACACCCCTGGAATCTCTATTTCCCCATCCGCCCACTGGGAGAAAAGCCATCCACCTGCCCCTTAGGGTACGGATGCAGCTGCATAGATGGAAACTTTGAGAAGTACCACAGGGCACCCTTGACGCAGTGATCACAGCCTGCCCCTCCACTAACTCAGGAAAGTTGCTTCCCTCCTCTGGGCCACAATTTCCTCCTCTGCAAAATGAGGGAAATCATAGCACAGACCTCACAGAGTCGTCACACACGAAAATTAGTTGAATTACTGCAAGACAAGGCTTACAACACTGCTATGTATACAGTAAGTGCTCAGTATATGTTAGCTATTATTGTTATTGCTATTACTATCGGTGCCTGAGTACAAGAACTTCATCTATCTCAGTAGCCCTTGGAGGTAAGCTCATTTGCCCAGCAAAAGGCAAGGAATGCATGAATGAATGAACCAGTGAATGAATGAATGAACACATGAATGAATGAATGAACACCTCTCTGTCATTTCTCCCTTATTCTCCTACGGTGGGGGCTTTGCACAAACACGGTCACACGCACAGAGCCCACATCACACCCGTGGGGGCGGGCCATCGCAGACACTCGTGGTGCCCACGGACAGGAGAGGGCACAAAGGCCTCAGGTGAGCCATCCAGCTGGGGCACCAACGCTGACAGGGCTGAAGGGGCCAAGCAGGGCGGCGGGCCCCCAGGAAGCTGATCCGGGGAGGCCCGGGGTGAGGCCTCAAAACCAGCCAAGGGGAAATGGCCGCAGCTGGGGCCCCGGCGAGCCAGATGCAGCCGCCCTGCGTGGCAGGGAGGGAAAGGCAGCTTGGCCACCCATCCGCGCCCCACAAAGCCACTGTGAAAAGACCATATGCCCAGGGAGCCAAGCCTGCCGGACCCCCCTTCCCCCACCTCCCAGCTCCCCTCTCCCCCTCCTCAAAGCTGCAGCCGCTAGAAAGCCATCACAGGAAGTGGGGTGGAGAACCTGGGGTTTCAGAGCCTGGTTCCCTCCACCAACCCTCCTGCCTCCGGGCTCAGCCCCGAGAAAGGGCGTAAAGCCAGGGCTCGTGGAACCCCAAAGACTGGGCGCTGTGACCACACAGAGCCTCCTACAGCAGGAGTATACAGTAAGTGCTCAGTATTGTCACTGCATGAAGGCCACAGGAGAATAAACACAAAAAGAGCTGCGCGTGTGTGTTTTGGGCTCTGCGCTGTTCCTGTAGCAAGTCGCATGGTCCCAGAATAGCCCTAAGAGATGAGCATTTCTCTGAGTCCTGTGTTACAGATGGGGAGGCTCAGGCGGAGTTAGAGCGGACTGATGACTGCACCCGGGCAGCTTGCACCCAAGCCCTGTCTTCACCATCGAGGTGACCCTTGTGAGCCTGGCTTTCAGGGTCCTCCCTGTCCTGGCCCAAACGTGCCCCTCCTGCAGGCTGTGGCAAGGCCTTCGTGTCCTGCGGTGACTTGGGATGCTGCTCTCACACTACTTCTTACTGTCTTACTTCCCCTATCCTTCAGGTCCGACTTGAAGCCCACCTAGTCCAGGAAGCCCTCCATGACTACCACACCCTGAGCACCCTCCTGAAATCCCTGTGCCATTCGCCCCCAGTGGCCTTGACTCCTGCTGGGGACAGACAATTAAGTTTCAAGGCCTGTGTTTTGTTTATGAGTATGCCTTATCATCCAATTTGTAAGGAGTTTATTTGAACTGCTTGAGAATGGGACCTAGGTCTCCTCCGTCAAGCTGGGGACACCCCAGAGTAGAGGTTATGCCTCCAGAATAAGACTGGGGGTTTCTTAAAGCTCTAATCTATTGACATATTTCTTCTACTATAACTGGGCATGACCCCAGGGCGGGGTGACTGGGCACACCTCTGTGTTCCCATCTCTCTAGAATGTTCTTAATAACAGTATCCAATACAAACTGCAGCTGTCAGTTGAACAAAGCCACAATGGGCCTTTCCATTGCGGGCAAAACAAGGAGAAACTACTCAAGTTTCCCCCGAGTCACAGGTTCTCTCTCAGGACCCTGGACTGATCCCTTTCCCCTTGGGACTCATTTCTTGCTGTCCAACGTCCATCTGACCCCTCCCTCATCTTTCTTTGAATGGGCCTCCCAGAAACCTCTAACATCATATGGAACATTAAGGGGCACCCACAGGGTACCCCACAGACCCCCCCAACAAAAGCCAGGGCAATCCGAGTGCACTGCCATGAAAACGAGCAGATTTCTGAGCATCTCACCCCTTTGGAAGAGAACCACTCTCTTAGAGGCAGACAGGGCTGTGAGCTGATTCTCGGACGCGGGTTTGAAGGTGAACCAGGATTGCTGGGAAAACAAGCTGCACCTTTAACGTTGCTTCATGGAGGCCGGCCTCCCTCCCTGGAGACAGAAAGCTTTACCTGGGGAGCCAGCCTAACAGGACAGACTCCCCCTCCGCGGGCCAGCAGCAGAGGCCCCACCGAGTCCTGTCTCCCTGTCTCACTGCCCCTGGGGGCTCCAGACTAAAATAAAGAGGGTTCCCTATTAAAAGAGGGTGCCACCCACCCCTGCCACAGGCAGCTGAGACCACGGCCGGAGGAGGTCTTATTACTTTACCCAGAGCAGGGTCCCCAGGGAGCCTGTGAGCTGTTTGGAAAGACAGGGGGCTTCCAGATTGGAACCCTGACCTGTGTGTGGCTGGCTTCGCCTCCAACTTGCTGTGTGACTCTGGCAAGTCCCAACCCCTTTCTGGGCCTCCTTTTGCCCATCCCTGAAAAGCAGAGGTCCTCCTGGGTCTCTGAGAGTGAGCCCGAGAAGGGGGGCTGGACGGCATCTGATTTATGCATCACTTCCCACTCCAGAACCCAGTACAACTCCTGGCATACAGTAGGACTTAGGACGTGCATCTGTGGCTAGATGAGAGAATGCTGGTGGTCGAGGGTAGCAAGGAGCTCCGGGGGGACTGGGCTGCTAAGGAGGGGGTGCAGGGTAGGCTACGGGACCCCCCAAGATCATCTGATTCCTGTGGGGGTGGGGAAGGATGGACCTCGTGGCCCTGGGGTGCACATCACATGCTGCCTGGCCAGTGGTCCCGGACCTTTCTTCCTCTCTTAGGGGAGGGGGTGGGCAGGCTCGGCCCTCCGTCCCCCTTCCCGTCCCTGCCCTCCCCTCCCCGCCTTGCCCCCTCCCCTCTCCCCATCCCGTGTCTCCGGCTGGTCGCTGGGCAGCGGGCCTTTCACGGTGCATTCTCCCGCTGCCCCTCCCCAGCCTCGCTCCCCGGCAACCTCATCCTGTTGTGCCCCCATCAATCTATGGCAGCCTGGCCCCTCCAGCTGGCCTGGCTGGGCCGTTCCCAGGCAGAGCAGGTCCACAGTGGAAGGTGGTGGAAAAATGTGGACAAATTTCTGATTTGCAACACTCTGGGAAAGAGTTTATTGCCATTGTTTGAGGACGAATGTATAAATAAAGCAAGGCGAAGATTGCAGGGGGAGGCTGATGAAAGGCAGAAAACGAGAAATTTTATGGCCATAAGGAGCGCACTCTGATGGTGATTTCTGAGGCACCAGACCATGGCAGTTACTTAGCCAAATGATCGCTGTGAAGCTGGGCAAGGGGCTTATTTCTTAATTACTGTTACGTATCATGTCAGGCGGACGCCCCAGCCCGGGAAAACTTGGCCTTGAAGCAGACACCCGCTCGGAGCCGGGTCCCGGGGTTGGGAGCTGCTGGGTCCGTGGGAGGATATCACTCGCCCCCTTGAGGGCAAGGGGCTTCCCAGGACCCGATGCCCTCTCTCTGTCCAGGCTCCTGCACCCAGACAGTAAATCATCCACTCGACACATAGGGGTCAAACACATGTAGGTTCTGAACCAGCTCGGGGTGACACAGCAGAGGATGAAATGGACGAGATGTCCAGTTACAGAAGATATCAGCAAAAAGCGGCTGGGGCTCATTTGGGGCTCCTCCTGCAAAAATGAGTCAACAGGCAGGACAGCAGAGGGGAGGAGGCAGGCGGCGGGGCTGGAAGGCGGTGGAGGGGGAAGAGCGATGGCTTTGGTTGTACCACCTGGGCTAGGTACCTCTGTGAGCCTGTGTCTTTCCCTGAGAAAAGAGGGGGCAGGACGAATTTCCCTCCTTTTGGTCTCCCTCATGGTTCTGAGATCCTGGGATGCTGTGATTCCATTATTTTTAGAGTTGGTGGGGTTGGTTTTTTTCAAAAGTGAACAGCATCTGTCCTGTGAAGCACTCTAGTCTCTTTCTGGCGGTTCGCGTCAGTCACGTGACGCAGTAACAGAAGGAGCAGGGGAGTTACGGTGTATTCAGGGTCTGCTCCGTGCCAAGAAGTCAACACGCATTGCGTCCTCGCGTGAAGTGCTCAGTCATCTCTTGGAGCTGGTGCTCCTTGCTGAACGCTCAGAAAAGGCGAAGACCTGCTCGGATACTAAGTGGCAAAGCCGCCCTTCAGCCCAGGTGGGTCCCACACCAAAGCTAACGAATGCATTTTAAGTAAACCAAACTGCCTCGCCAGCAGCTCCTACAAGGGTGGTTCTCAAGCTTTAGGGCATCAGAATCCTTGGGAAGTGAAACTTGCTCAGTCACATCCGACTCTTTGAGACCCCACAGACTATGCAGTCCATGGAATTCTCCAGGCCAGAATACTGGAGTGGGTAGCCTTTCCCTTCTCCAGGGGATCTTCCCAACCCAAGCATCAAACCTAGGTCTCCCCCATTGCAGGTGGATTCTTTACCAGCTGAGCCACCAGGGAAGCCCAAGAATATTGCAGTGGGCAGCCTATCCCTTCTCCAGCGGATCTTCCCGAACCAGGAATCAAACCAGGGTCTCCTGCATGGCAGGCAGATTCTTTACCAACTGGGCTATCGGGGACTCAGATATGAAACAGAGATTGCTGGGTCGCCCAGGGGAGTTTCTGATTCAGTAGGTGGAGCCTAAGAAGCTGCATTTCCAACAGGTTCCCTGGGGAAGCCACCTCTGCTGCTGGGGGCCATGCTTTGAGAACCATTGCTCCACAGAAATTTAGAGAAAAGTAGCAACAGCTAACAAACAAAAACCACAGCGCTCCAGGGGAATGGAAAAGCATACAAGTCTTCTTACTGTTATCACAATGGAAGTAGCCAGGCTGAAAGAGACCGCAGCCTCTCATGGCACCAAAACCCTAGATCTTTTCCAGAATGATGAGGGAGAAGACGGTCAGCCCGAAGAGGACCAGCCAGGGGGTCGGCTCAGCAGATGAACTTTCTTCTCTGTGGTCTGGCAACCTGCCAGGGTGGCTGGGTCACCCATCAGACCCCGGACAGACCACCGGCATGCCTGGAACCCTACACAGGGCCCTGCCTGTCCCGGCTCCACCCCAGCCTCTTCCCACTCCTTCTATCTACCTTGTCCCCCTTCCTAAGCTCCCTTCCTTCTCCCACCATCTCTCCTTTCACCATCAGCAATCGGGTGGGCACTGTTCCTAGTAGGGGAAAGACCTGCCGCCCACCCAAACAGCGACTTTAAAAGGTTTTCAAAGTCAGGGACCCTCCCCACACCTGCCTCCTCCCTGGCCCACCTTCCAGCCTCCCAGCTTGAATTATCTGGAGAGTCATTATTTATTTCCGCTCCAGAATAACAAGGATCTTTCTCTGTTTTGTTCACTGCTTTAATTCCCAATGCCCAGAAGAGAGCCTGGCCCATTCAAAAAGCTCAACACAGATTTGTTGAATGAATGAATTTATGGAACGAATGCACAGCCCTCTCCAATATGCTCAGATCTCTGCTATGAGTTGGAACGCTCCGACAGATGCCAACGAAGGCTTGCTCTTCAGGCCAACGTGCTCATTGGTGACTATGATGACATTGGTGACTATGACAATTATCTCATTAGAGATGTATTTATGCATCGTCAGACACCTGGCACCACGCTGAAAGCCCCAGCTAGCCAGCTGAACAGTTCCAAGAGGTCTGGAGGATCGCTGCTCTGTAAACCAACACACAGGTACTCCACTGAACCCCTTCATCCACATCCAGATGTCTGGTCCACTCAGGGGCAGCCCAGATGCTAACGCACCATCTGAACGATGCTCGCAAAACAGCCTCCGAGGCTGCCACCGAACCCCTTGGCCACCCTGGACTGCGAGAGTCTTCCTGCGAAGCATCAGACACCTTTGGAAATGTGTGGCTGGAGGAGCCTGTTTTTAAAGGAGTTAAAATCCAATTTGATCCTGCTGCTTACGCCTTTTCTAGTTTGATGTGTTTTTGATAAAAAAATTTTTTTTGATCAATAAAAATAAAATCTGTTACTTGCACCCTGGGACAATTATTGCTCTGGGCTCAGTTTGCTGAGTCTTGATAGAATAAATAATGTTATTTTCCCCAAACGTGGCCAGCCACAGGTTAGGTCCATTAAACCAGCAGAGAGGGAGTGGAATCTGAAAACACACTGGTTCTCAGAGGGCTTTGCCCACCTGAAACCATGCTGCGAGGAGGTGGTAAAGGGTTGGGCTTCCCAGCTTCCCAGCTCTGGGGAGCGACTGGGGATAAATCTCCGTGAGGGGGAAGCAGCGATAACAGGCCCTCGCGATGGTCTTACCTGGCCAAGTGCTGTGCTCGGCACACGTAACTGACATCCTCCCACGAGACTCAAAGCAGAACTGAGACGGAACTGATTCTAAGGACAAGACTTAGAAAGAGGCAGTGACTCACCCAAGATCACTCAGCTGGCCATGGCTTGAACCTGGACCACCAGGACCCCGAGCACACGGTCAGACCCCTCTGCCCCCATGTCCCTCTCACTGGGTGAGGGCAGCGACAAGGCCCGGGAAACGGCGGAACAAGTGCAGGCGGATGCCTCTTTCTCTACATGTTGCCTTCTCCCCCTCTCCCCGAAGTGCCATCCTGGGCTCGCTCCAAATCGCCCTGATACAGGGCTGCTGATCAGACCAGCGCTCTCCGTCTGGCCTGGGGTGGCGTTGGGGGAGGGGCTGCAACTCTTGCCATAGAGGGGAGCACGGTGGGAAGGTCTGGATCCCGTGCAACGTGGGTCCCATGGAAGGACCCACATCCACTGTTAGCCACGGTCCTGCTGGGTATGAGCACATGTGCTTACAATTCCTGTGACCTTTACTTCCTGTTAGATATTTCTCAACAAAAGAATTGATATTTTACTGAAAGAACCTGACGTATCCTACAAGAGGTCAGGGCGGGTGCATTAAAGGAGCGGGGATGGCTTGGCAACCTCAAAGGCTGAACTAGACAAGTAATACCAGGCGCCTAGGGCACCCAGCGGAGAAGGCAATGGCAACCCACTCCAATACTCTTGCCTGGAAAATCCCATGGATGGAGGAGCCTGGTGGGTTGCAGTCCATGGGGTCGCTAAGAGTCAGGCATGACTGAAGTGACTGAGCAGCAGCAGCAGCAGGGCACCCGGTGGCAACCTTCAGAGGGTCAGTGGTGAAAGAGAGGGAGATGGTCCAGGGATTCTGAAAGTGAGGGGCTCGATCAAGGTGCCTGGAGAGTTGGAAGGCGTCAGTGACCGTGGTGTGGAGATGGACACTGGTGGCAGATGAAGAAGGACAGAAATATACAACCCAGCGGGCCCAGTGTGTGTCCAGCTTGTGTGCTGTGTGCTAAGTTGCTTCAGTCACTTCCAACTCTTTGGAGCCTTACGGACTGTAGCCTGAAGCTTCATTGGAAGGACTGATGCTGACACTGAAACTCCAATACTTTGGCCACCTGATGTGAAGAACTGACTCATTTGAAAAGACCCTGACGCTGGGAAAGATTGAGGGCAGGAGGAGAAGGGGACGACAGAGGATGAGATGGTTGGATGGCATCACCGACTCAATGGACATGAGTTTGAGTAAACTCCGGGAGTTGGCGATGGACAGGGAGGCCTGGTGTGCTGCGGTCCATGGGGTTGCAGAGTCAGACACGACTGAGAGCCTGAACTGAACTGAACTGGACTGTAGCCTACCAGGGTCCTCTGTCCATGGGATTTCCCAGGCAAGAACAGTGGAGTGTGTTGCCAGGCCCTCCCCCATGGGACGTTCCCGACCCAGGGATAGAACCCACGTTTCTTACACCTCCTGCATTTCCGGCTCGTTCTTTACCACTAGCGCCGCCTGGGAAGCCCTTGGGGGATCTTTCCCACCCAGGGATCGAACCTGAGTCTCCGGCACGGCAGGCAGATTCTTTACCCTCTGAACCACCAGGGCGGCCCCGTGTCCAGCTTGGATGGTATTAAATACATTGCCTCCTTCCATCCTGACAACTTGAGCAGAAAGGAACTGTATCGTTCCCATTCTGAAATGAGGAGACAGATGATCCCACGAAGGCTCTAACTCAGAGACAAGGCAGAGCCTGGATGCAAGATTCGAACCCAAGCCAGCCGAGCCCCGGTCACGCTGGGAAGGGGAGGCCTCCCCCAGAGTCCGACTGTTACCCTCACAGCCCTCCTCGCACACGGCCACGGCCCCCCCCCGCCCCGGCCCCCTACAGGCTGGGCCGCCTGCCCTCTAATTAGATTCCCCTGGAAATAAGAGTGTATTGTGCCGTTCTGCTGAAGGCAAACGGATTTTACAATTTCTTTTCTTTCCTCCTCTTTAATAACTCGCAACGTCTCAAGGAGGTTTTACTTAGGGCCTGCACACTGGAAAATTATTCTCTCATGCACTCGCTTTTCTCTTGAGGAAAATTGAAAACTGGATTTCTCCTCCACCGCCGGCTCCTGCTCCTGGCCGATCATGAGCCCAGAATATGCGAGTCCGTTCCTCAAACCCTCCTTGGAACCTTCTTGACCTCAAAAGCAAGGGCCCCCCTGCCTTCCTGCCCCACAGCCTGGAAAGCCTGGCAGCCCCGCTCATCCCGGGAACAGCGAGCAGCCTTTCAAAGCTGAGCGAGCGGGCCGGGAGCGGGCGGGGCACAGCTCCACTTTGAGGTGCTTTTTGCCCCTGGAGAGCTGGACGGGCTCCAGCCACTTCTGAGGTGGGAGCGGGTGAGGCAGGGCTTTTATTGGTCCCATCGGGTTCCCGTTAAGTGTCAGGGAATAAATCATAAACAAATGGGTCCCATTTCCATTTCTGAAAGCATCAGCCCTGCCTTGGCCCTCCGCATCGAAGGGTACATCCCTTTAAGTGGTGCCTGATGGCATGGGGAGCCAGGTGGATGGTGTCACCTCAGCGGCCGGCGGGCACCCAGTCTTCAGCCGGACCGGCGGCCACGTGTGGCGGACGGACAGATGGGCAGACAGAAGGGTGCCCCTGGGGGATGGCGGATCTGGGCTCCGAGTGGACAGGTTTCATAAATTAGCGTTTGAGAGCTCTTGCCCAAGGGGAGGCAGGAGGGTGGAAGGGAGGCTGAGGTGCAGAACACGGCCAGGGCTGGGCTGGGCTGGGGTGAGGGTGTGGCTGGTACGACCACCGCTGGGGGCTGAGAGGGTGGAGATGGGCACGCCGGGGCCTTGGGGCCGGGCACTCAGGGCTTGTGGGACAGAATGTCTCTGGCATCATAAGCATGGTGACACCCCCTACACCCCCACCTCCCAGCTCCTACCGCCCCGCTCCCACAGTGGGGGGTGGAGATGGGAAAGCGACTCAGCTACACCCGTGCACATAATTCATCTGACAACAACCGGGACCATTTGCCAGGCACCCAGGTCCAGGCACTTACGGTGGTCTCATTTAAGCCTGGCAGTATTCCCACCAGGTAGGCACCATTACCCTCACTGTACAGAGGAGGGCTCTGGAAGGCGGAAACACCATTCCCAGCAGTTATTACCGCCCCCAGGAAGCACTTCCTACGCACTTCCTGGCACTGTTCAAATGTGTTGCAACGACTATCATTCCATTTACAGAAGACCCCAAGGCTCAGAAAGGCAGAGCGTGAGGATCCCAGGTCCAGGGCAGGCGCCGACCTGTGTGGGGAGGGGAGGCTTTCCCAGACGAACTCGGACTCTAATGTTTGAAATCTTTTTGTCAAGAGAGTCTGTTGGTTCAAGCTAGGAGACCCGAGAGTCCCAACTCATTAGGATTCAACTTATAGTTGGAAAAAAGGAAGACCAGAGAGGGGGTGTGACTCGCCTGAGGCCACACAGCAAGTCTGTGGGAGAGCTGGACTGGCCCTCCTCTAGAGACCCCTGGGCACTCTCGGGTACGTGAGCAATGGGGAGAAGTGTTCCCAACAGCAGGCCTCCCAGACAGGGCTCTGCAAAGGGTGCTGCCAGTACGGCCACTGTGTAGTTAAGCCCTGGGATCACTGACCCAGGACGCATGCTCTGAGTTCTGACCACGCCCTGATCCCTCCCAGCCCTCCCCTGCAAACCTGGAAGCAATTCTATTGGCTGCCACCACCCCCCGCCCCACCCCACCCCCGCCCCCCGGCCCTGCTCCGCCCTCCCCCCCGCCCCCCACCATCCCCACCACCCCCCTGGCTGCAGACCTGCAGACCTGGGAGTTGGGAAGGAGAAAAAAAGAGAGAAGGAGGCCAAGGGCCAGGAACTGACTGGTGTCAGCCAGGCTGGGGCCAGAGCGCCCTTCTTGTGCTCCCCACGTGGAACTAGAGGTGGCCAGCAAGACGCAGCTTCGGAGACCAGCAAGCCGGGAGTCTGAATCCTGGGCGAGCTCACGCTGGCCCCGCGACCTCTCTGAGCTCCAACAGCTGGGAGGCAGGCGGGCGCCCAAGTGACGCAAGTGTGTGAGGACAGGAAGGGGAGGGAGACGCTTGCCGTCCCTCACCCCATCCATCCCGAGGGCCCCCGAGGAAGATGGACACAGGCACTGGCTGCCTCCTCGTGGGCCCCGACATGCTGCAGGAAGAGACTCGAGGAAGACGGGCCTGGCTGGGGAAGGGACTCCACGACGGCTGAGTCATTATTTGCTGACGGTTACCTAAGATGTGCCCAAACAAGAACCAGGCAGGGTCCTCCTCCAGGGCCGCCAGACACACCTGCCCATTTCAAAACCAAGACAAAGGCAACCCTCCTCGTGGAAAAAGACGTGCCAACCCAGCACCAAGCACGTGCTCCATGATGGGAGCCGCGATTATTTTCACGAGCACTTAATGAGCACCTACTCAGCCCCAGGAACCTTCTCGCATGCTCTCCCTCCTAAGCTGCCATCCGGGCTAAGAGACTCCTCACAGTTCCCGGTTTGAAGCTGGGAGCCTGTGGCTCAGGCATCCGTGTGATGGAATACCCACAGCTCTGATTCTGGGCTCTCAGCCTGGGCCACTCACTAGAATCCTCTCGGGAGCTTTTTAAAAAAATACTGTTCCCTTCTGATGTAATGGTCTGAAGATGCAACTTGGGCAGGTTTTTTAAAGCTCCCCCATGTGACTCTTCCATGCAGCCAGGGCTGAGAACCGTTGCTCTAGGGCTCCTGGTCCTTGCTCCAGAATTTCCCATCTCCTAGTTAGCTCTGGAGTTGAAGAGATGGATGGTTAAGAGAGTTCAGAGGACTGGCATGAAGTGGGAGCATGTATGCCAGTGACCTGGGCTGGAGGAAGAAAGGAGCAAAGTTTGGACTCTCCCTAACTAACCCCTGGTGCTGGCTGGGTTGGCTCAGGGAGCCCAGCCGAAGGTAACAGGTGGGCAGGAGCTCCTGGGACTAGACTGGGGAGGTCATTCACACCATCCTCCTGCCTCCACCACATTCTTGGAGTAAATCCCACCCTGGCCCCTAGCTAATCTTCCTCCCTGCCACCCCCCACCCAGGACCTCATGACTTGTAGAGACTAGTGGGTGGGCATCTCCTTAAGTCTGACCTCAATCCTTCTAGCTGCACCCTCCAGAACCTGTCTCCTGGAACCTGTCCTCCCTGGGCGCCACTGTCGTGGGGGAATCCAGCTATGCTTCTTGAGAAAAGGGTTTCCCTTTATGGGGCCGCTGCAAGCTGAGGGTGTATCTAGTCCAGAGACTCTTTCCTTCCCTTGCAAGTCTCTAACAGAGGGCGGAGGTGAAGGCCGGTCGCAGAACAAGCTTCTCCGCAGCCCTTCCCTTTCCGTAAGACCTAACAGCTGACCATCTGAGAGTGGGTGTTTTTGCTGCCCCATTTACCAATGGGGAGCAGGCACAGGGAAGTCCAGCGGTTTGCCCCACTGCACACTTGGCTAGCTGTGGCAGGGTCAGGACCTGGACCCAGCTCCTCAACTCAGCCACTGAATCAAGGGCAAGCAGTCAAGGACCTGTCATCTTTGGATCTGCAGCAGGAAGGAAGAGAGTCAGACCAAAAGAAGGACTGCCCAACCTTAGACGCCCCAAGTCCTAGAACCAGCTGCTACGGGAGAGCGGTAGGATGTCTCTTCTGAATGAACCCCAAAGCATGCCTGCCCCCGAAGCCTACCACTGGAGCCAGGCTCCCAGATGCCCCCCCGACCAAGCAGCCTGACTCTCCCCCAGGTGAGCCCGAGAGGAAATTCAATCCTGTTTCCTTCTCTCTGAACTTGCCAGGAGCTTGTTTGCTCTGAGAGGCCCTTGAGGCCTTGGCTTCCCCGGTTTCAAATAATTGACTTTCACAGCCTGTCTTCAGGTGGAACGCTGCCACACACCACCTGGGCGAAAGGTTGAACCCCAAGGACTTTGCCAGGGATTGAATGGGGAGGTATCCTAGCTCCGAGATTGGGTGGGTGCCTCCCAGAGTCAGCTCGGGGCCCCGTTGTGCCCTTCCCCCACCCAAAGCCTTGCCACAGTCATTGGCTGCCACGGAGTTGACTCCGACTGGGGGCCTGAGATGGGCAGAGCACGCTGAAGGGCCCTTGCACCCTGGAGGGTCCTACCAGGCAGCTCTTAGAGGGAACGTGTGTTCACCTGTGCCGCTTGCCCTGCTGGGGCTGGAGGCAGAGAGTACACTTCCCCGCACCCAACAACCTCTTCTCTGCAGGGCCTGTGGTCCCCACAGGCCAGAGTGCTCAGGTCCCCCTGGACTGAAACCAGACCGCTGTGTGCAATGGGATGGGGCGGGGGACAGGCCTGAGGTCTGGAGTTGCAAAGCTGGGGGCTCTTCTCCTCCAGATTAAATCATCATTTCAAAACAGAATCATTATTCTGAATTGGCAGAAAATAGGTGCAAATTTTCTGCACCTATTGGGGCTTCCCTGATAGCTTAGTTGGTGAAGAATCCACCTGCAATGCAGGAGACCCTGGTTCGATTCCTGGGTCGGGAAGATCCCCTGGAGAAGGGAATGGCTACCCACTCCAGTATTCTGGCCTGGAGAATTCCATGGACTGCATAGTTCATGGGGTCACAAAGAGTCAGACACGACTGAGCGACTTTCACTTCGGGCGCAAATAACCACTCCTTGCTTTCTCCTGCAGGAAACCCCATCATTTCTGCAGCTGAAATGCCCCGCTCCCCGAACCTGCCCATGCCCTCGTCTGTCTAGCTCCAGACACAAGACACCTGGTCCCTCAGCCTTCCGTGTTGGCTGGAGTCCTGGGAAGGACACATGCCATAGGTGTGCTGTCAAGGCTACTGGGGCCGGGAGCTCCAGTTTCAACCCCTCTCAGTCTGCCCCAGAAATAAAAATAATCAGCTGCCACATTTATCCAGAGCTGCGTCCAGGCTCCCTGCTGCATGCGTGCGTCTGCCATCCAACTTGCTCAGCCACTGTCTGTGGTGGAACCGCGTCACGTGAAGGAGTGAGTGGACATGAGGGAACTCAGGCCCAGAGAGATGAGGTCACCGTCCCAAGGACACACAGCAGAGTCAGGATTGGAGTTCAGGTCCAGCTGACTCTGGAGTCTGGGAGCTCAGCTACCACCCTGCACTGCCATGTTAGAATCCCTGGAAGCAAGAGGTGGTATCTCAGGCTGAGCACGGTCAAGAGCCTGGCGTGGCCCCTGGGGAAGGCAATACACTGTCCTGTTTCCCCCAGGATTTGGGGTTCACCTGTCACATGTTCAGGGGAACAATATGTGTCCAGGGGAGCAGATCGCAGAATAGGAGCTCCTGGCCTGCCCTCCTCTGGGCCTTACACTTTTCATCTGTATAATGGGGGCAGAGAGCTAGCTGACCCCAAGGCTCCCTGCCCCAGCCCCGGTCTGACACTCTGTCACTTCCTGTGAGGCTCTGAGCTACTGATGTCGCCCTTCAGGCCTCAATCTCCCCTTATGTAAAACAGAGTGACACCCCACAGAGGGTAGCGAGGATCACAGCCTTGGACGAGCTTTGTAAACTGTAAAGGGAAAGTGAAAGTCGCTCAGTCGTGTCCAACTCTGCGACCCCATGGACTCTACAGTCCATGGAATTCTCCAGGCCAGAATACTGGAGTGGGTAGCCTATCCCTTCTCCAGGGGAACTTCCCGACCCAGGAATTGAACCAGAGTCTCCTGCATTGCAGGCGGATTCTTTACCAGCTGAGCCACAGGGGAAGTGCTGGCCAACGGAGAAGCCGGTGGTTACTTCCTAAGTGGACTCCGGGCATGGCTAGCTCACCCTCAGCCCCAGGAGCACCTCCTCTCCCCCTCCCCCTCAAGCTTTGTCTTCCCTTTTCCAGGTCACTGGCTCCCCATTTGTCATGCCTCCTGCTCTCCTCCAGGTTTGGAGGACTCTCAACAGTTGGGAAGGGGAAACCCAGATGTGGCTGTAGGCCATCAGGGGGGCCAGGAGAGGGGTCACCACCGCCTCAGAGGAACGAGATCATCTTTCCAGCAAGATGGAATCGGTCCCGGCCCTGCCACTAATTAGCTGTGTGACCTTGGGCAAGTCACTTAACCTTCCTGGGGCCTTTGCCCCTCCATCTGTGAAAGTGAGAGGGTCAGACTAGATGCCTCCCGAGCTGACACATGAGATGGAGCCGGTGCTGGGGAAGCTCCTTTCTGCTCCAAATCACAATCCTAGTGCAATGACCGGGGGGAGCTGGGAGTCTCCCGATCCTGGATGGGAAAGGGAATCAAAGCCCCAGGACTCCACATTCCTCATGACGGGTGAGGGGCGGGTGGACATCTCTCTTTCTCTGCCCTCTCTCTTTAGCGGGAGGGAGAAGGAAAGGCCGTGGTACTATGTACAAGCCACTGAGGATGGGCTGGTAGCAGCCGGCCCTAACGTCAAGGCCACGTTAAAGTCTTGCAGCAGTTCCTGGCCTGTCGGGAGAACGTCGGCACTGCTTATCTTTCCCGTGGGGCCAGGCAATTCTTATCTGGAGTCTGTCCTCTGAACTTAGCAGTTGTATTTTAGGATGGGGCCTATTCCTCCGCACACCCCAGAATATTCCAGAGGACTTAGAAAATTCAAATTCCAGCTCAGCTACTTTCTATCAAGAGGCTTGATGGAACATTCTATTTCTCTGGTCCTCAGTCTTGCTGTCTGTAAAATAGGGGCAGCAGTGGCTCCTGGAGTTAGCAGGTGAGAGCCACAGGCCCAGCGCTAGGCACATCAGCTCTCACCTGTCAGATCAACAGGGACAAAGCAACTGACAAAGCCCTCGGCTCGTGAGGCATTGTGAAGGAAGCAGCTTCTGTACCAGCCTCCAGAAAATGATGTCCTTGACACACGAACTGTTTGAGCCTAGAACAGGGCTTGCTGCTCATTTAGTCAAAATAAATACACGTGTGGGTGTGCACATTTCCCTGTAGAGAAATACCTAGAAGATCAGACTCCCAAATTATTCACCATATTTAACTCTGGGGGACAGAAAGAAGGAGATAACTTTCTACTTCCTTCCTATGTTTGACTTCTGTTTTCACATGAAGCAGCTAATTTTTTATAATGAAGAACTAACAGGTGCTTCGCTGGTGGTCCAGAGGTTGAGAATTCACCTGCCAATGCAGAGGACACAGGTTTGACTCCTGCTCCAGGAACATTCCTGAAGCCTGCAGGCCCCAGAGCCTCGGCTCTGCAACGAGGAGCCACTGCAGTGAGAAGCCCGCACCCACCACGAGGAGCAGCCCCTGCTCGATGCGGCCAAAGAAAGTCGGAGAGCAGCAGTGAAGACCCAGAGCAGTGAAAAAGTAAAATAAATAAATCTATGTTAAAAAAAAAAAAAAAGAGAAAGAACTAATAAGAGGTTAGAAACCAGCTTTCTTTTTTCTCATTCCAAGCAGAAGTCTGACCTGCAACCATCACCTCTCTTCCAGGGCAAGAGAACACGCGAACCAAAGCAAGAACAGAGACGTGGCTACAACCCTACAACTTGACGATGGTCGCCTGATGTTTTCACATCGTCACGGAGCATCACTTAGGGCGTCCTACAAGGCTGCTGGGACGCGGCCATCATCTTTGGGTCTGTTTTGAGGACAGGGTCGCCAAAGAGAGAATGAGAGGCTTGGCCAGGGCCCCATGCTTCAGAGGGCTCACTTCAGGCTCTGGGAAGGTCAACCCCGCCCCCAGTCCCCAACTCAGGGAGCGCATGGAAGAAAGGCCGCGTCTCTGGCCCTTGAGTGCCCACCCTGTCCCTGGCAAAGCACCCATCCCCGTCATCCAGTCCCAGGGCAGCCTCTGAGGACATCGGTGCTCGCCGAGACCAGGCTGTGCTCGACCAGGGACCCAAAAATAAAGAAGCCACTCTCCGGGCTCCGGGAGGCTGGCTTCCACCCGCTCCCTGGAAACGTTCCTTGACTTCAAAACAGGCTGGAGTGTAAAACCAACAACGCGTCCTGTGCCCATAAACAAATAGGCAGCCGCTTGGCCCCCTCCTCCCAGCGCCCTCCGCTCACCCCCTGCCACTTGAAGGCGCGGGCAGAGGGCAGGGCTGCGTGCCATTGTCCCGGGTAATTAATTGCGGTAATAAGGAGCTGCCCTCCGCTTCAAAGGCCAGCCGGCCGGGAGCCCAGCCCTGGCTCCTGCGTGTGGCCGGAAGGCAGCGTGGACCCGGCGGGCCACTGCACCTGCACCCTGAGGACCCACTGTGTGCCGGCTCCGCACCAGGCCGTTGGCTTTTTCTAAACTGTCCACTGGGCCATTCGTCCTATTTTACAGATGAGAAGACTGAGGGTTAGAAAGATTCTGGAAAGATGCATAGGAAGCGTGAGCTTGAAGAAAAGATAGACAAACTCATCTCCCTCCCCTCTCAGCCTGCGTGCCCCACCTCAGGCACCGCTCACACCATGGGAGAGGCATATCCTGTCTGTCTGTCTGTCCCCCACACCAAACAAGGGGCCCCCGAGGGCAGGGATGTGCCCAGGTCGTTCTCTGCTCCAGCCCAGCGCCTGGCATCTAGTCAGAGCTCAACAAAGACCAACTGATGGGACTGACAACAGGGCACCGACGATTTCCACTCTCAATCACAACCCCCTCATTCTGTGACCCCTGCTCTATCACATTTTTCTTTCGCTCCTTCCCCTGCAGCGTTCCTGAGCCCCTAATCCGCTCCAAGCTCATGCAGGCTGCCTTCACCCACACTATCTCACGGAATCCTTGTAAAACCCCCGAGAGGACAGAATTCTTAGCTCCATTTTACAGGTGAGAAAACTGAGGGTCGGAGAGAAGAAACACCTTCTTCTCTGGGGGGAGCTGGCTGACCACTGCTTCTCCCCTAATTCTTTCTACCTCCCGATTACCCTCCCGGCCCTCCACCCTCACCCAGCCCCTCCTCGGCCGGCGTGCTTCCAGCCTGGGTCCGCCCCACCTCTGAGCGCCCTTCTGTTTTTTCGCTCAGGATTCCTAAGTCCAAGGAGCCGGGCTTGTTTATAGCCCTGCCTGCCCTGTTGCCTGGGTCCCAGCTCAGGTCAGCTCTCTGGGGCTAGGAGGGACTTTTGAACGTGCTAAATACAGGTTACAGGGGTCAGAAGGTCACAGCCCTTCCTTGGGGGACGTTTGACTTGAACCATCCATGAAATAGCGACTGTTATCTCGGGGGGCGGGCTGTGGGGAGGAGAGGCAGGTTTCTTAAATTATGATGATGCTTCGACCACCTCCCCGTCTTGCCCCCCCTCCCCAGGCAGGCCTCACTCACCCCCACCCCGCTTTGGTCTCTCTGGGTAGATTCAGCATCTGGATTTCCCGTTTGCTTCCCTCGAATTCCGCCCTTCAGCCAGAAAGGCATACGGGGTCTGGGGGACCCGCAGAGCAGAAGTGAAGGGAGGAGGGGATATTCGCTGGAGGCCTGCTTTGCTCTGGGCAGACGGGGGTTGGAGGGGGTCTCAACTCCCTTTCACAGGCTGGGTGACTCGGCAGAAATCACTGGTTGGCGAGGGGCAGAGCCAGGACTGGAGCTCGGTCTGAAACTAAGTGTCAGGACCCCCAGGGCGGGCCGCTTGGTCGACACTGCGCACTTCCACTGCAGGGGGCACGGCTTCCAATGCTGGTCGGGGAACTAAGGCCCCACGAGCCACCCAGTGTGACCAAATAAAGTCAGGACCGAACCACCACGTCAGAATCGGGCCCACCCTGGCGACCCCTCCGCTGGTGGCAACTCCCCCGCCCCGAGGCCCTAGCCCCAAGCTCCACTTCCAGGAGCAGCCAGAACCCTCCTCAGCCACGCAGCACAAGTACGCACGCCAAGAGGCCTCCCCAGACACTGCCTCAAAATACAGAGCCCTCCATGCTTTTCCAGAGAGGAAAAGTCCCTCTTCCCTTCCCACCCCGCCCTTTCACAAAGCCAGGATGAGGCTGAGATGACCCCACTCGACGGTGACATAGCTGAGCCTCAAAGAGACTTGTCCCCGCACCCCAGGGAGGAGGGTGACCAGCCACCCCAGTCTGCCCAGGACTCAAGTTTCCCTGGGAATGTGAGAGCCCCAGTGCTGACCCAGGACAGCTCCATGCAAATCAGGGCAGCCTAGGCCCCATCCCACCCCCCCACCCCCAGAGGGGAGATGCAGAGGCTCCGAGGCAGCGGCATTTTCCTGCCACCTGTCTCACTCAGCTTCCCGCTCTTCCCCTGTCCATCCCTTTCTCCAGGGAACAACCAGCAGGGAGGAGGACTGCCAAGGCCCCTCCCGGCGCTGCCACGAGGGAGTTACTCAGAAGGTGAAGGCAAGCCACCCGGCTCTGACTCTCCAGCTGCGATCATGAGGGTCCCTTTTTGGGTCCCTCAGTACTCAGGCTGAGACAGGTGTGGGAGGGAGCGAGGGGGAGAGGGGAAGGGGAGGCAGGGTGGGAGAGACCGGCCTCACTCCCAGCAGACGCCCGGTGCCCCTCTCACCTCCACTGTCCACCTGTCTCAGGAAAGTTCCAGGTTTAGGGGGCAGGTCTTGAGCACCTACTCTGCCTACGGTATTGAACCGAGCAGAGGGGGTCAAAACAAAATAGAATGCAGTTAACTAGTCCTGGCCCTCCAAAATGTTCTAATCTGGCACAGGAAATGGAAGCACAGAACTATACCCACTAGGACAGTGAAATCTTCAGGACACACACACACACACACAAGTACACACACACACTATTGCCCACGTGTACTTGCATATGCACACACATGCACACACATAAACACAAGTGCACACACTATTGCCCGTGTACTCACACATGCACACATATGGACACACGTGTACACATATAAACACACACGTGCACATACTATTGCCCATGTGTGCTTGCATACGCACACATGCACACATGTGTACACACACAACACACATGTGCACACACTACTGCTCACACATACTCGCATATCCACACACGTGGACACACACAACACACAAGTGCAGACACACTATTGCCCATGTACTCGCATATGCACACATGTGTACACATACACAACACACACGTGCACACACTATTGCCCACATGTACTTGCACACACACGCACACACATGTACACATGCACAGCACACCCAAGTGGATGCACTATTGCCCATGTGTGCTCGCATATGCACACACATGCACACATACACAACACACACAAATACAAGTGCACACACACTATAGCCCACGTGTACTATGCACACACATCCAGACCCATACACAAACACATACACACTCCCCACCCTAGTCCGAGGGAACCTGGAGCTCTCCCCCTTCCGGTGGCTGATCTGGGTGACAGTCAGGAAGGGGTTCTGGCCCCACTTCCAGTCCAGCGCCCCCGCCAGCTCTTCTCCCACAGCCCGGCGCCCCAAGATTCAGGCCTCTTCCAGACGACTGCTCTCCCAAAACAACACGGATTCTCTCTGATCTGAGTCACAGCCAGCCCGCTCAGAAGCCTGCTTATCACTGGGACTAAGATTCGCTTTCGGCTTCAAACTGCATCCTGAACGCAGACCCTGGAAAACAGGGAGAGGCCTCAAGCGTCAGCCAGGCTCAGAGTACATCCCAGCGGCATCCTCCTTCTCTCGTCTCACTTCCCACCCACGACTGGGGGTGAGTAACCCCATCCTCGACATGAAGGCTCCCCTGAGGGATGACACACACCCACACCCCCTCCAGCCCCCAGGACGCAGTAAGTGCTCAATAAACGCGGTTAGGAGGAGGCAGCGAGCTGGGAGGAGACCCCAGTCTCTCGCTTTTCTCTGGAACTGCCCACCCTGGGGTCCCTGGAAGACTCCAGCAGGCTGTGCTGGGCAACATATGGCGGGGGGAGGGGCGGGCAGGCAGGTGGGGGCAGGGAGGAGGAGGAGGAAGGCTGCAGTTAGGAGAAAAGAAAAACCCACACAAAACCGGTGAATTCCAGCCGATTATTTCTACTGCTGCAGATGCACATTAATGCAGGAGGAGCGGGACGGAGCTCCGGGCTGAGGGAAGAGAGACAGCGCCTTTTAACAAGCCGTTGTCTGGCTTGATCTTGTCACTCTGAAGAGGGCCATTGAGGGGTATTCATGCGTCGGCCCTGGGGGACAAAAGGGGCCGGGACACGTACTGACTGCTCAGTTGCCCGCGGGCCTCGGGGCCTTTGTCTAACCTTCCCTTAATAAACTTTTGGGAAGAGTTCATCAATCCGCCTCAATAGCTGATGTTCTCATTTTCAGAGAGGGAAGAAAAATAGCAGAAGGCTGGCGTGGCTTTTTTTTTTTTTTTTTTTTTTAGGAGGCATTCTCAATGAGAAGGGGAATGGAAAAGAGAGAGAAAAGGAGAAAGCCGGCAGACACCCCACTTTAAAGGGAAAAAGAACACATCACAACCACAGCCACAAATCCTAGATGGGCGCCCAGACAAAACCGCTATTCACAGGGGCCCCAGGCCGCCTGCATCTGAGCCTCTCTGGGCCACTGGCGCTGGGTGCCCTCGGCTGGAAAGGCTGAGGTCGCCGCTGCAGGGAGTCGGGGTGAGAGGAGACATTTCTTAGAAGGAACGTGTGGCTCAGAACGGATGATAGGCAGGCGCCTTCTGTCCAGTTTCTGTGTGAGATCTGGGGTCACGTGGTCTCCTTTCCATTAGGTGGTTTTTAAAAGCAGGAGGAGGTGTGTGTTTATTTTTTTTAATTAATCAAGACAGTGATGGGATGAGGTGGGTGGGCAGTTTTTTCTCTTTGAGCAGTGTTTCCTTCTGCAGTTTCAATCCCCAGCCCCATTTCCCTCTAAAGCTCTGCTGAGGCTGTAGGAAGTGCCCCCATGCGTGCGTGTGGCTCAGTCGCTTTGGTGGTGGCCGACTCTTTGTGACCCCATGGACTGTTGCCCACCAGGCTCCTCTGTCCATGAAATTCTCCAAGCAAGAATACTGGAGTGGGTTGCCCTCCTCCAGGGGATCTTCCCGACCCAGGGATTGAACCTGCGTCTCTTACGTCTCCTGCACTGGCAGGCAGGTTCTTTACCACTGGCTCCACCTGGGCAGCCCAGAAAGTGCTCCCCCTGCTCCTCCCCAAAGGAGTAAGACCCAGAAATCCCGCCCCCCCCCAATTTCCATGATGCATGGTGAGGTAAGGGGAGTGGGCTGAATTGGGGGGAACAGGAAAGACAGGATATTCCAACGTGTCTACCATGCTGGACGCTATACGAATTTTGACTCTGTATGTGTTAACTCACTTCTCACCACTGTGCTACTTTCTAACACACATTTTTTTTTTTCTCATTTTACTTGGGGAAACCAAGGCTCAGAGAAATGATCTCTGACCCAAGGTCCAAACTCAAGTCTTCTCTAATCCACATTTTCAAGTGTTAAACAAAGCTGCCTCTTACATTTTAAGGTGTTATTTAAAGTCATAATAGCTAGAGAAGTCACACTTTTAAAGGTGCTGGGCATTATCATAAGACTTTATGGACATTATTTTCCCAAGAGCCCAGTGAGACGGGTGCTTTTATTATAACACCCATAATACAGAAGTGGTGACTGAGGCACAGAGGAGAAAGAACTGGCAGACAGCCCAGTGGGCAGAGTCAGATCAGAACCCAAGCCTGTCCTGACTCTGGGGCTCCACCTGGGTCCCCACACTGCTGTGAGTGCAATGAAGGCAGAAGCAGGAAGACAGAAGCAGATGACCAGACGGACCTGACTTCTACCCCGGCAAGTTGTCGTCTCCAAGGTCCTGGTTCAGTTTTGCAGTGCAGGCTCCCAGACACACACACACACACACACACACACACACACACACACACCCCTCCTCAAAGTCTCCCCAGTGGCTCTAGTTCAATGTTTTACAGGCCTAATGAGTGTTGACAAGTTTAATGAGTTTGTTTTAAAGAGGGGAGGGGGGACCTGGTCAAACTGAGATTTCCGAGTCAAATGAATTAGTGGAGGCCGCCAGACTTCAGCTGACAGGCCTGGAAACCCTCCCGCAGCCCGCAGCCTTGAGCCACAGACCCTGGCTCCCTCAATGGGAGCAGGGCCCACACCAGCCAGACACCGGGGGCTTCGGGGGCCTCGGAGCAGCCCTCGGGTGCCCGGGTCCCTTTCCACAGCCCCGCTCCCAGCCAGCCCACCCCAGAGGGCCTCCCTTCTGCAGGACTCTCCTCGCCCACTGAGGCCCCAGTGAGAAATTTGATTCAAGCCCAGTTTGGCAGTTGTTTGCATATTGATTGCGTGGTAATTAAGTGGCTTCATCTGAGGAGGGGACGCGCCACCTGCATTTCTAAGCTTCCCAGTCAAGGGCTGGGACAGGGCGGTAGCCCTTGTTTCTGACCATGCAAACTGGAATCCAGGGAGACCAGCTTCTGGCTGCTAGAAGGGACTTCTGTCATCCTCCTTTAAAACAGCTTTTTTTCTTTCTTTCTTTTTTGTGCTGTTGAATTGGGAAGGAGCTTGCACAAACCTGACCAGCTCCAGATGAAAGAGCAGAGTTAAAATTAAATCATAATAATTATGCCAAAAAGAAAGGAATACATATGCGCTTCTGATGTGACTGTGTCACGGTAAGCCTGTGCAAAGCGAGTTCAGTTCTCCCTTTGATTGGCCCCTCTTGAGCCATGGTTGGGGAGGTGGTCGGGGGGCTGACCTGAAAGCCAGAGAGGCTGGGATCAAATTCCTTCCACTTCTTTTTCTAGACCTGATCTTATGCAAGTGACTTTAACCTTTCTGGGCCTCAGTTCCTTCATCTGTAAAGTGGGTTTAATAAAACCTGTGATACTCAACAGGGTTGTGGGCACTTTAAGGAGGGCCGCTGCCCGGCACACACTGAGTCCTCCACCCTGCTGAGGTTGTCTTCCAGAGCTGTATCGGGGTTTGATCCCTGGGTTGGGAAGATCCCCTGGAGGAGGGAATGGCAACCCACCCCGGTATTCTGGCCTGCAGAATCTCAAGGACAGAAGAGCCCGGCAGGCTACAGTCCACGGGGTCGCAAAAAGTCAAACATGACTGAGCGAGTGACACTTCGTCTTAGCTGGAGAAGGGCCCGACCTGTCCACCTGGAACTGTCGCAGCCTTGCAATCTAGTCCTGCTACCTCCCAGCCCACCCAACCTTGCTGTTTTCTCTCCACCAGCCCTGTCGCCTGTGAAGTTCCCCAGGGGCACCTGGTCACCTCCCGGCTTGCCAGGAAGAAGTGGGTGAGCAGAGATTTGGGAAGGAGAAAGGCCCTGCATCCCAGAGAGCTGGTTTCGCTTTATTCTGCTGTGCTCTGTCGCCCACTAAGGAGATCAGAGCTGGAGCTGATGCATCTCAGGCTGGGATCCCAGCCCCCCGGCCCCTGCCCAGCTTTCTCCTCTCTCCCACACATGATTATTTACTGGATATTCCCCCTGGAAGGGGT